>NC_082712.1:19413846-21813846 GCF_030144855.1 Hypanus sabinus | reverse complement strand
TGTTTCGTAAATTCTTCGTGGGAAATGTTCAATGTTGGGAACCGAAGCAACATGACGTGAAAGAGAATTTAAGTCATCTTAAAAAGTCTCTCCCTTAAATGGACTGTGAGCATTTTGAACTTTTGGCAATACTACTTCAAAGAACTGTTTTTGCAACATCGCTTTAAGAACTGTTTGAGCTTCATTGCTTTAAGAACTGTGTAAGCTGCCGCACAGCAGCTGATTTCCGGTTATGTTAGCGAATTGTTTACTTTTGGAGGGTTTGTTTTCAGTGTTTAATAAACGTTTTGTTGGTTATAAAAACCCTTGCCTAACTCATATATTTATTGTTGCCTGAATCCGTAACATTGGTAAGTGACATTGAACCAGGAGTGGTGGAGGTTGATGGGCAGAGAGGTGGAGTTTGGTGGAAGAGAGGGAGGAGCTTAGAGACAGAGACTGGTGGGCAGTAAATGGAACCAGATAATGAAATGATGGCGAGCAGATGGAACCAGCTGGAGGAAGTTAACAAATCTGGAAACAGGAGAGGTTGGGGGAAGATGGTGGAAAAGGAATGGAACTTGAGTGAGAATCTGGGTGGATTGGTAGGTGTGGGAAAGGAACACAGGCAGTGTGATCATTGGAAAGTTGCCTACCCAAATGGAACATAAGTTTTTGTTCTTCCAGTTTGTATTTGCCCTCTGTGTGGCAGCAGAGTGGATGTATGGGTTGGTGTGGGAATGGGAAGAGGGAGTAGAAATAACTAGCCATTGGGAGCTTAATTAGTCCTTGTGAACAGTTTGCAGGTGATTCAGAAAATAGTCATCTAAGGTATGGTTAATCTTGTGGATGGAAAGAAGGCTACATGGCTACACTGAGTGCAATGGATGAGTTTGGAAGAGGTGATTGCTCATGGACCACTGTCTCAGTTGCAAAGGCCATTCAGGTCCTTGGAATGTGGTGAGAGATGGCAAAGTGTTATATCTCCTATGGATGCAGGGCAAAGTGCTCCATCTCTAAATTTCTCCTCCTCCCACCTGAACTGGTTGTAAATATCACCTATCAATCCATCCTACCCCTCCTTTGCACTGATTTATACTGGCCATCTTCCCTTTCTCCACAGATCCACCCTCCTCTCCTTTCAGTTCCCTTCTTCTTCAGCCCTTCACCTTTTCCAGCTATCACCTCCCAGTCTGGCATTCTCCCCTAACCTCTCTCATTAACAAAACATTTCCCCTACAGAACTGCAGCTCGCTGGAAGCTAAATTGTGGGGTTTTTTTTGCACAATTCTCTGTAAACTCTAGAGACTGTTGTGCATGAAAATACCAGGAGATTCTGAGATACTTAAACTACCCTGTCTGGCACCAATAATCATTGCACAGTTAAAGTCACTTAGATCTAATGTATTCCCCATTCTGATGTTTGGTCTTAACAGCACATGTATCTCTTAAAGATGTCTACATACTTTTATGCATTGAATTGTGGCCTCATGATTGGCTGATAAGATTTTTGTATTAACAAACAGGTGTAGCTAATAAAGTGCCCACTGAGGATAAATAATTAATAAAATTGATGTAAAACACCCTAGATCGGGGGTCGGCAACCCACGGCTCCGGAGCCACATACGGCTCTTTCACCTCTGTGCTGCGGCTCCCTGTTGCTTTGGGAAATAATTGGTCAGTATTTAATTAAAATGTATTTTATGTTAGTTTGTTAGTTTTTGAAATGTAATTCTAAATTTGAAGATTATGGTGATCTTGTACAATCTAAATAAGACGTTGTGGCGACCCATTTCCTGGCACATTGGAACCGGCTCACAATTAGCCAGCGTTCAGGCTAAGGGAGATAGCCTACGGGGGTTTGTGAGTACGTGTCTTTTGGAACATCCGCGCCCATGGGGGCTGGGTTGAGGGAGGCTTAAAAGCAAGGCTGTTTATTTCGAATAAAGTTATTCGACTGCAGTTTACTGACTACGTGTCCACACCGCTCCAACGTGTTTTTATCACTATTAATATAAGTCACCACTGCCAATACCTGACACCCATCAGTGCGCAATTTCTTTAAGTTTTTCGATCCAAGGTAGGCTAACTATGGAGAATTCTAAAAAAAGAAAAGTGACTGAAGAAAGCAGAACGTTTAATGATACGTGGACAGATTCATTTGCTTTCTCTGTTGACAAGACGGGTTTACCGGTATGCTTAACATGCAATGAGAAACTAGCAAACAACAAAAAGTCGAATGTCGCAAGGCATTTCCAGAATAAACATACAGCCTTTGCTCAAAAATATCCGGATGGAGATGAGAGAAAAAAAGCCGTTTCGGAACTGATGCGGAAGGTTGATCTGAGCAAAAATCATTTCAAGAAATGGATGAAGTCTGGAAAACCAACGACATACGCTAGTTATATTGCCACTCAGGAAATAGTCAGGCACGGGAAGCAGTTTACAGATGGTGAATATATAAAAGAATCTTTCATTAAGATTTCAGAACATCTATTCACGGACTTTATAAACGAGAGTGAAATTGTGCAGAAAATCAGAGATATGCCCCTCTCTGCAAAGACTGTCAAAAACAGAACCATAAAAATGGCAGAAGACATCACAAGACAGCAAATTATAGACATCGATTCAGCTGTGGCCTACTCGATTGCCTGTGACGAGTCTAAAGACAAAGGTGTTCTGCCGGTATGTAAACTCTGCCGGGCCACAGGAAGAACTGATTGAGTTGATACCTCTAAAAGATTAAACACAGGGGGAGGATATCTGTGAGGCTGTCTTGAATTGTTTAAGAGCCAAAGGAATAAAGACCACCCACCTGGTGTCAGTAGCTACTGATGGGACACCGAATATGACGGGAACGCACAAGGGATTTGTGGCTTTACTGCAGAAGTCGCTGGACAGAAAGCTGCTGACTTTTCACTGCATCTTGCACCAAGAGGCACTGTGCACTCAAACATTTCCTCCGGAATGCACAGAAGTAATGGATGTTGTCATTCAAATTGTCAATAAAATAATGGCAAAAAGTTTAAATCCCCGTCAATTCCGTTTGTTACTGGACAAGCTGGAAAGCGCATATTCTGATCTCCTGCTGCACAACAAAGTCCGGTGGCTGTCCAGAGGGGAGGTGCTGAAACGCTTTGTTGTGTGTCTGGAAGAAGTGAAAACTTTCCTGGACAGCAAAGGGCTCACCTTTCCTAAGCTGGAACAGCCAGAGTGGCTGGAAAAGCTACACTTCATGGTAGACATGACAGCGCACCTGAACACGCTGAACACAGCTCTTCAGGGGAAAGGATGTACAGCCCTACACATGTTGGAGGATGTTTTGGCATTCGAGTGCAAGTTGACAGTGCTTGCCAGAGATTTACAGAAAGGCACTTTGTCTCACTTCCCCAATTTGAGAGAGTTCAAACAAGGTCACGACATGATAAATTCGGAGTATTTACATTCTGCAATCATTGCAATGCAAACATCGTTTAGGAAATGCTTCTGTGAGTTCAGAGAGGAAAAAAAACACATTACCCTTCCCGGTCACTCCCCTAAGCATCGATCCTTCCCTACTGAATACGACTGCATTGGCAGGTGTGAGTAAACCTGATCTTGAGATGGAACTGGCCGACATAGCCGACAAAGACATATGGGTGTCCAAGTTTAGACGCTTGACAGCAGACCTTGAAGATGTTGCCCGTCGGAAGGCCGTTCTTGCTCAGAATCACAAATGGAGTGATATTGAAAACCTCCTCATACCGGACAAACTTGTGTTCGAAACATGGAATGCTATCCCCGACATTTATGTAAACATTAAAAAGTATGCGCTTGGAGTCCTGTCGATCTTTGGATCCACATATGTATGTGAGCAGGTGTTCTCCAACATGAACTTTATTAAAAACAAACATCGCGCATGCCTCACAGATGACAGCTTGCGATCCTGTGTAAAGATGAAGGTGACGTCATACAGCCCTGATGTGCAGACACTGTGCGCTGAGGTCCAGGAGCAGAAATCCCATTAACCAAGTATGATAAATATTTTAATTGTCTATTATTTTATGTGTATTCATATTTTTTCATTGTTCAGTGAAATAGTCCTTTTATTTTTCAGGTTGACAGCTGGCTGACGTTATTTTTGGTTTGCTGCTGGCGGAAAATTTAAATTTGGCATTTTTCATAAATACAAGAAGGACTCAAATAGACATTGAGTATTTTACTTAAAAGTAACCTTCAACCCAACGTCTTTTTTTCGGAGTTCAAAATGTTTTTGTTGCTTGCAGAAATGTAATTTTGTTTTCTCTGCAGGAGTTCATCAATTTCATAAATGCAACACATTATAGTTTGTTTATACATAGCATAAAGGCAAAAAAAATGTTGTATGCAGTGTTATTTCATTTTAAATGTCAAACAGGTTTTGTGGCTCCCAGTGTTTTCTTTTCTGTGGGAAACAGGTCCAAGTGGCTCTTTCAGTGGTAAAGGTTGCTGACCCCTGCCCTAGGTAAAATAAACATGGAACTTAAATTGAACTTTGAAATGGCTGGAAACACAACCTGCAGGCATGGTGGTTCATTCATTGTCACACTATGAGCTATTGCAGGTGCTGAACTCATGCCCACTGGGGATGTGGTTGGTTTAGATGAGCTCATTAAACTTATTAGGGGAGGGAGTTTTCCATCCCATCAGCCTGAAATGTTTGCAAACCTAAGTCCCATGAGGAAAAAGGCAAGTTTGTTAATGTGCTGTACTATTCAATATTCTCATTCCATTTATAAGAAAATCATTGTGTGTTTACTTGGATAAATTCCAAAAGCATCATTGATACTTAATGTTTCTCAATATGGTGCTGGTGTGCAGCTTGTCGATCTCCATAGCAGCCAGCTACACCATGGGGAATTGGAGAGCACCTGCTAATGTCTTTACTGTACTAATGGGGTACTGGCTTTCCACGGAGTGAGTCAATTTGACTTGGCATCCACTGCTGGAAAGGATGATGGTAGCAGACTTAAAAGCAGACATAAGAGATTCTGCAGATGCTGGAAATGTGGAGTAACACACATAAAATGCTGGAGGAACACAAACAGCATCTACGGGAGGAGAATAACCAGTTGACATTTTTGTCTGAGCTCAACAGCCCTAATGAAAGATCTCGGCCTGAAACATTGACTGTATATTCCCTCCATAGAGACATAACAGGTGTTTTCAAAATGGATAAAGACTTGGAGAGAAAATTTTGCAAGGCTTTGAGGAAGAAAAATAGAGTGAACTTTAGGTTTAAACCCAGCAATATTTTGATGGGCTGAATGGGCTCTGCCAGATTTTAGAAAAGTCCAGACCAAGGGAAGAGAGGTGAAACCATTAGTTTATTGAAATATTGCATTTCTTTGGTTAATTAGCAAAGAATTAGATAAAATTTAGAAATCATAGAATCACTAGTAATTTAGAATGCAGAGGAAAGCCATTTGTCCCAATGCGACTGTATCAGGAGTCAAACTGATCCTACCTTTCAGCACTTGGAGTGTGTTTCTGCAGAACAGAATTCTTTACATAGGCAGCTAAGTTAATTCCACTGAGGGTTTGCCTTTCAGGCAATGACTCTTTTGGATTCCTACCACCCTTTGAGAGAAAACATTTCCATTATCTTCCCTCTAATCCTTCTACAAATTACAAGTCTAACTCCTTGGGTTTTGACCCCTATTAGGAGAAATACAGGAGGTCTAACTATTTATTCTATCTAGTCCTGTCATTAATTTACACGCCTGAAATGAAATCTCTCCTCAGCCATCTCTTTAGTTGAGAACTATCGAAGCTTTCCTCAGGGCTACAGATTTCCAATCCCAGCAACATCTTTGTAACCTTCTCCAGTACAATCACTTCTTTCTACTGAAGTGGTGACTACAGGAGTCCGCAGTACTCAATTCTGTGGCTTAACTAGTGATGCATACTATTCTAGTATAATCTTTCCTCTCTTAAATCTTTTATGCCTATTAGACTCAGCCCAATACATCATGGGCAGATCCCTCCCCATTATTTACATGAAGCACTGCCTCACAAAGGTAACATCTATCAGCAAAAATCCCCACCATGAGAGCTATGCCATCTTCTCTTAGCTACCACTAGACAGTAGGTACAAAAGCCTGATGTCCCACACCACCAGATTGAGGAGCAGGTACTTTCCGTCCATCATTTGGTCAGAGACTCATCCTGCACAACACTAATCATTAGTAGGAGTTAGGTTACTCGAGTGAGGTATGAGGATCTCCTGAGATAGTCTTCTAAGTGGGTCCTCTGAAGGCTATAGAGGATGATTCTGGATCCACATATTCTGGTGCTGTGTGGGCACTGGGTCCAGGGGGGCTGTGGTTAGTGATTGGTTCTTTGGGTTGTTCAGTCTCTCCTTTCGCATCTGCTGCTTGATCTCTGTAGCTCAGCAGAGATCGTTCTCAATGTAGCACAGCTCCCTCTTGAACAGATTTCCTCCAGGTGTATCTACTGAATGCAACGGCTTCACAGTTTTTAGATGTAATGTTGAATTTCTTCAGGCTACAGAACTTTGATGTCATCTTTGAAGTGTTCCTTTTTGCCACCAGGGGGTCACTGACCATCCTTCAAATAGGACTGAATAAATCGTTTTGATCCTAATTATTACCTTAGTATAGCAACTCTGGCCTCCTTGTACGACAATGGAATTTGTTTACTTTATTCCTATTGTGTTCTTCCTTGCACAATTTAGCATAATTGGTATTAGTTTATATTTTTTTGTGAATGTCTACCTATAACACCATTCTGCTATGTTTTATGCTGCTGCAAGTAAACTTTCATTGTTTCTATGTGTATCTGTTCTTGTGCATATGGCAATAAACTCAACTTTGATTGGCACATTGGTTCCATTGCAACACACACAAAATACTGGAGGAACTCAGCAAGTCGGGCTGCACTTTTTAATTTCTTGTGCAGTTAACAGAATCAATTTGTACCTCTTCTGCCCGGCCTACACATGCAGGCACCTCCCAGCCCCCACCCAGCTCACTGGGGGGGGGGGGGAGTGCTGTCACCTACCACTCATCTCCTGCAGCCTATTTAAACCCAAGTCTCATCCACAGTCCTTAATCACTCATTAAACCAGCCAGTTCAACTGATTGCTGTTAGCCTTCAGTTCCCTCATTGCCTGCGGAGTTTAGTACCTGTTCTCTCTTGTTTTGTGGCCCCTTGTGGCTTGCCATTTTGCAGACTGCTATTAAAATTATCACTCTGTTGCTCTGCTTTAGGACAATCCTCCCCTCTACTTCCTGACTTTCTCAGATCTATAATGGTTGTTAGTTGGTTCAATGCCATTCACTTGCTGCTACTGCAAGAGTTAACTTATGCCCATTTGTGTATCAATGTTAGATGAGAAGAGGTGGTTGTCCTTCTTCACATTGCCCAATCTCAGCTAATTTTGTATCATTTGTAAACATTGTCATCACACTTCATACAGAAGAGTTTAGAAATTGAATGATGACCATGGGTTAGACAGCTGGTCAACAGAATCATTGTACAGTGTCTTCCTGATCTGATCAAGATATTAAGCTGGAGTTAGCACAGAATCAACCTCTAAAAACTTTATTCTGCCTCAGCTGGCTCCTTATCAATGGTCCTCAATAAATGGCACAAAGATATGGGAGTGGGGAGGAGAAAGGTCTGGTTGGGCTAAGCGAGTGTGTTTGCTGAAACAAACTTCAGGCCCAGATCTCAGGAAGCAATAGGCCTAAGCTTTTGTTTCCAGAGAACAACCTGAACACCTTAAACAATTTGACACTGGCACACTCCTGAAGTTTCTCCAGCCTCCTAATGTTATATGCCACTCAGGACCAGCATCATCCTTTTTCTCGAGTAAATGCTTTGGAAGGTTATAGGACTGTTATCTACAAGACTTCAATTAACACCTCCAGCTGTCATTTTAAAGATGAGCAGTAAACAATAAATCATCTACAACTTGAAATATCTCTTCTCAGATGCTGCCTGGCTCAGTGAGAAACTGCAGCACTTAGTGATTCTATTTCAGATTTCCAGCGTGACTCTTTGCTTCACCTTGCAAACATTAAATTATTGCTGTCACCTGGCCCTTCCTGGGAGATTTTACATGTGTTTGAAGATGAATATATTCTATAGATTTCCTCTCAGACACTTTACTTACAATAAGAATTTACATATTACATTTTGCTTTTGATGACAGGAATTCAGTGACGGCCAAAGTACAGAGGGAGACACACAGGCACAGAATGAACAGTTCACTGAGTTTTATTAAGAACTGTGCAGAACAAAGGAGAATAATAAAAATGAGGCCAACAGGGCTGCTTGGTAAAAACTTCCGAAGTAACAAAAAATTAATGCTGTTTCTGCGGCTTGAAAGCAGTACCTAGAACTAAGTTTATACTGCTTCCTTAAAAGCATCTAACTAAAACACCAATCTTCTTTCCTAGAAGGTGGACTAAGGTAAGCAGGGAATATTGTCATTGTTGTGCTTTGGACAAGTCTTGTCAAATGCAGTCACAAAGAAACCCTCATTGTTAGGAATGTGTGCATTCTCACGCGTATGATTGCCGTTTTCTTCCAGCTACTCGCACGCGAGAACATCCAGTCTTCGCGGTGACTTCCGCAGATTTGGCAGTTGGTTTGTGAGGCACTCCTTTCTTCCCTCAAATTACTTATCGTGAAGAAGCTACAGTTCTGAAGCCTTCAAGTATCTGTTAATTTGGCTGCCTATCATTACTTAATTTTATTAATTACACTTGAATCTAATGTTGTGCTATTCATCACAAGACTCAGTAAAGAACTAGGAAGCAGTCTTCATCATCTTCTGACACAAGACGAGGGATGCTTTTCATTCACAAACAAGAAAAAAAACTCTGCAGGTACCGGAAACCTGAGCAAAAAAACACAAAATGCTGGAGGAACTCAAGAAGCCAGGTAGCATCTATGGAACAGAGTACAGTCAATGTTTCGGTCCAAGACCCCTTATTAATTTGCAAGAAGTATTTCAGTGTTCCTTATCTTAACCGAGTCCAAATATTGAAATGATAGGCACTGTAATACTCAGCAATTGATCTACTACAGACAATAGAAAATCTGCACATGCTGGGAATCCAAACAACACACTCAAAATGCTGAAGGAACTCAACAGGCCAGGCAGCATCTATGGAAAAGAGTAGGGTTGACGTATCAGGCCAAGACCCTTCATACAGGGTCTCGGCCTGAAATGTTGACTAGATTCTTCTCCTTAGATGCTGCCTGGCCTGCTGAGTTTCTTCAGCATTTTGTGATCCACCAGCACAGAGACACAGGAGTTTGAAGATACTGGAATCTGAAGCTTTAACTAATCTGCTGAAGGTCCTTAGTTGGTCATTCAGCCCCTTTGAAAAGGGAAGGAACTGTTGACATTTTGGGTCAATAATCTGCTTTAGATGCCGGTTTCAACCTGAAAATATTAACAGTTCCTATCCACCATATTTAATACTTGACCTGCTGAGTATTTCCAGCAGATTATTTGTTGCTTCATTCTCAGAGTAGATAAGTGTCAAGTCTCACTCACCTTCTTCTTAGTTATCATCGGTGAAACACGTCATCTCATCTCCAGCAACTTTCCGGCTAGACTACAGCTCATCAATAGGACAAATAGAAACCTCCTCAACCTTGATCACCTCCAATCCAGGACGGAGGTCAATCATGCTCAGTGATATATATGTGTTGTGCACATTCAGACGCTGAGATCTAAGTCATTGACAACTCCTGCAATGAAACATGATGGGCCTTATATGACATTACCAGATTTTCAAAATCTACTCTGGACGACTGAAATCCACAACATGGCCCTGAACAATGAATGATAGCTAGAAATTAGGCAAAGGGTTTTAAAAGTAGTTGTGAATAATTATTGAGTCAGAAAACACACTCAGTGGCTACTTTATTAACTACACCTGTACACCTGCTTGTTAGTGCAAATATCTAACCAGAAGGACCTAATAAAGTGGCCTCTAAGTGCAAATCCAGGCAGTGTTGTCATGTAATATGTTATTCTAAGTTCAAAATACATTTATTATTGAAGTATGTATATGTGTATATTATTATCAAAGTATCTAGTCCCCTTTTTTTCTCCTGTCCTGCCGAAGGGTTTCAGCCAACAACATTGACTGTACTTTTTCTGTGGATGCTCCCTGGCCGGCTGAGTTCATCCAGCATTTTGTGTGAGTTGGTCGGATTTTCAGCATCTGTAGATTTTCTCATGTATACGTATACATTACAGTATGCAATCTTGAGACTCATCTCCATAAAGGCAGCAACAAAACAAACAAACCCCAAAAGAGCCCATTAAAAAAAAGTCCATCAAACTCACAATGCGCAGAGAGAAAAAACAATATCATGCAAACAATAAAAGTATGCAAATAGCACTCAGAACTGAGTTTATGAAAGACATGAAGCCAGGCGGCACTGCAGCTGGTGTAGGCCATAGCCTCCAGTTTATTGTAGACGCAGTAAACTTCATGGGACCATGGCCACAAAGCCAGACCTCCACCCATGTGTGGAAAATATACAGCACCAGTGACCTGGCTCAATTCTATGACTGTCTGTAAGAAGTTTGTACATTCTGCCCAAACTGGGTTTCCTCCGGGTTCTCCGCTTTCCTCCAATGTGCAGGTTAACAGGTTAATTAGTTAATTGGGTGTAGTTGGGCAGCAGAGGCACACTGGGCTAGAAGGGCCTGTTACCTGCTGTGTCTCCAAATAAATAAATTGGCCTTCCTCACACCAACTTTGAACCTCTGACTGAAATTCATCGCATAGGCATAAAAGTTGCTATGCTCAGAATTTGCTAATTTTACTAATTAAGCTGCCTGTATAAGTTACATCATTTCCAAGCTGAAAACAAAATCAATTCTTGTTCAACTTGAGTAAAAAGTTGGCATATAAGTTTAAGCAAGATATTCTTGGCAAATAAGCAATTTGGGCAAAGAGGTCCACAATATTTTTTTTTCCCTTTCACCAATTTAAGCATTCATCATGTCATCTGCTGATGCATGGAAAGAACTCTTGACCATCAACACCATGCACATAATCTGCTTGTTAAGAACCCTTTCACAACAATGGTTTAGTGTCCATTTTATCAGGTGCATCTATACGCCAGCTCGTTAATGTAAACATCTAATCAGTCAGTCAAGTGGTAGCAACTCAATGCATAAAAGCATGCAGACGTGGTCATGAGGTTCAGTTGTTATTCAGACCAAACGTCAGAATGGGGAAGAAGCGCAATCCAATGATTTGCACCATGGAATGATCGTCAGTGCCAGAAAGGGTGGTTTGAGTATCTGAAAAACTGCTGATCTTTTGGGATTATCATGCACAACAGTCTCCAGATTTTATAGGGAATGGTGTGAAAAACAAAACGAAACATTCTGTGTGCATTAGTTCTTTGGACAAAAAAAAGCCTCGTTAATGAAAGGAGAACGGTCAGAGGGGAACGGCCAGACCAATTAAAGTGGGTAGCTAGGTTATAGTAACTCCGTGCAGTAGAGCATCTCTGAACACACAACAGATGGGCTACAGCAGCGGAAGATCATGAAAAGAACGGAGTAGCTGAGAAGCAGAGAAATGAAAGAAACCAAACTGATCAAAGCAATTGCAGGTTGAAAATAAACAGCAATGTTGCTGAAATTTGAAATGCAGAACAGACGTCATGGCTCATGACAAATTAACAGGACAGTCAGTGTACAGTTAAATCAGCCTTCACGTAAGCAATCCTCATTTGTTCAAATTCACTTCTGCGTGCTGTACTGCCTTTGAATAATGTAACTGTGTGTCAAAAAAGAACCAAATCCTTTGAGGGTAATTTCAAAGTGGGAAATATTGCGGTATGTTTAATATCTTTATGTGCTTGTTTTCATGAAGCCAAGAAATGCCATCTGTGTATCTCAAGTCAGAGTTTTTCACAGACATCATGAATGCACAGATGGCGCGGTCTGATCCTCATGTCGATACATTCAACGTCACTGGGTGAGATGTTTCTGATGTTACTGTGGTTAAGCAGGGAAGCACAGTGGTCAGAGCCATTGATAGTCATTCATAAATTGTTCATTACTGCTGTGCAGAGCATCTTAATCTAACCAGTTTCCTTTGCCGGACTGTTGTATTAATATAACTCTTCTCCATTTATATCACAAACAGATCGGAATCAGAATCAGGTTTAATATTAATCACATATGTTGTAAAATTTAATGTTCTGCAGTACAGTGCAATACAAAAAATCTATAAATTATAATAAAAACATTTTAAAATAAATTAAATAGTGTAAGAATAGAGCAAAAATAATGAGGTAGTGTTCATGAGGTTGTTCATTGCCCGTTCAGAAATTTGATGGCAGAGGGGAACGAGCTGATCCTCCAACATTGAGTGTTTGTGATTAGGCTCCTGTACCTCCTCTTTGATGGTGGAAATTGAGGGTAAACAAATTGCTCAAGAAAAGTCAAAAATAACTTTTCACTTGTGTAGACTTATAAATCAAAACCAATGCAACCAGGCTAGATGCCACAATTTGTACTTAGTAAATACATCAGAAAAGGTAACTAACAAATGCAAGAGATTTGATATTTCAAACATCTTCCAAATGTGCTTTGTTTATATCTTCATTCCTTAAAGTGAGTTTGTGTTCATCTCCACATAACGAAGCGTAAGCAGGAACAGGGCAATCAACCTGTCAAACCAACATGACAATCTATATTAATGTAACGGGTAGTTCATCTACACTTTAGTGCCAGTTACCCATATCCCTCAGTTTCCCGATCTCTCCAAAATTTATGCCACAAAACTTTATGCATTTTCAGCTTAAAGTTCCCGAGTTTAAATATGTTAGACAAGATAGAGAGGTAGGTAAAAGAGGTGGAGGAGTTCATAATCAGAATCAGAATCAGGATTAATATCACTTGTCATAAAATATATTGTCTTATGTCAGCAGCACATTGCAAAACAATAATAATAAGCTATAAATTACGATATGAAATGAATATATATAATTAAATTAAGTAATTAGTGCAAAAAGACAGAATATGAATAGTGAGTTAGTGTGTATGGGTTCATTATTGTCCATTCAGAAATCTGCTGGCAGTGGTGAAGAGCCTCTGCCTGAATTGCTGAGTGTGTGTCTTCAGGATCTTGTACCTCCTCCTTAATGGTAGCAATGAGAAGAGGGTATGTCCTGGCTGATGGGAGTCTTTAATGATGGATGTCATCTTTTTGAGTCATCACCTGTTGAGGCTGTCCTCAAGGCTGGGAAGGCTAGCACCCAAGACGTAGCTGGCTGATTTAAAAGTCTCTGCAGCTTTTTTCGGAGCCTGTGTGTTGGCCCCTCCATACCAAATGATGATGAAACCAGTTAGAATGTTCTCCACAGTACATCTGTAAAAACCAGTTAAGGAGACTGATTATCAATGGAAAACACCATACAAAAATTTGCTAGAATTCAGAAGATGTGACATAAAAAGTGTTGATATACTTGGCAATATTACCAAACACAATAAAGGTGCGTCATCAAAATTCCTACATGCGAGGCTTAATTAGTGGCTAGTTAAATTAAAGTTCAGAGGAGATTATTAGATTCTCTGATTAATCATCAAGTGATCAGATGAGAATACAAAAATCTGCAAGTACTGGAAATCTGAAATAGGACAAAAATAAATGCTGAAAACATTGAGCAGGTCAGGCAGCATCTGTCGAAAGAGAAACGAAGAATGTTTTCAGATCCAGGATCCATCATCAGAGTGGGAAAGAAAGAAAACAACTGAGCTTCAGGAAGCAGAGAAGATTGGAAAGAAACATAGCTACTGTACAAAAGTCTTAGGCAAATACTATATATATAGCTAGAGTGCCTAAGACTTTTGCACAATACTTTATTTGTCAATTTGGAATGGGGTGTGAGTTTGTAAATCTGGAGGGACCAAAGGATGTTGGGAATGGCAAGGGTGGAGTGCCATGGGATGGTTGTGGATCAGGTGGCGGAGAAGCAGTGCTGGGGTGGGGAAAGGTGCTGATATAGACACACTCAGCCTGGAGACACCAGGCAAGGTAATTTCATTCCAAAAATTGATCATTACAGAATGTTTCTCTGGTGCTACCCGTTCCTTCCCCACTCCCTTGCCCGTTTCCCAACCATGATTTTCTTCTCCCTGTTCCCTTCCAAGTCTCAGCACACAATTGAGACCTATATCACAATCAGGTCTATAATCACTCACATATGCCATGAAATTTGCTCTTTTCTATGGCAGTAGTATAGTGCAATAGATAAAATTACTATGGTATTATGCAAAGGTTTTAGGCATCCTAACTATACATGTGCTGCAGATTTTTGCACAGTACTTCATAGGGAACATAGAAATTATCTCTGGTGGGGTGAGACTAGATTCCTTAGTAGTAGCCAAAGGGCAGCAAAAATCAGATTAAGCTTCGTTGTTTGTAGGATAAGCCAATCAAGCTAGACTATGCAGAAAAATGAAGAAAAAGTGAATCAAGGGGAAATGGCCAGTTCTGATGCAGATAGAAATAAAAACTGAGTTATCTATAGCTGAAAAATCCAATACCGGGCCCTGCATACTGCAATATACCCAGACAGAAAATGAGGCGTTGTTCCTAAGGATTGCATTGTGCTCATTATAATAATACAGGACACCACACACAGAAAGCTCAGAGTCAGAGTTCAAAGTGCAAGCATCCAGAAGCTCAGGATCACTCCTTTCTTTCTTTTTCAATTTTTTTATTGATTTTCATATATACATATAAAAAAAACATAACATAATAATGAGTAAATTATGAATACAATAGACTTGAAGTCACGTTGATAATAAGATAACAATATCCTATTAAACATCAGCAGAAAAAAATACCTTAATCAATCAAGTCCATATGATTATATGAAAAAAACAAAAATAACCATTAAAAGAAGAAAAAATTTGAAAATATGTGAAAAAAGTATATATTAAGAAAAATAAAACACTAAACTAAACTAACATGGGCAATAATAATAGTTTACAAGTATATGATAGTGTCAAAAAACTCCGGAACTCCACACCTGAACATGAATAAGCAGAGAGAAGGTCTGGAAAAGACCAAATTAATTCATATGAAAATGTCGAATAAATGGTCTCCAAGTTTCTTCAAATTTAATTGATGAGTCAAAAATAGTGCTTCTAATTTTTTCCAGGCCCAGATAAGAAATAGTTTGAGAAAGCCACTGAAACGTGGTAGGAGGATTTACTTCTTTCCAATTTTGTAATATAGATCTTCTGGCCATTAATGTTACAAAAGCAATCATTCATCTGATTGAAGGGGAAAACTGATTACCATCTTCATTTGGTATGCCAAAAATTGCAGTAATAAAATGAGGTTGTAAATCTATATTCCAAATTGAGGAAATAGTAGTAAATATGTCCTTCCAGTAATTATGTAAAGTGGGACATGACCAAAACATATGGGTCAATGAGGCCACTTCTGAATGACATCTGTCACATTGAGGGTTAATATGAGAATAGAATCGAGCAAGTTTATCTTTAGACATATGAGCTCTATGTACAATTTTAAATTGTATTAAAGCATGTTTAGCACATATAGAAGAGGAATTAACCATTTGCAAAATTTTTTCCCATTTATCTGTTGATATATTATATCGAAGTTCTTTTTCCCATTCTTGTTTAATTCTAACTGATATTTCTGGTTGTATCTTCATAATCATATTATAAATAAAAGCTACTAATCCCTTCTGACAAGGGTTTAAGGTAAAAATCAAATCTGTAAAATCCACTAAAGTTGAATTACGAAAAGATGGTAAAACTTTATGTAAGAAATTTCTAATTTGTAAATATCTGAAAAAATTAGATTTAGGTAATTCAAATTTGTTGGAAAGTTGGTCAAATGACATCAAAGTATCTTCAAAGAAAAGATCACGAAAACATTTTATACCTTTCCTTTTCCATATGTTAAAAGCTTGATCTGTCCAAGAGGGTTTGAAAAAGAAATTAAGTAAGATAGGGCTATCAAGAACAAAGTTTTTCAAAGTAAAAAACTTACGAAATTGAAACCAAATTTGTAATGTATGTTTAATAACAGGATTAGATATTTGTTTATTAAATTTAACTAAATCAGCAGGAAGACAAGAACCGAGAACAGAGAATAGAGAACATCCCTTTACCTCATTACATTCCAAATTTACCCACTGTGGGCACAATGGTGAATCCAAATCTAGTTTCCAATACATTAAATTACGAATATTATTTGCCCAATAATAAAATCTGAAGTTAGGTAAAGCTAAACCACCATCTTTTTTAGATTTTTGTAATTGCTTTTTACTTAACCTAGGGTTTTTATTTTGCCACACAAATGAGGAAATTTTTGAATCAATGTTATCAAAAAAAGATTTAGAAATAAAAATTGGTAAGGCTTGAAATAAGTATATAAATTTTGGTAAAATCATCATTTTAATAGCATTAATCTGACCAATTAATGATAAAAATAAAGGAGACCATCTTGTAGTAAGTTGATGAATTTGATGAAGCATAGGTAAAAAATTCAGTCCAAATAAATCTTTATATTTCTTGGTCATTTTTATACCTAAATAGGTAAAGTTATCAGTAACAACTTTAAATGGTATCCTATCACTCAATAAAGTTTGTGCATTTAAAGGAAATAATTCACTCTTATCTAAATTTAGTTTATAACCAGAAAAAGTACCAAATTGAACCAACAAGGATAAAATAGCAGGAATAGACCTATCAGGGTCAGAAATATATAACAGCAAATCATCAGCATAAAGTGATAATTTGTATAACTTCTCATTACGGGTAATACCAAAAATATTAGGAGATTCACAAATAGCAATAGCTAAAGGTTCTAATGCAATATTAAATAATAAAGGACTTAAGGGACAGCCTTGTCTCGTACCATGAGATAATTGAAAAAAAGAGGATCTATAGTTATTTGTAAGAACAGAAGCAACAGGTTTATGATATATTAATTTAATCCATGATATAAAGTTAGGACTAAAATTAAAATTTCTCAATGTATTAATTAAATATATCCATTCAACTCTAACAAAAGCTTTTTCAGCATCTAATGAAATAACACATTCTGGGATTGTGGGTGGTGAAGTATGAATTATATTAATCAATTTTCTAACATTAAAAAAGGAATACCGATTCCTCATAAAACCAGTTTGATCTTCTGAAATAATCTGTGATAGTACTTTTTCTAATCTAATGGCTAAAATTTTTGTAAGAATCTTAGAATCTACATTTAATAGTGATATAGGGCGATAAGATGTACATAAAGTAGGGTCTTTATCTTTTTTAAGAATTAGAGAGATATTAGCTTCATAAAAAGATTGAGGTAATCTCTTCTTAGCAAACGCATCATTAAAAATTTCACATAACCAAGGAGAGAGCAAAGAAGAAAAAGTTTTAAAAAATTCTACTATATAACCATCAGGACCAGGAGCTTTCCCTGAATTCATTGATGAGATAGCCTCTCCTATTTCCACCATAGAGATGGGAGCATCTAACAGGCTATGGTCTTCATCAATCAGTTTAGGAATATTCAAATTGTTAAAAAAATTATCTATCATGGACTGGTCACCATCAAATTCTGATTGATATAAAGATTTATAAAAATCTTGAAAAGTATTATTAATTTCTTTATGATCAGTAGTTAAATTTCCGTCTTGTTTGCAAATTTTAATAATTTGTCGCTTAGTCGAAATAGCTTTTAATTGATTAGCTAACAGTTTGCCAGTTCGATCACTGTGAATATAGAATTGAGCCCTGGTCCTAATTAATTGATTTTCAATTGAAGAAGATAATAGTAAACTATGTTCCATTTGAAGCTCAACTCTCTTCTTATAAAGTTCTTTGGTAGGAGTCACGGAATAAATCTTATCAATTTCCTTGATTTTATCCACTAATAAAGCAATATCTAAATATCTTTGTTTTCTTTTACCAACAGAATATGAGATAATTTGTCCACGGATAAAAGCCTTAAAAGAGTCCCAAAGTATTTCTCTGTCGATTTCTTCAGTACAGTTTGTTGAGAAAAACAAGTCAATTTGCTGTTTTATGTAGGTGATAAATTCTGGGTCTTGAAGCAAAGTAGCGTTAAGCCTCCAAGATCTGATATTATTGGAATAGTCCGAAATCTTAATAGATAACTTCAAAGGTGCATGATCCAAAATAGTAATAGAATCATATTTACAATCAATAACATCCGTTAATAACCGATGATCAATAAGAAAATAGTCAATTCTAGAATAGCTATGATATACATGTGAAAAAAATGAAAATTCTTTATCTTTAGGGTTCAAAAACCGCCATATTTCTGTAATTCCCGAATCAACCATAAACGAATTAATAAGTAGGGCTGATCTGTTCGGAAGAGTACGAATAGGTTTAGATCTATCCATCGAAGGATTCAAACAACAATTAAAATCTCCACCCATTATCAACATATATTCATTTAGATTAGGAAGGGAAGTAAATAAACATTTAAAAAATTCAGGGCAGTCAAAGTTTGGAGCATAAATATTAACTAGAACAACTTTCCGATTAAAAAGTAAGCCAGTTATCAACAAAAATCTACCCTGTGGGTCAGAAATAATTTCATGATGTGTAAGCGATATTGAGGGGTCTATAAAAATAGACACACCCCTAATTTTAGCGGTACAATTCGAGTGAAATTGTTGACCCTTCCAGAACCTAAAAAAATGTTGATTATCCTCCCTCCTGATATGGGTCTCCTGTGCAAAGATAATATTAGTATTCAGTCTATGGAATACTTTAAATATTTTTTTACGTTTAATCGGATGATTTAAACCATTAGTATTCCAGGAGATAAAGTTAACAGATTTATCCATCATACTAATATTAGTTGTGTGTATCATAAAAGGTTAAAAAGACACATAACCCACAATTCAGGAAGGTGGAAAATTGATTCAGGAGCAACCGGAGAACATGACACCTCAACAATATTAATAATTTAAAGTCAGCCCATAAACTAAAAGCAAAAAAATAAAGAGCAAAAGCGTGAAAAAAGATCCCTACCCCCTCCCCCCACCCTTCGAAAAAAAGCCAAGCGGCAAGCGCATAATCTAATACTAACATTACCCCCATTTCAAGATGGCAGCTCTATAAAAAGTTTAAAAGAAAACTATGTAACACCCAGATTAAGATATAGAGTTGCAAAAAGAAAATATATATCAATCAGAAAAAAAACTAATATAATAAAACAATCATTAATAAAAAAAGTATAAACATCAAAATTTAAAAGTGTAATATACCTTTAAAAAAAATCCCGTGTACAAATACAAGATGACGTTTCAAAAGCAAAGACTTATGGGAAGAAGAAACGCCATTTTGAAAAAGCCATATTACTAAATACAAACGTGAATTCAGCAATCTGTTAAAAGACAAAATAAGATTAAAAAAAGGGATGTAATAAACAGTGCAATATATATATATAAAAAAAGACCAAAAATCCAAAACATTCGTCCCATTTCTGAGTACAGGCAAACAAATAAATGCTTACAAAAAACAGAATCTTACGGGAAAAAGAAACGACATCTTAAAAAAAAGTAAATCATTATTGCAAAATATAAACGTATATAACCAAAGCAGAAAGAAAAAAAAGATATTATAAAAATTAAAAGGAACATCTATAAACAATGATGATAGTAAAAAAAACCAGACCCATAGATCAAAATAAGAAGTTATAACCCAGCTTCATAGGTTAAAACTTAAAATAGAAAGATATCCTCTCTCCGAAAAATCTTCCACATAACACATAGTTCAAGTTGCAGTAGAAGATCGAAATAGGATCACTCCTGTGGACTGAATGCAGGTGCTCGCCAAAATGATCACCAGAGCTGCCCCGTTTGTTTCTCCAGTAAGGATGGCCACATCGTCAGAACTGAAATCCGGTACACTAGATTGGCTAACTTGCAAATGATTTTCTACGTGACTTACCTGTCCACTCATCCTTCCCCACAGATCTCACTCCTGACACTTATCCATGACACCATAACAAGTGCTACAGCTAACCCGACACCTCCTCTCTCACCACTATACAGGGCCCTAAACAAGTAAGCTGACACTTGGCCTGAGAGTCTGTCAGGTATCTGGTGCTCCCAATATGGCCTCGTCTACATTGGTGAGACCCAGTATGGTTTATGGGATTGCTTCATCAGGCACTTTCATTTTGTCTACCATCAAAGGCAGGAGCTATCCATTTCAATTCCATTTGCCATTTACATACCAATATCTCTATCCGTGGCCTCCTCTTCTACCACGATGAGACCAAATGCAGGTTGGAGAAGCAAAATCTCATATTCCGTATGAGCAGTCTAACCTGATTGTATGTACATCAATTCCACTAACTTCCATTAACAACTTCCTTCTTTCCCCACTTTCTAATGGCCCCTTCATCTCCACACTTCTCTTCGCCTGCCCTCTTGCTCAGCTTATCACCTTCCTCCGGCTCCCCACCTCCTTCTCTCTATTCCACTGTCCTCTCCTGTCAGATTCCTTCTTCCTCAGCTCTATATCTTCCACCTATCACCTCCCAGATTCTTACTTCTTCCCACCTCCCCCACCCACTCACCTACTCTCAACTTCTTAATTTGGTTTCTGCCCCTTTCATTTCTAGTCCTAATGAAGGGTCTCGGCTTAAAATGTTGACTGTTTATTATCCTCCATAGATGCTGCCTGGCTTGCTGAGTTCCACTTGCATTTTATGTGTGTTGCTCAAAGATTTCAATATTTGCAGAGTTTCTTGTCCTTTGCAAATTATGAGCGGAGTCTTGTGTACTTAATTTAGTGTTCATAATATTAAGGTTAAGTTACTGGGCTAGCTTCTTGAAATCTGAGTTATCCGTCTAGCTATGTGTGTTTTATTCCCATTAGAGGAATTTAATTTCTTAAATTCAAGTAAATAAATGGATTATATAACAAATTTGCCACAATTAGTCAGGACAGAGAAACTGCCATCCTCAGGCAGTTAGGCCACTAGAGGCCTCCAGAATCACTATGGTTGTTGACTTTAAACTACGCTCTGAAAAGGTCACAAGGTTCAGGTGGCATTTTGGAAAGGCAATAAATTATGCTCCTAGTCCATGAATGATGAGGTAAAAAATACAGTACATTGTAATAGAATCTATAATTAGGAATAAACTTAAGAATCTTCTGCATATTGGCCATCCTGACCGCTTTGTTCAAAGTTCAAAGTAAATCAAAGTGTGTATATGTCACCTGATATTCATTTTCTTGCAGGCATTCACAGCAGAACAAAGAAACACAATAGAATCGATGAAAAAAATACTGCACACAAATAAAGACTGACAAGCAACCAAAGTGCAAAAGAAGACAAACTGTGTAACTATATAAAATAATATCTAAATTAGTAAATATATAATACTGAGAACATGAGTTACAGAGTCCCTTGAAAGTGAGACCATCTTCAGTGCTCATTACAATGTTGAGGTGGGTGAAGTTATCCATGCTGGTTCAGGAGCCTGATGGTTGAAGGGTAATAACTATTCTTGAACCTGGTGGTGTGGGACTTAAGGCTTCCTTGCCAATGGCAGCAGCAAAAAAGAGCATGGCCTAGATGGTGGGGGTCCTTGATGATGGATGCTGCCTTCCTATAGATGTACTTCCTATAGATGTGCTCAAGAGGGCTTGTTTTGTGATGGACTGAGCTGTATCTTCTACTTTTTTTCTGTTCTTGGCCATAGGGAATTAGAATGCAATGATTAAAATATAGGAGTATGTTTGGGATAGAAACGTCAATACTGGTTTATAGGGTTAGAATGTATTCTTCTGGATAACATTTTTCATTTAGTTGTGCTCATCTTTTCCCTGGAGAAATGAGTAGACTGAACTCAAATTGCTTTTGACTGCACTGAAAATGCGTTTTGCAGAATAAATGCATCGGAATGTCTTGGAGAATGCCATGTTCCCTCAATTTGCTGAATTATTTTTGACTTTTCTTGAGCAATTTGTTTTTCCATAATTTCCACTTAAAATTCCATATTGTCATTTTGAAATTCAGCATAAAACCAACTTTTCCACAATATTTAACAGAGCAGAATCTATTTTAAGAGGTTTCACCTGGAAGAAAATTGGAAGGTTCAGGGGTGAGTTAAAAGTCTGTCTTTGGGAGGGGAGCCACCATAAAATTTACAAGGTATCTCTCAGGCTGATATTAGATGAAATGACATTCAGGTGACCAATTTTTTTCTGCAATCTTTTATTTTAATTCTTATCACAGTTTTGCATATTTTTTTGCTCCTTGTAGAGACTTAAGCATATAGTCTAGACCAGCATATGTATGCATTAATCTAGACTTAAGAAAAAGACATTTTAATATTCTGTTTAAAATGCAGGTCTGTAGGAACAGGAGCAAGAATAGGCCATATGACCCTTCGGAACCTCTAGGCCCTTCATAGCTGATCTAATACTAATTTCAACTCCACTTTACTGCATGATCCCTATAAACTTAGATTTTCCTTGCATTAAATAAAAAGGTATTCCATTTGGCTATATATATATATCCAATATACTCATATTGTCAGCATTTGGTGGCTCTGGGCCTGTATTCACTAGAATTGGGAAACATGAAGGCTGGCTTCATTTAAATCTATTGAATAGTGAAAAACCTTGATAGAGTGGATGTGGAGAGGATGTTTTCTATAGTGGGAGAGTCTAAGACTAGCGGACACAGCCTCAGACTAGAGGAGTGTCCTTTTAGAACAGAGATGTGCAGGAATTTGTTTTGCCAGATTGGTGAATCTATAGAATTCTTTGCCACAAGCAGCTGTGGAGGTCAAGTCTTATTATGTATATTTAAGGCAGAGGTTAGTAGATATTTGATTTGTCAGGGCAGGAAAGGATTTGGGTAGAAGGTAGGAGATTGGGGCTGAGAGGAAAATTAGATCAGCCATAACGAAACGGTGGAGCAACTTCATGGGCCAAATGGCCAAATATCTTATGATCTTATGAAACTGCCTCCTCCTTGGGTGGACCTCTTATAGGATAAGATGAACTCCTGGCCTCAAAATCTAGCTCATTATGGTCTTGCATTTTACTGTTTAC
Organism: Hypanus sabinus; assembly: GCF_030144855.1. Taxonomy (NCBI): domain Eukaryota; kingdom Metazoa; phylum Chordata; class Chondrichthyes; order Myliobatiformes; family Dasyatidae; genus Hypanus; species Hypanus sabinus. The sequence continues at coordinate 21,790,736 of NC_082712.1, read as the reverse complement.
CTGCACTTTCCCTGTAACAAATGCAATTTATTCTGCATTTTATTATTCTTTCTGTTCTTCCTCAAGGCACAGTGTATTCCAAGAACAATCATGATCACCCATGCCATACAACATGGTACATAATGATGATGATGAATGAATTGATCTGTATGAACAGTATGCAAGACAAGCTTTTCACTGTATCTTGGTACATGTAACAATTAAAAAAAAACCCAATACCAATACTAATGTACCATTCATTTTTCCTAGGAAGGAAGATGAACAATCCTTTCCAGTCTTCAGAAATGTTCTTCGTCAAGTAGCTTCAAGATTCCACTTAATCTCCCAGCTCAACCAGTCAGCTATATAATGGAGCCATTTTACTAATGTTAACTTTCCATCCAATGTTAAATTTGACACAGTGATGAAGACCTGTGCATCTATTTTTCACTTTCAACTAATTCCATACCACTTTTCTTCCTGTGCATTAGATAATGGACCTTTAGAAAACTACATCTACCAATAACGGTATCACACAAGGTGAGCACTTTTGGAGTCATTGAGTTACATAGCACAGAAAGAGGACTCTTGCCAATCAAGTCCATGCCAACATTCAGCCACCTATTTACATGAATCCCATTTTATCCTCCCTGCATTTTACCCAGTCCTGTTCAACTCCCCCGTTCAACTGTATACTGGGTCAATTGATCTACCAACTCACACGTATAGGAGGATTCTAGAATAAATGGGCAAAGCATACTTGATCCCAGAGGGAATCTGTAAGCTCTACACGGACAGTAGCTGAAGGCAGAGCTGAACATGAATCACTGGCATAGGGGGGAAGCAGAAAGCTGGAGATAGTCATATCATTAATAATCAGGAATTCTACATACAATATGTTTAATGCAGGAAATATTATTAAACAAGAGTGATTTTATAGCACCTGGCCAAAGTAGACTGGAATCACCTACTTGCAGATAAATCTAAATCTGATAAGTAGGAGAATTATGGAAGAGAAATAGTGAGTGTTCAGCACAACATGTTCCAGTATGCCTGAAAGTGAAGAAAGGTAAATCCAGTGTACTCTGAATTCCAAGGGATATCAGGGTTTTAATAAAGAAATAAAATCTATGTGGTAAGTGTAGAAAACTGACAGTGGGGTATGTCCCTCAGCAGCATAGCATGTGCAAGGGATACTTAAAGTGCAAATTCGAAGAGCCAAGAGGGACTAATAAATATCATTGGAACCCAAGATTAAAGGACATTCAAAGGCATTGTTATAACTATACTAATTTCTGTTGCTTGAGTTATTATGCTGGCTGTTATGATTTACAGTATTGCTACACAAGTGGTTTTATAACGCTCATGTAAATAAATAAAATCAAACTTAAATATGTAATTATTCCACAAATAATACAAGTAGGGATATAATTATGTAGCTTAACTAAAATTAATAATAAAAAAGCTCTACACATGACACCGCACTGTAGCGTAGTGGTTAGCACAATGCTTTACAGTACCAGTGACCCAGGTTCAATTCCCACCGCAGCCTGCAAGGAGATTGTACTTTCTTCCCTTGCCTGCCTGGGTTTCCTCTGGGTGCTTCAGTTTCCTTCCACCTTCCAAAGACCAATCGGAATGTTAATTGGTCATTGTAAATTGTTCGTGATTAGGCTGGGGTTAAATCTGGGATTTCAGGGCATACTACTTGAAGAGCCTATTCCGTTCATGATCTCAATCGATAAATAAATAATCTTTTGTACAACATGATTTTTAAAATAGATTAACTACCCATACACATGGTGTAAATTTTCTTGATTTCAATAAAGTGTTCAGAATACACTGCATTTCTTTCTTTTACACTTGTTGTAAAAATGCATACATTATTCTTACCTCCAACTTTAGTGCAGCCAACATGTAGCAGACCTCAGGAATAGCATTGATTTTCAAGTTTAAGGCCAACAGCTTCTGGTGATGACCCGTGTGCGTTGTTAATGATCATCGCAAAAGTAATCTGAGCAGGGAATTGAAATCACTTGAACAGAAAAGGGAGATCAGATGAGATAATTTGCATCTGAGGGATGGAGCTTGGAGACTGGAGACTGGAGGTCTATCCTGAAGTTGGAATACCCGGTCCATGTGAGTGGGACTGTGGGATGAAGGAAAGGTTCTGGCTTTGCTGTTGCTGTTTTGTTGCTTGTTGTGTTCTGTGTTCTTCAGTCAAGCCTTGTGACCTTGTTATGTTAGTGCCAGAATGCGTAGTGACACTTGCGGGCTGCCCCCAGCACGTATCTAGGTTGATCGTAGGATGCATTTTATCAGAGAATGTATACAGCGTACATGTACACAGAATATATGTTGATGTACATGTTATGAATGAAGTCACCAGAGAGACACAGCTGGTAGACGTACAAGTCATAGAAGTCTTTATTTGGGACACATCACAAGTTGGCAGCCTTTGGACTCATGAAACAGAGAGACAAAGACTGAGACTCCCCAGCCCAACATTACAGCACATTTTATATATTAAAGAACAAACGTAACATGACAACTTCTAGAGTTACAATGCTTCTTTTGAGTTACATATAATTTTTAAAATACCTGGGTCTTCCCAGCAACACGCCCAAGCTGAGTGTTAATTACTATGATCTCTGACTCATGTATTGGGGTGTTGATTGCACTCATGCATATGCCAACACCTCAATTCTCCCCTTCCGATCTACAGTTCCCTCCAGAGCTACATTTTAAATTTAATGTACAACCCATATTCAGATCTGAAGCTTGGTGGCTGAAGATAAATATTAGCTATATAGCATCACCCTTACAGTACATATGACAAATCAATCTGCGTTGTTTTCCCCAAAAGCATCACTAGTCATTATTGCAGCTTCAATAAGTTTTTGAACAGTTTTGGTAGATCCAAATTCCAAAGTAACCTGATGCAGCTCCTTCACTGAGTTCAGTATTATGTGATCAGATGCTGACAGAGAATTTAAAAAATCAGTTGCAATATGTACATGTCTCATCAATGTCTGGCACATTGTTGATAGATTTATATTGTTCAGATTGTCTGGGACCCTTTGAAAGGTCTTTATTCACAGCCTGCAGCCATTGTTGATTCAAATGGTGTTGAATGACATTTGGGAAATGAGATTGCATCAGATCCTGATGTGATGAAATAATTCATCCAAAGATATTGATCAAAACCACTTCTGTTGAGTCTTTGTGTGCAATCTCTCTTTTTCTTAATTTGAGTAAATTCAAAGCAAACCCACTTGCTTCATGTGAATAATCTGCCAGTACATAGTCATGCTAGTTTACAAGCCATTTATTGTCATTTATTTATATTTGCATTTGCACAATTTGCTGTCTTCTGCACTCTGTTTGACCTATCATTGACCTATTATAGCTACTATTCTTTAGGTTTGCTGAGTATGCCCGCAGGACAATGAATCTCAGAGCTGTATGCGGTGACACATATGTGCTATGATAATAAATTTACTTTGAACATTTGAACATTCAATAGCAACATTTAAGAGACATTTGGTTATGTACATAGATAGGAGGGGTAGAGGGAGGCTTGGTATTGTCACTTAAAGTAAAATTGGATAGGTATATGGACAGGAAAGGAATGGAGGGTTATAGGCTGAGTGTGGGTCAGTGGGACTAGGTGAGAATTACCGTTCGGCACGGACTAGAAGGGCTGAGATGGCCTGTTTCCGTGCTGTAATGGTTATATGGCTACAAATGTAATCATTTAATGCTTTCTCTAATATAAGATGCTTTCAAACTACCTTTCAATTCACCTGCTTTAGAATCTCTAGTTACTAGTGGCACTTGAGGAAAATTTGTGATTGTATTAAAACAAAATGCTTATTAGTGCTAAATTATTAGATTCCTACACTAATACTGTACAGACCCAGCCCTTTCAGCCCAAGTTGTCTACATTGACTATTGTGCCCATTAAGCTAGTCCAACTTACTCATGTATGGCTCACGTCCCACTAAACCCCTCCTATCTATGTACATAACCAAATGTCTCTTAAATGTTTCTCTTCAGGGTTCAAGTGTTCAAAGTAAATTTATTAACATAGCACATACATGTCACCACATACAACTCTGAGATTCATTGTCCTGTGGGCATACTCAGCAAAACTACAGGATAGTAGCTATAACAGGTTAAATGATAGGTCAAGTAGAGAGCAGAAGACAGCAAATTGTGCAAGTGCAAATATAAATAAATGGCAACAAATAAGAACATGAGAAAATGAAGTAAAGAGTCCTTAAAATTAGATCATTGTGGGAACAACTCAATGAATAGGCAAATAAATGAGGCTAGACCACTTTGAACAAGGGCCTGATGTTTAAGGGGTAGTAACTGTTCTTGAACCTGGTGGTGTGAGTCCTGAGGCTCTTGTACCTTCTACCTGATGGCAGCAGCAAGAAAAGAGCTTGGCCAGTGAGGATCTCGGATGATAGATGCTGCTTTCCTACGACAGTGTTTCATGTAGATGTGTTGAATGGTTGAGAGAGCTTTACCTGTGACGTACTGGGCTGAACCTACTACCTTTTGCAGGATTTTCCACTCAAAAGCATTGGTGCTTCCATACCAGGCCATGATGCAACCAGTCAATACACCATCCACTACACATCTGTAGAAGTCTGTCAAAATTTTTGTTTTCATGAATCTCCGCAGACTCCTAAGGATGTATAGGTACTGCTGTGCTTTCTTCACAGTTGCAGTTACATACTGGATCCAGGCCAGGCTTTCTGAAGTAACAGCACTCAGGAATTTAAAGCTGCTAACCCACTCCACCTTTGAGCCTCTGATGAGGACTTGCTCATGGACTTCTGGTTTCCTTCTTCTGAAGTCTACCTCAACCACTTTCCCTGGCAGCTCCTTCCATGTGCACACCAGCCTCTGCGTGAAGCAGTTGCACCTCAGGTGCTTTTTAAGTCTTTTACCTCTCTTCTTAAATCATTGCCCTCTAGGTTTTAGCCACCCCCCCCCCCCAACCATGGGAAAATGACTGTGTGCATTTACTGTATCTATGTTCCTAGTAATTTTATATGTTCCTATAAGGCTATCCCTCAATCTTGAATGTTCCACCTCTTCACTGTGTTGTGTCTAAAATCTTACAACATTTAAGCTACTGCTTAATGCCTCAATGGCTGCTTTGTGAGCCATTGTTCATTCATCCTAGTCTATAACTTTAAATCTATTTTTCAAATTATTTCCTTTGCAGTTCTCCTAAATGTGTTACATATTGAAGTCTCCACATTTGTCAAAATTAAAGGGACCCCTGTCAAAAATGTTCAGGGAACACCTGATATTCCAACAGCGATGATACAGCCTACTGAGATGAGGTGGAAAGGCTTGAGGCCTGGTGCCAGTCAAATAACTTTTTCCTTAATGTCAACATGACAAAAGAGGTGGTTATCAACTTCAGGAGAACTCGTACCTTTCATATCCCCTTTTACATCAGTGGCACAGCACTGGAAACTGCAAGCAGTTTCGAACTCCTGGGAGTGCAAGTTACACACAACCTTTCATGGTCCCAGAACATAGCCTATACAGTCTAAAAAGCTCATCAATGCCTTTACTTTCTGAGGAGATGGAAGAGAGCTGGACTTTGTACATCCATACTCACATCATTCAACAGATGCACAGTACAGAGCATCCTAACAAGCTGCATCACTGCTTGGTACAGAAACTGCACTGCGGTGGACAGGAAAACTCTACAAAGGGTAGTCACAACTGCCCATGAATCACTGGCACCAATGTACCTGCCATCAAGGGCAGATAAGCAGAAAGGTGCCAGAGGAGGGCCAGTAACATCAAGAAGGATCCCATCCACCTTGCTCATGGACTGTATGTCGCACTCCCATCAGGGAGGAGGCTACGTAACATCCACACCAGGACCACCAGACTCAAAAACAGTTACTTTCCCCAAGCAATAAGGCTGATCAATACCTCCTCTCAGTAATTCCACCGCTACTTTTACTTTATCCTGTCAGTCACCTGAAGTGAACAGCCTGGACTCACATTATGGATATACAAACAATCAATCATATGTATATAAGCAATCTTGTGCATCTACATTTTTATCCTGATTTTTAAAATTATTATTGTGTTCTATATTTTTTTCTGGGTCTTTTTCTGCATCGGATCCAGAATAAAAACTGTTTTGTTCTCCTTTACACTTGTGTACAGGAAAAGACAATAAACAATCTTGAACATAGTGAACGTGCGTTTGAACATCGGCCAAAATTAGATTAATGAGGAGAGTTTTCCCTGTTCTATCAGAAAAATCCAAAAATAATAATTTTTTATTATTGCTCCTGCAATAATATCTTTGGCATTTTTTGTATCCCTTTAAACTTGTTTCCTTTTCTCAGGGGTTTTACATCTAATTGGTTTGAATCAGAGCTGATCTGAAGAAATTCAATACATACAATGTCAGGGTAAAAGGGAGTATAGAAGATTATAAAAAAACAGACAGAACATAGACATAGACAGAGGGCTATGCTCATTTTTTTGTTGAGGATTTGAACAGTAAATGAGCTGAAATGGGAACAGTTTGTGGTGTTATCAACAAAGGGGTTATAGGATGACATCTCAGCTCGGGGATAATTTGATCACAAAGCTAGTCCTTTCAGCCTCGTAGGAAAGAAAAACAAGGATTTCTTCCAGCCCAATCAATGTTCCAGTGGCTTCAGACTGATAACTGTTAGTCCAAATGACTTTTCAGGTCCTTTGTTTAGCGATGATTGCACAACACACAGAACTACACTCAGTTGCCACTTTATTAGGTACCTCCTGCATGTTCATGGTCTTCTATATCTGTAGCTAATCCGCTACAAGGTTCAATGTGCTGTGCATTTAGAAATGGTCTAGGGCACACAAACGTAACACGTGATTATTTGAGTTACAGTCGCCTTCTCAAACCAGTCTGGCTATTCTTCTCTGACCTCTCTCATTAACAAGGTATTTTCGCCCACAGAACTGCTGCTCACTGTTTTTTTGCACAATTCCCTGTCAACTCTGGGGACTGGGTGTGTGTGAAAACCCCAGGCACCAACAATCATTCCACAGTCAGAGCCACTTAGATCACATTTCTCTCCCATTCTGATGTTTGGTCTGAACAACAAATGAACCTCTTGACCATGTCTGCATTTTATTATGCATTGAGTTACAGCCACATGACTGGCTGATTAGATATTTGCTTCAACAAACAGTGTACAGCTGTACCTAATAAAATGGACATCCATGTGCCTATCTAAATTCAAAGTTCATGTTCAAAGTAAGTTTATTATCAAAGTACAAATATGGTTTCATATACAGCCCTGAGATTCATTCACAGTAAATACAAGAAACACAATAGAAGAAATGAAATTTGGACAAGCAACAAAATGTGCAAATACAAAAAGAAAGAAAAAAGAAGTGCTTTCCGATTGCCTTCCTCTGGGCAGCGTCTTTACAGGATGGGTGATCCCAGCCATTATCAATACTCCTCAGAGATTGTCTACCCAGCATCAGTGATCACATAAACAGGACATGTGATAAGCACCAGCTCTCAAATAATCATCCACCACCTACTCCCATGGTTGCATGTGATCCTGATCGAAGAGCTAAGCAGGTGATACATCTTGCGCAAAGGTGAGCTACAGTCCAGTGGAGGGAAGGAGTGACTTACGCCTCCTTTGGTAGAGACATATCTCTATCCCTTGACCCAATATTTTTAACCATGTCGGTAAAATAACATTGTAGCCTGAAGTTTGACATCTTTTAAAGAATACTGTATTTGAAGTTGAGGATGCTCACACATGCCTGCTGTAATGCCTTTGAAGGTGGTGAAGGTTGGAACTTTGGAGTACATTACTAAATCGTAAATATGTTGTAGTTGAAGCACCTTAGCAGGAACTTGGGGAATATTCTGTTACAGTCCAGCTTGAGCTCCATGGAGATTTAGGGAGCCACTTGTCATGGTATTACTCTCACTTTTATGGTAGGGTACACAACAGGATCTGACTTGCAATAGTAAGAATGGCTGGTACACAATGTGCTGAGGTTGTGAACAATAGTGATTCCACCCACCGACTTCGCTCACCAAGATCATAATGGTGGAGCAAGTCTGTGATAGCTAAACCATGTTACTGTGCAGAGTATTGAGTTGATATTTCTTGCAGGAGTTCATTGTCTTCTAATGGGAAGCATTAGATCAGTGTTCCTGTCACGCCACCGGTAAGGACCCAACTAATGAGTCTCAGGTCATATGTAACCCTGGTGAGATCACACTGGGAGCACCATATTCAGCTGTGTTCTCCTCACAATGGAATCATGTTCATGAATGAGGAAAGTGTGGAAAAGACTTAAAATGATGTGATCATAATTGAGAAAATGCAGCTGATACAAAAGATTATGTCGGCTGAAGCTCAATAACTTGAAAATTAGAGGGAGAATTGAGGCACAGTTAGAGATTGTCATAGCTGGGAGAGGTAGCAGGGAGAAGCTCCCACTACCTATTAAATGTTCTCAATGGTGTGCATCTGAAATATGACAACCAAGTCTAGCTCCTGGCCTTCACGTGTGGCTTCGCTGGTGGAACCATTTCTATTGACAGGTGAAGGGGCAAAGGTGAATTTCTGGTTCCTTAAAGCCAGTCACTTTAGGCAGATCATGTGGCAGCTCATGTAGACAATAGACAATAGACAATAGGTGCAGAAGTAGACCATTTGGCCCCTCAAGTCTACACCGCCATTCTGAGATCATGGCTGATCATTCACTATCAATACCCATTCCCTGCCTTGTCCCCATATCCCTTGATTCCCCTATCCATCAGATATCTATCTAGCTCCTTCTTGAAAGCATCCAGAGAATTGGCCTCCACCATCTTCTGAGGCAGTGCATTCCACACCTCCACAACTCTCTGGGAGAAGAAGTTCTTCCTCAACTCTGTTTTAAATAACTGACCTCTTATTCTTAATCCATGCCCTCTGGTACTGGACTCTCCCAACATCTGGAACATATTTCCTGCCTCAATCCTATCAAATCATTTGGTTATCTTAAATGTTTCAATCAGATCCCCTCTCAATCTCCTCAATTCCAGTGTGTACAAGCCCAATCTCTCCAATCTCTCTGCGTAAGACAGCCCTGCCATCCCAGGAATCAACCTAGTGAATCTACGCTGCACTTCCTCAATTGCCAGAATGTCCTTCCTCAAACCTGGAGACCAAAACTGTACACAATATTCCAGGTGTGGTCTCACCAGGGCCCTGTACAAATGCAAAAGGACATCCTTGCTCTTGTACTCAATTCCCCTTGTAACAAAGGCCAACATTCCATTTGCCCTCTTCACTGCCTGTTGCACTTGCTCATTCACCTTCATTGACTGATGAACTAGGACTCCTAGGTCTCTTTGCATTTCTCCCTTACCTAACTCTACACCATTCAGACAATACTCTGCCCTCTTGTTCCTGCTTCCAAAGTGGATAACTTCACATTTATTCACATTGAATGACATCTGCCAAGTATCTGCCCACTCACCCAGCCTATCCAAGTCTCCCTGTATTCTCCTAACGTCCTCTTCGCATGTCACACTGCCACCCAGTTTAGTATCGTCAGCAAACTTGCTGATATAGTTTTCAATGCCCTCATCTAAATCGTTGACATAAATCGTAAAGAGCTGTGGTCCCAATACAGAGCCCTGTGGTACCCCACTAGTCACCTTCAGCCAGTCCGAGAAACACCCATTCACTGCTACCCTTTGCTTTCTATCTGCCAACCAGTTTTCTATCCATGTTGAAACCCTGCCCCCAATGCCATGAGCTCTGATTTTATTCACCAATCTCCTATGTGGCACCTTATCGAATGCCTTCTGAAAATCTCAGTACACAACATCCACTGGCTTACCCTCGTCTAACATCCCTGTTACACCCTCAAAAAACTCCAACAGATTAGTCAAGCATGATTTGCCCTTGGTAAATCCATGCTGGCTCGGCCTAATTCTATTACTGCCATCAAGATGTGCCACTATTTCGTCCTTAATAATGGACTCAAGCATCTTCCCCACGACTGACGTTAGGCTAACAGGGCGATAGTTCTCTGTTTTCTCCTTCCCTCCCTTCTTGAAAAGTGGGATAACATTAGCCACTCTCCAATCCTCAGGCACTGATCCTGAATCTAAGGAACATTGGAAAACGATTACCAATGCATCCACAATTTCCTGAGCGACCTCTTTTAGAACCCTCGGATGCAGACCATCTGGACCCGGGAATTTATTAGCCTTCAGTCCTACCAGTCTACTCATCACAGTTTCTTTCCTAATGTCAATCTGTCTCAATTCCTCTGATATCTTATGACCCTGGCCCATCCATACATCTGGGAGATTGCTTGTGTCCTCCCTGGTGAAGACAGATCTAAAGTACGCATTAAATTTTGTTGCCATTTCCCTGTTTCCCATAACAATTTCTCCCAATTCATTCTTCAAGGGCCCAACATTGTTCTTAACTATCTTCTTTCTCTTCACATAGCTAAAAAAGCTTTTGCTATCCCCTTTTATATTCCTGGCTAGACTGAGCTCATACCTGATTTTTTTCTCTCCGTATTGCTTTTTTAGTTAAGATCTTTCCCAATCATCTGTATTCCCACTCATCTTAGCCCTGTCATACTTCTTTTTCTTTAATGCTATACAATCTCTGACTTCCTTTGTCAACCACTGTGGCCCCTTCCCCCTCTTTGAATCCTTCCTTCTCATTGGAATGAACTGCTTTTGCATCTTTTGTATTATCCCCAAGAATATCTGCCACTGCTGATCCACTGTCTTTCCTGCCAGGGCATCCGCCCATTTAACTTTGGCCAGCTCTTCCCTCATGGCTCCGTAGTCTCCTTTATTTAATTGCAACACTGACACCTCTGATCTGCCCTTATCCCTCTCAAATTGTAGATAAAAACTTATCATGTTATGATCACTACTTCCTAATGGCTCCTTTACTTCAAGATCACTTATCAATTCCTGTTCATTACACATCACCAAGTCCAAAATAGCCTCGTTCCTGGTTGGCTCAAGCACAAGCTGTTCCAAAAATACATCCCTTAGACACTCCACAAACTCCCTATCCTGGGGTCCAGCACCTACCTGATTCTCCCAGTTCACCTGCATGTTGAAATCTCCCATAACGACTGCATTACCTTTAGCACATGCCAATGTTAACTCCCTAATCAACTTGTACCCAATATCCACGCTACTGTTTGGGGGCCTGTAGACAACACCCATTAGGGTCTTTTTACCCTTACTGTTCCTCAGCTCAATCCACACAGACTCTACTTCCCCTGTTCCCAAGTCACCTCTTGCTAAGGACTGAATCTCATTCCTCACCAACAGGGCCACCTCACCCCCTCTTCCCATATTTATGTCTCTACGATAGCACGTATACCCTGGTACACTCAATTCCCAGGCCTGATCCCCTTGCAGCCATGTCTTCGTTATCCCAACAGTATCGTAGTTCCCCATTTTCATCTGAGCTTCAAGCTCATCTGTCTTATTTCTGACACTATGCGCATTCAAGTATAGAATTCTTAGCCCATTCCTCCTCTCTTTGCTTAAAACACTGTCTATTGTACCTAACCCAGCTCCTTGAACTTCCATCGGGCTAATTGCACCTTGAATTTTGATGACCTTCTCAAGATCACCCAAATCTTCTACACATTTAACCCCATGCTCCTTCTGACCAACCCTCTGTACATGTAACTTTTCCAACACATGTTCTGTCTCACCTTTCTCCTTTACACAATTAATATTTGGAAAATGTGTATTCCCCACCTATCCCTTATCCTTCATCATATCATCTTCTCTCGTAATCTGGAATCCTGCCCCCTGCACATCTAGTTTAAACCCCCCCGAGCAGCACTGGCAAACATTCCTGCAAGAATGTTAGTACCCCTCCAGTTCAGATGTAGACCGTCCCTTCGAAACAGATCCCAACGTCCCTGGAACAAAGACCAATTATCCAAAAACCTGAACCTTTCCTTCCTGCACCATGCTCTCAGCCTCGTATTAATGTGCATAATCATTATATTCTTCGCCTCACTCACACATGGCACAGGTAGCAATCCCGAGATTGTCACCCTGGAGGTCCTGCCTTTCAGCTTCACTCCTAACTCCCTGAACTCTCTAAGCAGGACCCCCTCACTCACCTTACCTACATCATTGGTCCCTACATGGACCACTACATCTGGGTTCATGCCCTCGTTCTCAAGAATAGCCTACACCGGATCTGAGATGTCCCGGACCCTGGCACCAGGGAGGCAACATACCATCTGAGACTCCCGATCTGCCCCACAAAATCTCCTATCTGCCCCCCTGACTATAGAATCCCCTAAAACTATCGCTCTCTTCTCTTCCCTCCTCCCCTTGTAGGAGAAGCAAAATTCTGATCTCAGACATCTACTGCCCAGCAGCTCTACCCGCTCATTGGGAAGGCTTTGGGAGTAGATCCCAAGGGAAAGATCTGGTGCTAGAGTCCCTGCAGCAGTCGATTGTTGAGCTTAAACTGACTGGTAACTCTTGTGACACCGCTGGAGCAAAAATGCGTCAATCTCTGCCATTCCTTTGAATTTATTAGCTGCATGGAGAGAGGGAGCCAGCTGCATGGGCAACAGCTTGCTGTCCATGTCAGCTGCCCTGGCTTGTGTATCACGTATACAGCAGGAGGCAATACCCATGGTCAATTGACCAACGGACTGCCTCCTTAAAGGGGGGAGTATGAAGAATATGTTTCATGGGGTAGATGTGAGAAGTTATTTCCACTTCTAAGGAACTTTAGAATAGAAAATTTATATATATAATTATCATATAGATTACATTACAAACTTAGGGGGTGGGATCACTTTACAAACGTGGACCATGCCGTCATGTAGATGAAGCAAGATAAAACATGCCAGAGGAACAGCAAGTCAGGCAGCAACTACAGAAATGAATGAAGAGTCAATCCCTCCCCTCCCCTCCATCTTCTTATTCTGGCAGCTTCCCCCTTCCTTCTCAGCCCTGATGTAGCACTTTAACCTAAATCATCAACTGCTTATTGATTTCCATGGATGCTACCTGACCTGATGAATTTCTCCAGTATTTTACATGTGTTGCTCTGGATTTCCAGCATCCGCAGACTCTCTTATGTTTGTGTAGTTGAAGCAGAAGTTTTTGTTCAGAAGAGGACAAGAATGGGAATTTATAAGGTAGGAAGAATCAGACAGAAGGGAGGGAGGCTATAATGAGCTCGTGACCCAAATGGTGTATTTCTTTACAGTAGGTTCTATGTAATTGTGTACAATGTGCTATCTTCCTAGATTGTACTGACTATTATGATTTCAGAAGTAGTATTTCTTCTTTCCATCAAGATTTGCAGAACATCCGTAACAAAGCCAATTGTCCAACCTTAAGACAGTTCAAAGGGTATTTTTTGAGTCTGGAGTCAAATAGGGATATACTTCAGAAAGGGATATGGATAGGAAATTTCCTTCAGAAAAGAACGTTGATGCACTAATTAAGTTTTTTTAAATCATGTCAAAGAATTGAATGATAACATGTCTGAAACTTTTTATTAATTTGTACTTATTTAATTACTTGAATTTAAATTCTCCAACTGCCCTGTGGAGATTGAGTCTAATTCACTTGCTGAATCCACTGGATGGCAGTCCAGGACATGAACACTTCTTTAGATTCAAGGATGACCTGTTTCCACCTTTGTGTTACTGAGATGACTCATGAGGTCTGTGAAGGAAAGACAGACTTGTCCAGGGGTAGACAGAAGATGTTTGCTGAAGTGGGCAGACAAATTAAGACGGGGTCACTCTTATTCACCATTAACTCATTAACAGTGAGCTTCCATCTGCTCCTGAAGCATGAACTCAAGGTTCTCAAAAACATCTTAACCTAGGGTAACCCTAGGTAATTTCTATGTTGGGAACATGTTTGGCACAGCTTTGTGGGCTGAAGGGCCTCTATTGTGCTGTAGGTTTTCTATGTTTCTATATTTCTATCTTGAATACACCTTCTCCATTTTGATCAGTCACCAGTCAGGGACAACAATAACGATAAGACATTTGTTCCAAGGACATGCAAATGTTCAAAGTCCAGAGTTCAAAGAAAATTCATTATCAAGTACATATACGTCACTATGCACAACCCTGGAATTAATATCATCTCCCTGAACAAGAAGGCACAGCACCACCTCCACTTCCTACAAAGATGGAAGGCTCCTCCCAGATCATAACTGCATTTTACAGGAGCACCATTGAGAGCATCCTGACAAGTTGCATCTTCATCTGGTATGGAAGCATTTGAGCATTAGACTGGAAGTCCCTACAAAGGATTGTGAGAACCGTTGAGGATGACAGGGGTATTCCCTACCATACATTGGGAACATTCAGTATTATTAAGAATCCAACCCATCATCCAGCATTCTTTTTGACTTTTTGCCATAAGGCAGGAGGCTCTGATGCATAAAAACAAGAACGGTCAGGATGGGAAATAATTCCTTCCCTCAGGCCATTAGGCTTCTGAACTCCCTGTCACAACGCTTTCAAAGTGTCATAGGTTAATTCATTCCATACCTTGCGATATATAATTTCTGCACTTTAATTTGTTACTGATTCATGATTCAGCTGTAGATTTTATCCTTACCTTCATAAGTAATTGTGTGCTATTTGTGTTATATGTACTACTGTGCCTTACACCCTGGTTTGGTGAAACATTGTCTTGTTTCTATATAAATTATATGGTTATATACATTATATACATGTATATAGTTAAATGACAATTAACTTGACATGATTTGTCTTGATTTTCTTGCAGGATACACAAAATACAAGAAGTACAATAGAATCAATGAAAGATTACACCCAGTAGGATAGACAGTAACCAGTGTGCAAAAGACAGAACAAATTGCGCAAATACAAAAATAAAAAATAAATAATAACCATAATAAAAGTAATAGATCAGAAATACTTGTAAATATCAACAACGTGAGATGGAGATCTTGAAAGTGAATCCATATGTTTGTAGGAACAATTCAGTGATGGGACGATTGAAGATAAGTGAAGAGCATGAAGATGGCAGACTTCGCCATTGAAATCGATTAAAATCAATATCGTCATGGTCTATCTGTAACTTGAGTTGTTCACATACATACTGAAGGAGATCTCTCACCTGGTTTCATTTCTACCTCAGCCTTTATCGTATTCAAAAATGCTGTTGCCACTTGTTTTTGGAGAGAGTTCCAACAATTCATTAGGATAAGAATTTTCCATCAACTCTGATATGAATAGATGACCCTCTTCTTTTTAGATAGGTAACCCCTATTTGTTCTTTCAGCACATCCTTGAATCTTTCCTTCTGTCTGTCTTGTGATCTCTTCCCATGGTGGGGCTCAGAATAAAGTGCCTATGTTAGGAATTACCGACAGTGTGCCTGCCATTCTGTACCATCACTGGAAAACAGACAGCACTGTGCTAAGTGAGTAGAAAGTGCATTTGCCTTTGTCAAGCTGTACTTTCCAAGCAAGTTCAGCTGAGGTTGTGATTGCAGGGCACACTCCCTACAAGAATAATCTCACCAGTATAAGCATCTGGAACAGTGTAAGAACAAGTTTCCAGTTCTTTAGGGAATCCCTGGAATTTCAGCAAATACTTTAAATATACTCTCCATGAGTTCAAATGCTTACATTTGTACAGAATCGCACAGAAGGGGGCATTTAGATATCAGATACATGCCAACTCCCAAAAGAACAAAATGGAGACAGAGGAGGTAGCAGTTGCTGGAATCTAGCGCAATACACAAAAGGCTGGAGGACCCCAACAGTTCAGGCTGCACTTCTGGAGGGAAATGTTCTGTTAATGATTTTGATTGAGACACTTCATCTGGAATGAAAGATAGAGGGAGTTAGCTAATATAAAAAGGTGGAAGGAAGTGGTGAAGCAACAGCTGTCAGGGGATAGGTGGATCCAGGTGAGAGGGGTAGTGACAGGCTTGACTGACAGATAGAGGGGAGATCATTAGCCTACTATATGCTTGTTCTTGGTGCACCCCATCCTTGGTTCCTTTCCACATCCTAAGGATGTGCTTTTAGATGAAGTGACCCCAATCAGGGTCACGTGAAGCCATGGGAGCAGGTGGTAGATGCTCGTATGAGCAACTGGTGCACATCACAAGTCCAGGTTATGTGACAACTGACACCAGGCAGACAATCCCTGAAGAGTACTGATAATAGCTAGGGTAACCTGTCCTGTAAGTCACTGCCCAGAGGAAGGCATTGACAAACCACTTCTGTAGAAGAATTTACCAAGAACAATCATGATCAAAGAGCATGATCACCCATGTCATGTGACACTGCACATAATGATGACAATGGCAACTGCTGTAAATTGCCACAAAGGTGGAAATGAAAGGCAAACAAAAATCAAGAATGGAGTTATATCAGCTATATCCGTTTTGGCTTTCAGTCTAGAGGAAGGGTCCCAATCCAATATGTCAACTGCCCATTTCCACAGAGGGAACAGAGGAACAGCTCCATGGAGGGAAGTTCTCAAAAGAGTGCAGCTTAAGCTGTTTCCCTATCAGTCTTTTTGATCAGCACAGGAGATTCTATGGATGCTGAAAATCCAGAGCAACACACAGAAGTTCTGGAAGAAATCAGCAGGTCAAAAGGCATCTCTGGAAGGGAATAAATAGTCAATGTTTTGGGTCAAGACATTGACTGCTTTTTCTCCTCCATAGATTCTGCCCAAACTGTTGAACTCCTTTTTTGACTTCTGTTTGGCATTTATTCACCATGCAGCAATTTACAGTGCTCACATTACCTAAGAACAGAGCCTCAGGATGTGGGAGGAGTTCAAGTTCAAGTTTAATTATCATTCAACCATACTTGAATATCCACGAATAAAGGAAACTTTGTTCTTCCAGGGACAGGGTGCAAAACACATTACTAAAAGTCATGCTCAGCACAAGGCACACAGAGCACATATTACATAGCATATCCTATAAATTGATGGTGCATGAGTGTTGTTGGAAGAACAAACAGTTCTCAGCAGTCTGCAGGTGAAAGTACTCACAAATGTATGGACACATGCAATCTAGCTTGTCTTCTGCCAAGCAGACACTAGAAAGCAGCACTGAATTGAGGGGGAGACTTCCCAATCCAGCATGACTCCTTGCCACACCCCCTCCAGTGTCTCCCCTCCTGGACTGCTGCAACAGGTAAGCCTGCAGATTGCCTAGTCACCACTCGCAGCTCGCCCACTGTCATTCTTGCCAATAAACTAGTGAATCGATCGGACTTGTGCTGCTTTACATCATCAATGTTAAACAGGGTCTTGTGATCACAAGAATAATGTTCAACACAATCATTCGCTATTAGACTGGACACCATCTTCCTGCACCAATTCTGTTGCCTTTCTGCATTAGGCAGCAACATGGTCCACTCCAAGTTCAGCTCCGTAAGTTCCTCCACCAACTCGCAGGCAGAGTAGACATGCAATACATAAAATACTGAAAAGTCCAGCATTGTCTTGTGATTGTGAAAAAACTATTTTAAAAAAGTCAAAAGCACCTTTGGTTTGCCCATTGTAGGTTGCTGCTCCATCTTACACACACACACACACACACACACACACACACACACACACACACACACACACACACACACACACACACACAGAGTTAGGATAGAACTAGGGACACTAGAGGTGTGAAACAGTTCACGAACTACAGCACCATCATCGTTTTGCTGTGCAAGTTACAGAAACCCTGTTTATTTTTCACCATGAAAGGGCACTTCAATTGTGTTGAGAGTAAACAGCACACCCACCTTTCCTTCACTGAAAATGAACAGAAGAACTTGGCTTAGTTGTGTGGTTTGAGTCTGTGTGAGGCCCTCACAAATGAAAGAGAGCTTCTGATTTTCTGTCATTTTTTCTGGGCAGGTAAATAAATCAGTCAATTCACACTCTTCAGGCTCCCACATGCTGCACAGAAATTACATAAACATTTCAATAGATAAATACTGAAAAGAAAATTGGATTTTGATGCATTGCTCAAGCCCTTACAGGCCCTGAATGAATTGCAACGCAAACACACAAAATTGCTAATTATTCTCAGTTTGGAGATTCTGTTCATTCAAACATATCGCATCTTGTCAAAGAACTTAAGTACAATAGTAATAGTTCAGGAAGAGCAATGCATTTTCCTCCTTATTGAATCCTTCTCAAATGAAAATTACTTTGTCATGTGAATCCTAGAACAATTTCATGAAGTAATTGTAAAGGTGTTTTACTTGTAGAATGAGATAGATTTATATCAGCTTGAAAAATGGGCTGAAACACGGTAGATGGAATTTAATGCAGATAAGCGTGAGGTGCTGCACTTTAGTAAAACCAGCCAGGGCAAGTCAGATCAAACAGTACGACACTGAGGAGTGTGGTAGAACAAAGGAATGTAGGAATAACAGGTACATATTTCATTGAAAGTGCCCTCACAGGTAGATAGGATCATAAAGAACGATTTTGCCACATCGGCTTTCATAAATAAAATGCAGAGTACCGAAGGTGGATGTTATTTTGAAGTTGTATATGACTTAAATTGGAGTATAACGTGCAGTTTTGGTCACCTACCTCCAGGAAAAATGTAACTAATGTTGAAACAGTATAGAAAAAAATTACAAGGATGTTGCCTGGTCTGGAGGACCTGAGTTATAAGGCAAGATTGAATAGGTCAGGACTTTATTCCCTAAAATGTAGAAGATGGAGAGGAAATTTGATAGAGGTATACAAGATTATGAGGGATGTAGATAGGATAAATGCAAGCATGCTTTTTCCATTGAGATTGAGTGGGACTACAACTGGAGGTCATGGGTTAAGAATGTGTTAAAAAGTTTAAGGGGAACATGGGGGGCAACTTCTTCGCTCATGTGTGTGTGGAATGAGCTGCCAGAGGTACATGCGATCTATATTTCAACATTTAAGCCAAGTTTGGATAGGTACATGGATGGTAATGGCATGGAGGACTATGGTCCTGGTAGAAGTCAATGGGAGTACGCAGTTTAAATAGTTTCAGCATGGACTAGATGGGCCAAAGGGCCTGTTTCTGTGCTGTGCTTTTCTGTGATTCTATGACTCTATTTTTACGTACAACTGTAAAATGTTTTTGAAACTCTGCCAAATTTCATATATGAAATGCATACTGCCCTTTCCTCCCACCAGCAATACCATGTCTTGGAAGTTCCACCTGAACCCTTCTGCCCTTCAATTCAGTATAAAGAAGCCTGCATGATTAGTACCCCATCAATCAATATAATCATTGATTCCATAATCAACGTTGAGTCATTGATTGGAGTACGGCACAGACACAGCAGGAGCGCTTATGCGCAGGATGAAAAAGAAACAAGTTTTTCGACAGAAGTCATTGCTTGGAGTACTGTGCAGATGCAACAGGAGTGTTTCCGTGCAGGTCCAACAAAGAGTTTTGATGTGAAGCCCAGTCTCTATAAAAGAGAGGGACTGCCTAGCAGTGAGATCATTGTAGTAGTGGTTGTCATTGGAGTAGTCTGACTCTGAGTAGGAAGGCTTTGGCTCAACAGGGCTTCAGTGAGAACAAGAGGAGTCTCAGTAAGTTCGTTCCTTATTTATTATTCAACTCTGGAGAAAATAGGGTGTATGTCTACAGAGCCAGTGTTCTGTTCTGGGAGTCAGATATGGGATTTCCAGGAGACTACCAGTCCCCCCAATGGCCATATCTACACCAGGAGCATCGAAATGCAACCTCGTAGAGACCATTAGGGAACTGGAGCTGCAGATTGATGACCTTCAGCCTGTTAGAGAAGTGACGAGGTGATGGTCAGGAGCTACAGGGAGGTAGACATCTCAAGGATACAGGAAACAGATAAATGGGAGGCTGTCAGGAGAGGGAAGGGGGAAGTCAAAGCTGTCCTCCTCAACTATAAGTACTCCATTTTGAGTACTGTTGGGGGGTTGACCTGGGGGGAGCAATAGCAGCCATGCCTTTGGCTGCAGAGTTACCTCTGTTGCAGAGTTGCAACATTACCTCTCAGCGCCTAAATTCAATTCCATGATTGATGAAGGCCAATACACCATAAGACTTCTTAATCACAGAGACAACCTGCGCAGCTGTTTTGAGCATCCAATGCACTCGGACCCCAAGATCCCTCTGATCCTCCACACTGCCAGGAGTCTTACCATTAATACTATATTCTGCCATCATATTTGACCTGCCAAAATGAACCACTTCACACTTATCTGGGTTGAATTCCATCTGCCACTTATCAGCCCAGTTTTGCATCCTATCAATGTCCCACTGTAACCTCTGACAGCCCTCCAAACTATTCACAACACCTCCAATCTTTGTGTCATCAGCAAACTTACTAAACCATCCCTCCACTTCCTCATCTAGGTCATTTATAAAAATCATGAATAGTAAGGGTCCTCGAACAAATCCCTAAGGCATTCCACTGGTGACCGACCTCCATGCAGAATATGACCTGTCTACAACCACTCTTTGCCTTCTGTGGGCAAGCCGGTTGTGAATCAACAAAGCAATGTCCTCTTGGATCCAATGCCTCCTTACTTTCTCAATAAGCCTTGCATGGGGTACCTTATCAAATGCCTTCCTGACATCTGCTACATCTACTGCTCCTCCTTCATCAATGTGTTTGGTCGCATCCTCGAAAAATTCAATCAGGCTTGGAAGGCACAACCTGCCCTTTACAAAGCCATGCTGACAACTCCTAATCATATTATACCTCTCCAAATGTTCATAAATCCTGCCTCTCAGGATCTTCTCCATCAACTTACCAACCACTGAGGTAAGACTTACTGGTCTATAACTTTCTGGGCTATCTCTACTCCCTTTCTTGAGTTAAAGGATCAACATCCACAAACTTCCAATCCTCCAGAACCTCTCCCGTATCCATGGATGATGCAAAGATCATTGCCAGAGGCTCAGCAATCTCGTCCCTCGCCTCCCACAGTAGTCTGGGGTGTATCTCAACCAGTCCTGGTGACTTATCCAATTTGATGCTTTCCAAAAGCTCTAGCACATCCTCTTTCTTAATATCTACATACTCAGGCTTTTCACTCTGCTGTAAGTCATCACTACAATCACCAAGATCCTTTTCCAAAGTGAATACTGAAGAAAAGTATTCATTAAATACCTCTGCTATTTCCTCCAGTTCCATACACACTTTCCCACTGTCACACTTGATAGGTCCTATTCTTTCATGTCTTATCCTCTTGCTTTGCAGATAATGGTGGAATGCTTTGGAGTTTTCATTCATTCTGCCCACAAGACCTTCTCATGGCCCCTTCTGGCTCTCCTAATTTCCTTCTTAATCCTTCCTAGTAGCCTTATAATCTTCTAGATCTCGAACATTACCTATCTCTCTGAACCTTTTGTAAGATTTTCTTTTCTTCTTGACTAGATTTGTTACAGCCTTTGTATACTACGGTTCCTGTACCCTACCATAACTTCCCTGTCTCATTGGAACATACCTATACAGAACTCTAAACAAATATCCCCTGGATATTTGCCACATTTCTTCCGTACTTTTCCCTAAGAACACCGGTTTCCAATTTAAGCCTCCAATTTCCTGCCTGATAGTCTCATAATTCCCCTGACTCCAATTAAATGCTTTACTAACTTGTCTGTTTCTATCTCTCTCCAATGCTATTGTAAAGGAGATAGAATCATGATCACTATCTCCAAAATGCTCTCCCACTGAGAGACCTGACAGCTGACCAGGTTCATTTCCCAATACCAAATCAAGTACAGCCTCTCCTCTTGGAGGCTTATCTACATACTGTGTCAAGAAACCTTCCTGAACACACCTAACAAACTATTGGGCGGCCTATAAAAACACCCATTAAAGTTATTGTCCTCTTCCTGTTCCTAACCTCCACTCACAGAGACTCCGTAGACAAACCCTCCATGATGTCCACCTTTTCTGCAGCCGTGACACTATCTCTGATCAGCAGTGTCACGCCCCCACCTCTTTTGCCTCCCTCCCTGTCCTTTCTGAAACATCTGAAACCCGGCACTTGAAGTAACCAATCCTGTCCCTGAGCCATCCAAGTCTCTGTAATGGCCACCACATCATATCTCCAATTACTGATCCACGCTCTAAGCTCATCCGCTTTGTTCACAACACTCCTTGCATTAAAATAGATACATCTCGAGCCTTCGGTCTAAACACGTCCCTTCTCTATAACCTGCCTATCCTCCTTCTTGCACTGTCTACAAGCTTTCTCTATTTGTGAGCTAACCTCCTCTTTCCCAGTCTCTTCAGTTCGGCTCCCACCCCCCAAGAATTCTAATTTAAACTCTTCCCAGTAGCCTTAGCAAGCCTCCCTGCCAGGATATTTATCCCCCAGGATTCAAGTGCAACCCATCCTTTTTGTACAGGTCACACCTGCCCTAAAAGAGATCCCAATGATCCAGAAATCTGAATCCCTGTCCTCTGCTCCAATCTCTCAGCCATGCATTTATCCTCTACCTCACTCTATTCCTATTCTCACTGCCACGTGCCACAAGCAGTAATCCTGAGATTACTACATTTGCAATCCTGCTTCTCAACTTCCTTCCTAACTCCCTGTAGTCGTTTTTTCAGGACCCCTTCCCTTTTCCTACCTACGTTATTGGTACCAATATGTACCATGACCACTGGCTCGTGGCCGCGACCTCTGGCTGTTCTCCCTCCCACTGCAGGATATCTTGGACGCGATCCGAAATATCCCAGACCCTGACACCTGGGAGGCAAACTACCATCTGAGTTTCTTCCCTGCGTCCACAGAATCTCCTGTCTGACCCCCTAATTATAGAGTCCCCTATCACTTCTGCCTTCCTCTTCACTTCCCTCCCCTTCTGAGCCACAGGGCCAGCCTCTATGCCAGAGACATGGACACTGCTGCTTCCCGCAGGTAGGCTGTCCCCCGCAAGAGTACTCAAACAGGAGTACTTATTGTCAAGGGGTACAGCCACAGGAGTACTCTCTAGTATCTGACTCTCCCCCTTCCTCCTCCTGACTTTGACCCACTTGTGCGTCTCCCATGACCCCGGTGTGACCGCCTGCGTATAACTCCTCTCTATCACCTCCTTGATCTCCCTGACCAGACGAAAGTCATCAAGCTGCATCTCCGGTTCCCTAACTTGGGCCCTCAGGAGCTGCAGCTCGACACACCTGGTGCAGATATGGCCGTCCGGGAGGCTGGGAGACTCTTGGACCCCCCCCACATCTGACACCAAGCACAGAAAACTGGCCTCACACAATTCTTCCTGCCTCGCCTCGTCCCGTTACCGCCTAAGCCCTGTCACTCTGCTGCCCACTCCGACGCTGCCCGCTGGATAGGGCGGTCTTCTTTTTAAACCTTTCGCGGTCTACTGGCTGACGTCACCTGCCTGCGCAGTATCGCCTCTCTTTAACCCAAGTAGTTAAAAAAAAACTCCCTTCGTTTCAAAAAATCAGCAGTTCACTCACAGCCTTCTTGCGCTGAATTAAAAACCTTTGAAGAGTCATTGCCTTTTTAAACCTTTTGTGCTCTACTGGCTGACGTCATGCTCCTGCGCAGTCACGCCTTTTTTTAAACCGAGTAGTAAAAAACTCCCTTTGCTCTGAAAAATCAGCAGTTCACTCGCAGCCTTCTTGCTTTGAATAAAAAACTGCATGTTTTTATGTATTGGGAGTTTCTCCCATAAGTTTGGCTAATTAGATATTTTCATTAACAAGTAGGTGTATAGGTACACCAAATAAAGTGGCCACTGAATGTACAGTGAAATAATCTGTGTTGATGGTAAAGTTTTTCAATGTATCTTGGTACGTATAACAATAATCAAACAATTACCAGTTACCAATTTTCCTACTCCTCTTCTTCTTTATCAATCGTTTTACTGATTTAAAAAGAGCATATATACAAACATGAGGAGAATTATCTCAAATATATATATCAATAACAATACATACAGAAGGTGAAGTAAACATTATCAATTTAATACATAGTATTAATCTGATATAAAATGTATAATAAGGAAAAAGATCATTCATTCTCATCTTATCAATTCATAAAAAGTGAAAAAGACTTTTTGAAATTTTTATATGACCCCCCCCCCCCCAGTATTCTCTAAAAACAAAAAACAAAATGGAGAAAGAAAGGACTGGGCAGTTTATCCTGAGAGTAAAACCAAGAGAAGAAAGACTTCCTGATCAAATCCAAAACTTCAAAAAAATAACTGGAAGAGAATCAGTACAAAAATTGATAAATCAAATCATATGAAAATATTGAATAAAAGGTCACCAGGTTTCTTCAAATTTAAAGGATGTATCAAATGTCCGACCTTATTTTCTCTTCCTACTCTTATAGATTGTCAACTTCTTTGATCAGACAATACAGATTTAAAATCCATGTAAGTTCTCTTTTGCACAAACCAAGTAGCCTTCAGGTTATCAAAAATCATTGCACATAAAAGGTGCACATTAAGTGATTTCCTATTGTGGTTTTAATAGTAGTGGAAACTGTGAATATCTTAATCCTCTAAGCAGCTCATTATGCTGTGATTGGAACAATATCCCATGATGCAGACAACATCTCTGTGAAGGGACCACTGGGCAGATGCATTAAGATTACAAGGTTTCAAAAATAGCATCAGTCATGATCTGTGTGAACCCCAGGTGCTTAATGCGAACTCAAAGACAGGGTAAATGGCAGATCAACTGATGTTGTGGAAGAAGAACAATAAGATGTGTCATGTGTTCTGCGATTGGCCACAAGGGATTTAAGATATCAAACAGAACAGGACAAGAATGTGAAGAATAGACAATGGGGTATGTGGGGCATAATTTTAAGGTGAATGGAAAAAGTATAGTGGGGGTGTCAGAGATACATTTAAAAAAACATAGAGTGCGGTGAGTGTGTGGAATTCCCTGTCAGGACTCGTAGTAGTAGCAGATACATTAAGGATATTTGTCGAACTCTTAGATTGGATGATAGAAAAATTTAGAGGTCTATGTAGGAGAGAAGGGTTAGATGATCTTTGAGAAGGTAAAGTAGTTGGCACAATATCATGGGCCAAATGTGCTGTAATGTTCTATGTCCTAAACAAGCTGAAGAGAAGCCTTAGTGCCGAAGGGATATGCAGAACTGTGGAAGAGGAATTAAACTGTAGGACATGCAAATTCTCTGGTGTAAACTTGAGCCTGTATGAAATGTGAGCCTGTTTTATAATTTCACAAGAGTACAAGTATTTGTCTAGCCAGCATGCATAGCTTTGATTGTGAGATTTACTGCATTTAATCAGCTGTAGAGCATTTGACAAGTTCCGAAACTGTGAAAGGCAAATTATGGATGGAGGCTGTTTATTCAAAAATGAGTGAAGGAGAGGTCAAAAGATGGCAGGGAGTCAAGGCATAATGTAAAATGTCATGTTTCTATCACTAAAACAACTGAAAAAAATAAATGAACATCTGGCAACCTCTTTGCTCAATCCACTTTTCATGGGCTCAAAGGAATTTCAATCACTGAGAATTCTGCATCCATTGACTTGAGGCTTTGTTTCAAATTTCATACTCAGTTCAGAAAAAAGATGAAAAATATGACTTTTGTTAAAACTAATATCATAATTACTTGCAAAATAAAACAGTTAATTAGAATAAGTCTTGTTTCTGACTGTCAAAGAAAAATAAGTTTTTCTATATTTACCATAAACAAAAAGGGGCATATTAAAGTAACCCCTGAGAGCATGATAAAAAATGTAGGTCTTTCAGCCTTCAGTCATAAAAAAGTACAGCACAGAAACAGGCCTTTCAGCCCAACTAATCTATGCTGAACCATTTACATAGCCTACTCCCATCAACCTGCACCAGGCCCATAGCCCTCCTATGGTTCAAACTGCTAGAACTCTTGTCCATTGTTCAGAACCCTTGATCTAGAGTAAAATGGGTAAAGAGCCCTGTTAGATTCTAGGGAATGGAGAACAGAACCTAGGCTCCATTGCCATACAGAGTGAGTCCTCCACTATCAATTGCTCTGTCCTTTGGGAAAGAGATTAAACTAAAGCACCGTCTGCATTTTCAGATCAATATTGTAATTTTAATTTATTTAGAGATAAAGTATGGTAACAGGCTCTTCTAGCCCAACAAATCTGCACTGCCCAATTAAGCATGTGTCCAAATGTGTCAAATAACAGACTTTAGAATGTCTTTAGAATGCAGGAGGAAACCAGAGCACCCGGGGGGAACACATGTTGTCAAAGAGAAAACATACAATCTAAACTTACAGACATTAGTAGGAATTGAATCCGGGTTGCTTGCATGGTAATAGCACTATAATCACTAAAATAGCTTACCTCCCCAGCTTCAGAGAAGAGTGAATCTCTAAGCATACTTGTCAATGCTTATCCTCTTCAGTGAAAACGAATATCAGATAACTATGCTGTTACAAATATTGGAGTATTTGTGTGCATAAATCAGGTACTTTAGCTCCTTCATTTCAACAAGCACAACAACGCAACAATACAACATAGATTATAAAATCCATTGGGACATAAAAAATGATGCATTCACCATCTCAGAATCTTCATGACCAATCAGCAAAGATTTACTTGATTAACTAGTCATTAATCTTTCTGGTGTTTGTTTATCATTCTGTGAATCCCATGATATATGTATGATCCTTCTGGTATTTTATACCTTTTATAGCTTCAGGTACTCATGTGAAAATTATGACTGATAAGGTGCTTAGGAAGTTTAATGGTCTGAGGTTAGATAAATCTCCTGGACCTGATGGAATGCACGCTCAGGTTCTAAAGGAAGTAGCTAGGGAGATTGCAGAGGCATTAACAAAGATCTTTCAAGAATCAGTAGATTCTAGCACTGTACCAGATGACTGGAAATTGCAAATGTTATTCTGCTATTTAAGAAGGGTGGGAGGCAGAAGAAAGGAAACTATAGACCTGTTAGCCTGAAATCAGTGGTTGGGAAGTTGGTGGAATCAATTGTTGGGGCTGAGATTATGGAGTACCTGGAGGCACATGACAAGATAGGCCAAAGCCAGCATGATTTCCTGAAAGGAAAACCCTGCCTGATAAACCTACTGCAATTTTTTGAGGAAATCACAAGCTGGATAGACAAAGGAGATGCAGTAGATGTGCTGTGCTTGGATTTTCAGAAGGAGTTTGACAAGGTGTCTCACATGAGGCTGCTTACCAAGTTAAGAGCCCATGGAATTACTGGGGAGTTACTAGCATGGGTGAAGCATTGACTGATTGGCAGAAAACAGAGTGTGGGAATAAAGGGATCCTATTCTGGCTGGCTGCTGGTTACCAGTGGAGTTCTGCTGTTTTTCACGATGTATGTCAATGATTTGGACTATGGGATTCATGGATTTTTGACTGAATTTGCCGATGATACAAAAATGGGTGGAACAGCAGGTAATGTTGAGGAAAGAGAGCCTGCAGAGAGACTTAGATAGTTTAGGGGAATGGGAAGTGGCAAATGAAATACAATGTTGGAAAGTGTATGGTCTTGCACTTTGGTGGAAGAAATAAACGGGCAAACTATTATTTAGAGGGGGAGAGAATTCAAAATGCAGAGATGCAAAGGGAATTGGGAGTCCTTGTGCAGGATACCCTAAAGATCAACCTCCAGGTTGAGTTGGTGGTGAATAAGGTAAATGCAATGTTGGCATTCATTTCTAGAGGTATAGAATATAAGAGCAGGGATGTGATGTTAAGGCTCTATAAGGCACTCGTGAGACCACACTTGGAGTATTGTGTGCAGTTTTGGGCTCTTTATTACAGAAAGAATATACTGACATTGGAGAGGGTTCAGAGAGGATTTACAAGAATGATTCCAGGAATAAAAGGATTACCGTCTGAGGAACGTCCAGCAGCTCTTGGGCTGTATTCCCTGGAATTCAGAAGAATTCAAATCAGAGTTCAGATCTCATAGAAACATTCAGAATGTTAAAAGGCCTGAACAGATTAGATAGAGCAAAGTTATTTCCCATGGTAGGGGACTCTAAGACAAAAGGGCACGACTTCAGGATTGAAGGACCTCCATTTAGAACTGAGATGCAGAGAAGTTACTCCAGTCAGAGGATGGTAAATCTGTAGAATTTGCAGCCACGAGTGGCTGTGGAGGCCAAGTCATTGGGTGTATTTAAGGCAGAGATAGATAAGTTCTTGATTAGCCAGGACATCAAAGGGTATGGGGAGAATGCAGGGGAACGGAGATGACTGAAAGAATTGGATAAGCCTATGATTATGGAGCAAACTCGATAGGCCTACTTCTGCTCCTATATCTTATGGTCTTACGGCCTTATATTGAGAATATGAGATGAAGAAACAGTGAAAGTGAGTCTTTTGATTGTGGAAACCTGTCAAATAATGGGGCATGTGAAATTGATTGACGTTATCCTCTTTGGATCAAGAGCCTAATGGTTGAGGTGTAGTAACTGTTCTTGATCCTGATGGTGTGAGTCCTAAGGCTCCTGTACCTTCTTCAGATGGTAGCAGTGAGAAGAGAACTTCTCCTGGGTGGTGAGGGTCCCTAATAATAGATGCTGCTTTCTTGTGAGATCATTTCATGTAGATGACCTCAATGGTTGGGAGGACTTTTCCCATGAGGGACTGGGCCATCTCCACTACTTATTGCAGGATTTTCCATTCAAAGACATTGGTGTTTCCATACCAGGCTGTGACGCAACCAGTCAATATGCTTTCCCCTACACATGTATGCAAGTTTGCCAATGTTTTAAATGTCTTGCAGAATCTCCACAAACTCCTAATGAAGTAGAGGTGATTCTCTGCTTTCTTCATCATTGCATGTACATGCTGGGCCCAGGACAGCTACTCCAAAATAATAATACCAAGGAATTTAACGTCACTGATCTTCTCCATCTTTGATACTTTGCTGAGGACAAGCTCACGGACACCTGGTTTTCTTCTGAAGTCAATATTCAGCTCCTTGGTCTTGCTGACATTGAGTGAGAGGTTGTTATCAAAGGCACCGCTCAGCCAGATTTTCATTCTTCCTCCTATATGCTGTTCTGTTACCTCCTTTGATTCAGCCTACAACAGTGATAGCATCAGCAAACTTAATATATCATTAGAGCTGTACGTGGCCCAGAATCATAATTGTAAAGAGAGTAGATCAGGCAACTAAGCACACAGCCTTGTGGTGCACCTGTGCTGACGGAGATTGTGGAGGAGGTGCTGTTGCCACTCCGAACTGACTGGGATCTGCATGCAAAGGTACCTAAGATTGAATTGGACAAGGAAGTATTGAGGCCAAGGTCTTGAAGCTTATTGATTAGCTTTTAGGGATGTTGTTATTGACTGTTGAGCTGTAGTTGATAAAGAGCATCCTGATATGTGCATCTTTTCCATCCAGATATTTCAGGGTTGAGTTAAGAACCAATGAGATGGCATCTCCTGTGAGCTTGTTGATCCAATAGGCAAATTGGAGTGGATCTAAGTCACCTCTTAGGGAGGAGTTGATATGTTTCATCTCCAACTTTTCAAAACGCATCATCACTGTATATGTAAGTGCTACTGGGTGATAGTCATTGAGACTGGTCACCACTCTTTTCTTGGGCAGCGATATAATTGAAGCCTCCTTGTAGCAGGTGGATACCACACACTGCTAAAGCAGAAGGTTAAATTTTTCAATGAATAGTCCTACCAGTTGATCAGCATATTCATTAGTATTTGGCCAGATTCATTATCTGGGCTGAATGCTCTTCATGGGTTCAGTCTCCTGAAGGCTGCTTGCATGTTGGCCTCGGAGACTGAAATCACAGCATCATCAGGGTTTGGGTTGGTTCCTCCATGTTTTAATGGTCAAAGTGAGCACAGAAGGTTTGTAGCTCATCTGGAAGTGAAGTCCTGTTGTCACCTATGTCGCTTGATGTAACTTCATAAGAGATGATAGTATTCAATCCCTGCTACAACTGCCTAGCATCCTTCGCTGATTCAACTTTGATCTGGAATTGGCACTTCACCAGTAAGATGGCCTCTTAGAGACTGTGCCTGGACCTCTTGAAACTTGCTCGTTCACCAGACTTGAATACCTTTGATCTGGCTCTCAGCAGATTGCAGATCTCATGGCTTATCCAGAACTTCTGACTGAGAAAGACTCTGAATGACTTTGAGGAGACATACTCTTCTCTAGATGTTTTAATAAAGTGTGGTAGAACAAAGGGATCTGGGAATACATTTTGTGAGTGCCTTTACTTCCCCTACCCTTATTTTGGCTCTCTTCCCCTTCCTTTCCAGTCCTGGTGAAGGGCCTTGGCCTGAAAATTTCACTGTTTAATCCTTTCTATTGTTGCTGCCTGACCTGCTGAGTTCCTCCAACATTTTGTGCATGTTCTTCTGGATGCCATTGATAGTGTACGGGACTGTCCTTATAGGCATATGGGCAGATGGAAATTGGTCATCCAGGTGTTTAAGTCACTCCAACCACACACAGCAGAAGTAGGTCAAATAGAAGTTTTTCCTGTAACTGGTGGCTGATAGCTTGTCCACATGAATAGGGTAAATATCTGTCACAATTTCTATCCCTTCTGCTGCCAACTTAAAGC
The DNA here is from genome assembly GCF_030144855.1 of Hypanus sabinus. Taxonomy (NCBI): domain Eukaryota; kingdom Metazoa; phylum Chordata; class Chondrichthyes; order Myliobatiformes; family Dasyatidae; genus Hypanus; species Hypanus sabinus. Next base: position 21,760,121 of record NC_082712.1, on the reverse strand, counting down.
AAAATGAATGCAAATTCTACAGGATTGACATTTATTGCCAGGATTGAGTTTCACCGGTAAAAAAATAGCAATACTAGGATTGGCTTTCTGGAATGTTCTTTCAGTTTGTAATGGTAAATAATGAAGCATGAGCCCTAATGATGAAGCACATTAAACACTATCCACCAGGTATTTCCTTTCTCCGTGATTTCTACTCAGCTCACAAATCCAGTGCTATTGTTAATTTTGATTCTTCAGGTCTCTTGTGAAATGAAGAAGTTTAATTTGCATCAAATTAATTAAAGATTACCTGCTTTAAAAATAATTTCAGTTCACAACCCCAGAGCAGTTTGTATGTACTGCTCAAATGTTAATTTCCTTATCACTGGGTCCTCCAAGACCTCAAGTCAAAACTCATAATGCATTCTCCAGCAATACTGCTGATGTATCAACCCAAAACCCACACATCCATATAAGTGTTTGACTCCCAATTGACAGACCATAACTATAAGTTTAAGATGAACTCCTTAAATAAATGCCACTAGCTTTTGTGCCTTTCTTTAACAAAATATAATTACTTAACAATTCCTTCCCTCAGTTTGTTTGTTTATTTAGAGATATAGTGTGGAACAGGCCCTTTCAGTGCAATGAGCCACACTGCCCAGCAACCCACCTATTTAATACTAGTGGCACCACAGGAGAATTTACAATGAACAAATAAGCTGCTGATCAATATGTCTTTGGACTGTGCAAAGAAGCCAGAGCACCTGGAGAAACATCACATGGTTCACAGGGAGAACATTCCTTCTTCTTGGAGATGGTGCTGGATTTGAACTCCGAACTTCAGAAAGGACCAAGCTGTAATAGCGTAACAGTAACCACTATGCTACTGTGGCACTGACATGGGTATGTTGGTAAAATCACAAAGCTGTTAACTGAAAACAGAGCCTTTGAAACCAGAAAACATATATCTGTGTTAATGTACATAAAACTCATAAGATATAGCTAAATTTCCTTATGAGATGAAAAGCCTAATAATAGCAGCCATCCTATTAGTGAGCTTCATTATGTTGGAAGTTATAATATTCAAATAAAGAGCATGAGTGGCTGCTAATCTTCTCAATGCTGCTTCATCTCTTAATTAAATTATAATTGACCTAAATTTCACATTCCTGCCCATCCCTGGTATCATTCATGCTTATCTGCCTTAAATTATTCAAGAATTTGTCTCCATTGCCCTTGCAGGAAATATTCCCAAATATTCATGGGCATATAAGACTTTTTTTAAAAAGTCACCTCATATTGGTCTTGCCTCGTTCCTTACTTCTAATCAGAGATCTTTAGATCTAGGTTCTCCCTTTGGAGGAAACATTCCATATCCATCATGTCAAGGACCCTCAGGACATTATCTATTCCAATCAAGTTCTTTTTTATTCTTCTAAACTCCAGTTAATGCATTTCTTGAATGTTCAACCTTATCTCGAATTTCAACACAACAATTCAATCTATCAGTACAATAAACCTTCTCTGAAACACTTCCAATGCATTTAAAGGTTCATAAGGTTCAAAGGTTTATTTATTATCAAAGTATACAACTCTGAAATTCATCTTTTCCAGGTAGCCACGAAACTAAGAAAGAAAAGAAAGGCAGCACGATAATCAACCCCCAAATCCCCACTCCCCACAAAAAATGAACAAAAATGGAGCAGGTGCATCAATCCTCGAATCCTTCATCCCACACAAAGAAACAAACAAAACGGAACAGGCACGTTGACCCCCAAATCCTTCCTCCTGCAAAAAAAAAGAAGAAAATTTAACAGTCACATTGACCGCCCCCCCCAAATCCCCCTCCCCGCACAAAAAATGAGAAAGATTAGATGAAAAATACAGAACACAAAAAACTATAAGACTGAATAAGTCTACTGTCCAAGTCCACATCAAAAATGGAGAAAACCTGGGCAAGAATCTTTGGGCACAGTGACAGGCTCTTCCCTCTCCGGTAGCAGAGCGATCAAAAGGCAGGCAGCCAGCCGTCACCCTCCACACTTGCCTTGATGCTCCAATCTCCCTTATTGCTTAAATCAGAACACAATGGAAGAATTAATCAGTCAGTCAAAGAGTGGCTTACGCTCTGTCCCACAGCCTGCCCAGCATCGGGTTCAATTGGTTAACAATGGATGCTTTACTTGATTAAATAGGATTGAACATCAGCTCAAACCACTCCCTCCCCCACACCCGTCCCACAGCCTGCTCACCATGAGGTTCATGCACACTGCCTCTATCTTCTGGAATCTTCTTAGAGACTGCTCAGCATTGGAACACCCAAACAAAATCCAAACAATGAATCACACGCTCCAACAGTTCCAGAGGCACATTCAGGATGAAAAACAAATGTAAAAGAATAAAAAAAGTGAAATATATGATTTCATGATCTATCCAGAATATATTTACCAAAGAAACATTATACACAGGCACCGTCTTTCCTTAAGTAAGAAGAGAAAATACATTCACCTTAACAATGAAATCATAAAATTATATAATTGGTAATAGGCTTATTATCATCAAATGTTCTGAAATACAGTGACAAAGTTAGTCTTGCATGTCTTCCAGACAGATCATTCCAAAGCAACACACACAAAATTCTGGAGGAACTCAGGAGGTCAGGCAGCAAAGGAATAAAGTGTTGACAGTATAAAAGGACTGATAGAAGTTCTCTGCCGGAAATGTTGAAGCTTTACCTCTCCATAGATGCTGCCTGACCTGCTGAGTTCCTCCAGCATTTTGTGTGTTACTCTGGTTTTCCACAATCTGCAGAATCTCTTAGGTTTACAATCATTCCAAATACGTCAGCTGGTACAAAGGGAAAACCAATAACAGAATACAGAATACATTATTACAGTCACGGGGACAGGGCAGTGCAGGTGAAATAAGAAAGTGCAAGGAAGACAATGAGGTAGATTAAGAGATCACGAGTGTATATTTATCATGCAAGAGTTCCATTCAGAAGTCTTAAAGCATTGGAATAGAATTTATGCTGGTGGTACATGTTTTTAAGCTTTTGTATCTTCCCCTTTATGAAAGGACAGTTGTACTAAATATTTTCAATTTCATAGAAGAACTTAAATAGCTCATTAATGCTATCATTTTTACCTGGGTTTGGGCTTCAGACTATTGCAGTGACATAAGAATGTCTAGATTAATTTTATTTATCACATGCATAATGAAACATACAGTGAAATGCATTGTTAACAACTAACACAACCCAAGGATGTGCTAGGGTCAGCCCACAAATGTTGCCACATATTCCAGCGCTAATGTCACATGCCCACAATGCTTGGCAGAACAACACAGAACACAACAATGCAGAACAACAGCACCAAGAACAACAACAGCAAAACAAACCTCGTTACTCCATACCAACCCATTCACCCACCCTCCCACACATGCACATATACACTCACCCACCTACACATATCACAATCCTCCAACCCCAGGACCAGGTTATCTCCAGTCTCCAGATATTTGGCCTTTGACTTCCCCTGTGGACTCACCAAGACTCATGGACTCAAAGACTGAGGCCAAATATGTAACTAGAGTCATGTCTTAAATCTCTGCAGAATTCTCTGCATCAGCTGTAACCTCTCTTATCGGCATGAAACATTAATTCCTTCTCTCTCCACAGATGCTGCCTATCCTGCAGTATATTTACAATATTTTGTACTTTTATTAGTCTCTGCTTAACCTTGCAGGTAAATGTAAGCGTCTCCACACACCAAGGAACCACAGTAAGAAGGTTTTCCATTTTCCCGGTTAACACTTAATCGATGCCACCACACGAGTCATTGATCCAAGGTAATCTAACAAAAATGTTCAAAAAGAAGAAGGGTTTGGATGGAGTAGAGAGAGAATAGTAAACTCTTCATCCAGAAGTGGGAGTCAATAACATTGACTTAAAATTAATATTAAGAGATTTGGAGCTGTGGGCGAAGGAACGGAAGCAGGAGTGTTGTTATTTTCAGTCAGGAACTGGATATCACAATTTGATAAGGTCATGGACATGAACTCCTTAAATCATTTTGAAAGATTGTTGAGAAAGATAAACTTGCAGGGCGACAGAGAAAAAAATCTGTGTGGGTTGTGAGACTCATTTCAACATTCCAAAACTAGCATGCTAGTTGAAAGAGATTTTTTTTCAATAGTGTGCAGATTGATACTGACAAGCCCAGGGTGCCTGTCTATCTAATAACTCTGGGAATTGATTAGCTTACTGGGCCATTGCAAAGATTCTGGAACCAACAAGATCAGTAGGTCTAGAGTCACATTTAGATAAGGATAGCAGATCTCCTTTCTGGATGCACCTTGGTGAACCAAACAGACCTTTACAACTATTACAGTAACTCAATCTGAAATCAATGTTTTAATTCCTGGTTTATTTTAAGTAATTGCAAGCTAATTTCTCCAGCTGACATAGTGATATTTTTACATTTCAAGTTTGATCGTCCAGCCTCTTGATGCCAAACCAACAATTTAAACTCCATGGATGTGAAACTGAGGTACAATTCGATGGTTATGGAAGTTGCTTTAGTACTACAACATCCTGACGATTTGCCTGGAAATCTAACGATGTTCGTTCCTATCACCTTAATGGTCTACCTAGCAATGTCCGGATAACTGACTAAACATGAGATGGGGCAGCAGGGCAGTGTAGCAATTAGTGTAATTCTTTACAGCACCAACAACCCGAGGTTAATTCACACCGCTGTCCATAAGGAGTTTTTACGTTCTCCCTGTGACCGCATGGGTTTCCTCCAGTTGCTCTGGTTTCCTCCCACAGGCCAAAGATGTACGGGTTAGTAGCTCAATTGGTCACATGGGTATAATTGAAAGGTGTAATAAGCACAGCTTGGTCAGGAAGAGTCTGTTACTGTTCTGTATCTCTAGGAGAAGAGATCCTGGAGATACTGGAAATCCTGCTTACCACACACATAATGCTGAGGGTACTCAGCAGGTCAGGCTGAGATGGAATGGAATGAACTGTTGAGGTTTCGGGCCAAGACACTTTGTCAGGACTGGAGAGGAACAGTGAAGAATAATAAGGTGGGGGAATACAAGCTGATAATTAGTGGGTGAAGACGGATGAGAATGTAGGTGAGTGGGTGGAGCATGAAGTGAGAAGCTGGGAGGTGATTGGTGGAAGAGGTAATGGGTTGAATAAGGAGGGATCTGAAAGGAGAGGAGAGTGGACCACGGGAGAACGGAAAGGAGGAGTCCCTCAACACCAGCTCCATAGCAAAGAAAGCCCAGCAGCATCTCTACTTTCTGCAAAGGCTGAGGAAAGTCCATCTCCCACCCCCCCATCCTCATCACATTCTACAGGGGTTGTATTGAGAGCATCCTGAGCAGCTGCATCACTGCCTGGTTCGGAAATTGCACCATCTTGGATCGCAAGACTCTGCAGCGGATAATGCGGTCAGCTGAGATCATCGGGGTCTCTCTTCCCACCATTACAGACATTTACACTACACGCTGCATCCGCAAAGTAAACAGCATTATGAAGGACCCCATGCACCCCTCATACAAACTCTTCTCCCTCCTGCCATCTAGGAAAAGGCACCAAAGCATTCTGGCTCTCAAGACCAGACTATGTAACAGTTTCTTCCCCCAAACATCAGACTCCTCAATACCCAGAGCCTGGACTGTCACCAATTTACTGCCTTCTACTGTGCCTATTGCCTTGTTTATTATTTATTGTAATGCCGGCACTGTTTTGTGCACTTTATGCAGTCCTGGGTAGGTCTGTAGACTAGTGTAGTTTTTTTTTCTGTTGTTTTTACATAGTTCAGTGTAGTTTTTGTACTGTTTCATGTAGCACCATGGTCCTGAAAAATGTTGTCTCGTTTTTACTGTGTACGGTACCAAAAGTTATGGTCAAAATGACAATAAAAAGTGACGACTTGACTTGACTTGACATGAGGAGGGGAGGAAAAGAGAAAGTAAAGAGGAGAGACAGAAAGGGGAAAGGGAAAAGCATGAAAGAGGAGATGGGCAAAATTACTGGAAGTTAAAGAAATGTTTATGCTTCTAGGTTGGAGACTACCTAGATCGGGGGTTGGCAACCCGCGGCTCCGGAGCCACATGTGGCTCTTTTACGTCTGTGCTGTGGCTCCCTGTTGCTTTGGGAAATAATTGGTCAGTATTTAATTAAAATGTATTTTATGTTAGTTTGTTAGTTTTTGAAATGTAATTCTAAATTTGAAGATTATGGTGATCTTGTACAATCTAAATAAGACGTTGTGGCGACCCATTTCCTGACACATCCGAACCAGCTCACAATTAGCCAGCGTTCAGGCTAAGGGAGATAGCCTACGGGGGGTTTGTGAATACGTGTCTTTTGCAGCATCCGCGCCCATGGGGGGCGGGTTGAGGGAGGCTTAAAAGCAAGGCTGTTTCGTTCGAATAAAGCTATCTTTGACTGCAGTTTACTGACTGCGTGTAGCACACCGCTACAACGTGTTTTTATCGCTGGCTGTCCAGAGGGGAGGTGCTGAAACGCTTTGTCGCGTGTCTGGAAGAAGTGAAAACTTTTCTGGGCAGCAAAGGGCTCACCTTTCCTGAGCTGGAACAGCCAGAGTGGCTGGAAAAGCTACACTTCATGGTAGACATGACAGCGCACCTGAACACGCTGAACACAGCTCTTCAGGGGTAAGGACGTACAGCCCTGCACATGTTAGAGGATGTTTTGGCATTTGAGCGCAAGTTGACAGTGCTTGCCAGAGATTTACAGAAAGGCACATTGTCTCACTTCCCCATTTTGAGAGAGTTCAAACAAGGTCACGACATGATAAATTCGGAGTATTTACATTCTGCAATCATTGCAATGCAAACATCGTTTGGGAAACGCTTCTGTGAGTTCAGAGAGGAAAAAAACACATTATCCTTCCCGGTCACTCCCCTAAGCATCAATCCATCCCTACTGAATACGACTGCATTGTCAGGTGTGAGTCAATCTGACCAAGTATGATAAATATTTTAATTGCCTATTATTTTACGTATATTCATATGTTTTCATTGTTCAGTGAAATAGTCCTTTTATTTTTCAGGTTGACAGCTGGCTGACGTTATTTTTGGTTTGCTGCTGGCGGCAAATTTAAGTTTGGCGTTTTTCATAAATACAAGAAGGACTCAAATAGACGTTGAGTATTTTACTTAAAAGTAACCTTCAACCCAACGTCTTTTTTTCGGAGTTCAAAATGTTTTTGTTGCATGCAGAAATGTAATTTCGTTTTCTCTGCAGGAGTTCATCAATTTCATAAATGCAACACATTATAGTTTGTTTATACATAGCATAAAGGCAAAACAAAACGTTGTATGCAGTGTTATTTCATTTTAAATGTCAAACGGGTTTTGCGGCTCCCAGTGTTTTCTTTTCTGTGAGAAACGGGTCCAAGTGGCTCTTTCAGTGGTAAAGGTTGCTGACCCCTGACCTAGATACAATGTGAGCTGTTGCTCTTCCAACCCAAGAGTGTTCTCATTGTGGTTGTAGAGGAAGCCAAGGATTGATATGTCAGAATGGACTCTAGCAAATTTCATCTCCATCTGCTATGGAGGCTCCAATGTGCAGAACTGAAAGAGGCTACTGAGAGTTGTAGACTCCACTGGCTCCATTAGGGGCATAGGCCTCCCCACCATTGAAGACATATTCAAGAGGCAATGCCTCAGGAAGGTGCCATCCATCATTAAGAGCCTTTGTACTCTTCTCGTTACTACCATAAGCCCCACACAGACTTCCTATCCTCAAGAGGATATAGAACATAGAACATTACAGCATAGTACTGCATCTACCACCACCCTGGCAGGGCATTCCGTGCACGCTTCACTCTCTGTGTTAAATAATTACCTCTCATATCCCCCTACACTTGCCATTAATCACCTTAAATTGTGTTCCCTTGTATTAGTCATTTAAGCCCTGAGAAAAAGACTTTGGCTATCCACTCTATCAATACCTCTTATCATCTTGTACACCTTCTATCAAGTCACCTCTCAACCTCCTTCACTCCAAAGAGAAAAAACCCCAGCTCACTTAACCAATCAGTCACTCAGATTGACTAATTCACACTAATACAATTGTACTCCTATGCTATGTTGTTTGTCCTGTTGTACATACTATTTATTACAAATTACTATAAATTACACTTTGCACATTTAGACAGAGACGTAACATAAAGATTTTTATTCCTCATGTATTTGAAGAAAGTAAGAAATAAAGTCAGTTTAATTCAATTCAGTTTACCTATCCTCATAAGAATCACTCTCTAATCCAGGCAGTATCATTGTAAATCTCCTTTGCACCCTCTCCAAAGCTTCCACATATTCCTGAGAATGAGATGACCAGAAATAAAGACAATATTCCAATTGTGGTATAACCAGGGTTTTATAGAGCTGTAACATTATCTCATGGCTCTTGAACTCAGTCCCCCAACTATTTATGCAGAAAGGAACATGCATGGAAGTTCTCAATTTGTTGTCAGTTTCACAGTTCAATGCTAACTGTGATGTTATGGTTACACCATAGAAATCCATAGCCTTGGAATGGTGGAATGGCGGTTGTCATCCGGCATGTTTGACAAGGCCAGGAAGCCTGTGTGGGAGGGATTTTAAAGTGTAAAAGCCATTGCACAGGGGTATTACCAGTCTCTTGACCCCAGAAGTCCAAGTCCAATGGTACAAATAAGCATCACAAACTGGGGTCTTCCTTGGTTATAGTAGATGACCATAATGTCTTCTGTGCCTTGAATTGCCCTTAGCTCTCCACAAAGTGTCGCAGTACTGCCTTCCTGGCTGTTGGACCTCACTGTAGCTCTCACCTGCCCCATCTGCCAGGTCTGACCTTACATGCCGGTGCAGGTATGGGGACCACTGGTGACCTCTCACCTGGTTTAGCCTGCCTGATGAAGCGATGAAGCAGGATGTGGACACTTCGCAAGCAGTTAGTTGGAGCCACAGATGTCAGATGAGTGCCTGGTGGAAATCAAAGGTGAATGAGCTGCCCCAGTATGGACGTGACAAGTCCCTTCACTCGAGGTGCTATGCCTCCCTGGACCCCAGAGTTATGGAATACCTCAGGTGCATTAAGCAAGGACCTAGAACGTTGCATCAGTAACATAGTGTTCACTACAAGTTATGCCAAATATAATATGTGTAACTAAGTAACAATTATTTGTAAATAAGTTTCCTATGAGGCAAAGCTTTCAATGATGCTGAAAAATGCTCAAATGTTTCAGACACCCACCTTTTATCTGATCTAGTTGGTTCATTAAACTTCAAAGGGAAATTGTGTTCCAAGTCACCATGAAGGAATTTGGATTCATTAAGACATCTACACTAACAATCACAGCTTTCTGTGTTTATCTATTATTATTTTGTTTAGAAAAAAGTATTTCTATTTCCAATCTAAATTTTAATTATGTACTAGCTCCATTGGATTTGCTAAAGTCCCAATTGCTATGTTTTGTAATTCCAGAAGTTAATCGAAAGAAAAACACAGAGCCAAGGATGACTTGTGTACGTTTTGTAATGACATATGCTATTCACGTACTTTTACATATAACCGTAAATGAAGTATGTAAACAACAAAGAATGCTTAATCAAATAATACATTTACAATATTACTCAAATATTACTGAAACACTAAAAACACAGTACCAATCACAAACAAGGCAAAATCTGCAGATGTTGGAAATCCAAGCAACACACATACAAAATGCTGGAGGAACTCAGCAGGCCAGGCAGAATCTATGGAAAAGAGCACAGTTGACATTTCAGTCCGAGACCCTTTGGCAGGACTCCGAAGCATCTTGGCCCAAAACGTCAACTGTGCTCTTCCATAAATCCTGCCTGGCCTGCTAAGATCCCCCAGCATTTTGTGTGTGTTACACAACACCAATCCTTTGATTTAAACTGCTTATGGGATAATTGCTGATTGAAATAGATTATGCCATGGTAATTATCTAATGATGATAATCAGCTACATTGTGGTGACCTCCGTATAACAGAGAATTGGAGGAACAAGTTCAAAGCAGTAACTATGGCTACAGTGGATTTGTTTTCCCAAAATAGAAATACAAATTATTCAGCAAGTCTGAAGCAAATATTATTATATCCATATTGGAAAATGTGTTCAACACAGCACTTATAATTCAGATGTGATGATTGAAGCACAGGCTATATTGTTTTGTAACTCCAAAACACTAACCTAATCAAAATAAAAATAAGTGAGTCTAGAATGCAAGTCTAACTTAGATTTTCACTTTAAGTGAGGTGTCACAGGCAAGCTTCACTGGATGATGTGGATCATAATGTGTGAGTAGAGTGTCTGACGTCACCATTTCCTTTATCTTTTTGAAAGCCACTTCACACTGCATTGTCCATTGCTATTCCTTCCCAGTCTTGTGGATTTTTGATTGGCTGAGTCAACCACAACTTGATTGGAGATCCATCTATGATTTGCTTGCCACATCCTCTGCAGTGGAGTCAACTGGAAGTGAATTAAGAAAGGTACTGGATGATGCCAACACAGTGTTCAAATGGCATTGAAAAACTCAAACATATCAAGGGTAAAATAGTGTTAAATGAAAATTCCAAGCCCATGTTCTGCAAAGCCCAGCCAGTTCCTTACACCGTCCATGATAAAATAGCCAGTGAGCTGGATCACATGGAGGTTGAAGGAATTATTTCCAAAGTTGAGTAGAGCCCATGGACAACAGTAGCCAAGAAGCCAAGAAGAATGGGCCTGTTAGTATCTGTAGTGATTCTAAGGTTACCATCAACCCAATACTGATAGTATATCAATACCCTCTGCATAATATAGAGGGCAGACCTTTCTGGAGCAAAGCACTTCGCCAAAGCGGACTTAGCTGAGGCCTACCTAGTGATGGAGATGGAAAAAAAATTCAAAGTATTTTTCACTATAACCACTCACAAAGAGTATTATCAATACAAAAAGCTTATTTTTGGAATAGCATCTGCTCCTGCACAACACAGAAAGCTATGGACTAGGTGCTGCAAGGCTGCCCAGGCAGTCTGTGTTACCTGGGTGACATCGTTGTTACTGATAAGGATGGCAAAGAAAACCACTAAAATTTAAGGCAATGTTAAGCAGATTCAAAGATAATGGGTTCAGGACACATCACGTGTGAATTGTTTAAACCAAGCATCACTTGCTGTCGTCATACTACTGATGCACAAGGATTACACAAGTGTGCTGAGAAAGTCCAAGCAGTGATGGATGTCCCAATGCCTAAAGATGTGCCACAGTCTTTTTAGGATTTGTCAACTATTATAACAGATTGCTGCCAAACTGGCTACTGTGCTCTGTCCCTTGAACTTATTACTGTAGATAAGCAAGGACTGCTAATGGACAAATGCCAATGTGAGTGGCTTTCAAAAAGGTGAAAGAAGTGTCAATGTCAAAGACTGTATTCACACATTATGATCCACATCACCCAGTGAAGCTTGCTTGTGATGCTTTGCTTGAAGTAAAAGTCAAAAGTCTGACAATATATTTCTGTGTCTTTCTTTTAATCAGTTTAATGTTTTGGAGTTAGAAAACACAACACAAGCAAAAAGATTTTGTATATTGTTAGACCATGTGAAAGAGGTTTGTATCCAGTTAAACTGTTACCATTGGTGCTTATAAAGAAGAAAACTGTTGGTCAGGATGCACAAAAAGATCAGTAGAGTGAAAGACGGCTTGAACATTTCTCTGAACTATGAAACAGTCCCAGTAAAATCGAAGAGCAGGAACTCCAAGTGCCAGCAACACACACAAAATGCTGGAGGAGCTCAGCAGGCTAAGCAGCCTCCATGGAAAAAAAGCACAATGGACGTATTGGGCCGAAACCCTTCAGCAGGACGGACTTCAATAGATACCTCTTGTACCTAATAAGAGGGCCACCAAATGTATATTCATGGTCTACTGATGCTGGAGCCCATCCACTTCAAGCTCCAATGTATTGATCATTTAGAGATGCTCTTCTGCACATTACTGTTGTCACATGTGGTTATTTGAGTTACTGTCACTTCCTGTCAGCTTAAACCAGTCTGACCATTCTCCTCTGATCTCTTTCATTAACTAGGCATTTTTTTCTCGCAGAACTCCCCCTCACTAGAGGTCCTTCCTATTTATCGCACCATTCTCTGTAAATTCTAGGGACTATTGTGTGTGAAAATCCCAAGAGATCAACTTTTCTGAAATACTCAAACCATCTTATCTGGCACCAACAAAATTCCACTGTCAAAGTCTCTTTGGTCACATTTCTTCCCCAATCTGATGTTTGATCTGAACGTCACCTAAATCTCTTGACCATTTCGACAAGCTTTGATGCATTGAGTTGCTAGTTAGATATTTGCATAAATGAGCAGGTGAACAGGTGTACCTAATAAAGTGTCCATTAAGTGTACATCCCCAGAAACTTGAAAGCAATGGTTTTAGTAGATTTATTGCTTTTCTACTTTCCTTTCTTTTTGATGCCATATATTAATATCTGTACAATCCATAGCCGAAAGACAAATGGACTAAGAAAACTGGATTATATAACTCAGTATCTTTCTTAGTCCATTTATTACAAGTGTGCATTCTGCTACAGTGTTGAGACTATAAAGATTAATTACATTATACAGCAAATAAAGTCCACAGTTGATCCAAGTATCTTAATATAAAATTAAATTGTCTATTTGTAATTAATTATATAATCTTCTAATTAAGAATTCATCTGTAACTGAGTGCTACAGATAGGATGTGTTAGATTGTTGCACTGACAAGAAAAGTCTTAATTACCACCCTCATGTAATGCTGTAATCTGAATCAACAGAACTTCCTACCTTAAGACATCTGTTGGGAAATCAGTTGAACAGTACTAAGCAATAATGTTCTGGATGCCTTCCAGTTTCAGACAGAAATACCACGAGTCTAAACATTGGAATTGATCATTCACATAAAGAAAAAGAGCTGGGGCTGTAACATCTGCTGCTGAAGAACTTATCTCCTGGTATCTTAATGTTGATGGCTACAACAGTGAAGTGCTTTGCCACACCAGAACTAAAGGTGGTTCAACTCCAGTATCTTGTCTCTAATTATCACATAACCATAAGGGTCAGTATAAAGGCACTCTAGTGCCATCATTATCATTAGGCACCATGTTGTATGATATGGCCATCATGGTCTATGACCATGATCGTTCTTGGCAATTTTTTCTACAGAAGTGGTTTGCTATTGCCTTCTTCTGGGCAGTGTCTTTACAAGATAGATGAACCCAGCCACTACCAAAACTCTTCAGAGATTGTCTGACTGGCATCAGTGGTCACATAACCAGGACTTGTGATATGCACCAGCTGCTCCCACAGCTTCACTTGACCCTGATCAGGGGCCTAGACAGATGCTGCACCTTACCTAAGGGTGTCCTGCAGGCTAGAAGAAGGAAAGAGCACCTTACACCTCCTTTGATAGAGTCATACCTCCACCCCACCACCGTTCTAGTGTATCTACTGGAAAAGTAAAAGGAGCTGCATTAGGAAAAAAGAGCTTCCATTCTGTAGCACCTTTTATGTCTCTTTCAGAGCATCCCAAAACACTCCATAGATAAAAGCAAATTTTCGATGTAGAGCTATTGCTTGCATGCATGCAACAAAGCCACTGCTTCACATCACTGCCTGTAAGGAGTTTGTACGTTCTCCCTGTGTCAGTGTGGGTTTCCCCCAGCTGCTCTTGTTTCCTCCCACAGTCCAAAGACATACTGGTTAGTAGGATAATTGGTCATTGTAAATTGTCCTGTGATTGGGCTAAGTTTAAATCAGTGGTTGCTGGCTAGCATGGCTCGAAAGGCCAGAAGGTCCGATTCCACGCTGTATCACAATAAACAAATAGAGATAACTGGAGACAAATTCCGCAAACAGTTGAGGTTGAATAATTATTAAAGAAACATCCTCTCCACAGCTACCATATCAAACACTCTCAGAACTTGTATACTTAATTAAGATTGAAAACTATTCCCCTTGTCTCTGATAAATATAGATGTACCATCTTATTCTTTCAATTTAACACAATATTTGAAACCCATAAATCACCATAAAACATTCCTCCTTGATGATGAACTTCAGTAAAAAAATTAAATTGCAAAAAAAAAATAAGTGTCCAAAATTGTCAAAGTCAAAGCGATGTTTCTTGTCAAATGCTCAAGTGTATTCATGCTCAGGAACTTTGAAAAACTTACTTGCAACAGCATCACAGGTTGTATCTACAGAAGGTACTGCCTCAAGAAAGCAACATCCATCATGAAAGGTTATCTTTTGCTATCATTGGATTGGACATGCAAATGTCTGAAGACCCACACCACCAGGGTCAAGAACAGCTACTTCTCTACAACCAATTGGTTCTTAAACATGCATAAACTTCATCACCATTATCATAGTCAGGTTTAATACCAATGTTATATGTCAAGAAATTTGATGTTTGCAGCAATGGTACATTGCAATAGGTAACAACACTTATTGCCCACTTAGGGCAGCTATGAAGGTTCTCCATCTCTGTCTGTTGCTGGCTATCTTCTCTATTCTGTCCTGGATGTGGTTCAGACTTGGGAATACTGTCACACATAGATATAGAAGAGCCTTTCATTGATGCTCCTGTAACGATTTTTTATGTCTAGTCAGGGTTGTTAGCCCTGAGCTGGAGGATTGGGGGACCATTTGTAAGGCTGATTTATACTTGTGCGTCGCATCTACGCCGTAGGTACTGCATACCCTACGCTGTACTACATTGCACCCTACACCACAGGGTGACGTGCACCTCCCCAAAAAAGAAACTCATGCATCTTGGTGACACAGACCGCAACAACTCTGATTAGTCCGCTTGGTAGCTTCGCATTTCCTCCTACGCATTTCCGGTTGCTTCTTCTCCGCCATATCTGTACACCGATGCAAAAGGGATGAACCAAATCATCAAATCTACCTGCCGACATGTGAAAATGTTTGAAATGCATTTCCTCGTCCATGTCTCTCACGAAGAAACTCAACACAGTGGCATAGAAACCCCACCACCAACTAGCGTTTTGGTGCACACCAACGCATGCTTGCTATGGTGTAGAGCGACACAGAAGTGAAAATCAGGGCTATGGCGTAGGCTGTGGCGTAGCCCGTATGCACAAGTATAAATCAGCTTTTAGTCTGGCCCCTACCCTTTGATCTGTTTGGCATGGGTGACACTACCAAGAGTCATATCACAAGGTCCTGGCTCCAGCTAACATAGCTCACTGGGTCACCGAGACATGCACGTCTCCAAATCCGATGACAAGGCTGTGATCCTCCTGGAGGAATACATAATAATAAAAACTATGAATTACAATAAGATGTGGGGTGTAGGAGGTGTCCAGGGAGGGGTAGCACCTCTGGTGAAGGGGCCTGTTGTGTCCATTCCCGGGCAGCTCACTCACCTTTGGTCCCCACAGGACACTCAGCTCTCACCTGTGGTTACAAGAAGCTGTTTGCATGTGACAACAGCCACAACCTGTTATACTGTTTCAACAGGTAGGTTAAACCAGGAGAAGATAGCAAGATAGCCAAAAGCTTTATACCCTGGCGAGATAGGGGCATGCCTGTCCTAGCATGCGAAGTCAGCTCCAGGTGACTGGGCAGATGAGATCTACAGTCAGCTCCAAAGGCCAGGAAGGCAACTCTGCAATGCTCCTTGAAGAGCAAAGGCCATAATGAGGAACAAAAGAAGTCATGGTCATTCACTGCAACCAAAGAGGACCCCAGTTGTAATGATTTTTTTTCACCACTGGACCCAAACTTCCGAGGTCGGGAGAATGGAACTGCCCCTGTGCATCAGCTTTTCCACTTTAAAAATGCTCCCTCAGATTTTCTGGCATTATTGGGACACAACGAACGATAACAAGCATACAAAAATTAATTAAATCAGTACTGCAAAAAGAGAGGAAAAAGTAGTGAGGTAGTGTTCATGGGTTCATTGTCCATTCAAAAATTTGATGGCAGAGGGGAAGAAGCTGTTCCTGAAACATTGAATGCATGCCTTCAGGGTCCTATACCTCCTCCCTGGTGGTAGCTATGAGAAGAGGGCAAGTCCTGGGTGATGGGTGTCTTTAATGATGGATGCTGCCTTTTTGAGCCATCACCTTTTGAAGGTGTCCTCGATGCTGAGGAGTCTAACGCCCATGATAGGACTGGCTGAATTTTCAACTCTCTGCAGCTTTTTCTATCCTGTGCAGTGGCCCCTCAATATTAGATGGTAAGGCAACCAATTACAATGCTCTTTACAGTACATCTGTAGAAACTTGCGAGTGTCTTTAGTGACATTCCTGTTCTACTCAAACTACTAATGAAATATAGCTGCTGTTGTGCCTTCTTTGTAATTGCATTAATATGTTGAGCCCAGAAGAGATACAGAGATGTCGACACCAAGGAACTTGAAACTGCTCACTCTTTTCACTGCTGATTCCTCGATGAGGATTGGTGTGTGTTCCCTCAACTTCCGTTCCTGAAATCCACAGTTGATTCCTTGGTCTTACTGACATTGAGTAAAAGGTTGTTGCTGCAACACACTCAACCAGCTGATCCATCTCACTCCTGCACATTTCCTCTTCACCAGCTGAAATTCTGCCAACAATAGTTGTGTCATTGGCAAATTCACAGATGGTGTTTAAGCTGTGCCTAGCCACACAGTTGTGGGTGAAGAGAGAGTAGAGCAATGGGCAAAGCACGCATCCTTGAGGTGTGCCTATTTTGATTTTCAACGAGGATGAGATGTTATTTCCTAACATTACTGACTAAGTCAAAGATCCAGTTGCAGAAGGAGGTATAGAGGCGCAGGTTTTGGAGCTTGTTGAGTAGAATTGAGAGTATATTTGTGTTTAGCTGAATACTTTGAACTAAAATGAACTTTTTTGTTCTAATTGGGGGATTTCTTGTAAAATTTGTAGAAGTTGTGTATAACTTATGTTTAATTCATGTTTTCCTTGTGAATGCTGCTTATTTGTGTTCTCTCTCCAAAGCCCCTGAGAGTGATAGCGAGACTTCTCCAGATTTATATTCCATCCACGTTGCTTGGAAAGTCAACATCTAATCTGAAAACACAAGAAATTCTGCAATGCCAGAAGTCCAGAGCAACACACAAAAATTGCTGGAGGAACTCAGACAGCATCTATGGAAATGAATAAATAGACAATGTTTTGGGCCAAGACACTTCTTCTGGACCAGAAAGGAAGGAGGAAGATGCCACAATAAAAAGGTGGAGTGGCGGAGGTGGGGGGGAAGGAGGACTAGCTATAAAGTGACAGGGGAAGCCAGGTGGGTGGGAAAGGGATAGAGTTTACTCATTTTCATAGATGCTGCCTGACCTACTGAGTTCCTCCAGCAGTTTCTCTATGTTGCTGTGAGCATCTAAACTCTGTTCCATCTGCATTCTGTGTTCATGCAGGGGAATACCCGATCCCGCTTAGAGAAGCTGTCCACTGTCTCACCCATTTAAACATTAACCTGCTTCTCAGTTCTTCCTTTCAAAGTAGATGCCCTCACATATTTCCACTTTTGTCTTCCATCAACCTAATTTCTATCTGATGAAATTTTCTATCTGATTAAATTTTCTGTCCCGGTGAAGGGTCTCTGCAAGAAACTTTGGCTGATTACTCTTCCTGAACCCTTCTATGTATATCCCTTTGCATTATTCTCGCACATAAATTTCACATTTTTCCTTGTGCTATCTTTGGCTAAAATACATTCTTCACTTAAACAATTGGAGTACGTTCACCAGAGTGAATGCAGCAAAAGAAAGGAGATGACCACCAACAGTTGATCAACATTTTCAATGACAGTGTTGCCAATGATAGCCAAAACTGTAATGAAAAAAGAAGTGGACAGTGCCAATGCTGGAACCTGAGCCAACAAAAACAAACTGCTGGAGGAACTCAACAGGCCAGGCAGCATCTGTGGGAGGAAATGAGCAATCAGTCTTCATTTGGGCTGAGGCTCTTTTCCTGGAGTGGAATGAAAGAGGGGAGTTAGCCAGTATTAAGAGGAGAGAAGAAAAGGTGGAGCAAAAATTGGCAAGCCATAGGTGGATTCAGATAAGGAAGAATGATTGTCAGGTGGAAGAGAGAAGAAAAGAAATTGTAACAGAGGCTGGTAGCGATAGGTGCAAGAGACGAATGGCTGCAGATGGAGGAATCTGATAGGAATGGAAGGTGGAACATGGAACTAAATATAGGAAGTTGAATGGACAGATGGGAAACATAGCCGGAGGAAACCTCGTGGAAGGAGTAAGGAGTGAGTAGAGAAGGGCAAAGAGACAGGGTGATAGGGTGGTGAGCAGAATGGGGTGGGTATGGGAGGAACTAAGTGGATCATTTACTCTGGCATTTATGCTATAGGGCTATTAAAACAAAAACTTCATACCACCTTAAAAGTTTCTTCCCCCAGGCAGTTAGTCTGATCAACCAATGTAGTTAGCCTCCCCTCTATATATTATTCCCCCCACCACCTCTGCTATACTGCACTTTAAATCATGTTTCATAATACTGTTTATATTGCAAATACAAGCTGGCATTTATTTATTTATGTACATTTTAGTCTATATCCATACTTCTAGCTTTATTTTTATATAATTCTTTATTCTTTTTATTTGTTGAATGTTGTTTTCTGTTGCATGTTGTGTTACCACACTAAAGCAAATTCCTAATACATTTGAATGCACGTGGTGAACTGATTTGATTCTTAGCCAAATCTGGGGCAGGGAGAGTGAAAAAGGACAGAAAGTGCAGGCTACTTGGAGAATACAATGCTCATGCAATCGGGTTGTGGACTACCCTGGCAGAATGTGCTGTTCCTCTAGCTTACAGGAAATTGTGCTTTTGAAATGTATTTGAAATGTATTTCACTATTTTATGCCGGAATTGTGTGTCAGTTAATTTATTAAAAAATGCTAAAACAGAAACAAAAATAAATCATTTGTGTTTGATTGCTGAAAATTAAAGCTAGTTCTGATGCAAAGGTTTCCCTGGATCAAGAAGGCTGTGGGATATTTTATGTACTTTAAAAGGGTTGAAATTTCAAGAAGTTCAAAGTAAATTTATTATAAAGTATATATATATATCACCATATTCTACCCTGAGATTCATTTTCTTGTGGGCATTCATAGTAAATATGAAAAAATACTATAAAATCAGTGGAAAAAGCACAAAACAAGATGGACAAACAACCAATGTGCAGAAGACAAAAAACTGTGCAAGTAAAAAAAGAAAAAAAGCAGCAACAATAAATAAACAAACAAATAAATAAATAATACACCTCACGATCATGAGATGAGTTGTCTTGAAGAAAGCCCATATGTTGTGGGAATTTCACTTTAACAGTCAAATCCTCGACTAATGCAACCCTCAACTGTATAGTGAGGCCCTGGGATTTCGCAGAGAAGCAGCTCTGCTCTCTGCTCACCCCACTGTAAGGATTCTAGTTGCCATGGCAAGGCTAGAAATTCACAAGAATGTGCTAGGAATAAGAGATAACTGTTGTCAAGAGGGAAGTAGAACATATAACACTGAAACACAGATGACTAAAATATGTATTTATTTTTTAAAAGATTTTTGAATATGTTCAGCAGGTGGTAAGCCAATGTTTTTATTAGTTGTTGTATCTGGAATGAGTGATAATGAAAAGGGAAGATCAAAGGTACTTTTCTCCCTAAAAGAAGATTATAAGATATGCTCTATTGAAGCAGAGACTATCAAAATTTCAAGAGTATGAGATGAATATCTGAGCAGGATGAATATGGATATATGATAAGTTAATAAAGACATGGTCACTGTGGACTCATGGACTCCTTATGTACTTCAACTTTAGTTAACCCATTCACTCAAAGGTTTCAAATAGATTTAACACCCAGTAATTAATGTTGAAATAAACACTACATGTAACAATCAAACTGTTGATCCACGAAGTTCACCTTGGGAACTTCAGGCTAAGGTGCCAATCACCCAGAAGCCATATTGCACTGCTCATTCCAACTCTCTGATTAGACTATAAGACAAAGGAGCAGAAGTCAGCCATTTGGCCCATCAAGTCTGCTCCGCCATTTTATCAAGATCTGATCCATTCTCCCATTTAATCCCATTCCCCCGCCTTCTCACCATAACCTTTGATGCCCTGGCTACTCAGATACACAGATAATCTCTGCCTTAAATACACCCAATGACTTGACATCTACTGACGTCCTTGGGAACAAATTGCACAGATTCACCACCCTCTGGCTAAAAAAATGTCTTCACATCTCTGTTCTGAACGGGCGCCCTTCAATCCTTAAGTCATACCCTCTCGTACTAGACTCCCCCACCATAGGAAACAACTTCGCCACATCCACTCTCTCCATGCCTTTCACCATTCAAAATGTTTCTATGAGGTCCCCTCTCATTCTTCTAAACTCCAAGGAGTACAGTCCAAGAGCGGTCAAATGTTCCTCATATGTTAACCCTCTCATTCCTGGAATCATACTAGTGTATCTTCTCTGAACCCTCTCCAATGTCAGCACATCCTTTCTTAAATAAGGAGCCCAAAACTGCACACAGTATTCCAAGTGAGGTTTTACCAGTGCCTTATAGAGACTCAGCATCACATCCCTGCTCCTATACTCTATTCCTTTATAAATGAATGCAACATTGCATTTGCCTTCTTCTCCACCGACTCAACCTGGAGGTTAGCCTTAAGGGTGTCCCGCATGAGGACTCTCAAGTCCCATTGCATCTCAGAACTTTGAATTCTCTCTCCATTTAAGTAATAGTCTGCCTGTTTATTTCTTCTACCAAAGTGCATGACCATGCACTTTCCAACATTGTATTTCATTTGCCACTTCCTTACCCATTCTCCCAATCTATCCAAGTCTCTCTGAAGACTCTCTGATGGTGCTCCCCAAGTTGATATGAAGTGCCATTTAAGGAAAACAGTAAAATGAAATAACATTCTTATTTACACGTGGGCTTATTGTAAGCTTTACCATTGAAGCTCAGGGGAATTCCAATGAGGGATTCTTATATTATGTGTGAGTACCAGTGACTGGGTTCATTTCCTGCTGCTGTCTGTAACGAGTTTTTCAGTTCTCTCCATAACTGAATGGGTTTCCTCTGGGTGTTCTGGTTTCCCCCCACAGTCCAAAGACATACCGGTTGGTAGGTGAATTGGTCTTCGTAAATTGTCCTGTGATTAGTTTAGGATTAAGTCAGGGGATTGCTCGATGATGCATCTTGAAATGCTGGAGGGGCATATTTCGGCTATAAAAACAAACAAATAAATAGATAGATAAATAAATAAATAAATAAATAAATAAATGGTGAGCGAATTCATGAACACAGAACATAAGACAGTACTACAGAGGGACAGGTCTTTCAGCTCACAATGTCTGTGCCAAACATGATGTGGATGCTATTAACCTACTGAAAAGGATTTGATTTCATAAAGGGCCAGCTATACGTGATAGTTTCCATTTGACAGTGTTCGGTGTGGAATGCGTTGCGACCACAGAATTTAATGGGGGGAATGCATGAACTTGTCCTTGACCCCACAAGCTTAAAGGATTTATTGGGTAAATATGATGTATATGCCGCAGACTTTCCATCTATCTCAGCATGCTTCAGGGCACACTGTTCTATACATGTCTTCGGTCTGCAGCAACAGAGTTGACTCTCAAATATGTTGGGCACTAAACTACTCAGTCCAAAGGCAATTGGGACTGGGTCCTAAGTTCTAGCCTTGCTGCTGACACTCATGCACCCTAAAGAATAAAAACAAAGCCCCTCTATAGCCTTTAATTTAAATGTTAATACACTGAAAGCAGTTCAGAGGAAGTTCACTGATCTCGTGTCTGGAATCTGCAGGTTGTCTTATGAGAAAAAGTCATGTCCAGTCTATTGTGAGGAGACTTGAATGAAATAAATAAGATCCTAAAGATCTTTTCAAAATGGATATGCAGAGAATATATCTTTTTTGTAGAAAAATCCAGACCTCAGTGCCACTGTTGAATCTGAGGTTAGTAATTAGCAAGAGATTGGTACTGTACTTTAGTAATGATTGGTACTTTGAACTTTCAAAATAGGTGTAATCAATTTAAGTGAGAAATTTGGTGTTTTTGTTTACTTTCAGAGTGATGTGACACCTTGGAGCAAAAATTCATGATAATCACGGGGTGTCAAAGGTTACCTGAGACAGATTTGTACAGAGAAATAAGCCTGGATTGGAGGCAGCATCTCCAACACCATCACACTGAGCATGGCGGCCCCCCAGGGCTGTGCACACACTCCACTGCTGTTCACTCTGCTGACCCACGACTGTGCTGCAACACACAGCTCGAACCACATCATCAAGTTCGCCGATGACACGACCGTGGTGGGTCTCATCAGCAAGAACGATGAGTCAGCTTACAGAGAGGAGGTGCAGCGGCTAACGGACTGGTGCAGAGCCAACAACCTGTCTCTGAATGTAAACAAAACAAAAGAGATGGTTGTTGACTTCAGGAGGGCACGGAGCGACCACTCTTCACTAAACACTGATGGCTTCTCAGCAGAGATTGTTAAGAGCACCAAATTTTTTGGTGTTCACCTGGTGGAGAATTTCACCTGGCCCTTCAACACCAGCTCCATAGCAAAGAAAGCCCAGCAGTGTCTCTACTTTCTGCGAAGGCTGAGGAAAGTCCATCTCCCACCCCCCATCCTGATCACATTCTGCAGAGGTTGTATTGAGAGCATCCTGAGCAGCTGCATCACTGCCTGGTTCGGAAATTGCACCATCTCGGTTTGCAAGACTCTGCAGCCGATTGTGAGGTCAGCTGAGAAGATCATCAGGGTCTCTCTTCCTGTCATTACAGACATTTACACTACACGCTGCATCCGCAAAGCAAACAGCATCATGAAAGCCCCCACACACCCTTTATACAAACTCTTCTCCCTCCTGCTATCTGGGAAAAGGCACCGAAGCATTCTGGCTCTCACGACCAGACTATGTAACAGTTTCTTCCCCCAAGCTATCAGACTCCTCAATACCCAGAGCCTGGACTGTCACCAACTTACTGCCCTTCACTGTGCCTATTGTCTTGCTTATTATTTTTTGTAATGCCGGCACTGTTTTGTGCACTTTATGCAGTCCTGGGTAGGTCTGTAGTCTAGTGTAGTTTTTTTTCTGTGTTGTTTTTATGTAGTTCAGTGTAATTTTTGTACTGTTTCATGTAGCACCATGGTCCTGAAAAACGTTGTCTCATTTCTACTGCGTACTGTACCTGCAGTTATGGTTGAAATGACCATAAAAAGTGACTTGACTTGACTTGACTATCAGATCATCCATCACAGAATAGCTTGCATGGCCAAGATACCTACTCCTGTTCCAAAGTCACACATTTGTATGCTTATGTGGGACAGCTTCTTGTTCTAATCTCATCCACATAAAGACAATTAAACAGGGCAACTAATTATCATCACATTAGATCTTCCCTTCAAGAGGCAGCAGAAAAGGCACAGGAAGATGATCAGTCAAAAACAATTCGAGATTATTTGTCTTGCAATATGTTCTTGACAGTGCAACAGAAAGGAAAGTAGTTATGGAAAGTAATTTGAGATATTTTAACAGTAGGATTCCTGTGCGATAAAATAATTAAATTCTCTCTCAAGTGAATGGTTATTTTTCTATATTTAAAGGAATAAAAGACCAATAGAACACAGAACTCAGAATAGTGCACTCGTTATATCAAGTCAAAACTAGGGAGGAAAGTTTGGAGAAGCTTTCAAAGTTTGAAGGCACTTTATCAGCACAGAACCTACAATTGACATGAACCTAGGCAGAGAGGAAAGAATAGCAAATTCCACACCACATGACAAACTGTGTGTATGGGGGGATGGAGGGTGCTTGGTAAGTACACCTAGGAGCAGATGAATTGCGATAAAATGAGATAAAACTGTAATATTAAGTTCAACCTTGAGTTTATTGTCATTCAACCATACACATGTATACAGCTAAATGAAACATTGATCCTCTGAGGCCAGGATGCAAAACACAGTACATATAGCCACATACAGTATGATCCAGTCGCAAAATAACATTAACAAAAGTCACTGAGTATATTGTTACAAGCACTATTATAATATAACAAGCAGTCATATAAATATGTGAAACAACAGCAATAAAAGATGAAAATAAACAGTGGGGGCACATCAGGGCATTCATACTGCGTGTATGTGTGCGCTGGGTTGCAGCAGGGTGGCAAGAAGGCTAAACACCTGGGGGAAGAAGCTGTTACCCATCCTGTCTCTTCTGCCTCTTATGTTGTGGTACCTTCTGCCTCATGGCAGAAGGTCAACGTTTTTGTGGGGAGGATGAGAGTGATTTTTGACAATGCTGGAGGCACTGTGTATGGAGCGCTACTGATATATGTCCTGAGTTGGTAGAGAGGGTATGGAAAAGAGACCCTTATGATGTTTCCAGGCTTCCTATCCATTTCAGGGTTTTGCTGTCACCCGATGCGGATATGGCCCAAGTGTGGAGCGGAGATCGATAGTTCGCAGACTTTAATGCGAACAGTGTTAGAGGGAAATGAAAACAATAAACACAAGGCCAAACAGGGCTGTTAACTAATACTCTCAAATGGAAAATGAAACTTACACTGCGGCTGAAAAGAAGAACTAACTGTAAAACGAATACCGCTAGTCTTCGGAGTCAGTTGACTCGACAGTCCAGTTTCTCAGGCAAGGCGGAATGCAAGCAGGCAGCAAAGCGTTGCTGTGCCCTATCCTGACAAATACTACGATGGAATGAATGGAGTTAAATACTACCACAATGAAATAGTAATTAGCCGACACGTGCATATTCACGAGCGCAATTGCCGAATCTGCTGCACTGCCGAATCTGTGGTTGTGACACTTGCGATCTGATACATTGCAATTCTCAGACCAGACTATGTTTGTTGGTAGAGTCTCAGATGGTTAACGAGAGGCCATACAAGATTGATGTCTGTAAGACAAAAAAAGCTGAATGTGGACTTCAGGAGGGTAAGAGGAAGGAACACATACCAATCCTCATAAAGGGATCAGAAGTGGAGAGAGTGAGCAGTTTCAAGTTCTTGGTTGTCAAGATCTCTAACCTGGTCCCAACTTATCGATGCAGTTATAAGGAAGGCAAGATAGTGACTATAATTCATTGGGAGTTTGAAGAAATTTGGTATGTCAACAAATACACTCAAAAACTTCTTTAGATGTACCATGGAGAGCATTCTGACAGGCTGCATCACTGTCTGGAATGGTGGGGGGTGGTGGGGGGCTACTGCATAGGACCAAAAGAGGCTGCAGAGGGTTGTATATCTAGTCAGCTCCATCTCGGGTACTAGCCTACCAATTACCCCGGACATCTTCCAGGAATGGTGTCTTAGATAGGCAGCTTCCATTATTGAGGACCTCCAGCACCAGGCCATGCCCTTTCCTCACTGTTACCATCAGGTAGGAGGTACAGAAGCCTGAAGACACACATTCAGTGATTCAGGAACAGCTTCTTCCCCTCCGCCATCCGATTCCTAAGTGGACATTGAACCCTGAACAGTACCTCACTTTTTAAATATATATTATTTCTAATTTTTGCACGATTTTGAATCTATTCAATATGTACACCATAATTAATTAATTAATCAGTTTAATATTATTATTATTTCTTCTATATTACGTATTGCATTGAACTGCTGCTGCTAAGTTTCACGACACATTTCACAACACGTACCGATGATAATAAACCTGATCCTGATGCAGTTAATCAGGACACTCTGGATGGTGTTCCAGCAGATTATTGTGAGAAAGTTGGGGTGGAAGGGGAGCCACACTTGCCTCAGTCTCCACATGAATTAAAGATGCTGCTATCTAAAGAGCTGATACTGATGGACCAGGTGAGGTTGTCAGCAACGTGCATGAATTGATGCATCTGACATTCTCCCATGACGAAGCCATTGATGTGCAGTTAGGAGTGGTCCACCTGCACTTTTCTGAAGTCCACAATTATCTCTTTAATCTTGACCACACTGAGACCTCAGTCTACAAACTGAACAAATCCTCCCTGTATGCTGTCTCATCATTGTTGCAAATGAAGTCAAGCACAACACAATAACATATTCAACAGACACCCTCCAAAGATGTACTGGGAAGTTAATTGGCTGCTGTTAAATTTGCCCTAAGGTGAAGAAGAGGTAATAGTACTGAAGTGGAGTTGATTGCATGTGAAAGACAAGTTTCAAGCCTACAGTGTGAAAAGGATGAGTAATGGATCTGATGGGACTGTCCTACTGGGAACTGGCACAGATTCAAAGGGATTCATGGCCTCTTTTGCATCATCCAGAAGGTTAAGATACACGGGGCCCATGCTGACTTGGTTATTGAGATTTAGAAGCGACTTGCCTACAGAGGACAGAGGATAGTGTTCAATGTTCTGACTAGTAGTGTTCCACAGATATCTATACTGAGACCTTTGCTGTTTGTGATATATAAATAAATGAATTGCATGGGTTAGTATTTTTGCAGATGACACTGTGATTGGTGGCCTTCAGAGTTGTGTAGAAAAGTCCCAGTTTTGAACCGTCTAATACAATAGAGTATGCATTTAAGATGAGAGGGGGTGAAGCGTGGATTGATACCTGGAATTATGATGTTGTAGCTATTAGTGAAACATGGTTGCAGGAAGGGTGTGATTGGCAACTAGATATTCCTGGATTTAGTTGCTTCAGGTGTGATAGAGTAGGAGGGGCCAGAGGAGGAGGTGTTGCATTGCTTGTCCGAGAAAATCTTATGGCAGTGCTTTGGAAGGATAGATTAGAGAGCTCCTCTAGGGAGACTATTTGGGTGGAATTGGGGAATGGGAAGGGTGTAGTAACACTGATAGGAGTGTATTATAGGCCATCTAATGGGGAGCCCGAGTTGGAAGAGCAAATGTGTAAGGAGATAGCAGATATTTGTAGTAAACACAAGGTGGTGATTGTGGGAGATTTTAATTTTCCACACGTAGACTGGGAAGCTCATTCTGTAAAAGGGCTGGATGGTTTAGAGTTTGTGAAATGTGTGCAGGATAGTTTTTTGCAACAATACATAGAAGTACCGACTAGAGATGGGGCAGTGTTGGATCTCTGTTAGGGACCTAGAGTTGAGATTTTTGATTGGAGAAAGGCTAACTTTGAGGAGATGCGAAGGGATTTAGAGAGAGTGGATTGGGTCAAGTTGTTTTATAGGAAGGATGTAATAGAGAAATGGAGGTCATTTAAGGGTGAAATTATGAGGGTACAGAATCTTTATGTTCCTGTTAGGTTGAAAGGAAAGGTTAAAGGTTTGAAAGCACCATGGTTTTCAAGGGATATTAGAAATTTGGTTCGGAAAAAGAGGGATGTCTACAATAGATATAGGCAGCATGGAGCAAAGGAATTGCTCGAGGAATATAAAGAATGTAAAAGGAATCTTAAGAAAGAGATTAGAAAAGCTAAAAGAAGATACGAGGTTAGTTTGGCAAATAAGGTGAAAGTAAATCTGAAAGGTTTCTACAATTATATTAAAAGCAAGAGGATAGTGAGGGATAAAATTGGCCCCTTAGAGAATCAGAGTGGTCAGCTATGTGTGGAGCCGAGGGAGATGGGAGAGATTTTGAATGATTTCTTCTCTTCGGTATTCACTAAGGAGAAGGATATTGAATTGTGTAAGGTGTGGGAAACAAGTAAGGAAGTTATGGACCCTATGACAATTAAAGAGGTGGAAGTACTGGCACTTTTAAGAAATTTAAAAGTGGATAAATTTCCAGATCCTGACAGGATATTCCCCAGGACCTTGAGGGAAATTTGTGTAGAAATAGCAGGAGCTCTGACGGAGATCTTTCAGATGTCGTTAGAAACGGAGATTGTGCCGGAGGATTGGCATATTGCTCATGTGGTTCCATTGTTTAAAAAGGGTTCTATAAGTAAGCCTAGCAATTATAGACCTGTCAGTTTGACATCAGTGGTGGGTAAATTAATGGAAAGTATTCTCAGAGATAGTATTAATAATTATCTGGATAGACAGGATCTGATTAGGAGTAGCCAGCATGAATTTGTGCGTGGAAGGTCATGTTTGACAAACCTTATTGAATTTTTTGAAGAAGTTACGAGGAATGTTGACGAGGGTAAGGCAGTGGATGTAGTCTATATGGACTTCAGCAAAGCCTTTGACAAAGTTCCACATGGAAGGTTAGTTAAGAAGGTTCAGTCGTTAGGTATTAATGCTGGAGTAATAAAATGGATTCAACAGTGGCTAGATGGGAGATGCCAGAGATTAGTGGTGGATAATTGTTTATCGGGATGGAGGCCGGTGACTAGCGGGGTGCCTCAGGGATCTGTTTTGGGCCCAATGTTGTTTGTAATATACATAAATGATCTGGATGATGGGGTGGTAAATTGGATTAGTAAGTATGCCGATGATACTAAGGTAGGAGGTGTTGTGGATAATGAGGTGGGTTTTCAAAGCTTGCAGGGAGATTTATGCCGGTTAGAAGAATGGGCTGAACGTTGGCAGATGGAGTTTAATGCTGAGAAGTGTGAGGTTCTACAATTTGGCAGGAATAATCCAAATAGAACATACAGGGTAAATGGTAGGGCATTGAGGAATGCAGTGGAACAGACAGATCTAGGAATAACAGTGCATAGTTCCCTGAAGGTGGAGTCTCATGTAGATAGGGTGGTGAAGAAGGATTTTGGAACGCTGGCCTTTATAAATCAGAGCATTAAGTACAGAAGTTGGGATGTAATGTTAAAATTGTACAAGGCATTGGTAAGGCCAAATTTGGAATATTGTGTACAGTTCTGGTCACTGAATTATAGGAAAGATATCAATAAATTAGAGAGAGTGCAGAGACGATTCACTAGGATGTTACCTGGGTTTCAGCACTTAAATTACAGAGAAAGGTTGAACAAGTTAGGTCTCTATTCATTGGAATGTAGAAGGTTGAGGGGGGATTTGATCGAGGTATTTAAAATTTTGAGAGGGATAGATAGAGTTGACGTGAATAGGCTGTTTCCATTGAGAGTAGGGGAGATTCAAACGAGAGGACATGATTTGAGAGTTAGGGGGCAGAAGTTTAAGGGAAACACGAGGGGGTATTTCTTTACTCAGAGAATGATAGCTGTGTGGAATGAGCTTCCTGCAGAAGTAGTAGTCAGTTCAGTTGTGTCATTTAAGGTAAAATTGGATAGGTATATGGACAGGAAAGGAGTGGAGGGTTATGGGCTGAGTGCGGGTAGGTGGGACTAGGTGAGATTAAGAGTTTGGCACGGACTAGGAGGGCCGAGATGGCCTGTTTCCGTGCTGTGATTATTATATGGTTAAGTTCAAATATGTAAGAGGCAAGTTTTCTTTTACAGTATATGGAGCGTGGTGAGTGGCTGGAATGCACTGCCAGAAGTGGTAACGGACGCAAATCTAATCAAGCTGTTGAGAGGCTCTTAGAAAGGCACATGGTGTGCAGAGAATGGAATGATATTTTTCATTGTGTAGAAAAAATTGATTACTTTAGTTTGGCTCAGCATCGTATGCTGAAGAGTGTACTCCTATTTTGTACTGATCTACATTCTATGTATGGTGCTCGGAATGAGGTTACACAGCCCCTCAGGATTGTTCCACCTTCGTTATGTTCATGGTTGTTTCAGTCCCAAGATCCACTTTCCTATCCAACCTTTGCAGCCCACATTTCATTAATTCTCAACCCTGAACATACGCATGAACTGAGCAACCAGTGCTCCCTGAGCCTGAGAAATCCAAAGCCCATCCTCTGTCCCTTGTAAAGAAATTTCTCCCCTTCTGTCTGATGTGTTCAAATATATGATTCTATCTCTTAAGAATATTTCTTTGAGTTTTAGGCCCTTGTCTAAGGGCAAAACCTCTCCTTATCAATTCCTCTCAGAAACTTGAAGGACTTTGTGAAGTCGCCTCTCTTTCTTGTAATATTCAATAAGATGGACCCTTAAAATGTACAGAGTGAGAATAATTAATATAGATTTATCATGCTCTTCTTTTGCTCTACGATTTAGTGCAGAGAATGTCAAAGCTTGGCTACACAATGTGAGAGACTGCAAATGAGTGCACTGATTGATTAAACAGATTGAATACCCAAAGAAATGCTTTCACTTTCACTTAAACATCACAGTAGGCAACATCAAAGTGAGACAGCAGTTTCAGTGAACGCTTCACTCTATAACGTTTTTGTCAATGCTCTCTATCCAAAAAAAAATGTCACCTAAATAAATTGTATTGAAAGGCAATCCTCAGATGTTATCTGTCCTTTTGCCTCATTGATTTTATAGATCCAGCATATTATATGCTGGCTTGCATTCAGCACTGCATTGGCAGACTCACCTGGTCTTGGAGAACTGCTGATAGATGATTGAAACGGGGGATTTGGCTTTTAATTTGCACAAGTCTTGAAGTAAAGCCTGAGGATAATGATCTGTTAAAAGTACGTAAGCAGCAACCAGAATATTAATGTAAAATAAGCAACTCATGCAGCCAGTTTTAATAAGTAAAGACAAGACTTTTCTTTTCCTTACTGAGAATAGATGGATGGGAGGTTGTTAGAAAGCTGAATAAGAACACTACAGTCTAATCCTCAAAAATTAAATACAGGGTGTCACAAACACGAGATTCTGCAGACGCTGGAACTGCAGAGTAACACACACAAAATGCTGGAGGAACTCAACAGATCAGGCAGCATCTACGTAAGGGAATAAACAGTTGATGTTTTGGCCTGAGACCTTCATCATGACTCATAAATGGTCCCGAAGAAGGGTCTTGGCATGAAACGTCAACTGTTTATTCCTTTCCATGGAAGCTTCCTGACTTGCCAAGTTCCTCCAACATTTTGAATGTGAAATACAGCTCAAGTATATCTGTTTAATTTTTCTTTATTCTTCATGTGATGCTTGGTTGTGCTGTGAAACCTGTTCGCATTACAGGAGTAATGTTGAGCGGAAAGGAGACAACAGAATATTATCTGCACGCTTCAGAACCGGTGTTTAAATAAACACCTTATACAGGAGTCACTATTTGAAAATCCATCAGAAGCAGAAACCCAGATTGTGCTTAAAGTGCTCCTGAGTGACCAGCTGAAGGGGTATATCCTATAGAATGAAGTACCTAAGTTCTTCGAACTACAGGTTCAAAATGGAATTGGGCTCGGTTGTTCTTTCATGATCACAAACTGAGTGAACTAAATTACTTCATGGTGTATTGCAAATTTTCTTTGATTCTATCACCTTGTTGTTAAAATTCAAATGGTAGATCACAGGCTCAAACAACATGAATGATAATGTAGTTATTAACACAAGAGATTCTGTAGACACTGACAATCCAGAGCAACACATGCAAAATGCTGGATGGGGGAGCTCAACTAGTCTGTGGAGGGGAATAAGCTGTCGACGTTTCGGGTCGAAACCAGTCATCAGTACTTTGCAAATTACTTTCACCTTTCTGCATATTAAGGCAAACTTATGACATTGTAGCTGAATCACCGATCAAAGAGTTTGCATAAAATTAACTTGTGTCTGAATTCAGAAGATTGCCAATTGGCTTGCATTCCAGCAGCAAATGCAATTAACTTTTATTTAGTGACTTTAACATTGTAAAATGTCTCCAGGGGCTTCACAGGAACATAACTGGGCTATCATAGGAATTGGGCCATATAAAGACATCTGGGGACAGGTGAATACTTTGTTGAAGTGGCAGGTAGTAATGAGTATATTAAAGGAGAAAAGAGTGGCTATTAATTTTTACACGAGCAGACATTGATTCTTTGCAGTCATGTCTTCTGTAATTATATTTTGAATCCACAGTGTCAATGTAAAACTAAGTTCACTCTTGCATCAAAGGCCCAATGTATTTCTGCTCCTTTCTTCACTCTGTCATTTCATGGTACTTTATTTGATTGTATGTAAAATTACAATTTCGTATGAAAAGAATTAGATCCAGTGAGTGATTGTAATGCAGAATCAGTTCCATTTATCTGGCATTTTTACCAGTTTTTGGAAGTATTACTTTTGTTTTTCAGCCCTGGGTCCACACACGTGAGTTGATATGGGTTTGCTTAGATTAGCACGTTTGCTTTTCAGGGATGTGAACAAAATTCAGGCACAACACAGCTCTGAGTGAATACTACATTGCAGGAAATTTTGTCATTTCAATTGCTTGTCCTCCTAAATTGACTTAAATTCAAAGTTCAAAGTAAATTTATTGTCAAAGTACAAAAATGTCATCATACAATATACAATCCTGAGAGTCATTTCCTTGAAGCTATTGGCAGAAGATACAAGAAACATAATAGAATTAATGAAAGACCACATTCAACAGGACCATTGTGGAAAAGGCCATAAGACCATAAGGTATAGGAGCAGAATTAGGCCATTTGACCCATCAAATCCACTGTCATTTCACCATGGTTGATCCATTTTTCCTCTCAACCCCAATATCCTGCCTTCTCCCCAATCCCTTCATGTCCTGACCAATGAAAAATCTATCAACCTCTGCCTTAAATATACATAAAGACTTGGCCTTCACAGCTGCCTGTGGTAAAGAATTCCACAGATCCACCACTGTTTGGTTAAAGACATTCCTGCTCATCTTGTTCTAGCTGTTTACACTCCTGACCAAGACTGCTGAGGATTCAATCTGAGCTATCCTGGACCGCGGCAACCAGGAGGCAACATACCATCCAGGAATCTCGTTATCATCCACAGAACTTCTTGTCCATTCCCCTAACTAATGAATCCCCTATCACCACAGTGTGCCTCTTTTTCCCCTTTCTCTTCTGAGTCACAGAGCTGGACTTGGTGTCAGAGACCTGACCACAGTGACTTCCCTCGGTTTGGTCAACTCCCACCTTTCCCATCAGTATTCAGTGATATAGCTGTTGTTCAGGTGGATGACCACAGGGGTACTCTGCACTGGCTCCTTAACCGTTTCCCTCTTCCTGACTGTCACCCAGTTTCCTGTGTCCTTCACCTTGGGTGTTACTACTTCTCTATATGTCCCATCTATCACCCACTCAGCCTCCCGAATGCTCCAGAGATGATTCAGTTTCAGCTCCAGCTCCTTGTAAGATTGTTAGAAGCTGCAGCTGATTGCACTTCTTGCAGTTGTAGTTGTCAGGGACACTGGACATCACCCTGCCTTCCCACATCCTTCAAGAGTGGCATTCAACTATCCTGCCTGGCATCTCTGCTGTCCTAGCTGAGCAGCTATAAAGAAGGGAAGGTTAAAAAATTCTTAACTTGGAGCTTTTCTTTCCTTTGCCTTCTCTGACTGAAGCCTCTGTTGTGGAAGCCTCAACGAGCTAAATCCTTAATATCACCACTCTGACTCTGTCCACTCAGATGATGGCTGCTCTGCTTGCCTCCACCTTCCTTTAACTTGCTCTCGCTAATCAATCCCAAGCACCGATTAGTTGCTGGTCAATGCTCTTTTTCGTAAATTGCTGCGAATTTCAGTCTTCAAAATCTCAATTGCCATCCTGATTAAAAGGTAGCTCTTGAACACACGTCCTGCCATGGATTGTCCAATTGGCACAAAGCTCTGCTTTTAAATCTTGAATGGAGACCTGACTGAAAGCTAGTTCAAAAGACAATAAACTGTGCAAATGCAAACAGAAAGAATAATAATAAATAATTTTAAAATACTAAATAAGTAAGCAAGTAATAAATATCAAGAACATGACATAGAGAGTTCTTGAAAGTGAATCCATAAGTTGTGGGAGCACTCCAGTGATCGTGCAAGTGAATTATCACCTCTAGTTTAAGAGCCTGATGGTTGAAGGGTAGTAACTGTTCCTGAATCTGGTATGTTACACCTGAGGATCCCATACCTTCTTCCAGATGGTAGAAGCAAGAAGAGAGCACGGCCTGAATGATGGGGGTCATTGATGTTGGATACTACTTTGCTGCGAAAGTGCTCTGTGCAGAAGTACTCAATGATCAGGAGGGCTTTATCTATAATGGCTGTATTCGCTACTTTTTATAGGCTCTTCTATTCAAGTGTATTGGTGTTTCCGTACCAGTCTGTGATGCAACCAGCTAATATACTCTCTACCACACATCCATAGAAGTTTGTGAAAGTTTTAGATGACATGCTGAATCTTCGCAAGCTTCTAAGAAAGTAGAGTCACTGCTGTGTTTTCTTTGTAATGGCACTGGTGTGCTTGGTCCAGGACAGGTCCTCTGAAATTATAACATTGAGGAATTTAAATTTGCTATAGTTAATGAAAAGCATTGTTGGCTGTCCAGATGTTCCAGGGTTGAGTGAAAAGCTAATGAAATGGCATCTTCTGTAGAAATGCAGGAGTCTTGTGATCCATGTTACAAGGATTTATTGAAGAGGCTGTGAACTTGTTTTGAGGGACTTCACATATGTTCCAGGATTCTGGTTACTCTGCTTTTTTCTGCTTTTGAATGGTTTGTTCAGGGCGATTGATGCATTCTGAAATGCTTCAGCAAAGAATACTTTGCCCTGCCGCCTGCAGTAGGCTATTGGCATGATGCTGAACTGAACTAAACTGATTACTACTGGATTCTTGTTTTGATCTTTGATACTCTATGTGTTGTCCACTTGTTTTGAGCCATTTGCACAATTTGTTCTTTCTTTTATTCGCCGGGTGTTACATGGTGTTTCTTTGTTTCATGTCTGCCTTTGGGAGGATGACTATCAGAGTTGTAGACTGTATACATACTTTGATATAAAAGCACTTTGAATCTTTGAACCTGTAGTGATGACAGCCAAGTTAGGCACTTCTCAGGCAAAAGCTAATGTGTTTCACCATGAACCTCTCAAAGCACTTCGTCACAGTGGACATACAGTACTGTGCAAATGTCTTAGGCAAACTAAATTTTTACATGGTTTAAGGTGGTATGGCCTCCACGGAGTCCTAACCTTACATCATTGTTGCTCTCTGGAATTACCTGGAGAGACAAAAGCAAGCAATACAGCCAAAGTCTGAGTGGAACTGTGGCAAGTTCTCCAAGGTTCTTAAAACAACCTACCAACCAATTCTCTTATAAAACAGCATGACAGGTACCTAAGAGAATTAAACCAATTTTAAAGACAAAGGATGGTCACACTAAACATTGATTTAATTTAGCTACTTTACTGTTTACTATTGTTTATGGAACATTGTTTTGATATTTAGAAACTTATCTTTTCATAACTTTTGAAAGCATCTTTGTTTTACAGAACTTTTTTACATGTGCCTAAGACTTTCACATAGTACTGTAAGTGCTGCTGAACGATGGTCATTGAAGCAGGTTATCAGGTTCTTCTCAGGCACTGGTATAATTGAAGCCTGCTTGAAGCAGGTGGACACCCCAGATTGCTGAAGCGAGAGGTTAAAGATATCAATGATCATTCCAGCCAGTTGGTCAGCACCGATTGCTAGTACTCAATCAGGTACCCTGTCTGTGCTGAATGCTTTCCGTTGGTTCACCCTGCTGAAGAATGCTCTCAATTTGACCTCAGAGACTGAAATCCATGGCACAATTTTGATGTGTTCATTGGGAATTATCTGTTAATCAGAAATTGAAAAAAAAAGAATATCTGGCCGTTTTCAACAGAGTTTTCTGTGCACAAAATGCCCTGTTGCGTTCCCAACATTAACAGTTGTGACTTGTATGTCTTGATGTACAAAGGAAGGATTCAGCTAAGAAAATTTAGGTGAAAGGAAAAGCAACTTAAGAAATTGAACTCTTATGTAGCAGGCAGACAATGGTTTTGCAGTGAAAATGCAGTTTTTAAAATGAGGAATTTTTTCAGGCCTAAAATGCATCTAGAGTATTTCTCGATGTAGAGCAGGAGCATAGGATGTTGGGAGTGGTAAGGGTGGAGTGCCATGGGGGGAGTATGGGCAGGCGACAGAGAAGGAGTGTCAGAGGTGAGGTACAGTGTGTGTGCAGACACACCCAGCCCTGAGACACCAGGCAAAGTCATTTGCTTCCAAACAACTGATTTACTAATCATTACAGAATGTTTCTCTGGACCTTCCAGCTCCTCCCCCTCTCCCTTCCCTTTTTTCCAACCATGATTCCCTTTTCTCTGCACCCTTCCCACTCTCAGTCCACAGAGAGACCCACATCAGAGTCATGACCTTTACGCAGCAATAGCAGTACAGTGCAATACATAAAATTGCTCCAGTACTGTCTTAGACACCCTAGCTATATATACGTGCCAAACACTTTGCACAGTACTATATATGGAATGAAAAATAGAGATAATTCTGGAAAATGCTGGAAACTCCCAGAAGATCAAGTAGAACCTTTGGAGACCAGAGGGAGTAATCTCTTTCTTGCGGCAATATTAATTTCATTCCTCACTGCAAACCTACCAAGTTTACAAACTGATGTTGAAACATCAGACATCTGTGGAAAAGGAAACAGGGTGACTGGTTGAGGCTGAAGACCCTTGGAGGTCTTCAAAGTTCTTTAACTGAAACATCAGCTCTGTTTACCTTTCTGCAGCTGAAGCTTTATCAGCTACATATTTATAGATTAATTTATGAAGTCAGCACTTTTACAGCAATTAGTGAAATTAATATTGCAATGAGAGAGGTGATAGATTAATAATAATTCTTGAAGAGTTGAGCGACATTTGCAATTTTCCAGTCTTCTGGAACCATTCCAGAATCTAGTGATTATTGAAAGATTATTACTAACACCTCCATGATCTCTTCAGCCACCTCCTTCAGAACACTGGGGCATATGCCACCTGGTCCAGGTGATTTATCTACCTTCAGACCTTTCAGTTTCTCAAGAACCTTCTCTCTAGTTATGGTAACTTCACACACTTCATGACCCCTGATACCTGGAACTTTCACCATACTGCTAGTGTCTTCCACAGTAAGACTAATGCAAAATACTTATTCAGTTCATCCGCCATTTCATTGTCCCCCGTTATCATCTCTCCAGTATCATGTTCCAACAGTCCAATACCCACTCTCAACTCTCTTTTACACTTGATGTATCTGAAGAAACTTTTAGTATTTTATTTAAAATTATTAGCTTCCTTACTTTCATATTCCAGCTTTACCTTCTTAGTAACTTTCTAGTTGCCTTTTGTTTGTTTTTAAAAGCTTTCCAATCCTTTCTAACTTGCCACTAATTTTTGCTCTATTTATGTCCTCTTTTAGTTTTTATGTTGGCTTTGACTTCTCTTGTTAGCCATGGTTGTGTCATGTTTCCTTTAGAATACTTCTTCCTCCTTGGGATGCATACATCCTGTGCCTTCCGAATTGCCTCCAGTAACTCCAGCCATTGCTCCTCTGCTGTCTTCCCTGTTAATCTTCTTTTCCAATCAGTTCTGGCCAACTCCTCTCTCATGTCTCTGTAATTCCCTTTACTCCACCATAATACTGGTTTATCTGACTTTAACCTGAACATGGAGAAGACAAAGGAAATCACTGTGGACTTCAGGTAGGTGCAGACGAAGCATCCTTCTCTGTGAATACATGGGTCTTCCCTAGAGCGGATTAGGTGCACCAAGTTCCTGGCAGTACACATTATGGATGGCCTCACCTGGTCCCTTAATATCACCTCCCTGAACAAGAAGTCACAGCAGCTCCCCCACCCCCCAATCTTAACTATATTTTACAGGAGCACCATTGAGAGAGTCCTGACAAGTTACATCTTCATCTGGCATGAGAGCATTTGACCACCAGGTCTGAAGTCTCTACAAAGGACTGTGAGAACAGCTGAGAGGATCATAGGGGTCTCCCTACCATCCATTGGGGACAGTTATCAGGAGCACTGCATACGCAGGGCCCTTAGTATTATTAACGATCCCACCCATCCATCCAGCATCCTCTTTGACTTTCTACTATGAGGCAGGAGACTTTGATGCATAAAAACAAGAATGGTCAGAATGAGAAACAATTTCTTCCCCCAGGCCATTAGACTTCAGAACTCCCTGCAGCATCATATTCAAAGTGTCACTGGCTAATCTGATCCATATCTTACAATGTTTAATATCAATGCACTTTATTGTGTTATTAATGTGTGATTCATCTGTAGATTTTATCCTTACCTTTATAAATTAGCATGTGTTATGTGTACTATTGTGCTTTACACCCTGGTTCGGTGAAACCTCGTCTTGTTTTTATTTCCATTATGTGATTATATACATGTATATAGCTAACTGACAATAAACTAGACTTGACTTGGTGAGTGCCTAGAACATGTTGCCTGGGATGGTGGTAGAGGCAGAAACATTACGAACTTCTAAGAGATATTTATGGACATATGAATATGCTCTTTGTTTAGAATAGTCTAATTAGATGACCAATTTGATGACCAATTTAATTGGTTCTACTCAATATTAATGGGCCGAAGTTCCTGTCCCTCTGCTGTACTGTCTTTGTTCTATGTTTTTTCATACTTTAAATGCAGATGTAGTCACAAAAGGCAAAGATGTCCATGAGAAGATTGCATTAAAACAGCACCATTCAATGGATTAAAAACACCATGACTGGAAGTTCCAACCCATTCTCTAATTTACTGAATTGGTCAAAAATAGCATATCAAATCGAAGAAAACCAAACAAATTAGAGTTTGACACATATTCTATACCTAGACAATTTGAAATTATATGCTCCTTCATCAGTAAAGATAAGGCAATCAATTCAAATAGAAGAACAATTTTCTAAACATATAAATATGAAATTTGGACTAGATGAGTGCAGAACATTAAGCATAAAGAATAGTGCAATAGAGCTAGAAATATAGAAAATCAATAGCACAATACAGGCCTTTCAGCCCACAAAGTTGTGCCAAACACATCCCTGTCTTAGAAATTAATAGGCTTACTTATAGCCATCTATTATTCTAAGCTCCATGTACCTATCCAAAAGTATCTTAAAAAATCCTGTTGTATCCTTTTCCATCACCATTGTCAACAGCCCATTCCACACACTCACCACTCTCTGGGTAAAAAATTACCTCTGAGATCTCCTCTGTACCTACTCCCCAGCACCTTAAATCTGTGTCCTCCTGTGGCAACCATTTCAGTCCTCGGAAAGAGGTTCTGACTATCCACACGATCAATACCTCTCATCATCTTATACACCTCTATCAGGTCACCTCACATTCTCTGTCGCTCCAAAGAGAAAAGGATGAGTTCACTCAACCTGTTCTCATAAGACATGCTCCCCAATCCAGGCAACATCCTTGTAAGTCTCCTCTGCCCCTTTTCTATGGCTTCCACATCCTTCCTGTAGTGAGGTGAGCAGAACTGAGCACAGTACTCCAAGTGGGGTCTGACTAGGGTCCTATATAGCTGCAACATTACCTCTCGACTCCTAAATACAATTCCATGATCAGTGAAAGCCAATACACCATACGCCTTCTTAACCATAGCACCAACTTGTGCAGCTGCTTTGAGAGTCCAATGGACTCAGAACCCAAGATACCTCTGATCCTTTACACTGCCAAGAGTCTTACCATTAATACTATATTTTATATTCTGCCATCATGTTTGACCTACCAAAATAAACCACTTCACACTTATCTGGGCTGAACTCCATCTGCCACTTCTCAGCCTAGTTCTGCATCCTATCAATGTCACACTGTAACTTCTGACAGCTCTCCACGCTATCCACAACACTTATATCCTTTGTGTCATCAGCAGACTTACTAACCCATCCTTCCACTTCCTCATCCAGGTCATTTATAAAAATCACAAAGTGTAAGGGTCCCAGAACAGATTCCTGAGGCTGATCACTGATCACTGGTGACCAACCTCCATGCAGAATATGACCAGTCTACAACCACTCTTTGCCTTCTGTGGGCAAGCCAGTTCTGGATTCACAAAGCAATGTCCCCTTGGATCCCATGCCTCCTTACTTTCTCAAAAAGCCTTGCATGGGCTACCCTATCAAAAGCCTTGCTGAAATCCATATACACTACATCTACTGCTCTACCTTCATCAATGTGTTTAGTCACATCCTCCAATTCAATCAGGCTCATAAGGCACGACCTGCCCTTAACAATGCCATGCTGACTATTCCTAATCATATTACACCTCTCCAAATGTTCATAAATCCTGCCTTTCAGGATCTTCTCTATCGACTTACCAAACACTGAGGTAAGACTCACTGGTCCTTAATTTCCTGGGCTATCTCTACTCCCTTTCCTAAATAAAGGAACAACATCCGTAATCCTCCAATCCTCTGGAACCCATCCTGATCCACTGAAGATGCAAAGATCATTGCCAGAGGCTCAGCAATCTCCTCCTTCACCTCCCACTGTAGCCTGGGGTACATCTCCTCCGGTCCCAGCGATTTATCCAACTTGATGTTTTCCAAAAGCTCCAGCACATCCTTTTTCTTAATATCTACATGCTCAAGCTTTATAGTCTGCCGCAAGTCATCACTACAATCACCAGGATCCTTTTCCATAGTGAATACTGAAGTAAAGTATTCATTAAGTACTTCTGCTATTTCCTCCAGTTCCATACACACTTTCCCACTGTCACACTTGATAGGTCCTATTCTTTCATGTCTTATCCTTGTGCTCTTGACATACTTGTGGAATGCCTTGGGGTTTTCCTTAATCCTGCCCACCAAGGCCTTCTCATCGCCCGTCCTTGCTATCCTAATGTCCTTCTTAAGCTCCTTCCTGTTAGCCTTATAATCTTCTAGATCTCTAACATTTCCTAGCTCTCTGAACCTTTTGTAGGCTTTTCCTTTTTTCTTGACCAGATTTATTACAGCCTTTGTACACCACGGTTCCTGTACCCTACCATAACTTCCCTGCCTTGTTGGACTGTACCTATGCAGAATTCCACACAAATATCCCCTGAACGTTTGCCACATTTCTTCCGTAATTTTCCCTGAGAACATCTATTTCCAATTTAAGCTAGTAGAATATAAAACAGAGCAGCAGGATACATTACACTGATGGATGTATGTGAAACATATACATATAGATATACATATACATATCTGGGTTATCAACAAGCAAAAAAAATGGATCATAGTACGATAAAGGGAAAACTTTCAACAGAATTTACTTTGTGGCTTAAGAAAATCTGCTAAACAGAGCTCAGTAGTAAAAATATAACAAATGCAATGTAAATAAATTGCACCTTTAAATCTTTCCCCTCTCACTATAAAATTATGCCCTCTAGTTTTTGATTTCCTATCCTAGGAAAAAGACTATGACCATCCATTTTATCTACACCCCTCATAATTTTATGTACTGTTACGTTGGCACCCTTCAGTCTCCTATACATAAATGAATTAAGCCTGCCGAACCTCCCCCTATTATTCAGGCCCTTGAGTCTTGAAACCATTCTCATAGATCTTCTTTTCCCTCATTTAACTCTAGTTCACATTTACTGTGGTGCACTGGTTCAAGGATCATGGACCAACTTTATTTGACATGCTCATTTATATGTATTCTGAATTTTCTGTGGTGCATTGGTGCAACTTTCAAGAAAGAAAAAAAATTCAAAAATTTAAAGCAATAATGAATTATGTAAAATATAAAGTTACGGGTCAGTTATCTATTTAATTATTTGGAGATATAGCAGAGAACAGGCCCTTCCAGCTCAACAAGCCACGCCACCCAGCAGCTCTCCTGATTTAATCCTTACCTAATCACAGGACAATTTACAATGACCACCTAACTTATTAACCGGTATGTCTATGGACTCCTGTAGGAAGCCTGAACAGCTGGAAAAAACCTATGCAAAAAGACTAAATAAACTCATCAATAAGGCTGAGTCTGTCCTTAGCTATAACCTGGACTCTTTTAAGTTAGTGGTGGAGAGGAAGTAACTATACAAACTGTTATCCATTATGGACAACCTGGCACATCCTCTCCATGACCTATAGATTAAGCAGTGAAGCAGCTTTTTGTACAAACTCATTCAGCTCTGCTATCACACAAGGGTCGTTACAAAAAATCTTCCCTATCAAATTCCATAAACATATACAACAGTTCCCCTCTGTGCAACAGGAGACCACAGATCATAGTACAATAGTCTCTGTTTTACTATTTTGTACGTTATTGCACAGTATTGCACATTGGTACATTATTGTGTTTATTATTACTCTATATTTATTATTAGTTAAGTCTGCACACTGTTAAGTTGTGTTTTTAATTGTTGCTTTTGTAATGAAAGAATTTCCCACTCGAGAACAATAAAGTGGTATTATTATTATCATCATTATTACTATTATTAAGTATTTTATTTGTGTTACAATGGTGGAATGACATCCCTGGATTTTCAACACAGTGGCTTCACCCCTCATTGAAAACCCTGCTGGCATTAAACAACCTGGATATATGCAGTGGATAAATATTGATCTAATGTCATCTACATTTATATTTAACTGGCACAGTTGGGAGCAGAAAGAAAAGGTTGTTTTCTTAATAGCTTAGACATAAATTAGGATTATAATTGTCCTTTTCAATTACTGCCAGATTCCTTCAAATTTTTCCTTCATTATATTTAAGTGCATAGGTCTCCTGAGTGTCTTAATACCATTTATTTACTAGGGGTTATGTGTAAGTAACTGAATACTAGAGTCAATCACAACATTCATTTGTCATTCATTTCCCACTCAT
Organism: Hypanus sabinus; assembly: GCF_030144855.1. Classification (NCBI taxonomy): domain Eukaryota; kingdom Metazoa; phylum Chordata; class Chondrichthyes; order Myliobatiformes; family Dasyatidae; genus Hypanus; species Hypanus sabinus. The sequence continues at coordinate 21,717,466 of NC_082712.1, read as the reverse complement.
TCTCAATAAGTTAAGACATTGTGGTGGGAAAACGATTCATAATCCTGTAAGACCATAGTGATATGATTATCCATAGTTTTATGGAATGAGAATTGCCTGATTGTGTAACAGGTTTACACCAAAGCAAGTGGCACTGACGTCTGAAATGAAATGGATCCAAGCAACACAAACAAAATGCTGGAGGAACTCAGCAGGCCAGGCAGCTTCTAGAAAAAGAGTACAGTCAAGGTTTCGGGCTGAAACTCTTTGGCAGGACACCTGGAAGAATGCAGCAGGCCAGGCAGCATCTAGGAAAAAAGGACACTCAACATTTTGGGCTGAAACCCTTTGGCAGGACTAATATAGATTGATAAAGGGTCCAGCTCTTCTAGTCATAGCAGCTATAGATGTCACTGTCCATTGGTAGTGGGTAGAACCATTTGATTCTTGTGAGTGCAGATTACACTATGTGGAGATCCCCCAGCATTTTGTGCGTTTTTCTTTGGATTTCCAGCATCTGCCAAATTTCTTACATTTGGGAGGAGGCTGATATATCTATCCTTATTCCTATATTCAGGCACAGATCTTGGGGCTGGTGATATTTTGGTGTGTAAAATTTAGTATTGTCTAAACCTTTTTCATTGTTCCTGGACTGATAATTTTGATTTTGTCTTCTGGAACACTTTATGTATCTATTTACCCTGGCTTTATTTGCACCAAGCTTTTGTCTTAGTGTATCTATAAATCTACAATGTTTTTGATTGTATCTTGTGTGGACCTTATATATCCATACCTTTTCTCTTAACTTCTCCTGCTCAGGTTATCCATTTTATACTCCATTAGGTGGGCTATTTCTGCACTTCAGGTTTCAATTTTGTTTCTTAATCTCTTCTGCCATTTTTAGTGTTGTCATTTCATTACTCACTTTTGGGTTTCTATTGATGAATGCCTCTATTTTGGAGCCATTGCACTGCACTGCTCTTAATGCTGCGCAGTACCTTATTGTGTGTAGGTCTTCAAATGTTTTAAGTTTCCTAAATATTGTGATAATATAATATTGTTGAGAGTATTAACAATTCTTGCAAATTTTGATGACTTGTTTTGTTTTGGTATGTAGGGTCTTTTGTTGGGTCAGTGTGCATGTATTCTGTTAGTGTGTTGTTAAATGTTAGGTTAATTTTGTCTGTAAGCTCAATCACACCATCAACACTGCAGAGGCTCTGTGTTGTTGCTATTACTGTCAGGTTGTGGAGCAGTTGTTCAAATTGTTCTATTTTCATCAGTACTTCAGTGTGTGCATCTTCACTATTTTAGACTATAAGACCATAAAAGCACAGGAACAGAATTAGGCCATTTGGCCCATCGAGTCTGCTCTGCCATCCCATCATGGTTGATCTATTTTTCCTCTCAGACCCAATCTCTTGCCTTCTCCCCATATCCCTTCATACTCTGACCAGTCAAGAATTTATCAGCCTTTACCTTAAATAGACAAGGCTCTTCAGCTGCCTGTGGCAAAGTGTTCCACACATTCAGCACTCTCTGGCTAAAGAGGTTCCACCTAATCTCTGGTTTTAAAGAGGAGCTGGAGCGATATATTAGGGGCCAGTACAGTGATCCAGCAAGGAAAACATCCCTTGCTTCACCAGGTTTCGTTCCAGGCCTGTCCCTCCAGCCGTCCAGTTTGACATCTCCCCTCAAGCTAAGTGAAGTCAGAGAAGTCATCAAAAAGACAAGATCAACATCAGTGCCAGGTCTGAACAGAATTCCTTACAAGCTGTACAAAAACTGCCCTCGTTGCTAAAGATCTTGTGGAACCTAATGAGAGCTGTCTGGAAAAACCAGCGCATCCCATCAGAGCAGCACAGAGCTGTGGTGGTGCTCATTCCCAAAGAGCAGAGCTCAAGTACCATCAACCAGTTTAGAAGCATTGTACTGCTGAACATCAAGGAGAGAATCTTCTTCTCTGTAGTCGCTAAGAGGATGACCAGTTACCTCATGGTCAATGGATACATTGACCCCAGCCTCCAGAAGGCAGGGGTTCCAGGCTTCCTGAGATGCATCGTTGATATGGGACCAGATTGTACAAGCCAACCGTGAGAAAGGTGACCTACGCGTCGTGCGGCTGGATCTTGCGAATGCCTGTGGATCTCTGTCTCACCAGCTCATCAACTTTGCAATGGACTGCATTAGAAGCCTGGTTTCCGATTATTTCAATGACCTCCAGATGGACTTCTCTTTTTTGAGACTTTACAGTGGGCTTCAGCAGCTCAAATAGGGATTTCAATGGGGTGTTTCATCTCTCTCATCCTGTTTGTGGCAGCCTTCGAGATCATCCTTATTGGAGCAAGGTGGGTGTTTGGAGTCAAGACAGAGGCTTCCTCCACTGAGAAGCCACCTGGATGATGACACAAGCACAAGAAGGCTGCAGAATAGGCTGGACAAGGGTGAAGCCTTCCAAGTCCCAAAGACTATCCCTCCAAAAAGGGTTCAGAAGCAACAACACCGCTTTTGTTGTAGGGGTGCCTTTGTTGGCCAGGCAGCCCATCCAATGTCTTGGAAGGGAGTACACTGCAGAGCTCTCTGACAGGAAGATGGGAACAGAAGCACAGAGACAGTTCGTAGAGGGCATGGCCAGAATCAATCAGAGCCAACTACCTGATAGTGTGGTGCTACCAGTTCATACTGTACCAAAGGTTGATATAGCCCCTGAAAATGTGTAAAATTCCCTCATCAACAGACTGTAGGTTAGATGGGATAGCCATTTCTTAGATATGGAAATGGCTGTGGTTGCCTCGGTGCCTCTCAGTCACTGGGCTCTTTGGGACGAACATATTACTGCTGCTACTGAGATCCATTAGCCTGGGGTACAAGCAGGAGAAAACCCAACTGATTGTTGAGCTGAGAGAGTTCACTGACCCACTGGGGAGGAGCTCCAATGCCCCAATCCATTATGGCCGTAACTGGCTGAGGTGGACCTGGCCATCAGCAGGCTGCAGCACCAAGAGGCTGTCAGCACAGTCCAGGCTGGATATGCCAGGAAAGGCAGCACAGTTCTGGTCCAAGGTCTCCATGGTAGTGGAAGAGGTGACAAGGACAGAGTAGAAATGCTACAGGGTGAAGGCAGATGCACTGGGCCACCAGGGATACTGAACAGCATGGGAGAGCACCGTCAGCATGTCGTTCAACTGGTCTGACCTGTGGAAGGTCCCACAAATCAGCCTCAGCTTCCTCATCAAGGCAACCAATGACACCTTGCCCTGCCCCTGAAATGTCCACTAGTGGTTCAGCAGTGAGGATAGCCACCTCCTGTGTGATGCCACCAATGCCAACCTCCAACACGTCCTGGCAGGATGCCGGACTGCACTCTCCCAAGGGCTCTGCAGATGACGGCACAGCCACATCCTAAAGAAGCTGGCGGGGATTCTAGAGACCTGCAGGTTGATGTGAAAGTCAGCCTTTCCCCCTGCAGGATGACAACTCATCACATTTGTTAAGGCAGGTAAGAGCTCAGAATGCATCTGCCCAGGAACTCCTTTAGGACTCCGCTCCACAGACAAGGAGTGAACATGAGGGCAGATCTCAGCAGACGGCTACAGCTCCCCATGGAAATCACCACCACATGTCTCCACCCAGACACAGTACTGTGGCCCATAGCTGCCAAGACTGTCCTCCTCATTGAGTTAACCTTCTCATGGGAGGAAGGAATGGAGACAGCCCACAAGCAGAAGAGGGTGAAGTACTCTGACCTGACAGCTGAGTGTAAGGAAACTGGTGAGGACCATCATCTGCCCAGTGGAAGTAAGGTGCCAGGCTTCATCAGCGCATTGACGACAAGATTACTCCATGATATGGCAGTGACTAGAGTGAGGTTCAGGAGGGCCACCAGGGAGCTGGCAGAAAAGAACAGCTTTTGTCTGCAGCTGAGGAGGAAGAACAGAAATTGGCAGGACTGACTGACTCCATTGGAAGCTGCAGAGGGAGGCAGGGGGACATTCTTGCCACTGCCCAATGAGTGGTGGTCCCCAGCTGATGACCCTGCAGTTGACATAAGTATACTGTTGGAGTTGCGGCAGACAACAATGCCAAGCAGGAAACAGTCTTCCTGTAAACCACATGTCATCTACATTTACATTTGCATTTAAAGTTGGGGCGGAAAGAGAAGATTATTTGCTTAATACCTTAAATGTAAATTAGGCTTTTGATTGTCTTTTTCAATTACTGTCATCTTTCCTTGAGATTATTCCAATGTACAGAGGTCTCCGAGGTGTCATAATACCATTTACTTCCTAACGGTTATGGGTCAGGGACTGAACATGAGAGTCAATCACAGCTTTCATTCCCAATCATGGTGGGAAAACTATTAATAATCCAATAAGGCCATTGTGATATGATTATCCATAGTTATATTGAAAGGGAATTGCCTGATTGTGTAACAGGTTTACATGAAAGCAAGATGCACTGACTGGTGAAGTGAAATGGATCCAACGCAGATTAATAAAGGTTCCAGCTCTCCTATTCATAGCAGCTATAGATGGTAATTGGTAGAACAACTGTTTTATTCTTGTGTGTGATCTTCATTATTTTCTGTTTATTTTACTACTGTCATCCTTTTTATTGTATCTGCATGTTGGTTGTCAGCCGTTGCGTACAGTTTTTCACTGATTCTATTGCATTTCTTTGTTCTACTGTGAATGCCTACAAAGAAATGAATTTCAGTATAGTATTGGGTGATATAGTACTCAACATTCAAAGTGCAAGAGAAGGACAGGACTGGACCTAGAGTTGAGATTGGGGAAAGGCTAACTTTGAGGAGATGTGAAGGGATTTAGAGAGAGTGGATTGGGTCAAGTTGTTTTATAGGAAGGATGTAATAGAGAAATGGAGGTCATTTAAGGGTGAAATTATGAGGGTACAGAATCTTTATGTTCCTGTTAGGTTGAAAGGAAAGGTTAAAGGTTTGAAAGTACCATGGTTTTCAAGGGATATTAGAAATTTGGTTCAGAAAAAGAGGGATGTCTACAATAGATATAGGCAGCATGGAGTAAAGGAATTGCTCGAGGAATATAAAGAATGTAAAAGGAATCTTAAGAAAGAGATTAGAAAAGCTAAAAGAAGATACGAGGTTAGTTTGGCAAATAAGGTGAAAGTAAATCTGAAAGGTTTCTACAATTATATTAAAAGCAAGAGGATAGTGAGGGATAAAATTGGCCCCTTAGAGAATCAGAGTGGTCAGCTATGTGTGGAGCTGAGGGAGATGGGAGAGATTTTGAATGATTTCTTCTCTTCGGTATTCACTAAGGAGAAGGATATTGAATTGTGTAAGGTGTGGGAATCAAGTAAGGAAGTTATGGACCTTATGACAATTAAAGAGGTGGAAGTACTGGCACTTTTAAGAAATTTAAAAGTGGATAAATCTCCGGATCCTGACAGGATATTCCCCAGGACCTTGAGGGAAGTTTGTGTAGAAATAGCAGGAGCTCTGACGGAGATCTTTAATATGTCATTAGAAACGGGGATTGTGCCGGAGGATTGGCGTATTGCTCATGTGGTTCCATTGTTTAAAAAGGGTTCTAGAAGGAAGCCTAGCAATTATAGACCTATCAGTTTGACATCAGTGGTGGGTAAATTAATGGAAAGTATTCTTAGAGATAGTATTTATAATTATCTGGATAGACGGGATCTGATTAGAAGTAGCCAGCATGGATTTGTGCGTGGAAGGTCATGTTTGACAAACCTTATTGAATTTTTTGAAGAAGTTACGAGGAATGTTGACGAGGGTAAGGCAGTGGATGTAGTCTATATGGACTTCAGCAAAGCCTTTGACAAAGTTCCACATGGAAGGTTAGTTAAGAAGGTTCAGTCGTTAGGTATTAATGCTGGAGTAATAAAATGGATTCAACGGCGGCTAGATGGGAGATGCCAGAGAGTAGTGGTGGATAATTGTTTATCGGGATGGAGGCCAGTGACTAGCGGGGTGCCTCAGGGATCTGTTTTGGGCCCAATGTTGTTTGTAATATACATAAATGATCTGGATGATGGGGTGGTAAATTGGATTAGTAAGTATGCCGATGATACTAAGGTAGGAGGTGTTGTGGATAATGAAGTGGATTTTCAAAGCTTGCAGGGAGATTTATGCCAGTTAGAAGAATGGGCTGAACGTTGGCAGATGGAGTTTAATGCTGAGAAGTGTGAGGTTCTACATTTTGGCAGGAATAATCCAAATAGAATATTCAGAGTAAATGGTAGGGCATTGAGGAATGCAGAGTAACAGAGAGATCTAGGAATAACTGTTCATAGTTCCCTGAAAGTGGAGTCTCATGTAGATAGGGTGGTGAAGAGGGCTTTTGGAATGCTGGCCTTTATAAATCAAAGCATTGAGTACAGAAGTTGGGATGTAATGCTAAATTTGTACAAGGCATTGGAAAGGCCAAATTTGGAATATTGTGTGCAGTTCTGGTCACCGAATTATAGGAAAGATATCAATAAATTAGAGAGAGTGCAGAGACAATTTACTAGGATGTTACCTGGGTTTCAGCAATTAAGTTATAGAGAAAGGTTGAACAAGTTAGGTCTCTATTCATTGGAGCGTAGAAGGTTGAGGGGGGATTTGATCGAGGTATTTAAAATTTTGAGAGGGATAGATAGAGTTGACGTGAACAGGCTGTTTCCATTGAGAGTAGGGGAGATTCAAACTAGAGGACATGATTTGAGAGTTAGGGGGCAGAAGTTTAAGGGAAACATGAGGGGGTATTTCTTTACTCAAAGAGTGATAGCTGTGTGGAATGAGCTTCCTGTAGAAGTAGTAGAGGCCAGTTCAGTTGTGTCATTTAAGGTAAAATTGGATAGGGATATGGACAGGAAAGGAGTGGAGGGTTATGGGCTGAGTGCGGGTAGGTGGGACTAGGTGAGATTAAGGGTTCGGCACGGACTAGGAGGGCCAAGATGGCCTGTTTCCGTGCTGTGGTTGTTATATGGTTATGGTTATAAGTTATTATCATTGTATGTATGCAATATACAACCCTGAGAACTGCCTTTCCCACAGACAGCCACAAAACAAAGAAAACCATGGGATCTTTTCAAAGAAATACACCAACCAACCCTCCCCCCCCCCCCCCACTGCAAGCAAAAAAAAACAGACCTTGCAAACAGCAACAAGAAAAACAAGTGAAAAACACAATTGAAAGAGTCCAGGCTTTCATTTCAGCTCAGTGTTCATTATCTGCAGGCCGCCTTGATTCAAAATCTTCCAAAATAGCAACGAAAGAAAGGAGCGACCAGGAAACAGATATACATCATAACATGAACTAGAGAATCTAATCTGAAAACTGCATTGATTAAACTTTGCCCAAGCCCCAGGTCTCCAGCACCATTCTCTGTCAGCATCAAAGGGGAGGGAGGGAGGGAGGGAGAGAGAGAGGGGAGAGAGAGAGAGAGAGAGGAGAAAAGGAGAGAGAGATAGGAGAGAGAGGAGAGAGAGAGGGGAGAAGAGAGAGAAAGAGAGAGAGAGGAGGAGAGAGAGAGAGGAGGGGAGAGAGAGAGAGGAGGGGAGAGAGAGAGAGAGGGGAGAGAGAGAGAGAGGAGAGAGAGAGGGGAGGAGAGAGAGAAAGAGAGAGAGAGGAGGAGAGAGAGAGAGGAGAGAGAGAGGAAGAGGAAGAGAGGAGAGAGAGAGAGAGAGAGAGAGAGAGAGAGAGAGAGAGAGAGAGAGAGAGAGGAGGAGAGAGAAAGAGAGAGAGAAAGAGACAGACAGTTAGACAGACACACCATTCGAATGCCAGGACTTTCCTCTGGGAGCAGCAATCAAGAGGCTGGTAGACGGCATTGAACACCCTCAGTGATTTCAATCTTCCTCAGCTGAAGGATCTCAGCCTGAAGTGTCAATGGTACTCTTTCCCATAGACACTGCCTGGCCTCCTGAGTTCCTCCAGCATTTTCCGTGTGTTCCTCAGCTCTTTAATTGGTGAGATTGGTGAGAAATGGAGATGATCATGGGCTTGTGTCCCATCTCCAGGCTTCTTGGCCTCGAGGCCGGACGCCTTATGGAACCCCCTCGAAATGAGCAAAGCACCAGATCAAAATGTAGTTCAGAGGCCCAGCAATAGCAGAAGCACGATTGAAAGAAAAAGACAGCGTAAAAGAAGTGAAAGAAATAGTTTTGTGAAACATCTGGAGGATGTCAACCTTGGTCACATTGTTTGCTTGCGGCATATGTACTTTAATAACAAATTGACTTGAACTTGAACTGTTTCCATCCTGTATAGCTCTATACAGAAGACATTGCATTTATTTATTCATGCAGATTACTCTGACAACAGCTTATAATCACTTGGTTTAGATTCTGTTATCTAGACTGATCGAATATTCTAACCACAACACACATAATGAATAAAGATGGTACTCCTAAAATCAGTTTGAAATAAACAGTTCACTCATCTATATTTATGCACTTGTCTCTGACTGAGATCAGTATAATTTGCATGCACAGCAGTCCCAGAAATTTTAAACCATAGAAGCAATCCACTTTTATTTTATTACTTTTATTGTGAATGATGTGCTCTGCTGCCAATGAGCTTTACAACTCAACTGAAAACTGGCTGCTGATTGGTCAGTGTAATGAATGATAAACTTTTAAGGTCTAAATTCAGACATAACCAATTAACAAGACATTGTCTACTCCATGAGAGTTCTTTAGTTACCTTCTTTTGTAAAATGACCAATAGTTCAATATTTGTCACTTAATCCTTCACAAACCAAGGATGAACAATTACCGAATAAAAATGCGAGAGATTGCCATTGAAACTTGATCAGCAGTTGAACTTGAAGGACCTCAACAATGAGTCGAACATCCAACCACCCATGCTGTCAGCAGGATATCTTGCCCTGAAATGTCGACCCTTTACTTCTCTTTAGGTGCTGCCTGACCAGCTGAGATCCTCCAGCATTTTTATGTTCAAGCTAAGTTCAAGGCAAAATGGCTTGTCTCACACTGGGACGGCCACGGACAATGTTGCCTTGTCTTCCATTGAGCAGCACCAAAGGGAGGAGGTAGCCCTCAACCCAGCACGGGTTCTATTGAACCCACCATGTCTCCCACACCGCCTCTGACACCTCTTCCCCTGGGTGGCTGTAATAGGCAAAGCTACAGCGTGAGAGCCTGGTCCACACAACAACAGAGGACACACAGCTCACCTGTTGTCAATCTCAGCAATGAACCAACAAAACGGACTTGCAGTATTTTATATTACCAATGTCAAGCAGGGTCTTGTGATTGCAAAAAAACATTTAAGACAGACATTTACATTGTTTGTTGGACACAGAGAGGCCACTGTAATCAAGCCACTGCCATCTTTCCTGTCATCCTATGCCGTCAGGAGAATTTGCCACTGACTTTTTTTTGTCTGTATTCATTGAAAATCACTTAGCAAATCACTACCCTTTCTACGTGCATTGCCACGTTCAAGTAGCTATTGCTATATATATATATATATATATATATATCTCAAGATACATTCCTTAACGCCCAACCATTTATTGAACATGTCCTACCTTCTTTGACTTCCTAAGATGCATCACTTTATACTGTCATGATTCTCATCCATTTATAAATGCTTTCTATCTGATCCATATCCTTTTGAGCCATTATGCAACCTTCCTAACTAAGCCACCTCCTTACTAATCATATCTTCTAATTCACATCCAAGTCATTAATATACAGTGCTGTACATAGTCTTAGGCACATGTACAAACATTCTGTGAAGTGAAAATGCTTTGAAAAATAATAAAATGAAATGTTTCTAAATATCAAAAATATTATAAAGATCAGTAAACAGTTAAAAAACAAAATCATATCATTATTTGGTGTGACCACCCTTTACCTTTAAAGCTGTCATGCAGTTTTACAAGAAAATCATCTGGCAGGTCATTCCAAGCATCTTAGAGAACTTGTCACAGTTCTTCTGTAGACTTCAGCAGTCTTGCTTGTTTCTCCTTCTCCAGGTAATCCCAGTCAACCTCAAAGACGTTGAGATCAGGGCCATGTAAAGGCCACACTATCTGAAATCACATAAAAATATTTAGGGTGCCTAAGACTTTCACACAATAAATACTAGTTATTCTCCTGTCTTCTGGTACCTCACTTGTGACTAAAGAAGATCAGAAAGTCTTCATCTGGGCTAAGCAATTTCCTCCTTTTCTTCCCATAGCATCCTTGGAGATCTGAGCACCTGGGATTTTGTCCAATGTCCTGTGTCACAAGACATTCAATACTTCTCACTCTTTGCCTGACTATCCTATTGCTCCTAATGTATTTCAGGAATGACTTGAGCATGGCCCACTTTTCCTTAAATTTATTCCTTAAGTTCTTTCCTATAGCCTTTATATTCAGAATCAGAATTATAGCCAGGTTTATTATAACAGATATACTGTATATTGCAAAAGTTGTTGTTTTATGGCAATAGTTCAATGCAGGACATGAAAAGTACTAAAAGTTACAATATATAAATAAATAAATTGTGCAAAAGAGGAATAGCATGGTAGCATTCGTGGGTTCATGAATCATTCAGAAATCTGATGGAGGAGAGGAACAAGATGTTCCTCGTGTAGGCCTTCAGGCTTCTGTACCTCCTCTCTGAAGGTACTTTTGAGAAGAGGGCATAGGTGGGATGATGGAGGCTCCTAATGAAGGATGCCTCCTTCTTGAGGACTGCCTTTTGAAGATGTCCATGATGGTGGGGAGGCTTGTGCCTGTGGTGGAGAACCCTCTGCAGCCTCTTGTGACCCTGTGCGTTGGAGCTTTCATACAAGGTGGAGATGCAAACAGCAAGAATAATCACCACCGTACATCAATTCATATTCCTTAACGGACTCACTTGAGGCTTCATTGGCACAAGCTTACAATCAACTCCATTGTTTCTCTCTGACTGAGGCGTCGAGCAAGGTGGAAGTCGTTAAGGATGATAGTGGGAGACAGCTGGTGTTTGGCGCCATCAGCCTCCTTTCCCTCTCACTAGCTGCTAAGGAAGGAAAGTTTGGAAGTCTTGGGATCCACATTGTAAGGCTTGATCAATGAGGCTGTGGACTCTTTTGGGGGGACTTTGAGCTACATGTTGCATGTGTTCCTGGATTCTGTACTCTATTTTTCACTGTTTTTGAGCAGTTAGATTGCGGCAATGGATATGGTTCGGGGTGCTTCAGTGAAGAATGCTCTGCCCTGTGGCCTGTGGTGGGCTAGCTGCATGGAGGTACTTGGGCCAGACTGAACACTATTGGACTGCTGGCTTGATTTTTGATATTCTATGTACTGTTCACTTGCTTTTAGCCATTTGCACAGTTCGTTCTTTTCTCACGCATTAGCAGTTTGATGCTTTCTTGACCAGGCTTCATTGTGTTTCTTTGTTTTGTAGCTGCTTGTGGGAGGATGAATTCTGTATACATAATTTGATAATAGATTATTTTGAACTTTGATTTCAGTTGTCAGTACATGCCATTTGCTTCTCTTTAGATTGATAAAACCTTCAATATCCTTTGTCATCCAGTGGCTTAATCTTTTGCCACCTTTTATTTAATCATTCACATAATGTGGGAAGTAACAGTATGTATCATCATTCTAATTGCTGCTAAACTGAGGAGATAATTAAAATCAATAACACTGGTTGGTTTGGAGTCATAAACAGTATAGCCCATACAGTGTTAGGATGGCAGATTTCTTTTTCAGTAGGTCATTAGTGAACAAGATAGGTGCTTAAACTAACTTCATAGGTACCATTACTGAAACAAACTTTACACTTTTAATTTATTTACATTCACTCAAATTCCAAGCTGTACTGGTGGGATTCAATCTTAAACATTTGTCCAGACTGACTGGCATTCTGAATCAATGGCTGTATGTCTGCAACTAAACCAGAACACTGGACAACTACTTTCTGTGAATGGACACCATTGATACTTTAGATGAGTACTCTGAAATTTAAGGGCATGCAAGCAAAGCCAGTGCAGAGCAGATTGCACACTCCTCAAACTTGCTCTGCCATTCAGAAACCTCCTGCCTGATCTAATGATAACCTCACTTGTACATTCCTGCCTTCAGGACAACCTTACTGTCCCTTACTTATCAAAAATCTAACTCTAACTTAATAACCTTCTATGATTACTATCACTCTTTATGAAGAAACTTACATGGACTGTCTTTTGAGAAAATAAATTCTATATTAAATAGGTGACCCATTATATTTAATTAATGGTCCCCAATTCGAATTTCTTCTTAGACAGAATCACTTTTTCACATCCAATCTGTCAAGACCTCTCAGACTCATGTTTCACTAACTCACCTCTCAAACATAAAGTTTCCATTTATTTTTAAAATATTTTTCTCCAGTTTAGGAACGATATCTAAACAATAAAATGATTAAGTATGGACCAATTCATCATACCATTCCAGAGAACATTGTCTCATTTTTTAAACTGCATTGTATTTGTGGTTTATAAATGACAATAAACTGAATCTGAACTTGATCTATTTCTTTCAAAAGATCAAACCAATCTTTTATTATTGTAACTCCCATCAACTCCTACTCAGAGTCAGCCAGCATCAGAATAATTCTCCGACAATAAAGACTCAGTGAAATATCTCCCAAACCAACAAAGCAAAACAGCTTCTTGGTAATCCAAATCAGTCAATTGAACAGAAAAGTTGCATTCAATGCACTTTCCTCAGTTACACTTGGCCATTGTAGATTACAAGCTTCTTCACTGCAAAGTTAACCTTTAACAGTATCAGTCTCAGTTTTCAGGAGATCTGTTGGAGGCAGCAAATGAATAAATACAAACCCTTGTACAAAAAAAATGTATGATGAAAGATTGAGATCACAGTACAGAATTCCAGATCTGTGCAACTCACACCTCACTGGTGGTAGCTTTAGGAATGAGTATTTGGCTTATGCTTTCTAGTATTTGCCAGATTATACACATGGTTTGTGTGTGCCAATTTTAATTTTGCATTCAGTTTGGGGTGAGGAAACAAATTCAATCATTATTGATGTTCTGTAAAGTAAAATTATTTTTAGTCACTTAATATAAGTGTCACATGGGGACAGGAGGCTGGACCCAAGTGCAGGACACAGGCACTGAATTACTAGGGGCAGGACAGGAACAACTAAAGGATAGAACCAGATGGGGAGACTAGGGCATGTGAAAGAGACAGGGCATGCTAGGTCATCCTGGGGTTCAGAAGGAGTCCATGGCTAGGCAGGGTCTCAGAGCCCATGGCCAGGCAGGAGAGCTCCCTGGGCAGCCACATAACTCCTGGGCAGGGCCACCTCCCAGGCAGGAACACAGAAGCCCAAACAAGATACAGGACACCCATCAGAGGTGAGGGGTAGGAAGGAGACAGAGTCCCTCCACCAGGCAACAGCAGTCCAGCCTGCTACCCAACACAGACAAGGGATCAGAAGGGATCTTGGTCCAGGGTAACTCCAAGACTGACTCACAAAGCTTGAAGATGAAGCCATGGGCCCTCCAAGCCAGGACAAACCAAGCCAATCAATCAAAACAGATTCCAAGCAAGACACCCCCCCCCCCCCCCCCACCCCAACTAGGCTCAGTCCCTGAGTCCCTTATATCCACCTGCCAGCTGATAAGCAACAGGTGCACCTTCTTAAGCCAACATGATCCTATTTGGCTTAAGGCTGACAGGAGGGACGGCTGCAAGACCCAGAATGCGGGCTCCGGACCGGGCCATAACAATAAGATTTTTATGATGTGTAACTAAATATAATCTGCAATAACAATTAAAAGAGTCTTTAGGGCTTACGGTAATTACTTCTTTGACAAAATCTTCATGTAGAGTCATAGTGTTATTGAGTGCACAGCACAGAAACAGGCCATTCATCCCTTTGATTCTGTGCTGACCATTAAGCACCTATTTGTACCAATTCTACACTAACTGCCATTTTATTACCCCCACATTTTAGATTCAACAACTGAACTGCAATCTACAAAGGTAAATTAATATAACAATCCACATTATATGTGTTATTTAGCCTAGAGATGTAATCCATTGGCAGCAATTTTTACTGCTTAAATTGCATAAACAACAATTTTGCTGCAGCTCTGTGCTAGTTACCACCATATCGACACCAGTAGTTGTCTGAAGTTTCAACTTAATGACCAGGTTCAGAAATGGTTTTATGATCATGATGTACTTACTGTACTTTCCCATGATGACATAAAATTTGTCATTTGGCACCAGCAGTGAAGCGGAAAGACAAACACGTTATTATAAATTACGAAAGGCACTCGAGTCCTGGTAATTGGGTCATTGGTTAATTGGAGCAGCTGTTTACTAGGGCCAACTCCTAAAAAGAAAAAAATTATCGAGAAAATAGCAGGGATTTCTTTTGTTTATTTAGGACATTATGCTACTTAGTTAAGGCAGGAGACTGTTTCCAACTAGCATCAGATGTTTGCACTAAATGTTTGTACTTAGAGTGAACAGCAAGCTAAAACAAGCTTTTCCAGTCCTGATGAAGGGTCTCAGCCCGAAACGTCGACTATGTTTCTTCCTAACTGTGCTGCCTGGCCTGCTGCGTTCCACCAGCATTTTGTGTGTGTTGCTTGAATTTCCAGCATCTGCAGATTTCCCCGTGTTTGCCAGTTCCTCATTTTCCCAATCCTATATTTCAAGTACTTATCTATCTCCACCTTAAATATAACTGACGATCCAGCTTTCCACGCCTTCACAGAACATTTCAGCACAGTACGGACGCAAAATGTTGCGCTCACCTTTTGTTTACTCCAAGATCGAACTGATCTTTCCCTCCTACACAGTCCATAATCTTCCATTTTTCTTTCATCCTTATGCTGTTTAAGAGTCTCTTAAATGTTGCTAATGTATCACCCTTTATCACTACCCCTGACAATACTGTGGCAAGAATTTGGTCCGTAACGACGGACAAGAAAAGCTTGTTTAACTCAACAGCTATTTTTACTGTAACAAGCACAAGCGCAGACTGGGTGCTATGACCCGGGGAGAGAGCCCACTCAGTTCATTCAGACAAAGGAGGTGATTATCACACATCCCAGTTACAGGCAGGGTGACCCACAAACACACAAGCAAATAACTGTATAACCCAAGCTAAAATGTAACAATAAGTTTATGTGACCATCCCACCATAATCCTACAAAAGCATTTCAGAACAAGAACAATAAATATTGCTGGCTCCTAGGAATGCTGGGACGGGCTGTCAACTGTGCCCACTCACTTCCCTGGAGCACCATCTACATTCGAGACACCGACCACTCTCCATGTAAAACCCTAGCTCTGACATCTTTTCTAACCTTTCCTCCAATCATCTTAGAAGGATGTCCTCTGTAATAGGCCATTGCTGGCCTGGGAAAAAGGCACTGGCTAGCCACACTATCTATGCTTCTGAATCACCTCATACACCTCCATCAAGTTGAGTCTTATTCTCATTCACTCCAAACAGCGAAGTCCCAGCTTGCACAAACTTTCCTCATAAAATACGCTCTCTAGTCTAGGATTCTAGAGATTCACTACACTCTGAGAGTGGACATTCCTACACCACTCAGTTTTCAATGACTGGAACTGTTGTGTATTTAATATTTCAGTAATATTTAAGCAAACTTGTCTATATATTTGATTCTTGTTTGCTTAAATAATTCATTACAAACTATATGTAAAAATACATGAAATGCATACGTCATCATACTACCATGTGATATGTGTGTGCCTCGCTTAAAGGAAAGAATGGCATTAGGCTGATATTCCCAGCTCTCAATTTACTTCCAATTAGTTCAATGTTTTCAAGTTACACAACATAACTGCTCCCTTACTTTATAGTTATGTTCACTTGTCTGTAACTTTCCCATGAGTGCAAACACAGACATCCTTGTTGAGCAATTTTAACTCTGCATTGCTGGAATGCGCAGAGTTTCTCTCACACACAGCAGACAGCAGGCGATAATACCTCCTGCCAAGCTCTCTCTATGGTGAAAAAGAGCAATTTTCCACGTATGTTATCACAGGCAAGTTTTTCATGGTTTGTCAGTTTAAACTAAAAATATTCTTACTATCACATTTAACCCAAGAGAGAAAGTTAGGACTGATAATTGTGTGGTTTTACCCTTCTCCAACTTCTCCTATTTTTATGATTTAGTTTTACACATTTCACTGAAATAGAAGTACCTGAATATTTATCAAATTCATGCATTAATGCTCAAGAAGTTCAGTGTAATCGAACACATTTGTTTCCTAACCTACAGGGTATCTCCAGCATTCATTTCCATCTCTGATTTGAACAGCAGAAGATGAGAAGATTACAGTCAGTCTAAATCCTGGAAGTCAGCAGCATGGCAGTGTCTTCACCAGAAAGACTGTTGTATTCAAGCACATTACACACCACCACCTTCACAATGGCAATTGTAGAAACATTTGTAGTTCCTTATCACTAAAGCTCTGTAAATAGAAAGTTATTTTATTGAAAACATATTTGGAAATGTATAATAGAAGAAGGATAAGAGGTGAGTTGGTATTGATGCACAAGGTGATAATAGACATAGATTGAATGGATAGCCAGAGAAATTTTCCCAGGGCAGAAATGGCTAATACCAGGGGGCAAACACGAGAAAATCTACAGATGCTGGAAATTCAAGCAGCACACAGAAAATGCTGGTGGAACACAGCAGGCCAGGCAGCATCTATAGGGAGAAGCACTGCTGACGTTTCAGGCCGAGACCCTTTGTCAGGACTAACTGAAAGGAAAGATACTAAGAGATTTGAAAGTATGGTGGGGGGGGGAATGCAAAATGATATGAGAAGATGGAAGAGGTGGGGTGAAGCTGAGAGCCAGAAAGATAATTGGCAAAAGGGATACAGAGCTCGAGAAGGGAAAGAATCATGGGACGGGAGGCCTAGGGAGAAAGAAAGGGGGAGGGGAGCACCAGAGGGAGATGGAGAACAGGCAGAGTGATGGGCAGAGAGGGAAAGAAAAAAAAAGGAGGGGAAAAAAACTAAATATGTCAGGGATGGGGTAAGAAGGGGAGGAGGGGCATTAACGGAAGTTAGAGAAGTCAATATTCATGCCATCAGGTAGGAGGCTACTCAGCTGGTATATATTTTAAGGTGATTGGAGGAAAGTATACAGCAGGGGTTCCCAACCTAAAACCCATGGACCCTTCAGTTAATGGTAAGGGTTATGGCACAAGAAAGGTTGGGAACCCCTGGTATAGAGGGACATCACAAGTAAGTTCTGACACATTAGAGAGTGGCCGGGGCCTGGAAAGTCCAGGCAGGGTGGTGGTAGAGGAAGATACATTAGGGTCATTTAAGAAATTCTTAGCTGGGCACATGGATGATAGAAAACTGAAGAGCTATGAAGGGTTAGATTGATCTTAGAGAAGGTTAAGAGGTCAGCACATCATTAGTCCAAGCGCCAGTACTGTTGTGTATGCTCTTTGCATATGAACTGAAACAGAATGGCAGGGGTGTTCTGATTTAATCCAAAATGATTATGCCTGCCAGTGACTCAAATAATATTTAAAATTTTGTTTGCAAAAATATGAATCTCTGGCCTCCCACCTTCAAAGACTGTACATTAAGAAATAAGACTGAATATTGATCTATACATTCCGTGCATCAACATAAAGACAAGAGAGTGAGACAACTGTATAAATTGCAAGGATTGCCTGTCAGACTTCCTCTTAAACTTATTGGCAAAAGTTCTTTATTTAAATCTGTATCTTTCAAATTAATTTAGGAGACATGTTTATAAAAACATTGGTGCAGTCTCGTTACAAAGTAGGAAACATTTATCCCCATCTTCATTGAATGGCATGGCTGTTCAGACAAAATTCCTAGGTGCATTGGTTAATTAGTACATTAAACATTGGTGACTACCTTATTATTATGGTCTTTACCTGTGCTCTTCAGCACAATTCAACACAATTCAGCAAGATTCTCTCTGCATCCAGCCAGTCAAGATTTTTTATCATTTCAAAGGTAAAGGCTAAAGGGGGTACCTGACTGAGGTATACAAAATTATATGGACTACAGGTAAGACTGATAAAAGAAACTTTTCCTATGCCAGTGCTGTTGAAGATCAGAGGGCAAGGGACTTGAAATTCAGAGTGGATCTAAGGAAGCATTTATTTTTCATGCCGAGGAGAGTTGGAACCAACAATATATTACCTAATGGGATCAGCCATTGCAAAGATGGTTACAAAATTTAAGAAGTATCAAGATGACCACTTGAAGTGAGCTAAGCAAAATGATGGAAAGTGGGATTAGTACAGATGGCTCAACAAACAAAATGCTGGTCAAAGGTCAACACTGCATCTCCCTCCACAGCTGATGTCTGTTCCTCCTGCATATTGTCTACATGCCAGCATCAAAGTCAGGTTAATTGTCATATGCAAAGTACATGTGTGCACATGTGAAAAATCTGTTCCTCCTTTAACACAAATGGGTACTTGATGTTCAGCATTGACACAATGGGCCAAAGGGCCTGTTACCCTGAAATATGACCCATTGATTCTATGGTTCTATGTCCGGTCATCATCCTTCCCTGATATGTCATTATCATAATTATGTGCCATGCCATATGATGTAAGCTATCATGGTCCCATGGCTATGATTGTTATTGGCAAATTTTCTGCAGAACTGGTTTGCCGTTGGCTTCTTCTTGGTTCTTCTGTACATGCTTGCCTTCCTGATTCCATCCTTGTAAATCTTTATATACTTTTGGCTTCCTCTGTCTACTTTTTCAAATACAGTGATCAAGTTTATACATAGTGCTCTAGATTTGCTCTAACCAACGTATGATAGATATATAGAAAATCTTACCCATTTCCAATTTTATCCCCACAGAAATAAACACTTTCATTTGGCTTGCACTTTGTATTGTCTGGTTAAATCGAAGACCAAACTTTAGTTGCTGCTGTATTTGTTCCTCTATATCTTTTGTTGCTTTACCTACCAAATAATAAATGACTCAGTATTCTTCCTGCAAAAATGCACTACTTTGCTTTATTCTTTGTTGAAATTTTTCAAATGCATTTGGCTCATTCTACATCATTATCATATAGAATGATGTGAATGGAATGTAATTATCCAAACAGTTTTCTGAAGTAGATTTGGCCTACCCTGTGGTTTGAATACTATTATTCCTCCCTGACTGAATGCATTTCCTACTGAAAAGATTACAGGTTAATGTACATTAAAACATTGAAACATACAGTGAAATGCATCATTTGCATTAATGAACAACACTGACCGAGGACTTTCTGGGAGCAGCCCGCAAGTGTCACCTTGCTCCTTGTACCAACATATCCTGCCCAAAACTTACTAAGCTACTAACTCATGCATAGAACATAGAACAGTACAGAACAGGAGCAGGTTCTTTGGCCCACAATGTTGTGCTGAATCTGTTCAATTAGTAATCGAGGACCTAACTGAACTAATGTATCTTCGGAATGTGGGAGGAAACCCAAGAACCCAGAGAAACCCCACACAGTCATAAGGAGAATGTAAAAAACTCCTTAGAGACAGTGGCAGGATTTGAACCCAGCTCATGAGCACTGTGACAGCAATACAGTCACTGTTACACTGTCTTGATGCCCCAACTTCAAAGAAATATAAGATCATGATTTTACTGGCTAATAGTTATTCCATCAGATTATCAAATCACTATGGTGTTACAATTTTTGGACAAACGAGGTCCAGCACCTGGTCATGTGGTGTGCTACAACAACCTGGTCCTTACCACCCAGAAGACCAAGGAGATCATTGTGGACTTCACACATGCTAGGAGCCACACTCATGTCCCCATCTACGTCAATGGAGCTGTAGTGGAGCGTGTATCAAGCTTCGAATTCCTTGGTGTCCACATTTCTGAGGATCTCACCTGGTCCCTGAACTCCTCCATCCTGATCAAAGAGGCACAACAGTGCCTTTATTTCCTGCGGAGCATCAAGAAAGCTCACCTCTGTCCCAGGATACTGAAAGACTTGTACTGCTGTACCATTGAGAGCATACTCACCAGCTGCATCTCAGTATGGCAATTGTCCCATATTGGATCATGAAGCATTCCAGCGTGTGTTGAAAACTGACCAGCGGATTATTGACACCCAATTGCCCACCATTGAGAACATCTACCATAAACACGGCCTGGGCAGAATGAAAAGCATTATCAAAGATGCATGTCACCCTAATCATGGACTTCTTACTCTCCTCCCATCCGGTAGGTGCTACAGAAGCCTCCGCTCCTGCACCAGCAGAGACAGGAAGAGCTTCTTCCCTGAGGCTGTGACCCTGCTGAACCTCGCATCACAGCACTAAGTAGTATTGCACCCATATTGTACTGTCTCAGTACTTTTATATTTGAGTGCTGTAGCACTTACTTTTTATTCAGTTATTTTGTAAATAACATTATTCTTTGCATTTCTGGTTAGATGCTAACTGCATTTCATTTGGCTTTATATCTGTACTCGGCACAATGACAATAAAGTTGAATCTAATCTAATCTAAATTTTTGTACATAAAACAGGTACTTTAGCTCCTGCACTTCAACAAGTACAACAACTCAACAGTACAACATAGATTATAAAATCCTTTGGAACATAAAGAATGAAGAATGTATTTTCCATCTCAGAATCTTCAAGACCAACCAGCAAAGATTTATTTGATTAATTAGTCATTAATCTTTCAGTGAATCCCTTGATATATGTATGTTTTACCTTTTATAGCTTCAGGTACTTCTGTGACGCAGATGAATTCCTGTATCAAGTTATATCAATGCATCTCTATCACTTGGAAACAAGGACCATCCATCCAAAAGCAATATAGTTCTATCCCAACAGGACTGTTTCCTTGTCCAATTTTCCTCACATAAAATAAACAATAAAGTTCCAGGAGGAAAGACATACAGTGACATGGAGAGCATACAAACTCCTTACAGACAGTGGCGGGAATGAATTCTGGTTGCCAGCACTGTAAGTGGTTTGCAATCTTGCAAGATGCTACTATTTTGGTTGAATGTTCTGTGTGTAGCACACAGCAGTCCCATGTTTTACAAGGAGCATTTGGAATAACTTTCTGTAACTGAACTTTAATCGAGTTACAACTGTAAAGGAAGATTATGTTGTTATATACCCCATGGGTATCTTGTGATTGCCTCATGACCATGATGTAATTGAGTATCTGGTGAGCATGATGTAATGGTCTTGTGATGGTGGGGTGATGTAATTTCCTGCCAGTGTGAGGTCACATGTTGTAATTTTCCCACCAGTGAGAGGTCAACAGGTATAAAACAGGAAAGCCTTGTTGTGACGCAGGTCAGTTCGTCGTTTAATTTGTCAGTTACTTCATTATGCTGCATATTCATCTCATGACGCAGTTTTGTTTTAAAGTGGAGTTTTACTTTCTGTCTTAAGTCTCAAAGGTTATTGTCGGCAGTCTCGCCAAACAATGCCAGTTTTGGTATTTACCTTTGCAGTCCAGTCGGAGAGTGAAGAATTTACTGAAGTATAGAAAACCCAAGGGATCAAGAAAAGTTGGTGTTGTCGGCGGTAATACAGGATCGACCTTATTGAAACCTCGTTCAAGGAGGTAGTAACCTGCATCCGAGTTAGCCCCTGCATTGTGAAAGCAAAAAGGGCTGGGTGCAGTGTTATTTGCCAAGACAAAGGTCAGTGCCTTTAAGCTGTTTTTATTTCCTTTGTCGCAAATCCTTTGGGCAAGGCATATTTTGGCTGGGATCATCAGTAATGTCATGTCATCAGGGAATTCGTTACTTCAGGAAAGTCTCTCCTAATTGACTGTGTAAATCATTTGGACTTTCGCAATTACCACTTTAAGAACTGTTCAAGTTGCCGTATAGCAGTTAACTTCCAGTTAAATTAGTCGTTTGTTTATTTTTCCCTTGTTGTTGAGCTTAGTTTAAATAAATGTTTCAAGTCAAGTCAACTTTTATTGTCATTTCGACTAAAACTGCTGGTACAGTGCATAGTAAAAATGAGACAACATCTTTCAGGACCATGGTGTTACATGACACAGTACAAAAAACTAGACTGAACTATGTAATAAAAAAAACACACAACACAGAGAAAGCTACACTAGACTACAGACCTACACTGGACTGCATAAAGTGCACAAAAACAGTGCAGGCATTACAATAAATAATAAACAGGACAATAGGGCAAGGCGTCAGTCCAGGCTTCGGGTATTGAAGAGTCTGATAGCTTGGGGGAAGAAACTGTTACATTGTCTGGTCGTGAGAGCCCAAAAGCTTCGGAGCATTTTCCCAGACGGCAGGAGGGAGAAGAGATTGTATGAGGGGTGCATGGGGTCCTTCATAATGCTGTTTCCTTTGCAGATGCAGTGTGTAGTCTAAATATCTGTGATGGCAGGAAGAGAGACCCTGATGATCTTCTCAGCTGACCTCACTATCCACTGCAGGGTCTTGCGATCCAAGATGGTGCAATTTCCGAAACAGGCAGTGATGCAGCTGCTCAGGATGCTCTCAATACAACCCCTGTAGAATGTGATGAGGACGGGGGGTGGGAGATGGACTTCCCCCAGCCTTGGCAAAAAGTAGAGATGCTGCTGGGCTTTCTTTGCAATGGAGCTGGTGTTGAGGGACCAGGTGAGATTCTCCGCCAGGTGAAGGGTGCTCTTTATGATCTCTATCGAGGAGCCATCGATGTTCAGTGGGGAGCGGTCACTCTGTGCCCTCCTGAAGTCAACAACCATCTCTTTTGTTTTGTTCACATTAAGAGACAGGTTGTTGGCTCTGCAACAGTCCGTTAGCCGTTGCACCTCCTCTCCATAAGCTGACTCGTCGTTCTTGCTGATGAGACCCACCACGGTCGTGTCATCGGTGAACTTGATGATGTGGTTTAAGCTGTGTGTTACTGCTTGGCTGTGGGTCAGCAGAGTGAACAGCAGTGGACTGAGAACACAACCCTGGAGAGCCCCCGTGCTCTGTGTGATGGGGTTGGAGATGCTGCTCCTGATCCAGAATGACTGAGGTCTCCCAATGAGGAAGTCTAGGATCCAGTTGCAGAGGGAGGTGTTCAGGCCCAGTAGGCTCAGCTTTCTAATCAGTTTCTGAGGGATAATTGTGTTGAATGCTGAACTGAAGTCTACGAGCAGCATTCGAACGCACGTGTCTTTTTTGTCCAGGTGGGTTAGGGCCAGGTGGAGGGTGGTGGCAATGGCGTCATCTGTTGAGCGGTTGGGACGGTACACAAACTGCAGTGGGTCCAGTGCCTCATGCGAAGCCTCTCAAAACACTTCATGATGATGGATGTAAGTGCAACAGGATGGTAGTCATTTAGGCAGGACACTGAAGACTTCTTCAGCACGGGGACGATGGTGGCGGCCTTGAAGCACATTGGAATTGTGGCACTGCTCAGGGAGATGTTGAAGATGTCAGTGAGAACATCTGCTAGCTGGTCTGCACAACCTCTGAGCACTCTACCAGGGATGTTGTCTGGTCCAGCAGCCTTCTGTGGGTTGACCCTGCACAGGGTTCTTCTCACATTGGCCACGGAGAGACACAGCACCCGGTCATTAGTAGGAAGGGTGAACTTCCTCGTCGCCACATCTTTTTCCACCTCACACCGAGCGTAGAATTTATTCTGCGCACTTGGGAGGGAGGCATCACCTGCACAGTCAGGTGATGTTCTGGATGCCCTTCCACATGCGCTGCATGTTGCCACTGTCCTGGAAGTAACTGTGGATTAGCTGGGCATGTGCACGCTTTGCCCCTCCGATGTCTCGGGACAGTTTGGCCCTTGCTGTTGTTAAAGCTGCCTTGTCGCCTGCTCTGAAGGCGGAGTCGCGGGACCTCAGCAGCACACGCACCTCTGCGGTCATCCATGGCTTCTGGTTAGCGCGTGTAGTGATGGAACAGAGTAACATCATCAATGCACTTGCTGATGCAGCTGGTCACTGATGCTGTGTACTCCTCTAAATTGGTAGAGTCGCCATTGGTTGCAGCCTTCCTGAACTGACTGGTTGCAGCCAGTCTTGGCAGACTCTCAAAGCAGTCTTGAAGAGCAGAGATGGCTCCTGCTGGCCAGGTTTTCACCTGCTTCTGAACTAGTCTGGAGTGCCTGACGAGCGGTCTGTATGCTGGGATTAGCACAACAGAGATGTAGTCTGAGTATCCGAGGTGGGGGCGGGGCTCTGCCCGGTACACGTCAGGGAAGTTTGTGTAAATCAGGTCCAACACGTTCTCCCCTCTCGTTGAAAAGTCCACATACTGATGGAATTTGGGGAGCACTGACTTAAGGTTCGCGTGGTTAAAATCACCGGAAACAATAAACAGACCATCAGGGTGTGCGTTCTGCAGTTCGCTAATAGCCCCGTACAGTTCACAGAGCACCTCCTTAGCATTAGCGCTGGGGGGGGGGAGGGAATGTAGACTCCGAATATAAGGACAGAGGTGAATTCCTGTGGCAAATAAAATGGTCTGCATTGAACTGCCACAAACTCCACTCGCGATGAACAGTGTCTGAAAACCATCACAGAGTTCTTACTCCATTCTGTGCTGATGTAAACACACAAGCCACCACCGCGGACCTTACCGGAGAGAGCTGCATCTCTGTCTGAACGAAACAATGCTAACCCGTCCAGCTGGATGGCAGCGTCCAAAATCCCATCAGTGAGCCAAACGCGGAGCAAACTCTGTACTCCCGCCGAGTATTACGTTGGAGTTGGATGTAGTCCATTTTATTGTCCAGGGAGTGGACATTGGAAAGCAGAATGGACGGGAGAGCCGGCTGGCTAGGGTTTGCTTTTAGCCTGGCACGGACCCCTGCCCGTTCGCCTCACTTCTGCTTCCTCGCACATCGCTTTTGACATCTCCATCTCTGGCTACCAGCATTAGGCGAGTCCGAGGAATATAGGCCCATTCCCCTCAGCAA
This sequence comes from Hypanus sabinus, assembly GCF_030144855.1. Classification (NCBI taxonomy): domain Eukaryota; kingdom Metazoa; phylum Chordata; class Chondrichthyes; order Myliobatiformes; family Dasyatidae; genus Hypanus; species Hypanus sabinus. The sequence continues at coordinate 21,692,548 of NC_082712.1, read as the reverse complement.
GCCGAGGTCGCATAATTCAGCCAGCAGATCTTTGTGAAGGTTAGTTTTTGAGCGATCTCTGTATTGTAGTAGTATCTGGCGATGGTAGATAGTCGCTCTGTTATCCATGTGCCCTAATCGAAAATTGTGTATCAAACTTAAAATAGAATATTAAATTAAAGTAACACCAGGTCTGCAAGGCCGCTGTTGCCGTGCCACGCCACCTCAAGGGAAGCTTGGTTTATAAAAACATGTCTCAATTATATATTCACCGTTGCCGTATCGTAACAACATAAATGACTACTATGCATTATAAGTCATATTCGGTGATGCTTTAATAGAAATCTTTAAGGCATTTGTACCAAATATCTTTGTAAGCCACAACTTTATGAAATAAACCATGTTTTCCATCCATGCTGGACTAAGCATCGAGCTAGCAACTCAGCTTCGTAAATAAAAAAAAAAGACAAAAAGCTAAAGAAACAGCAAGGTTGCCGCCCAATGGGCCACACGGTGTGGAAAGAAATAACAGTTAATGAAATTTGTGGACGAATGTGGCCATTGAAGTAAAAGGATGAAGAACTTGTTACAAGTATGTTCGCATCACTAACTCTGCTTGAAATAATGCAGTTTAAGATTGCCAAATTGGCCTATTTGAAGTGTTAGGAAACAAACTGTTGGCTTTGTGTGTTGGTGGTTCAGCACCCCATGAGTGGTTTTGAGACTCTGCATGAGTGACTGTATGACTGATATTGATTGTACAAGCCTATGTAAGTTGGTAAATTGGTTTATTATTGTCACATGTATCAAGGTACTGAAAATCTTTGTTTAGAGTAATAGGAAGAGGCACTTCAATTAATCAAGTCCATGCTGGCCTAGTTCCATCTGTCTGCAGCTGAAATTGGACGACTTCTCTCCCAACCCCTCCCATCCATGTACTTATACAAACTTCTCTTAAATGTTATGACTAAACCTGCCTCTACCACTTTCACATACAGCTCCTTCTATAGTTGCATCACCCTCAAAGTGAAGATCTCACTCAAATTCTTCTTAAGCCTTTCATCCTGTACTTATGAGTTTTAGTTCTTGTCTCACCCAGCCTGAGTAGAAAAAAACTACATTCACTCATCCAATTTATACTCCACACCACTTTGTTTACCTCTAGAAGATCCTCTTCATTCTCCAATGCTCCAGCGAATGAAGTCCTAATCTCCTTTCCCTATAACTCAGGTCCTCAAGTCCTGGTATCATCCTTGTAAATTTTCTCTACACTATTTCAATATTATCGATATCTTCCTTGTAGTTAGGTTACCAAAGCTACAAGTGATGCACAGATGTGAGAGAAGGGTACACAATTATGATGAGTGTAAGTCATGTATTTAATTTTACAATATTACTCAAATACTAATGAAATATAAAATGTAATATTTCAGTATATTTGAGTAATTTTGTAAATTCTAAATACAGAATAGTATAGAGGCAAGCAGGTTTTTTTCCACTGAGGTTAAGTGAGACAATTGAGGTCATGGGTTAAGGGTGAAAAGTGAAAAAGGTGAAAGGTGAAATGTATAAGGGGAACGTGAGGGGGAACTGCCTCATTCAGCAGGTGGTGGGAGTGTGGAATAAGCTGCCAGCAGAAGTGGTGGATGCAGGTTCAATTTCAACATGTAAGATAAGTTTGGATAGGTACGTGGATGGAAGGGGTGTGGAGGATTATGGTTCAGCTGCTGGTCGATGGACTAAGTAGAATAATAGCTTGGCATGGACTAGATGGGCCAAAGGGTCTGTTTCTGTGCTGTAGTGCTTTGTGACTCTACGACTCCAATTAAATCAAGAGGCTCTCTTGTTCATCAGGCTAAAAAAAACAGCAGATTATTTCCAGCATTTTGTTTATTTTTCTTTTACATTAAAATAATATTTTGGCTCCATTATATACAAATTTTACACCACACTTTGAAAATGCTACAAGGTCAGACAATTCAAAAATTTGCTCTTGAGCTTAAGTGGCTGTCTGCAATTGGCCTACCTCACTCAGTTATTTCATTCAGAAATCACTACCCCAGTCATTACTTTTCATTAATTGGTTCCTCAAATTTAGCCTGGTTTTGAGGTGGCTAAGCATTCATCATGGAAGTTGTCAACGTTGCTTACAAGACTCATTTGAAGTGTGGCATTGTACCGACAGGCAGTTTCAGAGGAAGTATTGTCTTGCTCTGCTCAGAAATCAGGAGGAAATTAGTGTTATAATGTTACCTCGGGACTTCCTGCAATCAATGTTGATCACTGACTGAAGTGATGTGGGAGACTGAAACATCAAGATGGCAGGTGGTGTGTGCTGCTGTCAGAGGAATCCTGTTCTCTCTCTTTCTGATAGAGAGTGAGAGCCTGTCGGTCCTTGAGTCAGGGGGCTTAGAGAAGTGACGTGGAAGATTGTAACATTGGAACAGCAGGTTGCTAGACTCCACTCTTTTTGTTGCAGGGGTGACCTCTCTCTCCCTCAGTGAGGGGTCAGAACCTATCTGAGATATCAAAGTGCTGGATTATGGACTGTAACTTTTGATGGACTCTAGACCAAGTCCTCTTTAGGGGGCTTTTGCTATTACTTGCATGGTGAGGGGGCTGGTGGGTCAATGCTTCTGCTGGCGTATGGGGGGGTAGGGAGAGTGTCGATGTTTCTGCTGCTGCTTGTGTGTGGGAGGGAGTGGGGGGCTTTGGGGTTTTGTTGTTTCCATCATTCATTCAATGGGGGGTTTCATATTTTGTGGATGTCTGTGAAGAATAAGAATTTCAGGTTGTACATTCTCTGATATTAAATCAAACCATTTGAACCTCATTGTAGGACGAATGTCGAGGTTTTTGAAGGAGTTTAGAAGAGTTCTACCAATTGTTTAGAGCAGAGGATGTTATAATAAAAGCTAATAACTACCAAATAAGAACGAAGATTGTACTAGGTAACAGGGAACTGCAAACAAAGCCTATAAGTGGAGACATGGATTGCAACAATGATGACGTCCAAGTTTCAGGATCTTCATTAATTATGTTACAGTGAGAACCCATTGTTGTAACAGAAAATTGGATTTGCTGTTATAGACCTGTGGATAACCATTTTATACTGTAATCAGGATCTAGTCTGTTATTTAATTAAGTGCTTCTTTAAGCATCCCATCAAAATACAGCCGAACTGGTAATCGCATCAATTGAGGACGTAAAAGCTGTACCAAATTCATACTCAGGCAGGTCAGCTTTGTCTGGTTTCCTGGTCTGGTTTAATAAATCGCCTGTTATTTCAAACACCAACTGCGTGTGATTCTTCAGTTTCAAATCAAAACATCTAATCAAATCAAGTCTAATTATTATTCAAACCATACATAGATCCCCTTGAATGAAACAGTGTTCCCCTGGGGCCAAATTGCAAAGCATTCAAAATAGCAAGTGAACATTCAAAGATACCGAGTAACATGATTCAAAATATCGTGCAAAGAAGCACTGTCACTCAAATAATACATAGATAGTCCAAGACTCTGAGCGACAATGTCCAGCAATCGATTTCACAGTCTCTCTAGTTTACGGACAGATGCGATCCAGCCTGCATTCCGCCACTCCCGCCACTGCACTTTGTTCCTACAGAGAGCACAAGGTATAAAAACCTAAGTTGTTTTCTCTTGAGTGATGAAGACTGTAGGGAGATCAGATAGAGGTTTATAAATTCTACGAGGCATAACCAGACAGCTAATATATTATCCCCAAGGAATGTCATACTAGACAGCATACATGTAAAGCGAGACGGCGAAAATTATTTATGTAGTGCCACATTGACTTATGCCAGGAATTCCAATGTTTTGTTTTATTCAGGAAGTGTAAGAACACTGAAGGAAAGAATGTCATCGTTGTCTCATGGAGACAAAAGCTTCGGTCATCCCCTCCCATCCATCCCATAATCTCTTTGACAACTCGCCATCAGGTAGAAAGTGCCATAGCATTAGAATCAGAACCATCAGGCTGGCTAACAACTTCTTTCCCCAGGCTGTTAGATTTCTTGCCACCCTGCTGCCAATCTTGCCACTCTGTCTGAATGCCCTGCTGTGCCACCCACTGCCACCCCCCCCCCCAACTCACAGACACACTCTCCCCTGCTCTGGTCACTGTTCACTTTTATTGCTGCTGTTTCACATATTGATGCGACTCCTCGCCTTATTACAGCAGTGCCAGAACCATAACGCTGTCTCACATAAACCTGCACCTCACGCTTTATGTCAACCTGTCAATCTTCAGGCCATGCCACTCATGTGTTAATGTCATTTTGTGACTGTCTGTGCTGAATATGTGCTGTGTGTGTGTGTGTGTGTGTGTGTGTGTGTGTGTGTGTGTGTGTGTGTGTGTGTGAGACCAGCTGTACTGCGTTTTGTTGCTTGGCCCAGAGGAACAATGTTTCATTTAGCTAGAAACATGTATATGACTCAATAACATTAAAGATGAACTTGAACTTGACTCCTGTCCCCATTCCTTTGTAATAAGTAGATACATCCATCTGGTTGTTTCAGTGGGGATTACATATCAGCAGATTGGAATTGACTTCCTCCTGAACTTTCACTTATATCTCTCGAAAATCCATCTCACTGATTCCAAGAAAGTGATATGATAATTTTGCAGATCTTTAACCCTGGAAAAGGAGATTGTCTCACATTTCCACAATAGATCTCATTTGTCTTCTTACATGTAACAATTCAGAAAGAAGCTATTTGGCCCATTGAATCAATGCTAGCTTCCAAACAGAGCAGTCTCATCACTCTCTTTCTGCTGCCCTGATTCCTATGTACTGGTGATACATTCCAACTGACTATCTTTTCATTCTTTTTGACATTAAAATGCACTGAGGGCTAATATACAGTAGCCAAATAATCAACAATTACATCTTTGGAATGTGGAAAGTTACCAGAAAAATTAAAGGAAACTTACACAGCTACAGAGAAAATATCTAAAATCTGCATAGACAGAGCCTGAGGTTAGGCCCCTGTAGCAACGAAATGGCAACATTAATTATTGAGCCACTGTTATTCCCTGCTGGATGGAATTTCCAGTGGACAGAACAACTCTCATAAATGTTATTTGTTTTAAAAGCTTTTACAATAAGTTTATATTAAAATACATCAGTTTCGTGAGTAATATGTTTGCCTTAAAATTTGTGAGTTTATATCCATTTTTTTCATTTGCAGATTGTGGACAGATACCTTAAAACCTATAAGGAAAAGGTAGTAGATATAAAAGTGGCAATACAGAGCACAGACAGATTTGCATACTTATATGGAGTGCTTGGCTATTTGGTCTGCTTTTTTATTTTGGTTCAGTTCATTGTTTTAATGGATTTTATTTGTATTTTAAATGTTTTTGCATTATTTTCTTACATTTTACTAGCTCAGTGATTATGAATGTTTTTCATTGTCTTTAACAGCCACTTGCCCAGTACAACCCAGCCCCGTGCTGTCCAACATTGTGCTGCCCTGACCTGCGTTGACCCGTATTGTTGGGGTTGTGTCCCCAAATGCACTGCATGTCCTTGCCTTGCACTGCCTGCCACAATATAATGGTGTACTGTTCTATATTGCCCTGTGCTGGTCTGCACTGCCCTGCTCTGTGCTTGCCTGCACTACACTATGGTACAGAGAGACAGAACTGTGCTGGTATATAAATCTATAAAAGTGGTGAGACAGGATGACAGATTCAGATTCATTTATTTATTACATGTACATCAAAACGTAACTCTGCCAAAGACGGTCCCAAACCCAGATGCGAAAGGAGGAGGACTGTGCATGGGACTGGTAACCCATTCCACAAACAGCCCAGAGCTACAGAAGCTCCAAAAACCTCATCCCTGGGAGAGAAAGGATCTAAGAAGATGGACAACACCTGGGGATAATTTAGAAAACCTGGCCCAGGACTGAGGACTCTGGCAAGCTACTGTTGGCAGATTAAGCCCCAAGAGGGGTATTGAAGCATATAGTGAAATGTTTCATTTGCATTAACAACTGACACTATCTAAGTTTGTGCTGGGGGCTGTTAGCAAATGTCGTTACGCTTTTTGGCGGCAACATAGCAACCCAAAATTCTCCGCAGAGCAACACAAAACACAACAGGCAACAAAGCAACCACAGCAAAGCGTGACCCTTTCCTCCCTCCCAACGTCCACCCACACAGGGCAGCACAGCAGAGCAGAGTTTAGTGAAATGCTTTACAGTGTCAGTAACTAGGTTCAATTCCTGCGGCTGTCTGTGAGGAGTTTGTAGGTTCTCCCCGTGACCACATGCATTTCTTCCAGATGTTCTGATTTCCTCCACATCCCAAAGGTGTATGGGTTAATAAAGTAATTGTTTAAATGGTGTAATTGGATGGCATGGGCTCATTGGATGGAAGGCTTTGTTACTGTGCTGTATCTCTAAATAAAAATAAATAAATAAAATGCACTGACGGTTCTCCAACTCCAGGACAGGTCTGTGGATTTCCAGTCTCCTGTCTCTCTCTAGGCTTCGGCAGGGTGTTGAAGAAACCATTTGACACATATGACCTCATCAGTTGATGCACCATCAATAACTTACTCTGAGATGTAAGGCGAGATATCGGCTTTTATTGACTGGAAGAAGGAACAAGCAGTGAGTGACCACCATACTACATCCTGGAGACTGAGAGGCCGGGCTCAGGCCTTGATCGCCTTTATACAGGGGTCTGTGGGAGGAGCCACAGGAGCAGTCAGCAGGGGGCCTGTCCAGACAGGTATATGTAGTTCACCACATCAGTAGCAGCACTGAGCGCAGGAGTTGTTGCACAACATGTTGTGATATCACACTCGGAGTACTGTTTGCAGATTTGTTCATCCAGTTACAGGCAGGATGCCAGTAAGCTGAAAAGGACGAAGAACAAAATTGCCAAGATACTACCGAACCTGGAGGGCTTGAGTTACAAGGAGAGGCTGGTGTCATGAGCCTGCAGGCCTGTAGGCCTATATTTATTAGTTGTTGATTATCAAACGTCATTAAGCTCTTATACTTTCCGCTTAATTTTGTCAAGTTTATTTTAACTGTCATGGTTTTAAGCATACTGTGATTGTTTAAAGCAGATTCCCAAATAGAGCTTATTGCATGGTCCTTGTGTTTTGAGAATGATTCATCTCACAGTTTCGCTTAGTCAAGCCACCGATGCTCAGCTGGAATTCTGTGAATAAGCTCTTGTTTCTGTCTCAACATGGGAGTCTGTCATTACTCCACACCTGGGTTTGGTCATCTGTCAGTGCAACACTGTGACAGCTGGATAGGCTGGGGATAGTTTTCTCCCTGCAGCGTTGAAGGCTGAGGGGTGATCTTATCAAGGTCTATAAAATCTTGGTTTAGTGAAGCAGGATGGTCAGAGTCTTTCTCAAGGTTAAGGTCGGTGCAGATTTTAGATGAAAGGGGGCATATTTAAAAGGGACCCAACAGGCAAGTTTGTCACTTCACAGTGGATGCATATTTTGAGAGAGCTCCAGAGAAGCTGTAGATTTGGGTCCAATTAAAATTTTTAAAAGACGTTTGTACAGATACTTGGATAGGAAAGGTTCAGAGGGACAAGGACCCAATGCAGGGAAATGGGATTAGCTGAGATTGGCATCTTGGAGAGAGGAACAACCATGAAACACACCTTCAAGAGGCAGTTCCTCAAGAAGGCCACATCCACTACTAAGGTCCCTCACCATTCATGACATGCCCTCTTCTCATTATTACAATTAGGTAGGAAGTATGGGAGACTCCTTTCCTTCACTATCAGATTTCTGGATAGTTCATGAACGCTGTCTCATCATTCACTGTTTGCACTGTTTATTTTTGCAATTTATAGTAACGTAATGCCTTTGTAAAGCACTGCCACCACAAAGCAACAAATTACATGTCAGATGTCAATGATAGTAATTCTGGGCAATTTGGGCTGAATGGCCTGGCTCTGTACTGTGTAACTCTATGCTAGTGTAGCACTGAATTATGCAATATTGGCCTGCACTTGCCTACCTTTGCTACCTTGCGTGGCCTGCGCTGGGCTCTCTCACCTTTCCTATCCAACCCTGTGCCGTCGAACCCCACGATGACTGTATGTCCCTGGAGAGTTCTCTGTGGCCTCATTCTGCCATGTGCTATCCTGTCCTGTTTTGCCCGACACTGTTTCAGTCTGCCCCATACGTTGCTGACTCTGTCACACCCTCAACCTCAGCAGTGAACTGGGAGCTGACCTGGCTCGGTACACACGCTTCGGGTTGGAGTCACTGCCAATCTCCAGCATGATTTTCATTTTGATGTTAAATGATAAACAAGTATAAAAGCATCCCCAATAGCTTATCTGAAAGGTGGTTATTTGTAACATAGACTCATAGAACACTAGAGCAGAGAGACCCTTCAGCCCATCTAGCCAATGCTAACCTGTTATTCTGCCTAGTCCCATTGATCTGCACCAGGACCATAGATTCCATACACCTCCCATCCATGTTCTTACCCAAATTTCTCATAAACATTGCAATCAAATCTACATGCACCACATCTGCTGACAACTCGTCTCACAGTCACCCCACCCTCTGATGAAGAAGATTCCCCTCAGCTTCTGTTTAAATATTTTACTGTTTACCCTTAACCCAGGACATCTAGTTCTAATCTCACTGAACCTCCATGGAAAAGGCCTGATTGTGTTTACCCTACATACAGTATACCCGTCATCGCACTAAAGAAGCATCAATATTTCTAAATTATTTCAGTAAGAAAGGTATTGTTGAAGTAGTTAAAGGTGTTAAAAGCTACTGCTCTGACACATAGATCTCCTGTAGTGATGTCGTTAGGCTGGGATGATGGATCTGCAATGCCCCAATCATATTTCTTAGAAATAATTATGACTTCAGTCAGTGACACCTTCTCCCTTGGTTTCTCATTAACTTCTATTTTACCATAGCTCCTTGAAGTCTCACTCAGTTACATATTGCCTTGACATTAAGGACAGTACCCTGTAAACTCAACTATAAACAGAGATTGCTGGAAACCTGCAGGTCGGCCAGCAGCTGTGAAGGAGAAGCAAGAGTTAATGTTTCAGGGCAGAGATCCTTCATCAGAGCAGGGATACAGATATAAATGGGTATTATTAGTTGCTGTGAAGACAGCAGGGAAAATGGATAGGACAAAGGGAATATCTGTGATGGAATGAGACCAGATTAAGTAGGTTAATTGTGTTGCTTGAGGTAGCTTATCCTTATGGTAGTACATAAAATCATGAGGGGTGTAGATAAGTTTAAAGTTTCAAATAAATTTATTATCTAAGTACATATATATGTTACCAAATACCACCTTGAGATTCATTTATTTGGAGGTATTTACAGGAATAAGAGAAATGCAACAGAATTCTATAAAAAACTGTACTTAATGAAATAAACAATGAGTCAAAGCGGATAACATGTGCAAATAAAGTTGGATAGTTGCAGTCTTTTTCCCAGGGTAGGGGAAGTCTAAAATGAGGGGGCAATAGTTTTTGGTGAAAGGGCAAAGATTTAGATAGATAGATAGATAGATAGATAGATAGATAGATAGATAGATAGAAACTTTATTCATCCCAAGGGGAAATTCAACATTTATTAATTTATTAATAAATTTTATTTAAGATTTATTAATTTATTGACATACAATGCGGAGCAGGCCCTTCCAGCCCTTCGAGCTGTACCAACCAGTAATCCAAGCCTAGGCATGGGACAATTTACATTGGACAATTAACCTACCAACAGGCATGTCTTTGGAATATGGGAGGAAATTGGAGCACCTGGAGGAACCCCACACGGTCATGGAGAGAACATACGGTACAAACTCCTTACAGGCGGTAGCAAGAATTGAACCTGGGTTACTGGCACTGTAAAGAGTTGTGTTAATCCTTATGCTACAGTGCCACCCCAAATTCAAGAGTGACGTGTGAGACATACAGATAAGACGTCTTTAGATTTCTCTTTACAGTTTTCATACTCTTTAGTAGGAAATAATGAGTGGGTTTAAGACCATAAGATGCGGGAACAGAAGTAGACCGTTCGGCCCATCGAGTCTGCTCCGCCATTCAACCATGGGCTGATCTAATTCTTCCGGTCATCCCCACTCCTCTGCCTTTACCCATCCTCCGATGCCCGGACTAATCAAGAACGTATCTATCTCTGCCTTAAATACATCCAATGACCTGACCTCCACAGCCACTCGTGGCAACATAGTCCACAGAATTAGCACCCTCACATTAAAGTAATTTCTCCTCATCTGTTCTGAATGGGCATCATTCAATCTTGAAGTTGTGCCCTCTTATCCTAGAATCTACCATTGGAAATAACTTTGCCATATCTAATCTGTTCAGGCCTTTTTACATCCTGAATGTTTCTATGATATCCCCTCTCATTCTCCTAAACTCTAGGGAATACAGCCCAGGAGCTGCCAGATGTCCCTCACTCTCAGACCATTAAGCTTCCTGAGCGTCTTCTCAGTCGTAATTTTCACTGCACAAACTTCACTCCCTGACACTCTTGAATGTCCGGTATACTGCACACTTCTTCCTCTGTGAAGACTGATGCAAAATATGCATTCAGTTCCTCTGCCATCTCTGCATCTCTCATTACAGTATCTCTGGCGTCATTTTGTATTGGTCCTATATCTACCCTCAACTCTCTTTTACCCTTTATTTACTTAAAAAAGCTTTTAGTATCTTCTTTGATATTAGTCACCAGCTTCCTTTCATAATTCACCTTTTCCTTCCTAATGATCTTCTTAATTTCCTTCTGTAAGTTTTTAAAAGCTTCCCAATCCTCTATCTTCCTCTAGCTCTGGCTTTCTTGTATGCCCTCTCTTTTGCTTTTACTTTGGCTTTGACTTTACTTGTCAGCCACGGTAGTGTACTTCTGCCCTTTGAAAATTTCTTCTTGCTTGGAATATATCTGTCTTCCACATCCCTCATTTTTTCACAGAAACTCCAGCCATTGCTGCTCTGCTGTCCTTCCTGCTAGTGTCTCTTTCCAGTCAACCTTGGCCAGTTCCCCTCTCATGCCATTGTAAATTCCTTTCTTCCACTGAAATAGTGATACAGTACATTGGATTTTATTTTTTCCCTCTCAAATTTCAATGTGATATCTGCTCCCAAGGGTTACTTAACCTTAAGCTCCCTTACCATCTCCAGATCACTTCCAGCATAACCAGTCCCCTAGCAGGCTCAACAACAAAGCTGTTCTAAAAGGCCATCTCTCAGACCTTCCACACATTTTCACACAGAGTGTGGTGGGTACATGGAACGAGTTGATAAAATGTCTTCTTATCATTTGTCCTGTACATTCTACCAACCACCTTCTCTCACAACTTTAATTTACATTTTAATTCTCTCTTTCCCTTTTATTACCTGGAATGCTAATGCTGTTTCTGTTTCTGTTGCCACAGACGTTGCCTGATCTGCTGGTCTTTTTTCCGTTTTCTTTTTAGCTATTCAGCATCTGTGTGTTTTTTTTAAATTTTTATTCATTAAATAAGTTCCCAATATTTTTCTCCAATCCTGTGACTCAATCTTCATCAAGCAAACATTTACTGTATACTTCCAATGTTACTTTTTCATTATCCTATCCAAGAGTTAGAGATTCAAAGTTTAAAGTCAACGTACGTATATGTTAGTATATATTACCCTGAGATTCATTTTCTTGTGGGTATTCACTGTAGAACATAGAAATGCAGTAGTATCAAAGAAAAACTACACAAAACAGCGATGGACAGACAACCAGAGGCAGTCTGGCCACTGACTCACTCCCATGTCAATCTTCTTATTCATATTTGCATGCATGCCATACCTGTCTTAAGAATGCCCAAACTACAGATAGGGTTACCTGATGCACTGATGCACAGTATCAGATTTACACCACATGTATCGCTAAAGAAATGCCTATTCTGCCCATGAAGACTTTGCAAAGTGTCACTTAGAAGATACTATAAAGATGTGGAAGAAAGTCTTGTGGTTAGATGAGAATGAAGTGGAACTTTTTGACATCAACACTAAGCAGTACGTGACCTGTAAATCTAGGTAACATCAACCATACTGTAAAGTATGATGGAGGTAGCTTCATGCAATGGGGATGATTTTCAGCAGCAGGGACTGGAAATCTGGTCAAGGTTGATGGAAAGATGAATGCTGCTAAATACAGAGAGATCCTGGAGAAAAATCTGCTAGCTTCTTCCAGAAAACTTAAACTGGGGAGGAAGTATATCTTTTAGAAAGACAACGACCCAAAGCACACTGCCAGAGGAACCATGGAATGGCTTCACATGAAGAAAATTGGTGTCCTTGAGTGGCCCAGTCAGAGTCCTGACCTTAACCCAATCGAACAAGACCTCAAGATTGCTGTCCACCACTGCTCTCCAACTAACCTGGCACCGCTTGTGAGATTTTTCAAAAAGGAATGGACAAATTTTGCTCCATCGCTTTGTGCTCAGCTAATAGGCACCTATCCAAAAAGACTACTGGCTATAATAGCTGTGAGAGGTAGTTCAACTAAGTATTGAGCTAAGGGGGATGAGTACTTCTGAACTGGTGGCATTTCAGTTTTTGAGTTTTTCATACTGTGCAATTTTCCATGCTTTTTTGGGCTTCATTGCTAATAAAAAAGGAGCATGTGATTTGTAAATAAAAATTCTCAGTTAAATTGATCAAAATTCCTGGTTGCAAAACTCATTTATGTGAACAAAGGCCTGGGAGATAAACAGCTTTTCAAGGCATTGTATGGTTGTATGACAATTAAACCTGAACTTGACAGACGATAAACCAAAGGAAGCAGCAAATTCAGACCTGAGATAAATGGAGTGATGTTCTTCTGGTCCAACCTGGTGTTGTGCTATGATAGAAGGCAATTGGCATAAAACATAATAACTATAAAGAAAAGGTGTCCTTCTGGGAACTGCAGTCACACAGATCAAATTCCACTGGAAACAAAGGTAAAGAAACAAATTGATTGCATCGTGTGCAAAGGATTCACTCAGCAGACTGCCTAAGCATCAGTTAACAGGGCCAGTAGTTGCTTTGGTGCTTAATCTAACCATTTGCATGTTGAAATTACATTTTCTTTTTCTGCTGCAGGGGTAGAAGATTATATTTAGGTTAATAGAATTTTATTTCTGTTCACTGCAATGATCTGGCAAGAGAATTATTGCTCCTCATCTGGATAGTAACTAAATAGAAAGGCAAGCCTAGAGGTGGCTGTAATGTTAATTAAATCATCAAAGCCAAAATCCCTTGTACATAAAGTGTGGACTTACACTGAGTGGCCACTTTATTACACTGAGGGCTTTACTCTTTGGAGAGAAGGAGGATGAGAGGAGACATGATAGAGGTGGACAAGATATTAAGAGGAATAGATAGAGCGGACAGCCAGCGCCTCTTCCCCAGGGCACCACTGCTCAGTACAAGAGGACATGGATTTAGGGTAAGGAGAGGGAAGTTCAAGGGGGATATGAGAGGAAGGTTTTTCACTCAGAGAGTGGTTGGTGCGTGGAATGCACTGCCTGAGTCAATGGTGGTGGCAGATACACTAGTGAAGTTAAAGAGACGACTAGACAGGTATATGGAGGAATTTAAGGTGGGGGGGGTTATATGGGAGGTAGGGTTTGAAGGTCGGCACAACATTGTGGGCCGAAGGGCCTGTAATGTGTTGTACTATTCAATGTTCTTTTATTAGGTACACCTGAACACCTGCTCATTAATGCAAACATCTAATCAGAGCCAATCACGTGGCAGTAATTCAATGCATAAAAGCATGCTGACATGGTCAATAGGTTCAGTGTTGCTCAAACCAAACATCAGAATGGGGAAGAAATGTGATCGAAGTGACTTTGATTGTGGAATGATTGTTGGTTTCAGACAAAGGGATTTGAGTATCTTAGAAACTGTTGATCTGGGATTTTGATGCACACGCTTACAGAGATTGATACAAAAAAAGAACATAAAATCAGTGAGTGGCAGTTCTGCAGTCAAATGCCTTGTTAATGAGAGAGGTCAGAGGAGAATGGCAAGGCTAGTTCAACCTGACAGGTCGGTGACAGTACTTCAAGTAACCACGCTGCAACTGTTGTGAGCATATGAGCATCTCTGATGCGCAACACGTCAAACTTTGAAGTGGATGCGTTACAGCTGGCGCTACCCAATAAAGTGGCCATTGAGTGTATTTCCTCTACTACATTGTGGACATTTCATTGTTTGTAAAACCCTTTGAGTCATTCCAAAACACACATGAAAAATGCAATGGGAAAGCAACGAGGTCTTCAGATGATGAAGAGTCAGAGAGTCATACAGAATGAAAACAGGCCCTTTGGACAATTTATCACTGCCAGCCATGTTTTTCAACAAGTTCGTCCCATTTGTCTACATTTGGCCCGCATCTCTCTAAATCCTCCTATCCAGAAAACCATGAAACTGTAAGACCACAGGAGAGAATTAGGTCATTCAGTCCATTGAACCTACTTGATGTTTGATTGAAATCACTGCATCAGAACTGACAATGGAGAGTGGTGAGTCAGGAACTTGAGGTGAATGCCTACGCAGCCCTTTCAGGTGAGGCAAAGATTCACATACAATTCATCTACTGGATTAAGTGCTCCTGTGGAGGCTTCCTCTCCTAAAGATTGGATAACTGTTCTGTCGAGCAAATGCACTCTTTCTGCAATAGCCATCCAGAGCTCTGAGCTCCATTTATTTCCATTCCTCCATTGACCTGTTCAACCATGGCCTTCTCCACTGCCGCCATGAGGCCCAACGTAAACCAAAGAAACAAGATCCATTATCATTGAGCAATTTTCTGCATTAATAGTTGATAACAATCACGTGGAGAGCTTTTGGCTTTACAGTGTACATGCCTTAGGCAGAAAAAGTGAAGTAGATCAGAAGGTGTGCGAGGTATGCGCTTTGAGAGGTGTAACAAGACATTGCATAATAAATAGGGAGGTAGAAAGGGCAAGGTTACAAAAGGGCCTTGAAGTATCTGCCCACAGGTTATGAAAATAGCAGAATAGACAAATTAGGTTTATTAGATGCTTTCTTTTGTTAGACAAAGCATATTGGAAGGTCTCAGCCTGAAATGTCGACTGTTTATTCCCCTCACACAGATGGTACCTGACTTGTTGAGTTCCTCCAGCAATCTGTATGTGTAGTTCAACAAGTGCAGTTTCTCTCTCCTCACCTCATTCCAACTGCCTCCCCTTTGTGTCTCCTTTCAGTTTGCCTGCCTCCCTCCCAACCCCAGCTGTTTCCCCCTGACTTACTTCATCTTTCTTTAGGCCACCAATTACCTCAGACTCCTGACTCACCGACTCCTCTCTCCACTGTACATTGACCAGCTCCCTTTTCCACCTTCAGTTCCGATGAAGCGTTTTGACTTGAAACATCAAACTTTGCTTTCCTTCCAACAGGTACTACTCGACCCTTTGAGATCCTCCAACAGATTTTGTTGCTCCAGATTCCAGCATCCAGAGTCCCTTGCATTTGCAGCATCTACAATCGGAGCCAATTATTCAAAAACATTTAAAATATTTCTATAATACTTTTATGTCTTTTAATAAATTTTGCATTAATTTAAATGATATGGGGGGAATATTCAGTTGCTTTTTATTAATGTCGGTTGATGTTGAATGCTTCTAAATCTAGAAACAACTGTAATTTTTGGCAATTGAGAAAACCAAGTGTGTATCCATGCTGGAGATGTGGTGGTGGTAGATTGTGTGGCCTGACTATCTATAGAATACAAGACCATTCACTGCTTCATCATTCTTCCACCGTCACTGCCACGGTGATGTGACATTGTCTTCTGCCAGTTCCACCACAGAGTTCCTGGTTGGATTTCTCCTCATCTAAAAATTGCCCCTTGACATTACCACCATGGGTGACACTACTACAAGCTTAAGTTCAGATGGCATCATGCTCAGGATCTTAGGAACTCACAAGCCTCTCCATCACAACAAGATGACAATTCTCAGACAATGAGCTACATAATTCATCTAATCAAATTCATCATTTGCTTTAAGGTGGAAGGTTCCTTGGTCATTTATCCATCACAAAATGTGTGCATCACTGACTGTGCTGACATTTATTGTCGTCTCTTAATCACCCCTGAACGAAGGAGACAGCCGGGCTAATGCAGTTGGATTCTCCGAGAAACCTCCGACCACACCGTGCGGATGACAGATTTCCTTCCCTGGATGGCATCAGGGTGGCACGGTAGCATAGCGGTCACCACAACGCTTTGCAGTACCAGCAGCCTGGGTTCAATTCCTGTCGCTGTCCATAAGGAGTTTGTAGGTCCTCCTCACCCGATTCCGAGACCGCATGGGTTTCCTCTGCATTCTCCAGTTTCCTCCCCACAGTCCAAAGGTGCACTGCATGGTAGGTTAATTGTTTAGTGTAAATCGTCCCATGATTAGGCTTGGGTTAAATTGGGGGAATTGCTGGGTGGTGTGGATTAAAGGGCCTGTTCCATGCTGTATCTCAATAAATACAGTAAATAAATAAATTAGTGAATCAGAAGGGTTTCATTGTAATCCTGTAGTATTGTCTCCATGCTCTGTGGGACTAACTTCTTCTGTTAAACAAAATACACACTGAGTGCCACTTCATTAGGGCAGGAGCAGAACCCAGAATGGTCTTCTGCTGTTATATGCCATCCACTTCAAGGTTCAATGTGCTGTATGTTCAGAGAGGTTCTTCTGCACGTCACTGTTGTAATGCATGGCTATATCAGTTATTGTCATCTCCCTGTTAGCTTGAATCAGTCTGGCCATTCTCTTCCGACCTCCCTCATTAACAAGGAGGTGCGTTCACCCACAGAACTACCACCAACTGGACTTTTTTTTTGTCTTTTGCTCCAATCTATGTAAACTTTAGAGTCTGCTGGGTGTGAGAATCACAGGAAAACAGCAATTTCTGAGATACCCAAGGCACCAACAGTCAAAGTCACTTAGAACACATTTCTTCCCCATTCTGGTGTTTGGTCTGAACAACAACTGAACCTCTTGACCATGTCTGCATGTGTTTATGCATTGAGTTTTTGCACCATGATTAGCAGATTAGATATTTGCATCAATGAGCAAACATACAGGTGTACTTAATAAAGTGTCCACTGAGTTTAGATTTATTTAATTACTTGAATTTAAATTCTCTACCTGTCATGATGGTCTTTGAGCTCATTTTTCAGAAATCAATGGTCCAGAACTCTGACTGCTAGCCCAGTAAATTAAATGCTACACTGCTGTATCTAACTTAAACGGCTCAGCCTCTAACACATAGCTCCTCGCTGCTAAGCGATAGGCCAGCTTTTCTCTGCAAGTGTTTGCCAAGAATTCTGCAGAATATTAGTTTCAATGTTTATTTATATATTTAGAGCTGCAGTGTGCCAAAATTGGCCCTTTTGACCCAACAAGAGACACTACCCACCCAGCAAAACACGTATTTAACCATTGGCTAATCATGTGACAATTTACAATGACCAAGCAACCTACTAACTGATACATCTTTGGACTATGGAACTGTTACGGTCATGTGAAGCCATGGGAGAAGGTGGTGCATTGTCTTTTGAACAGTTGTTGCATATCGCAAGTCCTGGTTATGCGACCACTGATGCCAGGTAGACAACGTTTCAAGAGTATTGTTAACGGTTGGGGTCACCCATCTTGTAAAGACACTCCCCAGAAGAAGGTAATGGCAAACCACTTCTCTAGAAAAATTTGCCAAGGACAATAATAGTCATAGACCATGATCGCCCATGTCATATGACATGGCACATGATGATGAAGATGATCACTCTTTAATGTTCTTAAGGAAACAATCCAGGTTGGCACAAGCTCTCCTTATAGCAAATACTTTGCAATCCTGGTGAACCTCTCCTTCACTCTCTCTGAAGCCTCCACACCTTTTCTGCATGGGGTGACCAGAAAGGCACGCAATACCTTGAATGAAGCATAACCGAAGAGTTTTACAGCTGGAACATGGCTTCCTTACTCAATGCTTCAAGCGACGAATACAATCATTCCATATGCTTTTTGCCCCCTTACTTTCTCGTCCTGAGGACGTGTCTCTCTTTGAAACATAGAATAAATGCTGTCTGACCTGCTGAGATTCTACAGCATATAGTGTTTGTGTGTTGCTCTGGATTTCCAACATCTTCAGGACCTTTTGTGACCATTTATGATATGCATTCTTTACCATCCTATCTAATTGTATTACCTTCTTCACCCCAATATATCTTAAGTTTCATGTTTATTTTCTATCATAGAGTTCTGCACATAATCTGCTTTCTAATATGCTGGAACAGTTCATTGAAATGTAATATGCCTTGCTTATCTTGCTGTTCCATGAAGATAATTTCAGTCTGTTAACAGTGATGTGTCTCTTGACCCATTTTTCAGGCTGTGGGCTCTGAATACTTAGAAGAAGATTAGCTTCATTTGTCACATGTACATCAAACCACGCAGTAAAGTGGGTCATTTGTGTCAAATCAGTGAGGAATGTGCTTGCTGCCCGCAAATGTCAACACACTTCGGCACCAACACTCACTCACTAACACTAAATGTATAGCAATAATAATCCCTGTGTAACATTCAATACACACAAAATGCTGGAGGAACTCAGCAGACCAGGCAGCATCTTTGAAAAAGAGTAAACAGTTGTTTTGGGCCAACACCCTTCATCGTGAGGCCTGACGAAGGGTTTTGGCATGAAACATCGACTCTTTACTCTTTTCCATAGATGCCAACTGTCCTGTTGAGTTCTTCCAGCATTTTGTTTGTGTGTGTGTGTGTGTGTATTGCTCAGATTTCCAGCATCTGCAGATTTTGTCATGTGTGTAATAATCCTTTCCTATGCCTGTCTTGCAGCATTCAGTGTTTACTGCAATATTTTGATAGCTTAATTGTCCAAATTAATTTCTGCAAATTCTATCCTCTCAATCTTCTTCTTTTTTCATTCCCCATTTTGGCTTCCCTTTCAGCCTATCTCTTCTCCTCAGATGCCTAGAATCGCCCCCAGTGCCCCTTTTCCTTCCCTTTCTTTAATGGTCCTCCGTCCTCTTCTATCAAATTCTGCCTTCTTCAGTCCTTTACTTTTCCCACCTATCACCTCCCAGCTTCTCACTAACCCCCTCCCACCCATCCACCCTTTACCTGGTCTCACCTATTACCTCCCTCCTTGGCCCCCACCTTTTCACTTTCTGCCCCTTCCTTGTCCAGTCCTGATGAAGGTTCTCCCTAAAACATCGACTCCAGGTGCTGGCTGGCCTTCTGAGTGTGTTGCTCTGTCTATTCACAGACATCCCTGGTGCCATGGTGAGTCAGAATGCAAACTAGAAGAACAACACCTCAGATTACTTTCCCAGTCATACTGGTCTGCGTAGTTTCTTTACCCATTTCCACCTGCCCATCACCTACATACCCATCCTCCAGGGTTTCTTCTCTCCTGGCCTACCCTTCAAATGTCCTCTGCCACCGAGCTCTATGTGCTGAACTTATTTTTCCTTATCTGTTTCCAATCATTGTCTACCAGTCTCACACCTCCCTCTCACTCTTTGTACTTGCTACTTTCGCTCTACAGCAGGAGTTCCCAGCCTGGGGTCAATGGCAGAAGAAAAGTTGGTGACCCCTGCTCTACATTCTCAGTCCTGATGCAGCTAATTTGCTATGTGTTTTGCATAATAACATATAGAATGCCTTTATTCTGAATTTCTGCCAGAAGTAAATGTTTCTTTCAATCAACCATTTGATACCCCTGCCCATTCTAAACCACCCTTTAATGTAACAAACTGAAGGAATATTTTCATAAGGGGCAATTTTCAATTCAGCAGAGTGTGAGTGGAGGAATACATCAGCAACATTCTGATAGGTACTGTGTAGGGAATAACAAGTTGGGGACAGGCAGTTCTTCAGAAATGAAAAGTAAATTACCTAAAGCATTAGCAATATTTTTAAAAATTAAGAGATTCTGCAGATGCCGGAAATGTTGACTAATACTCAAAAAATGTTGGAGGAACTCAGCAAGTCAGGCAGCATTTATGCAGGGCAATAAAGAGTCAACATTCTGGTCAGGACCCTTTATCAGTCCTGTGGAAGTGTCTCAGCCCAAAACATCAACAGTTTATTCCTCTTTGTGGATGCTGCTGATTTCCTCCAGCATTTTGTGCATATTGCTCAACACTTTTTTTTTCTTCACAGATGCTGTTGGCAGGTGAGTGGTTCCAGCAATTTCAACTTTTGCTTCCACATTCTCATCTGGTATCCTGTTTGTGTCACAATTGAATCATTGCTTCATCTCCTCAGCGACACTTGGCCAGGTCCAGTGACCCAGGTTTGATCTGGAATTCTGGTGATGCCCTGTCCTTGTGGAGTTTGTGTATCTACCTGTGACCACATGGGATTCCCTCCCAGTTCCCATATCCTAAAGACATGATGGTTGCCTAATGAGCTATGCCGAAGAGCCCCTTTTGTAGGTGAATGTTGGAAAAAATTAGGGTGGAGTTGGTGGACATGTGATGGAGAATAGGGAATGGGATTAATGAGGTTGATCTGTGTCCACGAATAGACCCAGTATGCTGACTGGCTTCTGTGCCATCAGAAATATGAAGAACATTCCAGATTTTTGCCTTGCTGTTTTAAAAAAAAATTCTCAGAGAATCAGAGTACAACTAACAAACACAAGGGAGTGGTGAGTGTCTGGTATGCTCTATCAGGGGTGTTGCTAGAAGCAAATACAACATTGCAATCTAAGAGCTTCCTTGAGGCTGTCCTGTGGGGGGGGGGGGGTGTGCCTTACTCTGGTTGTTGAAAGCCACTTCCATTGTGATTACAACACACAAAAAATGCTGGTGGAACGCAGCAGGCCAGGCAGGCTCTTCCTGTCGAAGGGTCTCGGCCCAAAACGTCGACAATGCTTCTTCCTACAGATGCTGCCCGGCCTGTTGTGATCCACCAGCATTTTGTGTGTGGTGCTTGAATTTTCAACATCTGCAGATTTCCTCGTGTTTCCATTGTGATTGGTTAGTTTAGAAGGTACAGCTGCTTTTCCCATTGGATAGATGACTGGTGTCCGGTTTCAAATATCTTGGGTATATAAAATAACACGTAGAAGGGGCTTGCTTTCTTCTTTTTTTGTTTAAAAAACAAACTTTTAAGGAAATATGTTTGTTGAATGTATGTACTTGTTGAGTATTTGGCTTTGTAGTATCTGTGACTTGGGGAACATGAATGTTTGATCAAATTTTTACTGTTTGTAAATGAATGATTAATTTACCTATTCACAGAGAGTGCTTCTCGAATAACTTGACGGACTCACAAACCTAATTGAACATTAAAGAGGCACATGAATATTCAGAGAATGAAGGGATATAGTCCATATGCCAACATAGTTAAGGCACTCGTTTCGTTAGTTTGAACAACACTGTGGCAGAAAGGCCTGTTCCTATCGTCTACTGCTCTATGCCCTCTCCAGGCATTATCATCTTGTCACAGTGAAGAGGCTTTTGAGTTCCCAAGATACTATGAGTGATGCTGACTGGAGTTCAGCCGTCAGGCACTCAGCTCCAGCCATTGTGTTAAGTCAAGGGGAGGTTCGAATCCAAGAATGATCCAACCAAAACCTCAATAGCAGAGCTGGCGGAAGATGATGACCCAGCAGAAAGACAGCGAAGGTAGAGGAAGGCTGCAGCAGCGAAGTGTCACAGGGCATGCCATGCCACTGGACCCTGACTCCGATCTGTGGGGCTTCCCATGCATCAGCCTCCCCACATTAAACAGAGTCACATACAGGCATTCTACATTAAGGGAATCCACCCCAGCCCCGAAAGAGAAAATATTCGACTCGAATGATCACACTTATAACTACTCTATGTTCAAAGGTTTGTTTTAGGCACCCATCCAGTAATCCTGAAAATAGATCCGTGTAAATCAAAGTGCCGGAAGCCCATATTCTGCACATTTGGTAATATCCAAGAATATCACTGAAAGTTATGGAGGTGTAAGATGACAAAACGAAATGAGCCAAGGAAAGAAGTGTTGAGAAGGGCAACAAAAAACATAGGCTGGAGCTGGTTTAAAATCAAATACCAATATAGAGCTGAGACCTAGAGATGCAGCATGGGTGGGATGGAGCCTC
This sequence comes from Hypanus sabinus, assembly GCF_030144855.1. Classification (NCBI taxonomy): domain Eukaryota; kingdom Metazoa; phylum Chordata; class Chondrichthyes; order Myliobatiformes; family Dasyatidae; genus Hypanus; species Hypanus sabinus. The sequence goes on along the minus strand of NC_082712.1, from coordinate 21,670,399 downwards.
GGAAAGTGCAAGAAGTTTCTTTGCTTCTCAGATGATTTTGGGAACAATATGCATGCACTGCTTTAAACTGAGAAGCAAGTTGAGATTGAATGGGGAGAAGGAAATAGAAGTCCCCCAGCCACAACAATGAATCATGTTATTGGACTTATGACAACATTGTAAATCACCATTGTAAATAGCCCCAGCAAAAGAGCTGTGTGTGATGTGAGCCATCTTTAACAATATCTGATATTGTCTAATACAAGAGCTATCATACAGTGATAGCAGCACAAATCTGAAAGTTTCCTGATAGAAATGTTACAAAATTGACAAGTGATGTCAGCAGCTTTCTTGACAAATTTCTGTAATACAGTGATGGAGCTGAGAACTGCACTATTCAAGTGAGTTACACCTTAGTATTCCATGCTTATTTTTCAAGCTGATGCTGTCACAATGTGCACTAGCATTTTCGGAACTCAAGTGCAGAATTTATTCATGATAATTCCAAAGGAACGTCAGTGGCTTGGCTTAGCAAAGTGGTGAGAAGTAACATTCTCAAAGCTAGGACTCTTTAATAAGTGCAAGTCGGGCATCTGCTGAAATAACACATAGGATCTCTGAGCCTATCAAAATAAACTTAACAAGCTTAAACAGAAAGCACCAGGAGTCCACACCACAAAGAGCAAGTCCCTCAAGAAAAGGAGCTCTAAACGATTTACAAAACTCGTAAAACAACAATTAACCAATTCAGGAGCTCTAAAACCCACAGAGCTCATTACAGGTACACACTTGTCTTGTGAACTGATGAGGATATGAGAGGGGATTCAGAGTGCTGAGGTCTGACAAGCTATCTACAATTCCCTGATACTAAAACAGTCAGAAGTCTGTAGAGCATAGGAAAGGTGAATAGATGCCAATTGAAAATTGAATATCACTGTTAAACCCAGCAATTGTGCTGCCTCCAATTTAATGGGATAGATTTTTAGCCAGCTTTTTACAAGGAACTAGAGAGGGTGTGCTAAAATGCAAAGGCATTCATGATTCAAGACTGTTTATTATGGTTATTGTCATTCTTCACTGAACAAATGTGAAGAACAAAATGATTGTTACTCCAGTTCCGATGCAGCATAAAAAATCCAGTAAGTGTAAAAACACAATAAATATAAAAGCAATCCTGCAAAATACAGTATACGTGTGGCTGTAAATACATTATATTAGCTTATATTCATAGACTGATTAAATGACACCAGGTGCAGGAGTATCTGAACGGAAGTTGACTCTGAGAGGAAATCAGAAAGTGACGAATTGATGTTGGCAAGACAAACTCTTCTAGGTAGCAGCAGGGCAGATGAACCAAAGTCCCATTTCTCCGTTTGGCAAAAGCTTAAGAATTCATGGCTCATTTTCAAAGTAGGGCTGGTTAATTCTCATATATGCTTAAAACTTTAAGAGGATTTGTAACTGAATGTGAGTGATGGTGATGGAATCCACTCAGCTCTCTATGACAAGTCTCAATGATGAATACTTGCTTTCCAGCAACTTGATGTATGATAATTGCTGCTCATTTCTGCACTGAATAAAGCACAATGTCAGAGGTGTACAAGATGTTAAGGGATGTAAATGTACCCATTTGTGGATAGTGGGAGGAAACCAGAGGACCCAGAGGTTATCTACGCATTTCATAGGAGGATGTACAGAGACTCCTTACGGACAATGCTGGGATTGAACACTGAACTCTGATGCCCCAAGCTGCAATAGAGCTACGCTAACCCTATGCTACTGTGGTGTCTAATTTAATTTTCAAAGTTTATGGGAAGAAGGCAGAAGAGTAGCATTGAGAGGGGTAAATCATCGAATGGCAGTTTATTTACCTCTATAGATTCTGCCTGACTTGCTGAGATCCTCCAGAATTTTATGTGCTGCTCTCTTATGTTCAGATTTACTGGAAGTTTTTACTTCAATGTTACCATTTTTTTAATACTCTTGGAAATTCAGGGGATTCTTTAAGTAATTAAAATTAATGAGGGTTTTGTATTGAACTGTTAAATTTGACATTAATCTGGCCATCTCTTCAGATTTGCTGATTGTCAAAGATTACCACAGCCAATTAATAACATAAGACACACAGAACAGAAGCTAAGTAATCCACTGTAGCAGCTTTGCCATGCAACGTAATCATAGCTGATCTTTTACCACAGTGACACTGTCCCAAACTAACCCCATACCTGCTGATTTCCTTAATATAAAAGCAAACTACATAACCAATAAAATGAGTAATTGAGCCTTCATGTCTGGGTAGAGTAGTTTAAAAATTCACCACATTTTGCATCAAAGTCAAGTTGATTGACATTCAGTACATGTATGCACAGGTGCAATGAAAAACTTCCCGTAGCAGCATCATTGGCATATAGTGTCATATACGCAGGATTCACAAGAAAAGGGAAAATTAAGTATAAATTATGCACAACTTTACAGGAAATAACATATTCAGATTAAAAAATGCAAAGTTAACTTTAATGCAAGGTGGTCAAAGTAGTTATAGTGTTACTTTGTTCAGGTAGTGATTAATCGTGCTGGTTCACTCAAGAACCAAATGAGGGACATTACTGTTCTTGAACTTGCTTCTGTGGGACTTTTTTACCTTCTGCTCAACTGTAGATGCAAGAATGGCCTGGAAGGAGGGGTCTGTGAAAATGATTGGTGCCTTCTTGATGAAGCCCCTCCTATAGATGCCACCAGTAGTTGAGTGGAGATCTGCCTGTGATGTAATGTCCAAGAGGCTTCCATCCTGAATGGCTGACTCCTTATCTTTAGACTATGACCAGTAGTTCTAGGCATCCTAGAGAGGAATACCATTATACCATGATGTTTCATAGACTTCCTATGAAGCCTTGAAAGAAATTCATGTTTACATGAGATCATCTCTCATTTTTCTAAAGACAGTGTAGACCCACTCTGCTTAATCTCTCTTTGCACAAAAAAGGCAATCATCATAGGACTTGACCTGGTGAATCTTCATTGCACTCCCTCTATTTGTAGATGCATGCTTCCTTCAGTAGGGAGGCCAGTCCTGTAAATAATATTGTAGGTGTGGACCTATTGGGGTCTATATAATAGGAGCAAAATATCTCCATTTATCAGCCCAAATTTTCCTGCAATAATGGTTAATTATCCTTTCAGTTTCTTGAGTGCTTATTGGGTCAATAATTTAATTCACACCAGGGATGGGGTCCATTCAAAGCACTGACCTCAAAGCATGGAGGGGAAATAATTTCACCTTTCATCACTTTGGCTTGTGACGGGCAAACATTATGAGGAAGCGAGTTCATGCGTTTGGCAAGTAAGTTAGAAGATTCTGATTATGAATAAGCACATTAACCATTTATTTACAGACAAACAGGAAAACATTAAACCAAATATCTAAGTCACCCTAAGTTACAGAAGCTATGACACTAAACTTTGAGTAACTTTTCAAACTCAACAGTTGCTTTATTAAGTCCTTTAAGTGACACAAATACAAAAGCAAACATTCAGCAGATACTTAGCTTAGTGTGTGCATGTGTCCTTCTATATCTGCAGCATACTTTCCCATTGGTTCTCTAGCTCTGGCCATGACCTCAGTGTGAAGATGAACCCCTGGAAGCAAAGGAAAGCCTGCAAGTCTCTCACACATGCTAATCTTACAGCCCTGAGGTGCCCAAAACCAGACACCAGTATTGTGCCACACAAGACAACCAATAGGAAAGAGCTGCTGTACCCTTTGAACAGGCCAGTTTTCAACCGGCACAGCAGAAACAACTTTCAACCGTCAAGTAAACTGAACCTTCGCATTACAATTGGGGTGATATTGGGACAGAAAGCTCAAGTCCAATATTTCCTAGATCATGAAAAACATTGTTCCTTCCCTTCCTTCTGCCATTTTCCTTCTGCATTCTTCGGAGCTTAGCAATATACATACATTATTTATGGAATAAATAATGACCTGATGAAAGGTCTCGGACCGAAACATCGACTGTTTGAACTCTTTTCCATAGCTGCTGCCTGGCCTGCTGAGTTCCTCCAGCATTTTGCTTGGTTTTACAGCATCTGCAGATTATTTCTTGTGGTTTTACACACATTATTTGCTGTCTTAACTCATCCTTAATTCTTTTCAACCTTCATGATTTCCTATATCGGATTTTAACCCAGCTCTGTCATAGTGACAGCATATCATTGGCAGTAAAGTGCTGTGGGACATCCTGAGCTTGTAAAAGTTTTATTTAAAGATGAGTCTTTTCAATTAAAAAGAAGGGAATTAATGAAATTAAATATTTTTAATTTATGAAGAGGTGACATTTTTAGGTCCAGATGATTTATTGATGTGGAGTTCCTGCTCTTTGGTAAAATGTATATTCCCCTTCAAGATGTCACGCAAATGAAAAGTAGACACATCATAGACCAATGCAATGTCCTAATAACCTAATATTTTACATAAAGGACATATTCAAGTTTTTAAGAGAATAATTCGAGAAAGGAAATTTCCAATCCTTACCCTACCTGTATTTTATTTGACTCCAGATTCATCAGTATGATCAGCTCTTACTGGGTACCTCAGTTCAGAGTCAATTAGGCATTGCTCATAAATGAAGACTTCACTGTCAGTGAAGGCTTTGTTTGCAATATTAACATCCTGAGAGTGAATATATTAAAATGACAGGCAACTCTATTGTTAACTTTTTATCCAATGGTGGTAATCTACAATCATCTTTTCCATGACTGAGGCAAGCTTTTGTTGCCTTCTTGCCAAATTGAAAAAAGCAATAATGTAGAGTTAAAACCACCCATAACAACATACTCTATATGTGAAATACCTACAAATGAATTGACATCAAAATTTTAACCAGTCCAGAAGCATTATATGTGCATGTGGATTTAAACGGTAATGCCTAATTTCTCATACCTACTCCATTGTTTTCAAATCTTTCCATGGTTGTGCCTTTCATTATCCATGCAATCATTTTCCATTCTGAGAATTCTAATCTCTACATCATCTCCAAATTGAATTGAATTGAATTGAATGATCTTTATTGTCATTATACATAGGTACAATGAAACTGTTTAGCTTCCTCTCAGGCAATCACACAAAGCGGTAGATAAAAACAAGACAGTAATAGAAAAACAGTATTAAATAGATAAGTAGCAGAAAATAAGCCACAGCAGCACCAGAGTATCACAGTAAAGCATAAAGTGCCGTTAGTGCAAGTATTTGAGTCCTTGTGTGTGCTCACAGTTTCAGTCATTGTTCTGTGGAAGTGGTGTGATGGAGGCCACAGCTCTGGGGTAAAAGCTGTTCCTCAGTTTACTTGTTTTGGTTTTTAGTGTCCTGAACCTTTTGCTGGACGGAAGCGGATTAAACAGCGAGTAGCCGGGGTGTGTGGTGTCCGGTTATACCGATTGCTCTCCTCCTGAGTCCGCTGGAATAGATGGTGTCCAGACCTGGGAGCTCCATCATGACAATTCACCGGGCCGCCTTCACCACGCAATGCAGGTCTCGTCGCTCAGCATCTGTGCAGCTAGCATACCACACGGTGGTGCTGTTGGTCAGGATGGTTTCAATTGTGCTTCTGTAGAAGTTAAGCAACAGCTTTTGTGGGAGTTTGGCCTGTTTCAGCTTTCTGAGGACGAAGAGTCTTTGTTGTGTCTTTTTACAAGCAGCGAGGTGTTGGTGGTCCATGTCAGCGAGGTGTTGGTGGTCCATGTCAGCGAGGTGTTGGTGGTCCATGTCAGTGAGGTGTTGGGGGTCCATGTCAGCGAGGTGTTGGTGGTCCATGTCAGTGAGGTGTTGGTGGTCCATGACAGCAAGGTGTTGGTGGTCCATGTCAGTGAGGTGTTGGTGATCCATGTCAGCGAGGTGTTGGTGGTCCATGTCAGCGAGGTGTTGGTGGTCCATGTCAGCTGTTTTGACAACATAACTCCAAGGAGCTTTAGGTTTTCCATACTTTCCACTACCTCTCCATGTATATGGATGGGGGTGTGTACTCTGTCCTTTGATCTCCCGAAGTCAATGAGCATCTCTTTTGTTTTAGATGTGATAAGGACCAGGTCGTTGTCCTTACACCACTCCATCAGATGATCCACCTCGAGCCTGTGGGCTGTTTCATCCTCGTCCGAGATCAGGCAAACCACTGTGGTATCGTCTGCAAATTTAATCATGGAATTGGAGGTGTAGATGGGGGTGCAGTCATGTGTGAAGAATGTGTAGAGCATAGGGCTCAGCACACAGACCTGCGGGGTACCTGTGTTTAAGATGAGGGTGGTGGATGTGTGCTTACCAACTCTGACTTGCTGTGGTCGGTATGTGAGGAAGTCCATGACCCATGAGCACAGGGAGGAACCAAGGCCAAGAGAGTTCAGTTTGCTGACCAGCTTATGGGGGATGACTGTGTTAAATGCAGAACTGAAGTCCACAAACAATATCCTCACAGAAGTGTTTGGTTCCTCTAAGTGAGTAAGTGAGTAATCATATCGCCATTGGTAGCTGACCCTTCAACTGTCCTTCCTAGACCTTCCCCCTCCCCTAACCGTTCTTCTTTTACGATGCTTCTTAAAACCCACCATTTAGGCTACTATTCTGACCATCTGCTAAATGTAACTCCTGATAGGAGCTGGTGACACCTGAGCTTGACAGCATGCTTTTGAAATGTCTGGATTTTGACTGGATTCAGAAAATTAGTTGTTTCAGTTTTGAAATACTCTTGCCCAAATATAAAAATTAGCCAGTCAGAAAACACATTGAAATACATTATGTATCTAATCTGTGCTGTCCTTAATGATTGAACCCTTGTCCTTGTATAACTTCAAGGCTTTACTCCCAGAAACCTTCTCTAGGCCCATAAATCAACTCTGGGCAGAGGAAATACTCCACATCCCAAATTCAAGCAGCTCCTGCTCTTCTTTTTAAATGCTGCTTAAATTCTTCTCCTGAACCAAAATTATCTGGAAAGGGTTAATCAGGTGGTACTGTATTGACTTTTAATTATGCAATTGTACTTACTTCATGTTTCAATTGCAGCTATCCTCATTTTAATTAACCCTCCTCTGTGGATACATTATGTAGCAGAGGGCATAAGCAATGCAGCATCTTGAGGGTATGCGATTTGAAGTTTATCCAAATTTCAACTCACCTAGAACCTGAGACATAAGGTTTTCAACAGTGGTTACTTTGTAAAGAACAGGACAGTGTTAAACAGACAGGAATAATTAAAAAGAAATAGCCACAATTCATCAGAAGTTCACGAAAACTCCTAAGAAGTTTGAAAGCACATGCTGCCTAAAGACATTAAAGGCTATACCTAAATTAAGCAATTTTTAAAAATTGCTGATAACCAGACGGAAAATGGGAATGCTTACATAAGAAGCCTGTAGGTTGTAAGAAAGTGACTTAGAAAATCTAAGGAAATCTTTGAAATCATGAAATGAAAACAAAATCATTCGCTTCTGATGAAGGGTACTGAATCTGAAGCAATAACTCTGTTTCTCATTCCACAGGAGCTACCTGACCTGCATTTGTTTTCAGATTTCTAACATCTGCCACTTTTTTAGATTTTATTTAAAATTATGAATGACTCCAACGGGTTAGATGTGAAATGTCATTACTAAGTGTAGAAGGACCCAAAACTAATCACAAATGCAGGAAATCACTAATTAATATGATAAAACATTTCTATTAGAGTAAATTTGTCACAGGAAGGAACTGAGGCAGAGTTTTAATGGACAGATTTCCCCAATGTCGTGTTAAAGGGATTTTCCGTCCATTCACACTCTGATAAGTAATCTGAAACCCTTAAATGGTTTCAGAAACATAATCAGTTTAGCAAATGAGAGAAAAGGAAATAATCTGCCACTAATCTGGCCATCTCTTCAGAGTTACTGGTAGTCAAGGGTTATCATAAACAGTTAACAACATACATGTAACAAGCGTGTGCTGAGAAGCTGGCTCAGCTGGAGGAATGGAAGGACACTGGTGGCAATTATGACTTGCAGACACTGTACGGAAAAAAAAACTTTTAATTCCAGCAGGAATTTGAAAGAATGAAAAGAAATATAAACAATGAAAACGGACTTGAGGTTTTGATAAAAGCAAAGCAACCTGAACACTTGGTTCAATGAAAATTGTCATTACAATAGGTTTCCTGATGCAGTCATTTTACTTACAACTATTGAGTATATCTGGAATTATCTTCCTGTCCTTTATTTAAACTCTATTATTTTGAAGCAAACCCTATTAAATTATTGTCAAAGGTAGTGGAATGATTGTTGGTGCTGAGAGGGTGGCTGCAGTATCTCAGAACTTGCTGAACTGATGGGAAGGTGACAGTAATTCAAATAAACACTCTTTTAAACGGTGGTGTGCAGTAGAGCATCTTTGAATGCATAACACATCAATCCTTGAAGTGGATGGGTTACAGCAGCAGAAGACCATGAACATACTCGCAGTGACCATTTTATTTGACACAGGAGGTTCCTAATAAAATGACCACTAAGTACAGTATTTTTTTAAATTATTGACAACTGTTGAGTAAATCTAGAATTATCTTCCTGACATTTTTTTCAACTTCATAATTTTGAAATAGACACTATAGCAAAATGGAGTGTTGGAGTAATAGAGGTGAGGGGGGGAATGTGCAAAATGTCATATTTGGAGGACATCAGGGATATTAGAACGTTTCAGAGTTGTGAAAGGTTACAGAGTGGAGTGGCGCAGGGTGCCAAAGCATTTGAACAGAAGGTCTGATATTTCTTTTTGAAAAGAACAGGTTGCCCCACAGGTTGCCAATCACTCCCTGACATCAAGAATGCTTATATTTTGAAAAAAAAGCTTGTTCCCACCATAAGGGCAATCTCAGTTGCCCTAATTCTGATCAGATAATTAAAGGTTGCCTATTTTCAAGTCATTGCTTAATAATCATTGTAATAATACCATTCACATTGTGAGCAGTATAATTTTTCATTTAGTTGAAATTGTTTCCCTGGTGAATCACTTCTTTGAGAATAATGTAATTGTATGAAGGTTTTGTATTCCTTCCTAAATGACTTCAGTGCTTCTAATTGCAACAGTGTTTTTTTTTGTTTGATTACAGTCTATTAATAGGAATAGAACAACTTTGTGTAATTAGCTTCACTAATTTGCTATTCACAATTTTGTATTCTGCAGTGATCAATTTTGTTTAAAATAAAAATGGCTCTCTTTACTGTCTCACAGTCCACTGCAGATTTCAAAGTCAGGGAAGCATGGAGAGGTTTTATTACTCTGAGAAGGACTGGCTAACTTAAAGAATTTACAAACTAAGCTGTGGCTGCGGCGATCATTGTCAGTACAGCTGAAATATCTGCTGAATTACTCCCAGTCTATCAGCACTTAACTGAAGTGCTGGCAGAACAACGCAATACACATTCACAAACTATATAACGAAACAAAAACACAAATAAATCCGAGATTCAGCCTTGTAGTCATTATGAATTAAATCTAATTAGGGAGGTTACAGAACAAAGTGGACTAAGATGGTATTTAAAGCAAACAACTCAGTTTAAAGGAGAATGGAATTATTTTCATTGACACCCTCTTGATAAATGTGGGGAATTATTGTCCTTTTTTAAAGTTAGCTTATATTAGGACAAAATTTGACTGGCTGTCGGGTTGATTAGTTGAGAAATCAGGTTGCAGGAACAACACATATTTTGTCTGGGTAGCCTCCAACCTGATAGCATGAACATCGATTTCTCGAATTTCCAATAATGATTCCCCCCCCCCCCCCCCCCAATCCTTCAACATTCCCCATCTCTTTTCCCTCTTTCACCTTATCTCCTTGCCTGTCCATCACCTCCCTCTGGTGCTCCTTACCACTTTTCTTTCTTCCATGGCCTTCTGTCCTCACCAGACTCCCCCTTCTCCAGCCCTGTATCTCTTTCACCAATCGACTTCCCTGCTCTTTACTGCACCTGATTTCATCTATCACCCTGCGTTTCTCCCTTCCCTTCCCCCACCTTTTAACTCTATTCATCTTTTTTCACTCCAGTCTTGCTGAAGCACCTCAGCCTGAAATGTCCACTGTTTACTCTTTTCCATAGATGCTGCCCGGCCTGCTGAGTTCCTCCAGCATTTTGTGTGTGTTGCTTGGATTTCCAGCATATGCAGATTTTCTCTTTTTTTGTGAAGGAAATAATCTCACTATGTATTTTCAGAAATGTTCGATTAATATATATTGTTTCACAGAATGCATTCCCAATATGTCTTACTGTCATGTTTCAGCTAACATCAGGTAGAAGAGATTCTTAATGACTTTTTGATATTCAATAATTAAAAAAAAAATAAAATTCAGTGGTAATACTGCTTCCTCCAAGCTAAATAGACTTCTTCTAGAACAGGGATTCCCAACCGGGGTCCACAGATGGTATCAGTCCATGGTATCAGTAATGGTATCAGTCCATGGCTGGGAAAATCTGTTCTAGAAGATTGAGGGGATCTATCAAACATTGAAAAGCCCAGATAGAGTGAATGGGGAGGGGATGTTTCCCTTTGTGGTGGAGTCAAAACCAAAGGGCAGAGCCTCATAATACAAGGGCATCCTTTTAGAACAGAGATGAGAAGGCTTTTCTTTAGCCAGAGGGTGGTGCACCTGTTGAATTCATTGCCACAGAAAGCTGTGGGGACCAAGTCAATGGGTATATTTAAAGCAGAGGACAATGGTTTCTTGATTAGTAAGGGAGTCAGACAGAAAGCAGCAAAGTGGTTGAGAGGGATAATAAATCAGCCATGATGGCATGATGGAGGAAACTTGATGGGCTAAATGGCTTAATTCTGCTCCGATATCCTATGGCCTTGTGCTCCTCCACATCATCGCTGGCAAATAAGAAATGATTCAATCACTTTCGGAATCTTTTGCTACATTTTGCATTTAGCTGTGCTTCTGGGATATGTTTCGTTTTAAACCATCACTTGTAGCTTCAATTTGCTCACTACAGGTACCAGACTGGAGGGGTAGAGACAGATGGAGCTACGTCCAATTAGGCAGCACAGTTAGTCGGCATTTAGTGGTAAGTCTTGTCACATGAACAAAGGTAGAGTGAAAAACATTGTTTTGCATGCTATCCATCGGGATAGTTTCATCACATTAGTCTATCAAGTACAAGGCATTCTCAACCTTTATTTTGCCATGGACTCTTACTACTAACGAGGGGTCCGTGGCCCCAGGTTAGAAACCCTTTGTTTAGAATAAAGTGTTACAGTTGCAAGCAGACAACAAGGTGGAAGCAAACTGTGAGGCCAAACATCCATCTTACCATACAAGAGGTCCGTTTAACCCTCCAGGGACATCGAGTGATGTCTGTAGGGAGTTTACACGTTGTCTCTTTGACAATATGGGTTTTCCCAGAATGCTTGGCTTTCCCCCATATCCCAAAGGCACATTGATTTATGGATTAATTGGCTGCTGCATGTTGCCCCGCATCCAGCTGAATTGCAGTAGCAACAGAGACGGTGGGGCTTGATGGAGAGAGAGAGAGAGAGAGAGAGAGAGAGAGAGAGTAGGCCACTGCAAAATAATTGGGAGAATGACATTGACGAGATCGCTTTGAGAGTAAGTACATATTAATTAAACATTGAAAGAGTAATTTGACAATTCAGAATCTGTGGAGCAGTCAAGAAAAATGGTAATGAGATACTGGGGCATTGTTCGGGCTTATGCAAAACCCAACTCAAGATTTTTGGGGATAATGTTGAGGGGTAGAATGTAGATTTGAAAGGAAACAAGAGACTGCTGGGAAAGATCAGATAGGTAGAGGAAAGAAATCTATTGCAAGTGCATCTTTCACTAGAAGTGCATAGAGAAGGTTGGAACAAGGTGGGTTCAGTACTCTGCAGCTTGATGACAGTGAAGGTATTTTGGAACAAGAAGAATATGTTCCATCATATTGGAGGCCAGGATGAAAGAGAAGGAATGGTTTCTGCCACAAACACAAGCATATCATTACTGGTTTAGTCATCATGAAGTGCTAGGGTCAGAAATCTGATTAGAAGAAGATATGTATAGAAACATAGAGGCACAAGAGCCAAAGTCAAAGTAAATTAATTATCAAAGAATATATATGTCACTATATACTACCTTTAGATTCATTTTCTTGCAGGCATTTACAGGAAAATAAACAATGGAATTTATGAAAAACTAGACATAAGACTGATAATCAATATGCAAAAGAAGACAAATTCTGCAAAATTTTAAGTAAACAGATAGTAAGTAAATATATAGATATATAAATAAATCAATACATATATACATACAGTACAAAAGTCTTGCTGCCGCATATTTGCCGTCCACCACCCATCCCCCCCAACCTCTGGTACTCCGTCTCGGCCACCTGTCCCCCACCCCTCCCGCGGCGCTCCACACTCACCATTCCTAAAATCCTACGCTGCCGCCTGATTTACAACTCCACGTTGGCAAATACAGTACTGTGTAAAAACCTTGGGCACCCTAGCAACATGTATGTGCCAAAGACTTGTGCACAGTATTGTTCATACATATATACTGAGAACATAAATTACAGCATCCTTGAAAGTGAGTCTATATGTTGTGGAATCCGTTTGGAGTTGAGATGAGTGAACTTACCCACATCGATTCAGGAGCTGGATGGTATAGAAAGGTATGCAGGAATCTAGAGCTGAAAACAATCTGCAGGGGGAGCTCTAAAGATCAGGCAAAACTTGTGGAGTGATAAATCCAAAGAACAGTCTTGCATTAAAACGTTGACTGTCTTTTTCCCTCCACAGATGCTGCCTGACCTTTTAAGTTCCTCCAGCACTTTTTTTTTCTGTTGATGCAAACGTCCTAAGGCATGGAAAACTCCTAAGAGCTGACCTGAAAGTAGAACGCATGTACTACTGCGGTGTGAAATGTACTGGAAGGCTCAGCCCTTGTTAACCTACTGCTATTTATTTATTGAGATACAATGAGGAATGCACCCTACCAGCCCTTCGAGCCATGCCGCCCAGCAATCCCCCAATTTAATCCGAGCCTAATCATGGGACCAAGTTACAATGACCAATTAACCTACTGACAGGTGCATCTTTTGACAGTGGAAGGAATCTGGAGCACAAGGAGGAAGCCCATGCTGTCAGAAGAACGTACAAACTCTTTACAGGCAGCGGTGGGTTGAACCCGGGCCACTGGTACTGCAAAATGTTGTGTGAACCACTACACCACTGTGCCATTTAAAGCTGTGCATTTAGATTAGGGACCAGAATGCCTCCTACCACATTTAACAAACAAATCAGCTCCAAAATCATGAAACTGCAAGACTGGGAAATTATATTCCAGAGGTCTGAAATGAAATTCAAACCTTCACATAGGATATAAGCTCTTTGTTTTAAAATTTCCCTAAAGTTACTTCCTATGGTCATAAACATAAATCTTCAATATCTGAGTACAGAGAAATGTATTAATTTAATGCTGATCTTTCGTTGTTGATAACCTGAAGCAATTTTAAGATTTAGAAGGTTACGGAGACCTCAAAAATCATATTACAGTTTACAGGATCATAGCTATGGTGACATAAACCCAAGAAAACTTATTTCATCTTTAGAAACAAGTAATATCTAGAAATTCTGCCTGTGTTAGCATCACTATGGCATATAATTCAATGTGGTCTCACAGGATTCAGGATGATTGCCCACGTCCCAGTTCTGTGCCTGATTATCCCACTAAGGGAAATATTGATGAGATATGAGATGCCAGTTAGAAAGGGCAAGAAGTGACATGTTACATTCCTTACAGTGCTTATCCTGAGCTCATTATGTAGGGACCAAGCATAGCAGTTAGCATAATGGCATTGCAGTGCCAGCAACTGGTGTTCAATTCCCCCGCTGCCTTTAAGGAGTTTGTACGATTTCTCTGTGACCAAAGAATGTTTAGCATGCTCATTGGTCACATGGGTGTAACTGGGTGGCACGTGCTCTTTGGGCTGCACGGGCCTGTTACTGTGCTGTATCTTCAATTAAATAAACATTTTTTAAAATGTTTGTTATTCTGTGTGTTATTCTGAATACTCTTTTTCCTCTTGAGCAGTTTTGGGACTTATAGGAGTCAGTGGGAGGTTTGTTTTCTTTTAGACAATATTGAAAACATCTTTGCCTCTCGTCTGGTAATCTCTTCCCTTGAGAGCATAGAGCAGAGCATCTGTTTTGGGAACGTGGTGCCAGAACATAAGTAATGTGGCCTAGTTAATTGTGCAAATTGAATATATTTCAGCCCTGGAGAAGCTGCTGACATTTGTTCAATTGTCCTTCCATTGCATAAGGGTACTGTGGCTGTTTATTCCAGTGTGATGAGGTAACTGTTGTACATAGAACCATTCAGCACAGGAGCAGCACTACTGCTTCAGGAGGCTAAAGAAAATTGGCTTGTCTGCCTTGACCCTTTCCCATGTTTATCAATATACCATAGAAAATCTCCTATCCAGATGCATCACAGATTCTGAATCAGAATCATGTTTATTATTGGAATGTATAGATCTATTCTTTTTAGAGCAATGACCACTTTTAGCACTACATATTGATCTGTTGTCCGTGCATGTGCTGTTGTCTACACATGAGCATTGTCCTCTCTCTCTCCCTCTCTCTTTCTCTCTCATTGCAAGTGAATACACTAGTTAAAGCCATCTCTCATGTGCGAGCTTTTATTTAATTGATACGTAGCTGAGCACAGATATACAAATTGGTGATGAGTATGAACCTGTATGTCAGAAAATACCATGAACTGCACCTACAGTTACGGCATGATTACAGGACGAAACAACGAGAGTTAAACAATACAGAGAAGGCCATTGCAGATTCTAACAAAGGCATAGTAACACAGAAACATAGAAAACCTACAACACAATACAGGCCCTGCGGCCCACAAAATTGTGCCAAACATGTCCCTACCTTAGAAATTACTAGGTTTACCTATAGCCCTCTATTTTTCTAAATTTCATGTACCTATCCAAAAGTCTCTTAAAATACCTATCGTATTCGCCTCCAACGCCATTGCAAGTGATGCACCATCAATAACTCTAGGAGACTGGAAGTGAACGATAGGCTTTTATTAACAGCGAAAAGGGGAGCAGGGCCATGTTGAAGACTGGGGAAGGAGCAGTGCCCCAATCACCTTTATACAGAGGTCTGTTGGAGGAGCCACAGGAGCAGTCAGCAGAGGGGCTTGTCCAGACAGGTATATGTAGTTCACCACAGCCGGCAGCCCACACTCACACTACACACACTCACCACTCTCTCAGTAAGAAACTTACCCCTGACATCTCCTCTGTACCTACTCCCCAGCACCGTAAACCTGTGTCCTCTTGTGGCAACCATTTCAGCCCTGGGAAAAAGCCTCTGACTATCCACACAATCAATGCCTTTCATTATCTTATACATCTCTATCAGGTCACCTCTCATCCTCCATCGCTCCAAGGAGAAAAGACCGAGTTCACTCAACTTCACACAGCAATGTCCCCTTGGATCTCGTGTCTCCTTACTTTCTCAATAAGCGTTGCATGGAGTGCCTTATCAAATGCCTTGCTGAAATCCATATACACTACATCTACTGCACTTCCTTCATCAATGTGTTTAGTCACATCTTCAAAAAATTGAATCAGGTTCATAAGGCATCACCTGCCCTTAACAAAGCCATGCTGATGATTCCTAATCATACAAACTTTGTATTATACCTTTCCAAATGTTCATAAACCTGCCTCTCAGGATTTTCCCCATCAATTTACCAACCACTGAAGTAAGACTCACTAGTTTATAATTTCTTGGGCTATCTCTACTCCTTTTCTTAAATCTGCAACCCTCCAATCTTCTGAAACTTCTCCCTACCAATGAAAGACACGTTGAATTTAAAGTGAAAATAGTGTGGCAATGGCTTCAGACAGTAAATTTGATGAATCTGCTAGCACTGATGAAGGCTGGAGTCATATATCAAAAGGACTGAACTGTATTATAATAAGGTGGAGGAGCAAAAGAAAGTCCCCACACTTCTTAGCTTAATGGGCCTAAGAAGGTATAGTCTCTTATGCAACCTAATAACCCCTAAAAAGCCAGCTAGCATGACAGTCGATGAAATTGTTACAATTTCACAAAATCACTTGAGTCTTAAACCACTGGTAATAACTGAGAAATTTAGATTTTACAAAAGGAACCAGTCAAAAGATGAAAGCACTTCTGAATACATTGCAGAACTTTGCAAACTGTTCCTGAACTGTGACTTTCGACATAGACTTTCTGATGCATTAAGCAACAGGCTTGTATGTGGCATGCATTGTCAAAGTACTCAAAAGAGGCTGTTATCTGAAACAGACCTAACCTTAGAACGGGCATTGATCATTGCAGTATCATAAGAGACTGCAGCAAAGGATGCAGCAGAACTACAAAATAAAAGAGGTTAGAATGTAAATTCACAAGATATTCCTATATGGTGCAAAAAGCCAAGGCAAAGATGATATTGATGCAGCAAATCCTCCCATGATGCACCTGACTGTTGGCTTAAAGAAAATGTCTACAAAAAGTGTCATTGCCAAGGTCACATAGAGAGAATGAGCAAGGCAGACAAAAAACACAACAGAATGAAAAGTCTCAAACATAAATCTAAGCAAATGCCTAAAGTTACCAAATGTAAAACAGAGTCAGACAACATAGAGTCTGGCAAAGGAGAACCATCATCCATAGTATAACTGAAGCAGATCACAAAATCAGCTGGATCACAGTAGATGAGCCCAGTGTAAAACTGATGATGGAGCTGGATACAAGGTCCATAAGACCATTAGACATAGGAGCAGAATTAGGCAATTTGACCCATCAAGTCAATCCATCATGGCAGATCCCAGATCCCACTCAACCCCATACACCTGCCTTCTTGCCATATCCTTTGATTCCCTGACCAATCAGGAAATGATCAATTTCCACCTTAAATATACGCATGGACTTGGCCTCTCCCACAGTCTGTGGCAGAGCATTCCACAGATTCTCTACTCTCTGGCTAAAAAAATTCCTCCTTACCTCTCCCCTAAAGGGTTGCCCTTCAATTTTGAAGCTGTGCCCTCTAGTTCTGGATATCCCCACCATAGGAAACATCCTCTCCACATCCACCCTATGTAGTCCTTTCAACATTAAGTAGATTTCAATGAGATCCCCCTGCATTCTTCTAAATTCCAGTGAGTACAGACTCAAAACTACCAAATGTTCCCTCATATGTTAACCCCTTCATTTCCAGAATCACTTTTGAGTCAGCTTTCTCTATAATTTCAGAGACTGACTACAACAGACTGTTTTCTAAGATACCATTAGAGAAGGCCTCAGTGATGCTAAAAGCCTACACAGGTGAAAAAATGTCCCCCAAAGGCAAACTGAAAGTGACTGTGACGTATGGCGGCCAAACACAGCAGTTAGAGATCTATGTATTGAAAAGTGCAGGCACAGAACTTTTTGGACATGAATGGTTGTGAAAAATCCAACTAGGCTGGCACTCAATCTAAGCTCTCAGTCTGACTTCAACAGGTAATGGCAGCCCAAATGGTAGCACTGACCAGAGACTGGAACAGTTGCTTAATGCTAACGAGAAGGTGTTTGAGAAGGGGATTGGTAAACTCAAAGATATGAAGACCAGAATTGATCTGGATGAAACAGCTACATCAAGATAACATGAAGAGTGTTCAGTGCCTTACGCATAATATCCTAAAGTGGATGCTGTACTTCAGAATGTGGAGGCATCGGGAATCCTCTCCAAAGTTGAGTGGAGAGATTGGGCCATGACCATTGTCCTGGTGATCAAGAAAGGAAAGGCTGTAGCTATTCGCATATGTAGGGATTTCAAAGTGAGCACCAACCTGATGTTACATATTGTGCAGTATCCCCTACCATGAATTTATGACATTTTTACATCTTTCATCGGCAGGGAGAGGTTCTTTAAGATTGACTTGTCACAAATGGAGATTGAGGAGTCAAATAAAAAGTTCCTCACAATCAACATTCACAAGGGACTGATCCAGTATAATTGTCTCCAGATATTTGGCAAAGAGCAATGGACCAAGAGTTCCAAGATATCCCAGGAACACAATGATACCTTCATGACATCATCATGACTGGCAAAAATGATGAAGAGCACTTCCAGAACCTTGATGAAGTGCTTACCAGGCTGAGCGAGTATGGTCTGTGTGCTAAGAGAGAGAAATGTGAGTCTTTCAAGCATGAAATCTTATATTGTGGACATGTCATCGAGAAGCATGGTTTACATAAGTCACTAGTGAAGGCCGAAGCAGAACTATAGGCAGCCAAGCAGGAAAATGTGTCACAACTCAGGTCATACTTGGGCCCTGTAAACTTGTACCACCTGTTTCTTCAAACCATTGCTACAGTGCTGCATCCATTGAATGCACTGTTCCAGACAGGAGCAAAGTGGGAATGGTCAGAAAGATGTGAAAAAGCATTCAAGGAAACAGAGACTAATAACATCCGATGAACTGCTCACCCATTATGACACATGTCTGCCCATCAGTCTGGCATGCAATGTGTTCACTTATGGCATTGGGGACACTTTGTCATGAAAACTGGATCTGAATGCTCGATTGCCTTTGCTTCAAGATCACTGACAAGCTTAGAACGCAACTACGTGTAGATCAATGGAGAGGCCCTTAATCTAGTATGAGGAGTAAAGAAGTTCCACCTCTACCTCTATGGACAAACATGTTTATGCTAGTGACAGATCACCTGCTCCTTGTGTCCATTTTCAATCCCAGGAAGGGAAGTCCAGTGACCAGTGCCCAGTTACAATGTTGGGCACCATAACTAGGAGCCCACTCTAATGACATAGAGTTCCAGGGTACCAAACGACATAGCAACACTGATAGCTTGTCATATAATCCTCAATTGGCAACTGAAGAAGAAAATTCTTCAGACTATAACCCAGCAGAAGTGTTGCGCATGACATTGGTGGACCAGTTGCCAGTAACAAATTCCGAAATGCAAAGTGAAATAAGGAATGACCTGACATTGTCAAAAGTCTATGAAATCACCATGCAAGAATGGCCAGCTCATGGTAACCTTGTGTTTCCAAAGTTCTCAACAAGACAAGACAAATTGTTGGTATGTCAAGGAACCCTAATGGGTGGATCTTGGGTTGTGGATGGTTGGGATCTTGTTTACTCTAAACTGAGCACCAGAGTGTTAGAAAATCTGCATGAAGGACATTTGGGTACCGTCAAGTTGAAGCATCTCATCCGGAGCTATGTGTAGTGGCTGGGTACAGATAAACAGTTTGAAAACTTGACCAAAAGCTATTTGGGGTGCCAAAAAGTTTGAAATGCACCCCCACTGGCACGGTTACACCCATGGCAAAGAGTACCTATTGACTTTGTTGGGCCGTCATGGACTCCATGTTTCTGATTGTTGTGAATTCTCATTTGAAGTGGCTGAAACTCATACCAATGAAGTTGACCACATCAGTAAAAACTGTCTCCGCTCTGAGGACTACCTTCACCAGAACAAATTGTTTGTGACAACAGACCACAATACACGTCAGAAGAATTCCAACTGTTCATGAAGAAAAATGGCATCAGGCATTTCAGGTCAGCTTCTCACCACCCAGAAAGTCATGAGTTAGCTGAAAGGTTTATCCAAACTTTGAAGAGATCTATTAAAGCAATGGACAAGGAGGACATTTCTCTACAGAACAAGGTAGACAATTTCCTTTTTTGTGTATTGGTACTCTGATAATGCAATGATAAATCAAACACCTGCAGTGCTGTTCATGAGCAGGAATCTGAGATCTTGCATAGACCTCCTGAAAGCAGACCTCCCAAGGGAAGTACAAAATAAACAGTTCAGCCAGTTGCCAAGTAACGCAGCAAGGAGCTTCAAGATTGGACAGGAATTCCGAGCGCATGATTAGCGAGAAGATAAGTGGACAAGAACTGGACCACTAATGTACACAGTGGATTTTGGAGATCAGACATGGAGATGTCATATGGACCAGTTACTGGATACTCAACTGAAGAACACAACGGAGTTGACTGCATTCAACAAGATGGACACATTACAGTCACTGGACTTACCTCTCAGTGATGATCATGTTACTGATGGCAACATGTATTAGATAGGACACCTGCCAAACCTGAAGCCACTCCACCGATCCAGAGGCGTGATGAGAACGTTATCATTAGCAAAACACTTGCCAAACCTGATGCCACTCCTCAGGTCCAGGCGTTCTATCCTGAAAGAAACAGAACACCACCCAAAAGACTGGGATTTTAAAATGGTGAAGTTAGTTATGGACTGTTAATCGTGTAAGCATGTTTATCTGGAATATGGGTTTATGAAAAGGAAATTGAATGTTTTATACATTTACAGTTTGGTGTTACATTAATCTAAAAGGGGAGGAAGTGTAATGTATGGATCTATTTCTTTTAGAGCAATGACCTGCCCCCTTAGCACCACATATTGATCTGTTGTCTGTGCTTGTGCTGTTGTCTACCCATGCACATTGTTCTCTCTTTCTTTCTCTTGCTGAAAAGTGAATACACCAGTTAAAGCCATCTCCACATGCATGCTTTTATTTAATTGATATGTAGTTATGAATAGACACAACAACTATCATTGACATATGGTATGAAATCTGTCCTTTTGTTGTAACAGTACCATGCAATATGTAAAAATGACTATAAGTTACAATAAGAAATATATAAAAAATAAGTAGTAATAATAAGTAAAAATAAATAGAAGCCTGATAGTTGAAGGATAATAACTGTTCCTCATTACCATGTTCAGGAACAGGTTCTACCCTTCAACCATCAGGCTCTTAAACTAAAGGGAATAACTTCATTCAACTTCACTTGCTCCATCATTGAAAAGTTCCCGCAAACTCTGCACTCACTTTCAAGGCCTATACTTATTGCTTATTATTTATTTTACTTTTGTATTTAGACAGTTTATTGTCTTTGGCACACAGGTTGTTTGTCCGACCTGTTAGGCATGGTCTTTAATTGATTCTATTTTGAATTTACTGAATATAACCAGAAGAAAACAAATCTCAGGGTTATATATGGTGACATATACGTACTTTTCTAATAAGTTTATTTTGAACTTTGAATTTTGAAAAAGAGAGCAAAAGGTGAGGTAGTGTTCATAGGTCCATGGTCCATTCAGAAAGGTGGAGAGGAAGAAGTTGTTCCTAAAATGATGAGTGTGCATCATCAGGCTGCTGGTAGATGAAATAAAAGGAGGGCGTGTCCTGAGTAGTGAAGGTTGTTCATGATGGATGCCACCTTCTTGAGGCATCCCTAACAACTGCTCTTCCCTTGAGTGCAAGAAGCTGCAGAGAGATGCAGACGCAACTCATCACATTACAGAAGCCTGCCTTACCTTCACTATCCCTGTTCGTACATCTGTGGCTTTGGTAAAGCAGCCAATGTAATTAGACCCAACCTTCCAGGACATTCTCCCTTCTCCCTTCTCCCACTGGGCAGGAGATACAGAAAGCACGTACTACCAGGCTCAAGGTCAGCTTCTATCTCACTGCTATGGGCCTACTGGTGGTACCCTAGTATGATAAGATGGATTCTTGACCTCACAATCTACAGTACTGTGCAGAAGTCTGAGTCACATATAAATAGCTAAGATGCATAAGAATTTTGCATAGTACGGTAGTAATTTTATGTATTGCACAGTACTGCTGCCACAAAAAAGTCATGATATATGTGAGGGATGGTAAACCTGATTCTAATATGGATCTCTATTATGGACCGAGAACAGGAAGGGAGCAAGGAGAGGTGAATCATGGTTGGGAAAAGGGAAAGGGAAAGGGGAGATATCTGGAATCATCAAATAGACATTCTGTAATGATTGACCTTGCTAAGTGTCTCAGGGCTGGGTGTGTCTTCACCCGTACCCCCTCTGCCTCTGGCATTCCATCTCTGTCACCTGTGCAACAACTCTCCCAAGGTGCTTCACCCTCACCCCTCCCAACATCATTTTCTCCTGAAAGATTACAAACTTGCTCTCCGCTTCATTTCGACAAATATTGTACTGTCTTACTCACCCTAGCTACATGTGCATGCCTAAGATTTTTGCACAGTACTCTACCTCGTCTGACTTTGCATCTTATTGTCTGCCTGCTTTGCCCTTTCTCTGTAACTGTAAAACTTAATGCTGCATTTTGTTACTGCTTTCCCCTCACACTACCCTAATCCACTATTCTGATAAAATGACCTGGATGGATGGCAGGCAAAGGATATACTAATATTAGAGACAGTTCAGAGAAGATTCACAAGAATGATTTCAGGAATGAAAAAGTTACCAGATGAGGAACTCCTGGGCTGTATTCCCTGGAGTTGAGGAGAATGAGGCAGGATCTCATAGAAACATTTTGAATGTTAAAAGGTCTGAACAGATTACATATGGCAAAGTTATTTCCCATGGTAGGGGAGTCTAGGACAAGAGGACACAAATTCAGTATTGAAGGACGTTCATTTAGAACAGAGATGTGGAGAAATTACTTTAGTCAGAGGATGTTAAATCAATGGAATTAGTTGTCTTGAGCGGCAGTGGAGGCCAAGTCATTGGGTGTATTTCAGGCAGAGATAGATAGGCATCAAAGAGTACGAAGAGAAGGCAGGGGAAATGGGATGACTGGAAGAATTGCATCAGCCCATGATTGAATGGCAGAGCAGACTTGGTGGTTCAAATGTCCTACTTCTGCTCCTATATCTTATGACCTTATGGTCTTCAGAAGCTGTACTTCAGTACATGTAACAGTAATAAACCAGTTTACCAATGCCTCCTTTATCAGTTGGCTAAAGGCTGTGCTGATGAACTGAAGGCCATTACAAAGTTGCCTTATTAGAGAGTCATTGCAACATCTGGAACAGAGCAAAGCTTCGTGGCCCATCTTGTCCAAACTAATCCTGAGAAAAGGTCTTCATCCCTTTCCTATCCAACTATCTGGGGTGTATGAGGTGTCCTGAGAGAGTTAGCGCCACTGGTGAAGGAGCTTGACGTGTGTATTCTGGGGTAGCTCATTTGCCTTTGGCCCCCTCAGTTCTCACCATGGTTTCAAGTAGCTGTTTGCATACAACAGCAACCATACCCTGGTACACCGCCTCGAGAGGCAGGCTAAACTAGGCAGGCCCTATAGGGAATTATCGGTCCTAGTATGTGAAGGCACTTCCAATGGACTGGGCTGATGAGAGTAACAGTGAGATCCAATAGCCAGGAAGGCCATAATGTCATGCTTCATGGGGGGGTGGGGGTGGTGGAGGACATGAAAAGACACAGAGGAAGTAATGGTCATCCTCTGCAACCAAGGAAGTCCCCAGTTTGTGAAGACCACCCATACTACTGAATCCAGACTTCCAAGGTCAAGAGGCCGGTTCACCTGTGAGAAGAACTTCACCCTCCGGCCTACGTTAAATTTCTCCCCTCTCACCTTACAATTGTGCCCCTTGGCTTGAAGTTCCCCTGATCTGGGAAAAGCCCAATTATCCATCCAGCTATGCATCTCATAATTTTATAAGCCTCTGTAAAGTCACATCCTCAATCTGCTATGTTCTAGTGAGTCAATCCAATCTCTCCTTACAACACAGCCCTTCATTACATTAATCTGACTCCAGAATTTACTCCAAAGATTTCATTGGAATGAATCACATCATAAGAGATTCTCTAGATCCTGGAAAGCTCGAGCAACATACACAAAGTGTTGGAGGAACTCAACAGGTTGGGCAGCACCTATGAAGGGGAATAATTAGTCGACATTTCAGACCAAGACTGAAATGTCAGGACTGAAAGAGTTGGGGGAAGAATCCAGAATAATAAAGTGAGCAGCAGGAGATGAAGTACGCATTTTGCAGGTGATAGGAGAGACCAGGTGAGGAAGAAAGTGGGTGGATGGGGGAGAAGATTTATTCATTGGAATGTGTGTGTGCTTGGAGACAAAGACTAACTATTCTACAATCTGTTTTAGTGCTACTTAACTGTGATGGATTTCTCATCAAACATCCTCGACCACATGACGCTCGACTGACAGGCTGACATGGTGGCATGCAGTGTGTTCTGCAGCTACTGCTGGGATTGATCCTGTATATTTAAAATTGACACACAAATCCTTTAGGATATCCTGGTAACACAGCATTCAATCGTCTTTTACCCAGAGTAGCTCCATTAAGAGTGGCTCAGTCGACACAGGAGTTTGGTATAAAACTGCAAAAGACCAGCGAAATCCAGTTAGACTTAATTAAATCTCATTGCATGCAAGCCAGACACCTTAGAGACTGACATCTGTTGTCCTTGTTTTAATTGAAGGTGGCATTATTTAATTAAAAATGGTAATTGAATAGGCATTAAGAATACATCTAATAATCAACAAGAAGCACCTCTATAAGATTTGATGAAGGTACCACAGCAGATGAACCGGAACTGTCAGGCTGGGCAACAGCTTCTTCCCCCGGACTGCTGGACTTCTTAACACCCTGCTGCCACCCAGCATACACGTACACCCTGTCTGAATGCCCTGCCGCCAATCATGCCCACACACTCCCCAACTCACAGACACACTCTCATCCTGCACTGGTCACTTTTCATCTTTTATTGCTGCTGTTTTGAATATTACTATGACTGCTTGTTTTATTACGATAGGCTAGTAATGTTGTACTGTCTTACATATATGTGCTCCTCGCATTTTATGTCAACCTGTCAACCTTCGGGCCATGCCACTCAGGGACTTGTGCTAATATTATTTTGCAAGTGTTATGTGTTGGATTCTAAGTCTATGTGCTGTGTGTGACTATAGGTACTGTGGCCCCAGAGGAACAATGTTTTGGTTAACTGTACGCATGTCTATGTTAGAATAACAATAAACTTGAACTTAAACTTGTCCTTGTATATGCCAGTGAGGCAGAAGCTGGAAGCTGCTGACAGGAGAAGGGTTGACAGCAGAAATTTCTGAACTGAAGTTTGTGAGACTGTAATGACTCCTGGAACGAGGTAGATCCGAATTGCTTTCTCATACCGTCGCTACTGGCTCCATAACAGTACATGCAAGAATATCTCATGCCATTTTCTCTCAGCTACCATCAAGCAGGAGGTAGAGAACACTGGTGCCATAGGGGAGGAAGCTGCTCCTAAATCCTTAGCTGTTCCTCTCCATGTCCGAAGTGATGGTAGTGATGAGAAGATGTCATGTCCTTAATGGTGAGTGTCCTTAGTGATGGATATCACATCCTCCAGGTACCATCTCCTGAAGATGCATTTGATAGTCAGGTGGGTTATCCTCTGGATGGAGCTCAGTGAGCTGTCTGCCCTCTGCTTCCTACATTTGTCAATGTGAGGCCAAGAGTTGTGGACACAGCCCAGTCCATCACAGGCAAATCCCTCCCCACCATTGACACATCTACAAGGAACACTACCACAAGGGAGATGCATCTGCAATCAAGCAACCCCCACAATCCGAGGTTGTGCTCTCTTCTCAGATCTGCCATCAAGAATGCGGTACAGGAGCCTTAAGTCCCACAACACATGGAACAGCTATTACCCTTCAACTATCAGGCTCCTGAACTAGCAGGGTTAACTTCACTCACCTCAACTCTGAACTGATTTCACAGTTTATGGAATCACTTTCAAAGACTCTATGACTCTGGTTCTCTGTACTATTTATCTATCTGTTTTTGCACATTTTGTCATCTTTGTGCATTGTTTGTCAATCTGTGTCTGTGTGCAGTTTGTTGTTTATTCTATTGTACTTACCTGTATAGAGACATAGAACACTACAGTGCAGAAGTAGGCCACTCAGTTCATCTAGTCATGTTGAACCATTAATCTGTCTAGTCTCATCGATCTGCACCCGGACAATAGCCCTCCATAACCCTCCCGTCCTGAACTTGAACTTGTCCTTGTATATGCCAGTGAGGCAGAAGCTGGAAGCTGCTGACAGGAAAAGGGTTGACGGCAGAAATTTCTGAACTGAAGTTTGTGAGACTGTAATGTCTCCTGGAACGAGGTAGATCCGAATTGCTTTCTCATACTGTCACTACTGGCTCCATAACAGTAGAGGCATAGGCACTGGCAGCTTGTTCCACACTCTCATCACCCACTGAGTGAAGAAACTCCCTCTAAGCATTTCAACTTTTACCATTAACCCATGACCTTTAGCTGCAGTATCTTCCAACCTCAGTGGAAAAAGCTTGCTTGCATCTACCCTATTTATACCTATCATAATTTTGTATACCTCTATTAAATCTCCTTTCAGTCTATGTTCTAGGAAATAAAGTCCTAACCTATTTAACCTTTCCCTATAACTCACATCCTGAAGTCCTGGCAACATCTTTGTACATTTTCTTTGCACTCGTTCAATCTTCTTTACATTTTTTCTGTGGGTAGATGACCAAAACTACACACAATACTCCAGGTTATGGCTCAGCATTGTCTCATACAACTTCAACAATAACATCCCAAATCCTATACTCAGTACATTGACTTACGAGATCCAATGTACCAAAAGCTTACTTTACGGACCTATATCCCCGTGATGCCACTTTCAAGGAATTATGGATTTGCATTCTTAGATCCCACTGCTCCACCACACTCCTCAGTGCCCTATCATTTACCATGTAAGAACCACCTTGGTAGTCCTCCCAAAGTGCAATACCTCACACTCGTCTGCATTAAATTCCATCTGTCATTTTTCAGCCTATTTTTCCAGCTGGTCCAGATCCTGCTGCAAGCTTTGGTAGCCTTCCTCGCTGTCCATTACACCCCCAATCTTGGTGTCATCTGCAAATTTACTGATCCAGTTAACCACATTATCATCCGGATTGTTGACAAACAACAGACCCAGCACTGATCCCTGTGGCTTACCACTAGGCATAGGTGTCCAGAGAGGCAACTATCTATAACTCTATCCTATCTCAGTCATATACAGTGATATATATATGCTGTAATAATACATTTTAAGCAAGTAAACTAGAGGAATAGTTCTTTATGTTCCATCTAGTTAGTCTATAGTCTAATCCAATGCGTTTCTGACTTCAGCACCCCACCACTCCTCATTCTGTTCTCTTTTCTGCTAATTTACTCAAGCACCAATGCCTTTCCACTGCTACTCTACTCCCACTGAAAGCTAACTTGTTTCTCTCTTTTCCAGTTCTAACAGCACTGACTGTTTCTCTTTCCATAGATGCTGACTGACCAGCTGAATCTTTCCAACATTTGCTTTTATATGCATCTGCAGATTTTTGATTGGCTTTATGCAATTTTGTATTTAAAATGGTGTAGTCCACTTCATCATTATCCATTAAACCTTGAGTACAGTGTCAGCCCCAAGCCACTCTCCCCATAGGGCTTAGCATGTAATGAAACACAGGAATATGTCAATCAACTTCAGCACATCTGAAAGGACATCTCCAGCAGAATATCTGTTATCCAACTGCAAACAAATTCCATGAATAAAGGTGACAAGGGCTGTCTTAATCGACAGGACAAGTAGAGAATCAATCAAACTAAACAAAATCTATTCCTCCACTTTGAGCTGCACATTCAACAAAATTGCCTCCAGAGTTTTGCATACTATGGATCGAATATAACATAGGCATTCTCTTCCTCTTTCAACTTCACTTGTCTTCACTCAGGGGATTCTCTGGAATTTAAAATCTAAGAAGTAAACTTCGAATTTAAAGATAATCAGAATTGCGTTGTGACAGAAGGCCCAACTATAATGAATCACCAACTTTCCAGGCCAATAATCAATGAAAGATGTTGGCAGATCAATTGTTTATTGATTCATCTTAATGACTAACAGAATAGACAATTAATAACACCACCAAAATTCAATTTAAGACACATTAAATTATAACATTATCATTAAAAATAACTTTTTCCTCCCTTTGCCTATAGGCCCCAGGCCTAAAATCTTCATTTATCTTCTGTCTTGAAGAAGGGTCTTGGCCCAAAAGATCCACTGTTCTCTATAGATGCTGCCTGACGTGCTGAGTTCTTCCAGCATTTTCTGTGTTTTCCTTTGGATTTCCAGCATCTGCAGATTTTCTCATGTTCATTTAGTTTAATAGGCTGGAAAATAAGCAAGAATTCAGTGCTTTGCTGAAATTTCCGCTCCTGAAAGCCAACGGTTCCAATTAGCCCAGGTAGCCACATTCTGTTGTGTTAGATTACACATTGCAATTGATTATTTTGTGCTGTTGGCCAAGGTGGGTGGACTAAATAGATCATGAGTGTTTCTGTGCTCTGGTGAAAATTCTCAAAGGATTTTATCAAGTCCTTCTGCTCAGTAATGAGAGTTTGTCCATATGTGACCCTCACTCGGGGATTTCACATGCAGATCTTATTAGAAAGAATGGAATACAAAAGGTCATTTGACCATCATCCATCATCTAGCCTGCAGCAATTCTCAAGGATATTTAACCACCTGAAGCGATGTCTGCTGTTACTTTCATTTCTGAAGACAAATCCAATTCAATTATGAAGAAGCGCACATCAAAAACGGCTCACGAGAAAGAGTGCGCATGCAGCCATCTTCCAGGCTTCTGACTCTGCGCTGCCAGGAACGTGAGGCAGATTGGGTCACAGTGCACCGGGTCCTTCCTCTGCAGCTGGCCTCAGCAACGTATACAGCTACAGATCTCGCTCATCCTAAACTGAGCTGGTGGAAACATTCCCCATTTGTCCAGCGCGAGTTCTTTTCACAGAGGGAGGTGGATACCTAGCGTGTATTTGCTAGGGTTGGTGGCAGAGGCAAATATGATTGCTATCCCTTAGACAGACAAATGCATTCGCAGAGAATGGAGGGATAAGGAACGTGCACAGGGACAAAGGACTAGGTGTCATTAGCTTAAATAATATGGCCTAATATCAAGCTTGAAGAGCCTATTCCTGTGCTATACTGTTCTATGTTCTTGCTCTACTATTTGTTGATTAACTTTGCAAGAGTCTTAGTAGCCATATCCTACATGGCCCTGTTCACTTACCTGGATTGGAATAGAAAGTAAGATTTGTGAATTTATTTTCCTTTAATTAGTATTTATGTTCAAGTCCATTGTCATAGTCATATACTGTTTCATTCATTCATTCATTATGTGTAATGTCATTATGTGGAGTATTGTGGTCTTGACCATGATCATGATTGCTTTTGGCAATTTTTTTCTGCGGAGTAGTTCTCTCAGAGTAGTTGTCTTCTTCTGAGTAATGTCTTTACAAGATGGGTGTTCCCCTGACCCAGCCATTCTCAATAATCTACAAAGATAGTCTGCCTGGTGTCAATGGTCACATAACCAGGACTTGTGATATGTACCATCTGCTCATACGACCACCCACCACCTGCGCCTATGGCTTCATATGACCCTGATCAGGTGGCAAAGCAGTTGGTACACTTTGCCTAAGGGTGACCTACAGGCTAGTGGAAGGAAGCGACAACTTATATCTCCTTTGGTAGAGATGTATCGCCACCCTGCCATCCAATACTGTATATACAAGATATAAATACTATGAAAATTAGCTTTTTACTGCAACAGCACAGTACATTGCAAATGTCACAAACTTAAGTTAACATAAATTTAAATGACCATCAATTATACATAACTTTCATGACAAAATAAATTAAACATAAATGACATTGGTACAAGTTGAAAGAGAGAGTGAAAAAAGAAATACAGCCTGAGGTAGTCTGCCTGACTTGCTGGGTTCCTCCAGCATTTTGTGTGTTGCTCAAGATTTCCAGCATCTGCAGAATCTCTTGTGTTTATGAGGTAGTATTATGGTTTCTCTGTTCAGTTCAAGGACCTGATGGCATTAGGGAAAATGTTGTTGTTGAACCTTGAATTGTGGGTCTTCAAGCTCCTGTGCTTCCTTCTTTAAAACAGCATTCAGAAGACAGCATGGCCTGGATGGCGGAGGCCCCGATCATGGGACACTGCCTTCCTGAGAAATTGGCTCCTGTCAATGTCCCAGTTATGGGTTGCCAAACATGTGAGCTCATTAGTGTCTGTATTAATTAACATCCTAAACATATTACTTCAGCATTTTTGTTTTTGCAACTTAAACAAATGCTTTAGATATTTATTTATTTATTGAGAGACAGCATGGAATAGGCTCTTCTGACCCTTCGAGCCACGCTGCCCAGCAATCCCCTAATTTAATCCTAATCTAAACACAGGACAATTTACAACGACCAATTAAGTAAACTTCAACTGTTTCCAAAAGCTGCCATCTATCAGAGAGGTAGAAATGGTGGAGAAGACCTTCTTCTAATGTGTGTGGTTGAAAACTCAGTGTCAGCTCACTTAGATCTGACCACTACTCATGGACTTTTTTTTACTGACAATATAACCCTGACAATGATAGATCCAGCCTCAAAAGCCTTGAAAAAGTCAAATGCAACATAGAACGAGATGAGTGTCCCATCGGACATCCCAAGCCGATTTTTATTCATAACTCTTGGTTAATTGTGACTTTTTTCCCGATTTCTTTTTAGAGTGTCACTAACCCCACTCCTAAATGGACAATTTGGAGTCAAGGAATCATACAGCACAGAAACAGGGCCTTCTTCCCACCTTGCCCATGTTAGCCCACAGTTTTCCATGCAAGTTGTCACATATAGTGGATTCCAATTAATTGGGACAGTCACTTAAATGGGACTACTCTTAAAGAACAAAAACTAACCATGAAAATAGTCAGGATTCCCTTTATTTATCTGGGACACTATGTCATTTAATTGTGACAGGAGACAGTTGCCGAACAGTTTCTAATTAGCATCACTTGCATGTACGTGTGGCTATTAGACATTCTATTGAGCTCAGAGCAAACAGTTTTTAAATAGCGCAAGTTGTGCATACTTGTATTCAAAAAGCAATGATTTTTGTCACTGATACTTGGTGATAAAAAAAGCAGTAAGACAATTCAGAACTGTTCTGCTCACCGCAGTTTCAATCGTCCACAAAGTTTGGAGATGCCAGACGTGGTCGGGAATGAAAATGAAATGATTCCACTATTTCATCAAGTTAAGAATTATGAAGAATTTGAAAGTATCGACAACATCATAAATGTTGCAATGAAAACAAAGATTTGGAGACTACAATCATTGAAAGCATTGTATAACAGCATTCTATGATCTGCACTAAGTGTCCACACTGATTTTGTTCATTTATTGTCAATCAAAAGTACATGATAGCATCGAGCTCCTCTGTCAATGACTATTATGAAGTAGTACACAGTTCCATAGTACTGTAGCGTATTGGTGGTGTTCTAATTTGTACTGTATTTTATTTAAATGCATAATTTGTTACTCAGTTTAAATTACTTTATGTTTTTATACCTTTTTGAATATTTCCTCAAAACATTGGCTAATTGGGGCAGCTACTTAATTGGGCCAAAATATATTGTTCGCAATATGTCCCAATTAACCAGCTTCTACTTTTGATGATTTCATGCTGTTAGAGTTCCTGTTCTGCATCTCACTCATCTATATATATATATATATATATAAAAACAGAGGAAGAAAGGAAAGGAATCATAATCTGATTGAAGAAAATAACTTATTCATAACTTAATACTCTTGTTACATTAGTCTCCCTTCTCTTTCTCTTTCTTGGCAACAGAATTTACCATATTCCCATTTAATCTGTCTCAGATGCCGCTTGCTGTATTAGAGAAGATTACTCTCAATTGGGAGCTCTGGGTTAGTAGTTAGATATTGGCAAGTCTATTTACCAATACAGATGGAAAATTATGATCGCATTGGAGCTAAACTATAAAATTACTGACAAGTAAGTAGAGAGTCCATCTGTGCGTACACTAATGTGGATTTTACACACACGCATCAATTCACAAAAATGAGCAGGCACTTATTTGTTGCCAGAATCACCAAGTCTTTGGTCAGAACAGAGCCATTAAATACACTGGATTAATATGGCATCATTAAAATACAATGTTATCACAAAATGTATAATTCTATTGCTAAATAATTAATCTGTACAGGAGACAAAGTCTAGTTAATAATAATAATAACATCATTTATATAGCATCTTTCATATACTAAGAGCCAGGCTCAAAATACTTCACAAAGATTGTAAAGATAAATCAATATGCAAGACAAAATTTTAAAAAGTCAGAAGTTAAGACAAACATTGTATAGAATTAAATGTAATTAATTATATCAAATTACTGCATATAAATGTAATCAACATCAACAGGCATTAAGTAATCCTTTCAGTAGGTAAAATTTTAAAAAGTATATTTTTAGAAGTGTTTTGAAATGTTCCACAGTCCTAGCCTGGTGTATCTCAGTCGGTAGAGTATTTCCGATTTTTGATGCATAAGAGCAAAACGCCATATCACCAGTTGGATCAAGTAAACACACACCGAAGATAACCACATCTAAACACGTGATTTTCCTTTTGTTACAATTAGATTTTTAGCTCTGATATCTGAAGACACTGGTCTGTCGATTAAACAGAAATACATATCTAATTTATCCACCTCTACTGAATTTTAGACATCTCAAATCACTTCACAGACAATCAGCAGACAATGCTGGAAGAACAAGTAAGGCAGTATCTATGGAGGAAAATACAGTCAACGTTTTGGGCCAAGACTCTTCAACAAAATTTGTATCTTGCTGTTCCAAGACTATAGAGTGGACCTTTTAAACAATAGGATGGAGCCTTGACTTCGCAATCCACTTGGTCTTGACCTTGCACCTTATTATCAGCCTGTTCTGCACTTTCTGTGAAACTGCAATTCTATATTCTGCATTCCCTCACTGTTTTCCCTTATACTACTTCAATGTACTGCTGTAATGATGTGTATGGATGGGATGCATACTGTACATGTGATAATAATAAACTGATTACCAATTACCAAACCCCTCTCATGCTGCAGAAGATGTCAGAATCACATTCAGTTCACTGGATCTGTGAGATATCTACCTTGTGCCAACACTCCCTAATGGTTCCTGTTAGCACTCCTGAATGGTATGCAGCTGAAGCCAACTGGTCCTGGGGCTCTACAGGAGGAAGGAAAAATGCAGGGAAGCAGCAGAGGCAACAATGTGCGCTTTATTGTTGTATGAGAATATGCAATAATAGGATTCAAGCAAATGAGTTTCCAGTTTTTAGTTTTAAGCCCAATGATTTGAAGCAATAGGGAAATTAAGTCTCCAGTTGCTCATATCATTAACATTTGCAGAAAACTGTTGAAAGGCTGAGGCTGTCTTTAGATATCTGTGTTTGAAGTCCAGGTGAAGGAGGTGACTTCAGGCTGGGATGCGGTTGTTTACTCAAGGCTGTGTGAAATCATGTAAGTCTGTTGCCAGGGAAGCAGGCTTTCTCAAGGTAGGCTGCCAGTGAATGATGTCTGCACTGAAGGACAAACTGTAGAGTCTGCGAAGCTTCTTCTCATCTCACAGAACTGTTTTATTGCAGAATCTGAGAACCATTAGACACTCTGAGCGAGGGGAGCCCAATCAGCCCACTGAGTCTGTGCATCCTCCCTCAAAGAACAATTCATTTAGTCCTAGTCCCCAACCCTTTCCTATCTTGACACATATTTATTCAATCCCTTTTAAGAATAAATATTGCTTACATCAATCTTACTGGTTGTCTCAAACTATAATCATCTTTAAAGGAACTGAATAGAAGTATTGAATCAAAATATGCATTTTAAATTAAAAAAACATGATTATGATAGGCTTTAAGCATTAGACAATTAGAAAAGTTTCCCTGCAACCAAATGGTGTTCACAATTTTTATGCAATAAATTTTTCTAGGTTTCTATTTCAGACTTTCAGTTGTGCAAATACACAAATCCAGTTATTTATCTATTTTGGCATGGATGAGTTGGACCAAAGGGCCTGCTTCCATACTATCCATATGACTTTCTATATGACTTTGCTATGGTAATCAATAAGAAAAACAAAGGTTTTATTTTGTCCATGTTCACCATGTTGTATTTCCTTACAGTGTAGAAGAAGGCCCTAGATCTGTGCATGGGTGGGAGCTGAGAGATGGGTTTGTTTTGGTTCTGCTGCTTGTTCTATGTTTGTTGTGTGTTGTGCTGCTGCATATTGTAGGCAGGTTATGCCAGTGCTGTAATGTGCACTGTATCCCCAGCACATCCTCGGATTGTGCTTGTTATTAACACAAATGACACATTTCAATCCCTCTCCACTTCCCAGATCTCTCAGAAACCACACATTGGAGCAGGTTTATGATGTCCAATTAACCCACCAATCTGCAGGATTTGGGATGTGGATGGAAAATGAAGTCTGTCTGTCTGTCTAGGTATCATATCCAATGTGGATGTTGGTGACCATGGTTTCCCATACAGATGTATCCTTTGTTCTTTGGATGACTTCCATTTCCTCGATGTGAAGCCACCTGGCTAGGCTATTGATGTACATAATCCGAGGTCTTCCTCTAGGTTTGCTGTCCTCGATCTTTCCAGAGAGTATGAGTTTTTCTAGATCATCTTTCCGCATGATGTGTCCTAGGAATCTGAGTTGTCTTTCTCTTATTGTTGGTCTGAGTGATCTAACTGCTTGGGCTCTTCTGAGAACTTCTTCATTTGATGTGTGTGTGGTCCATGCTATTTTGAACACTCTCCTGTAGAACCACAATTCAGTTGCTTCTAGTCTCTTTTCCATTGCTGGGGAAATGGACCAGCATTCACTTCCAAAAGTCAGGTTAAAATAAATGTAGCACTGCACTATTCTGTTGTTAGTGTTCATGCTCATCTTTCTGTCCGTTAATATGGTCTTCATTTTCTGGAAAGCTTCTTTCGCCATTGCTATTCTGTATTTGATATCTGTGTCGCACCTGCCATCACTTGTTATTTGGCTGCCAAGATATCTGAATTTGTTGATGAGTTTGATGTTTGTATTTCCGATCTTGATCACACATTGTGGGATGTTTGTCTTTCTGAAGACGACCATGCTTTCTGTCTTCTTGGTGTTGATTGAGGGGCCTCTGTGGTTACTTTCTGCTGCCACTGTAGTGAGTAGTGCTTGAAGGTTTGTTTCTGAGTCAGCTATTAGTACGATGTTATCAGCACATCTGATGTTATTTATATTATGGCCTCCAATTGTGAGTCCTTTGATGTCATTGATACTTCTCAAGATATTTTCACTATACAGGTTGAATAAGTCGGGTGAAAAGACACAACCTTGCCTGACTCCTCTCATGATATTCACGTACTCACTCACTCCTCCTTCTATTCTGATGGATGCTGTCTGGTCCCAGTATGTTTCTTAAGAAACATATATCTTTCTCATCTATGTCAAGATCTTGAAGCAGTTCCAGGAGATCTTGGTGTCTGACAGTGTCAAAAGTTTGTATAGTCAATGAAACATAGTTAGATGTCTTTTTGTACCTGGATGGCTGGATGGATCATCTGTAGCATGAAAATTGCATTTCTGGTTCCAGTGTTTTCCACACAGCCGCATTGTTCTTTACTGTTTTCTGGTTTTACACGGTGTCTTGCTCTCATCATGATTACTCCGAGAATGATAATAAAAATGCAGTAACCAGGCGAAAA
Organism: Hypanus sabinus; assembly: GCF_030144855.1. NCBI lineage: Eukaryota > Metazoa > Chordata > Chondrichthyes > Myliobatiformes > Dasyatidae > Hypanus > Hypanus sabinus. The sequence goes on along the minus strand of NC_082712.1, from coordinate 21,634,830 downwards.
AGCCATGCAGTTACAGGGAGAATGTGCAGACTCCACATATTCAACTCCTTGGGTTGAAACTTGGTTTGTGGGTCGCTGCATCTATGAGGCAGCAGCTTTGCCAATTTCTGGTTGAATAACCTAACTCAGTTCCAATATTTTATGGACTTAGACTTCCCGCTGCATTAGTAAGAATTCAAGATCTGCCATTTTAGGATAATTCATCCATTGACTCAAGGAGTCAACTGAGACCGTGGTGACCTATGAGAATGTTTGGAATGTTGACAATAAAAAAAGAGTTGAGCACCTAAATAAGTCTGTCTGCAATTAGATTACTTTTAAACCAAACTTTGATTTATTTTCTTTCAATGAGGCATCAGTTGAAAATTGAAAAAGAAAGAAAAAGAATGAAACTATGCCAAAAATTAAAAGGTAGCTTCTGTTTAGCAAGTGTGATCTCCCATTGATGATCAATTGATAAAATGGAACTTATTTGAGAATTAAGGGTTCCAGGCAATTGATCTTGTGAATTGTTAACATTGCATTTGTTCTCAAACATTCCCCATATTGTATGATGCATAAGATATAAGATAAGGAGCATAAGATATAGGAGCAGAATTAGGACATCCACTCCATCAAGGCTAGTCTGCTATTCAGTCATGGCCGATAATTTTCAACCCCATCATTCTATATTCTCCCAGTAACCTTTCAAACCCATATCAGTAAAGAAGCTATCAATCTTCTTTACAGTGTAGAAGACTGGTTGATCTTTGAGACTTTCCCAGTAGATCTAGAAAAAAATAAAAAATAAACACACTAATACCGTTGAGAGATTGTTTCCAGGTTGCGGGGTTTTAGTTCCGTTATTTCTGCCCAGTGCGCATGCGTGTAGCTCCCCTGCATTACACAGTGTACTTCAGTGGTCCCCAACCACCGGGCCACAGGGAAGTGATATGAGTCAGCTGCACCTTTCCTCATTCCCACTGTTGAACTTGAACCCACACGAGGTCATCAGTCACCCAAATGCACTGATACCCTCATGCCAGGCGTCACTGGTTGGCCTTGCATGACTGGCAGGAAGTGCCGTTGCTACTGGCCCGGAGCGCAGACAGATGGGCGCCGCCTCTAAACCTGTTTAGCACACCAAATGTTCGTGGGGAATCCCATGCTAAAATGTTCACAGCCGACCTAATTCAGACTCAGGGTTTCGTAAGTAGCTGAGCAGCTACCTCGCTGCCAACTACTGAAACAAACCTTTGTCGGCCGATAGATCCTACTCCTCGCTCGGTCGGTCCCTCTTTCCGGACTGCGACCACTGTGGCCCCGGTACGGGGACCTCCGACCTTGAACTTGTCCTCTCACCCTCCCTGCGACCAGCCGCACCTGACCAAGGCGTCTGGTGGCGGGTGGGCGGGAGGCTGCAATTCGGGCTGGGAGGCTGTCTAATGAGGCAATAAAGCCCTCAAAACTGCTTCGGTACCTTGAATCCAAGCATCCTGCACTTAAAGACAAACAGTTGAGCTTTCTCAGCGGAAAAACATGAGCAAGTGCGACAGCAGCTAAGTTCTGAGAACAAAAAACTAAATTGCGGAATAGACTGGAGATAAGGAACCTGCTTCTAGTATCGCTGTATTCCGTTTGTGTTTAACACTCCCACCCCCCGTAGGCCGGTCCGCAGGAATATTGTCAATATTAAACTGCTCCACGGTGCAAAAAAGGGCAGGTACCCCTAGTGTTTATACATTATTTCTACTTCCAGGTTGCGGAGTTTTACCTCCGGTTTTTTCTGCCCCGGTGCGCATGCGTGTAAATAATCGATCTGGGGTTGACCTTGCCTTTCAATAAGGCCGAGGTAGGGGATCTTGAGCTTAAAAAGATTGGTGACCATTGCTTTAGAACATTCTGCTTTTGTTCCCGATTTTCAATATCACTGGGGGAGATATTGTTGTGGCAGTATTCAGATTTACATCTCCCTCAAGCAAATTTTAAGCATATTTAAATATGGCATTGGAGCTGTATTTAGCCTCACAGTCTTAAGTATAAGGCAAGTAGAGCGGGGGAAGGGGGGACTAAGTATACGGCCATCTTTATCCCTTGTATACCTGTGCTAAACACTTTTCAGGAACGTATGTATGTATTCCAAGAACTCGTGGTTCTATAACACTTCCTAGGGCCCATCCATTGCCTGGTTTATCTTGCCAAAATTTTTATCTGGGAATTAAAATCACAGCCTTGAATATTTGCATACTTGAGATGACTGTGCTTGGAGTGCATTTTACAGAGCCAATCTCACCTTTACTTATCATTCCCACTAGCATCCTGGGAGTATAATCGACCCAGTATGTAAACTATGACAAGATTTTTGACAATGAAAAATGAGGTCCAGTCAATTATTTCTACTATTTCTAAATCTCTGACGAACATGGGCATCTGAAAACAGGACGTACGTAAGACAATAAGAAACAAGAGAAATGGGTAAAGCAATCAGCCCCTCAGACTGGCCCTCCCAGTCAATAAGATCAAGGCTGATCCATTCCTGATCTCAACACCACCTTCCCATTCAAGTTCAACTTCAAGTTTAATTGTTATTCAACCATACGTATGATTACAGACAAACAAAACAGCATTCTTCTGGGGCCTTAATACCAACAATCACACGTAGCATTCAACACCGATAGCATATATAATTATTCTAAACCCCTATCTCTAAACTTCTTGTAGTTCAATTTTTCTTCAGTCTCTGCCTTGAAGATGTTAATATAGCAGGTTCAATGAAAGAAGAAGAGTTTCGAGGGATCCAAGGAAGACTTTGTTTTTTTAATAGTCTGGCTGGAGTGTGGAATGCACTGCCGGAGGGGTGGTGAAAGAAAAGTTTCCTTGCTCTCCAGCCCTTTATGTTTCCTACCCAGCCTGGCTTTGCCTATTACCCCCTAGCCATATTCCTACCCTCCCCCCACCTTCATATTCTGACATCTTCACCCTTCCTTTCCAGTACTGAGGAAAGGTCTCAGTCCAAAACGTTAGCTGTTTATTCCTTTTTATAGATGCTACCTGTCTTGCTGAGTTCCTCCATCATTTTGTGGGTGTTTCTCTCTATAGAATCTAGACCAGCACCTGACTCATCATTGCATGGAAAGCAATTGGCCCAGAGTTTATAATTAGAACTGGCATAGAAAGCCACTCGATGGTTCACAATCCAGTTGAGCCAAAGGGCTTGTTGCGCGACGCTAAGGTTCTGTAATTTACTGTTTGAAATGTTTACAAAGGAAATGACTGCTCCTTTAACTTCTCCAGCTCATCACACACTGTGTCATCTAACACATCAGGATAGATCTTGCTGGGCTGGTCAGATCTGTTGGGTGAACCTTCAGTGGAACTCAGACTTTCACACTTTCATTGCTTAATGTAAAGGTCTGAACATTACTGGGAGAGCTGTGATGCTGGCCAGACTCCATGCAAGTGATATCGAGGACGCAATCACTCAAATCGTAATTCAGTTGCGCGTGGTAGGATGAACACTCAATAACTTCACAGCCTATAGGCAAAAGGGAGGTGAAGTTGTTTATAATCACTTTACTATAGTTTAATACATCTTGGTGTTTTGCTTAGATTTTAATTAAATTTCTTTAGGCTAGCCAAGCTTTTATGCTTGTTCATGAAGATGAATCAATAAATAATAGATTTGCTAAAATCTCCAATTTTATTATTGGTTTGGAAAGGCTGATTTGTTAGGCTTGTTGTCAGAACAATACACTTCTGATTAACTTTTAAGCAGAAGTTTAATTTTCTGACTTTAACTTCTAAAGAATCCCCTGAGAGAGGGGGAGTGGAGTAGAGAGATGAAAATAGACTGCATGCTTGTTTATCCCATCCAGTGTATCGGAGATTCTGGAGATGATCCGACTCTATGTGAAGCTGAGAGTGGAGAAATTGATTTTGCTAAGTTTGATTGGTTCCATACTTGTCCAGTCAATCAAGCCAGCCCTTGTCAACTTCGTGCAGGGAATATGTGTGAAGTTAGATTACAGATGTTCTGCAAGGCATCTCATTTTATCTGCTGAAGTTGATTGACACAGTTAATCATCTCACTGCATCGAGAGTTCTCCAGGGAGAGTGGCTCAAGGGCTGAACTGAGCCACTTCCTCACTGAACTGAGGAAGTATTTTTTTAAAACAAAGTAAACTTTATTCCTAATAAAAATATATTTTCAAGAATAAGCCGCAAAATGCCTTTTCATTTTTACATTCAAAGCCACTGCTTTCAGCACTGTTCTATTACGTTCCTACGTATCAATCAATACCACTGCCATTCAGGTGGCCCTCTGGGGTGATATCGTATTACAATAAATATCCTTCCTTCTAGTAGCAGGCGAGCCCTATGCTGCTGTCCTTCTCCACTGAGCCCTTGTGGTGACTGCACCAAGCCAGTGGGTTTCTTAGCACGTACTCCTTCAGCCTGGAAAGTGCTAGTCAGCAGCTTCTCCACGGATATCTCAATGCGATGGCAGACCAATAAGTTTTGGGCAGACCAGAGAGCGTCTTTCTCCGAGCTGATAATCTGCCTGCAGCATTTGACGTCCACCTCTGTGTGTGTCCATGGGAGCAGCCCACAGATCAGGTACAGCAGGCAGTGAAGAAAGCAAATGGCATGTTGGCCTTTATAACAAGGGGAGTTGAGTATAGGAGCAAAGAGGTCCTTCTGCAGTTGTACACGGCCCTGGTGAGACCCCACCTGGAGTATTGTGTTCAGTTTTGGTCTCCAAATTTAAGGAAGCACATTCTTGCTATTGTGGGAGTGCAGCATAGATTCACAAGGTTGATTCCCGGGATGGCGGGACTGTCATATGTTGAAAGATTGGAGCGACTGGGCTTGTATACACTGGAATTTAGAAGGCTGAGAGGGGATCTGATTGAAACATATAAGTTTATTAAGGGATTGGACGTGCTAGAAGCAGGAAACATGTTCCCGATGTTGGGGGAGTCCAGAACCAGAGGCCACAGTTTAAGAATAAGGGGTAGGCCATTTAGAACGGAGTTCAGGAAAAAATGAAACAGGAAATAGTCTATTGTCTATTATCGGAGAGTTGTCTGTCATGCAGCTGCTCGGGATGGTCTGAGGCACAAGCCCTTGCATCTTTCTCCACATCCTCTTTGTAAATCCACAGTGCACAAAGGGGTGAGGTACCATCTCTTCCCTACTGCAGTCATCCAGAGGGAAAACGCTGTGGGAGTAACGCTCCAGGCGTGTAGGAAGGACCTCACTGGGAGCTGAGTATATACGTATTGTGGGGCCCTGAGAGAGTGGGTATGGTCGACAGCTCATCCCAGCGTTCCTAATGGCTAGCATTATTTATTGTTCTGGCGTTAAAAAGCTTTCATGGGATTATAGTGGGATGTTCAAGTTCATTTACTGTTACATTTTAGCGTGGGCTATACAGTTACTCACGTGTGTGTTTGTGAGTCACCCTGACTGAACCAAGGTGTGTAATAATCATCTCCTCCATCTGTATGTGACTAAATGGGTTCTCTCCCAGGGTCCTAGTGCGCAGTCTGTTTTTGTGCTTGTCGCAATAAAACAAGCAGTTGCGCTAAATGAGCTTCTGACGTCAGTCATCACGGACGGCACATTGGCTCCAGGAAGGGGATTAAAAATTAACAGCGAGATTGAAGAGCTACGACATTGGATGGAGCAACTGACAGCCCAGCCCAGTCGAGGGACCCGGCAGTGTGCCTCCGCCCCCATCCCCGGGCTGGGCTCCTGAAGACGGGATGCTGATCCGGATGGAGGACCAGGGAACCGAGCATCATGCCTTCCCAGGGAACCCTGATGAGACGAGCGTGCCCAGGCTCCCCAACCTGGGGGACACAGCGGAATGCCTCACCCATCTCCCTCATGGCCCACACTGAGGAACCAAAGATGCTGCATGGCAGGAAGCACTGATGCAGCTGGAGCAAGGGAACGACCAACAGGCCTCAGCAATTCACACCACAGGGTCCATCCTGAAGCTCCCCAGAGACAAGAGAGCCAACCACCTGGAGCCTTTCTTGCTGCAAGTCAAACCTGCCACTTAGCACTACAAGTGGAGTCCCACCGAGCCAGCGGTGAAACCTTGCCATGACGCAGGAGAGGTAAGCCTCGCGGGCCCTCCTCAGCCTAACGCCGGCTGAGCAGTGTGAGTACAGGGCTCTCGTAGCGGTGCTGGTGCGGCATTTCGGGCAGAAGCCATTGGAGGAAGCAATGAGGGAAGAACTGTGCAGCAGACAGCGCCGCGTGGGAGAAAAGCAGGGGGCGTTTGCAGCAGAACTCCAGCACTGTGATCGTCATGGCTACCCCGTGTTCCCTCCCACAGCGCAGGAGGTTGCCCTCCATGCGTTTGTAAAGGTGCTGATGCCGGAGCGCCTTTGGCAGCGTGCTCACCTGACGTCACCATCATTGCTGGGCCAGGCTGCTGGCAGAGGCGGAGAGGAGAGAAGAAATTTTGGCCCCTCAAGGTGTTCCAGCCTCACCCTGCGCATGATGTCACCCTGGCCTGGGAGGAAACTGGTGAGGAGAAGCCTGTGAGACAGGTCTGGCCAGCACCACACTGGCCCCGTTATGTGCCATGGAGCGATCTCTGCTGGCGGTGTGACGAGGCAGGCCATGTGGCCCAGGACTGCTCCACACCAATGCCACGCCATGCCACAGCCCAGTGCAGGCATCTGGAAAAATCAAGATGGAGGTACCACCCAAGTCCTCCAGTAGAATCCCTCCATTGTCGCCCCTCTGGGTGGGCCATTTGGGGGAAGAGCAAGGCTTATACATGGACTGTATGGTGGAGGGCATCAGATGCCATGCATTGGCGGACGCAGGGTCAACCGTCACTATCAGCCATCCTAGTGTCCTCCCCAACACAGACCAGCCATCCCCACCTGGGTGGACAACGACAGCGGTCCAGCCGGCGACTGTCACCAGCTACTGTGCGGCGATGTGAGGGAAGATGAGGCTGCATATCGCAGTGGGGAGAAACACAGTGGAGCACAAGGTGTCGCTAAGTGACATCCAGGAGTCCTGCATCATTGGTCTGGACCTGCTGTCTCGCTGGATGTCCTGCGTGGATGTGCCAGGGGGCAATGCTCTACCTGGGCGCTGAAGCCGTGGCTCTCCCGTAGGACAGCTCCAGAAAGCAGAGCCGGCGCAGGTAGTGACCACCACTGGTCTCACAGAGGCTCCCAGTGCAGCACACCCTGCAGTGGTCCAACCAGCACGGCAGAGCCAGGGGCAAGTGGCGGTGGTGGTGCTTCATGTGGCCGCGAGGTAGAGCTCTCCACCATGGACCACCAGCTGGTGAATGGATACCGTACCAGCCCAGGTGACGGGTTGGCTTAGCGTGAGATGGCTGCCAGAGTAGGCAGAGGACTCCACCCTGGATCCAGGGACCAAAGCCCTAAATCCTCAATGGGGCACCCTGGAGATGTGGAATGGGTCGATCTGCCGGTGGTGGCTGTTTTCTGGTGACAACAGACATCTCCTGCAGCTGCTAGTCCCCAGGAGCTCCACACCATGGTGCTGTGGTCAGTACTCTTGCTGGTGGGGTTCAGCCATTTCAAGGCTGCAAAGACATTGGGTAAGTTGCACAAATGCTTCTGCTTGTCGAGAGCACCAAGGCACGTGGTGAGTCTGCTGCCTCTCCTGGATAAAGGGACTATCCCCCAAGCTGGGAAGCTACGAGAAGGGGCTGGGAGAGCTGCTCAACCACATTTCTGCTGTGTTATATTGGGTGCGGTTAGCTGAGCAGCAGAAGGTAGTTGTGTTGCATCAGTAAACGACTGGTACAGTATTGGCCCTCGACCACCACTGACCCCGTGGGGCTGAAAGAAGGAAGTTGCACCCTGGGTGCCTTGTCCTTTGCCTTGCCAAACAATGCCTCCTATTGGGGGGGTGGGTGCTACAGGCACCTCACAGTGCCCCAGGTGGTGGCATTCACCACCACCACCAGGACTTTTGGACTTCATTGTGGACTCTGGGGTTGCTGGGGACACCCCTGACTGTAACCGGGGTATGTAATAATCACCTCCCCCATCTGTATGTGATTGAGTGGGTTCCCCCTGGGTCTGTTTTTTGAGCTTGCTGCATTAAAACCGGCAACTGAGTTAAACGGGGTTCTCCCATTTGTCATCGTGGACCGAATGCTCGCCACAATATGTATATTAACACACATCACACATACACACAGTACTGTTCAAAAGCCTTAGGCACACACATATATATATATAGGCTAGCATGCCTAAGACATTTGCATAGCACTGCATTTGTCAACGTGGGGTGCAGAGTGAGTTTGTAAATCTGGCAGGAGCAAAGGATGTTGGGAACGTCAAGCGTGAAGCACCACGGTAGGGGTGTGGGACAGGTGGCAGAGAAGGAGTGCCAGTGTGTGGGAGGCACAGATGCAGAAACACACAGCCCTGAGACACAGGGCAAGGTAGTTTGATTCCAAACAAATTGTTTATTAATCCTTACAAGAATGTTTCTCTAGTACTTCCCCTCCCTCTCCTCTCCGTTCCCCTTTTTTCCAATTATGATTCATCTCTCGCTGCCCACTTCCCATTCTCAGTCCACAATAGAGACTCATATCAGAATCGGATTTATCATCACTCACATATGTCATGAAATGTGTTTATTTTTTGTGGCAGCAGTACAATGTAATACATAAAATTACTACAGTACTGTGCAAACGTCTTAGGCAACCTAGCTATAAAATTCAAAGTTCAAATAAACATGCCTAAGACGTTTGCACAGTACTGTATAATTTGTGTGTGTGTGTGTGCCTGTATGTTTGCTTTCTATCTTATGTGTACTATATGTGTCTTGTGCTGTGTATGACTGTTGGTACTGTGTTTTGCATCTTGCCCCAGCGAAACATCATTTCCTTTGTCTGCATTCATGGGTATTCATCAATGTTTGAAAAATGATTAAATTTAAACTTGAATTTAATCTCTGATTCCAAGAGTTAAAAGGGGGGCAATGGTTTCATATAGACCCCCTGTTCACTGGTGAAGTGGACGGCACATTTTTAATGTGGGATCATACTTGTAGTCCCAAACAGAAGTCTGATTCAAGCAATGGTTGTCTTTAGCATTAGAACCAACTGTTCTTGGGTGTACAGTGTTGTGACTGACAAAAACTGAGTCGACAGAAGCTGTAACAGGGAAGTACAGTGAATAAATCTTCAGTCACACAGCAAACCTTCAGGACAGAGAGTCAAGTCAAGTCAAGTCAACTTTATTGTCATTTTACTATATACATGAATGCCATCAAACGAAACAATGTTTTTCTGGACTAGGGTGTAAAGCACAGTTATACACTGTTACGAAGCCCCATAACTGGGTCACTTACCAGCAAAGATAGAGAGGTCCGTTGAAGTCTGATGGTACTATTTTTAAAAGTATTTATTGATAAAGGGGCACAAAAATAAGATTAATGCAAACATACAGATAATATACATCGTCAATACCAAATCTAAAGCACGGGTATAATAATAACTAATAAGAAATAGCTCTATCGTTGTCTAGGGGTTAATGTATTGTCTGATGGAAATATAAAAGTCACTGTTAGTTTGTTCAAGCTGCAGTGTTTTGGGTTTAAGAGAGAGACGGTTTAAAACTTGCCCAGGTCTTTTATGATGCCAGTCCTTTGAGTCAGGGGAGTGGGTTTCCCCGTTGTTAGCTAAAAGCCGTTTTCCGTGGTACCAGCCACCAGTCCCAGGCAACGGAACTGAACGCACGTGGCCTCCTTCAAATGGCTTCCAGCTTCCCGCTATTACGGGAGCGATAGTGTTTCTTCTGGTGCGTCTGAGGGGCTGTTCCCACAAACCCTCTTTTATCCTGACTCGCAGGGTCGCAGATGTCAATCAGGTTGGGGGTGATGCAATCCCTCCCTCAACCAGCCCACTTTGCCTGAGGGCGTTCACGTAGCATAGTCTCCAATCCACAAATTCACCTTCCGGAGACAGTGGCTATGTCCCGTAGCTGGGGAAACGAGACATTCTGCACATCTCCATCTCATTTCCTGGGCCCTCTGACCCAACCCAACAGCGATCTTGCGATTCTCACAAAGGAGGGGGCTGCAGGCATAACAACACATAACATTTATGTAACCCACAATAACTTAGGAAAGAAATAATAAAACCTACAAATGAATTATTCATAATTAAACAAACTAAAGTGCTTAAATTAAGTATTGCAGGGTACAGAACAGATTAACTGCTGACACTTCAAATGCGATGTAGCAGGGAGTTCAGAAGGCAAACGGCCTGAGGGAAGGAACAGTTTTCCCATCCTATCCGTTCTTGTCTCTATGTCTCCTACCTGATGGTAGTAAGTCAAAGAGGATGCTGGATGGTTGAGTGGGATCCTTGATAATATTTCCAGGAGAATCGAAGAGAATCTCACCCTCCTGATCCAACACGAAGATGACCATAAACAACTAGCACAGTTTGTATTGCTATATTCATCTACATAACTTTAACATTTTGAATACAGTCCGGTGAATTTACAGAATTACAGATTTACAATGGTAGCACATCCCAACTAGCAGAAAATCTGTGAATGTTCGATACCGGTGTCTGTTCCAAAAACCAGACAGCCAATATATATCCCTTTTGTTACAGTGCTGAGGCATCAATAAACTATTAACCAGAAGGTTACATAACAACTCAGATATGTCCTGAACTCTATCATAAGTGGCAGGGTTACACCTTCAACAATGCACAAATAACAGGAGCATTCATCTATTGTCTTTTCCTATGTCGTTACAGTAAGTTGGCCAGCGGAGTAGTAGCATCCACAGCAGATTTCGAGGCAAATGCTCCAGGTTCGAATCCAGCCAGCTCCTTGCACGCTTCCCATCTGTGCTAGCGTCAGGCTAGTAACTCGGTGTCATAAAACACAGATAAATGCTAAAGAAAAGGCAAGTATGCTGGCCGATGTGCCACAAGTCATGGGGGTGGGGTGGGAACAATGACACAGTTACAATGGGTCAGAGAATGTCCCTTGCCTAATGCTTGATCTCACCAGCCATAAAGTACCAGTTGGAAGTTAAATAGTGTGCGGCTTTATGTCCTGAAGACCGGCTTTCATATTAGTTAATCCATAATTATGCTATCCTTAACTTCATAATCCCAGAATGATACCTAACACAAGAGTTCTGTTCTAATAGTCCTATAGCCTGGACTGAGAACAAACCAAAAGCTGAGTTCAATTGTCAAATTAATTCCATCATTGTAATCTGTGGATTTCAAACCATTTAAAATGACAAGCTGTGGTTAGAAACATGATCTTATGCAATGCTGCCTTTCCAGCATTCCTGGGTTTTGTTTCAGGCTTGCTACATTTGCAGAACTGAACTTTTCCAATCTGTAACTTGCACTTCAAATTCAAGATAGTTTATTTTCAATCTTCAGTACCCAAGTATAAAGGAGAGCAAAATGATGGTTGCTCTGGATCTGATGAAGCATAAAAATCACAGTAATCAATAAAAACAAAAAAGAAACATTGATGAATATAAATATAGAAGCAATCCTAAAAATACGCAATGTACAAGTGACTGTTTTATAACGTACATAAACTTACAATGTTAACAATAGATCTTCCTATTTACACTTTCAGCACAGTGAAAAGCCTTCTCCACCCTCTCTCACTCAGCTCAGTTCTACTTATGTCAATTATCTGCTCCATCACATACATTATCTTCATTCTCACCACCCCTCCTTTTCTGGACATCTCAAAACTTGACGAGGCGATGCTTCAAGAAGGCAACATCTATCATTAAAAATGCCCACTATCTGGGTGCTGCCACTTTCTCATAGTTACCATCAGAAAGGAGATACGGAACAATTAAATCCCACACCACTAGGTTCAAGAACAGCTACTTCCCTTCAACCATTCAGTTTCGAACTGACTTGCACGTCCTTAATTACCACACTTTAGAAACACTTTGACCGCATTGCACAAAGGACTTCACTTTTCATTGTTATAATTGTGGTTTTTTCTAGTAAAAATTCTGTAATTATTACGTGCTTTTATTGTATATGCTGCATTTCTGAATCTATCTGCCTGTGATGCTGTTCAGTTTATCTTGCATGTACTTGTGCATATGACAATAAACACAGCATCGACTTTGATTTCAATAAAATTTAAGTTTAATTGTCATTCAACCATTCATGAACACCTATGAACACAGCAAATTAGACAGTGTTACTGTGGAACCAAGGTGCAAAACACAGTACTAACAGTCATACACAGCACAAAGCACTTTTCATACATATAAGATAGTACAATCTTACACTGCCTAGCTTCATTGATCTGAATCACAAGTTCTGCTCATTGCTTCACTGCCTGACCTGCTGATAATTTCCTGTATTTTGTGTTTTTACACAAAAATATATATATGCACCTGTAGTTTTCATTTGTTTTTCTCCCTTTTGTCACTGTTAGGCCAATATCCCCAGAATCTTTTGTCCTCATCTTTGGAGAGAGCTGAAACTGACATTCTTGGACTGTTTTGATGGCTTGTGGTTTGATGTTTCATATTCTGTTTTTTTTGCCGTATGTGCATAATTGCATCCACCACTTGCACCACTAGCTGGTTCTATACTCTCTGAGTGAAGAAATTTCCCTTAATGTTCCCCTGAAATATTTCATTTTTCACCCTCAAACTACAACCTCTAGTTGTAGTTTCACCCAGTCTCAGTGGAAAAAGCCTGCTTGTGTTTACCCTATCCATACCCCTCATAATTTTCAATACCTCTATCAATTCTCCCCTCAATTTTCTACGTTCTATGGAATAAAGTTCAAACTTATTCAAGCTTTCCTTATACCTCAGGTTCTTAGTCCCAGCAATGTCCTTGTAAATTTTCTCTGTACTCTTTCAATCTGATTTTCATCTTTCCTGTCAGTGTGTGGTGTGGCCTCCGTCAGTTGTGGTTGACCATGGGTACTGCACCTCAGGCAGTCACTGGGAGTGGCTTCTCCAAGGCGCAAGCCAGGGCAGAGTTGATATGGAGATCCGTCTGTTGCCCATGCAGTGGGACCCCCTCCCCCCATGCTGATGACAGGTCTAAAGGAACGATGAAAGTCGATACAGTTTGATGGCAGCAGGATCGCAGGAGTTGCCATGCCAGTGCTGGGTACAGCAGTCAGCCCCTTCGGGACTCCGACTCTGGACTTTCCCTCCGGGTTTACTCCCAAAGCCTTTCCCGTGAGCGGGTTCAGCCGCAAGGCAGCGGAGGTTTGAAACTGTTCTCCCTCTCCTGGATGAGCTACCATCCGTGGTTAACGACCCCATCTGCCCGGAGCAACTGGTTTTAAGGTGCCAGTGGCCCGCCTTTGCCCTTTCTCCTGACAGTGAGAACAGCTCTGCCAGGCATAAGAACTGTGCCACACTTGAAGGCCAGGAGTTGGACTTGGTTGTCAGAGGCTGTGTGAGATGCACGCCATGAAGAGCATTTGTTTAGCAGTGGGAGCTCATCCCCACTACCACCCTTCGGCTGTGACTACCCTTGGACCTAGAAAACAGCAAACAGTACTCCAAATTAGTCCTCACCAACTTCTTCCACATAACATCCCTTCTCCTGTACTCAATACTTTAATCAATGTAGGCCAATGTGCCAAGAGCTTTCTTTACACCCTTTCTACTTGTGACACCACTTTCAAGACATTTTGGGCCTAAGTGCCCAGATCACTTCATTCTTCCACACTCCTCAGTGTCCTGTGGCTCACTATGTAAGACCTGCTCTGGTTGATTTTCCCAAGGTGTTCTCTCAAACTTAACCTGAATGAAGCAGTCCCGTCCATACCACAGGTAGCTGAGGCAGAATATGACCCATCCTCATTTTGTTCACCAAAATAAACTAAATTATACACACAGTGCTGTTTTGTTAGTTACATTTGCTTGTCAATACAAATATCTAATAAGCAAATCATATGGCAGTAACTCAATGCAGAAAAACATGCAGACATGGTCGAGAGGTACAGTATTTTTTTTCAAATCAAACATCAGAATGGAGAAGAAATGTGATCTAAGTGATTTTGACTGTGGAATGATTGTTGGTGCCAGACAGGGTGGTCTGAGTATCTCAGATACTGCCAGTCTCCTGGGATTTTTACACACAACTGCCTTCCAAGTTTACAGAGAGCTTATGTGAAACAAACAAGCAAACAGAAACACTCAGTGACTGCAGCTCTGTAGGTGAAAAATTCCTTGTTAATGAGAGAGGTTGGAGGAGAATGGGCAGACTGGTTCAAGTTGCCATGAAGGAGACCGTAACTCAAAGAATCATGTGTCCTGACAGTGGTGTGCTGAAGAGCATCTCTGAATGCACATGTCAAACCTTGAAGTAGATGGGCAACAGCAGCAGCAAACCACAAGCATACACACCGTGGCCACTTTATTCGATACAGGTGGTACACAATAAAGTGACTATTGAGTGTACAATATGTCCCAAAGATGTGTTGGTAGTTTCACTGATGACTGTGCTTCCTTTTTATTGAGGTAAATGACTAAAGTAGTTAAAGGGAATGAGTGCGTAATTAAGAAAACATTTCAGATTTAGAGGGAAATATAGAGAGCATGATTTGGATTGATGAAGGGTGCTGGTCTGAAATGTTGGCTCTTTATTCCTGACTTGCATTCAGGGAGAAAACTTCATAACATTTGGATTTCCCAAAGAGCTTTGCAGTTCAACAAAAAAAAGAAAGCCTTAATATGGGAAGCTCTAGGGAGATTAAGTAGTTATTCAGCCATGATGTATTCCATAAGGGTACTCAGTGCTGTGGCAAACAGGGTAGCTGTCTCAAAGCTCCTGTAGGCAAGGTTTTATTTTAATTCTTGTTACTGTCCGTGTGGATTTTGCACACTATTCCTTTGACAGTGTGGGTCCCTCATGGGTGCTGTGCTTTCGGAGGTGCTCCCAGTGAGAGGACGGCGTCAGTGCTGGGCAAATGGGATAGGTTGAGGAGGGGAAAAAGCTGCATGATAGGGACTGGTTTGGTGAGGGGCGGTGGGCCGCAGGGTGGGGAAGTGGGGTGATGAGGAATTGCGTAGACCAGGAGGAGAGAGAAAGGGACAAGATCTAGACTCCAGCATCTGCTGTCTCTTCTGTACGGTGGTTGTCCGTCACATCTGATGACGACAGAAGACCTGTGTGGGAGAGCCGTCGCACTGGGGCAGTTCCACTCTCTTGACCTCAGAAATCTGAGTCCAGTGGTACGAACAAGCGTCACAAACTGGAGTCTTCCTTGGTTGCAGTGGATGACCATGTTATCTTCTGTGCCATGTCATGCCTTTTGCTCTCTAGCAGTAGTGTCTTCTTGGCCATTCGATCTCACTGTAGCTCTCATCCAGTCTGCCAGAGCTGACTTCACCTGCTGGGACAGGCATGTCCCTAACTCACCGGGGTATGAGGCCACCAGCTACCCTCACATGGTTTAGCCTGACTGTCGTAGTGTTGGAACAGGTTGTGGCCATTGTCACATGTAAACAGCCACAGGTGGGCACTGAGTGTCCAGTGGGGAAGAAAGGTGATTAAGCTGCCTCAGAATGGACACGACAAGCCCCTTCACTAGAGGAGCCAGTACTAAATGGAAACTGATTCTAAGTTGCTTCCCAACTGAAAAGTGTAAATTTAAATCCCACAATCAGCTTAGAGCAAAATATATTTGAATTATCAGCAACTTGTATTTACACCACAAATTCAACAGTGCTCTAAGATATTACATTGCAATATTGCATGAAAAAGTTTCTACTTTACTGTTCTTTTTTCTCACTTCCTGGTCTATTCAGTTTTTCCTACATTGCACCCCACCCCACATTCATCTCATTTTCTTCCCCTTCCTCCACCCTCTTCGTCTACCCATCGCCCACAGACTTATCCTGCTGGGTCTTCTCCCCACTCTCGTATTTGTACTCCCCATCTCTTATTAGTTCCATGCTCCAGCTTCCTCGTGGTCCAATTCCATAATATGCAGCCCTTTGTCGCCTGTTCCTGTCACCTCCCAGTTTCTGTTGTTATTTCCACTTGTTCCTCCTATTGTATGCCAATTTTTATCCCACCTTTCCCCCTCACCTCTTTACACTGGCAATCTCCTCATTCTCCCAGATGAAGGATTTCCATTAGAAATGTTGTCTGCTTTTTCCCTCTGCAGATGATGTCTAACCTCTTAAGTTCCTCCAGCAGTTTGTTTCTTGTTCCATATCGCAGCATCTGCAGTTTCTTCAGTCTTCATTTCTAAATGGATTCAGTTCATAACATCAAAGGTTCAAATATTCAAAATATAGTTATTATCAAAGTATGTGTGCCGTATGCAGCACTGTGATTCATCCTCCCGAGGCGAGCCATGCAACCAAGGAACACCATGGATCCCCTTCAAAGAAAATGGCAAGCTGCCGACACGCAAAAGAAAAGAACAAATCAGGCAAACGGCAAAAAATGAATGAATAACACACAGGATGTTGAATATCAAACCACAGAGTCTTTGAAAGAGTCTAGGAATATTTAGTTCAGTTCAATTTAGCGCTGTGTCGTTCGTTGACTGCAGGCCTCAGAGCCACTCTGCCCAGATCAAAATTACACAAAACACCAATAAAAAAAGGAGTGACGAGAAACCAGAAACACGGTTAACATGAACTGCGGAGTCCTTTAAAAATGAGTCAGACCCACAAACCGTGATAATGAAACCCTGCCCAAGACCCAAGAGTCCCGCACCTTCGTCTGGCAGCAGAGAGTGAGAACGAACGGGTAACCAGTCAAATGCAGGCAGACGGAGATTCAAAGATTCAGACAACACTGAACACCGCTTCACCTTCCACTCTCATCCACATTGATTTCAATCCTGCTCGACTCTTTAATCAGCGAGTTGGTCAAGAAATGATCATAGGTTCACAGTCCACCATTAGGCACCCTCCATTCTCAACCAAGCCACGTCACAGAAATTTTTGAATTAGCTCATAGTTTGCATTTGAAATGTAAATCACATAATTAATTGAGAGCAAAATATATTTGAATTAATCTGACAGTTTGCATTTAAAAAGTACCTTTAACATGAAATGCTGCCCTAAGACACTGGACTGGGACATTATATAGAAATCTGTTGCCAAGTCACTTAAACAGAAGTTGACCAGCTTAAAGAACTGGGTTTAAAAGTGTATCTGAAAGCAGGAATGATGGAGGAGAGTTGCAAAGAACCACATTTTTAAGATTCTTAATTATATAATTATTGAAAATTGTCTAGCTTTCATCACATGCTGGCTGTTGGTTGTCAATTGTCAGCCAGCCTATCCCTCGTACCTTCACGTTTTCCAAAGTTTAGATTGAAATCTCTGGTTCAGATTCACTTACAAAGTCAATGTAAATTCCAAGAGTCCCTTACCATTCACATTATTAATTAACTTTCCACACTTTCTAGCACTGTTGTGTTCCTTCTTTCATTCCTTAAAACATTGATCTGGAAATCTCTTTTACATTCCAGAAATTCAGCCACGTCATTATTAATATTGATTTGGTTTATCCAGTCTAGACCAACTAGAGCAACTAAAGAGCCCCTTGATTACTGTAAGCCACTGTGTAAATCATCTCTAATTTCCTCATTTATACCCTGCTCTGCTAATGTTCTCTGTGCCCCACCACGTCTTCTCTTCACTCAGACTAATTTTATACATTGATCTGCCAAGCATTGTACTGCTGCCACAAAACAAAAAAAATATATCATATCTAAGCTGTATAACGTATAGGGCGCCATAGTGGCATAGACAGCACTACGGTAGTGTAGCAGTTCACACAACACTATTACAGCTTGGGGTGCTGGAGTTCAAAGTTCAATTCCCGTGCCTTCTGTAAGGAGTTTGTATATTCTCCCCGTGATCATGTCTGTTTCCTCTGAGAACAGAGTCAGAGAATAGAAAAAAAATAAAAAGCTGAATTTAAAAAAAACAGTATTTCCACAATTAGCTATACAATCCACTATTGCTGTTGCTCCTTCATTCTCTTCCTCCTCTCAGGTGAATCCAAGGCAATTATGATGCTGGTCTGCCAGTTCTGAACACACTCTCCGAAGGACCATTACACTTACCTGGCTCCAGATTGGAAAATTGGTTGTCAATTTCAGCATCAATCATTTGGTTCCGACCAAAAGGGTCTGTCCAGTGATGAAACATGAAGACCATTGGGAAAGACTGGTGCTGATCTTCTTCCTCTTCACCACCTCAGGAAGCAACACGATTGAGGCCGTGAACCAACCCCTGCTGTACAAAGGGACAAGCACAGAAGTGTGGTATCACAGGTGCAGAGATGCACTGCTGTAAATCAAAGCTCGGTCAGGCAAAGACAGATCCACATCAGAACCAGCTCCACAGTATTGCTGCATCTTTGGGACATATTACAGCATCTTCTTGTGAACTAATTGACTTGGCTCTTCAGTCAATGCTGCACTGCAGGTAAGCTTGGCAATCTGTGCATGGCATCTGTCTATAGTTGAGATGAAAGGTGGTATGTGGTGAAGCGTGTATGCAGATTGTAGTGTTGTTTAGAAAGAAAGAAGTATCGGCAAATGACATCTCTTGTCCTTTTAAAATAATTTCTAACCATTTATGAAGAAGAATCTGACTGTATATGGTATACATACTTCTGTAATAACTTTGAACTTTGAACTCACTGTAACATAGAGGCAGGCCCATGCCAGAATGAGACTCTACTCAATCTAATTCATCCTTATCCATCATGGACTTAATTAACTTTGCTTAAATCTTCCCATAGTGCTTGCTTCTAGTGATTAAGAGGTCCACAATATTCACAAATTAGCTTGTTGACTGAGAGGGCTTTAACTTGAGGCCTAGTCATTGCTACAGTCGAGACTATGCAGCTCCCCTGCTGTCAGTCTCACCACTAAACAATGGGAACAGACTTGCAGTACTTTAGATAACCAGTGTGCAACAGGGTCTTGTGATTTCAAGAGAAACTTTCAAAATAATCACTCGCTGTTAGACTGCACACTGCCTTAGTGCACCAGCTTCAGCGCCCCCATAGTAGGCAGGAACATGGTCCACACCGTCCAGCTTTTCTGCAAATGAGCAGCTCATTGATGGGATAGAGGTGCAGAACTTGAAGTTCCTCATATCCAGCATTGCCGTGTGATTTTAAGAAAGATGTTTAAAAAATATTTTACAAAACACATTTAGTTGGCTGAATGTGCTGTCATTGTACCAGAAAGATCTCATCTGTATAAACAATTTGTAAGACAAATGTTTCACCGTGTCTCAGTATATCTAGCAATAATAAACAAATTCCAATTCCAATTCCATGCTCAGTCACAGAATTTTAGTCTAGCAATAACTGAATGAAAAAAGATATATTCTTAAGTCATTTTCCATGTGACTTGATAGTGGGTTGAATATACAGATAGTGGTGGAAATTGAACCTGGGGTATTAACACTGTAATAGTGTTATAGTCACCTCCTGTAAGGAGTTTGTTCATTCTTTCCATTTCCATGTGGGTTTCCTCCAGGTGCTCCAGTTTCCTCCTACAGTCCAAAATTGTACAGGGTTGGTGGGTTAATTGGTCTTGTAAATCGTCCAGGATTAAATTGGGAGATTGCTGGGTGGTAAAGCCCAAAGGGCCAGAAATACCTATTCCACGGTGGATCTCAATAATTTTTTAAAAATGCTAACCACTATGCCACCATGGTAACCCAAACATCTGAAAATTCCTGAACATTTTAGATTCTGGAAATGTCATTAAAGTAGTTCTGGGTAAGATTGCACATGGTGTGACAATCTGAAAATGGTTATCTGAAATCAATAACTAATCAGCATTTTACATGAATATCTTTGTAACTAGCTTAATAAATGGGCAGAGCTATTCCAAATAAACCTTCATGCAATAAGCAGAAGAAATGAAGCTTTATGGGGAATGCATTCAAGTGCTTGTTATTCATATCACACTGTGCTATTTCAACCCACTGCTTTCTTGAATAACAAACCAATTGTTCACTGCGTGTTTCAAAGACCTGCAGCTAGTTTTTAACTAACATAATAAATTGCAGTTATTTTTCATGCATCTGTTTCGAGAAAGGTATAACGAGTGGGAATGAGGGTGCAAAATGCCATCACTGGCAGACAAATACAAGCAGTCCATTCTTTTCCCCCGCAATGGGTGATGAGGCAACCTTGTGTAAGAAGCTGCTAGTATCTAAAAGAAAAAATATAATTTTATACCATCATTTACTTACATAGACATTCACCTTTAATTATGATTTTAAAATTCAAGCATCTTACAAAAAAATTCCTTGATGTACAATACAGACGCTTCTGTGCCTACCGTCACTTTATGGACATAAATATAATCTATTGACGTAAGCTATCTTATTCATTTATATTTATTGCATTTTTTATTATTACATTATATATATCACATATGTATAGTTAATGTCCCCAGGACTTTTACACAGTACTGAAGTAATTATACAACTGCTGCTGCTGCAGAGAAACAGATTTCATGACATATGTGAGAGATGATAAACCTGATTCTGATATTGGTCTCTATTGTGGACTGAGAGTGGGAAGGGGGCAGAGAGAGGGGAATCATGATTGGGAAAGGGGGAAAGGAGAGGGGAGGCAAAGGGAAGCACCAGAGAGATCTTCTGTAGTGATTAATAAAACAATTACTTGGAATCAAACGACCTTGCCTGCAGTCTCTGGGCTTGCCTGCACCTGCGCCACCCTACACCCCTTCTTTGTCACTTGACCAACACCTCTGTTGCAGCACTCCACCATCACCATTCCCAACATCCTTTGCTCCTGTCAGATTTACGTACTCAGTCTCTGCTTTACATTGACAAATACAGTACTGTGCAAATAGGCACCCTACCTATAAATATATATGTGCCTAAGACTTTTGCACTGTACTGTATAATCTATATCTTACTGCATTTTTTGTGTCACATCAGATACAGAGAAACAATCATGCCCCTTTACACTTGTTTACGGGAAATGATATTAAACAATTTTAAATCTTGAGTCTTGAAAATGTATCACAAAAACAAGAACTGCTGAAACACTCAACAGGTAAGATAGTATCCTTGGACTGAAGAAACAGAGCAAATATTTTTGATCCAAGATCTCTGATATATGATCAAAGTCAAAGTTGCTTTCATTGCCCTGTACTCAAATACATGAACATGCAAGTGCAATGAACAACTTCTGGGGGCTTCCTCTGGGTGTTTTTGTTTCCACCCTCATTCCAAAGACACATCGGTAGTAGGTTATTTGCTCAGCTGAGTGAGGTAATTCAGTGGAGTATCTCTAAATAAATGAAAATAAAATGCATCACACTCCCTTCCCACCAGTCATTCTGAGAAGTTTGATGTTTTGTCCACTTTGGAGTTGATTTGTCATATTTCCTGGTCCCATCTCCTAAAGTTGCCAGGGAGAAGCAACAAGCAGTTTACTAGAAAATAGGCTTTCTGATGGTCTTGGAAGACAGGAAATTCAAAAATCAGTTTGGAGAGTTCAGACCTAATGCAGGGTCTTCGCCCTAAGCATCCCAGCTGTGGCAGGGGCTGATGCCACCACCTCTTACAAAGTGCAATCAAGTGACAGAGGTGACAACAGGGCTTCACTTCCAGATGAGCTCGATGCCTTCTATGCTCACTTTAAGGGTCAAAACATGGAGGAACTATCACAAACTCCACAGCCTCTGATAATCCTGTGATTTCAGTCTCTGAGGCCGGCATGAGAGCATCCTTCAGGAAGCTGAACCCAAGGAAAGCATCCAGCACAGACGGGGTACCTGGCCAAGTACTGAAGACCTGTGCTGATCAACCGGCTGGTGTGTTCACTGAGATCTTTAACCTCTTGCTTCAGCAGTCTGAAGTACCCAACTGCTTCAAAGAGGCTTCAATTGCACTGTGATAACCTGCCTCAATGATTATTGTCCAGTTAAAATTACATCCAGGTGTTTTGAGAGGTTGGCGATGAAACATATCAACGGCAGCCCGAGAAGTGACTTGGATCCAATCGAATTTTAGTACCAGCATAACAGGTTCACAACTGATGCCACTTTATTGGCTCTTCACTCAACCTTGGAATATCTGGATATCTAAGACACATACTATACATCAGGATGCTTATCAACTGCAGCTCAGCAGTTAATACTATCATCCCCTCAAAACTAACTAATATGCTTCAAGACCTTGGCCTCAATACCTTCTTGTGCAATTACATCCTCAATTTCCTCACTAATAGACCCCAGTCAGTTTGGATTGGCAACAACCTCTCCTCCACAATCTACATCAGCACAGGTGGACCATAAGGCTGTGTGCTTCGTCCCCTGCTCTACTCACTTTAACAAGACTCTGTGGCTAAGCACAGCTAAAATGCCATATTTAAGTTTGCTGATGGCAGCATTGTTGTAGGATGAATCAAAAGTGGTGATGAATCAACACATAGGAGGAAGATTGAAAATCTGGCAAGTAAAGCCACATCAACAAATACCTCTCACTCAATGACAGCAAGACCAAGGAGTTGATTATTGACTTCAGCCCACGAGCCTGTTCTCGTCAGATCATCAAAGGTTGAGAGGGTCACCAACTTTACACCCACCTCCGAGGACCTGTCCTGGGCCAGGCACATTAAGCACAATAGCGAAGAAAGCACACCTACAGTTATAAGTCTGCGAAGATTTGGCAGAACTTTGACAAACTTCTATAGGTGTGTGTTGGAGAGTGTTGGCTGAATCACAGCCTGGCATGGAAATATCAATGCCCTTAAATGGAAAATCTTACAAAAAGTAATAGATACTGCCCAGTCTATCATGGGTGCCCACTACTGAGCACATCTACATAGAGTATTGTTGCAAGAAAGAAGCATCCATCTTCAAGCCATCTGGGTCATGCTCTCTTCTCAGTTATGCCATCAGGAGGAAGGTACAGGAGCCTCAAGGCTCACACTTGCCCTGTTCAGGAACGGTTATTACACCTCAATCAGGCTTTTGAACCAGAGGGGATAACTTCACTCAACTTCAATTGCCCTGTCACTGAATTGTTCCTACAACATATGGACTCATTTTCAAAGACATAACATCTCAAGTTATTGATATTTATTGCTTATTTATTTATTAATAATATTATTATTGTTATTGTTTCTTACTTTTCTTTCTATTTGTATGTGCACAGTTTGTTGTCTTTTGCACACTGGCTGTGCATGCTGTTGGTATGCTCTTGCAATGATTCTGTTCCAGTTTTTGGATTTATTGAGTATGCCTGTAAGAAAATGAATCAGAGTTGTATATGAAGATATATATGTACTTTGATAATAAATTTACTTTGAACTTTGAACACTTCCTTTCTTCCCACGTGTGCTGCCTGGCCTGCTGAGCTTCTCCAGCATATTGTTTGGTGCCAGACAGTCTTTGACCTGAAAAGTTAGATCTGTCCCTCTTTCAACATTTGCTGCCTGACCTGCTTATAATCATTCCATCATTTTTAATTTCACTTCAGGTTTCCAGTATCAGTGTATTTTGTTGGTTTACAGTGCCTACGTGCATTAGCATATAGTGGTTAGACTCCAGAATTCACTCTATCTACTTGAAAGGATTGTATATTGGAGGTAGAATTCAAAGATCAGCCTCTAATCAGGGTCAAACTGCATGACAAGATGATAATATTAAATTCTTTTTGCAATTCATGTGATAAAACCTAATCCTTACCAGGATGAGTGGTCTGAGGGAAGTGGGCTAGATATGTTGTGTCAGCGCACTCCCTTGTCACCTCCAAGAAGCCTCCAAACCCAATGACAAAATTGAGGCTTCCGTGCCTCAGTGACCTGGAGAGCTACATTGGTTGGAGTTAGGGCTCTTGGGAGGGTTACCCATGCCAAACAGGTGAAAGGGTAGAGGCCGGACAGAGAGTGGTCCACCGGTCCTCCAGGTTCAGGGGTTCAGATCAGGGCAAACGCGGACTGGTAAAACAAAATTGTTATAGATACAGCAATGAAGAATCTGCTCACATCTGAGTGTGAATGTATTCCTGAGTCTCCACCCGGGACTTGTGTGACCGACAGTTGTGAAAAATCAGAGAAAGCTCCTGACATGATGATGGAAGACCTGAACACTGCTGGAGATGGAAGACCTTATTGCTGCCCTAAATGACAGTAGTGTGCTGGGCATTAAGTATGTAAGTACTCCCTTGTCCAGAGGAAAGTAACTTCCTTCAGCAATTCCTTGTGCTAACCTAAAATAGGACTACACACCCCAGGGGGTAGCAGTTAACTGGAATGAGCTGCCAAAGGAAGTGGTCAAGGCAGGTACAACTGCAACATTTAGGAGGTGTTTGAACAGATACTTTGAGTGGAAGGGTTTGGAAAGTTATGGGCTGAATGCAGGCATCTGGGACTAGCAGGGTTGATGCTGAGGTGGATCAATTAGTGACAGACCACAGATAACAGGGAGCAGCATGGTGGATACTATGGTGGACCAGTTGGGCCAAAGGGCCTATTTCTGTGCAGCATTACTCTATGAAGCTATGACCATAAAACAAGTATGGTTTATTGAGCTGAAAAACTTGCTTCTGTGCTCTAAATACATTGTAGTACTTTATACTTTTATTAAGGTGTGGTATTATGAAGAAACAACCTAATAATTAGGGCACACTGTAGTGTAGTGGTTAGCGAAATGCTATTAAGGTGACATCTGGTGGTTCAATTCCTGCCACTGCCTTTAAAGATTTTGTACTTTCACACTGTGACTGGGTTGGATTCCTCCAAGTGCTCCGGTTTCCTCCGTATTCCAAAGGTTAAGGTTAGTAAGTTCTGGGCATGCCATGTTGGTACCAAAAACATGGTGACGCTTCTGGGCTGCCCCCAGCACATCCTCAGGCTGTATTGGTCATTGATACAAATGACAAATTTCATTGTATATCCTGGTGCATGAAGCTAATCTTTAGAAGGGCGGAATGGTAGCATAGTGGTTAGCATAATCTTTAGACGGGGTAAAGGTAGCGTAGCAGTTAGTGTAATCTTTAGAAGGGTGGAACGGTAGCATAGTGGTTAGCATAATGCTTCACAGAGCCAGCAACATGGGGTCAATTCTGCCACAGTCTGTAAGGAGTTTGTGGGATTCTTCTGAGTGCTCCAGCTTCCTCCCGCGTCACAAAGACATACAGATTAGTAGGTTGAACATTAACATGGGTGTAATTAGATGTTGCGGGCTCATTGGGCAGGAAGGGCCTGTTGCTGTGTTGGCTCTCTAAATGAATAAAATAAACGATAATCACCAAATTCTGCAAAAAGCTAACCAATGTTATTTTGCACTTGGAACTAAGAAAGATAGCTGTGCTGTAGGCTAATTACGAGCCATTTCCTGATCCTAAAATCCTGCTCCAAGTAGATGATAATTTGGACAATAATCATTCCATTGCTGATAGTTTGTAGAATTTAAAATGCTGTTCAAAAGACCTAAAATAGAGCATTATTTAAATTGTACTACTTTATTTTTGCTTTAATCACCAACATTTCTTAACATTAGATTACTTTGCAGTCCAATTGAACATACTTTCATATTACTTTCTTATCCAAGTGAACTATCGGTCGTATCACCAGTGGAGTGATGAAAAGGTCTGTTGCTTCATGCTTTATAATTTATTTTGCATTTTCATAAGATTTTGTTCTTGTCTTTGAGGTTGTTAAAGTATTTCTATAGACCTCAACAAGCAAATCAATTTTATAAATGAACATAATTAACTATAAATAAATTATGTGTTAACAGAAGTCACCATTGCACTCAGTACTTGAATGAATATGATAGGATTTCAGTCACAGCAGTAAGCTAAATTACCTTGTCTCTGTGTCAAAAGAACTGAGGGTGTAAATCCTCAAATCTTTGCTCAACCCATTGGCATGACCATACTGACCTGGAAGAAACTGGAGTTGAACATAGTACATAGAACAGTACAGTACAGTAGAGTCCATTTGGCCCATGAATCTGTGCCAACCTTTGAGTCTACTCTCAGCTCAATCTTGCTGGCCAGTGGGGTAGTGGCATCAGCACTGGACTTTGGGGCCAGAGGTCCCAAGTTCAAATCATTACACACTTACCAGTTGGGCTGAGCTGGGTGTCAAGCTGGGAACTTGGCCTCGTAAGAAACAGGCTAATGCTAAGGAAACAGCAAAAAATGATGCCCGGTGCACCGCAAGGTGCAAAAAGTAACAACAAGTTGAATCCAACCCTTCTCGTGCCTATAGCCGTTTACTTTTCTTTCATCTATGTGCCTGTCCAACAGTCTCATAATTGTTCCTAAAATATCTCCCTCTACCACAACACCTGGCAGCATGTTCCACGTGCTTACCACTCTCTGTGTATAAAATTTACCTCTACTATCTCCCCTGAACTCTCTTCCAACATATTAAAATTATACCCCTTCGTATTTCACCCTGGGAAAAAGTCTCTGTCCATCCATTTTACTATGCCTCTTATTATCTTATACACGTCTATCAAATTACCTGTCATCCTCCTTCTCTCCAAGAAGAAAAGCCATAACTCACTTAACCTATCCTCAGAAAACATTAATTTAATGGTGTCTGTTTCTCATGTGCTAAATTATAAGGAGAGTTGCTGGAATATGTGAGGTAAAGTGTGGTTTGTTTGAGGTTTTCTATACATTATATGAAATTATTAGGATTAATTTCAATGCTCTGGTAGGATGACCAGAGCATTGAGTTTACTTGAGTTTGCTCCACCATTCACAAAGATCACAGTCAATCCAACCTTCTTCCAACCTACTTTCCTGTCCTATCTTCATAACTTCCAATTCAGCCCCCAGAGCTTTCTAGAGCAAGGAACAATGAGGAAGCTGTTGTGATGAAAATTAAAATGGCTAAAGGATGTTTTTACAGGTAAATGAATATTTAAAATCTAAATATATATGGGCAATGTGCATGTAAATAGAGAAATCTTGGTCAGCATGGGTGAGTTGGACTGAAAGGCCTGTTTCCATGCTGAATATCTTTATAATTCTATGTCTGAGAATTATGGGAGCTTATCTCCTAGTAAATTATTCTCACTGAAAAGACAAATTTATTTTTGAAACACATCTTCACCACTTGACATACAGTTGAGGACAATCATTAAAGCCTGTTAGATTTTTTTGTTCTCTGTTGATGGTTCTGGCTGACTCAATGCACCTGTATGCAGTAATCTTCAAAAGCAGGAGAAAGCTAAGTACTGGCTTCTTTTATTTTGCCTCAGTGAAAATCACAGCCTTTTGCCTTCAGTATATTTTCGCTACCACAGCAGTGTCTACACTTTCTGAGGAGACTGAGGCATGCAAGACTCTCTGCCATCATTCCGACAACTTTCTTCAGGAGCAACATCGAGATTGACATGAGAAGAAACTGTTTTTCCCAGAGAGTGGTGAATCTGTGGAAGTCTCTGCCCAGGGGAAGCAGTTGAGTCTTCCTCACTAAATATATTTAAGAAACAGTTAGATAGGTGTTTACATAGTAAGGGAATTAAAGGTTATGGGGAAAAGGCCGCTAGATGGAGCTGAATTTATGGACAGAGCGGCCATGATCTTATTGAATGGTGGGGCAGGCTTGATGGGCCAGATGGCCTACTCCTGTTCCTACCTCTTATGTTCTTATGTTAGGTTCTTATCGTCTTGTTTTGTCTTGTCTTGTCTGGCACAGAAGTTGCAAGGTATTAGACTACAATACCCTACAGAGGACAGTAAAAACTGCCAAGAAAATCATCAGGGTCTCCCTCCCTTCCTACTTATGATATTTACAGGGAGTGTTGTAGACAAAGGGCAAAAGCACTGTTTAGGATCCCTACACCCCTCCCAGAGTCTTCTTGAGCCACTATCATCAGGAAGGAGGCACAGAGCATCAGAACTGGGATTCTCATACTGGGTAATAGCTCCTTCCCTCAGGCTGTGAGACAAATGAATACCATGCCACCACTGAGGTCTCATCAACAGGACAGTGGGTTGTTTACTGCCCACCTATACTGCATACTTCACATGCATTTTGTGGGTGTGGCGTGGTCCATAGGAACATTGTTTCGTTTGGTGGTATCAATGTACAGGCAGATGACAATAAACTTGAATTTGAACCCGAACCTTTGAGAGAGAGTAAGGGGAAACAAAATAAGGTATTTTCATTTTTACAGTTTTTCATTAAGCATTTTAAATGTCCCAAAGCATGTTACAAAATGAATTCCTTCCTGAAAGTTACTGTCTGTTCTGCATCTAATGCCATTCCACATCAGAAACTGCCTCATAAACTAGGATGAGATGAACTCATCAATAGAGTTCTACAACACAGACTCAGGCTTTTCAGCCCAACAAGCTCATGCCAGCCATCAAACACCTGTTTACACTAAGCCACCCACTAATCCCATTTCACTCAATTCATCTTCTTCCAGGGTTCCACCACTCAGCACCACACCAGGGATAATTAACAGTGGTCAATTAATCTCCCGACCTGTACGTCTTTGGGATGTGGGAGGAAGATGGAGCAGAGGTTTGGGGGAACAAGGAGAATCCTAAGTAGTCACATGAAGAAGGTGCAAACCTCATGTGGGAAGCGCCAGCGGTCAGGATCAAAGCCAGGTTGCTGTTACAAGGAGGCACTGACACCCTTAGCTGTGCCACTGTGCTTCCAGGCATGTTTATTTCCACCAGAGTATTTTGGCAGCACTGTTTGAGGAAGGCATATTGGCCAGGTCCTCTGGGAGGACTACCTGATCTGTCTTAGAATCGTGCTATAGGATTTCTGATGAATATCTAGTTTGCAATCAGTTTGTTGTTAATATTAATTTTACCAATAAAGACAGCACATGGCATAACACCGCTGAGTGTCGGTAATCATGATTCAATTCCTAATGGTGTCTATAGGAGCTTGTATGGTCTGCCTGTGACTGTGAGTGTGTTTCCTCCTGCATTCCAAAGACACATGGGTTAGTATGTTGGTACCAGAAGCATGGCAACACTTGTGGGCTGCCCCCAGCACATCCTTGGACTCTGCTGGTTGTTACATTTCACTGTATCTGTTGATGTTTTACTGTAAATGTGACAAATAAAGCAAATCCTTAAAGCTTTATTGTCATGTGTAGCGAGATACAATGCAAAGCTCTTGCCTACATACCATCCGGAAAGATCATTTCATAGATCAGTAAATCGAGAGGGCAAAAAGAGCAGAATGTAGTGCTGTTACATAGAAAATGCAGTTCAGGTGGACAGGTAAAGTGCAAGAATCATAAGGTCAACGTGAGAATGTTGAATTAGGCATGGATCCTGTTGCATATTTTCTTCCTTAAATTCCTCTTTCCTTTGCATTCTCTGTCATGGTGAGAGATGGTGGGTGAGTGATGTGATGGAAGGCAGACAGGTCCTGATGGTGAGAGATGGCGAGTGAGTGACGTGAAGGAAGACAGACAGGCCCTAATAGTGAGTGTGCTCATCGATAGATGGAGGAAGAATCCGTTGACAAAGATTGGGGTTTCCAGATAAACTTGCCATGTCTAGAAATAAACATTTCTGTTTCTCCTGTCCTCAAGTCAACAAATGTATCGTCATGTGTACGTTCAAGATTAAAGATCCAAGATTCAACATTCAGGTTTGTTTATTGTCATTCTTCAATACAAGAGTGTAAAGGTGAACAAAATGATCGTTACTCCGAATCTGAGGCAGCATGAAAAAACACAATAAGCATAAAGAGCACAATAAAAGAACACAATAAATATAAATATGGAAGCAATCCTATATAACATAATAAGCAAATAATTCACAAACACAAGAAAAGCTGCAGATGCCGAAAATCCAGAGCAACACACACAAAATGCTGAAGGAACTAGCAGGTCAGGCAGCAACTATGGAAATAAATAAACATTTGATGTTTCGGGTCAAGATCCTTCTTCAGGACTTCTGTACAAGTAACTAATAACTAATATCCCCTTCGTATTGAAATGGATATCCAGTAATTGCTATTATACCCCTCTCTGCCATTGTATAAAAAGTTCCCTTCTTAAGGAATTCAGTGGCTCAGGAAGAAATGGAGAGTCATTGTCTTGGGTTGAGACCTTTCATCTGGATTGACAGTCATGATTGTCCAATTCCCTCCCACAGATGCTGCCTGACCCATCAAGTTCCCCCAGAAATTTAGGTTTTTTTTCTCTGTATTCCAGTGTCCACACTCTCCTTACTAAATATCTGCTGCTCTCACCACCTATTCTTTCCCTTCACAAAGTATTTCATAGACCAATCTCTTCATCACTAGATCTAATGCCATGTGGCTCAGTGTCAGCTGTTTTTATAACATTGCTGTGTGTGTTCACTAATGTGTCGGTAATGCTGTTGTTATAGAGATATATAGGCAAGAGTTTAATGACTGCATAGCACACCATCTGCAGTTAATAGCTGTTACAGGATCTTGATAGGAAAATGAAGCAGAAAGATTCAGATTATTTATCACATGTACATAGAAATAATCAGTGAAGTGGATTGTTTGCTTTAGCAACCAGCACATTGAAGGATGTTCTATTGGTGCTGGAATGTGTGGCAAAACTTTGCAGGCTGCAACTGTCACAACGTATACCAGAGCCAACACAGCAGGCCCACATCCTTCTACAGAACAACACAAGCAACAATGGCAACAACAAATTAAACATGATAACAAAAGCAAAACAAGCCCCTTTCCCATTCCCACCACCCACTTGCAGACTCACTCCAACCCCAGGACCAGGCAGCCTTTGGGCTTTCAGTCCCTGTCCTTGGATTTTCAGACTCACAGACATTGGGCCTCCATCTTCAGACTTCACCGCAGGATACTGATCGGTGGATTGATCCACGACCAGGAATAAAGCAAGCAAGTTGTTCATTCCTGTTGGGCGCTATTTAAGTGATTTAGCTATTTTGCAGCCATTTTGTTTTCGGATACGTTCATGAGAATTGGCTGACAGCCAATCCATCCATATCAGAAACTAATGTTACATGTGTAACACTGTAAGGTTTCGCTGCTAATGCTAATGTAATGGCTTCTATGTAATGTTCCGTTGTTAAGGTAATGATTTCTGTAGCAGCAATGTTTAGGTTATGACTGGACATAACGGGACTTTGGAATTCAGTGGCTATCCAATGGAAGAAATGTTGTTCTTTCTCGTGTGTCTGGGAGCCGGTTTTTTTGCGGTCTTTCGTCGATGGGAGATGAAGAGGGAGGATGCCTGTGGAGAGAGCTGGTAGACCACCGGACAGAGTGGACTGGGATCTGAGGGTCCAAAGGTCAGCGATGTTCGGAGAAGATCCATGGTGGAAGAATGGCTACTGAGCGAGCTCTAATGGGGACTTTGACTTTGACTTGGGCCCTTTTATTGTTTTGTTTATTTTCATTACTAACCCTATATTTTAGATTAAGATTCATGTAGTCTTTCAGTTAATTGCATATGGTGTACTGTCTGATATTTTATGTTGTGGGTTTATAACTGGGGGAACATTACACAGCATCCACACAAGCATGATTACCCACTTTGGCAGGGCCGAAGGCTGATTCTCCTAGACGAACGCGAGCTGGGCGACCCTGAGGGTTACACACGTTACTCTCACTGACTCTAATAAATAGATATTGCTAAACTGCTTGTTCGTTTTTATCCTGTCATGTCCTTTGGAGATTTGGTACAATGCGCTGAAGGCCAGTCTGCCATGTTCTCCCGCTTCCCTGTGATCACAGCTGCTTTCATTTCCCCACCATTATCCACACTATCACCACGAATAATCAGTCAGATCAATACCAAACAAATTTCAATTTCACATGTTATTGAAAGCAGAACAGATCAGCTCAATCTTATTGATTCAGAGTATTTAACTTTGGAATTATATTTTCCCAAGCAAAACTTCAGGCATTAATAAAGTATTTGTTGGCCCAGGGAGTCTTTACTTCTTTTTTTTGCTGAGAGTAGATCAGGAAGCTTTGCAGTTTGAAGGATTTAAAATGTAGCACAACATGAGATGTTAAGGACATTATGACAGCTAGCATCAGAGCGAAGCCGACTAGGATGAAGCAGAGAGTTTTAAAAACCCTGTGCACTTGTTTTCAAGCAACACTGATTTTATAAAAGGATTTTTGGAAGAGAAGGAGGTTTGTCAGTTCACAAATGAACCTGAGATAGCACATCGTCACTAATGAGTTTATTGAACCAATTGTCACCACAGTCAATCTTCTGTCATCAAAATAAGAATCTTCACTTAACCTCGATTTATAGATCAATGTTCTAAGTACATTTATTACCAAAATATGTATATAGTACAAATGCCTGAGCCACAAAGAAATACTATAAACCCATTCAAAGAAAACCTCCACCAACAAGATGCCCGAATGTATGAAAAAGAACAAATCTGTCAAACAACAAGAAGTGAAATAACACAGAAACTCTCCCATGCTGTGATCATCCACCACATGCAACATCTCTTCCTTCTTCACCTTCATTCCCCTCCGTCTCACCTCGAAATGCTTTCAGCTTTATCTTTCCTCTATGTTGTCCTTATACGAACACTCTGCCACTAACTAGTCCAATCTTTTTGCGCTACTGATTTTCTTTTAAATTTTTTATTGTAACTTATAGTAATATTTAATGCATTGCACTATACTGCTGCGGCAAAACACAATGTTCACTCAGTGGCCATTTCCTGTGCTGAATAAAGTGGCCACTGAGTGTATCTACATGGTCTTCTGCTGCTGTAACCCATCCACCTCAAGGTTCAATGTGCTGTGCATTCACAGATGCTTTTCTGTACCCTGCTGTTGCAATAATGATCATTGCAAAACTGTTGGAACACAAACAGGGTTGCATCTTGGCACCAATGCTCTTCAGTCTGGTGTTCTCTGCCATGTTATATGATACCTTCAGAACAGCAGCATAGGCCTTGGCATCAGATTCCACACTGATGGGAAACTGTCCAACCTCAGGTGGCCCCAAGCAAAAACTAAAATTAAGATGGACATCATCAGAGAGAAGATTTCCTTTTTGCTGATGGCTCTGGGCTTACTATCGATACCAAGAAGACTGGACTAAGCAACAGCCATTACCAGGGAAATCACACATTGAGCCAAACATCACAATCAACCATCTAAGACACA
Organism: Hypanus sabinus; assembly: GCF_030144855.1. Classification (NCBI taxonomy): domain Eukaryota; kingdom Metazoa; phylum Chordata; class Chondrichthyes; order Myliobatiformes; family Dasyatidae; genus Hypanus; species Hypanus sabinus. Next base: position 21,601,703 of record NC_082712.1, on the reverse strand, counting down.
ACCCAGGGAACAGGCAGCACACTGCCAGAACATCAGCATTGACGATGGCCAAAGCCAGTGTAGCCTTCAGCAGACTTTATACCAATGCCTGGGACAGAAGAGGCACAAGTCTATAGATGAAGTTAAAGATGTGTAGGGCCATAATATTTCCCATTCTGCTTTATGCCTCTGAAATATGGACAGTGTACCAACAGCATGCCAAGAACCTGAACTATTTCCACACAATCTGCCTCAGAATGCTCCTCAAAATTAAGGGGCAAGATTGAATCTGTGACTGCAAGGTGGGCCCACCCAGTATCTAAAACATCCTTATGCAGTTCCAGTTACTCAGAGCGGGCTGGGTAACTCATATGTCAGATTATCGGCTGCCTACGAGACTGCTTTGCAGTGAACTACAGAAAGGAAAGTGTTCCCATGGAGGCCAAAGAAAATGCTATAAAAAAGCCCCGAAAAATTTACTAAAAGATTTTGGCGTCAACCCAGACACATGGGAAAATATCTCCCGGGATCAGGTTAAGTGGCACTACTCCCTCCATAATGATGCAGTGGCACATGAGGTAGATAGGACAATTGCAGCAGAGAGATGTAGGCTGGTCAAGAAGGCTCAAGCCAGTAACAACCAACCCAATGTGGCTGCCATCTTTTGTCCACACTGCCAAAGAACTTGGAGTATGGATTGGCTTCTCCGGTCATCTGCATACCCACAGTCCAGCCCAACCCCTACAAATCACAGATGACTAAAATGGTTTTTGTCATTGCACAATAGACAAACTAACAAACTGTGTATACCACTGCACTGTTGTAACATGTGGTTATTGAAATTACTTGTTACCTTCCTATCAGCTTAACCAGTCTGGCCATTCTCCTTTAACCTCTCTCAATAACACAATATTTTCACCCACAGAACTGCTGCTCACTGGATGTTTCTTGTTTCTTGCACCATTCTCTGTAAACTCTAGAGACTGTTGTGTGTGAAAATCCCAGGAGATCAGCAGTTTCTGAGATGTGGAAACCACCCCATCTGGCACCAACAATCATTCCACAGTCAAAGTCACTTAGATCACATTTCTTCCCTATTCTGACAATTGATCAATTGAACTTTTTGACCATGTTTGCATGATTTTACAGTTTGAATTGCTGCCACACGATTGGCTGATTAGATATTTGCATTAACAAGCAGATGTACAGGTGTAACTAATAAAGTGGCCGCTAAATGTATGTCAGTGATAATACATGGAAATATTCTGAGGAAATGTTTGCACAGTCTTTCCCCATCCAGTTAAGTCATTCAGTAGAGCACGGTGTAACAATCATTATGTAGCCTCCATATTAGATGTACTAATTGTAAATTAGAAGTTTGGTTTCCAATGAACCTCTGTCATATAATGACGCAGAAAGAGCAAATCAGCCCAATAGATTTCTTGAGAGCGTGTGGCGGTCCCATCCCCCCCACCCCACCTTACTGCCTTCTATACCCACAGACTATTCTTTGTCACAATACTCCTTTCTGTTCTTTAATTGCATTAATCTATACCAAGGGGTTTCTTGAGTAGTCAAGTAAGCTATCTGCACACCTTTGGGATAGGGGAAGATGCCTATACGTTCATAGGAAAATGTGTAAGCTTCACATGGATAGCTCTCATTGTCAATGATGAATCCTGGTACAAGGAGCTATGAGCCAGCAGCACTAAAGAAAATGAGTCCATTGCACAAATACATATATGAAGGGTGCAATGAAAATCTTACCTGCAGCAACATCACAGGCTCAGAGCAGCATTAAAAAGAGAAACATAAATGAAACATAAATTATATGCAGTTTTTAACAAGAAAAAAAAAACAGAACTAGAACAAAAAATTTCCATTGTAATGCAAAGTGGTCAACGTGGTCTTAGTTTTGGCATACTAAGTTCATAATTATGGTTGTGCACTTAAGTTCAAGGGAAGTTCAACAACCTGGCAGTGTTGGACCTTAGGTCTCTGTACTTCCTGTCTGATGGTAGCTGTGAAGAGATACCAGGGGATCTTTGATAATAGATGCAGGGTGTCGAGCCCAAAATGTCTACAGTTTATTCCTCCACACCATTGATGCTACCTGACCCACTGGATTTCTTCAGCAATGTGTGTGCATATCTCAAGATTTCCAGTTTCTGTAGATTCTCTATTGTTTTTGATGATTGATGTTGCCTTCTGCATGACAAAGGGATACATGCTGAGTGCTACATAACCTGCTGATTTCACACTCTTCCTGGTCTTCCAGAGAAATTCATCTGAATCCATTTTGGGGCTGATTTCTCATTTCTTTTTCTTTTGCAAGGTTTTCCACATTGAGCTGAACCAATTTCCTTTATCAGCCATCTTATCTTCCATTCTCCAAATTCATCGGTTCATTGGCAATTAAAATTTGCACAACACTGTGGTATTTTTCTCTGCCCTTCTACTTTGCACAAGTATGAGATCTGGGGATGTTAAGTTTTGATGTGGAAGCCAAAGATATGACAGCTTCATTTGAAATAAATTGGGAAGTTGCATGGTAATCTCTAACTTTATCCAATTTTTTTTAATGAACACTTGTAACATATGGCAAGTAGGATAACAATCACTACAGAAGATTTGTTCAGTAGATCAGTTGATACATCGCAGAAGTTATAAATCTACCCCAAAGTTCAATCGAAGTACGGGGGAAACTGTATCCAACAGTTTATCACTTTCTAGGCTGACATAATTTGCTCACATGTTCTTCCCCTCCCCTAATCCACCTGACTCAACATGCCTGTCCTCATGGAGTCATAGAGCACTACAGCACAGAAACAGGCCCTTTGGCCCAGCTAGTCCATGTCAAGCCATTAATCTACCTACTCTCATCAATCGGCAACCCTATTTGGAAAGGTTATTCCTATCTAAGTTTCTTTTAAATGTTGATATAGACCTCACATCCACCACTTGCACTGCCAGCTCATTCATACTTTCAACACGCTCTGAGTGAAGAAGTTCCTCTTTATGTTGCCCTTAAACATGTCACCTATCAATTTCCCCCCTTTCCTCTATTCCCCACTCTGACTTTCACTTCTTCTCACCTGCTTATTATTTCCCCATGGGTCTCCTCCTCCTCCCCTTTCTCCAATGGTCCACTCTTCTCTCCAATAAGGTAATTTCTTCTCTAGCACTTAACCTTTCCCATCCACCTGATTTCACCTATCACCTTCCAGCTAGCCTCTTTCCCTTCCCCACCACCTTTTACATTCTGGCATCTTCCCCCTTCCTTCTTGGCCCAAAACATTGATTGTTAATTCTTTTCCATATATGCTGTCAGACTTGTTGAGTTCTTCCAGCACTTTGTGTGTGTTGCTTTGGATTTCCAGTATCTGCAGAGTCTCATGCTCATGCTTAACCCATGACCTCTGGTACTAGTTTCTCCCAAATTCAGTGGAAAAATCTGCTTGAACTTACCCTATCTGCATCCCTCATAATTTTGTATATCTCTATTAAATCTCCCCTCAATCTTCTGTGTTCTAGAGAATGAAGTTCAAACCTATACAACTTTGCCGTTCAACTCAGGTACTCAAGTCCAGGCAACATCCTTGAAGATTTTCTCTGCGCACTTTCAATCTTATTTACATCTTTATTGTAGGTAGGTGATCGAAACTGGGCTCAATACCCCAAGTTAGTCCTCACCGATGTCTTATACAATTTCAGTATATCAAGCCAACTCCTGTACTCAGTACCTTGATTCATAAAAGCCAAAGTGCCAAAAGCTCTCTTTATAACCCTAACTACCTGAGACACCACCTTCAAGGAATTATGAATCTAATTTCCTAGATCCCTCTGTTCTACTGCACCCCTCAGTGTCCGAATACTCATCATGTAAGAACTACCCTGGTTGGTCCTCCCAGCATGCAACACTTGTCTGTATTAAATTCCATCTGCCATTTTTCAGCCCATTTTTCCAGTTGGTCCAGATCCCACTGCAAGGTTTGAAAGTATCCCTCACTGTCCACGACACCTTAATCTTGGTGTCACCTGCAAATTTACTAATCCCGTTTACCATATTGTCATCCAGATCACTAATACAGGTGACAAACAGTAACAGACCCACACTGATCCCTGCAGCACATCACTCATCATAGGCGTGCAGTCAGGGGGGCAACCACTCTCTGACTTCTCCCGTGTAGCATCCTTGAAAATGAAGTTTACTAACTCATCCTAAGTACAAAGCGAGAGAATCTTCTTGACCAATTTCCCATACATGACCTTGACAAAGGCCTTGCTAAAATCCACGTAGACAACATCCACTGCCTTGCCTTCATCATCTTTCCTGGTAACTTCATCGAAACAAACCTATTAGATTGATGAGACATGAGCTACTATACACAAAGCCATATTGACTATCTCTAATCAGTCCCTGTCTATCCAAGTATTTATATATCCAGTCCCTTAGAATACCATCCAAACACTTTCCCACTACTAATGTCAGGCTCAACAGTCTATAATTTCTTTACATATTTGTAGAGTCTTTTTTAAACAACAGAACAAAATTAGCTATCCTCCAATCCTCCAGCCCATTACCCATGGCTAAGGATGTTTTAAATATCCCTGCTAAGGCCTCTGCAATTTCTGCACTAATCTCATAACCACTAACCTCTGAGGGAACATCTTGTCAGGCCCTGAGGACTTATTCGCTCTTATTTGCCTCAAGTCAACAAACACCTTCCCCTCTGTAATCTGTATCAGGTCCATGACCTTGCTGCTACATTTCCTAACATCTATAGACTCTCTATCTGTCTCCCAAGTAAATAGAGATGCAAAAAAAAAAATCCATTTAAGGTCTCTCCTATCTCTTTCAGCTCCATGCATATATTACACTCATATCTTCCAGAGGACCAGAGGACCAATTTTGTCCCTTGCTATCCCTTTGCACTTAACTTATCTTGGAATTTTTCTTCATCTTGACTGCTAGAGCAACCTCATTCCTTCTTTTAGCACTCCTGATTTCCTTCTTAAGTATTCTCCTGCATTCCTTATATTCCTCTTTTTCAATCTTTTTATTAATATCAACATATTAAGATAACAAAAATTGATACATAGTTATTGTGATTACAAAATTAAAAGTTAACATAGAAGGATATATAAACAATGGGTACAAAAAATTAAGTCTCCCAAAGTCATACAAGATACAAATATAATGTGTACAAGACAAGAAAACTAGGTATAACAATATGGAAAAAAAAGAAAAAGAAGAAAAAAATTATACCCCAAACAGAACTAAAAAAAAGAAACTACTCTAACAAGCTAACCACTAAATAAAAAAAAAGAAAGAAAAGAAACATGGGCTGTTTATAATATCTGAGAAAAGAAAAGAATCATAAATGTCATCAACTCCGATCCTCTCTACATGTATATAATCAGAAGCAGAAGGGAATAGGTTTGGAAAAAGTTCAAATTACATCATATGAAAATATTGAATAAATGGCCTCCAATTCTTTTCAAATTTAATAAAAGGATCATATATAGCACTTCTAATTTTTTCCAAATTTAAACATAACATAGTTTGAGAAAACCAATGAAATGTGGTAGGGGGATTAATCGCTTTCCAATTCAACAAAATAGATCTTTTAGCCATTAATGTAAGAAATCATCCAACAAACAAAAGGAGATAAATGAATTGACTCTTATCATTGGTAAAACAAAAATTGCGGTGAAAGGGTGAGGTTGTAAATCAAAACTCAGTACCATAGAAATAATATCGAAGATATCTTTCCAATATTTTTTCAAAGACGGACATGACCAAAACGTGTGAGCTACAGAGACTGTCTCAGGATGACATCTGTCACATATAGAATTTATATGGGAATAAAGATGAGCTAATTTATCCTTTGACAAATGAGTCCTGTATCAACGAATGTTTGGAACATATAGAGGATGAACTAACTAATTGAAAATGTTTTCCCCATTTTTCAAAAGGAATAGTAAACTTAAGTTCCTTTTCTCAATCATTCTTAATTTTATAAGAAACCTCTGAACGTATTTTCATAATTATATTGTAAACATTTGCTATTACACGTTTCTGAAAAGGATTTAATTTTAAAACTTTCTCCAAAATACCCATAGAATCCAGATTTGGAAAGGTAGGAAGTAGAGTGTTTAAAATGTTCCTAATCTGTAAATATCTAAAAAAATGAGATCTGGACAAATTATATTTATTAGATAATTGTTCAAAAGACATGAAACAATTATCCAAACACAAATTGGAAAATCGTAGTCTACTTTTAGTCTTCCAAGTTAAATAGGCTTGGTCCATAATAGAGGGATGAAAAAAGAAATTAGATATAATAGGAATTGCTAAAACAAATTGATTCAACCCAAAGAATCTCCGAAATTGAAACCATAAGCCTAGATTGTATTTAACTATCAGATTGTCAATTTGTTTATGCAGTTTAGAAAAAGCAAAGGGAAGAGAAATCCCTAAAATAGAAACCAATGAAAACCCTTGTACAGATTTGGTTCCCAAATTTAGCCAATGTGGACTAAAAGATAAATCCAAATCCCATAACCAACATTTCAAATATCAGATACTAATTGCCCAATAATAAAATCTAAAATTCAGCAGCGCCAGTCCACCTCCTTTTTTAGACTTCTGTAAATATCTTTTACCTAACCTAGGATTTTTATACTGCCTATGAACAAATATATGAACAAATTTTTGAATCAACATTATCAAGAAAGAATTTTGGAATAAAAATTGGTACTGCTTGAAATGTACATAAAAATTTAGGTAAAATAATCATCTTAATAGCATTGATCTGACCTATCAGTGATAGAGACAGTGGAGACCATTTAGTAAACAAATGTTTAATCTGGTCAATTAAAGGTAAGAAATTAGCCTTAAATAAATCCTTAATTTTTTTTGTAATTTTAACTCCTAAGCATAGAAAGGGATCAGTAACTAACCTAAAAGGTAATTTTCCAAAAATTGAAACCTGCATATTTAGGGGAAACAGTTCACTCTTAATAAGGTTCAATTTGTAACCAGAAAAAATACTAAACTGAGCCAACAGTGATATAACTGCAGGAATGGATTTCTCAGGATTAGAAATATATAATAACAAGTCGTCTGCATATAATGATAGCTTATGTATATCAATCCCACGAGTAATGCCAAAAATGTTAGCTGATTTTCTAATAGCAGTTGCTAAAGGTTCCAGGGCAATATCGAATAGTAATGGACTAAGAGGACAACCTTGCCTGGTACCCCGAAATAAGCGAAAAAAGGGAGATCTCTGGTTATTAGTAAGAACTGAGGCTACGGGAGTGTGATATATCAATTTAACCCAAGATATAAATGTGGGACTAAAGTTGAATTTCTCAAACACAGTAAATAAATATGGCCATTCAACTCTATCAAATGCTTTCTCAGCATCCAATGAAATGGCACTTTCTGGGGTGCTACTTGAAAGAGTATAAGCAATATTCATTAATCTCCTAATATTAAAAAATGAATAACAGTTATTAATTATTATGAATAACAGTCCTTTAACATCTGCCAGACGATGCTGAGGATGTTCTATGAGGCTGTGGTGGCCAGTGCTATCATGTTTGCTGTTGTGTGCTGGGGCAGCAGGCTGAGGGTAGCAGCCACCAACAGAATCAACAAACTCATTCGAAAGGCCAATGATGTTGTTGGGGTGGAACTGGCATTGGTGTCTGAAAAGAGGATGCTGTCCAAGTTGCATGCCATCTTGGACAATGACTCCCATCTACTCCATAATGTACTGGTTAGGCACAGGAGTACATTCATCCAGAGACTCATTCCACCGAGATGTAACACTGAGTGCCATAGGAAGTCATTTCTACCTGTGGCCATCAAACTTTACAACTCATCCCTCAGAGTGTCAGACACCCTGAGCCAATAGGCAGGTCCTGGACTTATTTCCACTTGGCATGATTAACTTATTATTTAATTATTTATGGTTTTATATTGCTATATTTCTTCACTATTCTTGGTTGGTGCGGCTGTAACGAAACCCAATTTCCCTCGGAATCAATAAAGTATGTATGTCTGTCTGTCTGTCTGTCTATCTGCTTGTCTAATAAATCCAGTTTGGTCCTCAGAGATAATTTGAGATAAAATCTTCTCCATTCTGGTTGCCAGTATCTTGGAAAAGATCTTAGAATCTACATTCAACAGGATATCAGCCTATAGGATGCACAATCAGTAGGATCTTTATCTTTTTTTTTAATTAAAGAAATAGAAGCTCTATCAAATGATTCTGGTAATTTACCTAATCTAATTGCTTCTTCAAAAACCCTACATAACCAAGGAGAAACAGTAGAAGAAAAAAACTTGATAAATTCAACTGTATACCCATCTGGACCTGGTGCTTTTCCAGAATTCACTGAGGAAATAACACCTTTTATTTCTGCATCTGTAATAGGAGTTTCTAATTTTAAACATTCTTCAGATGATAGTTTCGGAAAATTCAATTTCCCTAAAAATCATACATGGTATTGAGATCATGAGGAAATTCAGAGTGATACAGAGAAGTATAAAAATCTTGAAAAGATTTGTTTATCTCATCATGATTAACTGTCAAATCACTATTCTGTTTACGAATCTTAATAATTTGATGTTTAACCGAAGCAGTCTTCAGTTGGTTAGCTAACAATTTGCCCGCTTTATCACTGTGTATATAAAATTCACTTCTAGTTTTCATTAATTGATTTTCGATTGAGGATGTAAGTAATACGCTGTGTTCCATTTGAAGTTCAACTCTTTATTTATAGAGCTCCTTACAAGGAGCAATAGAATATTTCTTATCAATTTCTTTGATCTTACCAACCAATAAAAGAGTTTCATTCTTAATATTTTTTCTCAAACCAACAGAATAGGAGATAATCTATCCACATATGTATGCTTTAAAAGTGTCCCTAAGTGTTCTGCAGGAAATTTCTTCCATGGTATTAGTTGAAAAGAAGAAATCAATCTGTTCCTTCACAAATTTAATGAAATCCAGATCTTGAAGCAAAGTAAAATCAAATCACCATTGTCTAATACTAGGAGCTGAGTCCATTAATTTAATAGAAAGTTTCATTGGAGCATGATCAGAGATGGCTATAATGTCATAATTTCAACCAATTACAGATCGAATAAAATGAGAGTCAATAAAAGAATAGTCAATTCTCGAGTAAGAATGATAAACATGTGAGAAAAATGAAAACTCTTTGTCCTTACGGTGTAGAAATCTCCAAATATCTAAAATTCCAGAATCAGTCAAAAAAAAGTTGATAAAAGGAGCCCACTTATTTGGTAAAGTCTGAGTGGATATAGATCTATCCAGCAAAGATTTAAAGAACAATTAAAGTCACCGCCCATTATCAAAATATATTCATTTAGATTAGGTAGAGAAGTAAATCAAGACTTGAAAAATTCAGGATAGTCCACGTTTGGAGCATAAACATTAATCGTAGTGACCTTGTTATTAAAAAGTAACCCAGTAATTAACAAAAATCTATCATTCAGATCCAAAATAATATCATATTGAGCAAATATGATAGAGGAGTCAATAAAAATTGAAACTCCTTTTACTTTGGCATTTGAATTCGAATGGTACTGTTGACCCTTCCAAAACCTAAAAAAAGTTGATTGTCCTCTTTCTCACATGAGTTTCTTGTGCAAAAATAATATGCGCATTGTCTTTAGAATACTTTAAAAATCTTTTTCCGTTTAATCCGATGGTTTAAGCCATTAGTATTCCAAGAGACAAAATTAATAGACTGAGCCATATTTCCTAGGATCAACCCTTTGGTATATAAAGAGTTAACCAAAGTATGAACTCATGAACCCAGAAGAGGAACAAAAGTACAGGGAGGAACCGGAAGTGACGACACAGTGGACATTTCTTATACTCCTCATGAACCTCATTTGTTTCAACCTGTCTATACCTGCTATCCACCTTCTTCTTTTTCTTCACCAGAACCTCAATAAACCAAGGTTCCCTAACCCTGTACTCTCAAACTTTCACTTCTGAAGCCCTCCCACTTATCAAATACACATTTGGCAGAAAACAGCCTGTCCCAGTCCACTCTTGCCAGATCATTTCTGATACCTTTCTCCAATTTAGAATCTCAACCCAAGGACCAGACCAATCATTTTCCATACCTACCTTGAAACTAATAGCATTGTGATCATTAAATGCAACGAGTTCGTCTACACAAACTTCTGTCACCTGCTGTGTCTCATTCCCTAATAGGAGATCTAGTATCACACTCTTTCTCATTGGGACTTCTATGTACTGATTAAGGAACCTTTCCTGAACACATCTGACAAAGTCTTTCCCATCCAGCCTTTTTACAGTATGGGAGTCCCAGTAAATATGAGGAAAGTTAATCTCACCTATTACCACAAAAATATGGCTTCTGCAACTGTCTGTGTTTTCTCTGCAAATTTGCTCCTCTAAATCTAATAGACAGTAAGGCAATCTATAACATAATCCCATTATCATGGTCATACCTTTTTTATTCATCAGTTCTACTCATAAAGCCTTACTAATCAAGCTCTCCTGTATGTCCTGACAGTGCACTGCTGTAACGTTTTCCCTGACTAGTAATGCCAACATTCCCCCTTTAATCCCAAGGTAAATAGGCTTGGTCTATAATAGAGAGATGAAAAAAGAAATTAGATATAACAGGAATTGCTAAAATGAATTGATTCAACCCAAAGAATTTCTGAAATTGAAACCATATGTGTAGAGTGTATTTAACTATCAGATTGTCAATTTGTTTTTGCAATTTAGAAAAAGCAAAGGGAAAAGAAATCATGCAGTTTACTAGGAGGCTAAGGAGATGGGGGATGCAGGAGGATAGTGATTTTTGGATTATCGGACTCTCTTCCAGGGAAGGTGGAACCTGTACAGAAGAGACAGTTTTCACTTGAAGTGGAAAGGGACTAATATTCCAGCAGGAAGTTTTGCTAGTGCTGTATGGGGTGGTGGTTTGGGGGGGAAGGTTAAACTATACTTGCAAGGTAATGGGAACTGGAGCACCAGAACAGAGAGTGGTGCGGTCCTGGAGAAAGATATTGTTAAGTCTATATGCCAAGTCAGAAATTGAAAGTCGAGCATGGTGGGATTAATGTCCTGAGCTGCATATATTTCAATGCAAGGAGCATTGTAGAAAAGGCAGATGAGCTTACAGCATGTATCAGCACTTGAAATTATTGAGATTTGGTTACAGAAGTGGCAGGACTTGCATGCTCAATGTTCCAGGGTTCCATTGTTATGCAGGGGTAGGTGTTGGGACCGTTTCTTTTGGTGCTGTATATCAATGGTTTAAATGATGGAATAGATGGCTTTGTTGCCAAAGTTGCAAATGTTATGAAGATTGATGGAAGGGCAAGTGTTGAGGAAACAGGCAGGCTACAGAAGGACTTAGACAGATTAGGAAAATAGTCAAGAAGTGGCAAATGAAATATAATGTTGGAAAATGCATGGCCATGCACTTTGGTAAAAAAAGTAAATGTGTCCACGATTTCCTAAATGCGGAGAAAATCCAAAAATCTGAAATGCAAAGGTACTTGGGAGTCCTTGTGCAGAACAACCTAAAGGTTAACTTACAGGGAGAGTCAGTGGTGAGAAAAGTAAATGAAATGTTAGCATTCATTTCAAGAGGTCTAGAATACAAGAGCAGGGATGTAATGCTGAGGCTTTATAATGTAGTGGTGAGGCCTCACCTTGAGTATTGTGCACAGTTATGGGCCCCTCATCTTAGAAAAGATGTGCTGGCATTGGAGAGGTTTCAGAGGAGATTCACAAGGATGATTCCTGGAATGAAAGGGTTATCATACCAGGAACATTTGATACACTGGGTCTTTACTGGTTGGAATTTAGAAGAATGAGGGATCTTATTGAAACCTTCCGAATGTTGAAAGGCCTAAACATGGCAGATGTGGAAAGGATGTTTCAATAGACAATAGACAATAGGTGCAGAAGTAGACCATTCGGCCCTTCGAGCCATGGTGGGGAGTCTAGGACAGGGGGGCACAGCCTCAGGATTGAAGGGTGTCCATTTAAAACAAAGATGCAGGTTAATTTCTTTAGCCAGCGGGTGATAAACATGTGGAATTTATTACCACAGGTAGCCGTGGTGGCCAGATTGTTAGATTTACTTACGGCAGAACTTGATAGGTTTTTGATTGGACATGGCATCAAACGTTACAGGGAGAACGCTGGGGAGTGAGGCTGAGGAGGGGAAAAAAAATAAGGATCAGCTATGTTTCAATGGTGGAGCAGACTCAAAGACCAATTAGCCCAATTCTGCTCCTATGTCTTATGGTCTTAATATCTCCTGCAATGAGAGGGCAGCAGAAGTCCACAAGATAATCCAACTTTTTTTTTAGGGGTAAAATATGATCCCATTTTCTTTTAATTAAAGTTAAACTAGCCTCCTGCTTTCATCATACTTTAAGTAATTAATGAAGGATATACTGTAATTCCATTGCATTTTGTACCACAGGATATGGAATACTGGGGTTGAGTGAGTGGAACTGCCCCAGTGCAATGGGTATTCCTCTTTAAAAGTTCTCCCGCACAGGTCTCTTGTCATCATTGGACACTATGACTAACTACTACATTACAAAATTCCATTGGAGACATTTCAGGGAATGCTTAGTAGCTGATTCCTGATTTGAAGGGTTTAGATTAGTACGTGTTCAGAATCAGGTTTAACCATATAACAATCACAGCACGGAAACAGGCCATCTTGGCACTCCTAGTCCGTGCCGAACCCTTAATCTCACCTAGTCCCACCTACCCGCATTCAGCCCATAACCCTCCACTCCTTTCCTGTCCATATACCTATCCAATTTTACCTTAAATGACACAACTGAACTGGCCTCTACTACTTCTACAGGAAGCTCATTCCACACAGCTATCACTCTTTGAGTAAAGAAATACCCCCTCATGTTTCCCTTAAACTTCTGCCCCCTAACTCTCAAATCATGTCCTCTCGTTTGAATCTCCCCTACTCTCAATGGAAACAGCCTATTCACGTCAACTCTATCTATCCCTCTCAAAATTTTAAATACCTCGATCAAATCCCCCCTCAACCTTCTACGCTCCAATGAATAGAGACCTAACTTGTTCAACCTTTCTCTGTAACTTAAGTGCTGAAACCCAGGTAACATCCTAGTAAAGCGTCTCTGCACTCTCTCTAATTTATTGATATCTTTCCTATAATTCGGTGACCAGAACTGCACACAATATTCCAAATTTGGCCTTAACAATGCCTTGAACAACTTTAGCATTACATCCCAACTTCTGTACTCAATGCTTTGATTTATAAAGGCCAGCATTCCAAAAGCCTTCTTCACCACCCTATCTACATGAGACTCCACCTTCAGGGAACTATGCACAGTTATCCCTAGATCTCTCTGTTCCTCTGCATTCCTCAATGCCCTACCATTTACTCTGTATGTTCTATTTGGATTATTCCTGCCAAAATGTAGAACCTCACAATTCTCTGCATTAAACTCCATCTGCCAACGTTCAGCCCATTCTTCTAACCGGCATAAATCTCCCTGCAAGCTTTGAAAATCCACCTCATTATCCACAACACCTCCTACCTTAGTATCATCGGCATACTTACTAATCCAATTTACCACCCCATCATCCAGATCATTTATGTATATTACAAACAACATTGGGCCCAAAACAGATCCCTGAGGCACCCCTCTAGTCACCGGCCTCCATCCCGATAAACAATTATCCACCACTACTCTCTGGCATCTCCCATCTAGCCACTGTTGAATCCATTTTATTACTCCAGCATTAATACCTAACGACTGAACCTTCTTAACTAACCTTCCATGTGGAACTTTGTCAAAGGCTTTGCTGAAGTCCATATAGACTACATCCACTGCCTTCCCCTCGTCAACATTCCTCGTAACTTCTTCAAAAAATTCAATAAGGTTTGTCAAACATGACCTTCCACGCACAAATCCATGCTGGCTACTTCTAATCAGATCCCGTCTATCCAGATAATTATAAATACTATCTCTAAGAATACTTTCCATTAATTTACCCACCACTGATGTCAAACTGACAGGTCTATAATTGCTAGGCTTCCTTCTAGAACCCTTTTTAAACAATGGAACCACATGAGCAATACGCCAATCCTCTGGCACAATCCCCGTTTCTAATGACATATTAAAGACATATTAAAGATTTGTTTATTATTATGGTAATGTGATATGAACTTTTTGTTTTGTGAGAGCAGCATAATGCACGGCACAAAAGTTACTAAAGGTTACAAAAATAAATAAAAGTGCATAGGAGTGATAATGAGATTCACAATTGGCATGCAGTATATCAGTTTAGAAGAATGGGAGGTAATGTAAAATTCAAAGAGTATTTGACAGAGCAGATAATGAGAGGACATTTTTCTAATTATGTTATCTAGAGCTAAGAGGTATGAGTCCAGAATAAAGATTTACTTATTTAAGGTTTGCCTCTATAAATCAGACCATTGAGTATACAAATCAAGAACTCACTTTGCAGTTACTGTATATAAAATGTTGGTTAGGCTACATTTTGAGTAGAGTATGCAGTGAAGGATATGAAGACTATGGAGAGGCTGCAGAAATAGTTTACCAGGATGCTCCCTGGATTAGAGGATATGAGTTGTGAGAAAGTGAACAAATCTGGGCTGTTTTCTCTGGAGCATTTGTGGTTAAGGGAAGACCTTTTAGAAGGTCATAAGATTATGCATAGATATGGTAGAATGACAGATATTTTTCCCCAGGGTAGAAATGTCAATCACTAGCGGGCATAGTTTTAAGGTAAGCTGAGAAAAGGGCCAGCTCTTTTACAGAGTGGTAGGCTACTGGAATATGCTGACAGGCGTGGAGATGGAGGCATTCCATGCAGGGAATGGAGGGATATGATCATGTGTAGGCAAAAGGGATGTATTTAATTTGGCATTGTGCTCAGCACAGACACTATAAACCAAAGAGCCATTTCCTATACTGTACTATTCTATGTCCTTTTTGTTCTAAGGCTGAGCTAAGGAAGAGATCCTTCTCACAGAAGGCTGTGAAAATTTGGATTTTTTTTTTGCCACAAAGCTGTGGAGATTAAGCCATTGCATAATGCCATGTGAAGTAGACAAGTGTATTGCCATGGACACTAGAAGTGTCATGGCATTGAAGACTAAAGGACAAGCGATGGGAAACGAGTTTTGTAAAGAGAGGTCCTTAATGACCACCACAGACACAATGGCCCATTTTCATGGTGTGTGTTCCTATGACCATAATCAGAATGATTAATCAAATTTGTCAAGAGTATCCTGTGTGCAGATTTAAGACAATAATGAAACAGAACTACAGGTGCAGGAAGTATGAAACAAAAGAAGTAAATCTGAGAGAGCTAGACAGCACCTGAACAGAGTAAACATTCAATGTCAAAACTCTTTATCGGTTCATCTTTCAGCTGAAGGAAATGCCTCTCCTTCCAGGACCTGAGGAAAGGTCTTAGCCCTAAATGCTGACTATTTATTCCTCTTCATAATTTCTCTTGCCTTGATCTGTAAGATTCAATTGTTCATTTTATTATCAAGGATGTATGCAGAATATAACTCTGACATTTGTCTTCTCCAGATAGCTACATAATACAGAAAACCATACGTAATTGAAAGAAAGACATCAATCCCCTTCCCAGCATGAAAAGAAAAAGAACCAAAAACTCACAGACCCCAACACTCCCCCAACCCTTTCCTCGAATAAAAACTAACAGATCACCCAAACCCTGAGCTCTCCAATCAGTAACAAGAAAGAATAGATAAGAACATTAAAAAAATAGAACTGAGAGAGGCCAATATGAACTCCAATCAAATCCATAAATCTCAGAATTTTGATAACATCTCTGAGAGAAACGGGACCCAGACATCTGTTTGAGGGAAGTGACTTGAAACAGCAGTCCCCTCCAAGAAAAGTGTCATGAACTAGCATCCTCTCTGAGAACCACTTGCTCTCCTCCACATTTGCCTCGATGTTTTAATCAGTGACAAGTGTAGTCATTCGTGGTCCCTCATCTCATCTCTGAGCTCCTTCTTGTGGTAGCTCTTCTCTTTCTCTTCTGGAGTTTTCTCAGGGACTAGCTTAGTGCTAGCTTACTTGACCAAATTACAGACTGTAAGGCCCAAGCTCCAGCAGTTTCAAAAATAAAATTAAGATTAAAAGAATAAGGAGAAGACGTAGAAAAATGTAAATGATTGACTAGCTAGAAGATGCCGCCCAAGGAATCATTGTTTACCTTACTACTTCTATCATTTCTATTTTTTGCACTACTTATTTAATTTAACTATTATATATATACTTACTGTAATTCATTTTTTTTATTTTTATGTTTTGCATTGTACTGCTGCTGCAGACAACAAATTTCATGACATATGCTGGCGATATTCAACCTGATTCTGATTCCAAATCTGATTCTGAGCTTCCTCTTGATTTTTACTACTGTTAGTCATGAAAGTCCCAGGTAGAGACTCAGGAATATTGTTGTACTCAGATGTAGAAGGACTCTTCATTGCTGTTTCTGAAAGAATTCTGTTTTACCAGATGTGGTTGTTAGCCCTGAGCTGAACTGCCAAACCTGGAGGATTGGTGAACCACCCTTAGTCTGGACTCTACCCTTTGAAATATTTGGCATGGGTGACCCTACCAAAAACCAAAGCATAAAGCCACGCAGCATAGCTCTCCGGGTCACTGAGACATGCAAACTTCCAAACCATGACAAAGAACTAAACTACTATAGCATCCTTACAAATGGCACCAGACTGTAAGTCCATCAGAAAGAAATCAGACACAGTATTGGGACCATAGAGCCCATGGAACAACTTTCCTTGAGAAGTGTTGGTGCTTTATTTCACTGCTAAATGCAAAATACAAGACAGTAATCTGTCAATTAATTGAAGCTGTTGAGTGGTTACATTAAACTAACCATGGAAGCTTCAGGTGCTGCATTTCTTGATAAAGAAACATTAGTTAATAGTTGCATATTCTGGGATTAAAAGGCTTGTCATACAAGATTGTTTACTTACTGGAATTCAGAAGAATGAAGGGAATCTCACTGACACATATAAAATTTTGAAAGGCCTCGATAGAGTGGATGTGGAGAGGATATTTCCTATGGTGGAGGAGTTTGAGGCCAGTGGACACACCTCAGAATAGAAGGGCACCTTTTTGGAATGGAAATAGGGAGAAATTTCTTTAGTGAGATAGTGGTGAATCTGTGGAATTCATTGTGACAGGCAGCTGTGGAGGCCAAGTCATTGGGTTAATTTAAGGTAGAGGTAGATTAATTCTTGAATACTCCGGGCATGAAGGGAGCCGGGGAGAAGGCAGGAGGTTGAGACTGAGGAGGAAAATGAATCAGTCATGATGAAATGGAGGAACAGACTCAATGGACCAAATGGCCTAATTTTGATCCATATTCTGCTTTATGGCTTGGCGGACAAAACAGAGCATTCATTTAGCAGCTGGTGTGAAGCCCATTGAAAATGTAATGTAAATATTTCTACGGATTAAATTACAAAGGTTCTGTGGGGGTTTGATAGGTAGATTCAGCACAACTGCACTAACCCAGTTTGATGCGAACTACCAGTGCTGCATTATAGTGGGTTTTTGCCAGGGGTTCTCCCATCTCCCAAGGACATGCTAGTTGGGAGGGTAATTGTCTGATTTAAAAACATTTATAGTGGTAACGGCAGGAGAATCAGGGCAAAGTTGATGTGTCAAGTTATAAAGTTGTGCTTAATGAAATTTGACTACCTGGTCCATGTTGACTGAGATTTCTGTCTAAACTGGTCCCATTTCAAGTTATTCTCAAAGAATGTATATGTTACCATAGAAAATCTTAAGATTAATCTCCTTGCAAATGTTTATGGGGAAAAAAGAAACATAGTTTAACTTTGTAATCAGTTCTACTGGGAACTTGTACATATTAACAGAGGAAAATCATTTGTGACAGAACTGTTTGATGGATAAACTCTTCTCAGGCTTTCAGCCAGATCCAAGTGTAAACTTTAACTGATGTTTTCCTGCATCTTCAACAGAGATGATGCCTAGTCAAGTGGTGTATATATGCAACTCCTGTCGTCTGTCCCTCCTGATTGGTTAATCCCCAACCAATCAGGTTTCTGCTGTCCCACCTTGTTTAAAATCACAATCTAGTTTTTACTTAGAGTAAGACCTATGTCTTTGATGAAATTCTTATTCTCTAGTCTTATTTCAATGGCCTCCTTCACCAGGTGGTCTCAAAAGCCATTGGCGCAGGACAGTAGTTCTGTGCTGTCAAAGTCAATCTGGTAGCCATTACAAATGCAATGTCCTGCTACCGCCAATTTCTCCAGGTAACTCAAATGGATACAGCTCCTGTGTTCCTTGATGCGGGTCCCAACTGGCCAATACACAGTGCTTCACATTCACAGGGAATCCGTCCTGAGTCCCAGATCATCACAGGCCCGCATAAGCAGGGATTTGAGCTTCCTTACAGGTCTGCGGATGGTATTTATCCAGTACTTCTTCAGAATCATGGCAATCCTTCCAGAAACCACGGCGACTTCATTGCTTGCATCTTCAGAAACAGATCTATTTTTATCTTTAATATCTCTTTTTTCCCCCTTTCAGGTTTCTTTTGAAGACCCTGACCTGGAGCTAAATGCTGACCGGTTCTTTGCAGGAATGGGACCAGCTCTCGAAGTCTTACGACTGGCCGCTATTCAATATGCCAAGGGCGCGGCCTAGAAGACCACATGCCTTCAGGCTGTCAGTTTCTCATGGCTCTGGATGCAGATGGACTCGAGGTCGGGACTGCCGCCTGGTGCGTCATGGGAGATAGGAGAGAAAGCAGTGACCTGGCTGCTGGCTGTGTGCCCAGAGACCCAAGTTCTTTGGGCACAGAGCTCGGAAGAAGCAATGCAACAGACTTGTAACACCATCAATTGGCGAGTTGTTTTGTTATGCATCCCCTCTCGCTGGGACACCTCCTTTTCACTTATTAGGGAGAGAGAAAGAGCCTGTGATATGTTGAATAACAGGTGAACGAGTAGTCTTTGGGGGATAGCAAGTCTATGTCTATTAATGCTTTGCAGCAATGGGTTCCTCCTCATTGGTAGATTTTCCTGGTTTCTCTGCCGGCCCTTTCAAGGGCCCAATTGATTTCCTTTGCTTCGTAGCTATTCTTTAGGAATGATGTGCATAATTGTCTTATTTCCTCGTGGAGACTCTCCAGGTCCAAAATGGTTTTCACATGGTTAGTCAAAGTAGAAAGAACTGCTCTATGGTGGGAGGTGTGATGGTGGCCAAGAAAGCAATAGGTCCTTCTTCAAATCTGTTGTGAGTTTCTTGAGTTTGTGAATCACCACTATGAAGGGCGGTGGCGGTGCTGTGGATAGTGTAGAAGGTTGTCATAGCTTAAAACAGGATATTAATAGGATGCAGAGCTGGCTGAGAAGTGGCAGATGGATTTCAATGAGGAACTTTGTGAATTGAGAAAGGTTAAACTCGAAGGCTGCTATAGGGTTAGTAATACAATGTTTGGCACTAATTCAAGATTCTTTAATATCATTTCCTGTACACAAGTGTAAAGGATAGTGCAATAAAGGGGCATGCTAAAGGTATTCTATTTTTACATTGAGAGTGGTGGGTGTGTGGAATATGTTGCTAGGGGTGGTGGTAGATGCAAATATATTCGGTGGTCACTTTATTAGTATCTCGTGTACTGAATGTTTGTTTATGGTCTTCTATTGCTATAACCCATTCTCTTTCAGCTATGATGCGTTGTTTGTTCAGAGATGCTCCTCTGCACCCAACGGTTGTAATGCATAGTTATTTGAGTTACTGTCAACTTTAACCAGTCTGGCCATTCTCCTCTTACGTCTCTCATTTACAAGGCATTTTTGCCCACACAACTGCAACTCACTGGATGCTTTTTTTCACTCTGTTCTCTGTAAGCTCTGGAGATTCTGCATGAAAATCCCAGGAGATCAGCAGTTTCTCAGATAATCAAACCACTAACAATCTGGCACTAACAATTATTTGAAGACCAGGGTCATTTACTTGTATATCATATTCTGATGACTGCAACATAATTTGCTGATTAGACATTTGCATTAACAAGTAGCTGTACTGGTGTACTTAGTAAAGTGGCCACTGAATGAACATTATGGACATGCAAGAGACCCTTAGGTAGGCACATGAATGAAAGAAAAATGTAGGGAAGGGGGAGACCAATCTTAGAGTAGATTAAAAGATCGGCACAATATTTAGTGCTAAAAGGCCAGTATTGTACTTCACTGTTCTATGTTCTTTTTACTTTTATGATAATATGTACATAAACAAAGACTGATGGACAACCAATGTGCAAAAGAAGACAAACTACAAATAAAGAAAAATACTGAAAACATACAACAGCCTCTCACTCAATGTCAGCAAAACCAAAGAGCTGATTATTGATTATTGGAGAGTGTTAGCAGCTTTAAGTTCCTCAATGTTATCATTTCAGAGGATATCTCCTGGATTCAGCTTGTAAGTTCCATTACAAAGAAGGCACCTTAACATTCTTAAAGGTCGCCAACATTCAGCATATCATCTAAAGTTTTGACAGACTTCTATAGATGTGCAGTAGAGAGTATACTGAATAGTTGCATTGCATCCTGTTATGGAAACACCACTGCCTTTGAATGGAAAATTACAAAAAGTAGTGGATACAGTCCTATCCATCACAGGTAAAACCCTCCCCACCAGTGACCACATGTACACTGAGTGTTTGCGCAGGGAAGCAGCATCCATTATCAGAGAACCTCACGACCCAGGTCATGCTCTCTTCTCATTGTTGCCATGAGGAAGAAGGTGCAGGAGCCACCATCAGGTACAGGAATAGTTATTACCCCTCAGCAATCAGACTCTTGAACCAGAGGAGATAACTTATCACAATTTCACTCGACCGATCTCAAAACGGTTCCCACAACCTAAAGACTCACTTTCAAGGACTCTTCAACTCATGTTCTCGATATTTATTGCTTTTTGGGGAGATTTCTTCTTCACGTTTAAATTCGCACATTGCTCGTCCATCTTTGTCGTATGCAGATTCTCATTGATTCTGTTGTGTTTCTCTATACTCAGTGAATGGCCACAAGAAAATGAATGCCAGGGTTGTAGGTGGTGCCATATATGTACCACAATAATAAATTTACTTTGAATGAGTTGTAAAGAGTCCTTGAATATGTGTCGTTGGGTTGTAGAATCAGTTCAGAGTAGTGGCGATTGAAGTTGTCCACATTTTCCAGGCCAGTTGAGGAGCCCAACAGTTGTAGGTTAATATCTTCTCCTGAAACTGGTGGTGTGGGACCTAAGGCTTCAGTATCTCCTGCCTGATGACAGTAGCAGGAATCTGGCATTGGCCTGGACAGCAGAGATGATGGATGCTGCTTTCTTGCTGCAGTGCTCCATGTAAAAGCACTAAATTATGTGGGGAGGAGTGTAGCTTTGCCTGGACTGGGCTGTATCCACCACTTTCTGCTATATTTTCTGATGCTGGGCATTGTTGTTTCATTACCAGACCATGATGCAGCCAGTTACGATAATTTCTACTGTATATCTACTAGGATAGCAGCTCAATGCATTTGCCTGCATTTGGATCATATCCTTCTAATTATTTCTTATGTACCTGTCCAAGTACTTTTTAAAAATGCTTTTATTGTAATTGCCTCCACCACTCCCTCTAGCCACTCATTTCATCTACCTACGTGTGTCTGGGTGAAAAAGGGTTGCCCCTTGTGTTCATTCTAAATCTCTCCCCTTTCATATTAAACCCATGCCTTTTAGTTCTTGATGCCTAACCCTGAGAAAGCACTGTGCATTCACCCTGCTTATGCTCTTCATGATAGTATACACCTCATTCTCCTTTGTTCTAATGAAGATGGCCCCAAATTGCTCAATATCTCTCCATAACTCAGTCCCTCAAGTCCCAACAACATCCTTGAAAATGTCAAGCAGTAGTAACTCAAGGTAACTTGCTGTGAAGTCAAGAAGACGTTTCACCACTCATCCAAGAGGCTTCAAAGATCCTCGTAAATTATGATACAAGAAAGAGTAGATACATGAGAAAGAATAGTTCACAGGCAAATAAGTAGGGGAATTGGACTGAAGGGATTGCTATGGGAATGGGCATAGACTCAACGTTCAAAGTAAATTTATAAGACCATAAGATATAGGAGCAGAAGTAGGCCATTCAGCCCATCAAATCTGCTCCACCATTCAATCATGGGCTGATCCAATTCTTCCAGTCATCCCCACTCCCACTTATGAATAAAGTATGCATAAAATTAGAGATTTATTTTCTTGCAGGCAGCCAGAAAACTAAGAAACACAACAGAATCTACTGAAAACCTTAAATAACAAAGAGCTACAAATATTCAATATTCAAAAGAGAACAAGTAATGCAAAGAATTAGATAGTAAAAAATAATACATAAGTAGAAGTGAGAAGAGCAGGAGATGGGCCAAGTGCACACAGGCAATGCAGAAAACCGGTTTATTTTCCACCCTTAAGCCTTGATACATTCATTTGTGTCAGTGGGTCATATGGTCTCCTTCCATGTCATAGGAAAGAATATGGACATTCCTTGAAAACATTTTTCCTTCTGGACAAACCTAGTTAATTACTGCCTGTTATGCCACTGGCATTTAGGGCAGCAATGAAGGCCTTCTATCTCTACCTCCATCTGGCCTTGACCATCTTCTCTATTGTGCCCCAGCTGTTGTTCAGGGTCCTTATTTCTGCCTCTATGGTATGGCTCTGAGTTGCCTTTGGTATCAACATTTGCTCCGCCCTTCAGGGATCCAATGAAGCACTGTCGTGATGATGGAGTTGTTATGGAAACAGCAATGAAGAATCCTATATCTGGCAAACCCAGAACAATTTAAATCACAATCAGAATCAGATTTATTATTGTTGACATATGATGTGTTTTGTTGTTTTGAGGCAGCAAAGGAGAGTGCTGGCAGATTATAACAGCCTTCCTTTTAAAATACAAGTGAGAAGGAATGACTTCTCTCAGCGCATTGTGAAGCATTTGAAGTATCTACCCTACAGTCTTGTGGAGTTGGTGTCATTCAGTATATTCAGAGTGCATGAAGGAAGATATTGAATTATACAGGAATTAAAAGTTAGGGAAGAAAGTGAAATGGAGACCAAATATCAGATTAGCCAAGATTCAAATTTTGTCTTAAGTATTTCTGAGATGTGGGCAGAGAATTTACAAATTATTCTTTGTTTAATGACGAGATAAGAAGTTTGAAACTGTTCAAATAGAATTTCTTACACTGTGTAGAAGTTTATTCATCCATTGTCCTTCTTCTGTTTCCCACCCACACACAGAACAGAATTTGCGGTCTATGGTTACTTATTAGTTTTTATTACATTCTGCAGATTTAGGTAAAATTTACTGGCTCCTTCCCAGTGTTATATCTTCTACATTTTAATTATCCCTTGCAAATGTTGTGTATTTGCCAATGATTCTTTTGTTTTACACAATACTTCTCTGCAAATAATTCATGTTGATTTGTGTAAGAATACCAAAACATCAGAATATCAAAGAGGGATCTAAAAAATTTCTGATAAAGTACAAGAAAAAAAATTCCTGTAGGTAAGTAGATTTTGAATTTTGTGTCCTTGGGTGTAAAAGGTAATCCTGCCCCAACTTATTGTTAGTACGTAATAGCAATAAACCAGCAATTTAACAGCATCTGTTAATGTTAATGTATGAGTCTGCTCCTTACTTCAATGAAGCATTTTAAATTTCCAAACAATGCCAATGCTGAAAATCTGAAATAAAAACAGAAAATGGCAGAGCCACTCAGCAGGTCAAGCAGTGTCTGCAGAGAGAGAGAGAGGGAGGGAGAGAGAGAGAGGGGGAGAGAGAGGGAGAGAGAAAGGGAGGGAGGGAAGGGGGAGAGAGAGAGAGAGAGAGTATTGTACAGCATAGCATCAGGTCCTCCGCCCATCATATCCATTCTAACCTTTTCTTGTCCATCTAAACTAATTCCAGTTTTCTGGATTAGGAGTGAATCTTTTATGCTTTGCCTATATCTACATGCCCTAAAAATTGTATTTGTTTTAAAAACTCTATTTCTCTTTCCTTAAGGTTGCTATAGCTGGTGGTGGTAATGGGGATAAGCTCCCTCTACCGATTAAATGCTCCCAATGGTGTGAGCCTCAAAATAGCCTCTGACAACCAAGTCCAGCTTCTGGTCTTCATGTGTGGCTTAGCTACTAGGTTAAATAGAACCATTTCTACCGACAGGAGAAGGGGTAAAGGTGGGTTACTGGTGCCTTAAAACCAGTCGCTTCGTGCAGATGGGGCTCATCAGCCAACTCATCTAGAAGAAGGAAAACCCTTATTTCAAGCCTCTGCTGCCTTGTGGCTATACCCACCCATGGGGAAGGCTTTGGAAGTAAACCCTGAGAGAGAAATCCGGAGCTGGAATCCCTAAGGCAGTCCTATTTTGGGTTCAATGCTGACTGGCAACTTCTGAAACACTGCTGATTCCAAACCATATCGGTCTCTGCTATTCCTTTGGGTTCAACAGATGTGTGGAGAGGGAGAGTCACTACATGGCAAATGCTTGCTCTCCACAGCGTAGTGCCCTGCCTTGCATATCCATGCAATATCCATGGTCAACTTCAACTGATACAAGCCTCTTCATTTCTCTTTCTGCAGATGCTGCCTGACCTGCTGAGTGTTTCTAGCATCTTCTGCCTTTATTTTATCTTCATCATTTTAGAGATTCAAAGAACATGGTAAAAGGTGTTGCTGAAATAAGAGAGCACCATTCCCATATGTTGTTATCTCAAGCAGTAACCTCCTAAATGGGACCTGGATGAATTCCTTCTGGAAATTCTAATGCATTATATCTGCCGGATTTCTCATTCCCCACCTGTTTGTTAATTTCTTAGAGCTCTAGGGAAACTTAACAAACTTTATTTCAGAATACCATGTTGATTCTACTTGTGATTTTCTAAGTAACCTGCTGTTACCTCCTTATTAATGGATTCCAGCGTATTCTCAATAACAGGTGTTATATTAACTGGTATCCCATTCTCTATCTTCCACTAAAGAAGTAATGTGGTCACAACTAGAGTTTTCCAGCTCTCTGGGACTTCTCCAAAATCCAGGGAGTTATGATAGATTGCAATCAACGCATGTGTTGTACTTCTGGTCTAAGCTCTCTGGTCCCAGACACTCCAATTATTTGAAACATCCTCTCCATATCCACACTATCTAGGCTTTTCAATAAGATAGATTTCAATGAGATTTACCCTCTTTCTTATGATCTTCAGGAAGCACAGACCCACAGCCTTCAAACACTCCTAATACATTAACCCTTTTCTTCTTGGAATCATCCTTTTAGAAGAATGAAACCTCATTGAAACCTATTGAATATTAAAAGGCACATATCCTGCCTTAGATATGGGGCTCAAAACTGATCACAATAGTCGAAATGTGATCTGATCAACTCCTTATAAAGCCTCCGCATTACATTCTTGTTGTTATATTCTAGTCCTCTCAAAATGAATGTTCAAATTGCTTTTGCCTTCTTTACCACTGAATCAATCCGCAACATAACCTTTAGGGATTCATGCATGAGGACTTGCAAGACCCCTTGCACCTCTGATTTTTGAATTTGCTCCCCGTTTAGAAAATAGTCTATGCCTTTATTCCTTCTACAAAAGCGCATGGCCATGCACTTCCCTATGCTGCACTCCATCTGCACTTCTCCAGAGGAAACAATTCCAGACTATCCAGTCTTTCATTGTAGCACAAGTCATTCATTCTTAACAACATTCTTGTGACTTTTTCTGCACCACATCTGCTTTTATCAGTGTTCCTCTTCACATCATAGTTGTGCGAAATTCTGTTTGCAACCGAGAAAGCCAACAGCATCTAAGCTCAGTATCGCTTCCAAAGGAAAGTGTTATGCTTGTCCTTTATGAAGACAAACTTGGCATGGGGTTATGTTAGAACATTTTATTTATGAATTGTCGTTCAAACTGACTGCGTACAACCAGCTCTTATACACAAGTAATAATGTACAGGGTAGCGTGCTCCTTCAGTATTGACCTGGAGCATCAGACTGGATTTGCGTGCACAAGGAAGTGAACTAGAAAATGAAAACTATAACATGGCAGTGGTTACAACAGCTATATTGTTGGAAATGGTGGGGGGGGGGCAGTATATCATCATAACTTGGTGTAAAAATGTCACATTCAAGCCCAAGTTCTGAGAGGAAGAGAACTCCTCAAATAAACCTTTCAGTGAATTCATCAAGACACATTAGAGACAATTCCGTAAATAAATTTATCATGGTATTATGAAGTGTTTACTTCCTCATGGTTTATTTTTTTATTCAATCCTTTCCTGGACTTTAAGAAATTTCTGTGACTAAAGCATAACAGAGAAAGAATCTTGAGTAAAGTTGTGGGAAGATAGTGGGCAAATTTGACAAACTCAGGGCAATGTAGCTGATAGGACACAGATGGGTGACAGGATGGAGATTTGTCGCTACCAAAGGAGGTATAAGTTGCTCTTTCCCTCTGTTAGCCTGCAAGCGACCATTGAGCAAGGTGTAGCATTTGCTTAGCCCCACATTCAAGGTCATGTGAAGACATGGGGGCAGGTGGTGGATGGCTGTATGAGCAGCTGGTGCATATGACAAGTAGTAGTTATGTGACCACTGTACCAGAAAGACAATCCCTGAAGAGTATTGATAATGGCTAGGGGGTCACCCATCTTGTAAAGACACTGTCCAGAAGAAGGCAATGGCAAATCATTTCTGCCGAAGAATTTGCCTAGGAGATTCATGGTCATGGAAAGACCATGATCACCTATATTGTACAACATGGCACATAATGAACGAATGAATGTTCTGTCACATCTGATACTAATAACATTAGGATACATATCACAGGCAACAGCTGACAAATACCATGGACTCAATGGAACAAATGGCCTCATTCTGAGACATATCAAAGCATACAAAATATATTGTGTAGGCTTCAACAGAATTAGCAAATCTTCAACAAATCACTGCGCTAATGTTATTATGTTATAATGTTATCAGTTCAGATCTCATGACATTAATTTCAACAAGACTGGCAACATTTAAGCTGTCCTTAAGACCCTTTTTGTCATGAATCCATCTCTAAAAACCAGTCTTGCAAATCTACTTGAGGGTAAAAGACAACTCATACAATCCTGAAGAAAATTTGAGTTGTCAGTAAATACTGCTTTGCTTATGGCAAAAGGTTGCATCAGCTTGTCATGGCCAGGGGAGGTAGTTGGGATAAAGTCCCACAACCTATTAATTCTTCCCAGTATTGTATGTCTCAAATAGCCTCTGACAACAAAGTCCAGCTTCTGGTCTTCATGAGTAGCTTTGCCACTAAGCCCAGCCAAACCATGTCTACTGACAAGAGAAAAAGCAAAGGCAGGCTGCTGGCACCTTAAAACCAGTCAGCTTGTGGAGATGGGGCTCATCAGACGTGGTTGGCAGCTCATCTAGGAGAAAGAAATCTCTGCTCTTAAAGCTCTGCTGCCCGCAGCTATACCCACTCACGGGGAAGGCTTTGGGAGTAAACCCCGAGGAAAAATCCAAACCGGGAGCCTCTAATGCTGTCCTACTTTGAGTTCAACACTGACTGTCAACTCCTGTGAGCCCGCTGGTACCAAACTGTATCATTGTCTACCACTCCTTTGAACTTATCAGCTGCATAGAGAGGGGAGCCTGTTGCATGGGCAACAGCTTGCTCTCCACATTGTACTGCCCTGGCTTGCGTATCATGTAGACAGTTGGGATGCAGCAACCATGGTCAACCCTAACAAACAGAGAGCCACATTTAATGTCAAAATATCCAGTATTTGAAATTTAATAAATCAAGCATAAAATAGAGATGTTTTAAAAAGTAACATGCAGTATTTATTTTTCTAATAGAATTAAGCATAAAAATACAAGGCTATTAATGTAAGTTTTCTGGTTGACTGATAACTACTGATTATTAGAAGAACTTTACTCAAGTCACATTTAGTGGTTACGTAATGTGAAAGGAATGACCTTTGAGAAATACACATTATTAACACAGCTAGGAGCACATTTTATGCCATTTTTTCTTTATCATCTTTCAACACAAATTCAGAGAATGCATAGCATCTAATACTTACTTTATCGTAGCCTTTCAACACAATAAAATATACACAGAGACCATTTCAAAGATCCAAAAATTTCAGTTGCACATCTTAAGTGTAAATGGCTTAGAGCAGTTTATGGGTGATGTAACAATATATTTTTGTTCTTCATTTTTTTGGGAATCTGAGCATCACAGCAAGGCCAATTTACATTGCCATCCTTAAGTACCCCATATAAACTGGAGTCTGTAATTAGTAGAGTTCTGCAGGGATCTCTGCTGCTTGTAATATATATAAATGACCAGGATGAACATGCAGATGAGTGTGTTGGTAAATTTGTAGATGATACCAAGTTTGGTGGAGTTGTGGATAAACTAGAAGACTGGCAAAAAAAATACAGCACAGTATAGATCAGAAGCAGATATACACTGAGAAATGGCAGATGGAGTTTAACCTGTCTCACCTTGATAAGGCAAATGCAAGGAGATAGTACCTTGTCCTTAACAGTGTTGCTGAGAAGAGGGATATTGAGACACAAAGTACCCAGGACATCTTTAGAGAGCAGTATCTCAGAAAGGCAGCATACTTTATTAAGGACCTCCAGCACCCAGTGTATGTCCTTTTCTCACCATTATCATCAGGTGGGAGGTACAGAAGGCACACACTCAGTGATTCAAGAACAGCTTCTTCCCCTCTGCCATCTGATTCCTAAATGAGCATTGAACCTTGGAAACTACCTCACTTTTTTAATATACAGTATTTCTGCTTTTTGCATGTTCATTTTAATCTATTCAATATACATATACCGTAATTGATGTACTTATTTATTCAATTATTATTATTTTTATTTTATTTTATATTATTTTACTAACTGTTCAAAAAACTTGGTAATGATAGAGATCTAGAAGATGATAAGGCTAGCAGGAAGGAACTTAAAATAAAATTAAGAGAGCCAGAAAGGGCCATGAGAAGGCTTTGGTGAGCAGGATTAAAGAAAATACCAAGACATTCTACAAGTATGTGAAAAGCAAGAGGATAAGTTAAGAGAGAATAGGATCAATCAAGTGTGACAGTGGAAAAGTGTGTATGGAAGCGAAGGAGATAGAAGAGGTGCTTAATGAATACTTTGCTTCAGTATTCACTACAGAAAAGGATCTTGGCCATTGTAGGGATGACTTAAAATGTATTGAAAAGCTTGAGCATGTAGATATTAAGAAAGAGGATGAGCTGGAGCTTTTGGAAAGCATCAAGTTGGATAAGACTCTGGGACCGGATGAGATGTACCCCAGGCTACTGCAGGAGGCAAGAGGAGAGGAGATTGCTGAGCCTCTGGCAATGATCTTTGCTGCATCAATGGGAATGGGAGAGGTTCCGGAGGATTGGAGGGTTGCAGTTGTTGTTCCCTTATTCAAGAAAGAGAGCAGGGATAACCCTGGAAATTATAGACCAATGAGTCTTACTGGCAATTGGTAAGTTGATGGAAAAGATCCTGAGAGGTAGGATCTTTGAACATTTGGAGAGGCATAATATGATTAGGCATAGTCAGCATGGTTTTGTCAAAGACAGGTCGTGCCTTATGACGCTGATTGAAATTTTTGAGGATGTGACTAAACACTGTGATGTAGGTAGAGCAATAGATGTAGTGTATATGGATTTCAGCAATGCATTGGACAAGGTACCCCATGCAAGGCTTATTGAGAAAGTAAGGAGACATGGGATCCAAGGGGACATGGCTTTATGGATCCAGAAATGGCTTGCCCACAGAAGGCAAAGAATGGTTGTAGACGGGTCATATTCTGCATGGAGGTCAGTGACCTCAGGGATCTGTTCTGGGACCCCTACTCTTTATGATTTTTATAAATGACCTGGATGAGGAAGTGGAGGGATGGGTTAGTAAATTTGCCGATGACACAAAGGTTGGGGGTGTTGTGGATAGTGTGGAGGACTGTAAGGGGTTACAGCGAGACATTGATGGGATGCAAAACTGGGCTGAGAAGTGGCAGATGGAGTTCAAACCAGGTAAGTGCGAGATGGTTCATTTTGGTAGGTCAAATATGATGGCAGAATATAGCAGTAATGGTAAGATTACTATATTAGTTTAAAAGCCAATATGTAATGTTAAAGCTATATAGGACCCTGGTCAGACTCCACCTGGAGTACTGTGCTCAGATCTGGTCACCTCACTACAGGAAGGATGTGGAAACCATAGAAAAGGTGCAGAGGAGATTTGCAAGGATATTGCCTGGATTGGGGAGCATGCCTTATGAGAATAGGTTGAACAAACTCAGCCTTTTCCCCTTGAAGCAACAGACAATGAGTGGTGACCTGATAGAGGTGTATAAGATGATGAGAGGCATTGATCGTGTGGATAGTCAGAGGCTTTTTCCCAAGGCTGAAGTGGCTAACACGTGACAGCACAGTTTTAAGATGCTTGGAAATAGGAAGTAAGTTTTTTACGCAGAGAGTGGTGAGTGCATGAAATAGGTTGCTGGTGATGGTGGTGGAGGTGAACAATAGGGCCTTTTAAGAGACTCCTTGATAGGTACATGGAGCTTAGGAAAATAGAGAGCTATGGGTAACCCTAGGTAATTTCTAAAGTAAGTACTTGTTTGGCACAGCATTGTGGGTCAAAGGGCCTGTATTGTGCCGCAGGTCTTCTATGTTTCTATTTTTTTCCCTTCTGTATTATGTATTATGAACTGCTGCTGCTAAGTTAATAAATTTCATGTCACATGCCGGTGATAATAAACCTGATTCTGATTCCGGTTCTGAAGTTCGTAGTTCCTTGAAACTGGTTAATATGGTGGTAAATTCATTCCTCGAATGCAGAAAATATGTCCTCCATAAAACATCTTAATCAGAGACACCATGTCACTATTTAAGAATTTAATGTTAGGATGTTTGCAATGAAAATTAGGAACAACAGTATCAGACAGCTTAATGCATGGTGTTCTTGGTACAGCATCTAGTTTCGATGAAAACTGAAATGTTTTTGGAAATAAGGGACTTACTGTCTATCACGAAGTCCATTGGTTTACATTGCAGGATATCATGATACACCGAGGAGCCCAAATATTGCTGGTAGTGTCCAAAAAATGCAATCCTTGTCTGGGTAATATACCAGCAATATTTAGTCATAAATATAAGCTTAAAGAGGACATCCCTGAGCTCGTCCTATACCAGGACTGTGAAACCAACTCATGTAATCTTTTCTATTTAGTAATTTATTTATGTAGCTCTCTCTCTCTCTCTCTCTCTCTCTCTCTCTCTCTCTCTCTCTCTCTCTCTCTCTCTCTCTCTCTCTAGTATTCCCTGTGTTATTCACTCATTTTTTGCAATTTGCACAATTTGTTCTTTTTCTCACACGTTTTGTTTGAATGGTTTCCATGGTATTTCTTAGGTTTGTGGCTGCCTACAGGAAGTCAAGCCTCAGGATGTACATATATTGCATACATACTTTGATAGTAAATGTACTTTGAATCTCTCTCTCTATTATATCAGTTCCTCTTTAGTATTATGAAAAGCTCAACTTATTCTGACCCTTACCTTCTGAATCCCAAAGAATGCTATCCTCATTTGTGTCTTCATAGTATGACCTTCACGTTTAATCCCGAAGATTTGAGCTGCTCTTCTTCCTGGGGTTAAATATACAGTATACCTTTTGTGCTTCAGAAGCCAAAGATTATTCACATTTGTGAAACATTGTACATGATTAGTCTATTCTTCCAGATCCTTCTTGATCCATGAGTCATCACAGCCGCCTCCTCCAGCACCAGCCGTTGCTCTCAATCATGCATAGGTTATTAATTTTCAGTTCAGAGGGCATCTCCAGTGTTAGTTCGTTCCATATTGTATCTAAACTGAAAAAGGATTTAAGAGTCAATGACACCAGTACGCAGTCACTTGTAGGAAAGTCTGTGCAAGCACGCTGATTAAAAAGTCATGATAGACTCACATTGACTAAACTCAATCATGAATAATCAGTTCACTGCAGAAATTGACTGAAAGTTGCTGAAGCAATAATAATTATTAACAGCTGTTATAATAATAACCAGCTTCTTGTTATTTCCATTTTGACTATGAAGACCAGACAACCTACGTTGGAATGCCATAAACTTATCCTTAATTTTACATAGTTAATGCTTACAGTCTGGGAAAGCTGTTTTCCTATGCATCAGTGCATTATATAAATATGCTAAATGACATACTTTGTCTGTGATTATCCAGATTATAGAGGAACAATATTAGTCTGTTGGTACTTTTATCAGCACCCAAAAATGAATTGCAAACTTAGCCAGCTCCATCACAGGTACTGGCTTTCCCAGCATTGAGGACATCTTCAAAGGCAATGCCTCAAAAAGTCGGCATCCATCATTAAGGACCCATGACGCAGGACATGCTCTCTTTCTGAATGGACGATGAGAAAACCTATGAATATTATCTCACCATTTTTAGCTCTGTTTTGCACTATATATTTAATATAACTATAAATGTATGTATAAATTCATGAATGTGTGTGTGTGTGTGTGTATATACATATTTCTTACTGTAATTTATGGTGTTTATATGTATTGCACTTTAATGCTGCTATAAAACAATAAATTTCATGATATACTGTATGTCGGTGATATTAAACCTGACTCTGATTCTCAATCTTGTCAGGCTGTCTGAGCTGTGCATTTTTGCTGATTAAGAATTCCTGCTTCATGACTCACAGAAGTAACATCAAGTGGAAAATGGCAAGTTTAATATTATTTCTGCTTCACGTGGAATTCAACTGTTAGTCATTGGTGACTAAGTACTTCGTGATGCTTGCTCACATGTAGAACGCTGCTGATTGTCTGCAGGTGAAGGAAATGCAGGCAGCATCTATGGAGACAAATAAACAATCTAAGTTTCAGCTGGAGATCCTTCATCAGGACCAGAAAGGAAGGGGGAAGAAGGCATATGGAATGCTTGTCCTCATTCATCAAAACTCTTGGGACGCAAGTGGCGGCCAAATAGATAGGATGGTAAAGAAGATCTATAATGAAAGCTTGCTTGCTTTCTTTATTTGGAGTAAGGAAGTCATCTTGCAGCTGTAAAAAGCTTTGGTTATCCTGCTTCAGAGTATTGCGTGAGGTTTGGATCACTCTGTCAATTGTTAGTTCCCTTGAACTGCTGAGCTCCTTCAGTATTTTGTGTGAGTTCATACATCTGTACGGTCTATTTGCATGCAGGCACATCATTGAGGAATTATAATGATGAAGAGCAATTAACAGCTGGGTTTGTTTCATTTGGAATAAAGTTGATGGATGGGGGTGTGAGATTAATTATGTCCAAAACTATAAGGATTTTATTCAGTTTAGCAGAGAGATAAGCAACAAGAGAAAATATATTTACAGTAGAAAATAATTAAGAAATGATTGATTTCCCTCAATGAGAGATGGGGATCCATTGCCTGGAAATCCTCAAAACAATTCAAACATATCAGGATAAACCAGAAGGTATAGGAGTATGGATCAGGAGCTGAGAAGTGGAATTTATCAAAAGTCCAATTTAGTCGGCATGGAAACACCGACCAATGGTTTCCTGCTGTGCAATAAATTTCCATGATCTACTCAGCAGAGGGTCCATTCTTGTGTTTTTCATCAATCCTTGAGTCCAGCCTCCATCAATTAAAGTAATCTATACCATCAAAATGCCTTCAGGTGCAGGCAAATGTTTGTATACTGGTTTTGATTTAGCATATATTGAATAATGGAATCAGACTATAGAGTAGACATTTAGGTTTGCTTTTCTGCATAGAAAGACTCGACAAAGAGGTTAAACTTCAGTTCGGTAGCAGGTCACTGACAACAGGTCACTAGAGTCCGTTGTCCTGGGCTGAAGGTTGATAGGTCCTTTGGCTTCTGCTTTCAACACACAACTTCACACATCTTCCAGGCAAAGATCCTTCCTCTCCTAGGGGTGAGATCTTTAGAGCTTCTCTTGGGGTTTATGTAGCTCTGGGTTACTAGACCCATGCCCAACCCTCCTCCTTTTGCAGCCAGGATTGGAAATGTCCATGCCAGAGCTGAAAGTATGAGGAAATTACTGCATCTTCTGGCAAACTGGGACATCTTCTAAATACACACTTAGAAATCAGTGAGAGCAGGATGCAGTGCCACAAGAGGATCAGAATCTGAATCAGGTTCATTATCACCGACATACTGTATGTCTTCAAGTTTATTGATTTGGGGTAGGATTAAGATCATAAGACCTACGAGCAGAGTTAGACCATTTGGCCCATCAAGTCTTCCCTACCATGCCATCATGGCTGATTTATAATCCCTGCCAGCCCAGTTCACCTGCCTTCACCACGTAATCGTTGATTAATCAGGAACTTATCAACCACCACTTTAAATGTACTCAATAACTCAATGTACTCATAGCTGTCTGTAGCAATGAATTCCATAGACTCACAACTTCCTGTCTGAACAAATTCCTCCTCATCTCTGTTCTAAATGGATGTCTCTCTATCTTAAGGCTGTGCCCTCTGGTCCTAGACTCACCCACTATAGGAATCTTCCTCTCCATACCCACTCTATCTAGACCTTTCAATATTTGATAGTTTTCAATGAGATCCACCCGTAGTGGTTCGGTCTGGTCCGTGGTCCAGTCCGCGGACTCCGGACTCCGGGTTTTCTGGTGGTCCCTTGCTGCAATTGGACTTAATCAGAAACACCTGAGGCTCATATTGGAACTGGGAATATAAGTGGCCCTGGTATTGAGTGTGGTTTGGTGGTTGTCTTGTCAAGAGACTTATGGTACAGATGGCTGGTGGAAGGCTAGAATGGACTCTTCCCATCCTTGGGGTTGTGTTGGAGAACCATGGCTTCTGGGAGCCTTGCTGGTAGCAGTTGGAGTGATCATTGTGGTATGGATTCAGCTGTTTCCTGGGCCAGCTGGGTGGCTGTCAGCCACTCTGAGCTAGGTAGCGATCTGGTTGTTTCTGTAGCCAGCCAAGTTTGCTGGTTGTAATGGCTTCTTGGAGCCACCCTGATGCAGAGGTGGAACTGTCTGTTGTTCCTTGGTGTTAGTCTCTTCCTGTCCTTGCCCCTATGGGGTAAGTTAGGCTGTTCTGTTGTCTGGTGGGGGGATCTGTCTTGTCTTTGCCTCTGTTGTGTAGGTCAGGGTGTTCTGCTGTTACCTGATGGATGGTCCTGCCCCACCTTGGTGTGGAGTTAAAGATGAGTCCTGGCTTTTTGGTAGATAAGTCCTGGCTCCATGTCTGTGTACTGTCTTGTCTCATGTCAGTGCCTTGTTAAAGATGAGTCCTGGCTTGTTGGAGAATATGTCCCAGCTCCATGCTGATGCACAGTTCCTAGTCTGCCCCTAGCTCCAGTCTCAAGCCTTGACCCAAGCCTGCAACCTCTAGCCTCAAGACCCCAAGTCCCTAGCCAAGCTTTGTCATGTCCTTGCCTGGGTTTGGGGGTCTGAGCCCAAGCCAAGACCCAGGTTCTGGGTCCTTGTCCAGTCGTGGACTTGGTCCACCCCAGTTCCCAGTCCCTTGCCCTGGTCCTGCTTCCTCTGCCTAGACTGCATCCTGTTCCATCCTTGGGTTCTCTCTTGTCCTGTTTCTGGGACTCCAGTGTCTGTGTCCTGCAGTTGGGTCCTGATTCAACACCTGACTTGTGATACCCCCTCATTCTTCTAAACTGCAGTGTGCTCAGACTCAGAGCCATCAAAAGCTTCTCATTCTCAAAATCATTCTTGTGAACCTCCTTGGACTCTCTCCAATGCCAGCACATCTTCTCTTAGATAAAGGGCCAGAAACTGCTCACAATTCTTCAAGTGTGGTCTGACCAATGCCTAATAAAGACTATGCATGATGTCCTTGCTCTTATACTCTTTTCCTTTCAAAATGAATGCTAACATTGAGTCAGTGGTGAGGAAGGGAAATGCAATCTACAAGTTCACCTTTAGGGACTCTTGCATAAGCACTGCCTAGTTCAGCTATTACTGTTCTGCTGTCATCCCTGCTGGTGTTCCCTTGCAATCAACATTGGTGTCTGTACTTCCTTTACTCCATTGTAATACTGATACATCTGACTTTATCTTCCTCCTTTCAAGTTTCAGGGTGAATTCTATCATGTTCTGATCACTGCTCCCTAATCAAATCTTGTTCATTACACAACTTCCAAAATAGAATAGCTGATCCCCTAATAGGCTCAACCATGAGGTGCTCTAAAAAGGCATCTTGTAGGCATTTTGCAAATTCCCTCTCGTAGGATCCTGTATCAACCTGATTTTCCCAATCTACTTGCATATTGAAATCCCCCATGACTGGTGATGTTGGTCTTTTTAATGTATTTTCTATTTCCCATTGTAATTTGTTGCTCACACCCTGGCTACTGTCAGAGGCTGTGCAATGCAATAAGGAAATACTATGAGTTACAATAAGAAATATATCTATAAAGTAAGTAGTGGAAGGAGAGAGCAAAAAGTGAGATTGTGTTCATGGTCCATCCAGAAATCTGCTGGCAGTGGGGAGTAAACTGTTATTAAAACATTGACATGAGAAAGTCTGCTGATGCTGGAAATCCAAAGTGACATCCACAAAGTGCTGGAGGAACTCAGCAGGTCAGGAGCATCTATGGAAATGAGTGGATAGTTGACTACTCATGGCTTTGGCTAGAACATCAACTATCCATTCATTTCCATAGATGCTGCTTGACTTGCTGAGCTCCTCCACCATTTTGTGTGTGTGCTACTATTATGTGTGTGTGTTTTCAGGCTGCCAAGCTCCTCTCGGATGGTAATAATGAGAAGACAAGTCCTAGATGGTGAGTGTTTTTGATGGATACTGCCTTCTTGAGGCATTGCCTTTTAAGGATATCCTCAGTGGTTGGAGGCTTGTGTCCATGATGGAGCTGGCTGAGTTTACAGCCCTTTGCAGCTTCATCACGTAACATGGAACAGTAGAGCACTGGACCAGGCCCTTCAGCCCACAATATTACGCTAAACTAATAAAACCAATGAGACATGAGCACATGGTGTGTATCCCTCCATTTTCCACTAGTCTAAATGCCTCTTAAACTCCTCTATCACATCTGCCTCCACCACCACCCCTGGCAATGCATTCCAGGCACCCAACACTCTAAGCAAAAAATTTGCCTGGCACACCTCTTTTGAAATTTCCCCCTCACACCTTAAATACATGCCTTTGGGTATTAAGCAGTTCAACCCTTGGGGAAAAAAGATACTGTCTGTCTATTCTATCTGTGCCTCTCATAATCTTCTAAAGCTCTGTCAGGTCTCCCCTTAGCCTCTGCCTCGCCAGAGAAACCTAACTTAGTTTGGCCAGCCTCTCCTTATAGCACATGGTCTCTAACCCAGGTAGTATTCTATGCATCCTTGCAGACTCTCAACAACTAGAATCTCTATCAGTCAGAATCTTCATTACACTTAGTAAACCAATTCTTCACTTCGGTGGAAGTTTCTCATGAACACAATTGTCAAAATGCCTCATAACATAAACATGAACTACAACCAGTTCTGTGAACCTAAACTTTAGCCACATATTTTGTGACTAGTTTATATAACAATCAGCTGGTTGAGTTAAAGGTGGAGAACACTAAACCTTCCAGGGGACTGTCCTTTAGAAAGACATCAAGATCCTAGAGAGGTGCTGATGAAGTTTAGAGTTTGGATGTGGGGGTGAGGCATGTGAAGGGGCAAGATAACCTGCAGCAGGGACACTTAATGAAGTGATTTTAGTACTTCAGCTGCAGAGAAACTGTTGTAACATCTGCAGCAAATAATGCAAATGTAAGTGGGCACATTGTACAAAATTCTGATGATATTCGATAGGTAATGACTGAACTAATAATAATATAATTAATCTGAATATTACAAAGGTTTAGAGGGCTAAGGACCAAATGCAGGTAAAATGGGATTAGTATAAGTAAGATGGGCAAGCACATTTTGAGCTGAATAGCCTGTTTCTGTGTGACTCTATAATGGTCTAATGGCTTCTTTGTAATGTTCACTGCTGAGGTAACAGTTTCTCTGTAGCAGCAATGTTAGGGTAATGGCTAGACATAAAGGGACTGTAGTATGCATGTTAGCCAGTCGGAGATTGTTGCTTTGTCTGGTGTCTTTGGAAGGATGTTTTCTCCAACGTGAACTTCTGACTTGAATTGGGCCCTTTTTTTATTTTCATTGCTAACCTTATATTCAGCTTAAGATTTATAAAGTTCAATCATTTAATTGCATATGGGGCACTGTCTGATATTTTGCGTTGTGGGTTTGTACACAGCAGCCACACAAACGCGATTACCCAGTTTGGCTGGGCTGAAGGCTAGTTTCCCCTGGACAAACGCGAGGTGGTCGAGCCTGAGGGTTACAATTGCAGCCAGTAAGAAGCACCGAAGTGTCGCTATTAGCATAATGCTTTCCAGTACCAATTATCTGGGTTCAATTCCTGCTGCTGTCTGTGAAGAATTTACACATTCTTCCATGACCACACAGTGCTCTGATTTCCTCCTATCTTCCAAAGACGTATGGGTTAGTAGGTCGTGTGTGTGTGTAATTGGCTGGTAGAAACTTAATGGGGTGTATCGCTAAGTAAAAATGAAATGGTCAGGTATTAGAGAAAGTCTTTGTTTTTCAGAAGGACACTGATGAAGAAATTCACTTTCTAGCCATTGCTGTTACCTGAGCAATGAAGTGAAAGCTTCTTCTGAAAGAAATGGTTCTAATTATAGGATGTGAAAAAAAAAAATCACTCTGTAATCCAGCAGTCAAGTCATCAGAAAGGGACCGGTAGAAATCAGCATCAAATCTTAACTGACTTCTAAAAATAATCTCTCATCCCAGTTAGACACTGATATTCTACCAAGAACAATGGTAGGATTCCCAAACAAATCTGGTTAGAATTTGATGAGGATAGGGAGAAGCTGTTGAAAAGCAAATGTGTGGGCAGGCTATCTGATGGTGGGAAGGAGCTCACTGTAATGGTCCAATAACACCATAAGGGTCTAGTCAAACACGCCTGAGGAAATGGCCAATTTGAAGGGATGCTCAAGGCCATCTGGGGAGAATAGACGCTTATGCAGAGAAGGGATAAATGAAGAAAACAAAGCTGAAAAACAACCTGAAGTTGAAGCAGCAACACCTACAATCTGACAAAATGAACATCAATTTCTCAAACTTCTTGTCATTTCTCCCTGCCCCACCCTCCTTTTCCATTCCTCATTATGGCTCCCCTCTTACTCCTTCCCTTCTCCTCATCTGCCTGTCACTCCCCTTCCTCTCTCCCTTTCTCCCATGGTCCACTCTCCTCTCCTATCAGGTTCCTCCTTCTTCAGCCCTTTACCTTTTCCACCTATCATGTCCCACCTTCTCAGTTCAAATCTCCCTCCCCACCCACCACCCATCAGCTGTCAGCTTGCACTCCTTCCCTTCTCCCCATCTTCTGGTTTCTAATCCCTTCCTTCCCAGTACTGACGAAGGGGCTCTGCCTGAAGTGTGTGTGTGTGTGTGACTCTATTTCCAGAATCTCTTGTATTTTTAAAATAATCATTTCAGATTGAATGAGCAGATTTTTGGTGTTTTGTTAGAGCACTGTCTGAGGAAACGAGAGCTAACAATAGCCTTTAGCGAGTTGCCTAAAAAGCAGGGGCAAATCTCTGAGCAGCTGCTGCATCATATGGAGAGGGACAGCTACAAGAGAAGTGGGGGGGGAGATATACCCCTCAGCATATGAAATGACATCTGGATCCTACTCTGCAGACTGAAGGTACCCAGTGGACAACAATTGGAGCCTGCAGCTGGATAATCTGAGGAAGCAGCACAGACAGAATGAGGGCTGATCTCTTCTCCCAGGAGGATTAATACCAATCCAGTCAGGGCTTACTTTCCAAACAGCATACAATGCGTTTGCACGAGCGTGCCCCAGAGACAGTCAGGCTAACTCAGATGGGCAGACAGGAGCACCCCGGTGCCCATTGCAAAAGGAGCTAAATAGTTTATTTCCTCAGTATTCTACTGCTGTACTGCATGGAACTGCTGGACACCAGATGTGTTTGGAAGCTGACTGAAGATGGACGTGAGTGCACCGTCATGGTCCACTAACCAGCTTGGAGCTCGTCCAAACAGACACGCAAAATGGCTAATGGCTGAATGAAAGGTGAACTTCGTGCATAGACTGCAGAGAAGGGATATGATAGAGGTCCTTCACATCATGACTGGTTTAAGGAGGATGAAAGCATTGACATCACTCCTGTTAAGGGGAGGATCAAAGATCAGAGGAATTGAAATTTGTATTGTTTTGTTATTGGTTTATTGTTGTCACATGTCCTGAGATAGTGAAAAGCCATCCATTTCAAAGCATAAATCCATTGAGATGGT
The DNA here is from genome assembly GCF_030144855.1 of Hypanus sabinus. Classification (NCBI taxonomy): domain Eukaryota; kingdom Metazoa; phylum Chordata; class Chondrichthyes; order Myliobatiformes; family Dasyatidae; genus Hypanus; species Hypanus sabinus. The sequence continues at coordinate 21,561,099 of NC_082712.1, read as the reverse complement.
ACAATAGCAGAATGCAGAACGTAGTGACCAATTCTTAAAGTCTTAGAAACAGAACCAGAATCAGGTTTATTATCACTGACATACAGTACGGTGCAAAAGTCTTGGGCACATATGTATAGCTAGGGTGCCTAAGACTGTTGTGCAATGCTGTAGCAATTGTATGTCGAAAAAAAAAATCAAACTTTGATATATGTGAGTGATGATAAACCTGATTCTGATATGGTCTCTCTTGTGAACTGTGAGTGGGAAGGGGAATCATGGTTAGGGAAAGGAGAGGGGAGAGAGCGGGAAACACCAGAGAAAGATTCTGTAATGATCAATAATCCAACTGTTTGGAATCAAATGACCTTGCCTGGTGTCTCAGGTGCTGGGTGTGTCTCCATTCACGCCATACCCCGCCCCAACACTTCTTCTCTGCTGCCCAACCCACACCCCTCCCATGGGGTTCCACCTTCGCCATTCCCAACAGCCTTTCCTCCTGCCAGATTTACAAACTCACTCTCCGCTCCACGTTGACAAATACAGTACCGTGTGAAAACCTTTGGCACTCTAGCTACTGTGTGTATGTGTATATACATACACTTAAAGATTTTTGCACAGTACTGCCTGTCATGAAGTTTGTTGTATTGTGACAGTGGTACAGTGCAAGACAAAAAAAAACTAAAAGTTACAATAAAAAAGAAGTAAAAAAGGTGCAATCAAGAAATATTGAGGTAATAAACCACAAACACGAGAAAATCTGCAGATGCTGGAAATCCAAAGCAACACACAATACTGGAGGAACTCAGCAGGTCAGGCAACATCTATGGAAATGAACAAACAGTTGATAGTTTGGGCTGAGACCTTTCTTCATGTCTAAGAAGGAAGTAGGAAGATGCCAGAATGAAAAAGGGGGAGCGGAGAGAAGAAAGCTGGTTGGTAATAGGTGAAGCCAAGTGGGTGGGAATGGTAAAGGGCTGGAGAAGAAATCTGATAAGAGAGGATAGTGGACCGTAGGAGATCGGAAAGGAGGAGGGGACCCAGGGGGAAGTAATAGGTAGTGCTCTTGGGTTCATAGACCATTCCGGGATCAGATGGCAGAGAGGAAGAAGCTGTTCCTAAGACATTGAGTATATGTCTTCTGTCTCCTGTACTTCCTCCCTGATGGCTGTAATGAGGAAAGGGCATGTCCAAGATGGTGACAGTCCTTAAGAAAGGATGTTGCCTTCTTCAGACACCACAGTTTGAAAATGTCCTTGATGGTGGGGGGCATTGCACTTGTGATGGAGATTTACAATTTAGTATTTAGTATTTAGTATAAAAATAGAATAATTATAATAAGTGTAATGAATGGATCTATTGGGAGAAACTTACAAAGAGTCAAGTTGCCCCTTGCACAGGTGCCAGCCCAAGTTCAATATTCTGAGCAAAAGATACAAGGGAGTTGTGAGGACATTCATTTTCAGTCCTGAAAGAGGTCATGAATTTGTTTCTCCCTGCCTCTGAGGAAGACAGGAACAGCATCAGTCAATGTCTTCAATCTAGAATGGTTAATGCACCTGAGAGAGAACTGCTTGCGAGATAAGGTGGATAGACATGTCTAATAGGAATTTCTTCTCAGAACTGACACAGATTTAATGGGCTAAATGGCCTGATTTTGGGCTCACCTGCCTGTCACCTCCCTCTAGTGCCCCTCTTCCTTCCCTGTTTTCCATGGTCCATTATCCTCTGTGATCAGATTCCTTCCTCAGTCCTTTGCCTCTTTCACCTATCTCTTCCCAGCTTCTGACTTGATCTCCATTTCCCCACCCTCCTTCCCCCCCCGCCTGGTTTCACCTATCACCTGCCATCTTGTACACCTTCCCCTCCCACAGCCTTTTTACTCTGGATTTTTATCCCTTGCATTTCAGTCCCGATGAAGGGTTTAGGCACATAATATTGACTATTTATTGTTGTCCATAGATGCTGCCTGAACTGCTGAGTTCCTCCTCCATTTTCTGTCCATTGCTCTGGATTTCCAGCATCTGTAGAATCTCTTGAGTCAGATACTTTGCTTTTTTTTTCTAATTTGGTGAGGATGAGAGATCTGTCCCGAAATTCTCGAGTGTTTGATTGTTTCCCAACAATAGACCACAAATGAAAATCTCAGGAATGACTGCTGATGAGAATTCCCAGTGTCCAACTGCTTTTTCTGTCACCTCTTCCAGCACAGTTACAGTCACAGGCAGTGTGGATCATGCATCATACTTATGGCAGATATGTTTTCAATTTTCAATTAATACCAGTAAAATCTGTCAGGTGTTGGCTCTGTCAGGTGGCTGAAATTAAATATACTACTGGATTCTTGGCATGAAAATGTGACTGAGCAGTTCATAGGTTAGCACAGAGACTTAGAGTTGTACAGCACAGAAACAGGACCTTCAGCTCAACTCAGGATGCCTTTCTACAGTAAAACTATTTGCATGAGGCCTGTATCCCTCTATGCCAGTGGTTCCCAACCTAGGGTCCATGGACCTCTCCGTTAATGTTAAGGGTTCATGACATAAAAAAAGGCATAGATCACAAGGTTGGCAGGTTAATTGGTTACTGTGAATTGCCCTGTGATTAGGCTGGAGTTAAATTGAAGATTTCTCAGTGGCACGGCTCATTTGTAACTCATTCGTAAGGCCAGTGATGTTGTGGGGGTGGAACTGGACTCTCTGACGGTGGTGTCTGAAAAGAGGATGCTGTCCAAGTTGCATGCCATCTTGGACAATGACTCCCATCCACTCCATAATGTACTGGTTAGGCACAGGAGTACATTCAGCCAGAGACTCATTCCACCGAGATGTAACACTGAGTGGCATAGGAGGTCATTCCTGCCAGTGGCCATCAAACTTTACAACTCGTCCCTCAGAGTGCCAGACACCCTAAACCAATAGGCTGGTCCGGGACTTATTTCCACTTGGCATGATTAACTTATTATTATTTAATCATTTATGGTTTTATATTGCTATATTTCTACAATATTCTTGGTTGGTGCGGTTGTAACAAAACCCAATTTCCCTCGGGATCAATAAAGTATGTCTGTCTGTCATAGGACTGGCAGGGCCTGTTACAAGCTGTACACTAAGTAAATAAAGATTAAAAAACCATGAAATATGTTATTTTTGTCAGATTGAAGATGTCCTGGGGGCAACCCACAAGTGTCAGCATGCTTGAAGTGCCAACATAGCATGCCAACAACTTAGCAACTATGCTCTTTATTACATTATAAATCTTTACAAGGTCAACCCTGAGCATTCTACACTCCTGTCCAATTGCTCCTTGTGATTAAAATCCTCTATTCCAGATAAATCTTCTCACTGCTGCCATCAGGAAGCAGGTACGAGAGCATCAGAACTCTCTCTACTAAGTTCAGGAACAGTTATTACCCCTCAACCATCAGGCTCTTGAACCAGAGGGGATAACTTCATTCACCCCCACACTGAACAGTTCCCACAGCTTACAGGCACACTTTCAAGGACTTTTCATCTTATGTTCTTGAAATGTATTATTTATTTATTTATTTATTTATTTATTATTATTTTTTTTCTTTTTGTATTTGCAGTTTGTTGTCTTCTGCAATTTGGTTGTTTGTCCATCTTGTGTGTGGTTTCACATTGAGTTAATTGTGCTTCCTTGTATTTAGTAGGAATGCCCACAAGAAAATGAATCTCAAGGTAGTGCATGGTGACATATACGTACTTTGATAACAAATTTGTTTTGAACTTTGAACATTAAACTCTTTCTAATGCTTCTATGTCCTTCATGAACTGTGATGATTAGAACTGGCCTAACTAATGATCTGTACAGTTGCAACATGATATTCTAATTCTCACACTCATTTCCTCAGCCTCTGAAGAAAAGTATGCCAAATGGTTCCTTTACCACCCAATCCATTTGTCACAATTTTCAGGGGCCTATGGACTTAAATTCCAATCTCTCTACATTAACTCCTCTGGGGACCTCTCATACAAGAGCACAGAAGATGCCATTTATCACAGATGGCCTCATATGGTGTACCTTAGAGCATTGAACATAAAACCTAATAGCACAGTACAGGCTCTTCAACATACAATTGTGGTGGCAACCTTTTAACCTACTCTAAGATCAATCTAATCCTTCCCTCCTCAATCATCTATGTGCCTACCTCAGAGTCTCTTAAAAGTCTCCAATGTATCTGCCTCTACCACTACACCAGACAATGAGTTCCATGCATCCACCATTTTCTGTGTATAAATCTTGCCTCTGACATTCTCCTATACTTTCCTGCAATCACCTAAAAATGATTGACCCTCATATTAGCCATTTCTGCTGTGGAAAAAGCCTCTGGCTATCCACTCAATCTATGCCTCTTATCATCTTCTACACACCTACTATGTCACCTCTCAATCTCCTTTGCTCCAAAAAGGAAAAAGTCTAAGCTCAGTCAACCTATCCTCATATGACATGTTCTTCAATCCAGGCAACCTACTGGTAAATATTTTCTGCACTTTCGCCAAAGCTTCCACATCCTTCCTATAGTGAGGAGACAAGAACTGAGCACAATATTCCAGGTTTGGCCTCACTAGAGTTTTACAGAGTTGCAACACTATCTCCTCAGGGCTGTTGAACTCAATCTTCTTTATACTGTTCCCAGTGTGCTCGCCACTATCTTTTACAGTTTAAGGTTGAACATAGGGCTCACATGTCTAAAACTAAATTGTCTCAGTTTTATCCTGACATTAGTCCTGTTTGTGACAAGTGTAAAGGCGGCGAGGCTTCGCTTATCCATATGTACTGGGCTTGTCCTAGTCTAGAGAAATTCTGGAAAGAATTTTTTTTAACTTTATCCCATATTCTTAATTTCCACTTAGAACCTAATCCTCTGTTTGCCCTTTTTGGTACCTTGGGTGAGGCAGACGTGTATCTGAGTCCGACCAAACATCAAGCATTCTCTTTTGCCTCTCTTTTGGCTAGATGCTTAGTTTTCCTTAGGTGGAGAGATGTTGCCCCATCCACTCATGCTTAATGTCTTAATGAAATTATGTCCTGTCTAGACCTTGAAAAAATTCATTAGTCACTTCTCAATTTGGACATAATTTCAAAAGGTGTGGGGACCTTTTCTTGAATCCATTCATAATTCCTCTTTCAATTAAGTTTATTCTTTTTAATCCCCTACTTTCAGCTTTTTTTCTCTAAATTTTATGGTTTCTTTTTGATGCAAATTACATTATAGTTTTAGTAGTAGGCATTATTATTCATTTTTTATTTATATTTACAGTTTTGTGGGGTTAAACGCTCTGATTTTTTTTATACATTGTAATGGTTGGCCTTGAGTTTCATAGTGGGAAGGAGGGGCGGATACTAACTTTATATGATTTTATTCTGTTTGCTGTTTCCTTATTATGAATTATATGATTAATATGTTTATTTTGCTCTGTATTAATCTTCACTTGTTGTCGGGTTTTTCTTGTTTGTAGTTGGTTTGTAGAAATGCATAAAAAAATTAATAAAAATTAAAAAAAAAACACTGTTCCCAGTGCAAATATAACCTTTAGATAGGGGACCAAACCTGCACTGTGTCCTAGGCTTAGTCACAGTAGTGCCATGCAGAGTTGTACAGTAATATAATTTCCCATTTTACATGCACCAATTTGTTTGAAACAGAGATCTCCAGACCATTAGTATCTATTATTCCATGTTATTTCTGTGCACTGTATTTGTGTGTTTCACGTACTAGGACATAAAACACAAAGGACTACATATTTATTCACTTATTTATTTATTAGTTGCAACATGTAACAAATGCCCATGTCTGCATCAGTATCAGGACAGCTCTCCTCCTTATATGCATCGCCAGAGTTCACATAACCAATTGGCACATGAAGTAAAAATTACCCTCAGTGACCTGGTCCAAACGTGTTGAGTAGTGTCAACCATGGTTGTTGTGGCGTAGCTGTCTAGATGCACAAGCCCGGGCAGTACGATATGGAGAGCAAGCTGTTGCCCATGTATCAAGCTCCCCCTCTCCATGCTTCTGATGTACCCAAAGGAATGACAAAAATGATTTTTCCCTCAGGGTTTACTCCTGAAGCCTTCACCATGAGTGGGTATAGCTGTAAGACAGTGGAGGTCTGAGATCAGTTTTCCTTCTCCTAGATGAGCTGCCAGCCATGGTTAATGAGCCCCTCCTGCCTGGTTAATGCTTTTAAGGCAGCAGTAACCTGGTTCTGCCCCTTCTCCTGTCAGTAGCAATGGTTCCACTGGCCTTCGTAGCTGAGTCACACGTGAAGGTCTGGAGCTGGACTTGGTTGTCAGAGACTATTTGAAGTACATGCCATTGGGAGCATTTATTGAACTGAATTGACTTTATTACTTACATCCTTCATATACATGAGGAGTAAAAATCTTTGCGTTACATCTCCATCTATGTGTGCAATGTGCAATTTATAGCAATTTATGTAACTGTCATTTCGGCTAGTGACATAATTTAGGGGGTTATAGCCCCTTGCCCAGGCAAACTTAAGAAATCTCATTTGGGTGGATGCTGCACGATGTGTCCCATTTACTAGTCAGTACCCCGAAATAACAAACAGTACACAATAACAAATTAAACGATTAAGCTTTATAATTCTTATTTTGACTATATGGTTAGTAAAACAATGAAAAAAAAGAAAATGAAGGGCCCAATCTTATTAAACAGTCCGTTGCACAATGTTGGAGCTCACTCATAAGTTGATCATCCACCATCAACTTCCTCCGATTGTCGCTTCCCTTCTGGCCCTCGCTCCAAGTCCACCCCATCCAACGGTCTACCAGCTCTCTCCATTCGCATCTTCTCTCCTCATCTCTCCCCGGCAAAAGACTGCGAAAATCTCTCTTCCAGCTCACAAGAAAGAACAGCAGCATTCCAAACCCCGTTCTCTAGTCATAACCCGAACACTGCTGCTACAGAGAATCCAATACATTATCAGTGAAACCTTACAGCATGTTACACAGCACTGAAACTCTACAGCATGTTACATTTATGATAAATAGTATCTACAATAGGACAGTCAATATAACATAGAAATACAGTTGCATCAGCATGAATTAATCAGTCTGATGGCCTGGTGGAAGAAGCTGTCCCAGAGCCTTTTTGTCCTGGATTTTATGCTTTTATGCTGGATATTATTTCCCAGGTGATAGTAGCTGGAACAGTTTTTGGTTGGGGTGACTCAGGCCCCAGTGATCTTTCAGGCTCTTGTTACACACCTGTCTTTGTAAATGTTCTCACTAGTGGTAAGTTCGCATCTACAGATGCCCTGGGCTGTTCACACCACTCTCTGCAGAGTCCTGCGATTGAGAGAAGTACAATAATAGGCAGTAGGAGCTTGTCCTCATTACCAGCTCTGGCTATAACAACCTTAAGGAACCAGATGAAGGAACTTGTCCTGAAATATCAATAAACCCTTTCCCTCCACTGATGCTGCCTGACTTGCTGAGTTCCTCCAGCATCTCGTCTATTGCTGCAGGTACCAGCATCCGCAGTTACTTGACCCTCTACAAATGATCTGGTGCCTTTAAAATTCTGTGCAAAGCATTTTCTTTTACCAATTAGATTTATTGAAAAATTTCCCTAAATATTTCCCTGTGCTGAGATTTTCCTCCGATACCCAAAGGCTTATTCTGGTTACGTTTTCAAGATGATATTGAAAACATATTGTTCATTTTTAATGCTTGTTGGGTTATTTTTCAAATCTGCATCAGATCCGGAGTAACAATCATTTAATTTTCCTTTACCATCATGTACTGAGGAAGGACAATAAACAATCCTGAATCTTGAATCTTGCTGCATGCACACTATCTCCCATGCTCCTTATATGACAACACAGACATATATCAGATTTCCATCAGTTCTGGTGATCCTGAAATTATGATAGCCATTAACTCAATACAATTTTCTTATCTGAAGGCATTAGGAGTGTTGACTTATATGCAATTCAAGTGCCAGATTCTTTTCTTTTTATTTATGAAAACACAATTAAGGATTCAAAACCTTTCTAAATCAGTGTTCACTGTGTAATAAGTTTATCAATACTATTCTATCATGGATTTCCTTCCTTGCTATTTCTGTATGGGAAGCAAGCAGCACAGGAAATAATCGCTCTGCAGCATTTCCCTCATTAAAAATGACTTCTAAATTAATCCTTTAGCTTCTTGCTCACAATGTATTTGTCATAAAGCTTGGCTACAAAACTAAGCTAACCCTTTAAACCAATTCACTCAACTGTTAAATACGAGTAAGGCCAGATGAGTCATTGTGCCTTTCAAAATTCTGGATCCATATTTAGACAAATGATCAAGAATCTTTGACCTGCAATAGTAATATTATTTCTTTTTCAGTGATGTTGCCTGTCCTTCTGAATGTTTCCAGTGTTTTCTAGTTTTATTTCAGATTACATATCTAATTATATTGAATATATAATATCGTAATATCGTAATGGTTAGCACAGCACCTGCAGTCACCAAATGGGGTTCAATTCCCACCACTGACTGTGAGGAATTTGTATGTTCTTCCCGTGACCACGTGGGTTACTCAGAGTGTTCCAGTTTCCTCCCACATTGTGTATAAGATGATGAGGGGCATTGATCATGCGGAGAGACAGATGCTTTTTTCCCAGGACTGAAATGGCTAACACGAGGGGGCATAGTTTTATGGTGCTTGGAAATAGATACTGAGGGGATGTCAGGGTAAGTTTTCCACACAGAGAGTGATGGGTGTGTGGAATGCACTGCCGATGGCAGTGGTGAAAGTGGATATGATAGGGTCTTTTAAGAGCCTCTTGGGTAGATACATGGAGCTTAGAAAAATAGAGGGCTACATGCTAGGGAAATTCTAGGCAGTCTGTAGAGTAGGTTACATGGTCAGCACTGTATGGGCTGAAGGGCCTGTAATGTGCTGTAAATTTCTATGTTCCATGTATTCCAAAGGCATGCGGTTAGGTTAGTTAGTTGACGACATGCTATGTTCACGCTAGAAAGTTGGAGACACTTGCCCAGCACAACCCTCTCTGATTTGATGGAAGTGATGCAGTTCACTGTACGTGTAATCTTCAGACAAGCTGACCCAAGTGCGGAGCAAACTCAGGACTCAACAGTAGAAATTAACAATGACGACTTATTTGGAGAAATATACAGGGAAAAATCAAAACTAACTTGGGACTTGAGCACACAGAACAGTAGTTCACACAGAGCTTGAATCCAGTACTCAGTGATGAGTTCTGGTCCAGAATAACCTTAACTAGAACATAAATTACAGGAAACCCATCCAGGTTGAAAGCAAAAAGTAATCACTTAAAAATGAAAACCAGAAGGAAACCATATTCATATAATAAGCATCACAAAAATCACACTGACAGCTTATTGATAAAAGTACTCACTAAACATCTCTAATAAACTCCAATAAATGGAGTTCAGGAGCATTGAGAGCTGCCACTCAATGCTCACTGGCCTGAAGGGTTTGTGACAGTATGTTTCAGTTTCAATATGACAAATAAAGCTAATTTCTTTTTATTCTTTTATTCTGTTCTACTTCTTCAAATGCTTATTGAATTCTTAATGCTGTACCTAATTTAATTTTGATAGATATTTAATTAATCTACTTCTTAAACAAAACATTTTAGGAGTAAAGTTCCTTTGTTTTTGGTGTTTGGTATCAGTAAACTTATTTCCCCCCCCCCCCATCCATTTCCCTGTTATCTGTTCTGAAACTGAAAGAGTGGTCCTTCACTGATTACACTCACAGTTTCTTCAAAGTCATGGAAATGGCAAATTAAATGAAGTCTCATGTAGATAGGGTGGTGAAGAGGGCTTTTGGATGGAGTCTCATGTAGATAGGGTGGTGAAGAGGGCTTTTGGAACGCTGGCCTTTATAAATCAAAGCATTGAGTACAGAAGTTGGGATGTAATGCTAAAGTTGTACAAGGCAGAAGGCCAAATTTGGAATATTGTGTACAGTTCTGGTCACTGAATTATAGGAAAGATATCAATAAATTAGAGAGAGTGCAGAGACGATTTACTAGGATGTTACCTGGGTTTCAGCAATTAAGTTACAGAGAAAGGTTGAACAAGTTAGGTCTCTATTCATTGGAGTGTAGAAGGTTGAGGGGGGATTTGATCGAGATATTTAAAATTTTGAGAGGGATAGATAGAGTTGACGTGAACAGGCTGTTTCCATTGAGAGTAGGGGACATTCAAACGAGAGGACATGATTTGAGAGTTAGGGGGCAAAGGTTTAAGGGAAACATGAGGGGGTATTTTTTTACTCAAAGAGTGATAGCTGTGTGGAATGAGCTTCCTGTAGAAGTAGTAGAGGCCAGTTCAGTTGTGTCATTTAAGGTAAAATTGGATAGGTATATGGACAGGAAAGGAGTGGAGGGTTATGGGCTGAGTGCGGGTAGGTGGGACTAGGTGAGATTAAGGGTTCGGCACGGACTAGGAGGGCCAAGATGGCCTGTTTCCGTGCTGTGATTGTTATATGTTATCTGGTTAAATAGCAAATTTCAAAGAAATTAGTGAATTGTCTGCATGTTATATACTAGACTAATGCATCTTTCAAACTCATAATTCAGCATGCAACAAACCCCTAGACATGAGGTGGCAAGAAACGTCTGCGTCAATGAATGGTCTCCTCCAACAACATACACTTGACAATCAATGGTATAACAGTCATTGAGTCCTTGGGGTAACCACTGATCAGAAACTCAAAAGGCCAGGCACTTCAACACTGTGGCTACAAGAGACAGTCTAAAGTTAAATATTCTGTAATGAGTGACTTGATTAAGCGCTGAGCCATATTAAGAAGGTGAGAGTGTCAGAGCCAGAGGCAAGGGATGGGCCAAATGTTCAGTTCTCTGCACAGGGAGGTTTACTCGTCTCCTCACTGCCTGCCTCAGATAGGGTCCTGAACTAGCAGCGACTGCCTTTGTGGCTGTGAACTCACCTCTAGGAACTTTAGTTCTGAATGTTATTTGCTTACTTTTCATTGTTTGCATGATTTATTTTCTTTTTGTACATTTGCTGTTTGTTGGTCTTTTTTGATGGGTTCTACTGGAGTTCTTTGTTTTGTGGCTGCTTGTAGGGAGACCAATCTCAAGGCTGTATACGGTGTTCATACTTTGAACTCTAATACTTTTCCAGTATCCACAAGTCAGAAATGTGATGGCACCATCTGCTTATCTGGAGATCAATGCCATTGAAGGTGAAGCAACCCACTTGACAGTTATCCCATTCACCATCACAAACTTTCATTTCCTCCATTATCAGCTCACAGCAATTACAACATAATATATAATGCACTGTTTCTTATTGAGTCTACTCTGACAATGCCTTCCAAACCTCTGGTGGTTACCACCAAGATAGACAAGGACATTAACTACATGTTTAACATTTCCTCTGTCTCTTCCTGTCACAGTCTCCCAGTGACAACCATTTATTACTTCTCATGTTTTGTCCATTTTCTCATATTGAGTGGCATCTAGGTATTCTTAAACACAGATTCTTTGAGCTCCCAATACATGGTCTCAAGATTCTCAATGCCATTCTGAATGCTCATGCTCCATTTTTGGTAAGTGCTATGGATTTGAAGTTAATTTTCAAGGTGACTTTCAGCACATCCTTAGGGCTTTTCTTTTGTCTGCATTGCAATCAAAGATTCAAAGTACATTTATTATCAAATAATGTATAAATAATACAACCTTGAGATTTGTTTGCTCACAGGCAAGGAAGAAAGCAAGAAACCAGAAAGAACCCAATTAAAGAAAGAACAAAAATACAAATAAAAGACCAACACCCAATATGCAAAAGGAAGGAAAAAAACACTAATCATGCAAACAATTGCAGCAAACAAAAATCTGAACCAAAACTGAGTCCTCAAATCTGAACCCTGGAGCAACCTAGAGTAGGCCCAAATACTCCCTTATCAGTTCAACATATTTGCCAATATGATCTCTTCCTAACTAAGCTCAGGACAGACTGTGTAGTGTCTAGTTGCAGGCATGTGATGGTAAGACCAGTCTTACGTAGACAACCTCAGTGCGGGAATTGCTGGTTTGGAAAAGAACAGGGCTGCCTTGTCTGAAATGAGTTTTCACTGGGTTTGGCTCTATTGTGAGGCCATCAGGTAGGATCATAGTTTGCCTCTCATCATAAGTATTTCACCGGGCAGCTGAATTTGTGGACAATGCCCTTTAGTCCTTCCAAAAAAGCTTCGGTGATGGCGCCAGTGGTTTTTGCAGACCCAGGTGACCGCTTCCAATTTGTACTCGATGCAGCTTAGTCTTCCTCTCTTATGCCTTTCTTTTCTTTTCAAGATGGTTAGGGCTCTGTTACAGCTGGTGCATACCACAAGTCCTGATTATGTAACCTCTGATGCCCAGCAGAGAATCTCTGAAAAGTATTAATAATGGCTGGGGCCACTTGTCTGGTAAAGACACAGCCCAAAAGAAGGTAATGACAAATTTCCTAAGAACAATTATGGAAATGAAATGACCATGATCACCTACATCATATGACATGGCACATAATGATTGAACTTCTACTCTACCATTAATTGCCTTCTAATTCTTTCACTGTTAACCAAAATTAACAGTAATTAAGAGCGGACAACAAGTCTACAGCTTTCAAAACACAAAAATACAACTGCAGATGCTGTGGATCAAAGAATATGTACACGACACTGGAAGAACTCAGACCATTCCTGATGAAGGATCTCGGCCCGAAACGCTGGCTACTCTTTTCTCATGGATGCTGCCTGACCAGCTGAGTTCTTCCAGCGTTGTGCACGTAAGTCTACAGCTTTAAGATTTAAAAGGAAATTCATGAAGTCACAGGAACGATGTGAAAACTCCCTAGAAACTGTATAGAGTCCCTGGTGTCACCCTATCAGATATATCACTTATGGTTATATATCCCATCCTCACTCTTTTTGGAGCTTCAAACTTGTATCCTTTCCCTTTCATAGTTCTGGCTGTAAGATCAACGTGACTGCTACTCACAGTTTTCACCTGTCCTATTGTTTCCAGTATTTCCCATTCTCATTACCTTTCATTAGGAGAATGAACATAAAACAGAGAACACCCCAGCAAAGGAATGGCCCATTTGGCCCACATGTTGTGCTGAAACAATTAAATTAGTAATCAAATGGCCAACTAAACTAATCTTTTCTACTTACTCAATGTCTATATCCTTCCATTGTCCTCACATTCATGTGCTTATCTAAATGTCTCTTAAAATTCTCTGATGTAACTACCTCTGCCACCACACCAGGCTGCACATTCCAGACACCCACCCTCTGTGGAAATGACTCTCCCCTCATATCATCTTTGAACAACCCCTCTGACCTTAAATACATACCCTCTGGTATTAGACATTTGGATAAAAGACCCTGCCTGTCCACTCTATCTAAGCATCTGATAATCTTATAAACCTCTGTCAGATATCCCTTAAGACTTCTCTGCTCCAAAGAAGACAGCCTATGTTTGTCCAACTTCTTCATAGCATATGCCCTCTAATCCCGGTAAACCTCTTCTGCACCCTCTCTAACATCCTTCCGTAATGGGGTGACCAGAACTGAAATACTCCAGATGTAGCCTAACTAGAGTTTTCTAAAACTGCAGCATAATATCCTGACTTTCCAAATCAACAGAATCTCCTCACCCTCCCCTTAACTACCAAGTCTCTTATCACAATCGCTCTGCCTGCCTTTACCCTTTACTGGTAAGCCTCAGAGCCAACCGCAGTGCCGTTTGTCTGACTGCTGCTGTTGTGCCCTGATAGGTCACCTACCCCAGCAGTATCCAAAGGGTTATACCTTTTGCTGAGGGAATACCCATAGAGGACCCCTTTGCTGGCTGCCCATTCCCCTTACTTCCCCTGCTAGTCACTCATCCACTATTGGAAGGTTGCTCTCTGCGTATGACTACCTCAGTAGATGTTTCATCTGTGAGTTTTTCAGCCTCCCAGATGGTCCTGAGTACATCCAGCTGCAGCTCAAGTCCCTTGACCTTGTTAGCCAAGAGCTGAAGTTGGGTGCCACTTAATGCAGGGAGCCTGTTAATTACCCTCAAATCCTACATCTCACAGAAGGAGCATTCCACCACCTTAAACATCCTGCCTACACTGAACTAAGGACTAAGGATTTGCGGACAGTTTAAAAAAAGCTTACCTGTGCCTTCTCTCTGAAAGCTTTGAATTTTGCACTCACTTTGCCCAATCTCATCAAAGTCTGTTGACCCCACTAACAATGCAACACTGCACCAATGGCTGCTCAGCTTGCACCTCACTACTTTTTATTGGCCTAAATATAACTCACACCTGGCAAGACTTGCTGTTTTCAAATGCCCACCCCTGCCAATATGTTGCTCTCTCACTCACTACTTCAAAGATGAGAAGTGACTTGAGATTATAAGATAATAAGAGGCATAGATGGAGTGAACAGCCAGAGATAATTCCCAGGATGGAAATGGCGAATACAAAGGGGCATAATTTTAAGGTGATTGGAAGAAAGTATATGGAAGGGGGAGATAATGAACAAGTTCATTACACAGAGAATGAAGGGTGTATGGAACATACTGCTTTGGTTTTTGGTAGAGGGAATTACATCAGGCATATTTAAGATTCTCTTAGGTAGGCATATGAATGATAGAAAAATGGAGAGCCACGTAGGATGGAAGGGTTAGATTGAATTGAGAGTAGGTTAAAAAGATGACACAACATTGTGGGCTGAAGGGCCTGTAATATGATATTTTATATTCTATTAAAGTTTAACACTAGCCAACTATTCAAGTCAGACGTAACATAGTTCATGCAATAAATGCATTGTGGACAATTTTAAATGAAAGAGGCTGAAAGAGAGGAACTAAATAGTTACATGTGAACTGTACAATTGATATAAATCCACAAGGCTTTCTCTGGAATAACGATGCAAAAGGCAACATTTCCAGCTGGAAGTTTGGATCATTCATCATTGGAATAGCATTTCTTATTCCATATGTAGCAACAGCAGCAAGTTATTCAAAAATATTGATCTGTATTGCCTCTTGATAACAATGTTTGATTGTTTTATTTGTGGTACACTGTCAAGATGAAAAATACCTAACGTTCTTCAACTTTATTCTTTAATAAAGTATTAATGGGGAGATTTGGCATAAAGGCAATCAGTAATCCAGAGATTGAGTTATATGCTGGGGACATGAGTTCAAATCCCACCAAGGGCAGATGTTGAATTTGAATTCAATAAAAAGAAAATCTGATTACCATGAAACTATGTCACTTGTCATAGAAACCCATCTGGTTCACTAATGTCCTTTAGGAGAGGATCCTGCCGTCCTTACCTCGTCTAGACTATATGTGACTCCAGACTCACAGCAATGTGGTTGACTCTTAAAAATAGGATGGGCGAGAAATGTTGGCTTTGCTGGCAACTCTCACATCCCATAAACATGAATAAATAAAAAAATGGCTGTGGGTTTATTTCAAAAACGCAGTCTTCAATTTAGGTCCATAACTCTTACCTTGAAACATACAGGAAATCTACCCAAATTTATTACCTTCCAGTGACCCTTTCAAGATAAGAAGAAATTGGAACTAATGAAATTGTTTCATTGCTTATTTATTTATTATTAGAAACATAGAAAACCTACAGCACAATACAGGCCCTTCAGCGCACAATGTTGTGCCAAACATGTCTCTACCTTAGAAATTTCTAGGGTTACCCATAGCCCTCTATCTTTTCTAAGCTCCATGTACCTTTCCAAAAGTCTCTTTAAAGACCCTATCATATCAAGTCAAGTCACTTTTATTGTCATTTCGACCATAACTGCTGGTGCAGTGCATAGTAAAAATGAGACAATGTTTTTCAGGACCATGGTGTTACATGCCACAGTACAAAAAACTAGATTGAACTATGTAATAAAAAAACAGCACAGAGAAAGCTACACTAGACTACAGACCTACACAGGACTCCATAAAGTGCACAAAACAGTGCAGGCATTTACAATAAATAATATACAGGACAGTAGGGCAAGGTGTCAGTCCAGGCTTCAGGTATTGAGGAGTCTGGAAGCTTGGGGGAAGAAACTGTTACATAGTCTGGTCGTGAAAGCCCAAATGCTTCGAAGCCTTTTCCCAGACGACAGGAGGGAGAAGAGATTGTGTGAGGAGTGCATGGGGTCCTTCATAATGCTGTTTCCTTTGCGGATGCAGCGTGTGGTGTAAATGTCCGTGATGGCTGGAAGAGAGGCCTCCACCACTGTTGCTGGCAGCCCATTCCACGCACTCACCACTTTCTGCGTAAAAAACTTACCCCTGACATCTTCTGTGTACCTACTCCCAACCACCTTATACCTGTGCCTTCTTGTGGCAGCCATTTCAGCCCTTTATTATTATTTCTTTCTCTCTTTTTGTATTTGCAGTCTTTTGTGCTTTGCACAATTGTTGAGTGCCCAAGTTGGTGCGATGTTTCATTGATACTATTATGGTTATTATTCTATTATGGATTTATTAAGTACACACCCAAGAAAATAAATCTCACAGTTGTATATAATGACATATATGGACTTTGATAATAAATAACTTTGAACTTTGAAGAATGTTTTGTCTTTTAATTCTAGGAAACACAACAGTCAATTGGTACACAACAAGACCCCATAAACTGCAATGTTATTAAAATATATCAACAATATATCAATATTAATTTATTATTAAATATATTAATAATAAGGGTTAATTATATTAATTAATGCTTATTATTAGAAATGATAATGATGATATTGATAGCGTTCATCTGTCTTGAAGGACAACAGAAAACCTCTCCAAGGCACAAGCCTGTGCTGAAGATATGGAGATCTTGGGATGGTCGTTAAAATCCCGATCTCGGCCTCACCAGAGTAGTCCAAACGAAAGCAAAGCGATACATTTGACACCAGATTCGCTACAGGACCTGATAGAAGAATGTTCTGTGATGACCACTGCTTTAGGGCTCCACTCTGGATTTTCTGTCTGGGTATACACCCATGACCTTTATCTCTCCCGAGACTGCCCACAAGGCAGTGGGGCTAATTAATCTGGAACATATCAATAATAATAAGTGAGAGATAGTTTCCCATAATCTCTTACAATATTGATTCACAGAGCTATATACAGCAAGGAAAAGACCCTTTGGCCCAACTTGTCTAACCAGGTTACCTACCTGAGATAATGTTAACTTTTAGGAGTTTGTCTATGTTTGTCACATATCCCTCTGTCGGGAATAGCGGTTAAGGCAGATACATTAGGGATATTTAAGAGCATCTTTGAAAAGCACATGGATGAAAGAAAATATGTGAGCTATGGTCTATGTTGAAGGGAAGGTTTATATTAATCATAGAATGGGTTTAAAGGTCGGCACGACATCACAGGCAATAGAGCCCTAATGTGCTGAACTTTTCATGTTCTTTGTTCTAAAGTAAATTTCAGACTTATCAAGTGCTTTGAAGAGCTTGGGTTCATAGATAGGTGGAATGATGCATCACATGAACAGGCCTTTTAGCACAGCACATCCGTTCTGACCCTAAGAACCCATCTACGCTAATCGCATTTACTAGCACTTGGCCCATTGCTCTGTAGGTGATTTTCCTTCCACTCCATTTATGGATTCACACATTAGCACAAATTTCAAGGATTTCTCAGTCACATTCATCAGCGTGCAATGCGTTTCTGATTGTCTCTTCCATGGCATTCCATTATGTGCGCGCAGCCCATGGAAATATGAAATATCTAATCTGAACTGTACCTGCACAATGCAAGCAAGACTTAATTCAATGTAACTGATGTGAGGTCTACCTGAGCAGTTCCTGAATGCTGGAGTTTGAAGTTGGAAACCTTTTTCAGGTAAGTAACTTAAAATAAATAACTCTAGTAACATCCTGTTCAGGGTCAAACCAGCTCTCTCTGATATCCTTACCCAATCTTTGAGATTCTGATTTCTTGCTTGGAACTAACGTCCTGACCTACTTCATCCAAATCTCACCTAATACAAGTTATGCATCAAAACCAAAAAGTACTCTTTCCCCTTACAGAAAATACGAAGGGATGATCTTCACTAGAAGGCTTCAGAACTCTTATACAATTTTTCAACAGAAGACCGTTAGGAGAATCATGTTGTTTCACAAAGCAAGTGCTGTGATTTTGCATGCCCTTCAAGGTGGCAAACCATTTCTATCTTGCTCCTGTCTTGCTCTGACATTGATACTGATGAACAGACATCCTGAAGACCACTGCCTTCATATTTTTAGTTTTGATCTTCCACCTTTCAGTCTCTTCTCAGCTAACACTGCAAATCAACTGGAAGCTATACTTACTTGTCACGACTGGCTCAGATAAAAACATTGCCGTGGGCACTTCATTTGATGTAATCTTTCCACAATTCCAATCCATCATCATTGAGACAAGATTAGCAAGAGGCCAGAGTGAGGAGATGGAGGGAAGTGAAGTATCATTTTAATAGAAAAACTGGCAGTAGCTTTGGTCATGGTAATTCTGAATGGAGAAAATTGAGGTCAGACTAACCAAGAGCTAGTAAGAATATTAATGTACAGAAACATTAGAAGCCACAGAGAGTAGTGGACTCAGCCCAATATATCACAGGCACATCCTTTCTCACTATTGGTAGAATCTGTAGAAGGTGCTGCCTCAAGAAGGTAACAAAGATCATCAAAGATCTTAACCGTTCAGGCCATGGGACCATCTCATAGCAACCAGCAGGCAGGAACTACGAGTCCCACACCACCAAGTTCAAAAGCATCTAATTCCCTTCAAACATTTGATCTTTAAACATTGCAATTTAGCAACATTGCACTAAAATAGACCATTTTTATTTGTTTTGTGTTCTTTCTCATACAAATTATGTATAATTTGTGTTTAATTTATATTTAGAACCATAGAACACTACAGCACAGTACGGGCCCTTCAGCACTCCATGTTGTGCTGACCCATTATAACCCTTAAAAAAAGTACTAAACCCACACTACCCCATAAGCCTCTATTTTATGTTTATTGTTTGAATATTGCTTTCTCTGATTGTATGTGCCTGTGATGCTGCTACAAGTAGGTTTTTGGTTGCACTCGTGCATACACATTTGACAATAAATCCAACGCTGACTTTAGCAAACACTGGGAATTCTCCACGGGCATTGAGGAGCCTGGTACAATGGAACCATGGATCAAAGAACCTTTTGCAGGAAAGTGTATTGGCAAACCTCTGATGAACTGATCTAGTACATGCAGAACCCAGGCAGCCATTTATTCGCAGAGTTAATAGAAGGAGAAATATGGGAGATGTCTAAGAATCTTGCAACTTTTCCTCACAAGGGCATTGTGGGAACTTCTACATCCATCTTGGATGACAGATAGTGGCCTGGTCCAACTTTGCATACGAGGAATTGGTTAAAATAAGTTTGATTAGATTAGATAGGTTCTATTTGTCACATGCACGTCAAAATATACAGTGAAATGACCAACACAATCCAAGCATTCGCTGGGAGCAGTCCGCAAGTGTTGCCACGTTTCCAGTGCCAACATAGCATGTCTGCTGCTTACTAACCTGTACATCTTTGGAATGTGGGAGAGAACCAGAGTACCTGGAGAAAACCCATGAGGTAATGTGGAAAACGTACAAATTGCTTCCAGGCAGTGACAGGAATTGAGGAATTGATCACTGGCACTGCAAAGCATCACACTAATTGCAACGGTACTGTGCCATCCAATAGGTACATGGATGAAAGGGGTATGGACGGTTATGGCCTGGGTGCGGGTTAATAGGACTAGGCAGAGAAACAGGTTGGCGTTGACTAGTTAAAGCATCTGTTTCTGAGCTGTAGGGTTCTATGAACCTAAGATCTTCTGAATGAAAGAAATACTCCTTTGGTTAGAAAGGAAGTACAGCACTGGGTTGTATTATCATAAAAAGCACACTCACGCAACTCTTCCTGGAAAGAATTTTTTGAAGATAATGATTTGCTTTTTATTTGTCACATGTAGGTTGAAATCCAGGAAAGTGCACTGTCTGTGTCAAATCATATCAGTGAGGATTGTGAGTTGAGCACCTGCAGGAGTCGCCACAGATCTGGAAACAAACTAGCACCCTCAAGCTCACTAACCCCAACTGTACATCTTTGGACTCCCTACAATTTGCCTACCGAGACAACTGATCGACAGGTGACGCAATAGGCACTGCTCTACATACCATCCTTCCACATCTGGAGGAGAAGGATGCTCAAGTTATTTCTTCAGCGGTTTGAACGGGGCAGGACTGTGCAAGCGTGCGGTTCTCGGCCACTGAGAAAACTGGGAAGAGTTTGAAAGCGAGCGGAGTTGAAAAGGTAACGGTTATTTCTTCAGCAGTCTGAACGGAGCACAACTGCGCAAGTGCATGGAGGTCAGCCAGTGAGAACAGCTGGAAGAGATTAAAATGAAGACATTTACAGAGTGGGTGACAGAATAGTGGGAAACAGAGTAGGAAGGATTTGGCTCAATGGGGCTTTGGCGATAATGGGTCGAGGTCGGTCAGTTATCTGTTCAAAATAAAGACAGAAAGTATGTGTGTGAGGCTGGTTTTCTGTGCTCGGTGTCAGGTGGGGGAGGTCCTGGAGGCTCCCAACCTCCCGGAAGGCCACATCTACATCAGGTGCGTCGAACTGCAGCTCCTTAGAGACCACTTTAGGGAACTGGAGCTGCAGCTCGATGACCTTCATCTGGTCAGGGAGAGTGAGGAGGTGATAGAGAGGAGCTATAGGCAGGTGGTCACTCTGGGACCTCGGGAGACAGAGAAGTGGGTAACAGTCAGGAGAGGGAAGGGCAAGAAGCAGATGCTAGAAAGTACCCCAGTGACTGTCCCCCTTAACAATAAGTATTCCTGCTTGAGTACTGTTGGGTGGGGATGGCCTACCTGGGGGAAGCAACAGTGGCCATGCCTCCGGCACAGAGTCTGGCCCTGTGGCTCAGAAGGTTAGGGAAAGGAAGAGGATGGCAGCAGTAATAAGGGACTATAGTTAGGGGGACAGATAGGCAATTCTGTGGATGCAGGAAAGAAACACGGATGGTAGTTTGCCTCCTTGGTGCGAGGGTCCGGGGTCGTTTCTGATTGCATCCACGATATCTTGAAGTGGGAGGGAGAACAGCCAGAGTTCATGGTACATATTGGTACCAATGACATAGGTAGGAAAAGGGAGGAGTTTGTGCAAACAGACTACAGGGAGTAAGGAAAGAAGTTGAGAAACAGGACCTCAAAGGTAGTAATCTCGGGATTACAGCCTGTGCCACATGACAGTGAGTACAGGAATAGATTGAGGTGGAGGAAATGCGTGGCTGAGGGATTGGAGCAGGGGGCAGGGAATCAGATTTCTGGATCATTGGGACCTCCTCTGGGGCAGGTGCGATCTATACAAAAAGGACGGATTGCACTTGTATCCAAGGGGGACCAATATCCTGGCGGGAAAGTTTGCTAATGCTATTGGGGAGAGTTTAAACTAGAATTGCTGGGGTGTGGGAACTGAACTGAAGTGACAGAGGGAAGGGAGGTTGGCTCACAAATAGAGAAAGCTTGCAGACAGTGCAAAAGGGAGGAAAGACAAGTGATAGAGACAGGACATGTTCAGACCGATGGTTTGAGGTATGTTTATTTTAATGCGAGGAGTACCATGAATAAAGTGGATGAGCTTAGAGTGTGGATCAGTACTTGGAGCTATGATGTAATGGCCATTACAGAGACTTGGATAGTGCAAGGTCAGGAATGACATCAAGTGCTAGGCTTTAGATGTTTCAGAAAGGATAGGGAGGGAGGCAAAAGAGGTGGGGGTGAGGCACTGTTGATCAGAGATAGTGTCACAGCTGCAGAAAAGGAGGAAGACATGGAGGTATTGTCTACGGAGTCTCTGTGGGTGGAAGTTAGGAACAGGAAGGAGTCAATAACTCTACTGGGTGTTTTTAATAGACCACCCAGCAGTAACAGGGACATCAAGGAGCAGATAGGGAGACAGATTCTGGAAAGGAGTAACAATAACAGGGTTGTGGAGGTGGGACATTTTAATTTCCCAAATATTGATTGGCGTCTCCCTAGAGTGAAGGGTTTAGGTGGGGTGGAGTTTGTTAGGTGTGTTCAGGAAGGCTTCTTGACACAATATGTAGATAAGCCTACAAGAGGAGAGACTACTTGATCTGGTATTGGGAAATGAACCCCTGGTCAGGTGTCAGGTCTCCCAGTGGGAGAACATTTTGGAGATAATGATCACAATTCTGTCTCCTTTACCATAGCATTGTTGAGGGATAGGAATAGACAAATTGAGGAAATGTTTAATTGGAATAAGGGGAAACATGAGGCTATCAGGCAAGAACTTGGAAGCATAAATTGGAAACAGATATTCTCAGGGAAATGTACAGAAGAAATGTGGCAAATGTTCAGGAATATTTGCATGGGGTTCTGAGTAGATACGTTCCTATGAGACATGGAAAGGATGGTAGGGTACAAGATCCGTGGTGTACAAAGGCTGTTGTAAATCTAGTCAAGAAGAAGAAAAGAGCTTAAAAAAAGGTTCAAGAAACTAGGTAATGATAAAAATCTAGAAGATTATAAGGCTAGCAGGAAGGAGCTAGAGGTGACCTGATAGAGGTGTGCAGGATAATGAGAGGCATTGATCGTGTGGATTCCCCAGGACTGAAATGGCCAGCACGAAAAGGCATAGTTTTAAGGTGCTTGGAAGAAAGTACAGAGGAGCTGTCAGGGGTAAGTTTTTTATGCAGAGAGTGGTGAGTGCGTGGAATGGGCTGCTGGCAGTGGCGGTGGAGGAGGTTACGATAGGGTCTTTTAAGAGACTCCTGGATGGCTACATGGAGCATAGAAAAATAGAGGGCTATGGGTAAAGCCTAGGGAGTTCTAAGGTAGGGACATGTTCGGCACAGCTTTGTAGGCCGAAGGGCATGAATTGTGCTGTATGTTTTCTATGTGAGAATTCTGCTCTTGGACTACAGTTCAGCATTCAACACCGTAATTCCATCCAGGCTTGACAAGAAGCTCACAGACCTCGGCCTTGACCCTGTCTGGTGCAGCTGGATCCTGGACTTTCTGCATAATGTCTTACCTTATGCTTTAGTGCAAAATTTAAATCTACCTTTATCCAAGTTGTTTGGGTGGCTGGAATTTTTGTCCCTTTTCCGGTTTGATCCTGACTTCGGGTGCTGCCTCTGTGCAGTTTGTATGTTCTCCCCATTACTGTCTCCCTCCCAGATGCTCTGGTTTCTTCCCACTTCAAAGATTCACAGTTCAGAGATTCAAAGTACATTTATTATCAAAGTATGTATTTAGTATACAATCCTGAGATTTGTCTTCCCACAGACAGCCACAAAACATAGAAAAAACATGGAACTTGTACAAAGAAAACCATGAACAACCCCCCCCCCCCTTCCAAAAACAAACAAATCAGGCTCCCTCACCTCCAACCTCTGACTGTCAATACAAGATCCCCTCAGGGCTGCATACTGAGTTCTGTCCTTTATTCCATGTACACCCACGACTGAATTGCCATCAACTGCTCCAATCTACTAACTAAATTTGACGACAACACTACATTGACTGGCCTTATCTCAAACAATAACCAGGTGGCCTATGGAGAAGGAGTCATCTCTCTGACACTGTGGTGTCAAGAAAACAACCTCTCCCTCAATGTCGCAAAAACAAAAGAGCTGGTTGTGGATTATAGGAGGAATGGAGATGGGCTAACCCCTAATGACATCAGTTGATCTGGGGATGAGAGGATAAGCAGCTTCAAGTTCCTCGGCATCCACAACACTGAGGACCTCACGTGGTCTGTACACACCAGCTGTGTGGTGAGAAAGCTACAACAACGCCTCTTTCACCTCAGACAGTTGAGGAAGCTTGGTATGGACCCTTAAATCCTAAGAACTTTCTACAGGGGCACAATTGAGAGCATCCTGACTGGCTGCATCACTGCCTGATATGGGAACTGTACCTCCCTTAATTGCAGGACTCTGCAGAGAGTGGTGTGGACAGCCCAGCACATCTGTAGTTGTGACCTTCCCATGATTCAGGACACTTACAAGGACAGGTGTGTAAAAAGGGCCCGTAGGATCACTGGGGACCCAAGTCATTCCATGCACAATCTATTCCAGCTGCTACCATCCGGGAAGCGGTACTGCAGCATAAAAGCCAGGACCAACAGGCTCCGGGACAGCTTCTTCCACCAGGCCATCAGACTGATGAACTCAGGCTGATCTGAGTGTACACTATATTACATTGACTGTTCTAATTATTATATATTATTATAGATTACTATGATTGCACATGGCACATTTAGATGGAGATGTAACATAAAGATTTTTACTCATGTATGTGAAGGATGTAAGGAATAAAGTCAATTCATTCATTGGAATGTGAGAGGAAACTGGAGCACCTAGAGGAAACTCGTGTGATCACTGGGAAAGCATACCTATAGACAACAGTGGGAATTGAACGCCAATCTTACAGCTTGCTTTATAATGATGTTACATTACCTTTTACACTACTATGCCACCTCATTTTCTGCCAGGACTGAAAATCAGCCATGGCTTATGAATGCTCCACAAATTTAAAATTTTGGACAAAAAAAATGTTAGGGATAAATGTATTTAGTTTTAGAGTTAGTCATAATACTAGATGTCAGAAATGCATTTGTCTTGGTACCTTCCATCATCTGCAGTTAATAATTATGTTTATTTGAGCTGAAATTCTCATGTGTTTTTCCAATTTGAGATTATCAGAAGGTTGAACTGATATACTGTATTTATTTTATGCATAATTTCTGGTGGTACTTTTTGAGACTGCTGGTGAAGGTGACTAATCTGAATACAAAAATACATAACTTTAGAATGCGCACATGATCCGGATTAAGTATTGCATACAGTTTTTTCATTTTAATTCTCTGTCTCCCAGAGAGATCGTGCTGGTGCCCAGATCTAATCACCTGCTATTGTGGTTTGACAGCAGTGATTTCATTCAAGCTACTCGACTGAGCAGCCACAAGGAAGCAGCATTCATCATCAAAGACCCCCACCATCCGGACCATGCTCCCTTCTTGCAGCTGCTATCAGGAGGAAGCACAATAGTCCAAGATCCTGCATCACCAGCGTCAGGAACAGTTATTACCTTTCAACCGTCAGGTTCCTGAATCGGCATGGATAACTTCACTTACCACCACTGTGAACTGAATCCACAAGAAACGAAACCATTTTCAAATGCTCAACAACTCAGGCTCCCTGTATAAATTAATTAATTAATCAATCAACCATTCATTTCAATAATACTGTATCAGTCTCCATCGTCCCTTTGTATTCCTCAGCTGGGTGGAGAGGGGGGCCCTGCTACATTGGTAACAGCTGCCATATCATACTGCCCTGGCTTGCGTATCACATAGAAAGCTGGACCACAGCATTCGTGGTTGACCACAAACAACAGGGAACCTCAATTCATTCATTGTATCTATTTATTTGTGTACTAATCTATTTATTATTATTATTATTATTGTGTTTTATGTATTTGCACATTTTATCTTCTTTTGCACATGGTCAGTCTTTGCAGTTTTTCGTTGATTTTATTAAATTTCTTTGTTCTAATGCAAATGCCTGCAAGAAAGTAAATCAGGGTAGACTACCATGATAGATACATACTTTCTTAATATATTTACTTTGAACTTTGAACTACTGAAACTGTCAAGCACTGTAGCCTCTTCAATACTAATTGGATCTCAGGCTCACTGATTTTCACCCCTATATTGACTGTCTGCCAGAGTAGGTGCCTGTTGCCTTCTGTTAACCCAGCAGGTGACTGTCAATATCTGAAAAGCAATGCCATCATACCTGATACCCAACACATCCAGCCAGGAATGCTGTATAGCGATAAGTTTTGCATTCTGGTTTTCTTTCCTCGCCCACCCCACCTCACTGAGTCACGGAATGGAAGAATACCTAGGTCGACCAGCTGAGACAAGTCGTGGATAAAGGTTAGTACAGATCACGATGAAGTAACAGACACAAAATGCTGGAGGAGCTCACCATATCAGGCAACACCTATGGAATGGAATAAAGAGCTGATATTTCAGGTCAAGACATTTCATTAGACCTAGCCAGGCCTAATGAGGGGTCTCAGTCCAAAATGTCCCAGTACTAATGAAAGGTCTCAGCCTTAAATGTCAACTCTTTATTCATCTCCAAAGATGCTGCCTGACCTGCTAGGTTCCTCCAGAATTTTGTGCATGTTTTGCTCTGGATTTCTAGCATCTGCAGAAAGTCCTGTGTTTAGGAAGATTGTGAAGTGATAGTGCCAGAGGTTTTTGCGGACATGGGTGACTTATTCTATTTCATCAGTGAAACTGTTTAAATTTCTTGTTCTTGTGTCCCTTTGTTCCCTTTCCAGGTGACTGGGGTCCTATCGGATTCCATGATCTACAGCTGTGCTCAAACTATGTTCTTCATGGATGGTGGATTTTTGCTCTTCGGAACTCACAGAACGGCCTGCATTTCAGGATCCCCAGGAGCAACTTAGAAGACTTGCACCTTCGGGATGTAGCCCTGAAGATGACCCAATTCCTTGCCAACGTCGCTGACTGAAGCATTGCAAGAGATTGAAACATTGAGACAGCGGCATAGCTCTCTGCACTTGAGATCTCTCTCTCTCTCTCTGTCTCTCTCTCTCTCTCTCTCTCTCTCTCACTCTCTCTCTCTCTCTCTCCCTCCCTCTCTCTCTCTCTCTCTCTCTCTCTCTCTCTCTCTCTCTCTCTCTCTCTCTCTCTCTCTCTCTCTCCCTCTCCCTCTCCCTCTCCCTCTCCCTCTCCCTCTCCCTCTCCCTCTCCCTCTCCCCCCTCCCCCCACCCCGTCTGGATGATGAGAGAGAGTTTACAGATTCTTGAGTTGGCGGAGCTCGGATAAGCAAGGCTCACTGTGGCAGGGACCTGTCGCTTTCCCTTGTTGGAGAGAGCGAGAGCCCTGCTGAGATGTTGAAGTGCTAGGATGGACAATAGTTTTTGTTGGATTTAGATCATGGTCTCTGGGGACTGGCTTTTGAATTGTGGGTGGTGGGTGGGGGAGCTGATGTTTTTTGCTGAAGTAAGTGGGGGAGGGGAGGTGGGAGGGTTGAAGCTTTTGGGGCTGGTTGTGCATGAGAGGAGGAAGGGGGCTTTTGCTTCTAACATTTTTCTGTCATTCATTCTTTGGGTTTTTTTCTCTCCTGTTTCGTGGATGTTTGTGAAGAGTAATGATTTCAGGTTGTATACTGTCAGAATCAGGTTTATTATCACCGGCATGTGACATGAAATTTGTTAACTTAGCAGCAGCAGTTCAATGCAATACATAATCTAGCAGAGAGAGGGAAAAAATAATAAATAAAAGAAGATATAATAGATAAACAAGTAAATCAATTACATATATTGAATAAGATTATTAAAAGAATGTGCAAAAACAGAAATAATCTATATTAAAAAAGTGAGGTAGTGTCCAAAGCTTCAGTGTCCATTTAGGAATCAGATGGCAGAGGGGAAGAAGCTGTTCCTGAATCACTGAGTGTGTGCCTTCAGGCTTCTGTACCTCCTACATATGGTAACAGTGAAAAAAGGGCATGCCCTAGATGCTGGAGGTCTTTAATAATGGATGCAGCCTTTCTGAGACACCGCTCCCTGAAGATGTCCTGGATACTTTGTAGACCAGTACCCAAAATGTAGCTGACTAGACTTACAACCTTCTGCAGCTTCTTTCGGTCCTGTGCAGTAGCCCCTCCATACCAGACAGTGATGCAGCCTGTCAGAATGCTCTCCATGGTACAACTATATAAGTTTTTGAGTGTATTTGTTGACATGCCAAATCGCATCAGACTCCTAATAAAGTATAGCTGCTGTATTGCCTTCTTTATGATTACATCAATATGTTGGGACCAGGTTAGATTCTCAGAGATCTATTTTCTGTTATTAAATGGAACTGTTGAATCATTAATACATTTGCAGAAGGAATGTGGATAAAAGCCTGGATTAGAGAGCATGTTCCATGAGGAGAGGTTGAGCAAACTAAGGCTATTCAGCTCAGAGTGAAGGAGGATGAAGGGTGACTTGATAGAGGTATATGAGGTGATGAGGCAAAGGTAAAGTGACACACAGTATCTTTTTCCGACGAAGTAATGGCTAATATGAGAGGGTATGATGTTAAGTTAATTAGAGGATAAACACATGGATGGTAAGCTATGGGGGAAGAGAAAGATTAGATTGATATTGGAATAGGAAAATAGATCGAAACAACATCGTGGGCTGAAGCGACTGTACTGTATTCTTCATTGTTCTAAATCACCCACGCTGGAGCAGGAGCATATGCATATAAATCTTTGAAAATGTTAGCAAATGTTGAGAATGAAGCAAATGGGTTTCAAAAACAGGAGGGCGTGGTACATAAATAATAGAGCCATGACCAGTGATCAATCGGACATTTGGACGTTGGAAGTTCGGAGAGGAGGGGACTTCAAACAGGCCCACTGCCTGAAGATTAAAGGCAGGAACAGTTTGCAGCAGCATAATAGAGCTTTGACTAGCGACCAATCAGCATTTGGGATTGATTAGCAACAGCAAACTAAAGGAAGGCGGGGGAAAGTGCAATGGCCATAGTCTGAGTGGACATAGACTAGGGATCTCAAAGCTTTATCTCTTTCAGGCTTCAATGAGGAGATGGTTCACTCAAAGAAAGCAGAGGGAAGAAAAGCTGAAGTTTCTTTTTTCCCTTCTCTTCTTTATATCTGCTCAGGTAGGACAGTGGAAATGTCAAGCAAGATAATGCAATGCTCCTCTTGCAGCATGTGGGAAGGAGCCGAGACCTCCAGTATCCCTGAGCACTACAACTGCGAGAAGTGCATCCATTAGCAGCTTCTAACAAATTGCATTAAGCAGTTGGAGCTGGAACTGGATGAACTCCAGATCCTTTGGGAGGCTGAAGGAGTGATAGATAGGACATATAGAGAGGTAGTTGCATCCAAGGTGCATGATGCAGAAATCTGGGTGACAGGAAGATGAAAGAGATTAAGGAGCAAGTGCAGAGTACCTCTGTGGCCATTCCCCCCGCCCAACCCCAACAGCTACATCACTTTGGTTATTGTTGGTCAATGACCTAACAGAGGAAATTCACAGTGGTCACTGGCACTGAGTCTGCCTCTGTGACTCGGAAAGGAAAGAGGAAGAAGATCCATGCTGCGGTGATGAGGGATTCATTAGTTAGGTGAATGCTTTGTGTCTGAGAATGGAATTCCTGAGTGGTATATTGCCTCCCGGGTTCCATGGTCTGGGATATCTCAGATTGGGTCCTCGCCGTTCTTAAGTGGGAGGGTAAACAACCGGAAGTTGTGGTCCATGTTGGTACCAATGACATGGTAGGATGAATGATGAGGTTCTGAATAGGGAGTTCAAGGAGTTAGGTGCTAGGTTAAAGGGCAGGACCTCCCGAGTGTGATCTCAGGATTGCTACCTGTGCCATGTGCTAGTGAGGCTAGAGCTAGGAAGATAATACAGTTTAATGCAAAGAGTTGGTGTAGGAGGGAGGGTGTGAGATTTTTGGATCTTTGGGCTGTCCTCCAGGGGGAAGGTGAGACCTGTACAGAAGGGGCAGTTTGCCCCTGAAGTGGAAGGAAGGTAATATCCAAGCAGGAAGGTTGTTAAAGCTGCACAGTGGGGTTTAGATTAAAGTAACAGGGGGATGTGAACCAGGGTGCCAGAGGAGTTTGTGGAGAGACTGTGGAGGCAGATGTTAAGACCTCAGACTAAGTTAGGAATCAAAAGGTTGAATGTGGTGTGACAAAATCGAAAAGGGTGAATATAGGACTGAAGGTGTTGTATCAGAATGCTTACAGTATACAGAATAAGGCAGATGAATTTGCATCACAGTTGCAGATTGGCAGGTATGATGTTTTGGGCATCACTGAAACATGGCTGAAAGGTTATAGCTGGGAGCTTAAATGTACAAGAATAGACATTGTATTGATAGGATAGGCAGGAAGGCAAAGGGGATGGTGTTGCTCTGTTGGTAAAAAATGAGAATAAATCATTAGAAAGAGGTGACATAGGGTTGGAAGGTGTTGAATCATTGTGGATAGAACTAAGGCACCACAATGGTAAAAAAAGACCTGGATGGGAGTTGTATATGGACCCCCAAACAGTAGTTAGGATGTAGTCTACAAATTACAATGGGAGATAGAAAATGTATGCAAAAAGGGCAATGGTATATTAGTGATGGGAGACTTAAATATGCAGATAGATTGAGAAGATCATGTTGGTGCTGCATTACAGGAGGGGAAACTTCTAGAGTGCCTAGGAGATGTCTTTTCAGAGCAACTTGGGGTTTAGCCCACAAGAGGATCAGCTATTCTGGACTGGTTGTTGTGCAATGAACTAGAATTGATTAGAGAGTTTAAGGTATAAGAACCCTAAGGGAAAGTGATCATAATGTGATCAAATTCATCCTGAAATCTGAGAAGGAGAAGCTAAAGTCAGATGTATCAGTATTACAGTGGAGTAAAGGGAATTACAGAGGCATGAGAGAGGAGTTGGCCAGAACTGATTGGAAAAGAACACAGGCAGGGATGATGGCAGAGCAGCAGTGGCTGGAATTTCAGGAAGCAATTTGGAAGGCACAGAATATTTACATCCCAAAGAGGAAGTATTCTAATATAAAGATGACACAACCATAGCCAACATAAAAGCCAAACAGAGGAGATATAATAGAGCAAAAAGTAGTGAGAGATTAGAGGATTGGGAAGCTATTAAAAACCAACAGAAGGCAACTAAAAAAAAAGTCATTAAGAAGGTAAAGGTGGAATATGAAAGTAAGCTAACCATTAATTTTAAAGAGGAGACCAAAAGTTTCTTCAGATACATCAAGTGTAATAGAGAGGTGAAAGTGAATATTGGGCTGATAGAAAACAATGATAGAAAGGTAGTAATGGGGTATCAGGAAATGGCAGATGAACTGAATAAGTATTTTGTATCAGTCATCACCGTGGAAGACTCTAGAAGTATGATGGAAGTTCTAGGTGTCGGGGGCATGAAGTGTGTGAAGTTACTAAAAATAGAGAGAAAATTCTTGGGAAACTAAAAGGTCTGAGAGTAGATAAGTCATCTGAACTAGAGTTATGAAGGGGGTGGCTGAAGAGATTGTGGAGGCATTAGTAAATTTCTTTCAAGAATCACTAGATTCTGGAATGGGTCTGGAGGACTGAAAAATTGCAAATGTCATTCCACTCTTCAAGAAGGGGATGAGGCAGAAGAAAGGAAACTATAGGCCAGTTATTCTGACCTCAGTGGTTGGGAAGATATTGGAATCAATTATTAAGGATGAGGTCTCAGGATACTTGGAGGCAAATGGCAAAGTAGGCCATAGTCACAATTTCTCAAGGAAAAATCTTGCCTTACAATTCTGTTGGAATTCTTTGAAGAAATAACAAGCAGGATAGACAAAGAAGAATTATTTGATTTCGAGTACTTGGATTTTCAGAAGGCCTTTGACAAGGTGTCACACGAGGCTGCTTAACAAGCTATGAGCCCATGGTATTACAAGAAGGATTCTAGCATGGTTAAAGCAGTGACTGATTGGAAGGAGACAAAGAGTGGTAATAAAGGGAGCCTTTACTGCTGGGCTGCCAGTGACTAGTGGTGCTCCACAGGGGTCTGTCTTGGGACTGATTCTTTTTACATTATATGTCAATGATTTTGATGATGGAATTGCTGCTTTGTTGCAAAGCTTACAGATGATATGAAGACAGGTGGAGGAGCAGGTAGATTTGAGGAAGTAGAGAGGTCACAGAAAGACCTAAGACAGATTAGGACAATGGGCAAATAAATGGCAGATGGAATACAGTGTTGGGAATTGTCTGGTGATGCACTTTGGTAGAAGAAATGAAAGGCTTGACTATTTTCTAAATGGAGAGAAAATACAAAACAATGGAGGTGTAAGGTGACTTGGGAGTCCATGTGTAGGATTCCCTAAAGGTTAATTTGCAGGTTTAATCTATGGTAAGGAAGGAAAATGCAATGTTAGCATTCATTTCAAGAGGACTAGAACATAAAAGCAAGAATGTAATGTTGAAACTTTATAAAGCTCTCACTTAGATTATTATGAGCAGTTCAGACCCTTTATCTTAGAAAGAATATGCTGAAGCTGGAAAGGGTTCAAAGGAGATACTCAAAAATTATTCCAGTATTGAATGGCTTGTCATATGAAGAGCATTTGATGGTTCTGGGCCTCTATTGAATAGCATTCAGAAGAATGAGGGGTGGCCTCATTGAAACCCAACAAATCATGAACAGCCTTGATCAAGTGGATGTGGGAGGATGTTTCTTATGGTGGTAGAGTCTAAGACCAGAGAACACAGCCTTTGAATAGAACGGAAATGAGAAGAAATTTCATTAGCCAGAGAGCAATGAATCTGTGGGATTCGTTCCCACATTCAGCTGTAGAGGCAGAATCTTTATGTACACTTATAGAAACACAGAAACATAGAAAACCTCCAGCACAATTCAGGCCCTTCAGCCCACAATGTTGTGCTGAACATGTCCCAACCTTAGAAATTACTAGGCTTATCCATAGCCCTCTATTTTTCTAAGCTCCAAGTACCTATCCAAAAGTTTCTTAAAAGACCCCATTGTATCCACCTCCACCACCGTTGCCAGCAGCCCATTCCACGGATTCACCACTCTTTGAGTAAAGAACTTAACCCTGACATCACCTCTGAAACTACTACCCAGCACCTTAAACCTGTGTCCTCTTGTGGCAACCACTTCAGCCCTGGGAAAAAGCCTCTGACTATCCACACAATCAATGCCTCTCATCATCCTATACACCTCTATCAGGTCACCTCTCATCTTCCGTTGCTCCAAGGAGTAAAGACGAATTCACTCAACCTGCTTTCATAAGGCATGCTCCCCAATCAAGGAAACATCCTTGTAAATCTCCTCTGCACCCTTTCTATGGCTTCCACATCCTTCCTGTAGTGAGGCGACCAGAACTGAGCACAGTACTCCATGTGGTGTCTAACCAGGTTTCTACATAGCTACCACATTAACTCTTGGCTCCTAAATTCAATTCCACGATTAATGAAGGCCAATACACTGTATGCCTTCTTAACCACAGAGTCAGCCTGCACAGCTGCTTTGAGCTTCCTGTTATGTACCCCTAGGGTTCATTTTATCTGTAGACTGTCACTTTAAGATGCCAAGGGAATGAGACTGACTTTTGGGCACTTGGATTTCTACTAATTATAAAGTTGCTTGGTCACTGTGGTGGAGAGAGGTGGATTTATTTGATGGACAATCGATGTTATGGCTTCTCTGCAGCTTGTTTTCGATAAACAAGGACAGTTAACGACACAGAGTCAAGATGGATTCAGTCAATGGAAGACACCAGTGAGTTAGTCACTGGTTTGAACTTTCAGTAGCCCAAAAGGGCTGAGTTCAGATTGATCCTGAGTATTGATAAACAACTCTCACAAATTTGCTGCAACTAGAAGAAGTTTTCAGAGAAGAGAGAAGAGAGATGAGAGGAGAAATTGGTTTGAAACAGAAGAAACCTAGTGACAAAAAGATCACTGTTTGGACTCTCTCTCTAAGTAGCCCGTGGAGGTGAGTTTGTTTCTATTCAAATATGAAAGTGTGATTGTCACTTATTTAATCCTTAAGAGTGGGTTCTCTGGTGAGGGAAAAACCTTTGTTAATACCACAAGTGTGTTTACCCTGTCTGGGTGTGGTAGTTCACTGAAGAAAGGGACCCCTGTGGCAAATCACTGCTGGAGTTATTTCGTATGTCGTGGAACTGGATAAGTGGCTATCACGTTGTGTGTTTGGGGTAACCTTGTGGAATCTGCCGGAGTGTCGACCCTTGACTGGGTGGTGGTTCCCTTGAAGACGGTCCCCTTTGTGATGAGCTACTTGGTGATAATCCATACGTGGATTCTGTTTGAGTATCCTGTGGCCACCACTTTGAGATGTCCTGTAGCTGAGTTCGTGTGTGGTACCACTTGTTTTGAGAGGATATTCATTGAAGATCAATGTCGATGATACTTTGTGTGTGGAGTGGAACAACTCCGGAGATAAAACCTACTGCTAATGTTATTTTGTGTTGCTGTTTTTGGAATCTGTGGAATATGGACGTAATTTCCTTCTCACAACATTCGCCTTTAGATTACAAACATCTCACATTTAATTAACCTGTGCATTTGAACTGAAGATTTCTTACATACCATTGTAAGACTGTATCACTTACCACCTATGCTTGAATAAGTTTGGGAACTTTATTTACACCTATATATGCATAACACTGTTAACTCTTGATTTACCTGGTTTAACTTAGTTACTAATAAAATAGTGTTTTGTTAACAGCAAAACCAGACTCCAGGTGTGTTTTATTGTTGCTGATACTTTTACAGGGTTGTGTGTATGTGACGGTCCTATGGACTCCGACCCCAACATCCCTCTGATCCTCCACACTGCCAAGAGTCTTATCATTAATACTATATTCTGCCAGCATATTTGACCTACCAAAATGAACCACTTCACAGTTATCCGTGTTGAAATCCATCTGCCATTTCTCAGTCCAATTTTGCTGTCCCACTGTAACCTCTGACTGCCCTCCACACTATCCACAACACTTCCAACCTTTGTTTCATCAGCAAACTTACTAACCCATCCCTTAACTTCCTCATCCAAGTCATTAATAAAAATCATGAAGAATGAGGATCCCAGAACAGATCCCTGAAGTACACCACTGGTCACCGACCTCCATGCAGAATATGACTCATCTACAAATCTACATCTACTCATCTTTGCCTTCTGTGGGCAAGCCAATTCTGGATCCACAAAGCAATGACCCCTTGGATCTCATGCCTCATTACTTTCTCAGTAAGCTTTGCATGGGGTACCTTATCAAATGCCTTGCTGAAATCAACATACGCTACATCTACTGCTCGTCCTTCATCAATTTGTTTAGTCACATCCTCAAAAAATTCAATCAGGCTCGTAGGCATGACCTGCCCTTGACAAAGCCATGCTGACTATTCCTAAACATATTATACCTCACCAAATGTTCATTAACCCTGCCTTTCAGGATCTTCGCTATCAAATTACCAACCACTGAGGTAAGACTCACTGGTCTATAATTTCCTGGGCTATCTCTACTCCCTTTCTTGAATAAAAGGACAACATCTGCAACCCTCCAATTTTCCGGAACCTCTCCCAACCCCATTGATGATTCAAAGATCATTGCCAGAGGCTCAGCAATCTCCTCCTTCACCTCCCACAGTAGCCTGGGGTACATCTCATCCGGTCCTGGTGACTTATCCAATTTGATGCTTTCCAAAAGCTCCAGCACATCTTCTTTCTTAATATCTACATGCTCAAGCTTTTCAGTCTGCTGCAAGTCATCACTACAATCACCAAGATCCTTTTCCATAGTGTATACTGAAGTAAAGTATTCATTAAGTATCCCTATCCGGCTCCATACACACTTTCCCACTGTCACGCTTGATAGGTCCTATTCTTTCATGTCTTATCCTCTTGCTCTTCACATACTTGTAGAATGCCTTGGGGTTTTCCTTAATCCTGCCCACCAAGGCCTTCTCATGGCCCCTTCTGGCTCTCCTAATTTCCTTTATAAGCTCTTTCCTGTTAGCCTTATAATCTGCTAGATCCCTAACATTACCTAGCTCTCTAAACCGTTTGTAAGTTTTTCTTCTCTTCTCAACTAGATTTATTACAGCCTTTGTACACCACGGTTCCTGTACCCTACCATAACTTCCCTGCCTCATTGGAACGTGCCTATGCAGAACTCACCTCATAGCAAAAGTTGATAGATTCTTGGATGGTCAAGAAATGAAGGGGTGCATGGAGAAGGCAGGAGATTGGGGCTGAGTGTATAATTGAATCAGCCATGATGAAATGGCAGAGCAGATGTGAATGGCCAAATGGCCTAATTTTGTTCCTAAATCTTATTGTCTTAAAAGAGGAAAGTAATGTTAAAACCTTAAACCTTTAAATACTTCACTTTTTACCCTCAACCTATGAACTTTAGTTTCAGTTTCACCTAATCGTGCTGCAAAAGGCCTGTTTGCATTTACCCTATCTATACCCTCATAATTTTGTATACCTCTATCAAATCTCCTCACATTTTCCTACATTCCAGAAAAATGAATTCTTAACCTATTCAACCTTTTCCTTTAACTCAGGTCCTCGGTTCCCAGCAACATCCTTGTCAATTTTCTCTGCACTTCTTCAATTTTATTGATATCTTTCCTGGAGGTAGGTGAGCAGAACTGCACACAATACTCCAAACAAGCTCTCGTCAATGTCTTATGCAATTTCATCATAACATCTCATCTCCTGTACTTAGTACAGTATTATGAATTTGAATTATGAAGGCCAAGGAATTATGGACATGTACGTCCAGATCCCTCTGATCTACCACCCCCTTCAGTCCAGTCCCCTACCAGTCACTGAACAAGTCCTGTCCTGGTTTGTCCTCCGAAAGTGAAACATCTCACACTAGTCTGCATTAAATTCCATCTGATATTTTTTCAGTACATCTTTCCAGCTGATCAAATTAATACAACAAGCTTTGATAACCTTCTTCGTTGACCACTATATCCCCAATCTTTTGTGTCAGCTGCAAATGTACTGATCCATTTTACCACATTATCATCCAAATCTTTATACAGATGACAAACAACAATGGACTCAACACTGATCCCTGCGGCATACCACTAGTCAAAAGCCTCTAATGAGAGTGGCAACCATTTACTGTTACTCTCATTTTTTCAGTCATTTTTATATTATTTATTACTTAAATCTCATTTATTAGTCTCCAATTTAAATGGCTAGGATTCACTACAGAGTCCTTTACAGATGAGCTCAGACAATCATACAGCACAGAAACAGGCCTTTTGGCCCATCATATCGGTTCAGCCCATCTCAAGTAATCTCATTTACCAGCACCTGATTCATAATCTTCCAATGTGTGGAGGGCTGTCAGAGGTTACAGTGGGACATTGATAGGATGCAAAAGTGGGCTGAGAAGTGGCAGATGGAGTTCAACCCAGATAAGTGTGAGGTGGTTCATTTTGGTAGGTCAAATATGATGGCAGAATATAGTATTAATGGTAAGACTCACGGCAGTGTGGAGGATCAGAGGGATCTTGGGGTCCGAGTCCATAGGATGCTCAAACCAGCTGCGCAGGTTGACTCTGTGGTTAAGAAGGCGTTGGGTGCATTGGCCTTCATTAATCGTGGAATTGAATTTAGGAGCCGAGAGATAATGTTGCACCTATATAGGACCCTGGTCAGACTCCACTTGGAGTACTGTGCTCAGTTCTGGTCGCCTCACTACAGGAAGGATGTGGAAGCCATAGAATGGGTGCAGAGGAGACCTACAAGGATGTTGCCTGGATTGGGGAGCATGCCTTATGAGAATAGGATGAGTGAACTTGGCCTTTTCTCCTTGGAGCAATGGAGGCTGAGAGGTGACCTGATAGAGGTGTATAAAATGTTGAGAGGCATTGATCATGGGGATAGTCAGAGGCTTTTTCCCAGGGTTGTAATGGTTGTCACAAGAGGACACAGGTTTAAGGTGCTGGGGATTAGGTACAGATATTTGGGATAAGTTTTTTACTCAGACCGTGGTGAGTGCATGGAATGGGCTGCTGGCAACGGTGGTGGAGGCAGATACGATAGGGCCTTTTA
Source organism: Hypanus sabinus (assembly GCF_030144855.1). NCBI lineage: Eukaryota > Metazoa > Chordata > Chondrichthyes > Myliobatiformes > Dasyatidae > Hypanus > Hypanus sabinus. The sequence continues at coordinate 21,523,309 of NC_082712.1, read as the reverse complement.
AGAAACTTTTGGATAGGTACATGGTGCTTAGAAAAATAGAGGACTATAGGTAAGACTAGTAATTTTTAGGGTAGGGACTTGTTTGGCATAAACTTGTGGGCCGAGAGGCCTGTATTGTGCTGTAGGTTTTCTATGTTTCTATGACTCTATCTTTACAACCTCTGGCTGTAGGAGCTCATTATAATTAACTCCAGAATGGCTCCATCAATCAAAGTTCAAAGTAAATTTTATTATCAATGTAAATATATGTCACTATATACAACCCTGGACATACTCATCAATCTATAGAATAGCAATTGTAACAGGATCAATGAAAGATCAACCGGAGTGCAGAAGGCAACAAACAGCAAATGCAAATATAAATAAATAGAAATAAGTAATGAGAAGATGAGATAATGAAATGAAGTATCTTAAAGTGAGATCATTAAGTTGTGGGAACTTGTCAATGAGTGGACAAGTGAGTGTAGTTATACCCTTTTGTTCAAGAGCCTGATGGTTGAGAGGCAGTAACCATTCTTGAACCAGGTGCTGTGAGTTCTGAGGCTCTTGTACTTTCTACCCGATGGCGGCAGTGAGAAAAGAGCATGGCCTGGGAGGTGGTGATCCCTGATGATAAATGCTGCTTTCCTACGACAGCTTTTCAATGGTTGGGAGGGCTTTACCTGTGATGTACTGGGCTGAATCCATTATCTTTTGTAGGATCCTCCATTCAAAGGCATTGGTGTTTCCACACCAGGTTGTGATGCAACCAATCAATATACTCACCATTACACATCTACAGAATCAGTAATCAATTGTGTAAATGCCGTGATAGAGTGGAAATGGACAGGAATTTTCCAATAGTGGAGGAGCTTATGACAAGATGGCACAATCTCAGTCTAAAAGGATATTCCTTTAGAACAGGGATGAGGAGGAATTTCTTTATCCATGGCAGAGTATTTAAGGCAGAGGTTGATATGTTCTTGATTAGTAAGGGCATCAATGGTTATGGAAAGAAAGCAGGAGAATGGGAATGAGAGGGAAAATATATCAGCCATCACTGAATGGCGGAGAAGACCTGTTGGGCTGAATAACCTATTTCTGCTCCTATGTCTTCTGGTCTGATGGCCTTGTTAATTAGTGAATATGCTTTGAAACAATCGTATTCTCACAGAACACATCCCTGTCCACAATATCTGTGACATTGCTAATCCATTTAGCAGTTGAATTGAAGTACCAGAGGAATGTCAAGTGAACAAACTGAGCTGTTTTGATTCAGGTACTAATGCCAAGGATTTCTGGGTGGAAGTATTTTGACTGATGAATGATTTTTCAGATGGAATCATAATGCATTTATTTCTTTAAAACAACAAGCAGACTTCATCTTGAGGCAACAGTAATCTAATGGACAGCAACACTTTGTTTTAGATTATTAATGTAGTGGGCAGACTGGTGATGTCCCTGTTGGCTCATTACTCTGTTAGTATTCTTTCTAACGTTATATGTAGTTGTACAAACTTCTGCATATGATCACGGGTATAGCAGCAAGACACTTTGTGCTAAGGCTCCCCATGTAGTAAAATCACAGCTTATGGCCTGCTAATCAAAAATACATATATCTTGGTTTGAAATGTTCTTATGACTTCTAACCTTAAGAACAATTTTGATAATGGTGTTCCAGATATTACACTGGTCACCTCAAAGGCTTTGCTCTTGAGAAAAAACATCTTCTGTCCAAATTACCTCTTTTTACTAAGCTGCTGTTATAAACTGGATGGTTTATTAATGAAGTGCAGTGATAACCTGATTTGCATATCACATATACAGACCAATTTATTATGACAGTGCTTTGAGGTAGCACAAAGGAAAATAACGACAGAATATTGAATAAAATGTTTCAGTTACAGAGAAAGTACAATACAGCCAGACAATAAGGCATTGTGCCATTGATTGAGGCCATGATCCATCCATCTACATGCTTTCTAGCTTTTGTATCCTCATCTCAAAGGGAGGGAGAAGATAGAATGTGCAGGGTGGAAGGGGACTTTAATAATACTGAGACGTGTAGAGGGAACAGCATGGACCATAGGTTGGTTTCCATAGTGTATTGAGCTGTGTCTACAACTTTCTGCAAGTTTTCTTGCAGGCTCACCATACCAAACCGTATCACATCCAGTCCTGCTGGAGGGTCTCGGTCCGAAACGTCGACTGTACACTTTTTCATAGATATCACCTGGCCCTCTAAGTTTCTCCACCATTGTGTGAGTTGCTCAGATAGGATTCTTAAAGGCGCATTGTTAAAATTGGTGAGGGTCAAATTTCTTTAGCCTCCTGGGGAAGCAGAGGTGCTGATGAGTTTTCCTGGCCGGGGGATTGGGACAGGCTATTGGTCATCTTCAACGCTCAACCTCAGCACTTCTGATGTGGACAGATGTGCATGCTCCACTCCCTTTCCTGAAGTTAATGACCAATTCTTTGGCTGATACTTTGGAAAAAGATTGTTTTTAATCATCAGCTTAATCTGTTACACGTACATCAAAACAGTGAAATGCATCGCTCGCATCAGTCCCAGGAGAATAGAGTTGAGAAGTAGTAATGGGGGGGGGGGGGGGGGCGGTCAAGGGAATGGCGGATGAACTGAATAAGTATTTTGCAGCAGTCTTTACTGTGGATGACACAAGCAGTATGGTGGAAGTTGCTGCTGTTGGGAGTCATGAAGTGTGTGAAGTTACCATTACTAGAGGGAAGGTTCTTGAGAAACTGAAAGGCCTGAAGGAAAATAAGTTGCCTGGTCCTGACGGTGTACACCCCATGGTTCTGAAAAAGAAGTGGCTGATGATATTGTGGAGACAATAGTAATGATCTTTCAAGAATCACTAGATTCTGGAATGGTTCTGGAAGACCGGAAAATTGCAAATGTCACTCCAATCTTTGAGAAGGGCGAGAGACAGAGGAAATGAAACTATAGGCTTGTTAGCCTGACCTTAATGTATTGATAGATGTTGGAGTCAATTTTTTAAGGATGGGGTTTTGGGGTACTTGGAGGCACATGATAAAATAGGCCAAAGTCAGCATGGTTTCCTCCAGGGGAAATCTTGCCTGGAAAGCTTGTTGGAATTCTTTGAAGAAATAACAAATAGGATTGACAAAGGAGAATTGGTTGGTGTTGTGTACTTGGATATTTAGAAGGCTTGTGACAAGGTGCCACACAGGAGGCAGCTTAAGAAGCTACAAGCCCATTGTATTACTGGAATGATGCTAACATGGAAAAGGCAGTGACTGATTGGCAGGAGGCCAATGAAAGTTGGAAAATAGGGAGCCTTTCTGGTTGGCTGCTGGTGACTAATGGTGTTCCACAGGTGTTTGTGTTGGAACGGATTCTTTTCATGTTATATTTCAAAGATTTGGATGATGGAATTGATAGCTTTGTTGCAAAGTATGCAGACAGTATGAAGATAGGTGGAGGGGTAGGTAGTTATGAGGAAATAGGGAGGCTACAGAAAAACAGACAGATTAGAAGATTGGGCAAAAAGTGGCAGATGGAATACAGCGTCGAGAAGAGTATGTCATGCACATTGTAGATGAAATGAAAGGGTTGATTATTTTCTAGATACAGAGATAACACTGAGAAGCAAATGGATTTGGGAGTCCTTGTGTGGAATTCCCTAAAGGTTCAGTTGCAGGTTGAGTCAGTGGAGAGGAAGGTAGATGTGATGTTAGCATTCATTTCAGGACTATATAAAGCACAGGTGAGGCCTCACTTAGAGTGTTGTGTGCAGAAAGGACGTGCTGAAACTGGAGAAGGCTCAAAGAAGTTTCACAAAAAAAATTCCAGTATTAAATGGCTTGTCATCTGAAGAGTATTTGATAGCTTTGGACAGGTACCCACCAGAATTTACAAGAATAATGGGTGATCTAATAGAAACCTATCAAATGGTGAAAGGCCTTGAAAGAGTGGATATGGAGAGGATGCTTCCTAGGGTAGGAGTGACTAAGACCAGGGGATACAGCCTTAGAATAGAGGGGCATCCTATCAGGATGGAGATGAGAAGGAATTTCTTTAGGTAGAGAGGGCTGAATCTGTGGAATTCTTTGCTACAAGCAGCTGTGGAGGCCAAGTCTTTGTGTATATTTCAGACAGAGGTTGATAGGTTCTTGATTCATTTGTGCATGAAGGAATATTGGGGAAAAAACAGGAGATTGGGGCCAAGAGAAAAAATGGATCAGCCTTGACAAAATGGCAGAGCAGACTAGATAGGTCAAATGTTCTGATTCTGCTCATATGCCTTTTGGAAATAGTTGATTCTGAACTTTCCCTGGGAAATTGATGATAATTGGTAAATTTGTGCAATGAAACATTTTGTTTCCTAAGTTATACATATAGATCATTTTATCACATTAGTAGATAGAGATAGGGTGGTGGGGTGGAGACACATCTCTACAAAAGGAGATGTAAGGTGCTCCTTCCATCCTCTAGCCTGCAGGTCTCTCTTGGGAAAGGTGTAGCACCTGCTTAGCCCCCCAGTCAGGTCACATAAAGCCATGAGAGCGGGTGGTGGATGGCTGTATGAGCAACTGATACATATCAACTATGTGACCACTGATGCCAGGCAGACAATCTCTGAAGAGTATTGATAATGGCTGTGGTCACCCGCCTTGAAAAGACACTGACCGGAAGAAGGCAATGGCAAACTTTACCCACAACAATCACGGTCATGGAAAGACCATGGTTGCCTACATCATATGTAATGAATGAACAAAATTAAGACAGTACAAGGGAAATGCAAAATGCAGAAAATAGTGTTCAGATCAGGTGGTTATAGGGAAAGCCAATAACTGCTCAACCTGTCAATGACTGAAACATCCCATGAATGAACTAAAACTCATTAAACGCTGGATAAGGAAGTCAGATAGAAAGGTTTAAAGAGGGAATTCCGGAGGTTAGGACCATGACAACTGAAGGCACTAGTTGCCACTGGTGGAACTAGACATGGGTAACTGAAGAGAAGGATAGTAGGGTTGAGGTCTTGACAAAGCTGGGGAGGAATGGGGTCGTAGAGGGTTTTATAAAGGTTGACAATTTTAAAATTTAAGGAGTGTCATCAGGAAACCCAGTCATCATAGGAAGGATGGATGGTGGAGTGTAGAGAAACGAAATAAGTGGGGCAGGCAGCACCTGCGTGAGGGCAATAGAAATTGAATATTTTAAGTCGCGATCCCATGATCTGGACTGAAAGATACAAAGGGAGTATAAAGAGAGTGAGGAGGATGGGCGGAGCAAGAGCTAGTGAGTGAGAGGTAAATCCATGCAGCATCTGCAGAGGGAAATGGACAGACAATGCTTTGGGTTGAGACCCTTCAAGAGGACTGAAAGGTTAAAGGGAAGATAGCAAGTATAAAGAAGTGAGGAGTTGGTAAACAGGAGCTAGCAAGTGATTGATAGATCCATACAGCGCCTGTAGAGGGAAATGGACAGTCAATGAGGTAGCATCTCGGAATGGAAATAGACAGTCACCATTGTCACATCTTCAGTCTCTGTGTCTCCACATGGAGCACGGAGTTCAGAAAGCCTAAACTGCATTGCATTCATCTTTGGATGTCATTATGCTATTAAATAATTTACTCTGATGTTATATGGCATTATTAAAGGAGTTTCAAGTAATAGAGGAACAAAATCATGCTTAGTGCTGAAGCAGGTGGTCCCTACCATGAGCATGTTTTATCAATATGGTCTGAAACATCACCTTTGTTTGAGAGATGGGGCAGGCATTTCTCGCTAAGAAAATACAACAGTGCTGTCAATTACAGATTCCTTTTACGCAGTAAAGACTTTGATGTTGACATGTAGTCCGATGGCTTTTGTGTAACTCTAAAATTACTGTCACTGAAGTTACAGTTAGGGATTGGGAAAGTCCTTGAGGATATTTTTTCCCTTGACAGGCATGCACTAATAGGTGTATTGCCAGAAGAGAAGTTTTGGGAAAATGTGATGTGTTATGGATTGCAGTTTTAACTTTCAAATGTATTTTGACAGTGTAATGGTTTTTAAGATTTTTTTAAATAGCAGAGTATACCTCTATTAGATTTGTGCTTCATGCTGTAGTAAATCTATTTAATGCAATATTAATTAATTGGAAGCTAATTAATTTAAAAGCATGGACTAATTGAGATCATAACCCTAATACATCCCTGCTGTTTTGATCTCTGTGTGTAGATAGTTTGAATGTGATATGTACGCATATGTAAACATGTTTATCCAGATAATGCAGTTTTATCTTCTTCATAAGAGAATGATTCAAATTGTTGCTATTTTTTTCATTTGATCCAGCTATCTCATTGATGGAATCTCTGAAAACATTTCTTTCTTGTTTTTGAAATATGTGTAACACTGAGCGACTAGATACTCTGCCTGATATTAATTGCCCTAGGAAGCAGTTTTCTAGGCCAGCATAGACAACAGCAATAATGAAACTTCTAGCAAGCGCTGGTATGATATTAGGGCAAGACTTCATTGAGAAGAACATATATTATTTTCTCTGAAGGAACTGGTGATCTACAGATATTGTTAAGGAAACCTGATGAGGGATTCCAATGAGGGCTGGGATTTTCCTGATGGTTAGCACTGTGCCTAAGGAATCTGATCTATATTTTTTTTTAAATTTTATTTAGAGATACAGTACAGTCTCAGGCCACTCTGGCCCAAAGAGTCAAAGTGCCCAATTACACCCACGAGACCAATTGGCCTACTATCCCACGTGTCTTTGCAATGTGAGAGGAAGCTGGAGCACTCAGAAGCAGGCCATGCAGTCACACAGAGAGTGCACAGACTCCCTACAGTCAGTGGCAGGAATTGAGCCCAGGCACCGTAACAGTTTGCCATCTCACAATATTTATCAGTGATGCTACTGAAAGAACAGTGATTTGTTCATGCAAGATTTCAGATGCCACCACTTTGGTAAAGAGTTCCTCAAATGAGACAGGATGTAACATGAGAATGGATAAAGTTTGCCAAAACTGTGGTCAATTGAAGACAAGTTAAGGAATTACACTTTGCACTTAGAACAATTGTTGTTGTTGTTGTTGTTCAGTTGTTTAGTCGAGTCCGACTCTTTGTGACCTCATAGAGGGTCCATACCATTTTTGTGGCAAGGTACAGAAGTAGATTGCCAGGCCTTTCTTCTGTGCAGATACTGTTGCCGCCCAGGTTGGGACCCGGCTGGGTTTGAACTCAGGACCATCTGCCTTGAAATCTAGTTCTGATGCCACTACACCACTAGCTGGAACAATATATCATCACATTTGTTAGAGGATGTTAGAGACCTGGAGAGAAACAAAGTGACTGAAGTCTTTGCACACTGGTATATCACTATTCCATCAGGTGAATGGAGAGTCATACTTTATCTGAAAGGCACTGTAAAACAATGGGATGGAAGCTGTGCTTCACTTGTATGAATCTACAGTTCATCCCAACAAGAGTTCCTCATTCAGTTTGAAGACAGAAGAAATTCAGATGCAGTTCAAGGTTTTCCTTCAGAATTATCTTCCTCTTTAAGCTAACATCAACAGGGAATTCACTGGCCTGAAACAAAACTCCTGATCCAAAGTTTCCATTATTCTTAATCTACAGTATATCTAATCTTTATTTTCCCATTTATCTGCACCCTCATATTGAGTGAGGTAACCCTTTGACAATGAGAAGTTTCAGTCCCAATGTGCTACATGAGACATACTGCTTCAGCAACCCACCCCCAGCATAAGCATGTGCAGTTCTGTCTTTATCTTGAGCAACACACGCAAAATGCAGGAGGAACTCATCAAGTCAGTTAGCATTTATAGAGGGGAATAAACAGTTGATGTTTTCAGCAGAGACCCATCAACATTTTGTGTGTGTTGGTCAAGGTTTCCAGCATCTCTTGAGTTTATGATTTCTATTTTTACCACATACATACAATGGCAAGCTTCTGCCTTGGAGGTTATGCAATTGTTTTTAGGCTAGTAACCAGGCAAAAGTTTAATAAAGCTCACTTTCACTTTGTTTGTGGTTCAGGTTGGTTTGAACTGGTTCCAGTCTTCTTCTGCCTGGTGCCAAATTTGTAGAGTCCCCCTGTAATAGTGCAATGATTCGAGCTGAATATGAAATTACTTCCTTAAGGGAGAACATCTGTGCATGACTTTGTTTAATGTGGGGTGTCTCATGAGTCCTTCACAGCTCAGGGTCAGGGTGCACTGGCAAGGAATGCAAGCTGACTGGAGACCGTTCAATCCTGCAGCCTTCCTCCAACTTCACTGCCACTCCACTAGTTCTACTGTTGAGGTTTTTATTAGATTGCTCTTGACCCAGAACATTCCCCTTGACTTTCCTGCCTCTCAGAATGCAGAATGCATTGCTCTCAGGAACTCACAGTCCTCCCCACCCCAACCAGGTGACAATCCTAGGAGGGAGGAGAGTTCCTCTTTATCTCGGTGCTACAAGATCATCCACCTGTTCTCTAACACTGTCTTACGGAGTCAGTTCATTATTGCTTACTACTGTTGGATCACCTAATCTTAGTAAAATATATTATCCTTGGAGAGGATCCAGGAGCAGAATCATTAGCATGATGTCATGCTTTAAAAAGTATATAAAGTACGTGTAGGAGCCACATATCTATTTTCTGTCTGTCTGTATTGTACATTGTATTGCACATTTTTATGATGGGTTATGGTAATGTGTCACTTGGGTTGTGGCATGGTAGAAGTAAATGAGTACAGCCATGCATTCACCCTTTGTGCCATTGGTTTAGTTTAGTTAGAGATAGTCAGAGAATGGATATTTTTTGTTGATCACTAACTTCGCTAGTTTTTTATCTGTATATAAGATCGTTTGCCAATTGTTGATTTTGGAATAAAGGATCGAACATACTTTTTATTTACCTTAACTCAGTTATTGGGAAGTGCGACATACAGAGGCGTTTCCCTTGCTCTGTCTCTCAGTGGTTTTGGTTTGCTCAAATATCCACTACAGTAAAACGTCATCAGAAGGTGCCAGACCAGTGAGTGCTCCAAATGCCAGAATGACCTATCTCTGTGCTACAATCATTCTTCTCCAGGATTCCATGCCAAATTGCAGAGACGTGGGATGGATTCCCTTAGCACTGCATGGCTGAAGTACTCCTGAAATGCGTAAAAAGATGGCAGGAAAACTGAACACCAGTGGCTAGTTGTATTCACTTCTTACATAAATCTATAGAAGACAAACTATCTGAATGTGAAGAGGTGCTACCCTCACATGGAAATAAAAAAATTGAATTCTGACTGTAATATTAAAACAAGCAATCAACCGTAGTCTGAAAATTAGAGCTACTAACCAACACAATCAAAGACTCTGCCCACCACAGACATTCTCTCTTCTCCCTCCACTCATTGGCTAGAATATACTAAAGCCCGAAAGCATGGAACTGCAGGCTCAAGGACAGCCTCTCTCCTACTGTTATAAGACCATTGGACCATCCCCTAGTTATTCTACTTCAATGAACGGCTGCAATAAAGCATACAGCCTAGTCCGTCACCAAATAAGTCCTCACACCATTCAGCATATCTACAAGGGGTGCTGCCACAAGAAAGCAGCATCTATCATCAAGAACCTCCACCATCCATGTCATGTTCTTTTCTGAGGTTGTCCAGACTCCTGAACCAACATGGATAACTTCGCTCACCTTCACACCAAACTAATTCCACAAACACGAATGATTCTGTAGATGATGGAAATCCAGAGCACACAAAATGCTGGGGGATCTCAACAGGTCAGTCAGCATCCATGGTAGAGGTACTCAACATTTTAATGCCATGGACCATTACCATTAAGCAAGGGGTTCATGGACTCCAGATTGGGGACCTCTGAAATAAATGAAATATTGATGTTTCAGATCGAGACCCTTCATCAGGACTCATTCCACAAACTATAGAATCTCTTAGTATCTTTCCTTTTAGTTAGTCCTGACGAAGGGTCTCGGCCTGAAACGTGGACAGTGCTTCTCCTTATAGATGCTGCCTGGTCTGCTGCGTTCCACCAGCATTTTGTTTGTTTTGTTTGAATTTCCAGCATCTGCAGATTTCCTCGTGTTTGCCACAAACTATAGACACACTTCAAGGACTCTACAACTCATGTTCTCAATATTACCGATCTGTTTTCATTTATCTAACTATCTATCTATCTATCTACAGTATTTATCTATTTATTTATTTATTGAATTTACTTTGAACTTTGAAATGATCTGTTTGAATAGCATGCAAAACAATGTTTCTCCCTGTACCTTGGTACATGTGACAATAACCAATTCTCCCATTTAGACTATTTGGAATGAAATGTGGAAACACAATTTCTGCATAAGAAATGCTATAGGTATTATTTACAGTCTGCACTAGTTGGATTGATAGAGTTTTTTAAGGCTGTACTGATGTGGTCTTTCAACTAAGCATATCAAGAGATGTGGAGAAAAAGTAAATACATTAGTATAAGATCCAGGTCAGTCCAGAACTGAGAGAACAAAAGAACAGTATTGGGTATCTTAATGACCTAAACCATTTTCATATTACAAAAACTGAGCCTTTGCATCATACTTCTTTTCAGCATGAAGTTACGTAATTGACAGTAAAGTCCCAAGCTAAATACTGGATCAGTTCTGCAATAAAAACAAAACTTACTGCTGCTGTCATTAATTCATTTCAAGTATAATTACAATTATAATTCATAATTACAATTAATTTATGGCTATTGAACATTCTTAACCACATATTAGTAACTTTCAAATTATGCAGGGTGTGATGTCTATGAAAATAGGTTGACTGAAAAATGGTTCAATCACATTGAAAGTGAAAGAAGAATTAAAGTATTTTTAATCTTCTTTCAATGATAGTTTTTTTAATTAGGTGATCAGAGTTTGTTACTTCAAGTTTTAGGGTGCACTGAGTCATTGACCAGCATAGACACTCAATGGCCACTTCAGTAGGTACACCTGTACACCTACTCGCTAACACAAATATCTAACCAGCCAATCATGTGGCTGCAACTCAATTCATAAAAGCATCTAGACATGGTCAAGAGGTTCAGTTGTTGTTCAGATCAGATATCAGAATGGGGAAGAAATGTGATCTGAGTGACTTTTATCGTAGAATAATCATTGGTGTCAGATGGGGTTGTTTGATTTTCCCAGAAATTGCTGATCTCCTGGGATTTTTACACACAACAGTCTTTGGAGTTTACAGAGAATGGTGTTAAAAACAAACAAAATAAATCTAATGAGCAGCAGTTCCATAGGCAGAAATGCCTTGTTAATGAGAGAGGTCAGAAGAGAATAGCCAGACTGATTGAAGCTGACAGGAAGGTGACAGTAACTGAAATAACCAAGCAATCCAACTACAGAGTGCAGAAGAGCATTTCTGAATGGACAACACATCGAACATTGAAGACCACACTGGAGTCTATTCCTGTACCTAATAAAGTGGGCACTAAGTGTAGTTTTGCCCTCTCTGGGTTGGAATGCCTTTCCAACAACTTGCAAAGCTGACCACATGTTCATCCCTTCTATCACTGGCGCAATAAATGCAGGCGGTGGGTTTAAAGTGGATTGGCACGAACATGGAGGGTAGAATAGTCTATTTCTGTCACTCTGTTTACTTAGGCTGATCTGACTGCACCTCTCAGTCCTGTGGGCACTGCCTCTAAGAAGGGCAAACACAGGAGAACACCAAGCTTATGATTTCTCTCCAGTGAAAAGCCTGCAGAGAGTGGTGGATGCCGCCCAGTCCTTCACAGGAAAACCCCTCCCACCCATTGAATACATGTACATGGAATGCTGCTACAATGAGGAAGCATCCATCATCGAGGAACCGCACCATCCAGGTCATACTCTCTTCTCACTGCCACCATCAGGCAGGAGGTACAGGAGCCTTGGTACCACATCACCAAGTTCAAAGGATTCAAAGTACATTCACTATCAAAGTACTTATGCAGTATACAACCCTGAAACTCACCTTCACCACAGACAGTCACAAAACAAGGAAAACCAGAGAATCTGTTCAAAGAAAAACGACAACCGCACCCCCACCCCTGTAAAAACAATTTGCACAAATGGCAACAAGAAAGAATGAGAAAAAACGCAGAAAATAAAACACAAAATCGAATGAACCCATGTTCACTTCAGGTCAGTATTCATTATCTGCAAGCTGCCCCAACTGCAGCAACTCCCAGAAACACACCACAATGTGAACTACAATCCAGTCCACAAACAGCCAGTCCAGAATTTCAGTACCATCCTCCAACAGCATCAAGAGAGGGAGAGAGAGGGAGAAGGAGAGACTGGGGAGAGAGGGGGAGAGGGGAGAGAAGGGGTGATGGGGAGATGGGGAAAGGGGGGTGGGGGGTGAGAGGGGAAGTGGAGGAGGGAGGAGGGGCAGAGGGGAGAGGAGGAAGGGGAGGGAAAGGGAATCTTTTTGGAGACAGTAAAATGTCAGATTATTCAATCAGCCCCAAAGCACAGAGTAAAACTGTTGATCACAGGCTCCAACAGTACCAGAACCATACATGAAAGGAAAAGAAAACATAACAAAAGTGTAAGAAATAGTTTCATGGGTCATCTAGAGGATGTTGCCATGGTAGCATTTTTCACTGGGGCCATCTTCTTCAGAAACGGTTATTATTCTACAGCCATTAGGCTGCTGAATTGCCATGTGGATTCACCACAACTTTGAACTGATTCTATGACCTACAAACTCACTTTCAAGGATTCTTTACAACTCATGTTCTCAGCATTTTTCTATATCTACAATTTGTCTTCTTCTGCACATTAGTTGTATTTCAGTCTTTGTTTATGTATGAAGATTTTGAACACCAGCTCTCCAAATCACAAACTATCCTAACTTGGAAATGTATCTCTGGCCTTTGAACAACATCAGTGTCATAATCTGGGATCTCCATCCCTAACAGCCCTTTCACTGGCTGGGCTGCAGAACTTGGAAAAGTTGGCTCACCAACTTTTTTCAACAGGTATTGAGTAAGAAACGTTGACACAGGGATTCATGTAAATCAATGTAATTTAGTTAAAAAAAAACATTTATCTTAGGGATGGCAGAGATTCAAGTGGCTCCTTGCTACCTGCACAAGATAAACCGGAAGTAGGCAATAAGTGCATTCACAGGAGGTGAGATTAGACTTAAAGCTCCTAGAGAGGTAAGAGCACAGCACCAGATGTTTCCAGGATGATCCATTTCATGCATCCACACATGAAAGTGATTCAAAGGCTCTCGAGTAGTTAATTACCTTCTGAATGCCATAACACTAATCTGTGGGTGCACAAAATGGATCATCATGTATGATTGGAGCAAGTGCTGAAATCCAGTATGCATTGCTAAAGTTTAGAGCTGGATTCAACGCTGGGCTGTGTAGAACACCAGGGCGCCAACTTTTGAAAAGTATTCATGTATTCAATTTCCAGTCTTCTCTTAGATGCTGGCCATAAGATACAGGCCATTGCTCTCTATGGTCACATTTGTCATATAATGGGACCCTGTGTTTCCACAGATCAGTGTTATGACACTCGAAAAGTAATTAACTGCTTGAGGGCCTTTGAATCACTTTTGTGCACTAGCACACAATGGGGGGGGGTTCTCTTTTCGCAGCTAGAGGATCACAAAATTATGCTGTAAAAACAGCATAAAGGCTTGTGTTGTTATACTGTATGGTTCCAGTGGCTCTCTTGCCTGAAGCAATAGTGGATATTTATTCCTTTTATTTCTTTCCAAAGATTCATCTGCCTCTACTCCTCGTGGACAATGCTACAAAGCCCTTTAGCAGATGTTTGTTTGATTGTGACACAGCAGAGACTTAATAAATCAAGTTTTGGGTCATTTCTGAAATCTGCCATAATGCTCTCTACATAGTCAAAGCCTCCTTCTCACTGGTGCCAGGCAAATTACATTTATCCCTTTAACATATTAGCTTGTTTAGGGCATTCCATCCCTTCATGTATGTAGACAGCCATGATCCAATTGGCCAGGATTGTCCAGTGTGTTTGCTTTGTAACTTATTTTCTGTAGGTTGCAATTGAAGTATATAGAATGTGTGGTTCACTAAGGTCGTCACAGCCAAGGGGGAGGGGGGGGGAATAGGAAGAGGTTAATGAGGGTAAGCTCCCACTACTTGTTCAATGCTCCCAATGGACTGTTTCTCAAATAGCCTCTGACAACCAAGTCCAGCTCCTGGCCTTCACATGTGGCTTAGCTACTAAGTCCGGTGGAACCATTTCAACTGACAGAAGGGACATAGGCGGGTTACTGGAACCTCAAAACCAGTCACTTCGGGCAGATGCGGCTCATCAGCCAATGTTGGCAGCTTACCTAGGAGAAGGGAAACTTTGATCTCAAACCTCCGCTGACTTGCCGCTATGTTCACTCATGGGGAAAACTTCAGGAGTAATAATCCAGAGCTGAAGTCCTAAGGCAGACCTACGTTGAGTTCAACATTGACAGCCAACTCCTTCAAGGCCACAGGTGCCGAACTGTATCAGTCTCTGCCATTCCTTTGGATTCATCAGCTGCATGGAGGGGCTGAACCTACTGCATGGTCAACAGCTCGTTCTCCATATTGTATTGCCTTGGCTTGCGTAATCACGTAGACAGCTAGGACGCAATATCCATGGTCAACCCCGACCAATGGAGGGCCTCAACATTGGATGTGTCTGACACTGGAAACTAGTAACTCTCTGGAAGCAATTGCAGATATTTCTATTTTTAAGACCTGTTTTTTTTTAATATGCTGGGAGAGTTTGGCGGGGAGTGGGGAATAATTTTCTCAGTTTGCTCTTGGTTGGTGTACTGGGAGTTTTGACTGGCCATTTCTTACAGAAGCAATGGAGCTGAACATTGGCTTTATTTGTAATAGATTGCTGCCCAACTGATGAAAGTCAAAATCATCCCCCAGTGAGCTGCTTCCACAGCTTTTCTACGTGGCAAAACAAAAGAGGCATGTTTGTGAGCAAAAGTGAAATCAGGCTACCTGAGGAACAATTACTTTGTACTTATGACTTCCCATTTAAAGAACTGCTACTCACCACCATGCCCTGACTGAAACATTCAATAGTAATTGAGTCAAGTTTCTGTTTAGTGGAGAGGAAAGGTGCATGAGGTTGGTTAACAAATGCAAAAGATTTGCTTAGGTGTTCTCTGAATGCTTAAGTGACGAGAGACTCTGGGACACTTGTTCACTCCCACCTTCACGTTTGCTTGTACCGCCTCCACACTTATTACTTTTTATTTCTTTACCTATTTACCTAATTAAATAATTGTATTTACATAAACAGCATGGTAACAGGCCCTTCTGGCACAACAAGCCCGTGCCACCAAATTACACCCATTTGACCAATTAATCTACTAATCGGTACGTCTTTGGAATGTGGCTGGAAACAAGAGCATCCAGAAGAAACCCACCGGGAAAAAGTAGATTCCTTAGCAGTGGAATTGAACCTGGGTTACTGGGGCACTGTAATAAGCATTACACCAACCACTATGCTACCAAGCTGACCCCCAATTAATCATCTGCTTTTTAGCTGGGGTAAAATTTATCCTCAGATTTACATCTGGTTTCTTCCAGTCTCGATAGATAGTGTATAATCATCCCTTCTGTAATGATCATCAATCATTATCAATAATATCCTTTAATTGCTCATCAAAACTCCACTTTACATGTATTTGTTTCAGACAATTCTTTATATTATATCCCTCTGAAATATCAATGTTCTTTGCTGCACTAATGACAAAATCCTTTATTGTTTCCGTGTGGCATGGCAGTGTAACATTTGACATAGCGTTTTACAGCACCAGCAATCAGGGTTCAGTTCCCCACAGCTCTCTGTGGGGAGTTTGTACGTTTACCCGGAGACCACCTGGGTTTACACCGGGTGCTCCAGTTTCCTCCCACGTTCCACAGACATACAGATTAGGATCAGTAAATCATGGGCACCAGAAGCACGGAGACACTTGCAGGCTGCCCTCAGCCCATCCTCAAATGACGTTGGTCAGTGATGCAAATGATGATTTTCACTCTACGTTTCGATGTACATGTGACAAATAAGGCTGCACTGTAAGTCAAATTCGTTCGAATTCTTTGTTGGTTTTCACACAGTTTTGTACGTTCCACATGCTGTAATTATTCAACAGTCAACTATAATTATTTTGTCTTCATTATATTATGAGCAAGAAGAGTCCCAGACCTGCAGAAACTTTCGATTCCTTTAGTAACCTAATGCATCTCATCATAGAGTAAGGGTGGCTGGTGTTTTAATAATTTCAGAATTTTGTGAGCAAATCTTAATTTTTATAAAAAATCATAAGCATGCCTGGATATACTCTCAAAGGTTACTTCACTTTCTTCAAAGCTTTCGTCCGGAGTCAAACAAAACATAATTTTTTTTATCATTTCATTATGATCCACTCCGCCATCAGATGTCTAAATGGACAGTGAAAACTACCTCACCATTTTTGTTCTCTTTTTACACTAGTTATTTATCTTATTTTAATGTACAGTATGATTCTTGCTATAATTTAATGTAATGTACAACATATACATGACTATTACTGTATGGAGCTGAGTCATTGAGCTCCTACAGTGAGGACCTGATACCCCTGGACAATAACACTAAAGATCCTTACAAAAGATTTTGAGGATCAGCTGGAAGGACAGACACATTAATGCCTGCTGATTGGAGGAAGACAACATGAACAGCATCTCCAGCATGATAAAGGAGCACCAACGCTGATGAGCAGGTCATCTCATTCAGATGCCTAACTCTCAGCTCCTCAAGCAGATCCTTTACTCCCAGGTGGAGGAAGATCGACGAGCCGCTGGTGAGCAAAGGAAATGCTTCAAAGCTATCACCAAAATCCTCCTGAATAAGTTCAACATTACTTCCGAATCTGGGAAGACACTACACTCAGTGGATACACCTGGAGGGAACCTGTTCAAGAGGGAGCTGCGCTGTATGACAGCAACCTTCGCTCTGCCACAGAAAACATGTGGCAGCTGAGAAAGGAGGGAATGAAAAGTCAGGAGACCCAGCCACTAACTACAGCCACCACTTACTCTTGCCCACACTGCTTCAGAATATGTGGAACCTGAACCAGCCCCTACAGCCACCTGAGGACCAACCGATAGACAATCCATTAGGAGAACATCATACTTGACTGAGGTGATTGCACTCCTCCCATGGTATATCTTGTGTGTTGCACTGTACGGTTCTGCAAGGCAGCATTTTTCACAACTTATGCCAGTGATAATGAAACTGATTCTGATTATAATCCTTCCAATATACAATGCTTGTTCCATTTACTACCTACTATTTTGATTTTACAAATAACTGTTTTGGATTATTTGGTGGCACTTTTGTCTTCAAGTTTGTGACTATAACTGAAACTAAACCTAAAAGGTCTAGTGAGGCTCTAGTGGGTTTAACATTGCTAGTGATGCAGTTTGCAAGTGAGGCATTAAATTCCCATGAAAGCAGTGAGAAATAATTTAATTAAACAGTTGCAAAGAAGAATGTGATGTTGACCATAGTGTCTATCCTATGTTTATCTTTCAACCAACATCAGCAAAACTAAGGAACTTATCAAACCATGTTTCTGTTTATGGGAGTTTGCTTTCACTAAGCTGGCTCCCTCAGATCCTAAATCACAACACTGCCTACATTTTATTACCTGTAGAACATGTTACAGTATCCTGGGAAAGGTACCACTGAAATTTAGGAATTTTTAGTCCTTTATCTGGTTATTGATTGTTTAACACAGCAGCAACCCAGATCACCAGCAGGTTTGCTTGCCATAGCGTCTGATTGGTAACGGAATCAATTTTGTGAAGCAATTAAAGTTCTTTGACTTCACTGAATCATCATTCCTGAGGCCTGATGTGGTCATTCTGTCAGAAACCTCAAAGTAGGTGGTGATGGAAGAACTTACGGTTCCTTGGGAAGACCAGATTGAAAAGGCATTTCAACATAAGACAGCCAAATAACAGGAGCTGGTAGAGCAGTGCCTCAGACGGGGTGGAGGGCATGGTGTGAGCCTATAGACGTGGGGTGTAGAGGCTTTGCTGGCTACTCACTCTGCAGGATCTACTATCTACTTGGCATTACAGGGACTTCAAAAAAAAGATCCATCGGGACCATCACAGAGTCTGTCGAGCGAGCCTCAAAATGGCTATGGATCAAGAGATGTGACCCATGGACTAATGCTGCTGGGACACAAGCCAAGGCCTGATCAACCCTGGCTGTGTTGCCTGGACGAGACTTTCAGACACTGAAAGACCTAAAACACCCGATGACCCCAGGTTCCATCATTGATGCTGTGTCCCAGCACATTCCAGGATTTATCTCAGCAACACCGGATTTAATTTTTTCACCACATTGCATAATCTGGAATTTGGTAGTGCCTGCATAAAGATGTTAAAGATGACCTTTGAAGAGTAGTTCCATTTGTCACATCTATTGAAGATATTAAGCAAGGATTGTGCTGGGCAGCCCACAAGTGTCACCATGCTTCTGTCACCAACATATCAAGCCTACAACTCACTAACCTTAACCACACGCCTTCAGCCTGGAGGAAACCCTCGCAGTCGCAGAGAGAAAGTACAAACTCTTTTTAAAATGTAAAATCTAGCATTTGATTAGCTGGAATATGAGGAGCTGTGGAAGTAATATGAGTAGTAGAAGTATTTATTCTTAACCCAACCAAATTATAGTATAGGCTCATGGGGATGAATGCCCTGTTAATTAATAATGGCTTAATTAACTATGACATCTATGACTCCAATGAGTTATGAACAAGTGTAGACACCATATACTGCAGATGTTGAAATCTGGAGACAAACATAAAGTGTTGGAAGAACTCAGTGGGTCAGGCAGTACCTGTGGTGACAACAGGATTGTCGATGTTTTGGGTCAAGATCCTCCTTTCTGCTGTATATGGGGGAGATGCATTCAGCAGGGATTGGAGCGGGAAAGTGGTGATGTAGTCTTCCAATAAACTTTGGTCAGAGGGCAGAGAATAATTTGACTACGATCCATCAAAGTGTTTCAGTCACCTAAATAAAATGGTACTATTTGTTCCTTTTGATTTAGTTCTCTGATTGTACAATAAAAAATAGTGAACAAAATATTTTAATAAATTGGGAAGTATAATAGTCACAGAGTGAATTAGAGTTTGCAAGCGAATCTTACTCTGCAATCTCCTCTAGAGGTTAGAAGAACACAGAGATATCATTGTAGTACTGTAGTACCAGTCATCCATTTCAGCATCCCACTCCCTCTCCAATCATCTCAGAATCTTATCATTACACCAACGTCAATTTGCAGGGTTCTAAGCTCATAAATTCCTTATGTCAATAACTCATTTTACCACATGTACTGTAGGTAAAGAGCCAACATAGCCATACAAATTTTTATCAATGTACCATGGAAAATGTCATATCTGGATCACAACTTGTTGTGGCAACTACACTGCATATGACCACAAGAAACTGCACAGTCTTGTGGATACAGGTTAGCACATCATGGAAACCAGCCTCCCTTCTGTGGATTCAGTCTATACATTTCCTGCCTTAGTGAGGCAGCCAGAATAATCAGAGACTCCACCCACCCTAGACATTCTCTCCCACCGAGTGGATGATAGAAAAGCCTGAAAGTGCATACTATTAGATTCAAATGGTATGCACTATCTGGGGCTTGAGGGCCATTTTTGGCAAACCCAGCTTTCTAACACAGCAACTGACTCTTCCAGGGCCGGGGATTAAAGAGTTGTCTGAAGTAAGTTAAACTTCCAATCAATATTCCTTGCTCAATGTCCTGTTATAAACAAGAACCAGTCTTCAGCTCTTATGTAAATTGGAAGCAATAGTCAGTTTAAAGTTAAAAGGACAGCTTTGCAAACAATCAACACTGTCTATAGCGTACAGGTTGTTAGCCCACAGCACAGGGCTGACTGCTCAGTAGATGCCCTGCAAAACAATGGGATTATGTTAATTGAGCTTGCATCAAAGCAAACAACAATGGCTAAATTATTTAATTCAAGGAAGCTTGCAGACCAGCTGATACTATCACTTAGCACATCAAATAGCTGATCTATAAATAGCTTGAAGATTTGTTCCCTCACAGCATTAATTTTGGGTGTCTGGGATCTCTGTACACAAATGCGTTTGGACCTTCTGTGTGAATTTCCCAGCTCTTCGTCGTCTGAACCCTTAGTGCATAGGTGGCACAATCTCTCAGTTGTGAAGAGTAGGTTGCTGCAGGGTAACCTGCCATTAGTGAGGGTACATGTATTTACCTATTGGATAAGGCTTAAGATCTTCATTTGAGTTCAGAACTTCGTGGACAGCAAATCTAATACCATCACAAAGGACAGCTTCTATCCCACCGCTACAAGACTATTGAATGATCCGAAGTATGATAAGGTCAACTCTTGAACTCACAATCTATATTGTCAAGGCCTTGTGTTATATTGTCTTGCTGATCTGCACTCTGTAACTGTAACACTTCATTCTACACTCTGTTATTGTTTTCCCTCATACTACTTTAATACACGATTGTAATGAAATGATCTGTATGTATGGCATGCAAAAACAACTTCTTTACTGTACCTTGGTTTGTGTTAATAAACAACTTCAATTCAATTCTTTAAACCATATCTCTTTCAGTTATTTGACTTGATTTCTTTAAAGTGCCTTGGTGTCAGAATTATATTTGATGATACTTTTGAAAAACCCCTTGGTACTTAATTTCTTTATGGAAGCCATTATATAAATTGTAGCAAGCATTCTGTTGGCAGCATTTAGCAAGTCGAGAAGCACCAGTGAGGAGAAAGGAAATGTCAATATTTCAGGTTGAAACCTTGCATCAGGTCGCCAGGTCCTGATGCAGGCTCTGACCTGAAATGTCGCCAATTCCTTTCCCCCAACAAATGTCACTCAGCCACTGACTTCCAACAGATTGCTTGTTGCTCCAGATTCCAGCATCTGCTCTCTCTTGTGTCTCCATATAATTTGTTGCTGTTGTTATTATTGCAAAGGATATGGTGCTGAAAGATACAAAGCTTGTAATTGCAGCATTGATTGGCAGAAGAGCATAATTCCAAGGGGGCAATTCATGTTGTAAACAGCAACATGGGAGGAGAGGAATAAGCCATTCAGCTCCTTCTGCCTGCTTGAAATTCAATAAGTTACTAGTTAATTTTTACCTCAGTCCCTTCACTAATCCTGTACATTTTGATTTCTTAAAACAGCTGAGAATCAACCAGTTATTGTCCTCTATATATTCAGCAAATGAGCCTCAAATATCCCTCTTGGGTGGATGAATCCAAAGATTCAACATGCTATGAATGAAGAATTATCTTCACACCTTCTGCACAGAATGGGCCCTTCCGATCCTTCAAACCACACTGCCCAACTCTCAATTTAACCCTTGCCTAATCATGGGACAATTTACAATGACCAATCAACCTACCAACCAGTACGTCTTTGGACTGTGGGAGGAAACTGCAGCACACAGAAGAAACCCACACAATCAAGGGGAGAATGTACAAACTCGTTTCAGACAGCAGTGGGAATTGAGTCCCATTGCTGGCTCTGTTGAGGGTTATGTCAGCTATGATGTTGCTGTGCCACTTGTGGAGGATCTCAGAGAAACTGACTGGACACTGTACAGCCTGAACAGAGGGGATGGAAAGAGCAAGAGTCCTTCATGAGGAGAGTCTAGGATCAGAGGACACAGCCTCAGAATAACAGGATGCCCCTTTAAAACTGAGATCAGGGGGAATTTCTGCAGCCGGGGGTAGTGATGCTGTGGAACATGTTGCCAAAGAAGGTTGTGAAGGCCCAATCATTGGGTGTATTTAAGGTGGAGATGGATAAGTTTTTGGTTGATTAAGGGAGTTATGGTAAGAAGGTGGGTTAAAGAAAACCTCAGCAATGAGAGAATGGCAGGGTCAAGTCAAAGACCTAATTCCGTCCCTCTATCACATGGTCTTGTATTCCGATGTTCTCAGTCCTGAACGGCTGACCCTTTGCTTTGACTCTTAATTCTCACACTCTAGCTAGGGAAAACATTGGCTCTTCCTGTTCCTCTTCATGCTTTAGAATAATCTGCCGTCTATCAATGAAAGCCTGTGTCAACCATCAAACCTCAAAGTTCACAATACTGCTTCCTTTGCAAATATACATTATAATATAAACAAAATAAATTATTTGATAATATGGTAGCTCTGTGATTAGTTAAACCTTGCTGCTTAGCTCTCCACTCCAGGCCTTGAAGTCAATTTATGCATAATTACATCTTTCAAGTTCAAAGTCCAAAGCAGATTTACTATCAAAATATTTATATGTCGCAAGATACAACACTCTGATGCATTTGCTTGTGGGCATACTGAATATAATCCATAATAGAATCAATGAAATTCTGCACCAACTTGGGTTTTACGAATGTGCAAAAGACAAAAGAAATATGCAAATATAATAAGAACAAAATAATAATAATAAATAAGTTAGCAACAGTATCGAGAACAAGAGATGAAGAGTCCTTGAAAATGAGTCCATAGGTTGCGGGAATATTTCAATGATGGGGCAAGTGAAGTTGCTTTAACACGGAATATAGAACAGTAGAGCACAAGAACAAGCCCTTTTTCCCACTATATCTGCACTGAGCATGATTCAGGATTAAACTATCTCTTTGCTGTACATTATCTCTATCCCTCCATTCCCTGCATATCCATGTGTCTATCTATAACAGCCTCTTAAGCACCACTGTTATGCCTCCTGCTACCATCACCATAGCAGCCTGTTCCAGGTGTCTAAATAAGGACTAAAAAAGTAAAGATTGGTTTGATTTGTCAAGTGCACATCAAAACATTGAAAGGCTTAGTGAAGTATGTCGCATGCATCAATGACCAACAGAGACCAGTGATGTGCTGAGGGGGCCTGCAAATGTCACAATGCTTCCAGCACCAACATAGCATGCCCACGTCACTCCCCACTAATCTCTCTCCTGGCACTTACCCCTGGCAAGTGACAGAAGTGCTACACCTGCCAATTCACCTCCTCCCTCAACTCCATTCAGGGCCCCAAAGAGTGTTCCGGGTGCACTTCATCCACAAATCTGTTGAGGTCATCTACTCTATCAGGTGCTCCAGTGCAGCCTCCTCTAAATTGGTGAGACCCAAGATAGATTGGAGGACTGCTGTATTGAGCACCTCAGCTCCATCTAGGATTTCCTGCTGGCCTGCTGGTGTGAACAGAATCATCTGCAGCTTAATGTGAAAAAGACTAAAGAGCTGGTGGTGGACCTGAGGAGGGCTAAGGCATCAGTGACTCCTGTTTCCATCCAAGGGGTCAGTGTGGACATGGTGGAGGATTACAAGTACCTGGGGATACGAATTGACAATAAACTGGACCGGTCAAAGAACACTGAGGCTGTCTACAAGAAGGGTCAGAGCCGTCTCTACTTCCTGAAGAGACTCAGATCCTTTAACATCTGCCAGACGATGCTGAGGATGTTCTACGAGTCTGTGGTGGCCAGTGCTATCATGTTTGCTGTTATGTGCTGGGGCAGCAGGCTGAGGGCAGCAGACTCCAACAGAATCAACAAACTCATTCGTAAGGCCAGTGACGTTGTGGGGGTGGAACTGGACTCTCTGACAGTGGTGGCTGAAAAGAGGATGCTGTCAAAGTTGCATGCTATCTTGGACAATGTCTCCCATCCACTCCATAATGTACTGGTTAGGCACAGGAGTACATTCAGCCAGAGACTCATTCCACTGAGATGCAACACTGAGTGTCATAGGAAGTCATTTCTGCCTGTGGCCATCAAACTTTACAACTCCTCCCTCGGAGAGTCAGACACCCTGAGCCAATAGGCTGGTCCTGGAATAATTTACTTGTTATTATTTAATTATTTATGGTTTTATATTGCTATATTTCTACACTATTCTTGGTTGGTGCGACTGTAACGAAACCCAATTTCCCTCGGAATCAATAAAGTATGTCTGTCCGTCTGTCTGTCAATCATTTCAATTCCAATCTCTATTCGCATTTCAGCATGCGACTCAGGCTAGGGAAGCATAATCTCCAATTCCATCTGGCTAGCCTCCAACCTGATGGGATGAACATCAAATTCTCCATATTCCAACAACTTTTTCCTCTCCTCAATCCCTTTTCTTCCATTCCCCACTCTGGCCCTTCTCTTACCTCTTTTCTTCCCACCTGCTGATCACCTACCCATGGTCCTCTCCTCATTCCTTTTCTTACCTGGTCCACTCTCCTCTCCCATCGGATTCCTTTATCTTCATCCTTTTACATTTTCCACCTATCATCTCCTAGCTTTTTTACTTCAGTCCCACTCTCCCATCCACCTGACCACCACTCACCTTCTACCTTGAGCTCATTTCTCTGCCCCACCTTCTTATTCTTGCTTCTTGTCCATACATTTCCTGTCCTGATGAAGGGTCACAGCCCGAAACATCAAAATTTTTTTTTTTCATTTCCATAGTTGCTTCCTGACCTGCTGAGTTCCTCCAGCATTTTGTCCCTGTTGCTCTGGATTTCCAACTTACCAGCCCTAACCCATATGTCTGAGGAAACCAGAGCACCTAGAGAAAGCTCATGCTGTCATGGAGAGAACATACAAACTCCTTACAGATAACGGTGGAAATTGAACCCTGTTCCCTGGCTCTGTAAAGTGTTAAGCTACCTGCCACACTTCCATGCCCTACCACCCTCTGTTTAAAAAACCTGACCCTGCATATCATCTTTAAGCTTTCTCCCTCTTACCTTGAATGCATGCCTTCCAGTTCTTGACATTCCTGCCTAGGAAAAAAGATCCTGCCTACCTACTCTATCCATGCTCATCATAACTTTGTAAACTACAAAAGAAGCTGCAGAGGGTTGTAAATTTAGACAGCTCCATCTTGGGTACTAACCTACAAAATACCCAGGACTTCTTCAAGGAGCGGTTTCTCAGAAAGGCATTATTAAGGAAACCCAGCACCCAGACATACCCCTTTCTCACTGTTACTACACTCAGCGATTCAGGAACAGCTTTCTCCCTTCTGCCATCCAACTCCTAAATGGACATTGAACCCGTGAATGCTACCTCACTTTTTTAATATAGATTATTTCTGTTTTTTTGCACAATTTTTAATCTATTCAATATACGTATACTGTATTTGATTTACTTACTTATTTATTATTATTTTTCTTCTTCTTCTATATTATGTATTGCATTGAACTGCTGCTGCTAAGTTAACAAATTTCATGACATATGCCAATGATAATAAACCTGGTTCTGATTCTGATTCAGGATCACCTCCCTCACCCCCTCAGACTCCAGTGCTTCAAAAAAGAAGCTAAGTTTAGCCAGAGCCTCCTTCTAGCTCATACTGTCAAGTTCAGGCAGCATCCTGGTAAAAAGTGCTGTGGTTAATCGCAGAGAGAGATGGGAAAGTCAGATTATGCCTGAGACAGGTAGAAGGATCCATCGGGAGCTGAACTTCAGCTGATATGGATGAAATGAGACAGCAGTAATGATGGCTAAATAGACCACAGTGCTGTGGTACAGAGGAGCATTTGAGTTGGGGGAATGACAATGAATACTAGTGGTGGAGGACAATATAGTCAGGGGTATATGGATGCATTTCTTGGCCACAGTGACCATATCCTGGAGACAAGAGACAATAATCTGGAAGCTGGAGCAATTAACGAACTGCTGAGGGGAAAACCCCAGTTCAGGCAGCATCTGTAGAGGTAAACGGATAGTTGACCTTTTGGATCGAGACCTGAAGAATGCCATGAAGGCTGCCCAGGGCCAAATTGAAGAGCATCTCCTTGGGGCAGCAGTGGGAAGGGAAAGGTTCAGTTGTAGAAATCCCTCCAGCTGCTCATGTCCTTGTTCCGTCTTTCAACAACTGCAGTTTTGTGTCTTTAATCTCTCCTGCAACCTGCTCTACCACGAAGCTCCCTTGTTTCCCCTCCCCTTCTCTGTTTCTCTGCATCTTCATTTTACATGTATCTCTCTCCAGAGATGGTGCCTGACCTGCTGAATAGTCACACCCAACTCATAATGTTAGCAATCATTTTGAGAGTACCATAACACAAAAGCAAGGATATAATACTGAAACTCCATAAGGCATTGGTCAGTTATTGTGAGCGGTTTTGAGCCCTTCATCTACAAACGTAAGAAAGAATGTGCTAGAATTGGAGAGGGTCCAGATGGGTTTATGAGAATGACTCCAGGAATTAAAGGGTTAATCTATCAGGAGCATTTGATGACCCTGGGCCTGTACACACTGAAGTTTAGAAGAACGTGGGAGGATCTCATTGAAACCAATTGAATATTGAAAGGTCTAGATAGAGTGTATGTGCAGTAGATTTTTCCTATAATGGGTGGGTCTAGGACCAGAGGGCACAGCATCAAAATAGAAGGATGCCTCTTTACAACAAAGATAAGCAGGAATTTCCTTAGCCAGAGGGTAGTGAATCTGCAGAATCTCTTGCCACAGATGGCTGTGGAGGCCAAGTTATTGTGTATATTTATAGTGGAAGTTGATAGGTTCTCGATTAAGGGTGTCAAAAGGTTATGGGGAGAAAGAATGAGAATGACATGGAGAGGGATAATAAAAAAGCTATGATAGAATGGTGGAGTAGACTCTTTGGGCTGAATGGCCTAATTCCACTTCTATGTCTTCTGATTTTCTAGGTACATATATAAAGTGACTGGGATCCTAAAATCAAATGCTGGGTTATACAATTTCAACCTACAATATCCCTTTATTTACCTGGTCAAAAGCAATTTTCTGTACAGCAATATTTTTAAACTTTTGTTCTGGAACACCTGTTTTTGGATATTTTTCATAGATGTGGGGCTTTTTGATAATTGAGATGCACCTCATCTGCATTTTCTTGTTCATTGGGTCAGTTTTGTCTTGGAGTGATACCAATAGGCTAGCGAAACATGACATCCCGTTTTCAAATGATTACTAACTGTCCCTTAACAAGTGATGCTTTTCCACATGGCCACACATCACAATGCTCAAAATCATTTCAAAGACATTTCTGCAACAAATGTCTGATTTTTCCATCTGCGTATTTCTCACCCTGCTTTCGATTCTGCTCCACTGTCCTCAGGCATCTTCCTGGAAAATAGAAATACACTCTTTAACTCTGCACCAATTTAAGTTTCTTTCTGTGCCTTGTGAACTGAAATTAACCAAGGGATATTTTATCGATTTAAGTGGTGTTTTCAGTGAGCATATAGTTGTGATTGTTTGCCCTATAGCTGTAAAATGTTCATGAACACAAAAGATTGTGTAGATGTAGGGAACCTTGAGCAATGCACACAGAATGCTGGAGGAATTGAGTGGTCAGCCAGAGAGTATTTCCCAAGGCAGAAATGACATGCCTGAGGGCATGATTGTAGGAAGCTATTTGGAGAGTGCCAGAGGTATGTGCTTTACATTGAGATGGTGGGGGTGCTTGGAGAAGCGATGAAGGTTGTAACATCGGAACAGCGAGTTGTTGGTCTCTGCTCTTGCTGCTGCCGGAACGACCTAGCTGGAGAGGGATAGTATGTCTGAATACCAAAGTGCTGGTTTGTGGAATGTAGTTTTGATGGGCTTTGGATCAAGAGCTCCTTGCAGCTTCTACAATCCCTTGCATGGTGGGGAGTTGGTGCTTCTGCTGACATAGGTGGGCGGGAACAGAAAGTCGATGCTTTTGATGCTCCTTGTGTGAAGGGGTGGGGGGTTTGTGGGTTTGATGTTGCTATCATTCATTCTATGGGGTTTCTTGTTTCATGGATGTCCGTGAAGAGTATGAATTTCAGGTTGTGTACTATATACATACTCTGACGTTAAATGAACCTTTGAATCTTTTGAACCTTTAGAGAGTGGTGGGTTATGTGAAACACCCTTCCCGGGCTGGTGGCAGATGTTGACATATTAGGGGCATTTAAAAAACTCTTAGACAGGCGCATGGATGATAGAAAAATGGAGGGCTATGTAGGAGGGAAGGGTGTCATTGATCTTAGAGTAGTAGTAGGTAAAAATTTGGCACAGTATTGTGGACCAAAGAGGCTATACTGTAATAGAGAGCTCTTGGTTCAATATTTTTAACTCACAAAGTTCCTCAAGCATTTTGACTATGAAACGTTCATTGCAATTTTATCTGCCATGTACTAATATTAGCTATAACTTCGCAATGGACTACTAAGCCAAAAAAAAAAAACACCAAAAAGAAGAGCAGTTGCCTAAATTAGAGGGAAGTGCATTCAGAACCTCGGTCACCCCAGGGAGTCAGGGAGTTAAGAAATAAATGCAAAGAAACAACAACGTTAAAAATACTTAACAGTTCAGGCAGCATCTGTAGACAAAAGGAACAGGAAAAACTGATACTATTTAGAAAGTAGGCATTGTACATGAGGAAATAGGATCAATCTACTCTGCCCTCAAGCCGTCCTGTTCCCATCCCTCTCCCTTCCACATTTCCCAACCATAATTCCTCTCTCTGTGCCCCCTTCTCACTCTCAGTCCACAAAAGATACCCATATCAGAATCAGGTTTATCATCGCTCACATATATCATGAAGTTTTTTTTTGTGGCAGCACTACAGTGCGATACATAAAGTTGCTACAGTACTGTGTAAAAGTCTTGGGCACCTTAGCTATACATATACTGTATATGTGTCAAAGACTTTTGCACAGTATTATATGGAACACAGCAGCTGCTGGAATTCTGGGATAAAGAAGAGTGATGAGACAGCCCAATAGATCAGGCAGCAGCTACAGTCAGAAGAAAACTGAGTTACTTCTGGGACTGAGTCACACAAACCGGAAAGACTGGAGCCAATCAGCTGGGTGTTCAGTATCCACATAGAGAAAGAAGCCATACTAATGCCCCAGCCTAGAAATCATTCTCCCCTCACTTACACCTTCTTCCAATCAGCTACCATTATCTCGCCATCAGCACTTTCACCTACCAGGACCAATCTCAGTCCTCTTGTTTTCTATTGGTCTCCATTCAGTCATGTAGCTTATTCCCATCCCTTAGTCTTTCCTGCAAGTTCAAACAAGCCTGTTTTCAAAATGTCCTAATTCTGAAAGGTCATTGACATGAAACATTGACTCTGTTTCTCTCCACCTGACCTGGTGAGTATTAGGAGCAACATGTGCAAAATGCTTGAGGAACCCAGTATCTAAGTAGGGGAATAATCAGTCTATGTTTTGGGCTGAGATATGTAAGATCTGCTGAATAGCTTTTCTTATTTTTATCCCAGATTTCCATATTCTACAGAATTTTGCTCTTGGAGCAAAAATATAATCAAGAGTCAAAAGATTCAAACATTCAAAGGTTAATTTTATTATCAAAGTATGTGCATAGAACACAAATCTGAGATTCGTCCTCTCCGGATAGCCATACAATACAGAAAAATGAATGAAGTTATTGAGACACCCCTCCTGCACAAAAAAGAAAAAGAAACAAAACTCAAACAACACCCCCCCCCCCCCAACCTCTCCCTTGCACAAAAACTAACAGATTGCCCATATGGCCATGGCAGTGAAAACATCAAACCCCAAACTCACAAGCTCCTCCCATGCAAAAAACAGCAACAATAACATCAAACACCGAATCATCCCCCACCCCACCCAAAACGTTATGTATCACCCACCTGCCAATCAGCAATGCTAAACTGGTTGAGAAGGGAGAATGTCATGAAGTCATAACAGCTTCTAAAAGTGAAATTTGGTAAATAGGATAAACAATACAATTTGGACATGTTTCAATAGCTCAAGCTGAAGGAGCCTAATGGGTAAACTTATAGAAGTACATAAAGTAATGAGGGGCACAAATAAAATGTATTTTTACCACCTTTTATTCCTCAGGATAGTGGAGTCTAAAATTAGAGAATCTAGGTTTAAGCTGAGAGGGAAAAAGTTTAAAGAAAACCTGATGGGCTATTTTTGTCTTTCACACATGTGGAGATAGGGAATGAGCTAAGAGAGTGGGCATAATTACAATGTTTAAAAGACGTTTTGATAGTACATGGATAAAAAAGGTCTAGATTAATATGGGTGAAATGCTGACCAATAGGGCCAGCTCAGGAAGACTACTTGGTTGGCATGGAAACATTGAGCTGAGGGCCTGTTTTCATGTTATATAACTTTATGATTGGTCCCTATAGGTTGTTATAACTGGGTTGGTAATGGGAAAAAGTTCCCAATTATGTACGCCTCAAATAGCCTCTGACAACCAAGTCCAGCTCCTGGCCTTCATGTGTGGCTCAGCTTCTAAGCCTGATGTAACCATTTTTACGCATAGGAGAAGGGGCAAAAGCAGGTTACTGGCCCCTTAAAACCAGTTGATTTGGGCAGATGGGTCCCTTCAGCCATGGTTGGCAGCTTATCTAGGAGAAAGAAAACTCTGATCTCAAACCTCCGCTGTCTTATAGCTGTACACACTCACGGGGAGGTCTTCAGGACTAAACCCCAAGGAAAAATCCAGAGCTGGAGTCCCTAAGGCAGTTCTACATTGAGCTCAACACAGAGTGGCAACTCCTGCAATGCTGCTGGTGCCCAATTGTATTGGTCTCTCCCATTCCTTTTGGTTCATCAGATTCCTGGAGAGGGGAAGCTTGCTACATGGGCACAGTTCACTCTCCATATTGTACTGCCCTGTCTTGCCTACCTAGATAGCTAGGACATCCATGGTCAACTCTGACCAAAGGAGACCTATAAACTTTATGACTCTAATTTCTAATAATTTCCTCTTATCACTTAATTTGCCAAATCCTCTCTTGGACTTTTACAAAAGTAGCAAACGCTCCTTTCTGAGACCTGAAGCTAATTGGCGTTGCTTAAAATAATTGGCAGATCATGAAGGGTTTGTAGTGAAAAGGGAACACAGATTTTAAATTAACATTTCAGGTCGATAACCTTAAATAAGCACATAGGATGTACACTAAACACAGATGGACACTGTCAGAATTCTACTCAAACTGTTACTGTGAATAATTATTTGTTCAGTCTAATAGCTGACCACATGCTAGTACCATTTTGTTCCGAAGCAAATCTATGTTGAACAATGCTTCACTTGATCTAACAAAGCCGCCATGGTATTAATACTCCTAAACGTTTGCAAAAGCGAAAAGGACGCTCAGAAAAATGCCGGTGGAACTCAGCAGATCCAGCAGAACCTAATGATGGTAATACTGTCATCCGTCATTGTTTCGGGCCAAGAGCTTTCATCGGTCCTGATGAATAGCTACATTTTAATCATTTGGTCATTAGACGGACACGTAACGTAAAGATTTTTACACCTCATGTATATGAAGGATATAATTAATAAAGTCAATTCAATTCAAACCGATCCCACCCCCTGCTTCACACAGCAGACTGAAATTTTGTTCCGTACGCTTAGCCATGAGTGGTATCTTTGGCATTGCAAGGTCGTGGCCGAGGGACGGGCATGGCGTTCAGTCTCTTGCCGAATGTCGCCGTGTGGATTGTATTTGATCCCAACCAAGAGAAAGGAGGGGGGTGTGAATGAAGTTTAGATATTGTTTGAACATAGAACGTAGAACATTACCGCACAGTATATGACCTTCAGCCCACGATGTTGTGCCGACCTTTTAACCTGATCTAAGATCAAGCTAACCCATTCCCGCCAACACAACCCTCCTTTTCCTATCACTCATGCGCCTGTGTAAGAGTTTCTTACTTGCCGAGCTTGGCGCTCCTCAAGTGAAGTTGTGAAGCTTCCGCTTAAATCAGGAATATCACAATGAAGATATGTGCTTGCCGGCAAAATGCAGTAAATTAAAGATTTTCAGAAATAAGATTAGAAAGAAAAGGTTAAAGTATTATTCAAAGTTAATTGCGAGTTAAATCCATACGGTGTACAGCTGGGATAATTCGGCGACCAAACCATTCGACATATGCAACATGTGGATCAACATATTAACGCAGAGCCAAAGATTTCGAAGCGTGAAATCACTACTCAGTAAACGGATAAGTCACCAAAGAAATGACATCAACCTCCCAAGCTAACTTTTCGAAGCGTTGCACACGTGGACAAGTGAACACTGAGCGCCGCCAGGAAAGCTACCATTGCAACAGATGTTGTGGCACTAAGTAGTATCCTTTCATGCAAGACGGGTGCCGGTATTTATGAGGGTGTCTCATTCAGCCAACTATTTAAAAAAAAACAAGAAAATGCATGCTTTCAGGGCACATTTTGCTGCGTTCTGTACATCCACGCTGTTAATTTGGAGAAATAAATGCGCTCACGAGAAATTGAGGGGTGCGCCAAAATTCGAAATTTTCCTTATTTTGGTGGCTTTTAAAGAGACCTAAAATGCCCATTTCTATGGATATAGAATAAAAATTGTAATTAATCAAAATAAAATCGCTTCTTGATTCCGCGCTGATTGCGCTGCACGCCTCATCAATCTGCCACTCCTGCACATCAACACCCCGGGGCAGAGTTCCACACACGCAAAAACTGCTCGTTCTGGAGGCCCGCCTCCTCTACTCGATTTTGATTTGCTTGTGACGCCGGAGATTCGCACGATGATTGGTCAGACCTACCGTCTGTCACAGTTTCAGAGCCACGCCCACCCCTCGGCGTGAAGTTCGGTTGCTCTCGCACTTTGCTGGGCAGAAAATGTTGCCAGAGAAGAGAGCGGTCGAAGGGTGCGCTGACATCAATCGCAGCATCTCAACAATATACTTGACTTTGAAAAGGTGATCCTGGGACCTGTAATCATCAGGAGAAGGATTTTTTAAAAAAAAATCTAGAAGGACATAATTTGCTTGTAAAACATCGGAAAAGAAGGGAAATATCATAAATTTAGTAAAGTACCGCTGTCCATGGTCCTGAAGACTGGGATATCCAAGCCGGTGAGAAGAACACATTTTGAGGTGTAATATTCGACGGGGACTCTTTAACATAAAGGCAATATGAGCGAAGGCAAATGCCACTCAGTAGCTGCTTTGTGGGTTTATCTCTGGGGAGTAGCGGTGTTCCTCAGGTAAGACCAAGTTACTTTAGTTAACAGGTTAGTTAATGTTTGGGAGGGTTCCTCGTCTCTAGGCTTTAGGGATGTTAAGCTGCAGTTTGTTGATGTGCAGCCTGTGTTTGAAGCAGTACTTCTGGATATTGTGTCCGAGGATTAGAAAAATACCAGGATTTAATGACAGTTATTTTTGAGAGGGGTGTTCGAAGTTGTGTCGTCTTGTCACTATCTTCATCAACGGGAGCAACCAATGAAACCTACAATGTGAAGCATTTTTGTCAAGCTACTAACGAAGAGATTTATTAGACGCACAGATGGACTTACTGTCAGTCGTTAAGATGATTGCGCTGATTTCGTGTACTTATTTGCTGCAAGTAAAATAATGTAGAAAATAGAGATAACAGAAAGCTGACATCAATCATGCGCCCTGCAAGTAATTGGTTCGGGAATCGGAGCCACAGGTTGATGCAACAGGAGCACACGCGCAGCGAACGCTTCGGAGTCACTGCACTTAGAATTAAGCACATTTTTCTTAGTGTAGTTAATCTCGGCAGTGGCCTAGTAAGCTCTGCGATTGAGAATATCAACGTAGTTACAAAACCATCCATATTTCTAAAAGTAGGATTAGGCACTGATTTACAGCAAAACGTTGGACGGAACGATCCCCCATCCCCCGCCGTTTTTGAAAATAAATGTTATATTCTACACAGAGAGCCCGGTTGTCTGTTTTCATCTCTAGTGTTCAAACACTGTTTTTATTTACCTATTGATGCCCCTTTTTAGCACAGTTGTGGTAGCTTATCTCTCACGGTGCACCAGCTAGTGGCCAGTGCGTTAATTTCATCGACTTACAAATGGCCTCAAATTCTACATTCTGGATCACAATCAAAGGAAATGCCACGGACCTTCGTTTGCTGGTCTCTAAGTGCAACATGCGGATAACTAGGAATAGCAGACATTAATTCAGCGGGTTTTTCTTTGGGATTTGGAGTGATATTTAGCCTTACTTGCGAATTGAAATGCATTTGACATTGATCTGACTGACGACCCATAAAGGAGGCGTTCGTTCCAGGTGTCTGCAAGGATCTGCTCGCGAGAAGTTCCCGCAGCACATCCCCCGAATTTACTTTGCAAAGCGTAAACCTGTGGACAAAAAAAAATTGTATGCTTTACGAAGGGAGATTATTTATAACCTGCACTGGTAAATATACTTTAATGAGCAATTTGTGAATTATCTCTGATAATGGAACGATTCAAATACATTCCCTAACTTACTGAAGAAGAGGGGAAATGATTATAATGGAAATAGATTTGGCGTTGGGCAATAAATCAGGGAAGTTTAAGGGTTAGATAAGAGAAAAGATCATTCAACGGTATGGCTGTTATGTACTGTGCTTTTTGAAAATTGCTTGCATTTGCTCCTCTGGCATGTTATGTGACTCAGGTATTTGCAACTTGTGTTGTAGCAGTCATTTCATAATTCTACATATTTGCCACTAAATGTATTATTGTAGCCTACACAGATAACTCTTCTATAAGTTGTATTTTCTTAATGGCAGGTCTGAAACATATTGGCTAAGGTGCTGGCACTTTCATAAGTAACATTACATGACTGTTGAATTGTTTATCCTGTGTAGTCCAATTGTGCCAATCTTGCAAGTGGGTCTTGAGCATAAGAGCCTTGATGATCTGGAAATACATATGTAGATTCAATCCTATTTTTAAAAAGGTATCAATTAATAGATGAAATTAACTTAATTTATTTTAATTTCTCATTGGAGCTATTTTGAGCCACACTTAGATTTCTCTTTGATCAGGGCACTGAAATTTACTCAGTGCACAGATGTATTTACATGACATATGTTTGACTCATTCTGTCTGTGCCAGCTTTCTGCAAAACTTGCTACGTCTTTTTCTGTCCCACAGTCCTCTTTCACAGTCTGGCAAAACATTTCCCCCTCAGTCATTTTTCTAGGTTCACTTGCTACTTAGGGTTCTTTCAAAATTCCTGAAGGCACACAGTGAGGGGGATGCAAGAAAGATGATACAATGTCAAGGTATGTGATACTGGACTGAAAGATGTTGATAGCTCCACATGCTTGGAAAGATATTGGGACTTACATCAAATATTGGATTTCAAAAAGAAATGTCAACTGAAACCAAATTAGGAATCAAATATTGAAATAAATTGTTTAAAGTTCTAAGTAAATTTATTATTTTAGTACGTATATGTCACCATGTATTTACCTTGAGATTCATTTGTGATGTTGTAACTTACTGTATCTATTTGTTCTATGGTAAAATGTAGTATATGATTGTGTGGAAGGAGGGAGGAAGATGTGATGGTAGGGAGAAGATGGAGGGACGAGTCAAATTCTTCCAAAATTAAGTTATGTTTTTTTTTTCTATTTAGTTTTGGAGGATCTGATTTTGCACTAATCTGTCTCTTTTGAACTGACATACAATGCATTGAACATGCAGTGGAAGCAATTCTGTTTGCAAAAAGGAATTACTGGAGGAATATTTCAAAAGTAAAAATGGAAAATTATAAAAAATGAGCAGGAGCAACATCAATATTCTCATCCAAAGAGCCAGCAGAACCTCAATAGGCTGACTGCCCTCTTTCTTTCTACACTATTAGATGGCTCATCTGATAATGTTGCTACACTTGATGTTATCAACCCTAGGTGACTGTATGCTGTAGGACTGGGGTGAAAATCAAATGGTGAAAACATTAAAAACATATCATCTGACCTTCAAAATGGTTTAAATAAATATTTTTGCATAAAACTCCTGCCTTTAATGTCCATTGTAGCTCTCTGTGTTTTAAATGTGTGTAGCTTCTTACTATGGTTATCCTGTGCTTTGGTAGACAATGTAATGGATACCTATGGGCATTCATATGCATTCTGTTCTGGACCAGAAGGAAATAATTAAATGTGATCCAAAATGAAGTCCTTGCTGATTGCACACCTTTCTATATACTTCTGTTGACAGCTGACCGTTGGAGAATGTGATAAAAATTAATGTAACTGAGGATGAAATCCATACTTTTCCTTTTAAAGACTATAACACATAGGAACAGAACGTAGCCCATCGAGTCTACTCTGCTATTCCATCATGAATAGTGTATTTGCCCATTCAACCTCATTCTCCTGCCTTCTCCCCATAACCTTTGACAGCCTTATTAATCAAGAACCAATCTCCACTTTAGATATACCCAATGACCTGGCCTCGATGCTATCTATGTCAATGAATTCCACAGATTCAATATCTTCTGGCTAATGACAGTCCTCATCTCTGTTTTAAAAGAACATCTTCCCATTAAGAAGTAATGCATTGGTTGTTTTGTGCATGTCAGCCAAAAGCATACAACCTAGTTCACAATATATTCTGTGGAGGAATTTGGTCTTCATATTTTCCTTCTACTGTTCAT
Organism: Hypanus sabinus; assembly: GCF_030144855.1. Lineage (NCBI taxonomy): Eukaryota > Metazoa > Chordata > Chondrichthyes > Myliobatiformes > Dasyatidae > Hypanus > Hypanus sabinus. The sequence goes on along the minus strand of NC_082712.1, from coordinate 21,486,818 downwards.
ACTAATTAAGTCCCATCCTTGCTTTGATTTCATGTATGCATTCCCTGTATAGCTGAAGTGGTTTGAAGTAAATCAATGCATAGTGAGATCATTGAAGGTTGTTGTGAAAATGGAAGGTTGGTTTCAGTGAGAAGCATTTACTGAGGTTAATGAAAAATACTTTCAAAAATGCACTCTTTGACTTGTGCACTTCCTGACATTGCTGTTGGCTAAGTGTGTCTGATATAATTTGGTTAACTAACATAGCCTCTGGTTAGTGGGAAATCTGCACTGGCAATGCCAGTCATGTTATACTATATTCCCAAGTCTGCATAATGAGATTAGTTTTATTTGTCACATGTGCAATGAAACAGCGAAACATGCAGTGAGATAGATTGCCTTGTATCAAATCAAATCAGTGAGGGTTGTGCTAGGAAGCCTGCAAGTGTTCCAATGTTTCCAGTTGTCATGATATGTGCTGGCAATATCAAAACCCAGGTGAGTGGAAAGATAGACTCCGATGTATAGATGACAATAATAATTCCAAAAAGACATCGGTGGCTCAGCTGAGCAATGTCGTGAGAAGTAACATTCTGAAAACTAGGATCCTGTGATTAGCACTCATCAGGAACTGCTGAACTAATACAAGGAACATGGAATCCCTGAGTCTATCAAAATAAACTTGACAAGCTTGACAGAAAGTACCAGGAGACTACATTACAAAGAGCGAGTCGCTTGAGAAAAACACAAGGAATTCTAAACAGTTATCGACAGTCATTAAAACAACAATTTACCAATTCAGATGCCATAAAAACCTTGAAGGCCAGTGCTTTCCGACACCCCACATAGGGCCAAAGAACTCATTATACAAGTGCCGACATGAGGTAATGAGAAGATAGACTGATGATGTAAATCCAGCTCAGACTGAAGCTCACGTTTATACCGACGGTACCGTATTGGGAATTCCCTTAAATCATAAACAGATTGGGGGCTTTGTTCAGTGATGTTATGCTAATGAAGTTGAGGAGCTGCTTAGTCACAATCATTAGTTATGTTCAGTCCTCAGCAGATATCACTTAAAGCAGATGGATGAGTAGAGGTTATACACATTACGCTGCCCTTAAAGTCCCCACTTTGGGTGAACTTACTAATGACGGTGGTATGTGATGTGGAGACTCTAACTGGAGACCAAACAAGTGGTAGGCAGGCTGAGGCTGTACCTATCACCTGGAGTTTTAGACATTTTGAAGTCCAGGACTCAGCTGCAGGGTTCAAAACTTCACTCCATGGCAGTTGGCAGTTGGAGAAGATGCAAAATCAGTCAGCATTCATAGGAGATAACAAAATTAAGAACCTGGCTGAGGATGGTACTGCTGGATGACTGAGGGCTAGATGTTGATTTGGAGAAGAAAACTTGCTAAAGCTTGAGAGAGGTATGGAGGGCTATGGTACGGGTACAGGGACTAGGCAGAATAATATTTGACACAATTTAGATAAGCCAAAGAACCTGTTTCTGTGCTCTAGTGCTCTGTAACTTAGTGACTGAAGTTTTATTGTGGGCACTCATTGTAACCCTCATAAAAATTGTTATGTGGTATTACAAGAAAGATTCTATCATGGACAAAGTAGTGGCTGACTGGTAGGAAGCAAAGAGTGGGAATAAAGGGAGCCTTTTCTGGTTGGCTGCCAGTGACTAGTGATGTTCCACAGGGGTCTGTGTTGGAACCAATTCTTTTTATATTATATGTCAATGATCTGGTTGATGAAATTGATAGTTTTGTTGCAAAGTTTGCAGACGTAGGAAGATAAGTGGAGAGGCAGGTAGCTTTGAGGAAGTAGAGAGGCAACAGAAGGATTTAGACAGGTTAGGAAAATGGACAAAGAAATGGCAACTGAAACATTGTGTCGGGAAGTGTATGGTAGAAAAAATGAAAGGGTTGACTATTTTCTAAATAGAGAGAAAGTACAAAAAACTGAGGCACAGGGGTATTTGAGAGCTCTTATGCAGGACTCCCAAGAGGTTAATTTGCAGGTCAGGTCTTTGGTGAGAAAGACTAATGTGATGTCAGCATCCATTGCAAGAAGATTATAATATAAAAGCAAGGATGAAATGTTGAGACTTTATAAAGTATTTGTGAGGCCTCAGTTAGAGTATTGTGTGTATTTTTGGGCCCTTTATCTTGTAAAGGATGTGCTGAAAATGGAGAGGGTTCTAAGAAGGCAAACAAAAAATGATTTCAAGATTGAATAGTTTGTCATATGAAGAGTGTTTGGTATCTCTGGGCCTGTATTGACTAAAATTCAGAAGTCTGAAGGGTGAACTGACTGGCACCTATTGAATGGTGAAAGCCATTGACAGAATGGATGTGGAGAGGATAGTTCCTATAATGGGAGTGTATAAGACCAGAGGACACAGCCTCAGAATAGAGGGCCCACCATTTAGATTGGAGATGTGGAGGCATTTCTTTAGCCAGAGAATGGTAAATCTGTTGAATTCTTTGCCACAGGCAGCTGTGTAGGCCAAGCTGTTATATATATTTAAGGTAGAGGTTGATACATTCTTGATTTGTCTGAGCATGAAGGGATAAGGAGAGAAAACAAAGGACTGGGGCTGAGGGGAAACTTGAATCAGCCAAGATGAAATGGTGGAGCAGACACGATGGGCCAAATAGCCTAATTCTGCTGCTATATCTTATGGTCTAATGACCTTATACCCTTTTCTGTTGGCAAAGCTGCTTCCAACAGTTTATTTACAAATAATTATAAACACTATACCGAATGAATACAGAGTGTATGGATCATGAGCAGGTACCTAACTTATGTCTCATATCCTATTGATGTCATTGGATCCAGCTTTATTTATTATTAGCTTTATTTATCACAAGTACATCAAAACATTCAGTCATTTGCAACAAATTCATGAGGATTATGTTGGACAGTCGAAACAGTGTCACCATATCATGACACAACTCACTAACCTTAACCATATGACTTCAGTATGTGGGAGAAACCCAGAGCATCTGGAGGAAACCCATGCTATCACAGGCAGATGGTACAAACTCTTTACAGAGAGCGGCAGGGATCGAACCCTGATCTTACAGCCGGCACAGTAAAGCATTGCTATGCTACCAGGCCACCCATTACAGACTGCAATATTACAGCTGCCCAAATAACACAACCCATGGCTGTGTTGACAAGCGGCATTTGCACAAATGGGACACCCGGAGATACAGTGCCTTGCTTTATTTATCATGGTTGCATCAATACCAGACAAAGTCCTTTGTATAGTCCTCCAGTAATTGATGAGCACCACATCTGAAGCTCATGTTCCAGATACATCTGGAACCCATTATCAATATATAGAAAAGTTTGTTTTTCTCTGCTCCCTATTATCCACTTCAGGAATCATCATCATCTTCATGAGTGTGTGTCCTGTGACATGGGCGATTGTGGTTTTTTGATCATGATTGTCCTTGGCAAATTTTTCTACAGAAATAGTTTGCCATTTTCTTCTGGCAATGTGTTTACAATATGGGTGACGCCAGCCATTATTAGTACTGGTGCTGTAAAATGTTATGCTAATCGCTAAGCTATTGTGCCACCTAAAATAAGTTTACTATTATCATCATCATCATGTGCCATGGTGATCCATCTTATCCATGACCATGATTGTTCTAGGAAAGTGTTTCTAAAGAAGTGATTTGCCAATGCCTTCTGGGCAGTATCTTTACAAGATGGATGACTCTAGCCATTATCAATACTGTTCAGGAATTGTCTGCCTGGCGTCAGTGGTCACATAACCAGGACTTGCGACATGCACCAGCTGCTTATACGACAATCCACCACCTGCTCCCATGCCTTCATGTGACCCTGAGTGGGGGCTAAACAGGGGCTATGCCTTGCCTAAGGTTGAGCTGCAGACAAGCGGAGGGCAGTAGTTCTTTACAGATCCCCTGTAGGAACGCTTCTCCACTCTGCCACCCGAAATTCAGTAATAAACAGTGAATAACAATTATGGCCTCTAACTATCTCTTCTTTCAAATTTTATTATCAACACCTAATAACTTATAAAAGCAGCAATAGACCATTTGGCCTTCTTTCCTTTTGTTTATTAAAGTCACACTCGATATTTTACCTCAGTGCAATATTTTTGCATGAAATAGATATCCCTGGATTCCTTTGATATGCAATATATCAAGATCAATAGAACTTTCTCCATCTCTACTTTGAATACACTCTATCACCGAGCTTCCATTGTCCTTTTGGATTGAGAATTCCAAATATTCACTGCTATCTGCATACATGCCCACAACTCACTAGCCATAACTGTATGTCTTTGGAATGTGGGAGGAATGGAGGAAACCCATGCCATCACTTTAATGACTGATCCTTGGTTCTGAGTTTCTGAGCCCTGGCTCTACATGCTCCAGTTGGTAGAAAAACCATGTCAACATTTAGCTCATTCAAGCCCATAAGTATTTTGTTGGTTTCTGTGAAAGGCCTCCATTCTTCCATCCAGGATACCACAAAACATTTTGTAAATGAAACCCAACAGATGTCATTACTGTACATTAGTTTCTTTCATTAGTATCTAAGCCAACATTCTTCCTTCAACACATACACCATTCTTTTCTATAGATGCTGCCTGGCCTGCTGAATTCGTCCCACTTTTTGTGTGTGGTACACATAGATCAATATGTGTTAGTCTTCGTGTTAAAGGAAGCATGTTGGCTTAGATACTGAAATTGGTTTATTATTGATACTGAGGTACAGTGCAATATGTGCATACCGTTTGTACAGATCAATTCACTACAATGCTGCATTGAGGTAGGACATGGTAAAAGCAATAACAAAGTGTAAAAGAAAGTGCTACAGTTAAAAAGAAACTGCAGTGCAAATAGACAATAAGGTGCAAGGTAGATTGTGAGGTCAAGAGTCTACCTTATCATAAGTAACACTTACAAAATGTTTGAGAAACTCAGCAGGCCAGAATGCATCTATAGAAAAGAATAAACAGTCGGCTTTTCGGGCCGAGACCCTTTGTCAGGGGATCTGTTCAATAGTCTTATAACAGAGGAATAGAAGCTGGCCATAAGCCTAGTGGTATGGGGTTTCAGGCTTTTGTATCTTCTGCCCAATGAGAGGATGGGAGGGGGAGAAGAGAGAATGGCTGAGGTGGGTTTGGTCTTTGATTATTTTGACTGCTTTACTGAGATAGTGAGTGGGCGTGTATGTACGTGTGCACAGCACCTCAGAAACTATCCAGCTACCCATATTCAGGCATCTCTTGTCCTATCGGTAGAAGAGTTTACCTTTCTTACACTGGCCTCATGACCCATCACAGGTCTACTAAACCAGACCAGAGGTAAGGCAGTCTGCACTATAGCTATAGAGAAGTAGGTGTATGTGTGGATTTGTGTATATGTTCTTCCCCTCTCTCATCAGAAAGGTTCATGAACCTATAAACACTGCCTCACTATTCCTCTTTTGCACTATTGACTTGTTTATTTTTTATAACTTATTGTAATTTTTATGTCTTGCACTGTATTGTACCACAAAACAATAAATTTGACAACATATATCAATGATGGTAAACCTGATTCTGGTTATATGTATAGTATGTCCACACATATGTGTGTGTATGTATCTGCATGTGATTTGTTTGTGTATGTGTGTGAGTCTGTATGCATACACATGCAGATGTGTACATTTATGTAATGAATGTGTGATGTGAATGGGGTGAGTCAGTCCTTGAACAATGAGTGTTTTGGTGAAAGGTGTGCTACAAGTGGTAAATGTAAGTGGCAAGATTTTTGGAGTGGCCAGTGTAGGAGTGGGGAGGCTTTGGTTCAACAGGCTTGGGGGAGGTAAGTTTCCGCTAAGTTTCTTCTTCATTCATTGCTTGCTGGTGTCATAGTTAGTACAGCAAGAATGGCTCTAGAGGCTGTGTTGGATTCTGTGTGTGAGATATGAGAATTCTGCAAGACCTCCAGTGTCCCAGATAACCACACCTACACCAGATGCACTGAGCTGCAGCTCCTCAATGAACTTGTTAATGAACTGGAGCAGCTACTTGATTGCCTTTAGCACATATAGAAAAAATGAGGAGGTAATAGCCAGGGGCTATAGGGAGGTAGTCACCCCTAATTTGCAGGAGACAGGTACCTGGCTTACTGACAGGAGAGGGAGAAGTAATAGACAGCGAACCCTTGTAGTCATACCCCTCAATGACATGTATACCACTTTAGATACAATTGAGGGGGATGACCTTCCAGTGGGGATCCACAGCGACTGGGTTTCTGGCACTGGGTGTGGAGCTGTGGCACAGAAGGGAAAGGGGGAGAGGTGGACTGCAGTAGTGATAGGGGATTCCATAGTCAGAGGAGCAGACTCAAGATTCTGTGGAGATGAAAGAGACGCATGGGTGGTAGATTTCTTCCCAAGCCCCAGTGTCAGAGATGTCCAAGATTGGGTCCAGGGAAATCTAAAGGGGGAGGATGATCAGCCCAAAGTCTCAGTACATACTGGCACTGATGGCGTAGGTAGGGAAAAGCAGGAGATCCTGAAGAGAGAATTTAGGGAATAAGGTAGAAAATAGAAAAGTAGGACGTCCAGGATAGTACTCTCTGGATTACTAGCTGTGCTATGCACCAGTGAGGGTAAGAGTAGGATGATTTGGCAGATGAATGCATGGCTGAGCAACTGGTACAGGAAGCAGTGTTTCAGATTTCTAGATCATTGAGAACTCTTCTGGAGAAGGTAACACCTGTTTATTTATTTATTATACCTTATAGTAATTTTTATGTCTTGCTGCCACAAAACAATAAATTTGACAACATGCATCAGAGATCGTAAACCTGATTCTGGTTATATGTATCTGTTTGCACATACGTATTTGTGTGTATATATCACCTGAACAGAGGAATGAGTTGCACCTGAAAACAAGGGGGACCAATATGCTTGTCGGCAGGCTGGCTAGAGCTAATGGGAAGGGTTTAAACTATCTTGGCAGGGTGATGGGAACAATAGTGATAGGGCTGAGGATGGGGCAGTTGGCATACAAGCAGATGCAGTTATAGTGCAACTGTCAGGAAGGAGAGGCAGGTGATAGGGCAAAATTGCAGTCAGTAGAATGAGCCGCAGTGCAGCATGGAGACAAAATCAAAAAAGGTGATGAATACAGGATAGAAGGTGTTATATTTGAATGTATGCTGTATAAGGAATGTGTAGATGATCTTGTAGTGCAGTTAGAGATTGGCAGGTATGAAGATGAGGGCATCACTGAGTTGTGGCTGAATGAAGATTAAAGCTAGGAGCTTAACATCCAAGGATACACATTGTATTGAAAGGGCAGGCAGGTAGGCATAGGAGGTCAAATGGCTCTGGAGGTTAAATATGAAATAAAATCCTTAGAAAGAGGTGACATAAGAGTGGAAGATATAGAGTCCTTAGAGGTAGATTTAAGAAACTACAAAAGTATAAAGAACCCGATGGGAGTTATATACAACCCTCTGAAGAATAGCTAGGAAGTAGGCTACAAATTACAATGGGAGGTAGAAAAGACGAGTCAAAAGGACAATGTTACAATAGTCATGGGTGACTTCAGAATGGAGGTAGATTCAGTAAATTAGGTTGGTGCTGGATTGCAAGGGAGAATTTGTAGAATGCCTGTGAGATACCATTTTAGAGCAGATTGTGGTTGAGCCCACTAGGGGAAAGGTTATTCTGCATTGGGTGCTGTGTACTGAACCAGAATTGATTAGGGTGCTGAAGGTAAAGGAACCCTTAGGAGTGAGTGATCATAATATGATTGAATTCACCCTACAATTTAATAAGGAGAAGCTAAGGTCTGATGTATCAGTATTACAGTGGAGGAAGGGTAATTACAGAGGCATGAGAAAGGAGCTGGCCAATGTTGTTCAGAAGAGGTCACTGGTAAGGATGACAGCAGAACAGCAATGGCTGGAGTTTCTGGAAGCAATCTGGAAAATACATCCCAAAGAACTGGAAATAGTCTAAAAGGAGAATGATGCAACTGGGGCTGACCAGGGAATTCAAAGCCAAAGTAAAAGCAAAAGAGAGGGTATATACAGTAATAGAGCAAAAAATAGTGAGGTTAGAGGATTGGGAAGCTTTTAAAAACAAACAGAAGGCAACTGTAAAAGCCAGAAGGAAGGAAAAATAAATATGAAGGTAAATCAGTTAATAATATCAAGGGGATACCTGAAGTTTTCTCAGATATATAAAGTGAAAACAAAGGCAAACATAGATACTGATGCAGGATAGGTAGTAATGGGGGGGGACAACAAAATACTGGATGTACTGAGTAAGTATTTTGCATCATTCTTCACTGATAAAGACACTAGCAGTATGCCGATGGTACATGAGTGTCAGGAAGTAGAAGTGAGGGTAGCTGCTATTACTAGGGACAAGATACTTGAGAAGCTCAAAGATCTGACTATAGATAAGTCACCTGAACTAGATGAGCTACACACAAGGGTTATGAAGCATGTAGCTGAAGAGATTCAGAAGGCATTAGTAATGAACTTTCAGTAATTACTAGATTCTGGAATGGTTCTGGAGGACTGGAAAATTGCAAGTGTCACTCCACTCTTCAGGTAGGGAGGGAGTCAGAAGAAAGGAAATTAGCCTGACTTCAGTTGTTGGCAAGATTTTGGAATCAATTTTTTTTTAAGGATAAGGTCTCAAGGTACTCAGAAGCACATGTGAAAATAAGCCAAAGTCAGCATGGTTTCCTTAAGGGAAAATGAATTGGAATTCTTTGAGAAAGTAATAAGCTGGATAGACAAAGGAGAATTGGTGGATGGTGTGTACTTAGGTTTTCAGGAGGCTTTTGACAAGACACCTATGATATTACAAGGAAGATAGAGAATTGGCAGGAAGACAGGAGGCATTGAGTGGGAGTAAAGGGATTCTTTTGTTGTTGGCTGCCAGTGACTAGTGGTATTCTGCAGCGGTTTGTGTTGGGACCACTTCTTTTTATGTTATATGTTAATGATATGAGTTGTCTTAACAATCATTATCTGTGGTTAAAATTTGCTTTGTGTATTGACAAGGGCACATTTAGAGATGGAGGGAATAAATGCACCAGGTCCTGAATAATTATTAAGCACATTCAGAGCAACAACTGGAAATATGTGCACTTGTAATAATCTGTAGATATTTAACATGGCGGTACAAGTATATTTTTAAAGTATTGTGAGTCTGTGTCTCGTGTTTCATTGCATGCTTGCATTTTGCACACGGAAGTGCATACGAATGTGTGTCAGGCAGGTTTCGCACATTCGTTGTTTGACAGTCTTTGTGTGTCTTTTTCATTGATTCTAATGTGTTTCTATATTCTACTATGAATACCTACAAGAAAATAAATCTCAAGGTAATAGAGGACTGTGCAAATGTTTTATGTGTGTGTATATATATATATCTAGGATGCCTAAGACTTTTGCATAGTGCTGTACTTGTCAAAGTGTAGCGAAGAACAAGTTTGTAAATCTGGCTGGAGCAAAAAATATTCAGAATGGCAAGGGTGGAGCATCACGGCAGGGGTGTGCGGCAGGTGGCAGAGAAGGACACCCAGCCCTGAGACACCAGGCAAAGTCATTTGATTCCAAACAATTGTTGTATTGATCATTAGGGAATGTCTCTCTGGTGCTTCCTGCTCCTTCCCCTCTCCCTTCCCCTTTTTCCAACCAGGATTCTCCTCTTCTGCCCCCTTCCCACTTTCAGTCAATAATAGAGACCCATATCACTCACATATCTCATGAAAATTGTTTTTTTTTTAAATAGCTGCAGTACAGTGCAATACATAAGGTTACTACATTACTGAGCAAAATTCTTAGGCTCCCTAGCTACATACTATATATATGCCTCAGACTTTTACACAGAGCTCTATATAGTAATATATACATATTTTGATGATAAATTTACTTTTAACTTTATACTTCGAATTGATGCTACTTTGAAGTGGTCAGAAATCATACAACAGAACGTATGAAAATGAATTGAAATTCATCTGATGTAGCAATACTTAACACAAACATAAGAAACTAATGGAGAAAATACTCAATTTAACAATACAACCACACATCATATTGATGCTGAGAATTACATTTGGAAACAGAACAAAGGTGATGGATAGAACTGCTCACATGGTTCAATAACACAATAGAAGATTGTTCAGAACAACCTTGCATTATGCTGTGAACTAACACATACAGTACAGCACTGCCGTATTTGTCACAGTGTGATACATCAAGTAGAAATCAAATAGTGTGACATGTTTTTGTTAGACAGAGGCTTGAGCAACGGTATTATGAGTGACATGATGCCATATAAGGATATCAAAGCAGCGAACGGAAAACAAATAAAAACTGCAGATGCTAGAATTCGAGTCATAACTGATATGGCGGTGGCATAAACCTAGGGTGACTTTGAGAGGAAGTATAGAAGGGGGGATGTCAGAAGGCATTGTTCTTTTAAAACAGAGCTGTGAGTACCTGTTAGGGGTGGTGGTAGAGGCAAATACATTTGGGACATTTAAGAAACTCTTAGGTAGACACATAGATGATTGGAAAATGGAGGACTTTGTGAGAAGGAGGAGTTAGATTGATCTTAGGGTAGGTTAAAAGATCAGCATAACATTTTGGGCCAAAGGGCCTGTACTGTGCTGTTCTGGTCAAAGCTCAATGTTCTCAGAGAGTAGGGCAATGGGTTTCATGGACAAAATAATATGCTACATATAGAATCAGGGTTGGCATTGTCTGCTCGAGCCAGAGGAATATTGATCTGCAAATTACAGAACCTGACAACTCAATGTGTAAATTGGTAAATTAGATTAGTTTATTATTGTCACAGATACAGAGGTACAATGAAAAACTTGTATTTCATCCATACAGATCTATTTCTTGCAGTAGTACTTGATGTAGTACAAGATAAAACAATAACAGGATATAGAGAAAAGGCTCTGCAGAGTCAGTAAGGCGCAAGATCACAATAAGGCAGATTATGAGGTCAAGAGTCCATTTTGTCATCCAAGGGAACCATTAAGTAGTACTATTTCTGGTCATTATCAGAACTGTATTCATATACAGTCGGCCCTTCTTATCCACAGGGGATTGGTTCCATGACCAAAGAACATGGATGCTCAAGTCCCTTATATAAATTAGTATAGTAACTGTGCAAATACAAAAATATCAAAATAATAAATAGATAAACAATATCAAGAGCATGAGATGAAGCATTCTTGAAAGCAAGTCCATTGGTTGTGGGAACATTTTAGCAATGGGGCAAGTGAAATTGGGTGAAGTTATCCCCTTTGGTTCAAGAGCCTGATGGTTGACGGGACTAACTGTTCCTGAACCTGGTGGTTTGCGTCCTGAGGCTCTTGTACCTCCTTCCTGGTTGCAGCAGCGAGAAGAGAGCATGCCCTGGATAGTGGAAACTGCTTTCCCGCAAAAGTGTTTCATGTAGATGTGTTCAATAGAGGAGAGGGCTTTACTTGTGATGGACTGGGCTGTATCCACTACTTTTTGTAAGATTTTCCATTTAATGGCATTGACATTTCCATGCCAGTCAATATACTCTCCACTACACATCTGGAGAGGTTTGTCAAACTTTCAGATGTCATGTCAAATCGCCACAGACTTCTTAGAAAGTTAAGGCCCAACCATGCTTTCTTCGTAATTACACTAACATGCTGGTCCTCCAAAATAATAACACCAAGGAATTTAAAATTGCTGACCCTCTCCATCTCTGATCGTCTGATGAGAGCTGACTCATGGGCCTTCTCCTGAGGTCAATAATCAGATCCTTGGTCCTGCTGATATTGAGTAAGAGGGTGTTGTTATGACACCACTCAGCCAGATTTTCAATCTCCCACCCATATGCTGATTTATCACCACCTTGAAGCAAGTTTAATGGAATTTATTGTCAGGTGCACAAATACATGTGTGCACAAACTTACCTGCAGCAACATCACAGGCTCAGCGTTAGAGATGTGACATTCAAAATAAAATATAAATTACATAAAAATTATGCAAGCAGGTGGGAGTTCAGGATGTTGGCAGAGCAACCACCAAAAAGCAGAGATTCTATTCCAACTCAGGATGACAGTAAAGTAGGACTAGATGACAATACGACATAGGCCATTCAGCTCATTCCATCATGGTTGATTTATCTCCTTCAACCCCATTCTCCTCCATTGTCCCGTATCCTTCGATGCCCTGAAGTGACAAGAAACTATCAATCTCTGCTTTAAATGTACTCTTTGACTTGGCCTCCACAGATGTATGTGACAGTGAATTCCACAGATTTGTTGCCCTCCAGCTAAATAAATCCCAATCCCAAAGATTATCCCAAGGTTTTGGTCTATTATATCCAATTAAAAAGACAACTTATAAACTCAGTTTAATATCTTAACTGACGAATAGCATCTCCAACAGCATACCGAACTGTATTGGATCAATTGCAAGAATGTGGCAAGTGTGCATGTGGCTAATTGATGACACAGTGAATCGACTGGCCCTCATATGTGTGCAAAACGTTTCTTTTAGCATGGGCTTTCAAACGCACAAGTTTTCATCTCAGCAGGCTCGGTTCATTGCTCCCTCACCTAATGTGAGCCTATAATGTGGTTCACATGTCTTAGTAAAGATATTTACTCCAATGTCATTCTTGCTCCCCGCTTACAGTCATGTGTTGAAATCTGGAGATGGACATGAACTCAGTTTTCAGATTCAGACACAAGTACATTACCAACTGAACCACATATGACATCTTCAACCTAAACAGTAGTTCATTGGTTTCTATTTTAACTGAGCTCCGATTCTACTACTCTACTCAGAATCAGAATCTATGTCACCGGCATATGTTGTGAAATTTGCGGCAGCAGTACATTGTAATACATGGTAATAGAGAAACAAACTGTGAATGACAGTAAGTATATATAAAATAGTTAATTTAAATTAGGGGTGCAAAACATTAGAAATCAAAATGTAGTGAGGTAGTGTCCATGGGTTTAATGTCCAGCCAGAAATCAGATAGCAGAAGGAAGAGGCTGTTCCTGAATTGCTGTGGGTGTGCATCTTCCCAATGAGAAGAGGGCATGAGAAAAGGTGGTGGGTGTCCAAATTGATTTACATTGACTTTTTGAGGTTCCGCTCCTTGAAGTTGTCCTGGATACTATGGGGGATAGTCCCCCTGATGAAGCTGTCTAATTTTACAACTCTCTGCAGCTTACATCGTTCCCGTGCGGTAGCCCTCTCAATCCCCCATACCAGACGGTGATGCTGTCATCACCATCACTTGTGACAGCAACCTTGATGTCTTTCCTGTGGTTAAGAGAAGTGCCTTATGTACTTAAAGACAGCCCTAATTTGTGTTGTTAATTATAATACTGGAAAGTAATACTTGATTCACTGCAGCCACCGTTCACTTGCTATGCAAGATCAATCCTGAAAGAAGAACCATATTGGTCAATTTGGATTTCTCGTTAACTTTAATAAAAGGAAATGAATAAGCGAAGGAGCCAATATGCAGATGCAACAGATGAGCATAAAACAACATTACAGTTTGTGCCACATGCATTATGTGGTGGCTGACTCTTCTTAAAATAGCATCCCCGCACACAATTGGCAAATGTACCCATTTGGATTCACAGTGCAATGGGTAATCACAGGAGCAAACTGAAAGGCCCACAAGAGTTGTTGTTTGAAATAATGAGTGATTATTAAAAACTGATACACACACCAGGAGACCAGACAAAGCTGATCTACCCAAAAATGAATTTGGTACAACTCTTACATTCTCAGTTCAGAATCAGATTTATTATCACCAGAATGTGTGGTGAAATTTGTCAACTTTTATTTCCTATTAGAAATGCAGGGATGGGCTGCTGACCACACAGCCCCAATTACTATATATGTGTGTTTATATATAATAACTTAGCAGCAGAAGTTCAATGCAATACATAATATAGAAGCAGAAAAAAATAGCTAACAGTATACATATATTGAATAGATTAAAAGTCATGCAGAAACAGAGATAACATTTAAAAAGTGAGGTAATGTTCAAGGGTTCAATGTTCATTTAGAAATCAGATGGCAGAGGGGAAGAAGCTGTTCCTGAATCACTGAGTGTGTACCTTCAGACTTCTGTACCTCCTGCCTGATGGTAACAGTGAGAAAAGGGCATGCCCTGGGTGCTGGAGGTCCTTAATAGTGGATGCTGCCTTTCTGAGACACCGCTCCCCGAAGATGTCCTGGGTACTTCGTAGGCTGGTACCCAAGATGGAGTTGACTAAACTTACGACCCTCTGAAGCTTCTTTCGGTCCTGTGCAGTAGCCCCCTGCCCCATACCAGACAGTGATGCAGCCTGTCAGAATGCTCTCCATGGACATCTATAGAAGTCCTTGAGTGTTTTTATTGATATACCAAATCTCTTCAAACTCCTAATGAAGTATAGTTGCTGTCTTGTCTCCTTATAGCTGCATCGATATGTTGGGAGCAGGTTAGATCCTCAGAGATCTTGACACCCAGGAACTTGAAGCTGCATACTCTCTCCACTTCTGCTCCCTCTATGAGGATTGGTATGTGTTCCATTGTCTTACCCTTCCTGAAGTCCACAATCAGTTTTTTCATCTTACTGATGTTAAGTACAAGGTTGTTGCTGTGACACCACTCCACTAGTTGACATATTTCGCTCCTGTATGCCTCCATCTCCTCTGAACTCCATCTGAGATTCTACCAACAATGGTTGCATAATCAGCAAATTTATAGGTGGTATTTGAACTATGCCTAGCCACACAATCATGGGTAGAGCAGTGGGCTAAGCACACATCCCTGAGGTGCACCAGTGTTGATCATCAGCGAGGAGGAGATAATATCACCAATCTGCACAGATTGTGGTCTTCCGGTTAGGAAGTTGAGGATCCAATTGCAGAGGGAGTTACAGAGGTCCAGGTTCTGTAACTTCTCAATCAGGATTGTGGGAATGATGTGTTAAATGCTGAGCTATAGTCAATGAATAGCACCCTAACGTTGGTGTTTGTGCTGTCCAGGTGATCTAAAGCCGTGTGGAGAGCCATTGAGATTACGTCTGTCATTGACATATTGTGGCGATAGGCAAATTGCGGTGGGTCCAGGTCCTTGCTGAGGGATGAGTTCAGTCTAGTCATGACCAACCTCTCAAAACATTTCATCACTGTCGATGTGAGTGCTATTGGGTGATAGTCATAAAGACAGCTCACATTATTCTTCCTAGGCACTGGTATAATTGTTGCCTTTGTGAAGCACATGGGAACTTCCACCCAGAGCAATGAGAGGTTGAAAATGTTCTTGAATACTCCTGTGGTTCCGCCAGGGCCTTCCGCCTTGAGAGGGTTGACCCTTTTTAAAAACATTCTAACATCAGCGTCTGAGACAGAGATCACAGGGTCATCAAGTGCAGCAGGGATCTTCACAGCTGTAGTTATATTCTCCCTTTCAAAGGGAGTATAGAAGGCATTGAGTTCATCTGGTAGTGAAGCATCGCTGTCATTCATGCAATTGGGTTTCACTTTGTAGGAAGTTGATTAGATTACCAGTAAAACTAATCTTGATAATAGAATGCTGGTCACAGAAAGACTTAATTAAGTAAAAGACAAGGTCTTGATTACAAAATAAAATGATTATCCCCAAGTCTAACAGCAAATCCAATTTTCTGTTACATCGATGGGTGCACACTATGACTTAATTAGTGAAGTTTCTGAAACTTGGGTGTATCTGCAGATTTTTTTGTTACCAAATTAGCACATTCCACATCCCTGTTTAATAGTCATTCATCATCATCATCATGTGCTTCTTGTATGACGTGAGCGATCATGGTCTCATGACCATGATTGCTCTTGGCAAATTTTTCTTCAGAAGTGGTTTGCCATTATCTTCTTCTGGGCAGTGCCTTTACAAGACGGGCCACCCCAGCCATTCTCTATACTCTTCGGAGATTGTCTGCCTGGTGTCAATGGTCACATAACCAGGACTTGTGATAGGCACCAGCTGCTCTCATGACTTCAGATGACCCTGTTGCTAAACAGGTGCTACACTTTGCCCAAGGGTGACCTGCAGGCTGGTGGAGGGAAGGTGCACCTTACACTTCCTTTTATAGAGACCCACCTTCACCCTGCCACCCTCTTAGTAGCCCTTACTATTCTTTCCCCTCTCGTAATTCATGACAGTGGTAGGGTAAATAACACTGAAGTGATGCTAAATCTTAACAGTGAAGCCTTGGTGGAAAGTGACCCAGGCAGAGGTGTGCGTATTTTATTTTAATTTAGAGATATAGTGTGGAACAGACCCTTCCAACCCAACAAGCTGCACCACCCAGCAACCCACCCATTAAACACTCACCTAATCACAGGACAATATACAATGAACAAATAACCTACTAGCCAACGTGCCTTTGGAATACAAGTGGAAACCTGAGCACCAGGAGGAAATACACGTTCACAGGGAGAATGGACCAACTCCTTGCAGATGATATCCAAATTGAACTCCAAACTCTGACACCCTGAGCTGTGGTAACGTTCTCCCCATGACCACATGGGTTTCCCGTGGGTACTCTGGTTTCCTCCCAAACTTCCAAAGGCATAAGGATTAGTAGGTTGTTGCATGCTAGTGAAGACATGGGGATACTTGTGGGTGGACTCCACATATAGAATGACAGAGCACTACAATGCTGAAACAGGCCCTTCAGCCCATCTAGTCCATGCTGAACTGTTATTCTGCCCAGTCCCATTGGTCTGCACCTGGAACAAAGCTCTCGATGGACCTCCTGTCCATGTACTTTTCCAAGCTTCTCCTAAATGTTGCAGTCAGACACAGATCCACCACTTCCTCTGGCAGCTCATTCGCACTCTGAGTGAAGAAGATCTGCCAAAGATTCTGCTAAAATATTTCACCTTTTCCCCTTTACCTATGACCTCTAGTTCTAGTCTCACCTAACCTCACTGGAAAGAGCCTGCTTTCATTTACCCTATCTATGCCACTTATAATATTGCATACCTCTATCAAATCTCCCCTTATTCTCCTACCCCCCAGGGAATAAAGTCCTAACCTATTCAACCTTTCCCTATAATTCAGGTCCACAATTCCCGGGAACATCCTTTGAGTTCCTTTTCCTCTTTAAATCCTATTGATATCTTTCCTGTAGATACTTAACCAGAACTGTACACAATACTCTAAATTAGACCTCAACAATATCTTACCCAACCTCAACATAATATCCCAACTCCCACAACTCACTCAATTCTTGGATTTATGAAGGCCAACTTGCCAACTGCTTTCTTTACAACTCTATCTGCCTGTGACTCAACTTTCACGGCATTATTGATCTGTATTCCCAGAATGCTTTGCTCCACCACAATCCTTCACTTCACTGCATAAGTCCTAGTAAATTTCTTTGAATTAATTCAGTGTTATAATGAATGGAAATCTGCAACCAATTTGTGCACAGCAAGATCCGGGGAGGAGGCCAGCAAATGGGAGACATGCACCACACATGTGGCGTGGAAAGTATGGTCTTATGGTTATTCAGCAGCACAGCAGATCAGTGGTTTTGGTAATGCAGATTAACCTGTACTGAACACCATAAGAAAATGACTACTCTTCAGATCAATGACATAGGAGGTGTTTAACTGAGAAGGCAGTTGAACCAAAGGACCTCAAGAGGGAATCTTCTTCACTCAGAGTCTGGCATGAGCTGCCAGAATAAGTGGTGGATCTGGGCGAGATTGCATCATTTCAGAGAAGTTTGGATAAGTACATGGACCGGAGGTTTATTCAGGGCTGTAGTCCAAGTGCAGGTTGGTGGGATGAGGCAAAATAATCTTTGGCATGGACTAGGTGGGCAGCATGTGTGTACATAGACTCAGAATAGAACTACAGCCCTTTAGAACAGAGATGAGGAGGAATTTCTTTAGTCAGATAGTCATGAATCTGTGGAATTAATTGCCACAGGTAACTGTGGAGGCCAGGTTTTGGGTATTATCATAGCAGAGATTAATTAGTAACAGTGTCAAAGGTTACAGGGGAAGGCTGGAGAATAAGGTTAAGAGAGATAATAAAACAGCCATGATGGAATGGTGGAGCAGAATCAATGGATCAAATGGCCTACTTCTTCTCC
Organism: Hypanus sabinus; assembly: GCF_030144855.1. Lineage (NCBI taxonomy): Eukaryota > Metazoa > Chordata > Chondrichthyes > Myliobatiformes > Dasyatidae > Hypanus > Hypanus sabinus. The sequence goes on along the minus strand of NC_082712.1, from coordinate 21,468,661 downwards.
GATGTCCTAGGGTCTTATGGTTGCATTACACCCTGTGACCAACTTGTATGTCTTTGGACTGTGGGAGGAAAATGGAGCCGGAGGAAACCCATGCAGTCACATGGAGAACATACAAAAACTCCTTGGAATCAAACCCATGTTACTGGCACTGTAATAGTGCTGTGCTAACAAATGTGCTACTGCACCACCAAAATATTAAAACAACTTCAGCAATTGTAAAGTACATTAGGACTGGCTGCTATGTAAATAATTGCTCCTTTATCTGCTTTATTCATTCTGATCATTAGTGGGCATGGAAAATCCTTGTGGGAGCAGAGTTGTGATGTAGATGGGAAATAACAAATAATGTCAACCAATACTGTTTTACTCAGTTTGTTTTGTGTTCTGTTGTCTTGTCGATAAAGGAGTTTATCCTTCTTCCTATTTACTGCTGCCTTTGGGGATCTGTGAATGTTCACACTGTTGGATTCGAACGTTCTTGATTCACAATTCTTTCAGTCGTCAAGAAAGAAGCATAAAACTTGTTGCTTCATGGTCATTTTATTAAGCACTAATAGAGCAAGGAGAATTGGAAATGTAGAGCTGCAAAAGTCGATCAGCTGAGAATAAAAAACAGAAAAAGACTGAAGAATAAAAATGGTGATTATTGGCAGAGATAAGATTGTAGCTATGGATTAACCAATCAGATAGCCCCTATGCAACACCAGAGAAGCTTTGAGGCAGCCTACGGAGAAGAAATCTTGACACAGTGGTGTCAAGAAAACAACATTTCCCTCGGTGTTGCAAAAGCAAAGGAGCTGTTTGTGGACTACAGGAGGGATGGAGACAGGCTAACCCCTATTGACATCAATGAATCTGGGGTTCAGAGAGTGAACAGCTTTAAGTTCCTCATGTGGTGATATCATGTGTCAGAACATGATTGGACAGAGTCCCGAGCATGCGCAGAAATGGGAGAATGATCTGGAACATGGCTTGGTAAAAACATGGTTTGGTTTTGTTGCTGTAAATAAAAGTTACATTCTTCCAGAATGTGATTCTTTATTGTTAATCCATGGTATGTATAAATATAAAGATAGTCAGTCTAGAAGAATAATATGTTCGCTAATACGGGAGAATCGAAGATAATCGAAGAAAAGAGTGCTAACTGTTTTGGTGCTTGCTAACAGTTTTACATATGGAAGGACTGCAACCACCACTGTCACATCATTTATCTGGGAATGTAGCTGAGAACAGGAAACAATTTAAACAACGTTTTGAAGTTTATTTATTGGCGATCGGAGTAAAGGAAAAGCCAGAAAAACAAAAGTAGCAATTCTACTCCACATAATAGTTGACGGTGCAATTGAGGTATGTAATCATTTTACTTTTGAAAATGGAGATAATTTGAATGTAAAATCGATGATGGACAAATTTGAAGCTTTTTGTATACTGGAGTGTAATCCGACGTATGAACGCAACAAACTTTTCACATGTAAGCAAAGAGCTGGTGAAGCAACTGATCAATTTGTTACAGAGTTGAGACACCACAGTAAAACATGTGAGTTTGCAGAACTGACAGACTCTCTCATTAAAGACAGAATTGTTTCTGGTATTCTGGATAATGGTCTGAGAGAAAGACTGTTAAGAGAACAAGATTTAGATTTGGAAAAAGCTTTGGCACTCTGTAAAGAGTGCAAGACGTCATCTGAGAGAAAAAAAGCTAAGTGATCGCTGTGGGTGGCAGCACCAGCCAAAACTGTGTCCAGCGTATGCAAAATGAGCAAGGACTGTGGTAAGAGTAATAATTTTTCACACTGTTGCAGAAATAGAAAGAAAATAAAACAAGTAAATGCAGAGCTTGAAAATGAACGTGAGGAGTTTTATATTGATGTGCTTTGTGAAAACAAACAAAGTAAGAATGACCGGACTATGTCATTGCAAGTGAATCAAAACAATATTCTGTTTAAATTTGATACTAGAGCAGAAGTAAATGTTCTTGCAGAAGACCAAAGTTACATCAGACAAATATAAAAGTGACTGGGTATTCAGGTGCAGACATTCCAGTTAAAGGAACGTGTGGCAAAAGTATCACACAAAAATATTGCGCAAACGCTTTCATTTGTGGTTGTGCCAAAGAATGTACAGTCAATTCTGGATTTTTCTGCTTGTGAGAGACTGAATTTGGTGAAAAGAGACTTAGTCCTGGACAGTGACACAGAGTTCGAATACAATGAATTGATGAAAGAGTGAGAAAGAATAGAAGTTGATTCCAATGTGGCAAAAGTAAAAGAAGTCGTAAAGAAAGATCCCAGACCCATCCCTTTGTTACCAGCATCTGACAAAGCATTGCCACCAAAACCAAACTTGCCGGTACAGTACAATACTGATCTGAAGCCAAAGAGTGACAAGAATCAGGATCCACTTGAAGAAGTGAAAGCACAAGTGAAGGAATTGAGAAGTTTTATTGAAATTATGAAGTCTCAGCATAAAAAAGAGATTACACAGTTAATGAATGAATTAGATGAAGAAAAGAAGATTCATATTTCATTACAAATTGAAGTGGAAGGAATTAATAAAGCTACAGAACTTCAAAAAGCACAACCCAGATCATACATGGTCCAAACTGAAGAAGGAGTAGTGTTAAGAAGAAATCACAAAGAGCTCAAGAAAGAGCCAACTTCAGAGTTTCAGTTAACTGATGCCGACCAGACAAAACATGGAAATAACAATGAAACACAAGAACTGTATGAACCACTTGGAAGGTCTACTCATGTTTGTAAACCCCCAGAGAGACTGATAGAGACTTGTTAAATTATACATTTGTTTTGATTAATGTTGCTGATTGTTTTTCTTTCCAAGGAAAGAAAGATGTGGTGATATCATGTGTCAGAACGTGATTGGACAGAGTTCCGAGCATGTGCAGAAATGGGAGAATGATCTGGAACATGGCTTATTAAAAACACAGTTTGGTTTTGTTGCTGTAAATATAAGTTATATTCTTCCAGAATATGATTTGTTATTGTTAACCCATGGTACATATAAATATAAAGAACACAACACCTCAGAATACAGATCACCAAGGATCTCACGTGGTCTGAACGTACCAGTTCTGTAGTGAAAAAACGCGCAACAGTGCCTCTTTTACCTCAGACGGTTGTCGAAGTGTGTTGTGGGGCCCCAGATCCTAAGAACTTTCTACAGGGGCACAATTGAGAGCATCCTGACTGGCTGCATCACTGCCTGGTTTGGGAGCTGTACTTCCCTCAATTGCAAAGCTCTGCAAAGAGTAGTGCAGATGGCCCAGCACATCTGTAGATGTGAATTTCTCACTATTCAGGACATTTACAAAGACAAATGTGTAAAAGAGCCAGAGGGATCATTGGGGACCCGAGTCATCCCAACTACAAACTGTTCTGGCTGCTATCACCTAGGAAACAGTACCACCACATAAAAGCCTGGACGAACAGACTCTGGGACAGCTTCTTCCACCAGGCCATCAAACTGATTAATTCATGCTGATACAATTGTATTTCTATGCTATATTGACTGCCCTGTTGTGCATACAATTTATTACAAATTACTATAAATTGCACATTGCACATTTAGACAGAGACGTAATATAAAGATTTTTACTCCTCGTGTATATGAAGGTTGCAAGTAATAAAGTTAATTGAATACTAATGAAGCCACGAAGGGATACGCTGAACAATTGCATATATATGCATCACACAAAATACTGGAGGAACCCAGCAGGCCAGGCAGCATCTATGGAAAAGACTGAACAGTCAACATTTCGGGCTGGGGCCCTTGGAAAAAAAAGGTGAAAGGTCAGTGTCAGGAGGTGGGGGGGGGGAGGAAGAAGTATAAGGTAGTAGGTAATAGGTGAAAGCAGGAGAAGGAGAGGAGTGAAGTAAAGAGCTGGGGAGTTGATTGGTGAAAGAAATAAAGGGCTGGAGAAGAGGGGTATCTGATAGGAGAGGACTGAAGATCATTGATGAAAAGGAAGGGGGAGAAGCACCAGAAGGAGGTGATGGGCAGGTAAAGAGATAAGGTGAGTGAGCGAAACAGGAATGGGAATTGTTGGGGGACCAATTACCGGAAAAACAAGAAATCGATCTACATACCATCAGGTTGTAGGCCACTCAGCTGGAACATAAAGTGTTGCTCCTCCAACTAGAGTGTGGTCCCAACACGGCAGTAGAGGAGGCCATGGATTGACATGTTGAAATGGGAATGGGAAGTAGAATTGAAATGGGTGGCGACTGGGAGATCCTGCTTTTTCTGGCAGAGAGAGCACACATGCTTGGCAAAGCGATCTCCCAATCTATGTCAGGTCCCATCAATATACAGGAGGCCACGCTGAGAGCATCGCATAGAGTAGATGACCCTAACAGACTCACAGGGGAGGTGTTGCCTCATCTGATGGTCTGTTTGGGGCTCTGAATAGGAGTGAGGGAGGAGGTGTCGGGGCACGTGTGGCAATTGTTCTGCCAGGAGGGCAAGAGGGAGATCAGAGGGCAGGGATGAATGGGCAACGAAGTTGCACGGGGAGTGATCCCAGTGGAAAGCTGAAAATGAGGTGGGGGATGGAGGAAGATCTGCTTCATTGTGGGATCTCATTGGAAATGGCAGAAGTTATGGAGAATTATGTGCTTGACGCAGAGGCCACTGAGATGTTCGGCAAGGACAAGTGGAACCCTATCCCCGCTGGGGTGGTGGGAGGATGTGGTGAGGGCAGACGTGCGCAAAATGGAAGAGATGGAAGGTGGTTCCTCCAGCATTTTGTGTTTGCTGTTTGGATGTTCAGCATCTGCAGATTTTCTTGACAAAATACATATACATATTGTGACCACTAGGGAACATACTGAACAGATACACATATATATATATATGTAGCTATATAAAATACAAGCAGGCATTTAAGTTAAGCTGTAAAAAAATTACAATTATACAGTGTAATCCAACAACACCCTCTTCTTCTACGCTTCACAATATTCCACCTTGCCTGCTATTTGCTTGAGCTCGCCTGACAGTATCTCCATGAACTCCATAACACCTTCCGTCAAGGAGGACAACCTCACCAATGTAGTGGTTAAAGAGGTGAAAACAGCCATGCCAGCACAGATCAACCACAGGTCTTTTCAGTTCAAACAAACATTTAGAGATTGCTACATACACTACAAAGATAGTTAATTCTTCATGAAATTCTTGAGAATGCTTAGAAAATACATGAAGATTAATAATGATAATAGGAAGAGTGGATCTCTGCATTTGACTGATTACAGAAGTATGAGTCAGGGACCATTTTAGACACCTAATGGTAGCAATTAAACTGTGAAATTGAAATAACTATAGACTGAAAATGGACCTTTATGAGATAAAGGAACAGCGTTGTGTAACATTCCCTCATTCTCATTATCCTCATTGGAGAGCTGCCTGGCTTTACTAGGACTCAGAGTCTCAGTGGCTTAATAACTTGAAAGCATCAAGTCAGCAGCCATCTGGTTGTAATGAGATAAGAAACAATGGGTCTCACTCTGAAACATCTCCTGTGGCATTCGAGGCTTCAAAAGCTCATAGAGGAGCCAGTTGTTGCTATGGTAATAAGAAATAACTAGGGTCCTAGGTTAAGACAGTGCAGTGAGACCTGATCATGAAACCCACAGGGAAAGCTGTTAGGAGCAATCAATTCCATGTGAACCTGATTAGCTCAGTGCCAATAACTAGGAGGATACACAATAGGTGAAACTTGAGTCAGAAGTGTAATCAAAAGTTCAGTGGACAAGATAAAGGTGGATGAAGTGAAGTTTGACCTGAACAGGAGTATCAAAGTGGTATAATTTCATTGGATGGAAACAAGAGAGAAGTCTTGGAGACAGGGCATTTTAAATCAAAATACAGAGTACAGGAGATGGGATGTTCTAGTAAAGTTGTATAAGAGATTGGTGAGGCCGAATGTGGAGTATTATGTGCAGTTCTGGTCACCTACCTACTGTAAAAGTATCAGTAAGATTGAAATAATACAGAAAACAGTTATAAGGATGTTGCCAGTACTTGAGGACCTGAGTTACAGGGAAAGTTTGAATAGATTTGGAGTTTATTCCCTGGAGCAGAGGAGAATGAGAGGAGATCTGACAAAGGTATACAACATTATGAGTGGTAAATGCAAGCAGACATTTTCCGCTGAGGTTGGATAAAACTAGAACTAGAAGTTGTGGGATAAAGATGAAAGCTGAAATATTTAAGGGGAACCTGAAGGGAAGCTTCTTCACTCAGAGGGTGGTGAGAGTGGGGAATGGACTGCCAGCGGAAGTACTGGGTGCAATTTTGATTTCAACATTTAAGAGAAATTTGGAAAAAAATAGACGGGAGGGTTTTGGAGTGCTATGCTCCATGGGACCATGTAGAAGAACAGTTCAGCACAGACTAGATGGGCCAAAGGGCCTGTTTTGTGCTGTGATATTCTATGACTCTGTTTGACTCATTGCTGATCCAGGAATGACATAGGAACTAGGATCACAATAAGAACCTCAGGCTAACACACATAAAGCAGGAAGTCAGAGATAGAGGAAGGAAAGCAAAACCTGAATAGGTGAATTGTATCCCAGAGGGAAAATAGTAGACAGGCTTGTTGGGATTGTAAAACAAATTGGACCGCATGCTCAGCTAAAGTTCATTTTAGAAAAGGACAGCAGACAGACTAAATCATACGAAGGAGATAACTTCCGTTTTCAAAGAAATGGGCCTCCTTTCCTCCACCATCAATGCTGCCTTCAACCGTATCGCTTCCATTTCACGCACGTCTGCTCTTACCCCATCCTCCCGCCATGTTACCAGGGATAGAGTTTCACACCAGCCTCCATGTCCAGCACATAATTCTCTGTAAATTCTGCCACCTCCAACTGGATCCCACCAACAAACACACCTTTCCCTAACCCCCCCTCCATTTTCTGCTTTCCACAGCGATCACTCCCTCTGTGACTCCTTTGTCCATTTGTCCCTCCCTATTGATCTCCCTCCTGGCACTTATCCTTGCAAGCAGAACAAGTGCTGCACCTGCCCCTACGCCTCCTCGCTCACTACCATTCAGGGCCCCAAACAGTCCTCCCAAGTAAGGCGACACTTCATCTGTGAGTCTGTTGGGGCCATATACAGTATTGTGTTCGGTGCTTCTGGTCTGGCCTTTTGTATAATCGGTGAGACCCAACATAGATTGGGAGACCACTTCATTGAGCGGGATCTCCCAGTGGCCACCCATTTTAATTCCACTTCACATTCCCACTCCAGTATGTCCATCCATGGCCTCCTCCACTATCGGGATAAGGTTGAAAGTACAAAACCTTATATTCCATTTGGGTAGCTGCCAACCTGTTGGCATGAACATCAATTTCTCAAACTTCCAGTAATGCCACCCCCACCCCACCCCCACTTCACCAGTTCCCATACCTTTGGCCCTCTCCTATGTTAACTCCTTGCCCCAGCTACCTATTGCATTTCTCTGGTGCTCCTCCCCCCTTTTTTCTTTCTTCCATAGCCTTCTGTCTCTTTCACCAATCAACTTCCTTGTTCTTTGCTTCATTCCTCCCCCTCCAAGTTTCACCTATCGCCTGGTGTTTCTCTCTTCCCTCCTCTCACCTTTCAAATCTACTCCTCAGCTTGTTTTTTCTCCAGTCCTGTCGAAGGGTTTAGGCCCAATACCATATAACAATCACAGCACGGGATCAGGCCATCTCGGCCCTCCTAGTCCATGCCGAACTCTTAATCTCACCTAGTCCCACCTACCCGCACTCAGCACATAACCCTCCACTCCTTTCCTGTCCATATCCCTATCCAATTTTACCTTAAATGACACAACTGAACTGGCCTCTACTACTTCTACAGGAAGCTCATTCCACACAGCTATCACTCTTTGAGTAAAGAAATACCCCCTCGTGTTTCCCTTAAAATTCTGCCCCCTAACTCTCAAATCATGTCCTCTCGTTTGAATCTCCCCTACTCTCAATGGAAACAGCCTATTCACGTCAACTCTATCTATCCTTCTCAAAATTTTAAATACCTCGATCAAATCCCCCCTCAACCTTCTACACTCCAATGAATAGAGACCTAACTTGTTCAACCTTTCTCTGTAACTTAAGTGCTGAAACCCAGGTAACATCCTAGTAAATCATCTCTGCACTCTCTCTAATTTATTGATATCTTTCCTATAATTCGGTGACCAGAACTGTACAGAATATTCCAAATTTGGCCTTACCAATGCCTTGTACAATTTTAACATTACATCCCAACTTCTGTACTTGATGCTTTGATTTATAAAGGCCAGCGTTCCAAAAGCCTTCTTCACCACCCTATCTACATGAGACTCCACCTTTAGGGAACTATGCACTGTTATTCCTAGATCTCTCTGTTCCTCTGCATTCCTCAATTCCCTACCATTTACCCTGTATGTTCTATTTGGATTATTCCTGCCAAAATGTAGAACCTCACACTTCTCAGCATTAAACTCCATCTGCCAACATTCAGCCCATTCTTCTAACCGGCATAAATCTCCCTGCAAGCTTTGAAAACCCACCTCATTATCCACAACACCTCCTACCTTAGTATCATCGGCATACTTACTAATCCAATTTACCACCCCATCATCCAGATCATTTATGTATATTACAAACAACATTGGGCCCAAAACAGATCCCTGAGGCACCCCTCTAGTCACCGGCCTCCATCCCGATAAACAATTATCCACCACTACTCTCTGGCATCTCCCATCTAGCCACTGTTGAATCCATTTTATTACTCCAGCATTAATACCTAACGAATGAATTTTCTTAACTAACCTTCCATGTGGAACTTTGTCAAAGGCTTTGCTAAAGTCCATATAGACTACATCCACTGCCTTCCCCTCGTCAACATTCCTCGTAACTTCAAAAAATTCAATAAGGTTTGTGAAACATGACCTTCCACGCACAAATCCATGCTGGCTACTCCTAATAAGATCCTGTCTATCCAGATAATTATTAATACTATCTCTAAGAATACTTTCCATTAATTTACCCACCACTGATGTCAAACTGACAGGTCTATAATTGCTAGGCTTACTTCTAGAACCCTTTTTAAACAATGGAACCACATCAGCAATAGGCCAATCCTCCGGCACAATCCCCATTTCTAATTACATCTTAAAGATCTCCGTCAGAGCTCCTGCTATTTCTACACAAACTTCCCTCCAGGTCCTGGGGAATATCCTGTCAGGACCCGGAGATTTATCCACTTTTAAATTTCTTAAAAGCACCAGTACTTCCACCTCTTTAATTGTCATAGGTTCCATAACTTCCTTACTTGTTTCCCACACCTTACACAATTCAATACCCTTCTCCTGAGTGAATACCGAAGAGAAGAAATTGTTCAAAATCTCTCCCATCTCCCTCAGCTCCACACATAGCTGACCACTCTGATTCTCTAAGGGGCCAATTTTATCCCTCACTATCCTCTTGCTTTTAATATAACTGTAGAAACCTTTCGGATTTATTTTCACCTTATTTGCCAAACCAACCTCGTATCTTCTTTTAGCTTTTCTAATCTCTTTCTTAAGATTCCTTTTACATTCTTTATATTCCTCAAGCAATTCCTTTACTCCATGCTGCCTATATCTATTGTAGACATCCCTCTTTTTCCGAACCAAATTTCTAATATCCCTTGAAAACCATGGTGCTTTCAAACCTTTAACCTTTCCTTTCAACCTAACAGGAACATAAAGATTCTGTACCCTCATAATTTCACCCTTAAATGACCTCCATTTCTCTGTTACATCCTTCCCATAAAACAACTTGACCCAATCCACTCTCTCTATATCCCTTCACATCTCCTCAAAGTTAGCCTTTCTTCAATCAAAAATCTCGACTCTAGGTCCTGTCCTGTCCTTCTCCATAATTATATTGAAGCTAATGCTATTGTGATCACTGGACCCGAAGTGCTCCCCAACACATACATCTGTCAGCTGACCTATTGCATTCCCTAACAGGAGATCCAACACTGCCCCATCTCTAGTCGGTACTTCTATGTATTGTTGCAAAAAACTATCCTGCACACATTTCACAAACTCTAAACCATCCAGCCCTTTTACAGAATGAGCTTCCCAGTCTACGTGTGGAAAATTAAAATCTCCCACAATCACCACCTTGACTGTCAATACGTTGATTGTCCTTTTTTTTTTCCTTAGATGCTACCTGGCTTGCTGAGTTCCTCCAGCATTTTGTGTGTGTTGTTTGGATTTCCAGCATTTGCAAATTTTCTTTTGTTAAGATCAAATCCTTAACTTATTAACCAGTGATGGAGCAAATTCAAAACATAGGAGGAAGCAAGTGATCTCTGTCAATTTGACTACCCCATGTAGAACCATTCAGGCTTTTGTTCCCATTCTACAGTAGACACCAGGGTCATCTGAGATGGGAAAGTTGTTGCCAACCCAGTGAAAATAGTGTAAAATATCCCCCGAGAATTCACTTCCTGTCTGAGTTAACAACAGTTTGCTCTGAAAAATGCAACTACATAACAAGTCAGACAGCATCCAAAGAGAGAGAAACTGAAGCACAAATTCTGTTTCATCCTTCTCAGGAACTACCTAACATGCTGAAAAATTTCAACTTGGACAAGAGGTGACTTGATAGAGGTGTGCGAGATGATAAGAGGAATAGGTAGAGTGGACAGCCAGAGACCCCTTCCCAGAATGAAACTGCCTAATACCAGAGGGCGTAACTTGAAGGTGATTGGGGTAAAATGTTGTGGTATGTCAGAGGAAGTATTTTTTTACACAGAGAATGGAATGCCATGCCAAGAGTGGTGGAAACTCTTAGATAGGCATGTGGATGATTGAAAAATTGAGGGCTGTGTAGGAGGGAATAGTTAGATTGATCTCCGAGTAGTTTAATACATCGGTAAAACATTGCCCAAGAGCTGGTACTGTGCTGTAATGTTCCATGCTTCATGGTCTGCACTTAGTGAACACTTCATTAGGCATACCTGTATACCAGCTCATTAATGAAAAATGTACAAAAACTAGACTGAACTACGTACAAAAACAACATGGAGGAAGCTACACTAGACCACAGACCTACACAGGACTGTGTAAAGTGCACAAAAACAGTGCAGGTATTACAATAAATAAACAAGACAATAGGACAATGTGTCAGTCCAGGTTCTGGGTATTGAGGAGTCTGATAGCTTGGGGGAAGAAACTGTTACATAGTCTGGTCATGAGAGCCCGAATGCTTCGGAGCCTTTTCCCAGACAGCAGGAAGGAGAAGAGATTGTATCAGGTTTGCATGGGGTCCTTCATAATGCTGTTTCCTTTGCGGATGCAGCGTGTAGTGTAAATATCCATGATGGCGGGAGGAGAGACCCCGATGATCTTCTCAGATGACCTCACTATCCGCTGCAGGGTCTTGCGATCTGAGATGGTGCAATTTCCGAACCAGGCAGTGATGCAGCTGCTCAGGATACTCTCAATACAACCCCTGTAGAATGTGATGAGGATGGAGGTGGGAGATGGATTTCCTCAGCCTTCGCAGAAAGTAGAAATGCTGCTGGGCTTTCTTTGCTATGGAGCCAGTGTTGTTGAGATTCTCCGCCAGGTAAACACCAAAAAATTTAGCGCTCTTAATGATCTCTACCAAGGAGCCGTTGATATTCAGCAGGGAGTGGTCGTTCCATGTCCTCCTGAAGTCAACAACCATCTCTTTTATTTTGTTCACATTAAGAGACAGGTTGTTGGCTCTGCCCTGGTCCATTAGCTGCTGCACCTCCCCTCTGTAAGCTGACTCGTCGTTCTTGCTGATGAGACCCACCACGGTGGTGTCATCAGCGAACTTGATGATGTGTTTCGAGCTGTGTGTTGCAGCACAGTCGTGGGTCAGCAGAGTGAACAGCAGTGGACTGAGCACACAGCCCTGGGGGGCCCCCCGTGCTCAGTGTGATGGTGTTGGAGATGCTGCTCCCGATCCGGACTAACTGAGGTCTCCCAGTCAGGAAGTCTAGGATCCAGTTGCAGAGGGAGGTGTTCAGGCCCAGTAGGCTCAGCTTTCCAATCAGTTTCTGAGGGATGATTGTGTTGAATGCTGAACTGAAGTCTATGAACAGCATTCGAACGTATAGAACAGTGTCCGAATGTAATAGGCACTGGGATTTAGAATAATTGATAAGTGAACAAAGACCATAGAACAGTGCAGCACACTACAACACACAATATTCTGCCAAGCATTTGACCTACTCCAAGAACAATCTACTCTTCCCTCACATGGAGCCTTCCATTTTTCTTTCATCCATGTGCTTATCTAAGAGTCTCTAATGTATCTGCCACTACCACCATCACTGGCAGCACACTCTACATACCCTCCACTCTGTGTAAACAAAAAACTATCTCTGACACTTCCCCAGGTGGTGGAAATAAAGTGAACAGTCGCCTTCAAAGTGAATTGGATAAATACATGAAAAAACTGATGTCCAGGTAGTCCTGGAATTACGAAAGTGCAACTTACGAACAACTCCTACTTACAAACTGAGGAAGGAGAATGCCGTCCACCATTTTAAGTTGGATCGCGATGCTGTCCGCCATTTTAGGTTGTTACCATTGATGCTGTGTTGAGTGTGTAACTTTGTATTTGGCTTAAAATTTTCTTAGCAAAATTCACCCCGATCCTGCCCTCCTCCCCTTTTCGATTGGCTGGTGGCACAATGAGATCAGCACTGGGCTCGAGAATGGAGGTTCCCATGTTTAATCCAGTAACAGACCGCTCCTGAGGGCGTTCTCTATTCATGCCGGGTCAGTGTCGATGTTACATTGTGAAAAAAAACACTGCCACCTCCAGTTTAAATTCCCACGCAGAATATTGTGGAGGATCAAATACCCAAACCCAGCACAGCCCCCACTCGTCCTATTTAACCTGTCTCGGTGCGGTGGACTTTAGGATCCAGGAAAATCAGTGCGGTGGTCCTTAGGACTCAGTGGACCTCGGGAACCGGCGGAGCTCGGGACCCGCCGCCCACAGTGTTTCTGTTCTATTGATGGAAGTGCTAATGATTGAAAGTAAAGTGGAAATAATAGTGTTTGGAAGGAGGTGAAATGTCACCAGTCATTGGAAAAGCATCAGGCTACAGTTGGTCAACGATCGGAACAATTTTAAAGGATAAAGGATAAAGTGAGAATAATAGAGCATGTGAAAGGCGCTGCCCCGATTAAAGCTACAATTATTACTAAGCAATGCAGTGGTTTAATTATTGGAATACATACATTTCTTAAGTGTTTTATATGCATAGAAAGGTAAAATATATACTATATATTAAGACAAAGGTTTGACTAACTGACGCTAAAAAATACCATATTGTTCCGACTTACGTACAAATCTGACTTAAAGACAGACTCAGGAACGGAACTCGTTTGTAACGCGGGGACTGCCTGTATTGGAGGTTTATGGAGATAGGGGACTAATTGGAAAGTGTTCAACGGAGCCAACATCTATTCCAATGGCCAAATGGTCTCTTTGTGCTGTAGCACTCTCCAATCGTCACGGTCCTGACTGCTAATTCCCCAGATTCTCCTAATTCCCTTTGATTGCAGCATACCTGATTCTCATTAAACCTGCAGCGTAAATATCCCGGCTTCGCATCCACTCATCGCCAGATCGTTGTTTCAGCCAGTGTGGTAACTCATGTTCCCGGCCGCTTAGGATTGTGTATTATTTCAGTACCAAGGTTTACCTGTGTAACTCTGTCTCTCAGTGTCAAGATAAGTATTGCCTGCCGTTTGCCTTTCCATTTAATGCTCTGTGTGATAGGCACCAGCTGCTCATACGACCATCCAGTACCTGTTCCCATGGCTTCATGTGACCCTGATCGGGGGCTTAGCAGGCGCTATATATTGCCAAAGGGTGACCTGCAGGCTAGCAGAGGGAAGGAGCACCTTACCCCTCCTTTGGTAGAGACATATCTCCACCCTGGCATGCCACCACCGAGTCACCATGTATATACCATGTATTTTTTCATAAGATCATAGAGTAATATAATACGGAAACAGGCCCTTTGATCCAACTTGTACCTGTTGACCAGATAATGCTAATGTAAGTTAGTCTCATGGGCTTGCATTTGACCCATGTTCCTCTAAATATTTCCTGTATGTGTATTTGTCCCAAGATGCTACTACATCTTGTGGTCTTTTTGCTGGAAGAGATTATGGGAGGTATTTCCAGATTAGCCTGGCAAGTAACTGCAAAGCTTTTGGAGATGCTGCACACTTGAGACGCCATATATTGCTTGTGGAGGGAATGACAATTGCAGATGTTGTATGGGGAAGCAAACTTACGGGCTGTTTTGTTCTGAATCGTATGAGCCTCTTGAGAGGTGTTGGCATTTGTACTTCTCCAAGTAAGTAATGATTATTCCATTATTTTCCTGATTTGTGCCTTTTTGATGATGGAAAGCCCCTGGGATGCTCAGCATCTGACCTGCTCTTGTAGCCACATTATTGATGTGGCTGATCTAACTGAGCATCTATTGAATAGTGACTTCCAGGATATTGATGGTGGGAGACTTGCTGAAGACAATGCCATTCAATGTCAAGGGTAGATGGTTAGACTTTCTCATTGGAGATCGTTGCTGTCTGGCACTTATGTCCTGAGTGCTACCTGTCACATCTGAAGGAGAGTGAAGACTTTATCTTAAATAACTGAGATAAAGCCTGAAGTGATCTGTACCTGATATTATTACCAACTTTGATTTAGTTCTGCTTCACTGAGATGAAAGGTTGATGTACATTACATTTGATTGCAGATGTTGAGTTATTAAAAGATGCATATTTTTTCAAAAACCAACTATAAAACCCTCTGAATCAAATTGAAATTAAAATGGAAAACTTCAAAAGCTATAGAGAATAGAGAATAATGAAGCAATAACACCAGAAATATGGAGACTTCTTTGAGCATTTAGAAGAAGGAACATTACAGCACGGTACAGGGTGAACTTTAGTTGGGCGGAAAGCCAGAATATTTTTCCCAGTGTGGAAATAGAAAGGTAAACAGATTTTTTTTACACAGAGAATGGTAGGTGCATGGAACACACAACCAGGGGTGCTGATGGAGGTAGTTAAGAAAGTAAAAGACTCTTGGATAGGCATGCGCAGGCGCGTGAAGGAGGCCTGGGAAGGCGGGAAGATATAAAAAGGAGAGACTGAGTGAGGAAGTTCTCTTTTGGAAGAAGACAGCGAGGCTTTGAGAGGAAGTGCGGCGGCGGCCATTTTCAAATTGTCCAATTGCGTCACAGATCAGAGTTCTGAGAGGCGGGACTGCGCAGGCACGTGAAGGAGGCTTGGGAAGGAGGGAATATATAAAAAGAACGCAGCCTTAAGAAGCGGGCAGCTTCGTTTACGGGCAGCGGAATGCGCCGGGAGCAGAGTGTAGGGCTTGGGCTCAGGGGGCTTAGGTGGAAGAGGGCACAGTAGGCTTATCTTTCAGTTCTTGTTATTTTCAGTTATTCAGGAAGTATGAGTGTGAGGACAGCTTGTTGTTCTTGGTGTCGGATGTGGGAGGTCCTGGAGTCTCCGAGCCTCCTGGACGTCCACATCTGCGCCAGGTGCACCGAACTGCAGCTCCTGAGGGACCGAGTTAGGGAACTGGAGCTGCAGCTCGATGACCTTCACCTGGTCAGGGAGAGTAAGGAGGTGATAGAGAGGAGTTACAGGCAGGTGGTCACTCCGGGGCCACGGGAGGCTGATAGGTGGGTCATGGTCAGGAAGGGGAAGAGGCAGGTACTAGAGAGTACCCCAGTGGCTGTACCCCTTGTACCCCATGTTTGAGTACTGTTGGGGGGGGACAGCCTACCTGGTGGAAGTGACAGTGGCCGCGCCTCCGGCACAGAGGATGGCCCTGTAGCTCAGAAGGGTAGGGATAGAAGAAAGAGGACCATAGTAATAGGTCAGATAGTCAGGGGTTCAGACAGGCGGTTCTGTGGAGGTGATCGGGAGTCCCGGATGGTAATTTGCCTCCCTGGTGCCAGGGTTCGGGACATTGCTGATCGCGTCCAAGATATCCTGAGGTGGGAGGGTGAGGAGTCAGAGGTCGTGGTACATGTAGGTACCAATGACATAGGTAGGAAAGGGGAAGAGGTCCTGAAATGAGAGTATAAGTTTAAGGGAAACACGAGGGGGTATTTCTTTACTCAGAGAGTGATAGCTGTGTGAAATGAGCTTCCTGTAGAAGTAGTAGAGGCCAGTTCAGTTGTGTCATTTAAGGTAAAATTGGATAGGTATATGGACAGGAAAGGAGTGGAGGGTTATGGGCTGAGTGTGGGTAGGTGGGACTAGGTGAGATTAAGAGTTCAGCACGGACTAGGAGGGCCGAGATGGCCTGTTTCCATGCTGTGATTGTTATATGGTTATATGGATGATAGAAAAATGGAGGGATATGTTAGAAGAAAGTTAGATTGATCTTGAAGTAGATTAGAAGTTTGGCACAAAGAGCCTGTTCTGTGCTTTATGTTCTTAACCCACATGTCCTTGGGGTCTGACAGGAAGGTAAAGCACTCAGAGGAAACCCTTGTGGTCACAGGGAATATGTGCAAACACCACACAGACAGTTCCCAAAGTCTGTGTCTATGAAAATGTGAGGCACAGTTCCACTAGCTGCACCACATTGATATTTAGGACTTCAAATTTTTGTTTGTTCATAAGTAGAAAAGCACGGGCCAACAACAAAAAAGCACTGGGGGTTTCCAACCGGGATTGAATAAATTCCTGGGGATTTCATCACATACGCAGCCTTGGCAGACGGTTTAATCCCAAGACCAACATGTTAACGACTGATATTGTTCAAAGTAAGCAAAATGAAAATTGGGAAATCCATTCACGATTTTTCTTCCAACTTTCTTGATGATTAATTTTTAAATTTTTGAAATTTTCATGATAATTCCAAAGAGTGCCAGAAGATGCTTTGGGGACATCAATGGCCTCAATTTACTGATATAAACATTAGCACTCAGTTGTGTCAAAACTAAAGCTAATTCTCGGCATCAGAACTCATGAACATAACACTTTATTTTCATGCAAATTATGTGGGTGGCAAAGTAAGTTTAATAAGGTTTAAAACATCATAGTGTCAAGATTTTAATTTTTCTTTGTGACTGAAATGATGTGCATACAAATGAAAAATTTAAATAGTAATTTAAATATTCTCCCAGTCCATTAAAATCTTTGAGGGAATGACCGTATTTTCCTGAATAAACACAGACATGATTTAGGAAATGAATGATTGTAAATTGTTTTTATTTACTTGCTTCACATTTGGATATTTTTTACATTCATACTGAATTTCCAGTTGAAACATGATTTAAGTTATAAATGATTTCAATTATTTTGCTCTCAGATTTTTAGATATCCTCACATTTACTAACATTATGATCCACCTTCCTTTCTCATATACTGAATCTAATTGTCTAGTCCCAACAAACCCCTTTCAAGCTCAAGTTTTAAAAGAAACTGCACCCATATTGTACACAATTTGCCCAAGGTTCAGACATTATATAATCCACAGGATCATTACAGTACAAAGGCATCTAAAAGGGATCAATAAAATTTTACACCTTGCCTCAAAAGATAATTATTAGGACAACTGGGATTAGTTTTATCAAAGTGCTATGTCATAAGGGAATGGTGGCGAGGTTTAACAAGAGAATTTCAGAATCAGAATCAGGTTTATTATTACTGTCTTATATAATGTGAACACTAAGTACACTGGAGATGCCGGGGTCAAAACAACACGTACAACAAGCTGGAGGATCTCAGCAGGTCAGGCAGCATCCGTGGAAATGTTGACTGCACATTTCCACGGATGCTGCCCGACCTGCTGAGCTCCTCCAGCTTGTTGGATGTTATATAAGGTGACCTTTGCTGTTTTGCAGCAGCAGTCCATGCAAAGACATCAATTGCTATAAATTGCAAAATAAGTAAATAGTGCAAAAGTGGAGTACAGTGGTGGTGTTCATGGGTTCATGGACCTTTCAGTGACGTAATAACAGAGGAGAAGAAGCCGTTCCTGAATTGTTACATATGCATCGTCAATTTCCTGTGCCTTCTCTCTGATGGCAGTAATGAGAAGAGGGCATGTCCCAGATGCTAAAGGATCAGCCTTAAACTGTAATGATTATCAACACATGATACAGATGCTGGAATTCCAGAGCAACACACATAAAATGCTGGAGGCACACTGAGTGTGTTGCTCTATAATGATTATCACTGTTTTATCGAACGTGAAATAAGTTGTTTTGCAGCCAGAATATAGTACAAGATATAACATTGCTATAACTTGCAAAATACATTTATGTGTAAAGAAAGGAATAATGAGGCAGCATTTATGGGTTTGTGGAGCATTCAGAAATCTGACAGCAGAGGAAAAGAAGCTGTTCCACAATCATCTAGTAGGTGTCTTCAGGTTCTTATATCTCCTACCTGATGGTAGTAAGGAGGAACATGTCCCGGATGGTGAGGGTCCTTAATGCCGGATGCTGCCTTGTTGAAGCACCACCCCTTGAAGATACCCGTAATGGTGGTGAGGATTATGTCTGTGATGGAACTGGCTAAGTTCTACAACCTTCAGCAGACTATTATGATCCTGTGCATTTGAGCTTCCATACCAGGCTGTCATGCAACCAGTCAGGCAGGTCACCACCATACAGCACTGTGCAAAAACGTTAGGCACACATGTATATAATATATATAGCTAGGGTGAGAAAGACTTTTGTATATGTCAATGTGAAGCAAAGAGTGAGTTTGTAAATCTGGCGGGATGTTGGGAATGGTGAGGATGGAGAGCCATGGGAGGTGTGTGGGACAGGTGGCAGAGGAGAGTGCTGGGCGGGTGCAGACACATCCAGCCCTGAGACACCAGGCATGGTCATTTGATGTCAAACAATTGGCTTATTGACCATTGCAAGATCCTTAGAGGTGCTGACATTCAGGAACTTGAAACTGCTCATCTTTTCCACCACTAACCCCTCAATATGTGTTCCCATGACTCATTCTTCCTGAATCCTCAACCATTTCCTTGGTCTTGCCAACACTGAGTGCAAGGTTCTTGCACCACTCAACCAGCTAATGTATCTCACTCCTGTACTCCTCCATGTTTCCATATGAGATGTTACTAACAACATTAGTATAGACAAACCTAATAGAAAATGTAAGAATTTAAGCAAGTGTTTTACATGAGTGAGTGTAGATAATTCATATTGGGCAGACTTCTGGATCTGAAAGCATATTGAATTACAGAAACAGTGTCTAAAGCCTGGAAGCACACCAGATCAGACAGGATGATGTTGTAATCATTAAACATGCAGTACCTTTAAACAAAGGTGGAAACTGTATCATTTCCTAATCTGAAATCTGGAGCAAAAAAGCAAGCTGTTGGAGGACCTTAGCAGGTCAAGCTAAATCTGTTGAGAAAAGGGGTTAGTCAACATTTCAGGTCAAGAACCTGCATCTCGGAGATTGTAAATGGGGAGAGGCACTATGAAGAGCTGAGAGAGTTGATGTACAAGTGGAGGAGGGAAGGAGAACTGTCACGTGAAAGCAGCATCCATCATCAAGGACCCTAATATCCAGACAATGCAGTATTTTCACTACTAACATTGGGCATGAGGTACAGGAACCTTAGGGCCCTACAACTGTCAGGATCCTGAACCAGCATGGATAACTTCATTCACCACAACTCTAAGTAGAGGAGCAGCACTTGTATTCCATTTGGGTAGCCTCCAAACTGATGGCATGAATGTTGATTTCTCCGTCTGGTAAATAAATTTCCCATCCTGTCATCTGTTTCTCAATCTGACTTTTTACCTCTTCTTGCACATCTGGTGCTTCCCTCTGTGTCCCCTCCTCTTTCCCTTTCTCTTATGGTCCACTCCCTTCTCCTATTAGATTCCTTCGTCAGCTCTTGACCTTTTCCACCCACCTAGCTTCGGCTATCACCTTCCAGATAGTCTCCTTCCCCTTCCTTTTTATTCTGGAATCTAACCCCCTTCCATCTCAGTCTTGCCGGGGGAAGGGCATGTTCTTGGCCTGAAACACCGACTGTCTATTCATTTCCTTAGATGCTGCCTGACCTGCTGAGCTCCTCAAGCGTTTTTGTGTGTGTTACGTGCATTAGCATCACAGGCTTAGAACAGGAACAATTTTTAAAATGTTTTTATTTTTTTCTTTCAGGAAAAATAGGCATACTGTACATTATACACAATTTCTATGGGAAAGATTATGGCTACAACAAAAAAATGTCTGTGTTATTTTGGTGTAAAGTGATCAAGAGAGTCACAATGTTGTTAAGCTATAGTGGTTACTTTGTGCAAGTTGGTTGAAGAACCAAGTGGTTGAAAGGAATTAGATGTTCTTGAACCAAGTAGTGTAGGACTTCAGTCATAGAAAGGTAAGTTTGAAATGTATTATTTAAATGTCAAACTCTGACTTACATCTCTATTATTATCGCTCTATTATTTTCTCTATATTGCTATTTTCTCTTCTTTTAATTTCATTTATCTACTTTCACCACTCAGCACATCTACAAAGTGCAATGCTACAAGAAAGCAGCGTTCATCATCAAGGATTCCCACTGTTCAGGCCATGCTCTTTTCTCGCTGCTGCCATCAAGAAGGAGGTAATGGAGCCTTTGTTCCCACCCCACCAAATTCAGGGACAATTATTACCCTTCAACTATCAGGCTACTGACCCAACATAGACAAATTCACACACCTCAGATCTGAACACAATCTATGGAGATTCTAGACCTCTATGTTTTAATAATCTCCTGAAATCCTCCAGTCCTCCATGAACATTGCTTACTCGCAAAAGAAATATGAATCATTCCCACAGTGGCATCTATTGTCTTAAAACACCATTCTGCCATTCATGGCATAAGACCATTTGACCATAAGACATAGGAGCAGAATTAGGCCATTCAGCCCATTGAGTATCATGTCATTTGATCAGGCTGACTTATTTTCCCTCTCAACCCCATTCTCTTGCCTTCTCCCCATAACCTTGGACACCCTTACTATCAAAAGTTGCCTTAAATACGTCCAATGACTTGGCCCCCTTGGCCATCTTTGGCAAAACTGTCCAGCTTTCCACCTGCAGCTCACCATTTAAGTTACTTCT
Organism: Hypanus sabinus; assembly: GCF_030144855.1. Taxonomy (NCBI): domain Eukaryota; kingdom Metazoa; phylum Chordata; class Chondrichthyes; order Myliobatiformes; family Dasyatidae; genus Hypanus; species Hypanus sabinus. Next base: position 21,447,507 of record NC_082712.1, on the reverse strand, counting down.
TAAAAACCTGCCTCTTGGATCAAGTGGTTGCTCACTAGTTCCAATATCTCTCTATGTGGATCATTGCCAAACACTGTTCAATATCATTACTGAGAAGTGGATTCAGACCTTCTGCAAATAAAAGGCAAGATTCGTGCCCATTGAGCGGCACTGAACACACATTTATGGAATCAGTGGAATTAATTTCAGAAGCAAAATACAACTTGATATGAATAAGAGACGTGTTTAACACAAGCAGCCAGGGATGAAATTCTAAGGGCTTAAGTGATGGTTGACTGTACTGCTCAAATAGACAGAATCAGAATGGAAACGTATTAAAACTTTGTGATCATCTGACAGTTTACATTTAAACTACATCACCTGTGCATCATGCTAAAATCATCTTCACTGTACAGTTTGCCTTTGAATGTGTTTCTTCCAGTCATTGAAAGGATCAATATGTTTTAGTGATGTGATGTTTAGGCAGTCATTTGCAGAGGGGGAATTGCTGGGAATTGCAATCTCAAAGTAGCCATTATTTTTAGATATTGTATATAAAATTATAAGAACATAATAGTAACATCCTTAACAAAGATGTTGCAAGGATGGGAAGATGTTAGAAGCTAGAAGCTTTACTCCTTGGGGCATAGGAGACTGAGAGCTGAACTCAGAGAGATATATTAAATCATCAAGAGCATAGACATAATGAATACTCTTTTTTTTCCAGGGCTGCTGAATTGAAAAATCGAGGACAAGATGTATTTTTAAGTTTAGAGGTGAAAGATTTAATAAAAATGTGAAGGACATTTTATTTTACATAGTGGGAGGTAAATATATATGGAACCAGTTGCTAGAAATGATTGAAGTTGTAGTAAGATACATTGAATAGAAGGTTATAGGCTATGTAGAAGGGCAAGGTTAGATAGAGCATGAAGCAGGTTTATATGGTCAGTACAATATTGTGGGCCGAAGTTCCTGTGCTGTTCAACATTCTATGTTCTAACATAATCAAGGTCACATCCTACGCCAGTCATTCTCTGTTCTTCCCCAGGGCTGAATCTGTTGAACCTTTGTTGACCTTCTTCAATTGCAAAACTATCCTTCCTCAGATAGGAATACAAGACCTCCAAGGGTTGGCATGTCTCCAATGACTTTCACCAATTTCTACAAATCAGTTATAGAAAGCATCCTGTCCAAATACATCATGGCTTGGCTTGCAACTGCCCTGCTCGAGATTGCGAGAAACTGCAGATTGTTTTGAATGTAGCCTAGTCCATCATGCAAACCGGCTTCCTCTCAAGGAAAACAGACAACATGGTCAGTGACCACTCCTATCCTGGCCATTCCCTCTTCTCCTCATTCACATTGGGCAGTAGAGAGAGAATGTACCATGGCCTTAAAGATAGCTTCTATACTGATGTTATAAGACTCCTGAATGGACTCCTGATGTGACTAAAGATAAGGTTCTGATCTCCCCATCTACCTCACCATGGACTTTGCACTTTATCTGATCACCTGTACTGTTTCTGTAACACCATATTCAACACGTTCTGATTTTCATTTTTACTACTTTGATGTACTCGTTAGAGAAATGATCTGTCCAGATAGCATGCAAACAAAAGTTTTTCATGTAATGCAGTACATGTGACAATAATAAACCAATCACAAATTTCAATTCCAAACCCATTAACACCCAGCTTTATACTGTCAGTAAATTTGTATATATTAGAGTTTGTGCCCTTATCTAAGTCATTGATGTAGAGTTTGAAAAGCTAGAACCTTAGCACAAATCACGGTGACAACATATCTGCCACATCCTCCATGAAAGTTTATTGTATATCCTACTCTTTTTTACTGGCTTTTGTAAAGAAAAAGATTATAAGATATATGAGCAGAATCAGGACATTTGGCTTATTGAGTCTGATTAACCAATGGCTAATCCATTTTTCTTCTCAGCCCCAATATGCTTCCACCTCCCTGCATCCTTTCACATCCTGACTAATCAAGATTTTATCATCCTCGGCCTTAAATATATTGAATGAGTCGGCCTCCACAACTACCTATAGCAATAAGTTCCATAAACTCACCACTAAAGATATTCCTCATCATCTCTGTTCTAAAAGGACACCCCTCTATTCTGAGACTGTGGTCTTAGACTCCCCCATAGAAAACATCCTCTCCACCTCCACTCTATGGATTCCTTTCATTGAGGGCACCCCTCATTCTTCTGAATTCTAGTGAGCGGAAACAGAGAGTTATCAAACACTCCTCATATGACAAGCCTTTCAATCCTGGACTTATTTCTGGGAGCCTCCTTTAAACTCTCTCCAGTTTCACCACATCCTTTCTGAGATAAGGGACCCAGAACTTCTCACAATATTCCAAGTGAGGCCTCACCACTGCTTTATAAAGCCTCCACATTAGATCATTGCTTTTATATTCTAGTCCTCTCAAAATGAATGATTAGCTGATAAAGATAAAGATTTGTCACATGCACATTGAAACATCAAAGCATTCTGTGAAATATATTGTTTGTGTTAATGACCAACACAGTCCGAGGAAGTACTGGGGACAGCGTGAAATTGTCACTCTGCTTCCAGCATGAGCGTAAAGTGCCCACAACTTACTAGCCTGAACACCTTCGGAATGTGGGGGAAAGTGGAGCACCCAGAATTAAGCCACATGGCCAAGATTATCTCTTCAGCTAGGAACATAATCAGAAAAGGTTTGGCAAATATGTGTTCCCTCTCCTCATTCAATATTTAGATAGATAGATAGATACTTTATTCATCCCCAAGGGGAAATTCAACATTTTTCCAGTGTCCCATACACTTATTGTAGCAAAACTAATTACATACAGTATTTAACTCAGTATAAATATGATATGCATCTAAAATCACCCTCCCAAAAAGCATTAATAAATAGCTTTTAAAAAGTTCTTAAATAGTTTACTAAAGTGCATTGAGTGGTAACTTAAGCTCAGTCCTAACCCCGGCACTTTAACATGTGACTGTGGCCAATCCTATTATTCCAATGTGCCTTATTACCAGTTCTTTATAACAGATTTAAGCATCCATTTTCCCCACTGATGATGTCAGCTCAATCGATCTGCATTTCTCCAATTCCATTTAGAAATAATGGAGTGACTGTGGTGAACTACATATACCTGTCTGGACACGCCCCCCCCCCGCTGACTGCTCCCGTGGCTCCTCCCACAGACCCCGGTATAAAGGCGATTGGAGCCACAGACCCTCCCTCAGTCTCCAGGATGTTGTGTGGTGGTCACTTGCTGCTTGTGCTTTCTTCCAGCCAATAAAAGCCTACCTTAATCCACGTCTCAGAGTTATTGATGGTGCATCAGTGACATTGGCTATTCCCTATCTGTAGCAAGCATGAATCTTTGTGAAGATGATAACCACAAAGACCATTACCTTAATCGGCACTTCTCTCAATACCCTAAGCTGCAAGTCATTGGGGATTAATGGGGTTTTGGCCCTATTAGTGTTCAAAGTTCATGTTTAATTGTCATTCAAATATACATGAACACCCATGGATGGACGGTTGCTTTCCCCAGTGCTAATTACCTTCAGCTCATTCATGTTGAATATGTTCTTCATTATAACTTTTGTGTTTTTTCTCACTACTTCTACAAAGATGGATAAAAATTCTCTCTGACATCACCTTTTCCTCCAGTAAAATCTCTCTTGTCTCAGAATGCAAGGGGCCCATATTAATTTTTGTTAGCCTTTTCATTTTTGGGGATCTGTAGATGCTTTTGTGTATCTCCTAACAGGTTCCAGTTGTCTGCTACAATTCCTTGTTAATTCCTTGATAATAGAGGCATGTGCAAGGAATACATTGACCCTTTGACAAAAATAAAATGATTAAAATAACCTGTGACAAAATCTGTTCCATTCTGTTAACGTATGCTCAGCTGCTGCACTGTGAAGCCTGTGTAAAAGACAAAATAATTATAGAATATTAATGCTAATAATTCCAGTGGATCCCTTGTCGCTTTGAGGGGAGGGGGTGGGTTTAGAGCTTGACTGTAAGTCAATTAACTTGATATTGCCTAGAATAAAGAAATGCAGAAAGCAAAGAATGCTTGAAAACCAAGGATCAAAGAATAATGAAAATGCTATATTTGGGCTGTCACGTTTCCTGTTTGAACAATGTAAGATTAGAGAGCAAAAAAGTTTGAAATTCAATAACCATTATTTTAGGTACACCTGCAGTTAATGCAAATTGGCCAATGCGACAGCAACTCAATACATAAACACATGCAGACATGATCAAGAGGTTCAGTTGTGCAAACCAAACACTGGAACGGGGAAGAAGTGTGATCTAAGTGACTTTGACCGTGGAGTGATAGTTGGCGCCAGACGGGGTGCTTTGAGTATCTCAGAAGCTGTTCATCTCTCGTGGTGTTCACACACAACAGTCTATAGAGTTTACAGAGAATGGTGAGAGAAATTAAAACTAAACTCCAGTGAGTGGTGGTTCTGTGGGCAGAAATGCCTTGTTAATGAGAGAGGATGGGGATGAGAATAGCCAGACTGGTTCAAGCTGACAGGTTGGTGACAGTAACTCATATCACCATGCATTACAACAATGGTCTCTAGAAGAGCATCTTCGAATGCACAACACATTGAACCTTGAAGGGGTTAAGTTACAGCAGCAGAAGACTATGAACACAGTGGACACTATTAGGTACAGGAGGCAGACACTGCATGTATTAGGATATGGAACAATATCAAGATGCTGGAGGAGCTCAGCAGGCCAGACAGCGTCTATGGCAAAGAGTACCGTCAACGTTTTGGGCCGAAGCTCTTTGGCAACACTGCCCTGCTGAAGGGTCTCACCCCAAAACGTCATCTGTACTTTTCTCCATAGGTGCTGCCTGGCCTGCTGAGTTCCTCCAGCATTTTGTATGTGGTGCTTGGATTTCCAGCATCGGCAGATTTTCGCTGGTTTGAGGTTAGAATCAGGTTTATATATCACTGTCTAATATGGTGTGAAAGTTATTGTTTGTGGCTGCAGTACAGTGTGAAGACATAAAATTATACTAAACTGAAAAATAAATATATCTTCTAAAAGAAATGGCAAATGAGGTGGTGTTCAGAAATTTGATAGAGGGGAACAAACTACCATCTCCTCCCCGATGGTAGCAATGAGTAGCAAACATCCGTGGAGGGTAATAGACTGTCAAAGTTTCAGGTTGAGATCCTTCACCTGAATGTAAATTATGAAGTGATGGGGAAGTAAATAGAACACAAAATCTTACCTGTTGTTAAGGGATCAAGGGAGGTACCCTGGTAAATGCCTTCTTGAAATTTTTGCTTCAGCAGTGGTATCATTTTGAAAGTATGGTATAGATATAGTCCTAAGCAATATGAGCACCAGCCATTGGACAAATGTTTCACACAGTTCTTCATTCTCTTTTCACTTAAAATTGAAAGGTGGCTATACAGATTTCTGATTCTTTGTTTTCTTTTATGCTGGTAGAGGTGGGTCACACCATTGAACCCTATTAGTATTAATAAGAGATAATTACTCTTGCTTGCTGATGAAAATTCCAAGGCCAGTAACATGCACACAAAATGCTGGAGGAACTCAGTAGATCAGGCAGCATAAACAGTCGATGTTTCAGGCCAAGACCCTTCAGTCTTGATGAATGAATTCTGATAAAGAGCAAAATGTTGACTATTTATTCATTTCCATTGATGCTGCATGACCTGCTGAGTCCTTCCAGCATCTTGTGTGTTGTTCTGGTTTTCCAGCATCTGCCACATCTATTGTGTTTACCAGAGGCAGTTTTAACATAACAAGAAAGATATGGAACACAAACCAAAGCTGCAGATGCTGGAAATCTAAAATAAAATGAAAGATGCTAAAAACATCCAGCCGGTCAGACATCAGTTGTTTCATCTATTTAAGAGTACAGCATGGTAACAGGCCCTCAGGCCCAATGAGCCCTTGCATCCATGTGACCAATCATCCTGCTAACCAGTACATCTTTGGAATGCAGGAGGAAACCAGAGCACCCAGAGGAAACCCAATCAGTCACTGGGAGAACATGCAAACTCCTCATGGGCAACAACGGGAATTGAACCCGGGTCGCTGTTGCTATAACAGCGTTATGCTAACTACTATGCTGCTTTGTCATGGAGTCATATATCATGGAGGTAGAATCTTCGGCCCAACTCTTCCATGCAACCAAATAGTCTAGTCCCATTTGCAGTGCTGAAGCACTGATCATGTCAGGTAGCGTCTGTGGAGAGAGAAACAGGGTTCATGTTTCATTCAGTGGCATGACTAACAGGCTTCCACAGATGCTGGCAGACCGGTTCAGTGTTTCCACCATTTTCTAGTTTTATTCCTGTGTGGAATTAACAGCTGCCAGTATGCCTGACCATTGTACACCACAAATGATTAAACTTTCTACTCTATTCTGTAGCTTTTCTCCAGCTCGTTTTGGTTAACATCACCTACTTTGTCACATTCAAGAGTAGGTTATACTCCTGATGTTAAAGTATCCTATTTCCTGTCTAAATGGGGGGGCACTATCTTGTGGCACACTCTGACCTCACTAGTGTGTGCAACTGGATTCAAGGAAGAACTTGGATCACCCTCACTGCATTAGTGTACCCAGAGAGCCATTGCCCCAGGTTGCTGTGGAAGCCATGTCATTGGAATGTTTAAAACAGAGATTGACAAGTTATTGATTAGTAAGGGCATCAAAGCTTACCAGGAGAAGGTAGGAGAATGAAGTCGAGAGGGATAATAAATCAGCCATGATAGAATGGCAGAGCAGACTCAATGTGCTGAATGGCTAATTCTACGGCCTTATGGTCTATACCCTTGACATCCCCTTTCACTGAGCTGGTTGAAAGTTCGAAGTACATTTATTATCAAAATGTATATGCACAATACAAACTTGAGATTTGTTTCTCTACAGGCAGTCACAAAACAAAGAAACATCAAAAGAACCCCTTAAAAATAACACCACCCAGTGCACTTGGGGATGCCATGACTCTGCTTCGAACCCAGTTCCACATGCCACAACTAGGCCTTTCCTGTGCCTCCGCCACAGTTCGTCTCTGCTAATTCTGGGTAATTCCTTCCTGAGTGCAGTTCCATTAAAATCGGTGATTTCCTTCTGGCAACCTGCCCACTTGTCCATCATTTCTCTGTTAACTTCTGTGTGATAGACTTCAACCTTTTGGCTGCGCACATGCACTTCAGAATCAGAATCAGGTCTATTATCACTGTCTACGGCATGACATCTGCTTTTTGTGCAGCATAAGGACAATTACCATGCATTACCTAATAAATATATAGTATAAAGAGAAGTTCTCCAACCTTCCACTTCCTGGTCCACAATCAGTTCTTTAGATAATAATTAAAAATAATTAAATCTTGTAACTAATTAATGATTATTATTATTTAGTGAAAATTAATCATTATGCAAGTAGTATAACGGTTAGCATAACACTATAATAGCATCAGAACCCCAGGTTCAATTCCATGCTGTCTGGAAGAACATAGGAATATATGAAATAGGAGCAGGAGGGAGCCATCTATTCCATCGAGCCTGTTCCACCTTTCAATAAGATCATGGGTGATCTGGCCATGGATTCATCTCCACCTGCCTGCCTTTTCCCCATAACCTTTAATTCTCCTACTATGCAAAAATCTATCCAACCTTGTCTTAAATATATTCACTGAGGTAGCCTCCACTGCTTCATTTCAGCAGAAAATTCCACAGATTCACCAATCTCCGGGAAAAGCAGTTCCTCCTCATCTCCTTCCTAAATCTATTCCCCTGAATTTTGAGGCTATGTCTCCTAGTTCGAGTCTCACCTACCAATGTAAACAATTTTCCTGCCTCTATCTTATTTATCTTTCATAATATTATATATTCCTATAAGATCTCCTCTTATTCTTCTGAATTCCAGTGAGTACGGTCCCAGGCAACTCAATTTCTCCTCATAGTCTAATCCCCTCATCTCTGGATTCAGACTGATGAACTGTCTCTGCACTGCCTCCAAAGCCAGTATATCCTTCCTCAAGTAAGGAAACCAGTACTCCAGGTGCGGCCTCACCAATGCCCTGTACATTTGCAGCATAACCTCCCTGCTCTTAAATTCAATCCCTCTAGCAATGATGGCCAACATCCCATTTGCCTTCTTGATAACCTGCTGCACCTGCAAACCAGCCTTTTGTGATTCATGCAAGAAGAGGCATCAATACGAGGCTGAGAGCATGGTGCAGGAAGGAAGGGTTCAGGTTTTTGGATAATTGGTCTTTGTTCTAGGGACATTGGGATCTGTTTCGAAGGGACGGTCTACATCTGAACCGGAGGGGTACTAACATTCTTGCAGGAGTGTTTGCCAGTGCTGCTCGGGGGGGTTTAAACTAGATGTGCAGGGGGCAGGGATCCAGATCCAGAGGGTTGGTCAGAAGGAGCATGGGGTTAAATGTGTAGAAGGTTTGGGTGATCTTGAGAAGGTCATCAAAATTCAGGGTGCAATTAGCCCAATGGAAGTTCATGGAGCTGGGTTAGGTACAGTAGACAGTGTTTTAAGCAAAGAGAGGAGGAATGGGCTCAGAATTCTGTACTTGAATGCGCGTAGTGTCAGAAATAAGACAGATGAGCTTGAAGCTCAGATGAAAATGGGGAACTACGATATTGTTGGGATAACGGAGACATGGCTGCAAGGGGATCAGGCCTGGGAATTGAGTGTACCAGGGTATACGTGCTATCGTAGAGACAGAAATATGGGAAGAGGGGGTGGGGTGGCCCTGTTGGTGAGGAATGAGATTCAGCAAGAGGTGACTTGGGAACAGGGGAAGTAGTGTCTGTGTGGATTGAGCTGAGGAACAGTAAGGGTAAAAAGACCCTAATGGGTGTTGTGTACAGGCCCCCAAACAGTAGCGTGGATATTGGGTACAAGTTGATTAGGGAGTTAACATTGGCATGTGCTAAAGGTAATGCAGTCGTTATGGGAGATTTCAACATGCAGGTGAACTGGGAGAATCAGGTAGTTGGTGGACCCCAGGATAGGGAGTTTGTGGTGGGTCGAAGGGATGTATTTTTGGAACAGCTTGTGCTTGAGCCAACCAGGAACGAGGCTATTTTGGACTTGGTGATGTGTAATGAACAGGAATTGATAAGTGATCTTGAAGTAAAGGAGCCATTAGGAAGTAGTGATCATAACATGATAAGTTTTTATCTACAATTTGAGAGGGATAAGGGCAGATCAGAGGTGTCAGTGTTGCAATTAAATAAAGGAGACTACGGAGCCATGAGGGAAGAGCTGGCCAAAGTTAAATGGGCGGATGCCCTGGCAGGAAAGACAGTGGATCAGCAGTGGCAGATATTCTTGGGCATAATACAAAAGATGCAAAAGCAGTTCATTCCAATGAGAAGGAAGGATTCAAAGAGGGGGAAGGGGCCACAGTGGTTGACAAAGGAAGTCAGAGATTGTATAGCATTAAAGAAAAAGAAGTATGACAGGGCTAAGATGAGTGGGAATACAGATGATTGGGAAAGTTTTAAGGAACAGCAGATCTTAACTAAAAAAGCAATACGGAGAGAAAAAATCAGGTATGAGCTCAGTCTAGCCAGGAATATAAAAGGGGATAGCAAAAGCCTTTTTAGCTATGTGAAGAGGAAGAAGATAGTTAAGAACAATGTTAGCCCCTTGAAGAATGAATTGGGAGAAATTGTTATGGGAAACAGGGAAATGGCAACAGAATTTAATGCGTACTTTAGATCTGTCTTCACCAGGGAGGACACAAGCAATCTCCCAGATGTATGGATGGGCCAGGGTCATAAGATATCAGAGGAATTGAAACAGATTGACATTAGGAAAGAAACTGTGATGAGTAGACTGATAGGACTGAAGGCTAATAAATCCCCGGGTCCTGATGGTCTGCATCCGAGGGTTCTAAAAGAGGTGGCTCAGGAAATTGCGGATGCATTGGTAATCATTTTCCAATGTTCCTTAGATTCAGGATCAGTTCCTGAAGATTGGAGAGTGGCTAATGTTATCCCACTTTTCAAGAAGGGAGGGAAGGAGAAAATGGAGAACTATCGCCCTGTTAGCCTAACGTCAGTCGTGGGGAAGATGCTTGAGTCCATTATTAAGGACGAAATAGTGGCACATCTTGATGGCAGAAATAGGATTGGCCGAGCCAGCAAGGATTTACCAAGGGCAGATCATGCTTGACTAATCTGTTGGAGTTTTTTTGAGGGTGTAACAAGGATGTTAGACGAGGGTAAGCCAGTGGATGTTGTATACCTAGATTTTCAGAAGGCATTCGATAAGGTGCCACATAGGAGATTGGTGAGTAAAATCAGAGCTCATGGCATTGGTGGCAGGGTTTCAACATGGATAGAAAACTGGTTGGCAGATAGAAAGCAAAGGGTAGCAGTGAATGGGTGTTTCTCGGACTGGCTGGAGGTGACTAGTGGGGTACCACAGGGCTCTGTATTGGGACCACAGCTCTTTATGATTTAGATAACGATTTAGTCAACGATTTAGATGAGGGCATTGTAAACTATATCAGCAAGTTTGCTGACGATACTAAACTGGGTGGCAGTGTGACATGCGAAGAGGACGTTAGGAGAATACAGGGAGACTTGGATAGGCTGGGTGAGTGGGCAGATACTTGGCAGATGTCATTCAATGTGAATAAATGTGAAGTTATCCACTTTGGAAGCAGGAACAAGAGGGCAGAGTATTGTCTGAACAGTGTAGAGTTAGGTATGGGAGAAATGCAAAGAGACCTAGGAGTCCTAGTTCACCAGTCAATGAAGGTGAATGAGCAAGTGCAACAGGCAGTGAAGAGGGCAAATGGAATGTTGGCCTTTGTTACAAGGGGAATTGAGTACAAGAGCAAGGATGTCCTTTTGCATTTGTACAGGGCCCTGGTGAGACCACACCTGGAATATTGTGTACAGTTTTGGTCTCCAGGTTTAAGGAAGGACATTCTGGCAATTGAGGAAGTGCAGCATAGATTCACTAGGTTGATTCCTGGGATGGCAGGGCTGTCTTACGCAGAGAGATTGGAGAGACTGGGCTTGTACACGCTGGAATTGAGGAGATTGAGAGGGGATCTGATTGAAACGTTTAAGATAATTAAAGGATTTGATAGGATTGAGGCAGGAAATATGTTCCAGATGTTGGGAGAGTGGATTGAGAATAAGAGGTCAGTTATTTAAAACAGAGTTGAGGAAGAGCTTCTTCTCCCAGAGAGTTGTGGAGGTGTGGAATGCACTGCTTCGGAAGACGGTGGAGGCCAATTCTCTGGATGCTTTCAAGAAGGAGCTAGATAGATATCTGATGGATAGGGGAATCAAGGGATATGGGGACAAGGCAGGGACTGGGTATTGATAGTGAATGATCAGCCATGATCTCAGAATGGCGGTGCAGACTCGAAGGGCCGAATGGTCTACTTCTGCACCTATTGTCTATTGTCTATTGTCTAAGTCTGTACGTTCTCTCTGTGACTGCATGGGTTTCCTTCAGGTTCTCCAGTTTCCTCCCACATTCCCAAGATGTACAGGTTAACAGGCTGATTGGTGGTAAGGGTGTAATTGGTCTGTTCTGGCTCGTTTGGCCAGAAGGGCCTGTTTAAGTGCTGTATCTCTAAATAAAAATAAAAAGAGAATGAAAAGTCCAACCCGTATTTGTTTTATTCTCTGCCCTGAGGCCAGGCTTATCAGCCTGACTGCTGTCCTTTCGCAGCGCAGGATAGAAATTAACTCGGTGACGGCCTTGGTGGATCCGTGAATTACTGGCCCATCTATCTGCACAGTAAATGACTCTGCTTTGGACTGAAAACATACTACAAGCTTAACAATGTGCACTAGTGGATTTACTCCATAAAATAAGGGACAAATTGAAAACAAATGAATGGACTGAATCAGCCAGACAGACTAAAGTTTCTTAAAGGATATTAGATTGAAAAAACATGCCCCATCAATAACCAACACAAATCGAAATGCAAAATAAAAATAAATCCTGGAACTGCAGCAGATGATTTCTATTTGATTGATATGGGCAGAAAACTAGGGAAGAAGGATATTAGAAAATGAAGTGTTACTAATAGATAAAGATTAGTAGAATACTCACAGTATTCTCGCTTATTCTAATAGCATAGCAAGCTCATGCACGGTAGTAGACAGGAACCTTGAAATTGTTCACCTACATCTTAATGGTGATAAAAGAAAAAACATTGTGAATCATCATGATGCTGATTGTGGAAGTCTCATAATGATCAAAATGTTCAATAGCAAGAACAGCGTCGCTGGCTTTCCCCGTACAAATCTGTGTAAGCAAAATTAGGCACGCATGTGGAGGTCAACATGGTTCAGTTTGCAACTTTCTGTTCAGGGTCAAGGGAGGCAGCACAGAGGTGTAACACAATGCTTTTCAACACCCCCACTGTAAGATCTGGGTCCATTTCCCACTGCTATCTGTAACGAGGTTGTACATTCTCACCAAGGGTGGCGGGTGGAGATACGTCTCTACCAAAGGAGGTGTAATGTCCTTGCCTCCTCTAGCCTGTGGGTCACCCCTGGGCAAGGTGTGGCACCTGCTTAGCGCACCTGAGTCACGGTCAAGTGACACCATAAGAGATGGTCGTATGAGCAGCTGATATGTATCACGAGTCCTGGTTATGCGACCTTTGATGACAGGCAGAAAATCTCTGAAGAGTATTGATAATGGCTGGGATCACCTGTCTTGTAAAAACACTGCTCAGAAGAAATCAATCAATCAATCAATCTCTCTCTCTCTCTCTCTCTCACACACACACACACACACACACACACACACACACACACACACACACACACACACACACACACACACACTTCAATCACAGAATCATTCTCATAAACTTCTTCTGGACTCAACTCACACTGCAAGTTATTGTTTAGAGAATCCTGTTCCCAAATCCCTTTGCACCTCTGATGTCTGAATTTTCTTCCCACTTAGAGAATAGTCTGCGCCTTTATTTCTTCTACCAAAGCGTATGACCATACACTTCTCCTCAATATTTTCCATCTGTCATTTATTTGCCACAGTCCCAATCTGCCTAAGTCATTTTGCAGACTCCCTGCTTCCTGAACACTATCTACCCCTCCACCTACCTTCATAACGTCTGTATACCTGGCCACAAGGTTATCAATTTTGTCATTCAAATCCTATCCAAGTCCAAAAGACCAGGAGATGTAGGAGCAAAATTAGGCCATTTGGCCCATCAAGTCTGCTGTGTTATTTCGTCATGGATGATCCAATTTTCCTCTCAGCTCCAGTCTCCTGCCTTCTCCCCTTACCCCTCAATGACCTCACCAATCAAGAATCTATCAATCTCTGCCTTAAATATGCATAAAGACTTCCACAGATTCGCCACCGTCTGGAGAAAGAAAGTTCTCCTGATCTCCATTCTAAAAGGATGTGCCTCAATTCTGAGAATGTGTCCTCTAGTCTTAGACACACCCAATATAGGAAACAACCTCTCCACATCCACTTTATCACAGCCTTTCACCATTCAGTAGGTTTCAATGAGGTCACCCCTCATTCATCTGAATTCCGGCGAATACAGGCCCAGAGCCAACAAACACAATTCATGTGAGAAGCCATTCAATCCTGGAATCATTTTCATGAACCTCCTTCGAACCCTGTCCAGTTTCAGCACATCCTTTCTAAGATAAGGGGCCCAAAGTGCTTTCAATGCAGTTCAGGATATGAGATCAGTTAATTAAATTATCCAGAATTAAATAGGCAGGTGACAGTGAAGCTGTTGGATTGCCATAAAACATAATTTTTTTGAGTTATGGAGTTGCATGGTATTGAGGCAGCATATTCTGCCCATCATGTTTATGCAGACCATCAAGTGTCTATTGAGGGCTTCACCTAGAAAGAGAGATTGGATTAGCTGGGGCTTTTTTTCCCTGGAATGTCTGAGGCTGAGCGGGTGACCTCATAGAATTATATAAAATCATGAGGGATCTAGAAAAGGCGATTGGCCAGCATCCTTTTCCCAGGGTAGAGGAGTCTGAGTCGAAGATGAGAGGAAAAGATTTAAAGGGGTTCTGAAGAGCAAATATTTCAAAGGGGGGTGGGGATAGGCAGATGGAACAAGCCGCCAGAGGAAGTGGTAGAGGCAGATGTAATTACAACACTTAATAACACATCTGTGCAGTTTATTTGATAGAAAGGGATTCTATTTATTTATTTTATTTCGAGATGCAGTGTGATCACAGGCTCTTTGGCCCAATACGTCCATGCTGCCCCATTACACTCCTGTGGCCAGTTAACCTTCAAACCCATACGTCTGTGGAATGTGAAAGGAAAGCAGATGGTCATGAGAGTGTGGAATTGGCTGTCAGTACAAGTGGCCCATGTGAGCTTGATTTCAACGTTTAAGAGAAGTTTGTATAGGTACATGGATGGTAGGGTTAAGAAGGGCAATGTTCCCAGTGCAGGTGAATAGGCGCAGGCAGTTTAAATGGTATTCGACAGGGACTAGATGGGACAAAGGGCCTGTTTCTGTGCAGTTCTTCTCTATGACACCCAGAGGAAACGTGGTCATGAGGAGCACATACAAACTCCTTATAGACATTGGTGGGAAATGAATCTATGTCCCTGGTCCTATGGTTCCAAGCTGCTCAAAAGTTTTGAGGGATATGGGCCAGATGCGGGCAAATGGGATTAGCTGAGATATTTAACTAGGTCACCTTGGACAAGATGGACAGAAGGATCTCAAAGGTTTCAAAGGTACATTTAATGTCAGAGAAATGTGTATAATGTACGTCCTGAAATGCTTTTTCTTCGCAACCATCCACGAAAAACCAAGGAGAGTCCCCAAAGAATGAATGACAGTTAAATGTTAGAACCCCAAACTCCCCACAGCTTCCCCCCACATGTAAGCGGCAGCAAAGCAACGAGCCGCTCTCCCCCACTGGCACAAAAAAAATCATCGGCACCCACCTCCAAGCACTCAAGCATGCAGGAAAGCAAGATCTGCTTCCGTTCTGAATAACTCGATGAACAGAGATCAAATCCAGATCTCAGCAGAGCTCTGATTTAACCAGTTTACAGTCCTCCATACATTGCCACAGTGGCTGACCTTCGGAAGTACTTCAATTGTCAAGAGGTGTTTGATATGTGCCAAGTTCTCTTATCCTGGACTGTCAGCTGGATCAAGGTACACAATGATCTGCATCCGACATGATTATCCATCCGAATAACCCTGATAATCCAGAGAACCCACATGTTAATCATTGGTATTTGGAAATATAATCTCACCTGCAAACATGGCTGGATCTTTTTCAGCTCTTTTGTCTGCTCTCCTTTATGAAAATGGTCTCTGAGTATCCGTATTCAGCCAGGTTTCTACCCAGAGTTGCGTGAAGCAGTGAGGGGTCAGCGCCTATGGAGCTAAGAGTTCAGTGAGGTGGTGAAGGGTTAGCGAAGGGGTCAGTTAGCACTGGGCAAGGGGATGGTGAGTGTGACAGTTCGGGCTCAATGAGCAGACGAATGTGCGGTCAGTGAGGGAGCCAAGAGGGCCGGAGAAATGTCAGCAAGATGGGATGTAAGAGTCAGTGAGGAGAGAGGGGGCTGTGACTGAGGGGTCAAGAAGAACAGAGAGGAAGCAGTGATCAGGCCGAGAGAGTTGCTGAAGGGCCAGTGAAAGGTCAGTGGGCAGGACAGTGAAGGGTCAGGGAGCAGGGCAGTGAAAGGTCAGGGAACAGGGCAGTGAAGGGTCAGGGAGCAGGGCAGTGAAAGGTTAGGGAACAGGGCAGTGAAGGGTCAGGGAGCAGGGCAGTGAAAGGTCAGGGAACAGGGCAGTGAAGGGTCAGGGAGCAGGGCAGTGAAAGGTCAGGGAGCAGGGCAGTGAGGGGTCAGTGAGGGGTCAGTGAGCAGGGCAGTGAAGGGTCAAGGAGCAGGGCAGTGAGGGGTCAGTGAACAGGGCAGTGAAGGGTCAGTGAGCAGGGCAGTGAAGGGTCAGGGGGCAGGACAGTAAGGCTTCAGTGAACAGGGCAGTGAAGGGTCAGTGAGCAGGGCAGTGAGGGGTCAGTGAGCAGAGCAGTGAGGGGTCAGTGAACAGAGCAGTGAAGGGTCAGGGAGCAGGACAGTAAGGCTTCAGTGAACAGGGCAGTGAAGGGTCAGTGAGCAGGGCAGTGAGGGGTCAGTGAACAGGGCAGTGAGGGGTCGGTGAGCAGGGCAGTGAAGGGTCAGTGAGCAGAGCAGTGAAGGGTCAGAGAACAGGGCAGTGAAGGGTCAGGGAGCAGGGCAGTGAAGGGTCAGGGAGCAGGACAGTAAGGCTTCAGTGAACAGGGCAGTGAAGGGTCAGTGAGCAGGGCAGTGAGGGGTCAGTGAACAGGGCAGTGAGGGGTCGGTGAGCAGGGCAGTGAAGGGTCAGTGAGCAGAGCAGTGAAGGGTCAGTGAACAGGGCAGTGAGGGGTCAGTGAGCAGGGCAGTGAAGGGTCAGTGAGCAGAGCAGTGAAGGGTCAGAGAACAGGGCAGTGAAGGGTCAGGGAGCAGGGCAGTGAAGGGTCAGTGAGCAGAGCAGTGAAGGGTCAATGAGCAGAGGAGCAGCGAAGGGTCAGTAAGCAGGGCAGTGAAGGGTCAGGGGGCAGGACAGTGAGGGGTTAGTGAGCAGGGCAGTGAAAGGTCAGGGGGCAGGACAGTGAGGGGTTAGTGAGCAGGGCAGTGAAAGGTCAGGGGGCAGGACAGTGAGGGGTCAGTGAGCAGGGCAGTGAAGGGTCAGTGAGCAGGGCAGTGAAGGGTCAGGGGGAAGGACAGTGAAAGGTCAGTGAGCAGGGCAGTGAGGGTCAGTGAGCAGGGCAGTGAAGGGTCAGTGAGCAGGGTAGTGAAAGTTTCAGGGGGCAGGACAGTGAAGGGTCAGGGGGCAGGACAGTGAAAGGTCAGTGAGCAGGGCAGTGAAGGGTCAGGGGGCAGGACAGTGAGGGCTGTAAGAGGTCAATGAGCAGGGCAACATACAATCAATGAGTGTGTCATTGTGTGGAGCAGTACAGCAATGCAGGATCCTTAGTGGGGATGCCTGGCAAGCAGGGCACTTAGTAGCACTGAATGGGGTAGTGAGGAGAAGCCAGGTAGTTCAGGGAGTAGGACACTGAGGAGTTTAATGAGTGGTCAGCATGGGTTGGGTGAGGAAACAAGGATGAAACAAAGAACCAAAAATGAAGAAAATAAATTCAGAGGACAGCAAATATAATTATTATCATATTATTGAGATGCAGTCTGGAAAAGGCACTTCCAGCCCTTCAAACTGTGCCACACAACAGTCCATAAGACATGGGAGCAGAACTAGGCCATCTGGCCCATTGAATCTGCTCCGCCATTCATTCATGACTGATCCTTTTTTTCAATCTCCACCTCAACCCCAGATCCTAGTCTTCTCCCCATAATCTTTGACTCCATGTCCAATCAGGAACCTATCAATCTCTGCCTTAAATACACCCAAAAACCTGGCCCCCACAATTGCATGTGGCAACAAATTCCACAAATTCACCACCCTTTGGCTAAAGATATTTCTCTGCAATCCTGTTTTGAAAGGGCGCCCCTCTATCCTGAGGCTGTGCCCTCTTGTCCTTGCATCTCCCACCATGGGAAACATCCTTTCCACATCTACTCTGTCTAGGCTTTTCAACATTCGAAAGGTTTCAATGAGATCCCCCATCATCCTTCTGAATACCAGTGAGTACAGACCCAGAGCCATATGATAACCCTTTCACTCCTGGAATCATCCTTGTGAACTTCTTCTGGAACCCCTCCAATAATGCCAGCACATCTTTTCTAAGATGAGGAGCCCAAAACTCTTCACAATACTCAAGGTGAGGCCTCACCAGTGCCTTATAAAGCCTCAGCATCACATCCCTGCTCTTGTATTCTAGACTTCTTGAAATGAATGCTAACGTGGCATTTGCCTTCCTCACCACCGACTCAATCTGTAAGATAACCTTCAGGGAGTTCTGCACAAGGACTCCCAAGTCCCTCTGCATCTCAGAGTTTTGGATTTTCTCACCATTTAGAGAATTTATTTCTACTGCCAAAGTACATGACCATGCATTTTCCAATATTGTATTTCATTTGCCACTTTCTTGGCCGTTCTTCTAATCTGCCTAAGTCCTTCTGCATCCTACGAGTTTCCTCAACACTTCCTGCCCCTCCACCAATATTCGTATCATCTGAGAAGTTCTCAACAAAGCTAGCTATTCCATCATCTAAATCATTTATATACAATCTAATTGTATAATCTCCTATAATCTCCTATCTAATCCTAACAACAAGACAAATTATGATGGCCAATTAACCTTTGGGCTGTGGGAAGAAACTGGAGGGCCTGAAGAAAACCCATGCTGTCATGGGGAGAACAAATTCCTACAGGCAGTGGTGGGAATTGAACCCAGGTCACTGCTACTGTAAAGTGTTATGCTATGCTATTGTTCCACCCCATAAGGGCAAGAGTTATGGAGAAAAAAAAATAATAATAACATAGAAAGTTCCGGGAGGTTCTGGGCTGAAAAGAAACATGGATTGGAAAGGTTTAGAAGGTTAAACAGGGGTAAATGGAACTAGCTTGAATGGGCAGCTTGGTCAGCCTGAATCAATTGGGCTGAATGGCCTGTTTCCATGTTGGATAATCCTATAATAAAAATCAAAAATCAACTTTATTTGCTATACAGTATACAATATGTATGATTACATATTAGGAACTTGCTGTAGTGTGTTGGTAGGACATGCAACAAAAAACAATATTCAACAATTCTAAAAGAGTGAAGAATTATATAAAAATAAATTGGAGGTTGAAGAATTTATGCACTTTTTATTCCATATCTATTTCTTAACCTGTAACTTATTTTACTAATTCTTTATTCTTTAGAATTGTTGGATATTCTCTTTTGTTGTGCGTTGTGCCCTGACAAACAACTGATTCCTAATACATGTAAATGTGTATGGTGAATAAAGCTGATCCTTGATCCTTGAAAAGTGATGCTGTACTGAACACAGGTTTGAATTTTTGCTAAGCTTTAGAGTGAAGGTTGCTGGAAATTCAGCTTGAAGAGTTATTGCAATAGTAAATGCTTCAATTTCAGTGGATTTACAGACCAGCGACAACAGCATTGCTGATAAATGGGGAGTTGTCAGTCCAGCAAAGTGCCTCTCATAAGCTGCAAAAGAGATCTAAAACAGTCACAGCAGGAACCTACAAAGAGCATCAGTAATTCCTAAGACACTGCCACATATGAGGTGAAGCTGAAACTCTGAAGATAATTTAAGTTAGATTGAATAGTGCTTGTCGCTTATAAGGTCTAGACTGCAGCAAAGCATCATGCATTTCTTCTTGAAAGCAGTAAGAAACCACCGCTTGCTGAGCTAGTAACATTTTTGTGGAGGGCAAAAGATGAAAATTACAAAGGCCTTGCAGGAGAAGTGCTGATGAGGATTGCCAAGGTGGTGCTTGCATTACAGTGCATGTGCTATAAGGGGACTTAGGACAAACTTGGTTTATTTTTCACCTGTGCAACACACAGCTAGAACCACATCATCAAGTTTACCAATGACACGACCGTGGTGGGTCTCATCAGCAAGAACGATGAGTCAGCTTACGGAGAGGAGGTGCAGCGGCTAACGGACTGGTGCAGAGCCAACAACCTGTCTCTGAATGTGAACAAAACAAAAGAGATGGTTGTTGACTTCAGGAGGGCACGAAGTGATCACTCCCCACTGAACATCGATGGCTCCTCGGTAGAGATTGTAAGAACACCAAATTTCTTGGTGTTCACCTGGTGGAGAATCTCACCTGGTCCCTCAGCACCAGCTCCATAGCAAAGAAAGCCCAGCAGCATCTCTACTTTCTGCGAAGGCTGAGGAAAGTCCATCTCCCACCCACCGCCCCGTACTCATCACATTCTACAGGGGTTGTATTGAGAGTATCCTGAGCAGCTGCATCACTGCCTGGTTCGGAAATTGCACCATCTCAGATCGCAAGACCCTGCAGCGGATAGTGAGGTCAGCTGAGAAGATCATCGGGGTCTCTCTTCCCGCCATCACGGACATTTACACCACATGTTGCATTCGCAATGCAAACAGCATTATGAAGGACCCCACTCACCCCTCATATAAACTCTTCTCCCTCCTGCCGTCTGGGAAAAGGCACCGAAGCATTCAGGCTCTCACAACCAGACTGTGTAACAGTTTCTTCCCCCAAGCTCTCAGACTCCTCAATACCCAGAGCCTGGACTGACACCTTACTGCCCTATTGTCTTGTTTATTATTTATTGTAATGCCTGCACTGTTTTGTGCACTTTATGCAGTCCTGGGTAGGTCTGTAGTCTAGTGTAGTTTTTTTTCTGTTGTTTTTTACGTAGTTCAGTCTCATTTTTGTACTGTGTCATGTAACACCATGGTCCTGGAAAAACGTTGTCTCATTTTTACTATGTACTGTACCAGCAGTTATAGTTGAAATAACAATAAAAGTGATGACTTCACTTGACTTGGCTTGACCTTGGTTCCCCTCAAATGAGACGGGTAAATTTCAAATGAGATATGTGAGGCTGCATTTTATACAGAGAATGGTGTGTTTCTGGAATGTGCTGCCAAAGGTAGAGGTGGAGGCAGATACGATAGAGGCCTTAAGACTATCACATGAATATACTGAGCATGGAGGGTTATGGACCCAAAGGGAATACTTTGACTAGATGGCACTTCAGCAGAACGTCATGGGCCATAGGGCCTGCTTCTGTGCTGTAGTAGTCTTTGTTCCAGCTCAGGCATCATTGCTTGGACAAACAAGCATACATCGGTTCATCAATCACCAGCCAAAATCAGAGTCACAGAGCATAGAACATTAAAACACCATACAGGCCCTTTGGTCTACGATGTTGTGACAACCTTTTAACCAATTCTAAGATCAATCTCCCTACATTGACTTCATTTTTCAGTAATCCATGTACTGAACAGTTTCTTAAAGGTCCCTAATGTATTTGCCTCCACCACCACCCTTGACAGGGTGTAAACAAAAACTTATCTCTGACTCTTCCCCCCCCCCCATAACTTCCTCCAATCACCTTAAAATTGAAGCCCTTGGTATTAGTCACTTTCGCCTTGGGAAAGAAGACTCTAGTGGTGGAATCTTGAAACCTCTATCATTGCCTCTCATTCCCCTTCAATCATTGGATCTGGAATGGAGTATACTTGTTAGTGTCTGTCAGGTAGAGTGACTTCACATCATGCAAAAAAAAACAGAATAGGCCCACATTCAGGATGCTGAAAGGAGCAGCTCATTCATTCATTACCATCCAATATAATGCAGCAAATAAGTTGTGTGATAAAAGTCCAGGTTTTGCACAGAGGCTGTACATCATTGTCGCCACTGTCAACTCCATAAGACCATGGATTCATTCAGTGAAGATAGTGTGAGACTCTTCCTTTTCAAAGTTCAAGGTAATTTTATTTTTATCCGAGAGCATATGTCTCACCATGTACTACCTTGAGATTAATTTTCTTGCAGGCATTAACAGTAGAATAAAAATACAGTAAAACCAATGAAAAACTGCACACAAAGACTGGCAAACAATCAATGTTCAAAAAAAACCAAACTCAGCAATTGCAAAAAGAAATATTTAAAAAAATAAGTAATACTGAGAACCTGAGTGATACAGTCTTTAAATGTTTTAATAGGTTTCAATAGGAACATTTAATGTCAAAGAAATGCATACAATATACATCCTGAAAATCTTTTTCTTTGCAAACATCAATGAAAACAGAGGAGTGCCCCAAGGAATGAATGACAGATAAATGTTAGAACCCCAAAGCTCCCCCAGCTCAACACTCCCATGCATAAGCAGCAGCAAAGCAATGATCCCCCTCCCCCACGAGCAAAAAAACAACGGCACCACCCCCACCGAGCATTCAAGTGTGCAGTAAAGCATCAATAAAGACACAAACTTGCAGTACCCCAAAGACTATTCATTCACCCAGTAATTCGACATACAGTAGGCTCTCTCTCTCCCTAATAAAGGAAAAAGAGGTGTCCCCATTTCACAGCAAGAGGGGAGACATAACATCTCACTGATTTATGGTGTCAAAAATCTGTTGCGTCGCTTCTTCTGAGCTCTGTGCCCAAAGAACTCGGGTCTCTGGGCACACACCCAGCAGCCAGCCCGCTGCTTTCGGTCTTCCGTCTCGCACGACACACCAGCTTTCTGTGGCGGCACTGACCTCGAGTCCGCCCACCTCCAGAGCTGCAAGCTCCCAGAACTCCGATGGTGCGCTCCTTTTCCAGGCCGGGTCCTTCGTATATCGAATCGCAGTCAGTCATGAGACCCCGAGAGCGGGTCCCATTTTCACAAAGAACCGAAGTCACGTGTAACTCCCAGGTCAGGGTCTTCAAAAGAACCCTGAAAGGAAAAAATAGAGATATTAAAGATAGAAATAGAGCTGTTTCCCAAGATGCATGCAAAGGAGTCACCTTTAGGTGCTGTCGTCTACCTAAGCTCCACCCTCAGAATCTATAATCTGGAATCAGTTCAGAGTTGAGGTGAGTGATGCTAACAATGCCAGTTGAGGATCCCTTGGTTGAATGGTAATACCTATTCCTAAACCTGCACCTCTTTGCTGATGGTAACAGCAAGAAGAGATCATGGCCTGGATGATCGGGTACTTGCTGGATTCTGCTTTTTTGTGGCAGCGCTCCTCGAAGGTGTGCTCAACGGTTCAGAGGGCTTTTCCTGTAGTGGACTGGGCTGTATCTACTACTTTTTGAAGGCTTTTCCATTCTTAGTCATTGGTGTTCCCATAACAGGCCTTGATACAATCAGTCAGTATACTCTCCAAGAAAGTAGTAGGATCAAGCATCAGAATTGGTGGTGGGGTCAAATACAGGAGGTTTCAGGTATAAAATAAACAGAAAGTGAAAAAAGAGTAGTGTAAGGAAAATCATTTTAACACAGTGTATAATTTTGGACCAGTGTGGTGGATAGAGGCTCTATTGTGGTCTTCACAAAGAAGACAATTGTGGGCATGCTTTGTTGGTGCTAGAAGCATGGCGGTATTTGTGGGCTGCCCCAGCACAATCCTTGCTGATGTGATTTGATGCAATTGACTTACATCACTGAATGTTTCAATGTTATGATGTACAAATAAAGCAAGTCAACCATGTCCTTATCTTTGAATTGAATACATATATACTTGTAAATTTGTAAAGATACCAGCCTTAGTTAGAGTGACATGTTCAATTTTTTCAAAAACTCTCTCTAGAAAGGGTGTGAAAGATGGTGATGGTTCAGTTACTGGGTGTATTGAATGCAGAAAATTAATGAGTTTTGAATATTAAGGGAATTGAGAGAAGGGAGTTTAATACTAGAGACTGGTGCTAAAGTAAAAAAATATCAACAGCTTTTCCACAGGCAAGTTGCAGTTTTTCAGGTTAAGCTGCAATTATTCCTTTAGCAGCTGCAGCAAGCTGATCTCTCTCACAATCCAACTGTTTTCTGAACACTGTCGTGACTCAGAATCCTCATCTGAAGTCATGAGGAAGCTTCCGTGTGCATTTGAGCAGTAACCCCAAATGTTCATTTATTAAAGAGATCTCAGGAAATTGACTGAGGTTCGCTTGTAAAGATGTGAATGCTTGATCTCTATCAAACTGCTAGAGTGCATTAACTTTTAACAACCTTCTTTAAACTTGATCAAAAATACTAACGTCTGGTGTGGAGTCAAAATAAGTGAGTTTCACATGAGTGGCTGTCACAGATGTATTTGGTTGTGTGAAGCTTATATTGACTGTGTACACTTTTAAGACTGAGGTTGGCAGATTCTTATTGATCAAGAGTGTGAAAGGTTATTAGGATGAGCTAAATAGGGATTGTGGTGAAAGAGTAGAAAGATCTTAAAGAACAAAACAGTGGAGGTGATATTGATGAGGGGGAAAATAAACTGAAGGTCTACAGGGAAAAGAGAATGAGACTCATGGGATTGCTCTGTTATCTGGTGGCTGAATGGCCTCATTGAATACTGTAAAAAGTAGTAGTTCTGCCTCAGTGTTTTCAACCAATTGGATCTTTCACTTTGGGTTTGTGTGTTTGCTTTCAGCTTGGTGACAACGAAGGAAATAGCAGGTTCAAGGACCCGTCATCCCCCCATGTCTCCATCAGACTTCCTGGACAAACTAATGGGAAAGACATCAGGATACGACGCAAGAATTAGACCCAACTTTAAAGGTATGTTCTGGTATAAAAACAGGAATTGCTGGAAATACTCAGCTGGTCAGGCAGCACATGGTAGACCAAGAGAGTTATTCAGACTTGTTTGTGACCTTTCATCCCTGTTGGGAAAAGTTAGAGATTAAAATGTATTCATTGGTAATGAAAGAGGGAGGAGAAGAGTGAATGGACAAAGGCATAAAATGGGACGGAAGGCAGGAGAGTTTACATGCAGTGGCCACTTTATTAGGTACAGAAATGGAACCCAGTGTAGTCTTCTGCTTCTGTAGCCCATCCACTTCAAAGTTCAACGTGTTGTACATTCAGAGATGCTCTTCTGCACGCCAGTGTTGTAATACATAGTTATTTGAGTTACTGTCGCCTCCTGTCAGTTGGACCGGGCTGGCTATCCTCCTCTGATCTCTCTCATTAACAAGGCATTTTTTCCCTCGGAATGTTCATTTGGTTTTTTTTTGCATGATTCTCTGTAAACTTGAGACTACTATGCATAAAAATCCCAGTAGGTTAAAGGTTTATGAGATAACTCAAACCAACAACCATACTGCAGTCAAAGTCACTTAGGTCACATTTCTTCCCCATTCTGAACCCCTTGACCATGTCTGCATGCTTTTATGCCCTATATTAAAGTACATGATTAGCTGATTAGGTATTTGCATTAATGAGCAGGTATACAGGCGTACCTAATGTAGTAGCCATTGAGTGTAAATACTGATGCTATAAGGTAAAGGGAAGTAACAGCAGAACAAGTAAACTATAGGCTAAATGTCGAATGTGAGCAAAATCATTATCTGAAAGAGCTGAACTCAGCATTGAGTCTCTCTGTTGTCTTGCAGGGTATTTCTAGCATCTGCAGCATTTTGACTTCTACAACATGACTGCAACCTTAAAGAAGATGTGCACTTTTCAGAAGTGGACTGCAATGATAACATATTGCTAATGTTCATTCATCAGTGGGTGTTGTGACAAAGTGAATATCAAAAACAAGTGGAAGTGAAGGTGCATGAATATGCAAAGCCAGGAGATGGAACATTTGCCAGTCTCACTAGCGCATATATCATGTGTCTGCTTACTACTTGCTCTGTAAAGGCTTAATTCTACATTTTTAAAGTATTTCCTTACCACACTATTTGGCCCATCGGGTTTATACTAACTCATAGAACAATTGTATTTCCCCATTAATTTTCCTTGTATGCATTCTTTCCACAACTCCCCCACCCCAACTCGATCAATTGCCTATAAACTTGGGGCAAGTTGTAATGGCAAATTAACCTACCAACCTGAGAAGTGGAAGGAAGGTGGATAACACAGAGGAGAACTATGCATCATGGAGAGAACACGCTAAACTCTGAACAGATAGCACTGGATATCAGGAGAGAACCTGGATTTACTAAATGCATCATTGTGTTGCCCTCGCCTCAATGAACTATCCCCTGAACTAGGCTCAGATTTCCCCTCCATTAGCAAATGGAGAAAGATGTCACCATTACCACAGCAACCAACATGCCAGAGAGTGATTGTTCTGCATAGCAAAGTTTTACATGCTCATAAAGTAACACTTGGCTAACAGTGAGGACCTTCCTAGTACTCAGACCTTCTTGCAGATGTGAAGAGTATAAAAAGAGAGCATTCAGCACCCACAGTTGATGTGCTGTATGTTCCTGTGCCTAACATCACGGAAACCGTGGTGTTTTGTCATTGCCAACACATCACCCTTGATATTATCCAGGGCACTCCTAAAGAGAGGACATGGAGACAATGCTTCTAATAGCGGGAGAGTCTAGGACTACAGGATACAGCCTCAGAATAGAAGGATATCCTTCAGAATAGAAGTGTACCCAAGTCTTTGGGGTAACTGCAAGTCTGTGTCTTTGCTACTGCTGTGCTCACACTTGAGTTGTGGAGGGGCTAATGCTTGCTTCTTTTTGCCAGTGGGGGGGGGGATTGTTGCTCACTGCTGCTTATGCACAGGAGGGGGGAGCTGGGGGGTGGACATTGGGGTTCTAACATTTAACTATCATTCATTCTTCGGGGCACTCCTCCGTGGATGGTTGTGAAGAAAAAGCATTTCAGGATGTATATTGTATACGTTTCTCTGATATTAAATATACCTTTGAAACAGATGAGGAGGAGGCATTTCTTTAACCAGAGGGTGGTGAATCTGAGGATGCCAAGATATTAGGTATATTTAAAGCAAAGTCTGATTTGGTCTTGATTAGTAAAGGTGTCAAACATTATTGAGAGGAAAAATAAATCAGCCATGATGGAGTGGCAGAGCAGATTTGATTGGCTGAATTACCTAATTCTGTTCCTATATCTTATGAAGCCCTACACAGTCATCTTGTCGATAACATTAAACTGAAACATTATCTGTTCTCTCAAATGGATTTAAAATAACTTATTCGTAATGTCCACACCCTTATCACTTAATTCATTTTTAGTCTCATGTGGTTTTATAGTCACAAACCAATTTTTTTGAGAGATCTGGTTGTGCATTTATTATTTACTGTTACCTACCTTCTCAATTAATGTCTGCATTGCGAACCAAATTAAGTTAAACATTTTCACAGTTGCAGATCTAGTGTTTCTACTGAAAACCCTCAAAACAATTAGAATGACCATCATTCTTATAGATCATCCTATTAAAATGTCTAGGTTTTAAATAAGTTATTTTATTTGGAACAGTACTGATCATAGAGATAGTGAAAATTACATTGGGTGTAAATTTTGAAAGCTCGGTTCTGTATTTAATAAATGTGAATTTTCAGGCCTAGATGAATACAACACCAGGAGTGCAAGTATTCTACTTTTAAAGGATTACATTTATGGTTCAGTTATACTGAGAATCAGAAAGGTAATCTGGTCAGCGTATTAACTGCCAAGGCTGGATTAGTGGAGCTGTTCCAGTTATATAGAGAACTGTCTCCAGGATATTTCTGCTAAAGCCAAATCTGAGAAAATTTGATTTTGGAGACACCAGGCTGAGTGTGTGTGGAGAGATTAACTGAACTGAGCCTCAATCTTTAAGTTTAGATGAATAAGAACTGATCTCATTGAAATGGGCATAAGTCTTACAGTGATTGACAGGGTGGTTGCACAGAGAATATTGCCCCGGCTGATATGTTTAGAATCAAGGGGCAGAGTCTGAAAATAAAAGCTCAGGAATTCAAGGGTGAAAGTTGTTCCCAGAAAGGAGAATTTTTAGTGCGCTCAACCCAAGATGACTGTGGATGCTATATTGAATATATTCAACAGATACACTCAGTGGCCACTTTATTAGATACAGTTGTGGAACCCTAAGGGGCCTTCTACTTTAGTCGACCATCTACTTTAAGGTTTACTGTACTGTGCGTTCAGAGATGGCTCTTCTGCCCACTATTGTTGTAACACATGGTTACTTGAGTTACTGTCATCTTTCTGTCAGCTTGAACCAGTCTTGAACAAAACCTGAAATACCCTAAATCAACCTCAGACTATATTTCCCTTGGCTGATGGTCAGCTCTTGATCTGTTAATCTCTAATATATTCAGGAAACTTTTTGTGGCTTCTTCCATGTAGCTAAACACAAAATATTTGTTTAGTTTCTTTGCCATTTCCTTATTCCCTAATAAAACTTCTCCTTTCACACTCTGTAAAGAACTCACTAGCCAACTGGTGGGTTTTGTCTCTTGTCCATGCATATCTTTGCAATCTTTCATCTGTATACAGATCAATAGAAACTTCTGCAGCTTGCCATTGCGTTTCTCTAGATTTGAGAAATAATCTGCTCCCAAAGAAATAAAGGTCAGAGCAGGAAAACTAGATAGGATGTTAGTGAAGGGTGATTACAGGGAACTAAGTCAGGGAATGGAACTGATAGAAATGTTCTGATTACCAGCATCAACTTGATAGGCTCAATGGGGTCCATGACATAAGAGAATCTGATTCACTCTATCAATATTCAACACTATAATAACACAACCAAAAGTAGTTTTCTATCTACATCTCCAATAATAAAGCTATTTGCTAAAGGTAAATTGTCAATATGTGTGATATTTTCCTTAACAAAGCACTCCATAAGGAATATTCAAATTAACTTATGTTTTCCACTTGCCATTTCAATAATGTTCATTGCTTGTTATCTGTTCCCCATTTCCAGTTAATTGCTAAGAAAGTTTCAGTATGGGATCCATTTAATCACTTTCCAATTAGAGGGATTAATGTCAGTGCTAAAGAAGGATTGAAACTGTGATTGAGAATTGAGTGACTTCAAATTATGAATAACTTCCTCAAACTACAAATAGGTTTGGAGATAGGCAATGAACAGAAAACAGGAGTCTCCTGATTATATCAAGGAAGTGCAGGCTGTTATGAGCTAAAAAGAGCAGCTCACAAGTATATGATTGAAAGGTGATGCATTGTTTGACATGTGACATACTGTCAATCAAACAATGAACATGTTATATTCATTGTTTGACATGAGTTTTCTTGATCTTTAACATACAATCTCTTTTTAAGAATACAGACAGTCCCCGAGTTACGAACGTCTGACTTACGGCCCACTCGTACTTACGAAAGGCCTGTCATAAAGCCTTTTACATTGAAAATCCGAGTTACTGTAAATACAGTACAATGGTTCGCAGTAACGAACGCACGCAGTACGTTGTGATGCTCATGAAAACATTGCGCGGCTTCAGCAGTTCGTCGCCTCGTGGAAAGCTGTCCCGCCACTTTAAGTCAGATCACATTGCCGTTGACACTGTGCTGAGTGTGTGACTTTGTATTTGGCTTAATTTTTTCTCATAATTACCCTTGTAACCATGTCTTTAAAGTGTAAATCCAATGCAAGTGTTTGTGATGCATCAAAGAAAAGGAAAACGATCACGATTGAAAAAATATTGGAAATAATAAAGCGATCGGAAAGAAGTGAGACGCCATCGGCCATTGGAAAAGCGTTAGGCTACAGTCGGTCAACAATCGGAACAATTTTAAAGGATAAAGTGAGGATAATGGAGCATGTGAAAGCCCCTACCCCAAGGAAAGCTACAATTATCACTAAGCAACGCAGTGGTTTGATTATTGAAATAGAAAGGCTATTGTTAATTTAGTTAGACGATCAAAATCAGCATAATATTCCTATTAGACTTACTTTTGTGCAAGAAAAGGCTCGAAGCCTTTTCCAGGATTTAAAAGCTGCACGTACAGCAAGTGAAGGTGCTAGTGATGAAGAATTTGTTGCGAGTAGGGGTTGGTTCAATCGTTTCAAAATTAGGGCAAATTTACATAATATTAAAGTGCAAGGTGAAGCAGCGAGTGCCGATGTAAGTGCTGCGAGTGATTTTCCTGAAATGTTTTAAAAAATTATTGAGGAGGAAGGTTACTTGCCAGACCAAATATTTAATGTAGACGAGACTGGCTTATTTTGGGAAAAAAATGCCTGAAAGGACACATTTCGAAAGAGGGAAAAGTGCACCAGGGCATCAAAAGTGCATCAAAGAATAGGCTAACGTTATTGCTTGGGCGTAACGCATCCGGGGATTTCAAGCTCAAGCCTTTGCTTGTGTATCGCTCCCTAAATCCGAAGGCACTTCGCCATATCATTAAGGCATTTCTTCCCGTTATTTGGAAGGCAAATTCAAAGGCTTGGGTTACAATTGCCGTCTTTGAAGATTGGTTCTTGAACCATTTTGTTCCTGCAGTGGAACGTTATTGCTTGGCTACGAAAATTCCTTTCAAGATTCTCCTTGTACTTGACAACGCACCTGGACATCCAAGCACTTTAGATTACCCCAATGTAAAGATCATATTTCACATCGCTACTTCAGCCCATGGATCAGGGAGTCATAGCCTCATTGAAGGCGTATTATTTACGGCGGACCTTCTCACAAGCAGTCAGGGCTACCCAAGATGATGTGATGAGTTTAAGGGAGTTCTGGAGGGATTATAATATCTATGATGCCATCAAAAATACTGCTGATTCTTGGGATGAAGTGAAGCAGTCAAATATGAAAGGAGTGTGGTTTAAGTTGTGCCCCCAGTTTGCGCATGCTTCTCAGGGATTAATAAACTGCAGTTAGACATCAGTGAAAATGATGTAGAGTTGCTCGACTCCCATGCCGAAGAACTGACCAATGAAGACCATATGGAACTAGAGCAGCAGATGATAGCGTTTGAGAAAAAAGAAGACGACTGAGACCTAGAAACACCGGAACCGAAAAAGTTTGCGAGGAAAAAGTTAGCTGAAGCCTTTCGTCTCATTGAAGCAGGGATGACAAAGTTAGAGGAGCAAGAACCTAATACAGGGAGGTTCATCAAAGTTTGCATTGCAGTTACCAAGAACCTCAGCTGCTACAAGGCCATTTATGACAGAAAAAAACTGTACAAACCTTCCTTGATGCCTACCTCAAGAAATTAACTTCAATAGTAAATCTGCCGTCTCCAGCAGCTGAATTAAAACCTGACTCTCCAGCACCTGGTCCATCATAATGTTACCTCACGAATGCCCCTTCCGGTATGCAAGACATCGATGCAACTGTATGTAGTTAATTTTATTATTACGGTATTATTATTAATATGTACAGTACTGTTGTTATGCGTAAGATGTTTTAGTGTATGTATTTCGGTCAGCACCGCCGCCACTTGTCCCATTTAACCTGTCGCTGTACAGTGGATTTTAGGACCCGGGGCAGCTCAGGTTGCATCACCCGCGGTGTACAGTACAGTACGTACTGTTTGTTATGTACCTGTTCCATTGACGGAAAACAATCACGGTTGAAAATACTGCAAGGTGGAAATAATGAAGCGATTCCAAGAGGAGAGACGCATTCGGTCATTGCAAAATCGTTAGGCTGCAGTCGGTCACCGATCGGAACAATTTTAAAGGTTAAAGTGAGAATAATAGAGCATGTGAAAGGCGCTGCCCTGATTAAAGCTACAATTATTACTAAGCAACGCAGTGTTTTAATTATTGGAATACATACGTTTCTTAAGTGTTTTATATGCATAGAAAGGTAAAATATATACTATATACTAAGACAAACGTTTGACGAACTGACGCTAAATAATACCGGATGTACTTGTTCCGACTTCCATACAAATCCGACTTAAAGACGGACTCAGGAACGGAACTCGTACGTAACCCGGGGACTACCTGTATATTTATTGATGCTATAGTGTTCCCCAGGCTGGGCAATTAGCTTGCAGACATTTCATGATCAGTCAAGGTGACATTCACAGTGCACAGTTGCTGGTGTTTCTCTGACGGAGTGCTCACATTTATATAGGCCCCGTTCACTTGGGTCCTGATTGGCTACTTCTTCAGTTGACCTTTGAATTCACAAACACGAGAAAATCTGCAGATGCTGGATATCCAAGCCACACACACAAAATGCTGGAGGAACTCTGCAGCCTAGGCAGCATCTATGGAAATGAGTAACCAGTTGACATTTCATCAGAACTGGAAAAAAAAAGAAAAAAAAAATTACCTTTGAATTCTATTGGCTTGCATTTCCTTAGCTTTCTATTTCAATATGTTTGTTTACAGTTATCAGAAGAGAGCCACACTTCTAAAAATTCCCGTATTTGCTTCATGTTTGCCTGTGCAAGAACATCCACAGTGTCCCAGTGAAAGTGGAGACCTTCTTGGTCTTTATGTATCGAGATCAGTGACAATGAACCATGTCTCCGTATCGCCAATTTGTGTCCCGTAAGCATGTTGAGAGTTTGCGCCCTGTCTGGCCAACATAGTTCTTGTTGCAGTCTCCACAAGTAATCCTGTACACCACATTGCTTTTGTCCATTGTCTTTACTGGTACCTTGGTTCTTAAGACAAGCTTCCATAAAGTTGCTGTTTATTATATGAAAAGAAAAACAATACACTAAGTTTTTACATTCATTTTGTCATTTGGTTAATATATTCAGTAGTGTTAACACATTTGCTTTGAAACCATTGCACTTTTGCCATGTGTGGTGTGTTGAGCCATTCCGTATTTGAGAGAACCAGCCTTTCCATATGCAGTAGCAGAAGGAGCCTAGATTGTGCATTGGCTAGACTGAGCTTCAATGCATCTCCTTTGCACCTGCTGGGGATGACCAGAGACAAGATACCCTTGCATCCTTTTCCATATCCTCTTAGAAAATCCACAGTCTACAAATAGGTGAGTAACTGTCTGTTCCTAACCACAGCCATCAGGAGAGCAGAGTGTCTTGGAGATGTTATTTCCACTGTGGGGGAAGGATCTGTCTGGAAGGCCCCCTCACACTACCAGCTAAGTGCAGTCCTGGTGCTTGATGGTGAGTTCCGGTGATGAGGTGTCCTGCCAGATGTTTTGGGAACTTTGCTCGGGGAACTAACCCAGGGTATCTTTAGAGTCCCTGTTCTTCACTGCCTTTAGCAGACAGTTGAGTAGGGCTGTAAAGAAATCACCACCCTATCAAAAGACTGACAATGGCATCAATATTCTCTTTGGTCAAGTCTTCAACAAATAGTGGATATGGAGTTGATCTTCCTCCTGACAAGTAGAGCAAGTATCTATCTCAGCAAGTACAGCAAGTGCTACACCTGTCCTAACACCACTCTCAGCCCCCAAACAGTCATTCCAAGTGAGGCAATACTTTGCAGGTGAGTGCGTTGGTGTCATCTATTGTATCTGCTGCTCCCGGTGTGGACTTTTCTATATTAGTGAGACCTGACACAGATTGGGAGACCATTTCATCAAGCACTTTTGCTCTGTCTGCCAGAAAAGGCAGTATCTTCCAGTGGCTTCCAACTTGATTTCTCATTCCCATACTGACAAGACCGTCAATAGCCTCATCTACGGCCGCAATGAGACTGAACTCAGGTTTGAGGAGCAATATGTCTGGGTAGCTTCTTACCTGATTTCTCTGAACTCTGGTAATTAAATTTTACTCTCACTTTCTATTTCCCATTCCCCATTCTAGTATCCCTCTCACCGTTTCTCTTTTCCTCACCTGCCCATCAACTCCCTCCGGTTATCCTCCTCTTTCCCTTTCTTTTATGGTCCACTCCCCTCTCCCATCAGATTCCTTCATCCTCAGCCCTTTCCCTTTCCCACCAAGCACCTGCCAGCTTGTACTCCTTCCCCTTCCCCCACCTTCTTATTCTGGATTCTGCCTCCTTCTTTTCCAGTACTGATGAAGAGTCAAAACCCAAAACATTGACTATATTTCCCCTCCATAGATGTTGCCTGACTTGCTGAGTTCCTCCAGCATTTTGTTTGTGTTGATCAAGGTCTGCAGGGTTTGAAGCATGTTCCCATTCCCATGAAAGGTACTTACAACAAATTCCAAGTAAGGAGAATTAAACTGAATTCTTGAGTTAATGGACCTTGCTATATCAAGATAGATTTCACACATTACAGCGAAACTTTAAGCATTGTTCATTAAGGCTTCAATGTGCAGGCACATAGTTATGTTACAACTATCTGCAATTATGGAAGGAAGATGAGGCACCATTTGTCTTCAACTTCAGAATAAAATGTCTTTGCTAGAAGTAATAGGCCATGCAAAGCGATGGAGCATCTGTTTTAGGACTCTTGCCTGGTTTACTGAAGAAATGTTGATTCTGGTCTTGAACAGTCTTTCAATCCAGAGAGTCAGGGATTCATTCCAAGTTCCATAAGGTCATAACACATGCAGTAGGAGAAAAATTAGGCCATTCAGCCCAATGAATCTGTTCCACCATTCCATCATGTCTGATTGATTTTCCCTCTCAACCCTATTCTCCTGCCTTCCACCCATAGCCTTTTACACCCTTATGAATCAATAACCTATCAACCTCTGCTTCAAATATACCCAGTTACTTAACTGTCTGTGGCAATGGATTCCACAGATTCACCATCCACTGGCTAAAGAAATTCCTTCTCATCTCTGTTCCAAAGGGGTGTCCTGCTATTCTGAGGCTGTGCCCTGTCGTCTTAAACTCCCCCAGTATTGGAAACTTCCTCTTCACATCCACTCTATCTTGGACCTTCAATATTTGAAAGTAATCACCCCCTCATTCTTCGAAACTCTAGTGAATACAGGCTCAGAGCCAACTAATGCTCCTCATACGTTAACCCCTTCATTCCCAGTGTCATTCTTGTGACCCTCATTTGCACCTTCTGTTTTCCAAAGCTGTTTTCAAATCTCCAGTAGTGTGCATGGCTTTGTTTTTATTTAACATAAGTACATGCTCATTTGTATTTCTTATCTAGAATAACACCTTCTGACAGGAAAACACACTGACAGATGGTGAGTGCAGGAATGAAAAGATTAAAGGCGATGTCATTCATGTGTAATCACTTCTTCCGTGTGATGGGGAGAAAGAAAAGGAAAACGGAAATGACAAAAGCTGATAAAAAGCACAATCAAAAGAAATTTTAAAAAGATACTAACACAAATTTAAGATGGGATTTTTATGCACAAGTGACTTCTATATTGTAAGGGGCTATATTGTTGAAGAATCAGTCAGTTTCATCATGGGTACATCCTTCCCCATCAAAGTTCAAAGTACATTCATTATCAAACAGTGTATACATTATACAACCTTGAGATTTGTCTCCTAACAGGCAGCTACAAAACAAACCCAAAAAGGCACATAAAAAAGACATTCAAACTCCCAATGTGCAGAGAGGGGGAGAAAAAAGCAAATCACTCAAACAATAAAAACAAGCAAGTAGCATTCAGATGAAGGTCAGTCCACAGAGCAGGGCATAGCCTCAGTTCAGCGCACAGTCGATTAAGCATCGCGGATTCAAGAAGCAGTCCCTCCAGAATACAGCATCCATCACTAAGGACTCACCATCCAGAACATGCCTTATTCTCGGAACCACCATCAGGAAGGGCCTGCAGGAACCTGAAGACCCAAGCTCAAAGATTCAAAAATACCTTCTTCCCCTCTGCCATCGGATTTCTGAATAGGCAATAAATCCACGAGAACTAACTTTTTTTGCACTTCTTATTTCTTTCTGTTACTTATAGTAATTTTATGACTTTGCTCACTGCTGCAAAAAACATCTGATTTCATGTTATCTAAGTCAGTGATAATAAACCTAATTCTGATATTTTGTTCAGATCATTATTGCTTCAGAAAATTACATCTCGTGGATATGTTCCAATGAAGCCTTTAAATGGAGAGTTCAACATGTATCATGTGTAGGATGTCTATACAAAAAGGTCTGGAAATGAATACACCTTTTAAGATGTCTGCTGTAGGGTCACTGCAGGGCACACCAATCATATTGTTTATGAGCTTGTCTCTGAGAATTCACTATAAGCGGAATCACTGGTCTATGTTTTCCTTCACCTACAGACATGCAAATGGGGCATGCAAATGGAAATGTGGCATCTGAGGTCAAGTGAATATTGCCTCTGTATTTACAGAGAATGCAGTATTCCATTAACAACAATTTTTGTAGGCAAGAATCTGATTTGTCTGCCCTGTACATATAGCCTGCTTTAAACATTTCAATAACCTAGCTACCTCCTGCAAGCTCATTGGTTACTTCCCTTGTGTTTCTGGAAAATAAATTCTTATCCTGCACACCGTTTCCTTAAAAAAAACATGTTTTTGTTTGAAAGGTATGAAAATGATTCTGAAGCTCACACAGGAGATTCTACAGGTTCTAGGAATCTTGAGCAACATACACAAGATGCAGGAGGAACTCTGCAAATCAGATAGCATTTATAGATGGGAATAAGTAGTTGACATTTCAGGTCGAGAGTCTTCATCAGAATGTCTTTTTATCTGCCCATCATGTCCCTCTGGTTCCCTTTATCCTTCCCTTTCTTCCATGGTACACTGTCCTCTCCTATTAGATTCTTTCTTCTTCAGCCCTTTACTCTTCCACCTATTAGCTCCCAGCTTCTTACTTCAACCCCCTCCCTCGCCCACCACCAGGTCTGAATTATCACCAGCCAGCTTGTATTCCTCCCTTACCCCTCTCCCCATCTATTATTCTGGATTCAGCCCCCTTACTTGCCTGTCCTGATGAAGGGTCTTAGCCTGAAATGCTGACTGTTTACTCACCCCCATAGGCACTGCCTGACTTGTTGAGTCATTGAGTCAAAGCCTCCATTTTGTATTCATTACCCTATCACTTCATTGATTATGTCTTACGGTATTCTTGCTTTACTTAAAATGCCAAAAGGGAAAGCTCATAACATGTGCATATTGCAGACCGAGTGGTTTCCAGGCAAACATGCTGAAAAATATTTTTAAGGAAGCATGTTTTATAAAAGTCAGATAAAGCTTAAATTAATAAAAGAATCAGGTTTGTTATAACTGGCATGTGACGTGAAATTTGTTAACTTAGCAGCAGCAGTTCAATGCAATACATAATATAGCAGAGAGGAAAAATAATAATAATCTTAAACAAACAAGTAAATCAATTGCAGATATTGAATAGATATGAATTTTTTTTGAATGTGCAAAAACAGAAATACAGTATATTTAAAAAAATGATGTAGTGTCCAAAGGTAGGAATCGGATGACAGAGGGGAAGAAGCTATTCCTGAATTGCTGAGTGTGTGCCTTCAGGCTTCTCTACCTCCTACCTGATGATAACAGTGAGAAAAGGGCAAGACCTGGGTGTTGGAGGTCCTTAATAGTGGACGCTGCCTTTCTGAGACACCGCTCCCTAAAGATGTCCTGGGTACTTTGTAGGTTAGTACCCAAGATGGAGCTGACTAGATTTACAACCTTCTGCAGCTTCGTTCACTCCTGTGCAGTAGCCCCTCCATACCAGACAGTGATGCAGGCTATCAGAATGCTCTCCACAGTACAACTATAGAAGTTTTTGAGTGTATTTATTGACGTGTCAAATTTCTTCAAATTCATAATAAAGTATAGCTGCTGTCTTGCCTTCTTTATAATTACATCGCTATGTTGGGACCAGGTTAGATCCTCAGAGATATTGACACTCAAGAACTTACAGCTGCTCACATTCTCCACTTTTGAAACCTCTTTGAAGATTGGTATGCGTTCCTTTATTTTACCCTTTCTGAAGTCCACAGTCAGCTCTTTCGTCTTACTGACGTTGAGTGCCAGGTTGTTGTTGTGTCACCACTCCATTAGCTGGCATATCTCACTCTTGTGCACCTTCTCATCACCACCTAGATTCTACCAACAATGGTCAGCAAATTTATAGAAGGAATTTGAGCTATGCCTAGGCACACAGTCATGTGTATATACAGAGTAGAGCAGTGGGCTAAGCACACACCCTTGAGGTGAGCCGGTGTTGATGGTCAGCGAGGAGGATACATTATCACCAGTCCACACAGATTGTGGTCTTCTGATTAAGAAGTTGAGGTCACAGTACAAATATGGAAACACAAAAACATAGAAAATGTACAACACAATACAGGCTCTTCAGCCCACAAAGCTATGCCGAACGTGTCTTAACTTAGGACTACCTAGCCTTACACATAGCCCTCTATTTTTCTAACCTCCACATACTTATCCAGGAGTCTCTTAAGAGACCCTATCATTTCTGCCTCCACCATCACCACCGGCAGCCCATTCTACACACTCACTATTCTCTGCATAAAAGACTTACCCCTGACATTTCCTCTGTACCTACTTCCAAGCACCTTAAAACTATGCCCTCTCATGCTAGCCATTTCAGCCCTGGGAAAAAGCCTCTGACTATCCACACGATCAATGCCTCTCATTATCTTGTACATCTCTATCAGATCACCTCTCATCCTTCATCACTGCAAGGAGAAAGTCCAAGTTCACTCAGCCTATTCTCATAAGGCATGTTCCCCAGTCCAGACCACATCCTTGTAAATCTCCTCTGCACCCTCTCTATGATTTACATGTCCTTCCAGAGGAGACCAGAACTGAGCACAGTACTCCAAGTGGGGTCTGACTGGGGTCTGATATAGCTGCAACATTACCTCTCGGCTCTTAAACTCAGTCCCATGCTGGTTGAAGGCCAATGCACATTATGCCTTCTTAACCACAGAGTTAACTTGTGCAGCAGCTTTGAGTGTCCTATGGACTCGGAACACAAGATCCCTCTGATTCTCTACACTGCCAAGTGTCTTAGCATTAATGCTATATTCTGCCATCATTTCTGACCTACCAAAATGAAGCACCGCATATTTATCTGGGTGGAACTCCATCTGCCACTTCTCAGCCCAGTCTTGCATCTTATCAATGTCCCGCTGTTATCTCTAACAGCCCTCCACACTATCCACAACACCTCCAACCTTTGTGTCATATGCAAATATACTAACCTATACCTCCACTTCCTCATCCAGGTCGTTTATAAAGATCATGAAGAACAGTCCCAGAAAAGATCACTGAGGAACACCACTGGTCACCAACCTCCATGCAGAATATGACCCATCTACAACCACTCTTTGCCTTCGGTGGGGCAAGCCAGTTCTGGATCCACAAAGCAATGTTCTCTTGGATCCCATGCCTCCTTACTTTCTCAATAAGCCTTGCATGGGGCACCTTATCAAATGCCTTGCTGAAATCCATATATACTACATCTACGGCTCTACCTTCTTCAATGTGTTTAGTCACATCCTCAAAAAATTCAGACAGGCTTGTAAGGCAGGACCTGCCTTTGACAAAGCCATGCTGACTATTCCTAATCAAGGTCTCAGTTTCTCTTCAGGTTTATAGCTAATATTTAGATCTTAATGAACATTGCTGTTAAAGGTTGCCTCTTCATTAACAACAATCTGGTGGTGGTTGAAGATTGTTCCTTAGACTGATGATGATGGAGTCTAATGACTGATGATGTGCCAGAGAGGTCAATGTAGAACAATTATTATTTGTTATCTATGTAAATCACTTGGATGTGAATCGGAATAAGGTAAACGAACTGGTAGCCCAGTTACAGTTAGGCATGTATGACATTGAGAACATCACTGAATCATGGCTGAAAGAAGATTATATCTGAGAACTTATAGTCCAACGATGCACTTTGTAACAAAAGGATAGGCAGGCAGGTGGAGAGAGTAGCGTGGCTCTGCTGGTAATAAATAAGCTCAAATCATTAGAAAGAGGTAACATAGTATCTGATGGTATTGAATTGCAGATAGAGCTAAAGAACTGTAAAGGTAAAAAGACCCTGACGGGCATTATATCAAGACTTCCAAATGGTAGTAAAAATGTACTCTACAAATTATAACAGGAGACAGAAAATGAACATAGAGCATAGAAATCTACAGCAATTTACAAGCCCTTCAGTCCTCAATGCTTTGCCAACCATGTAACCTACTCCAGAAATGGCCCAGAATTTTCCTACTGCATAGCCTTCTATTTTTCTAAGCTCCATGTACCTATCTGAGAGTCCCTTAAAAGACCCTATTGTATCTGCCTCTACCACAGTCACCGGCAGTGCACTCCACACACCCCTGACATCCCCTCTGTACCTACTTCCAAGCACCTTAACACTGTGCCTTCTTGTGTTAGCCATTTCAAACCTGGGAAAAAGCCTCTGGCTATCCACAAAATCAATGCCTGTCAGCACCTTACACACCTCTGTCAGGATACTTCTCATCCTCCGTCGCTCAAAGGAGAAAAGGGCAAGTTCACTCAATCTATTCTCATAAAGCATGCTCTCCCATCCAAGCAACATCCTTGTAAATCTTCTTTACACACTCTGTATAATATCCACATCCTTCCTGTAATGAGATGATCAGAACTGAACACAGTACTCCAAGTGGGGTCTAACCAAGGTCTCACATAGCTGTAACATTACCTCACGGCTCTTGAACTCAATCCCACAGCATACACCTTCTTAAGAGCCGCCTCGAGTGTCCTATGGACATGGACCCCAGGATCACTCTGATCCTCCACACTGCCAAGTCACTTGCCATCAATACTATATTCTGTCTTCAAATTTGACCTACCAAAATGAACCACTTCACCCTTATCTGGATTGAACTCCATCTGCCATTTCTCAGCCCAGTTCTGCATCCTATCAATGTCCCACTGTAACCTCTGACAACCCTCCAGACTATTCACAACACCCCCAACATTTGTTTCACCAGCAAACTTACTAACCCACCCTTCTACTTCCTCATCCAGGTCTTTTACAAAAACCACAAAAAGGAGGGGTCCCAGAACAGATCACTGTGGAGTATCATGCATCACTGAACTCTATGCAGAATAGAACCATCTACAACTACCCTCTGCCTTCTGTGGGCAGGCCAATTCTAGGTCTACAAAGCAAGGTCTCCTTGAATCCCATGCCTCCTTACTTTCTGAAGGAACCTTGCATGGGGAACCTTATCAGGTGTCTTACTGAAATCTATGCACACTACATCCACTGTTCTACTTTCATTAATGTGTTTTGTTATTTCCTCAAAAAATTCAATCAGGATCGTATGGCATGACCTGCCCTTGACAAGTCCATGCTGACTATCCCTAATCAGATTATGCCTCTCCAAATGCTCATAAATCCTGTCTCTCTTGATCTTCTCCAAAAACTTGCCCATTACTGAA
The DNA here is from genome assembly GCF_030144855.1 of Hypanus sabinus. Classification (NCBI taxonomy): domain Eukaryota; kingdom Metazoa; phylum Chordata; class Chondrichthyes; order Myliobatiformes; family Dasyatidae; genus Hypanus; species Hypanus sabinus. The sequence goes on along the minus strand of NC_082712.1, from coordinate 21,406,813 downwards.
GTAAGACTCACTGGTCTATAATTTCCTGGGTTATCGCTACTCCCTTTCTTGAACAGGAAGAACATTTGCAACTCTCCAATCCTCTGGTGCCTCTTTTGTTCATATTGGTGATGCAAAGGTCATTATCAGAGGCTCAGCAATCTTCTCCCTCACTTGCCACTACAGCCTGGAGTATATCTCATCCGGACCGGCAACTTACCTACCTTAATACTTTTCAAAAGCTCCAGCACATCCTCCTTCTTAATGTCTATATGCTCAGTCCCCTGTAAGTCATCTTCAAAATTGCCAAGGTCTTTTTTCCTGGTGAATACTGAAGTACCTCTGCCACCTCCTCCGACTCCATGCACACGTTTCCACTATCAGACCTAATTGGTCCTGTTCTCAATACGGCTCATCCTCTTGCTCTTTAAATACTTTTTGAAAGCCTTGGGATTTTCCTTAATCATGCTCATCAAGGCCTTCCAATGGCTGCTACTTGCTCTCCTAATTTCATTCTTAAGCTCCTTCCTGGCAACCTTGTAATTTTCTAGATTCTGACAGTGCCTAGTATCTTGAACCTTTCATATGCTTTACTTTTATTTTTAATTAGATTTTATACATCCTTTGTACACCATGGTTCTTTTACCCTACCATCCTTTCCCTGCCTCAATGGAACATAACTATGCAGAACACCATGCAGATGTTCCCTGAACATTTGCCAGTATTCTGCTACTTATTTCCCTGAGAACATCTGCTTCTAATTTATGCTCCCAAGTTTCTGCCTAATGACATCATATTTTCCCCTACCCCAATTGAATATTTTCCCAAATTGTCTGCAACTATCCCTTTCCAGTGCTATGGTAAAGGAGACAGAGTTGTGAGCACTACCCCCAAAATGTTCTCCCACCGAAATATCTGACACCCGGCCAGATTCTTTTCCCAATACCAGATCAAGTACAGCCTCTCCTCCAGTTGGCTCATCTACATATTGCATCAGGAAACCTTCCTACCCACATCTAACAAACTCCACCCCATCTAAGCCCCTTGTTCTAAGTAGATGCTAATCAATATTAGGGAAGTTGAAATCAGCCATCACAACAACTCTATTATTGCACTACTCCAGAATCTGCCTCCCTCTCTGCTCCTCGATGTCTCTGTTACTATTGGGGAGTGTATAAAAAACACCCAGTGGAGTTAATGTCCCCCTCCTATTTCTCACTTCCACCCACGCGGACTCAGTAGCCAACCTCTCCTTTTCTGCAGCCGTGCTACTATCCTTGATTAGCAATGCCACGTCCCCACTCTTTTGCCTCCCTCCCTGCCCTTTGAAATATCTAAAGCCCGGCACACTCAGTAGCCATTCCTGCCCCTGAGACATCCAAGTCTTTGTAATGGCTACAACGTCATAGTTCCACGTACTGATAAATGCTCTAAGTTCATCTGCCGTGCTTATGATACACTTTGCATTAAAGTAGACACATCACAAACCATCAGGCTGAGTGCATCTTTGCTCGATCAACTGCCTATCTTTCCTCACAGACTCCCTACAAGTTGGCTGTACTTGTGCACCAACCAGCCCATCCTCTGCCTCTTCAATTCGGCTCCCACTCCCCTGCAAATCTAGTTTAACCCCTCCCAATAGCATTAGAAAACTTCCCTCCCAGGCTATTGGCTCCCTTCCAGTTCAGGTGCAACCTGTCCCTTATGTACAGGTCACCCCATCCCCTGTAAAGGTTCGGATGATGCAAGAACCTGAAACCCTGCCCCTGCATTATTTCCTCAGTCACTCTTTTGTCTGCACTCTCTTCTTGCTCTGACTGTCCCTAGCTTGTTACACCAGGAGTAATCCATAGCTTATCACCAAAACTTACTGGGCAGGACCTCTACCCCTCTCCTGCCTATGTCATTGGTACCAATATGTACCATGAACTCTGGCTGCTGGCCCTCCTCTTCAAGAATATTCTGCAACCACTCAGAGACATCCTGGACCCTAGCACCTGGGAAGCAATACAGTATACTGGTGCCTCTTTTACTGCCGCAGAATCTCCTATATGTTCCACTAACTATCAAGTCCCTTATGACTATTACTCCACCTGATTTCACCCTTCCCTTCTGAGGCTCAAAGTCGACCACTGCTATTGGTCTGGCTGCTGCTGCCTTGCACAGACAGGTCATCCCCCTCATCAGTATCCAAAGGGGTATATCTTTCGCTGAGGGGAATAGGCACAGGGGGACCCTGCACTGACTTCTTTCTCCCATTACCTGAATTCCCTGGGTGCAACCACCTGCTCAAAAGTCTTATATATCAAGTGCTGTGCCTCTCAGATGACCCTAAGTTCATCCACCTCCAGCTCCAGCTCCTTAATGCAGTATTTCAGGAGCTGGAGTTGGCTGCACTTCCTACAGGTGTAGTCATCAGGGGACACCATCGGCTTCCACAAATTCCCACATCCCACAGGAAGAACAGTTCATCGCCATATCTGCCATTCTCCCTGCACTGTACTGTGGGCAACCAAGACCAAATCAGCAAAAACAAGAGGAAAAACCTACTCTTCTTACCTGTTTCTTCAGCCTCAACCTCTTCTCGTTAAAGCCTCTTTAGACAAAATGCCAGAAGGGCAAGATTACTGTAGTCATGGGAGATTTCAGTAGGCGGGTAGGTTGGGAAAATTAGTTTGGTGCCGGGCCCCAAGAGTGGGAGTTCCTAGAAAGCCTATGGCTTTTTAGAGCAGCTCATGGTTGAGCCCACCTGGGGATCATCTATTCTGGATTGGGTGCTGTGCAATGAACCAGAATTGTTTGGAGAACTCAAGGTAAAGGAACTCCTAGGAGAAAGTGATCATAATATGATCAAGTCCATCCTGCGAGTTGTGAAGGAGAAGCTAAAGTCAGATGTGTCAGTATTAGAATGGAGTAAAGGGAATTACTGAGGTATGAGAGAGGAGCCAACCAAAAATGTTTGGAAAAGAACACAGGCAGGAATGACAGTAGGACACCAGTGCCGCAATGGCTGGAATTTCTGGGAGCAATTCAGAAGGTTCAAGATACATACATTCCAAAGAGGAAGAAGTATTCTGAAGACAGGATGGTACAACTGTGGCTGACAAGAGAAGTCAATGTTAATATAAAAAGCCAAAGAATGGGCATATAACAGAGCAAAAATGAGTGGGGAGTTAGGGGATCAGAAACTTATAAAAAACAACAGAAGGCAATTAAAAAATCATAATAAAAAGGAAAAGATAGAATACAATTGTATAATATTAAAGAGGATACCAGGTTTCTTAGATACACAAAATGTATGTAAGAGAGGCAAGAGTAGACGTTGGACAACTGGGAAATTGAATGGTCTGAAGGTGGATAACACATCTGAACCAGATGGTCTACAGCACAGTGTTCCAAAGGAGGTGGATGAAGAGAATGTGGAGGCATTAGTGATGATATTTCGCAAATCAATTGATTCTGGCATAGTTCCGGAACAATGGAAAATTGCAAATGTCACTCTACTCTTAAAGAAAGGAGAGAGGCAGAAGAAAGGACACTATAAGCCAGTTAGTCTGACCTCAGTGATTGAGAAGACGTTGAAGTCGATTGTTAAGTATATGGTTTTGGGGTACCTGGAGGCACATGATAAAATAGGACATAGTCAGCATGGTGTCCTTAAGAGAACAATTTGCCTGTCAACTCTTTGGAATTCTTTGAAGAAATAATAAGCAGGATAGACAAAGGGGAATTGGAAGATGTTGTGTACTTGGTTTTTCAGAAGGCCTTTGACAAAGTTCCACACAAGAGGCAACTTAATAAGTTAAGAGCCCATGGTATTACAGGAAATATACTAGCATTGATAATGCATTAGCTAATTGGCAGGAGGCAAAGGGTGGGAATAACAAGAGCCTTTTCTGGTTGTCTACCAGTGACAGGTGGTGTTCGACAAGGCTCTGTGTTGGGATTGCTTCATTTTATGTTGTGTGTCGCTGACTTGATGATGGAATTCATGGCTTTGTGTTTACGGATGATACAAAGATAGGTGGAGAGGCAGGTCGTTTTGAGAAAGTAGAGAGTCTGCAGAGGACTTAGACAGATTAAGAAAATGGGCCAAGTAGTGGCAGATGGAATGTAGTGTCAGGAACTGTTTAGTCATGCACTTGGGTAGAAGAAATAAAAGGGTTGACTATTTTCTAAGTAGAAAGAAAATTCAAAATTCTGATCTGCAAAGGGTCTTGGAAGCCCTCGTGCAGGATTCCCCAAAGCTTAATTTGCAGGTTGACTTGGTGGTGAGGAAGAGAAGACAAATGTGATACTAGCATTCATTTCAAGAGGACTAGAATATAAAAGCAAGGATGCAGTGTTGTGGCTTTATAAAACACTGGCGAGGCCTCACTTGGGGTATTGTGAACTGTTTTGCACCCCTTTTCTAAGAAAGGATGCACTGACATTGGAGAGGGTTCAAAGAAGGCTTACAAATTGATTCTGCGATTGAAAGACTTGTCATATGAGGAGTGTTTGATGGCTCTGGATGTTTACACACTGGAATTCAGATGGAAGAGGGATGATCTCATTAAAACCTACCAAATGTTGAAAGGCTTCGACAGAGTGGATGTGGAGAGGATGTTTCCTAAGGTGGGAGAGTCTAGGACCAGAGAACATAGCCTCAGAAAAGAGGGCTGTCCTTTTAGAATAGAGATAAGGAGGTCTTTCTTTAGCCAATGAGTGATGAATCTGTGAAATTCTTTGCCACAAGAAGCTGTGGGGGTCAAGTCTTTATGCATATTTAAGACAGAGGTTGATTGATTCTTGATTGGTCAGGGCAGGAAGCAATATGGGGGAAGGCAGGAGAGTGGGACAGAGAGGAAAATTGCATCAGCCATGATGAAATGGCAAAGCAGACTTGATGGAACAAATAGCCTAATTCTGCTCCTCTCTCTTGTAGTCTTATGGTCTTACAAACTTTTTCTGTTGGCAAAGCTGCTTCCAAAAATGTATTTACAAATAATTATAAAAGCTATAGAGAATTAATACAGAGTGTATGAATCACGAGCAGGTACTTAATTTATGTCTCATTTCCTATTGATGTCACTGGATCCAGCTTTATTTATTATTAGCTTTATTTATCACATGTACATCAAAACATTCAGTGAAATGTGTCATTTGCACCAAAGGCATGAGGATTATGTTGGACAGCCCACCAATGTTTCCATATCATGCCACAACTCACTCACCCTAACCATGTCTTCAGAATGTGGGAGAAACCCAGAGTACCTGGAGGAAACCCACACCGTTACAGGCAGATGGTACGAATCTGCCTGTACAGACAGTGACAGGAATCGACCCCGATCTTACTGCTGACACGCTAAAGCATTGCACTAACTGCTATGCTACCGTGCCACCCATTACAGACTGCAATATTACGGCTAGCCAGATAATACAGATAACTGCATTTTAGAAAGCTAAACCACACCATATCTTCTCAGTGAATGGTAAGACATTGGAGAATATAATGGAAAAGAGGGATCTAGCAGTACAAGTGCATAGCTCATTGAAAGAGTCATCACCGTGTAGTGAAAAAGGCATTTAGCACACTGGCTTCTATCATTCAGGGCATTAAGTACAGGAGTTGGGCTATTATGCTGCAGTTGCATAAGTTGTTGATGACATCATCCTTCATGTACCATATAAATGTGGTCACCCTGTCATAGGAAAGACATATTTTAACTGGAGAGAATGCAGGAAAGATTTGCAATAATATTGCCAAGGCTAGGAGGGGGGAACTATGTTTTCGGGAGGTTGACCAGTCAAGGCATAGATTTAGGGGGAAGATTGAGGAGCAACCTTTTCACACAGATGTTGTGAGTATATAGAAGGAGCTTGCCGAGGAATTGCTTGAGGCAAGTGTAAAAGTGTCAACTACTAAAGCAATTGGATAGGTATATGGGGTGAGGGAGGGCCTGGGAGAATATGGTGGAAAGCAGGAAATTGTGACCAGAAAGGTGGCAGTATTGATGGCATGGTCTCATTGGGCCAAAGGGCTTGTAACCGTGTTGGTCTAACATTCTATGTGGAAGGTTATTGTGAAGAACTTAGAAGAATAATTTCCGCACAGTTCATTTGAACGTCTGGAAATTGTTAATGCTGCTGTGGAAATGGGAGTCAGTCCTCTCGAAGTGATCCCTTGGAGTCAAAAGCTTAATCAAGCCATTGCACGTTAGCCACTGCACAGTTTTCGCAAAGCAGTGCTTTGGCCGATTAGCAAAGTCAGCTGGGAGGGGCAAATAAGAAACGTCCTGCTGGAGGGACTTGTTGGGTCAAGCAGCCCCTATGGGGGCAAGAACTGATGATATTTTAGATTGAGACTGTGCATCAGGACTGAGAGTGGAGAGGAAAACGTTGGTATAAAAGGAGAGGGAAGGGGTAACTCAGGGGACAATAGATGATGGGAGGAGAGAGAAAGGGGGCAGGATGATGGGCAAACAGAGCCAAGTTGAGGAGGGTACAGTGTAGGGTTGAGAGTCAGCCGTGTGTGGGTGATAGGAAAAAAGAGAAAGGTGGACCCAGGTGGAGGGAGTGGTGGGGAGGATGAAGTGAGAAGGTGGTTAGCAGGGAGCACAAAAGCTACAATGGGTAATTGATTTATAATTGTCACCATATTGAAGTACAGTGAGAAACTTTGTTTTTGCATGTCATCTATACCAATCATTCCAACATATAAGTACACCAGCATCTTTTTTAAACGTCTTTTTTTTTTTGTTTTTACGGAAGTACACCAGTATTGTACAAAGGGAAAAGTAATAACAGAAATGCAGATCACAGTGTTACGGAGCAGATCCAGAGAAAGTGCAACGCAAACAGACAATAAGTGCAAGGACCACAGCAAGGTAGATTGAGAGATCAAGAGTTCATCTTTATTGAAGGAAAGGTCCATTCAAGTATTATAACAATGGGATAGAAGCTGTCCTTGAACCTGGTGGTGTATGTTGTCAAGTTTTTATATCATCTGCCCCAATTCACACAAAACACTGGAGGAACTCAGCAGCATCTATGGGTGAGAATGATCTATTGCCACTTTGTGCCGAGACCCTTATTCCCGCCATAGGAGCTGCCTGACTTGTTGAGCTCCTCCAGCATTTTGTGTCTGCTGCTCTGGGTTTCCAGCATGTTCAGAATCTCTTGAGTTAATGGGGTGATTATGTTGGTTGCTTTCCCAGGGCAGCAGGAAATGTAGATAGACAGGATCAATGCAAGCACTGCTGCACACACCTAACACACCAACACACACAATGGTAGCTGGTGCGATATGTCCCGAAGCAGGATCAGACATCACTCTGAAAGAAATTTTAAGCTGGTGCCACATACATGACACATAGCGCAAGTAATGGATGGGAGGGGTATGAAGAGCTATGGTTCAGGTTCCGGACAATGGGGCTAAGCAGTAAAATAGTTCAGCACAGACTGTATGGGCTGAAGACGCTGTTGCTGTCCTGTAGTGCTTTCTGAATTGATGACTCTATAATCCCCTCTAGCTGAAAACAGCAGCACATCAGTGTGAGGCAGAGTAAGAGGGTCAAACTAAAAACGCCAAGGTGGGAAGCAGCCTTGAGCAAGTTCTTTGAGCCACTGCATGCTGAAATGAGTGAACTAATTGAAACTGATGTTTTGCTCTCAGTGTTGCTCTACATGCTGGATTCAATACTTGTGCATCAATGCTTTGTTCCTTCTTTCCATAGGCCCTCCTGTCAATGTCACCTGCAACATATTTATCAACAGCTTTGGCTCGATTGCAGAGACAACCATGGTGAGTTTCTTCACCCTCCCCTGGGCTACCTGAATGATGCTCGATTTATGTAGGACGATTCATTGTTTTTTCAGTTGCCTTTTATTTTGCCGTAGGATTGCATCTGTTCTTAAGGTGTTATTACTTGATGTTTTTAATTGAACTTGTTAGTTAGAGTGATTGTGTCTTATGAGAGGGACATTCTGAAGGATTAAGAAAAATCATCAGTGCCGATGCAGGGTTTTGACCTCAAATGTCAATAGTTACTGTAATGATCTGTTTGAGGAGGAGCCAGAGAGCGTTGGACTCCAAGGTTTTTAGAACACTTGAATTGGGTAATTGTTGTTTATTGAGAGTAGTTTATCATTTTATTTCTTTGTGTTTTTCTCGGGTGACTTACTCTTTGTAATGCGGTCTCCTGTTGCTTTCTGTTTAAACTTGTGAAGTTTATTTTGATAGGCTCGGGAATTCTGTGTTACTTGTATTCTTTAAGTGGATGCCCGATCAGCACCAAGTTTGGGGTCACAGTTCTGAGAATGTTACGTCTCATGGTGTTGCTCAGCCGAGCCACCGATGTTCTGCTGGAGTTATTATGAATGATCTCTGGTTGCCATCTCTGCATCAGAGTCTGTCTTTCCTCCATACTCGGGTTCTGATATTGCCAGCACACATTGTGATTGTTCCTCTGCTCCCACTGATGTACTGATACACGAATACAGAGCTGCAGAGAGAAGCAGGCTCAGCCCAATACATGATGGTCACTTCCTTTCTCACCACTGAAAGTATCCACATGAAGCACTACCTCAGAAAGGCAGTGCCTCAGAATCAGAACCAGGTTTAGTATCACTGGCATATGTCGTGAACTGCAGTATGTTGTTTAATATCTCTGGGCTAATGGCTGTGACTATGGATTTCATCTGTAATGGTTCTAAACAAGAGTGAGTCCTCCTTTGGTCAGGGTCGAACATGGATATTGCATTCTAGCTGTCTAGACGTGCAAGCCTCGGCAGTACGATATGGAGAGCAAGCTGTTGCTGCTGTAGCAAGCTCCCCCTCTCCATGCAACTGATGAATCCAAAGGAGCCGCAGAGACCGATACAGTTTGATACCAGCAGCTTCGCAGGAGTTGAACTCAACCTAAGACTGCCTTAGGGACTCCAGCCCAGGACTTTTCCCTCGGAGTTTACTCCCAAAGCCTTCCCCGTGGGTGGTTATAGCTGCAAGGCAAGGGAGGTTTGAGATCAGAGTTTCCTTTCTGCTAGATGAGCTGCCAACTGCAGCTGATGAGTGCCATCTGCCTGAAATGACTGGTTTTAAGGCGCCTTCGCCCCTTCTCCTGTCAGTAGAAATGGTTCCTTCAAACTTAGCTGCTGAGTGACATGTGAAGGCCAGGAACTGGGCTTGGTTGTCAGAGGCTATTTGAGGCGCACACCAGTGGGAACGTGTCATAGAGAGTGGGAGATTATCCTGGCTGTACCAACCTTAATGAACCAATCCCAAATCAATTCTAAACCAACCCTAGGATACTCTTGTCCTAATCAAGAATGTTTGATGATACCCGTCGGAACTGCATGCAGGAGTTGGCAATTATCGGTGCCATCTTTGATCTATTATGAATGATCCCCACCATCTGCACTATGCCCTCTTTCCGCAGCTACCTACCATCAGTCAGGTACAGAATGCTGAAGACCCACACTGCCAGATTCAAAAACAGCTACTTCCTTTCAATCACTCGGTTCTTGATCCACCGGCATAACCCTAACCACTCTGTCTGGAAGAAACTTTGACTACCTTGCACTATGATTGACTTTGCTATTGATTTGCTCTTTCTTGTATAATTCATGTTCTTATTTTATGTTTTACTTGTAAATGCTGTGTATCTGATGCTATGTGCTGTAATGATGCTGCAAACTGTTTCTGAATCTTTGAGATAGGTCTTCGGGGTCCTGTAGTAACAAGAAGACATGCAGAATATATTTTTTTTTATTTTATTTTTATGGAGATACAGCAAGGAGTAGGTCCTTCTGGCCCTTCGAACCATGCCTCTCAGCAACTGCCCCTCACCCCCCCCCCCATTTTAACCCTAGCCTAATCACGGGACAATTTACCTACCAACTGGTATGTCTTTGGACTGTGGGAGGAAACCAGAGCACCTGGGGGGAACTGGTGTGGTCTTGGGGAGGACATAAGAACTCCTTACGGCGGGAAAAGAATGCTGGTTACTAATACTGTAAAGCGTTGTGCTAATCAGCACATTACTCTGCCATCCCACGTGTGTCACAGTTACAGAGAAAGTGCAGAAATATTAGTTCCATAGTGTACCCTTTATGCAGGCTGGTGGCGTAGTGGTATCAGTGTTGGACTTTGGGGCGAGAGGTCCCGAGTTCGAATCCACCCGGCTCCCTCGCACGCTCTCCATCTGTGCCTGGGTTGAAACCTGGAGAGGGATGGTTTCAGGTTTCAGGTGCGCAAGACACACCGTACGGTGACCAAGCACCAAAAAGATCGGTGCAAAAAGCTTGTCATGATGGCGCACTGATGACTCCACCAGGAGTTTAGGGCGCGTACACACACACACACACACACACACACACACACACACACACACACACACACACCCCTTTGCAGTACTGTGATAGTTGCCTACTGCCTGACGTACAAATCAGGCCCACCACAGGCCTGTGCCAGCTGCTGGAGTATGTTACCTCATGCCTGATCTGACAGAGACCTGACCAGAGCCCTCAAGTCCTGCTTCAGGATTTGTCTTTCAGTGTGATCTTATCACCAGCCAAAGCTGATCAAAAAGCATCTTTGAGCCTTGATCCCAGGGCCAGTTTGGCAGCTGTGTAGAAGCATATAGGCACATAATACATATTGTTGTGGTGTGGTTGTCATGGGAATGATCATATAGACTGCAAATATCTCCTCGTATTTCTATCCAGATATGTTTTATTAACTCTTCTTCTCTCCTTGGGACTTGAAAGTATTTAAATCTATTCATTAATTAAACATTAAGTAAACTGTCAAATAAACAAGGATTATTTATATCCAACATGCTCCTAATTAATATAGGAGTGTCTATTTCACCACTCTTCTATCCCCAGGACGCTTCCCTTCCCTCTCCTCATTACCCTGTATCAATAAAACTGATTCACATGATCTCCCACTGAAAATACTCCATTCAGCCCATTATGGACATGCTGACCATATACTTACCAGTACTAATCCCATTAGCTTGCATTTGATCCATAAATCTACACCTTGTGACTGTTAGGTTCAGTAGCTGCAGAAAATAATTGAAAGAAAAAGACGGGAACCGGGGATGCGGGATTTGTTTTACTTTTAGTGAGGTACGCACATATGACATGGTGGCGTAATGATGTACAGCATTCATGCACTTCTTAAATAGAACCTGTAATAAATTATGTAAACAATATCAAGCAATATATTTACAATATTACTAAAATATTAGTGAAATATTAAATACACAACACTCCTCCCGGCTTAACTATCAACTCCAATACAGAGTGCAACTCAATTCAAATCTCTAGTGTGTGTACATATATATATTGGTAGGTGAGTCTTGTGGCTGTGAAACAATCGCAGCTTCAGGGCCTCATTTGTGGTGGTTGTAGGAGTTGAACCTTGGACTGCAAGGAATGGCTCTGACAGCTTTCTCCTCTACCATCCTCTACTGATCAATGTATCGTCTCCAGATGACATCAGACACGATCTTCACTGTATAAGAGAGTGGTCCCGTTCTGCCCTTAATCTTTCCAAGTACCCACATAGTCCCTCACCACGTCCACTTGTCCAGGAGTGAAATATTGAACCTCCTTGTCCGAGGAGCCCTCAGTTTGTCTCGGCTGTTTATTCTGTATACTCTTTTTGAGATTGTCTTTGAGGAGATCCAACCATGCCCAGGAACAGCATTGTTGGTGAGTTGTTGGTTCTGGTGTGTGCTGCATTGCAATATGCAAAGAAGAGTTTGGCGAGCTTCTGATTCAGTCTCAGTGTAGAGTGTCCTGCTGACATTGCTCTCAGTGAGTTCTTTAGGCTCCGGACAAACCTTTCCACCAGTCATTTGTAGCAGGGAGATAAAGTGCCGATGTAATATGTCTTATTCCATTCATCTTCAGGAATGACTGAAACTGTTCTGTAACAAACTCTGGTCCATTGTCATGACTGAGTGTCCTAGAAGGCCAGTCCTTTGGAAAGGGCTCACAGCACATCAACAGTGTGTAAGTCTATTGGGAACACTTCTGGCCACTTTGTAACTGCATCCAATACTACCAAGAAATTTGTGCCCGTGAATAGTCCAGCAGAATCCATATGAAAATCCTCTGCCGGGGCAATGTAGGCCATTCCCAGGGATGGAGAGGCACTGCTCCTGGCATCTTCTGAATATGTTGGCACCCCGAGCTTTGCATGGCGAGCTGCTGGATACACTGATCTATCCCAGGCCACCAGACAAAGCTTCAAGCCAATGCTTTCATTTTGACTATGCCTAGATGACTGGCATGCAGCTCTTCCAGCACTTTGGCTCTCAGTATGGATGGTACAACTCTCGGTCCCCATGGCTATATTCTGATGTAGCCAGCTATTTTTGATTTCTTTCTTTCTTTCTTTCTTTCTTTCTTTCTTTCTTTCTTTCTTTCTTTCTTTCTTTCTTTCTTTCTTTCTTTCTTTCTTTCTTTCTTTCTTTCTTTCTTTCTTTCTTTCTTTCTTTCTTTCTTTCTTTTTCTTTCTTTCTTTCTTTCTTTCTTTCTTTATTATCACCTAGTACTCACTGTTTATGAGCCTGTGAATTTCATCCATTTTTGGGATTTTTTAAAAACTTGAATGGCTTTCTCCACTTCTGAAGAAACACATGCTAAGCTTATTTTTTACTTGAACTTTCTTTTCCTTTGTGAAGAAAATGAACGTCCTGCACTGCAAGAGGTAGTAATCATCTGGGATTCATCTTCACTCTTATGTTTTGTATCTCCAGAAACAAATCAATAAAAAAACGGGAGTGATCGACGTGTGTCTACTTCGTGCATATATATTTTGTGGCACCTCAATGACGTATGCCATTCCCTTACTTCTTACGTTTAATCTGTAAGGAATTATGTACACAAAGACTGCTTAATCAAACAATATATTTACAATATCACTAAAATATTAAATACACTATGATAGGACTCTGGATTTACATGCACAAGAGTAGATCTGGCTCCCCAGGACCTTCCTCCATCTGTAGGGATAAGTTAGGAGTGTTGTAGACTACACTTCACTTAACTGGATGAGTGCAGCTCCAACTAGACCCTTGCAACTTGGCTTGATTGCCACCCCATGCCTTCACCACTGGTGCACCATGGCTGCATATGTGTACCATCTACAAGGTGCATTCAGCTGCCTCAATTACTCAGACAGTGCCTCCCACACCAGCAAGAAGCAGGAGCATTGGAGCAACACCACCTGCTGATTGATAGAGCCCTCATGCAAAGATGAAATAGGGAAAGTTCAAAGGAGATGTGCAGAGCAAGCTTTTGACGTAGAGAGTGCTGGGTGCCTGGAATGCATTGCCCGCCATGGCGGTGTAGCCAGATACAATAGAGGCATTTAAGAGGATCTTAGATAGGCATATGACTATGCAGAGAACCAGATTCTTCAATGGACATCTTGTACGATAAACTGGACTATTAGTCTCTGATAAGATGCAGAAGTGGGCTGAGAAGTGGCAGATGGAGTTCAACCCAGTGAAGTGTGAGGTGGTACACTTTGGAAGGCCAAACGCCAAGGCAGAGTACAAAGTAAATGGCAGGATACTTGGTAGTGTGGAGGAGCAGAGGGATCTGGGAGTACATGTCCACAGATAGAGTCCACAGATAGGGATAGAGTTCAAGAGTCATGGGGTAATGATGCAGCTCTATAAAACTCTGTTTAGGCCATACTTGGAGTACTGTGTCCAGTTCTGGTTGCTTCACTATAGGAAGGATGTGGAAGCATTGGAAAGGGTACAGAGGAGATTTACCAGGAAGCTGCCTGGTTTAGAGAGTATACATTATGATCTCAGATTAAGGGATCTAGGGCTTTACTCTTTGGAGAGAAGGAGGATGGGAGGAGACATGATAGAGGTGTACAATATATTAAGAGGAATGGATAGAATTGACAGCCAGCACCTCATCCCCACGGCACTACTGCTCGATACAAGAGGACATGGCTTTAAGGTAAGGGGTGGAAAGTTCAATGGGGATATTAGAGGAAGATTTTTTACTCAGAGAGTGGTTGGTGCACGGAATGTATTGCCTGAGTCAATGGTGGAGGCAGATACACTAGTGAAATTTAAGAGACTACTAAATAGGTATATGGAGGAATTTAAGGTGGGGTGTTAAATGGGAGGTAGGGCTTAAGGGTTGGCACAACATTGTGGGCCGAAGGGCCTGTACTGTGCTGTATTGTTCTATGTTCTAAACTCTGCATCATTAAACATTAGACCAGATGGACTGGGAGCCCAAGAGTTGGGATGGAGGTGAGGGTCAGGCTAATTTCCCTCACTCTCCCGTGAATACTTATTCCTTTCTCCATAGCGCTGAGGCTGTGATCTGATCCGGCTATTTCTGCCCCACGGGTGTGATAAACTCGGGAGCAAGGCTTGAGCCTACATAGGTTGCTCCAGGAGTAGCCTGGTAGTCTGGGACTGGGAGCATGTCTGATTCGAGGTGCTATCAGGTGTGTGTGTGTGTGTGTGTGTGTGTGTGTGTGTGTGTGTGTGTGTGTGTGTGTGTGTGTGTGAGTGTGTGTGTGTCTGTGTGTGTGTGTGTGTGTGTGTGTGTGTGTGTGTGTGTGTGTGTGTGTGTGTGTGTGTGTCCTTCTCTACACAGTATTTTATGTTTTCCTTTAATCGGGTTATTTGGAGTTCTTGTTTTGTGGCCACCAGGCAAACTTCAAGGTGTACAGCTTGTGCATTTTTTGATAATGAATGTGCTTTGAATCTTTGTATCTTTGAATTTTGATCTTGCATTTTATTATTTACCTGCCCTGAATTAGTCTGTATTCTTTTACTCTTTATTCTGTACCGTTATCTCTTTACCTGATTCTATCTCAATGAGCAGTGCAATGATTTGATCTGTATAAACAGTATACAAGATAGTTTTTCACTGTATCTTGGTGCAGATAACAATGTTAACCCAATTTCAGAATCAGTTCAGATATTCAGGCAGTAGAGATAAGGTGTTATTAGTTCAATTAGTTCATGAATCAACGGGCCTGTTCCTATCTGTACTGATCTATGTTCTATATTCCCCTTAAAGTTGCACACCATCCTGATTTGGAAGTATATTGCTTTTCCTTCCAAGAGTATTACAGCAGCTCAGGGCTTGTTGCTACGTCTTCAGTCCTCAATGCAATCGATGCTGTCTTAACCTATTATCTCAGACGCAGTCATTTCAAGTCAGATCAGGACTGTATCTGAGCATCAGAGACATCCTCCCCCTGTGAGCATTTTAACAGTGTTGAAATGTTGAAAGCCTTACATTGTATCATGTAACTGCATAACTTTAGATTCTCCTGAATATCAAAGCTTTTCTTAGGGCAGTGTCTATGAGGAATCATATAAAATGGTTTCTTCACTAGTTATAAGGGTCATGGTTCCTCAGGAGCCCATTCACGACCTTCTTTAGTACCAGAACTAATTACTGAGTAATCTGTCGCCGCAAATTTCCATGTCACTTCAGATTAGAGGGGAACGTTGAGCAGAAAATTGGCAGCCCTGACTTTTGTAGTAGAGGCAGAATCATATTTATTATCACTGACATATGTCATGAAAGTTGTTCTTTTGTTCCAGCAGTGGAGTGCAGAGGTGAAAAAAATCACAGTAAGTTACAACAAGATAAGTAAATAAATAGAGCAAAAGACAACTAATGAAAGGAGAGTTCAAGGGTTCATAGACTGTTCAACAGCAGTACAACATGAGACAAAAACTTATCGTAAGTTACAACAGAAAATATATAAATAGTGCCAAAGATGAATATTGAGGTAGCGTTCAGAAATGTGATGGCAGAGTGGAAGAAGTTGTTTCTAAAATGTTGATTCAAGGTCTTCAGACTCCAGTATCTCCATCTTAATGATGATAATGAGAAGAGAGCATGTCCCACGTCGTGAGGGTTGTTAACGATATTTGCCACCTTCTCGAAGCGAGGCACTACAAAGAGCTGTTGGATTATCTTCGCAATATCGTTAAATTCGCTATGGTCCACTAACTCCAGATCATGAAGCATGGAAGACATAATTAATAATCGTCAAGTGATCTGCTTTCATGCCTTTCTCATCAGGTTCAGTATGAGAAGGCAAGTTGGAAGGATAATTTGAACAATATCTTGCTATTACTGATCTGGTTGCAGATGATAGATCATTCCTAGAGGCCCTGAGTGCCATGGTTTGCCCTCAGGGCAGCACAGTATTTAGCACAATGCTTTATGGTACAGGCGACCTAGCTTCAATTCCTGCCGCCAGCTGGAAGGAGTTCGTATGTTCTCCTGAAGGCTGCATGGGTTTCCTCCAGGTGCTCTGGTTTCCTCCCACAGTGCAAACACTTATCAGTTAGTAGGTTAATTGGCCATTGTAAATTATCCCATAATTAGGCTCGCATTAAACTGGGGGATTCTGGTTTCGAAGATTTCAATAGGTATATTTAATGTCAGAGAAATGTATACAGTACACATCCTGAAATTCTTTTTCTTCGCAAACATCCACGAAAACAGAGAATTGCCTCAAAGAATGAATGACAGTTAAATGTTAGAACCCTAAAGCCCCCACAGCTCACCCTCCCACACGTAAGCAGCAGCAGACAGACAGACAGACATACTTTATTGATCCTGAGGGAAACTGGGTTTTGTTACAGTCGCAACAACCAAGAATAGTGTAGAAATATAGCAATATAAAACCATAAATAAATAATAATAAGTAAATTATGCCAAGTGGAAATAAGTCCAGGACCAGCCTATTGGCTCAGGGTGTCTGACACTGCTAGGGAGGAGTTGTAAAGTTTGATGGCCACAGGCAGGAATGACTTCCTATGACGCTCAGTGTTGCATCTCGGTGGAATGAGTCTCTGGCCGAATGTACTCCTGTGCCTAACCAGTACATTATGGAGTGGATGGGAGACATTGTCCAAGATGGCATGCAACTTGGACAGCATCCTCTTTTCAGACACCACTGTCAGAGAGTCCAGTTCCACCCCTACAACATCACTGGCCTTACGAATAAGTTTGTTGATTCTGTTGGAGTCTGCTACCCTCAGCCAGCAAACAACAGCAAACATGATAGCACTGGCCATCACAGACTCGTAGAACATCCTCAGCATCATCCGGCAGATGTTAGAGGACTTCAGTCTCCTCAGGAAATAGAGACGGCTCTGACCCTTCTTGTAGACAGCCTCAGTGTTCTTTGATCAGTCCAGTTTATTGTCAATTTGTATCCCCAGGTATTTGTAATCCTCCACCATGTCTACACTGACCCCTTGGATGGAAACAGGGGTCACCGGTGCCTTAGCCCTCCTCAAGTCCACCACCAGCTCCTTAGTCTTTTTCACATTAAGCTGCAGATGATTCTGCTCGCACCATGTGACAAAGCAATGATCCCCCCTCCTCACCAGCAAAGAAAAGCATCGGCACCCCCCACTAAGCACTCAAGTGTGCAGCAAAGCATCAATAAAGACACAGACTTGCAGAACCCCAAAGACTACTCGTTCACCCAGTAATTCGACATACCATAGTCTCTCCCTAACGAGGGAAAAAGAGATATCTCCGTTTCCCAGTGAGAGGGCAGGCATAATAAAACAACTCGCTGATTTATGATGTTAAAAGACCGTTGCTTCACTTTTTCTGAGCTCCATGCCCAAAGAACTCAGGCCTCTGGACACACAGTCAGCAGCCAGTTTGCTGCTCTAGATCTTCCGTGTACTCCCAGGACACACCGAGGCACTGACCTCGAGTCCGCCCACCTCCAGAGCCTCGAAATCCCCAAACCCTGAATGCGAGCTAATCCTCTGGGCCGCATCCTTGGTATACTGAATAACAACCAGTCGTGAGACCCCGACAGTGGGTCCCATTCCCGCAAAGAACCAAAGTCAGTGTGTAACTCCAGGTCTGGGTCTTCAAAAGAGCCCTGAAAGGGAAAAACAGAGATATTAAAGGTGGAAATAGGGCTCTTTCCAAAGATGCAAGCAAAGGAGTCGCTGTTAGATGCCATTGTCTCTGAAGCTCCTCCTTGAAATCTGGGTGGTGTGGCTTAAAGGGCCAAAAGGGCCTACTCCATTCTGTATCACAGTAAATAGATAAAATAAATTTAAAAATAACTAAATGGTCAGGATTTCAGCAGGCATTCCAGAAGTCCTTTTTTATTGTTGTGTAATTGGGAAAGGAGCTGCAGAAACCTGTCTCCCTAGGTACATTCTACACCTTCTTTTATTACATGTTGCTCAGTCTGATTCAGATTCAGATTCAGTTTATTGTCATTTAGAAACCACAAATGCAATGCAGTTAAAAAATGAGACAACCTTCCCCCAGAATGATATCACAGACGCATATGACAAAACAGACTACACCAGCAAATCCATGTAACTTTTGGCAATCCCCAGTCCAGAGTCCGGAGAGGCTGCTGCGTATTAATATCACGCTACCGTCTTAGCACGTTCCCTGGAAAGGAGCTCCAATCCTACCAGACAAAAAGAAGACCAAAAGCTAAAGCTACAAGACCTGCACAAAACCACATAGTTACAACTTATAGTTACAACAGTGCAAACAATAGCATAATTGATAAAAAAAAATACTATGGGCACAGTAAAAATAGTCCAAGGTGTTAAAGGACTGTAAGTTCAAAAGAAATCACCACAGTTTCCACAAGTCCCCAGGGTCCTGACAGTCTCGCCATCCCATGCCGGTGGCAGAAGGTAGAAGGGAGTACCCCTGCAATGGACTTCCAAGGCGTCGCCCGACTCAGCCTCGCAGTCGCAGCACACACCGAAAGCAACCTGAGTCCGTCGAACCTCCGAGCCAACGACCATCCCCTCCGGCACAGCTTCTCTGAGCACCATCCTCTGCCGAGCGTATTAAGACGACCCCGCCAATGGCCATCGGCAACGCGACCCCGAGGACTGGGGGCCTGTTCTGCCCAGCAGAGTCCTGGACCTCACAGCAGCAACGAAGAAGGTCTTCCTGGAATTTCCCGATGATCCTCCGTGCTCCCACATCCGTTTTCAATTGATTATGATTGCACACGGCACCCCACTTCACACATAACAGATAATCAGTTCCGGAGTGGCCGCTGCAAGCTGTGTCGCGCCGCCATCTTGGATCTTGGATTACACTATTGATCAGAAGATATTGGTAATTGTTTCATTATTATCACATGTACTGAGATGCAATGAAAAAGTTTGTTGTACAGACCATCATACAGTTCATTTCATTACACGTGCACTGAGGCAATGCAAGAGCAAAAAATAATACAATGTAGAACTGGCTGTTCCTGAGAAAATGCAATCCAGTAGACAACAAGGTACAAGGTCAGGATGAAGCAGTCACGTGTCCATGTTATTCTGCAAATGTCTGTTCAAAACATTATTCCATTGCAATAGCAGAATAGCTGTCCTTGAGCCTGGTGTTACTTGATTTCATCTGTTCCATGCTTTCAATGTTAGTCAACAAGAGGATGTGCTTCAAGGTGAAAGAGGGTGAGAAAGTTGCAGGGAACAAGAGATGGCTTTTTGTGATTACAGGATCGCAACTAGTTGTGGACGGGCTCAGATTGGTAGAGAAGCCCCTAAAGCAATGAAAGAGTACATCACCCAAAGATCCACACGTTTACAATTAAGAAGTAAGTGCTTACACTACTGAATCTATGGAGCAAATGATTATTTAGTACCATTTCCAGTATATAAACGCAAAGGAGTACAAAATATTGTTAATCTGGATCTGATGCAGCACAAAATTAACACAATAAGATAAAGAACAGAACAATAAGAAGGCACAATCAATATAAATACATAAGACAGCCTCTATACATTGATTTATTGTATATCTATAAAAAGATGCAAAGCATAGGAGCGTCTGTACATGAGGAGATTCTGACAGGAAATAGTGGTGGTGGGGAGTGTGGTGGGGTGGGTAAATAGTTAGAGGTGTTGATCAGCCCTACTGCCTGGGGAAAGTTATTGTATTCAGTCTTGGGGCCCTGGCATGGATTCTACATAACTTCCTTGCTGATGGAAGTAGGACAAACAGTCCATGAGCAGGGTGGGTGGTATCCATTATGGTATAACTGACCCTTTTCTGGCACCGTTCTCTGGCACCGTTCTCTGGTTTTGTGCAGTTTTTCTTTAAGTATGTATATTCTATTAGAAATAAAGCATATTTTTGAAATAAATAATGTTACATACCCCGTGGGTATCTTGTGACTGTCTATGACTATGATGTAATTGAGTATTTGGTGAGCATGATGTAATGGTCTTGTGATGGTGGGGTGATGTAATTTCACGCCAGTGTGAAGTCTCATGATGACATGTTCTCAACAGGTATAAAAAGGGAAAGCCTGCTGTGACGCAGGAGTTTTTGAGTTGAGTCGTCATTTAATTCGTCAGTTACTCTGTTATACTGCTTTTTGCCTCATGACGCAGTTTCGTTTTAAAGTGGAGTTTTACTTTCTACTATAAGGTACAGCATCATTGTGCTGGCAGTTTTGGCCAATCACTGCCGTTTTTTGTTTGATGTATCCTTGATTTAATTTTAAAGTATTGGAGAGTGAAGATTTTTACCGAAGTACAGGAACCCGAAGGATCGAGTAAAGCTAGTGTCGTCAGCAGTTTGCTACCCGATCGACCTTATAATGACCTGCATCTGAGATAACCCCTACCTGTAAGAGTAGAAAGGGTTGTGCAGTGTTCATTCGCCAAGAAAAAGGTCAGTTCCTTTGAGCCGTTTTTATTTCCTTCGTCGGGAATCCTTTGGACAAGGCATATTTCGGCAGTAACATCACGTTGTCGAGGAATTCGTTACTTCAGGAAAGTCCTAATTGACTGTATAAATCACTTGGACTTTCATATTTGCCACTTTCAGATTGTGTTTGCATTTACCACTTTAATATTGTGTTCGCATTTACCACTTTAAGACTGTGTTCGCATTTACCACTTTAAGATTGTGTTCACATTTACCACTTTAAGAACTGTGCTCCAGAGTTGCCGTATAGCAGTTAACTTCAGGTTAAGTTAGTCGTTTGTCTACTTTTCATTTTTGTTGAGCAGAGTTTAATAAGATGTTAATTTGTTTATAAACCTCGACTCAATTCTATATTCATTGTTGCCGGACATGTATGGTAACAACAAATAAATACGGCTAGAGTGAAGAGTAGAATTTCAGGGTTTAAAAAAAAAGGAACCTTAGTTTATATGTGCTAAGTTCTGGTGGCTAAGTTGTGGGAAGGGAGATTAGAGGAGATCCATCATGATGATGTTACCTTTTCAGCTGAGGTAGAGAGACTATCTAGATTTGGTTTATTTTCTTTGAATTTATTCAGGCTGATAGAAAACCTGACAGAGAAGACCAGGTTCCTCTAACTTGAGAATGTCCTCATCGCAACAATAGAGGAGGCCATGGATTGACATATCAGAATAGGAATGGGAACTGGAATTAAAATGGGTGGCCACCTGCTTCTTCTGGTGGATGGATCATAGCTGTTTGGTGACATGATCGAAGTCCGTGATTGCCTGTGTCATATGACTCGGCACGTAATACTGATGATGGAGGTGTACCGATATACAGCTTTTATTTGCATCCCATATGGAGACATTCATAAATCCATAAGGATTTTGAGGTAGTAAAAGGAAAACAGAATGCAGAATATGGTGTTAAAGTAAAAGGGAAAGTGCCATGCATGTGGACAAATAAAGTGCAGGGGCCACGAGGAGATCCAAGATTTGTCTCTTCTGTTCTGAGCACATTGTGCTCTGTATCGGAAGTCTGGTCCCATTGAAGATAATAGGACTAAACTGCAGTATTTGAGTTATTGGAAATACAGTTCTACATCAGATATGAAGCAAGTAATTTATTTAGAAGTCTTCAGAGCAGAGCCTGACAGGGCAAAGGAAACAGATTTAGTAATATACTTCACAAAGGGAATTGTATAGACCTGAGGAGAGTAGAAAATTACATTACTGTGGGTAAAGACAAAGAGAGTGAGACAGTCAGCATGGTGGGCCAAATGGCCTTTTTCTGTGGTTGAAATCATGCAACTCCCTTCCCAAATGAAAAACCATTAAAAAAAATGCTTTTCTATAAATGAACCACCTCTTTCAAAAAGATTGTGGTTTCTAAATTACTCGGTATCAGTTGAAAAACATTTACAACAAATTTTATCAGTCTCATTATAAAATCTTATTTCTGAGCTTAAACTTTGGAAGAATGACCCAAAAAAAAAAACAGAAATCTGTGCAGTAAATGAAATGCCATTCTGCATATAATTGCTGCTTTCAATTTTACCGTTTGTTGGAGAGGAGGACAATACAATTCCAGAAAGGCCAAATCTAGTTCTATGCACAAGACCGTGCAGTAGTATAACAATTAACTGATACCATCTGTGAAATTAAAAAGACCAATTAGCCCAACTTGCCAATAGATTGACTTGTAAACGGCAAATGTTTCCCAGACAATATAGTAAGAAAGCTCAATCCGGCTTCTGCAGACTCCTCAGGAGGAAGGAATGAAAAACATTTGTTAACAGTTGCAATGAACTCTACAAATAAGGGTCACATTTCATTAAAGTTTCTGCAAAGGCTGAAAACAGCTCCTGTAGCAATTAATGCATTGGGCTTTTAGGTCCTCTAAAAAGAAGGCACCAATCAAGATCCTATGAAAAATGCAAACAAGGAACAGCATTAGAAATCAGAACATAGTATAGGAACAGGTCCTTTAACCAGATGAAAACCATGCAGCCTTGGGCAGAATATTCAAAATGTCTGCACCAAATATGATGCTGAACTAAAGAATCTATTGTGCCTGTACAAGAATGCATATCCTTCCAATCCCTGCATATCCATGTGTCTAACCACTTCTTAAATGCCACTATTGTACCTGCTTCCACCAGAAAGCGTGGCAGCCCCATCCTCTATAACGGACTTGCTCCCCCCCCCCACACATCTCCTTTGAATTCTCCTGTGCTCACCTGAAATGCATGTCCTCTAGTTTATGATATATCTCCCCCGTGAAAATAAAATTCTGACTACTGTCTCTGTGCTCCTAATTCTACAAAACTCTATCAACCATCCCTTAAGTCTCTAAAGCTCTAGAAAAAACAAACTACACAGGCTTGTTCAACCTCTCCTTATCATTCATACAGACTAATCCATACAGCAGCAGCATGTATTGGAGTGAACCCATTCTAAAGCCTCCGCATTTATTCTGTAACGAGATTGCAAGAATTGCACATAGTGCTCTAAGTGTGGTCTAACCAAAGTCTCATATATTTGCTAACACGAAACCGTACTCTTATACTGAAAGCCCCGACCAGTGAAGGAAGCATGCTATAGGCCTCCTTTATCAACCTATCCAGCTGGATGGCCACTTTCAGGGGCCAATGGACAGAGCTCTAGATCCCTCTAGACATAAGCCCTGTTAAAGGTTCTGTCATTACTAAGACAACTGCATTGCTCCAAAGAGTGCCTAATGAGGTCATTCTTACCTCGGCCATTAGATTCTATAAGAGTCAACCTATAGCTAGGGAAATGAAGACACCTTCCTGCTGGACTGTTTGAGGTGACTTATTTTTATTCTTGCTTACTTCTCTTCCAATATTTGTATATTTGTGCACATGTAATGCTACTGGGATACTGCAATTTCCTTTGGGATCAATAACGTATCTATCAATTTGTGAACTATACATTTTCCCTTTATAGTTAACATCCCAAAGTATAATACCTCACACTTGCTCAGATTAAACTCCACCCATGTCTGCAACTGGACAATATTCTATATCTATTGTTGTTTCATTAGATAGCCCTATGCTGTCCACAGTTTCACCATCTTTATGTTGTTGACGGATTGTGACCAGGTGCACGGAGAGGCAGAAGATTTGCCTTTGTTACGGATTCAGCAACAATAAATATATAAGTGAGGCAGGGTTTTTTATAACAAATAAAACATTTATTAAACACTGAAAAACAAACCCACAAAAGTAAACAAACGACTAACGTAACCAGAAATCAGCTGCTGTGCGGCAGCTTAAACGGTTCTTAAAGGAATTAAGTGAAAACAGTTCTTAAAGCGATGTTGCAAAAACAGTTCTTCAAAGTAGTACTGCAAAAGTTCAAAATGCTTACAGTCCATTAAAGGAGAGACTTTTTAGACGATTTAAATTCTCTTTCACCTCGTGTTGTTGCGGTTCCCAGTCGAACTATACTTTTTCCAGAGAATTTACGAAGATGAAAATGAAACGGCTTAAAGGCACTGACCTTTCCTTTACAAAACTGTACCCAACCCTTTCTGCTATTATTCACAGGGGTTAACACGGGAACAGCCAACGAATTCCTTCGGAATGAGGATCAAACAAGGTCAAACCTGTTTCACCGTCGAAATCGAATTTCCTCGATCTTTTAACTCCCGAACTCCGATCTTCATTCTCCACCGATTTTTAGCAGGCAGTATTATAAAGAAACTGCCGGTGATGACCTTTTAAACTTTAGGCATTAAATAAAACTCCACCTTTCAACCAAACTGTGTCATAATATTGGACCACGCAGTGGCATAGAGTTAAAATGGCAAATCCAGCCACGAACTGCCCCTCCTCACAGGGAGGGGTCCTCCTTTTTATACCCTGTAAAAAAACCTGTCACATGACCTCTACTGGCGGGAAAATGACATCACGCCCCCATCACAAGACCATTACCTTAAGTCCAGTATAGCTTCAACACCACTGTCACGTGACAAGTACAAGATACCCACGGGTACGTAACACCTTAAAAAAACATCAATCGATTGGCCATTTGTGGAGTCATGGAGTCAAAGAGTATTTACAGCACAGATAAAGTCCTTTGGGTCCTGTGGTCCATCTAAGTCCAAGCTGACCTGATCTTCTGCCTAGTCCTATCTACCTGCACATGGACCATATCCCTGCAAACCCTTCACACCTATCTCCCTTTACAAATTTCTCTTAAAAGTTACATTTGAACGCACATCTGCTACTTCCACTGGCAGCTCATTGCACACGCTCTGAGTGAAGATGTTTCACCTCAGATTCCACGTAAATATTTCACCTTTCACCCTAAACCAATTACCTCTACTTATAATGTGATTGTGCCTGTTTCTTTCTTCCCTGTCTGAGAAAGTGATGGCTATGGGTTTGATTTCAACATTTAAGGAAAATTTGGATTGGCACATGGATGAGAGGGGTATAGAGGCCTATGGTCTGGGTGTAGATTGATGGGCATGGCAGAATAGTAGTTCAGCATGAAGTAGATGGGCTGAAAGGCCTGTGCTGTAGTGTGCTATGACTCTATGACTCAATTCACCAGTCCACACGGTTGAGAATAACTTGCTTCTGATCCAGTACGGTTCTGTGAGCTCTGAGATGGCAGTGTGGGACCAGTCACAGACGTAGCAGGAAGAAAGTCAAATAACTTTCAAGTGCAGTTCTACTGGTACATGTAGCCGATGTTACCCATTTTAATTCAGCCATCTTCTTATCAGTGCACTATGAGGGGTATGGTAATATAGTGATAAGCACAACACTTTACAGTACCAGCAACATGGGTTCAATTCCTGCCGTTGCCTGTAAGGAGTTTGTACATTCTCTCCATGACTACTCCATGGGTTTCAACCAGGTGCTCCAGTTTCCTCCCACAGACCAAAGATGCCCTGGTTGGGAGGTTAATTGGTCTTTCTTTATTTCTTTTTCAATCTTTTTATTATTGTTATTAATATCAACAAAATAAAATTGGTACATAGATAATGGGATTACAACCATACACAATTCAACTGAACATGAAAGAATATATAAGCAATGATTACAGTATAAATGGGTATTCCCAGATCATAGATGATACAATATACAAATCAACAAGGCAAACCTATGTATATCATAATATATAAAAAAAACAGAAAAAAGAAAAAAAAAGAGAAAAAAATATGCAAAAAACCTAATCTAATAATCTAGTAACTAATAAGGAAAAAAAACAAAAAAAGAAAAAAGGGAAAAAAAGAAAAAATGGAAAAAGGAAAAAAAAGGGCTGTATATAATAGCTCACAAAAATACAAAGTCATCAGTGTCGTCAACTCTGATCCTCTCAACATATATAGAATCAAAACTGGAAAATCAAATAGGCCTGGAACAGGGTCATATTACATCATATGAAAATATTGAATAAATGGTCTCCATATCTTTTCAAATTTAATAGAAGTATCAAATACACCACTTCTAATTTTTTCTAAATTTAGACATAACATAGTTTGAGAAAACCAATGAATTACAGTAGGAGGATTAATTTCTTTCCAATTCAACAAAATAGATCTTCTAGCCATTAGTGTAAGAAATGCAATCATTCGACAAGTGGAAGAGGATAAATGGAGTGAGTCCATCATTGGTAAACCAAAAATTGCAGTAAAAGGATAAGGTTGTAAATCAATGTTCAATACCGCAGAAATAATATCAAAAATATCTTTCCAGTATTTTTCCAAAAGCGGACACGACCAGAACATATGAGTTAAAGACGCTATCTCAGACTGACATCTATCACAAATAGGATTTATATAGGAATAAAAATGAGTCAATTTATACTTGGACATATGAGCCCTGTGCACAACTTTAAACTGTATTAGTGAATGTTTAGCATATATAGATGATGTATTAACTAATTGAAGAATTTTATCCCAATTCTCAATAGGGATAGTAAGGTTAAGTTCTCTTTCCCAATCATTTTTAGTCTTGTAAAAGGGCTCTGAACGTATCTTCATAATTATATTGTAAAGTTTCTGAAAGGGGCTTAGTTCAAACAAATTCTCCAAAATGCCTGAAGACACAAAATTTGGAAAAGTAGGAAGTACAGTATTTAAGAAATTCCTAATCTGTAAATATCTAAAAAAACTGAAATCTAGGCAAATTATATTTATTGGCTAATTGCTCAAAAGACATAAAACAATTATCCAAAAATAAGTCGGAAAATCATAGTAATCCTTTAGTCTTCCAAGCTGAATAAGCTTGGTCTATAATAGAAGGATAAAAAAAAACAATTGGATACATTAGGAATATTTAAAACAAACTGAATCAACCCAAAAAATTTCCGAAATTGAAACCATATACGTAAAGTATGTTTAACTATCGGGTTGTCAATTCGTTTCGGCAATTTAGAAAGAGCAAAGGGAAGAGAAGTCCCTAAAATAGAACCCAGTGCAAACCTTTATACAGATTTAATTTCCAAGTTCACCCAATGAGGGCTAAAAGATATATCTCAATCCTTTAACCAACATATCAAATATCGGATATTAACTGCCCAATAATAAAATCTAAAATTAGGCAATGCCAATCCACCTTCCTTCCTTGCCTTCTGTAAATATATTTTACCTAACCTAGGATTTTTATTCTGCCACATATATGAGGAAATTTTTGAGTCAACATTAGCATTCAACAATATTTTGGAATAAAAATTGGTACCGCTTGAAATATATATAAAAACTTGGGTAAAATAACCATCTTAATAGCATTAATCCGACCTATCGGAGATAAGGATAGTGGTGACCACTTAGTAAACAAACATTTAATCTGATCGATTAAGGGTAAAAAATTAACCTTAAATAAGTCTTTATAGTTTTTTTGTGATTTTAATCCCTAAGTAAATAAGAGAGTCATTAACTAATTTAAAAGGTATATTTCCATAAATTGGAACCTGTCTATTTAAAGGAAACAATTCACTCTTATTAAGATTTAATTTATACCCGGAAAAAACACTAAATTGAGCCAGGAATGATAAAACTGCATAAATGGATTTCTCAGGATTAGAAATAAATAATAATAAATCATCTGCATATAATGATAACTTAGGTATAAATGTCCCACGATTAATGCCAAGAATATTCTGTGATTCTCTGATAGCAATTGCCAAGGGTTCTAAGGCAATATCAAATAATAATGAACTAAGAGGACAGCCTTGTCTAATGCCCCGAAATAAACAAAAAAAGGGAGATCTTTGATTGTTCGTAAGCACCGAGGCTACTGGAGTATGATATATCAGTTTAATCCAGGAAATGAATGTCGGACGAAAATTAAACTTCTCCAGCACATTAAATAAGTATGGTCATTCAACTCATTCAAATGCTTTCTCCGCATCTAATGAAATAATACATTCTGAAGTGCTATGTGAAGGAGTATAAACAATATTCAATAGTCTCCTAACATTGAAAAAAGAATAGCGATTTTTAATAAAACCGGTTTGATCTTCCGAAATAATTTGGGGTAATACCTTCTCCAGCCTGGATGCCAGTAACTTAGAAAAGATCTTGGAGTCTACATTCAATAAGGATATTGGTCTATAGGATGCACAGTCAGTAGGGTCTTTATCTTTCTTCAATATTAAAGAAATGAAAGCTCTATAAAAAGATTGTGGCAAATTGCCCAGTCTAATTGCTTCTTCAAAAACCCTGCATAACCAAGGAGAAAGAGTAGCGGAAAAACATTTAAAAAATTCCACTGTATACCCATCTGGACCTGGTGCTTTCCCAGAATTCATGGAGGAAATAACTCCTTTAATTTCTGCATCCGTAATAGGAGTTTCTAATATTGAAAGATCATCTGATGATAATTTTGGAAAATTCAATTTCCCAAGAAAATCACACATGGTATTATGATCTTAAGGAAATTCGGAACGATACAGGGAGGTATAAAAATCTTGAAATGATTTATTTATCTCATCATGGTTAACTGTCAGATCCCCATTCTGCTGACGGATCTTAGTAATTTGATGTTTAACCAAAGCATTCTTCAATTGACTAGCCAACAGTTTACCCGATTTATCACTGTGTATATAAAAACCAGATCTGGTTTTCATTAATTGATTTTCAATCGAAGATGTAAGTAACAAACTATGTTCCGTTTGAAGTTCAACCCTTTGTTTATAAAGTTCCTTACTAGGAGTGATCGAATATTTCTTGTCAATCTCTTTAATTTTATCAACCAATAGAAGAGTTTCCTTCTTAATGCGTTTTTTCAGACCAACAGAGTAAGAGATAATCTGTCCACATATATATGCTTTAAAAGTGTCCCAAAGTGTTCCGCAAGAAATATCATCCGTGGAATTAATTGAAAAGAAGAAATCAATCTGTTCATTCATAAATTTAATAAAGTCCGGATCTTGCAGTAAGGTAGAATCAAATCGCCATTGTCTAGCATTAGGAGCTGTATCCGTAAATCAATAGAAAGTTTTAATGGAGCATGGTCAGAGATGGCTATAATATCATAATTACAACCAATTACCGATGGAATAAAACAAAAGTCAATAAAAAAATAGGACTTTCTAAATAGTTCTGTGGTTAGGTTGGTATTAAGTTGGAGGATCAGTGGGCAGCTCAGCATGAAGGGCTAGAAAGGAATACTCTGTTTTGTATTTCAATAAATTAAAAAATGAAATAAAATGCTGGAATGTACCATCTAATTCTTTTAAAAAAAATCAAACCAAGTTTATCCAACCTCATCATTTAACTCAGACTCTTTAATCCAGGTGGCATCCTGGTAAACCTCTTCCAAAAGCCAGCACATTCTTCTTGTAATGGGTTGGTCAGAGCTGCAGACAACATTCCAACTGTGGCCTAACGGACAGTTTATGTAGCTACAACATGATGTCTTTACTGTGGTGCTTAAAGGCCTAACCAATGAAGGCACAATGTTATGTGCCTCCATTATCACTCTATCTACTGGAGTGGCCTCCTTCAGCAAGTTATGGACTTGGAGTCCAGAATCTCTCTGTACATGAATTTTCTGGAGAAACTCAGCATGTTGAAAAGTAACCGTAAGGAGGAAAGGAGCTGTCGATTTTTCAGGTTGAAAACCTTCATCAAAGCTCGATTTTGGCTAGAGCTGGCATTGTGCATTTTAGTAAGTGGTGTACTCTGACAATGGACCTGATGTCATCCCAGATGTTCTTATTCTATTTTCAGCAGTGATGGGCCAGAGATTCACATGAGTTGGCAGGCATGTTACACTTTCCCAAGGAGGTGTTAATAATGCTTTGGAATCTTTTCCTCTGTTTGCTTAAGAATCTGTTTTTTTTCAGCGAGTTGACACTAATGTTGGTTTGAGTCATTGATTCACATAGCACAAGAAAAAGGTTATTTGGTACAGATGAAGAGTGTCATTGATGGTGGGGTGCAGATAGATCTGTACCAAAAGATGTGTAAGAAGCTCCTTCCATTTATTAACCTGAAGGTCACCATTGGGCAAGGTGTAGTACCTGCTTTGTGCCCCCACCCCATTGAACAGCGTCACATGAAGCCATGGAAGCAGGTGGAGGATGGTTGTATGAGCACCTGGTGCACATCACAAGTTCTGGTTATGCAACCACTGATGCCAGGCAGATAGTCTCTGAAGAGTATTGATAATGTCTGGGGTCATCTGTCTTGTAAAGACGCTGTCCAGAAGAAGGCAATGGAAAGCCACTTCGGTAGAAAAATTTGCCCAGAATAATCATGGTCACGAAACCATGATGGCCCACATCATATGACGTGGCACATAATGATGATGACGATAAAGGGTGTCAGCCCAAAACATAGGCTGTCTGCTTCCCTTCATAGATACTTCTTATGTTGTTAAATGTCTCTAGCAGTTTTTTTTTTTTGCTTTGAACTCTGCAATTATAGAGTCATAGAGCACTACAGCTGTGAAACAGGCCTTTCGGCCCATCTAGTCAATACTGAACTATTATTATGCCTATTCTCATCAACCTGCACCTGAATCATTGCCCTGCATATTGCTCCCATCCATGTGCTTATTTAACTTTCTCCCGGCTGTTGAAATCAACATCAACAATCTAATATCCACAATACCTTCCATCTCTAAGCACCCTGATTCTAATTTATTATCCCCTCATTCCCATCAACTCAACCCCAAACCCAGATCCTACCAGATATCTAGACACTCAGGACAATCTATAGTGACCAATTCACCTACCAGCCTGCATGCCTTTGGGAGGCAACTGTGGCATGTGGTGTCAGCCCACAAACTCACCAGGAGAACACGCTGTAAAATCTCCAAGCGGACAGCACCAGAGCTTGGGTTGCTGGAGTTGTGAGGTGACATCTTCACGAGATGCAGCACTGCGTGCCACTTGCTTCAAAGTTCAAAGTAAATCTATTATCAATAAAATGTATAAAACTTATCAATAAGTAAATTAATTATATGCCAGCATGTGATTCATTTTCTTGCAGGCATTCACAGTAGGTATAAAGAAAGACAATAGAGTCAGTGAAAAACTACATACAAAGACAAAACAATCAATGTGCAAAAGACACCAAATTGTGCAAATGCAAAAAAGAAAAAAATACATTAACAACAATAA
Source organism: Hypanus sabinus (assembly GCF_030144855.1). NCBI lineage: Eukaryota > Metazoa > Chordata > Chondrichthyes > Myliobatiformes > Dasyatidae > Hypanus > Hypanus sabinus. The sequence goes on along the minus strand of NC_082712.1, from coordinate 21,375,503 downwards.
TAATAATAATAATAATAATAATAATACATAAGTAAGTAATAAATAAATAATATTGAGAACATGAGCTGTAAAGTCCTCAAAAATGAGTCCTCAAGTTGTGGTGTCAGTTCACTGTTGGGGTGAGTGAAATTTTCCACTCTCGTTTAGGACCCTGATGGTTGAAAGGTAATAACTATTCCTGAATCTGCTGGTGTAGGACCTAAGGCTTCTGTCCCTCCTTCCTGATGGCAACAGCAAGAAGAGAGCATTACCTGGAAGTCCTGGTAGCTGGGGAGGCTGTTGACCCATGTTGGAGCAGACTGAGTTTACAACTTTCTGCAGCATCCTTGATGACCCTACCAGTGGATTTAGAGGATTTTGCAAAGGCAGTATTGGCGGCATCCCTCCAGTGCTTTGCTATTGATACACCTTGTAGCATCACATCCTGAGTCAAGTTCTTAACATGCACCTGTAATACTCTCATGTGTACTGTATTTTCTGGTGTTTTGCCAGTGTAAGGCAAAGCACTTTTAAGTATGTTTTCTCCAGCTATTCACCTTGGTTCTGTTTCTGTCTTAAAAAAAAAATCATGCTTTAAATGTTTAATCAAAGAAAGTTATACTACATTGCCAGAAGAACACAGTAGGAATGTATGAATCTGTTTAGACCCTTCAGTCTGTTCAAAGGTTCAATGGAACCAGAATCAGAATCAGGTTTAATATCTCGGGTATATGTTATGAAATTTGTTGTTATGCAGCAGTACATTGTAATAGATAATAATAAAAACTGAGAATCATAGTAAGAAGTATATTTTATATATGTAGATATGTGAGTGCGTTTATATATTTATATATTTACATAAATAATGTAATGCTCTGTTGCATCTAAAATATTGGAACTCTGAAATATTGAGCTGGAATTTGGAATTTGATTATGTGAATGGCAGACAATGGTGGGTCAACTTCACTTGTGATGTATTTTTGATAGCAAAAGGTACTATATGTAGGAATGTAGAAGAAAGATATATACAGTTTGGCCACAAATGATCCATTTTGCTGCAGAAAGTTGTAAACTCAGTCATTCTCATCATGGGCACTAGCCTCCCCAGCACCCAAGACATCTTCAAGGAGCGATGCCTCAAAAAGATGGCATTCATCACCCAGATCATGCCCTCTTCTCATTGCCACTATCAGGGAGGAGGTACAGGAGCCTGAAAGCACACACTCAATGATAAAGAAATAGCTTCTTCCCCTCTGCCATTTAGTGTGTGCCTTCAGACTTCTGTACCTTCTCCCTGACGGTAGCAATGAGTTGAGGGCATTTCCTGGGTGATGGGGGTTCTTCATGATGGATGTTGCCTTTTTGAGGCATTGCTTCTTGAAGATGTGCTGGATGCTGGGGAGGCTGGTGCCCATGATGAGCATGACTTAAGTTTACAACTTTCTGCAGCTTATTTCGATCCCGTGCAGTGGCCATGGATGATCTGTGGCCAAACTTCACATATCTTTCTTCAACATTCCTTTATACCTCAAAAATATATCACGAATGGAACTGATGGACCATTATCTGCCAATCACCGTATTGAATTCCAAATTTCTACCACCCACTGTGTAAACGACGTTTCCCAACTTCAACACTGGAAAGCCTGGCTTCAGTTTGTATGCCACATCTCCTAGTTCCAGGGGACACAACTAATGGAGGTAACTTCCAATTATCTATCTATCAAAAGACAGTACAGCGCAGGAACAGGCCATTCAGCCCATAATGCCTGTGCCAACCTTGGTGCCAAATTAAACTATTCCCATCTGCTTGCACGTTGTTCATATCCCTCCATTCCCCCCTGCATATTTCTGTGCCTGTCAAAATGTCTCTCAAATACCACTCTCACACCTGTTTCCACTGCTCTCACATGCCCCTGGCAGCATGGTCCAGGCACCAAGCACTCACTGGGTAAAAAACAGACTCCGCACATCTTTAAACCTTAATGTTATGCCCTCCACCCCTTTGACATTCCATGATTCTTAGGTGGGAGGGGCTAGGTTCAAAGGAGATGTCCAGAGCAAGTTTTTTTTTTAAAAAACAAAGGGTGGAGAGTGTCTGGAATGCATTGCCTGTGGTACTGTTGGAGGCAAATACAACAGTGGGGTTCAAGTGGCTTTTAAGTAGGCACAGGAAATGGAATGTGCAGAAAGTGGACAGATACGGACATAGTGTAGGCAGAAGGGTGAGTTAAGTTGTGCCTTTGACTACTAATATAATTAGTTTGGCACTATGTTCTGTGCTGAAGGGCCTTTTCCTGTGCTGTACTGTTCTGTATTCTGTTCTATCTCCAATCTGGGACAAAGACTTTGACTGTCTACCCTAGCTGTACCTCTCATAATTTCATGCACTTCCATCAAGTGTCCCCCAACAATTTCTGATGCACCAGAAAAAAACAACCCAAATTTGACTAATTTCTCCTTATAGTTAATAATCTACAATCCAGGCAGCAGTGAAATTTAAAAAAAACAGAAAGAGAAAACTCTTCTCTTTCTGTTTTTCTTATCATAAAAAATTTCTGTTCACCCTTTAGCCTGCTAAATATCAAAAATATATCATTAATTTGTGTCATTACACCACTTGAATCTGAAGATCAGAAAACTTTCAAGTTTCAATTCAATTTTATTGTTATGTGTACTCCTTCTGAACTTCACTATAGTTTTCCACATACATTTCTCTTAGGTATACTTTTAACAGACAATTTGATTACTATCGACCATTTTCTCTGTTTTTTTTCATGTTCCCTCTTCCAACACTAGAATATCCCACCTGCTAGTCTAAAACTTCCCAAGTACAGAGAAATATTCTTTTGCCTGTGGTGCCAGTCTAGCCCAAAAACACATCAGAAATCTCAAACTGAAGGACCTGTTGCCCTGTACTTCTCTTAACGCTCTGGATCTCTTAACCAGTCACCCATTTAACAGAGCAATGATGAAGAATTCTCTACCACTCAAACTAATGGAGCCAGAATCATTAAGCATATTCAAGGCCTTGATTGGCTTTTGATTAAAAAAAACAATTAGGAAGTTGATTGAGAGCAGACAGAAGAATGGAGTTCAGGTGAATGGTTATATCATGAATGAACTTATTCAATGACAAAGGAAGCTTGAGGGGTTATGTAACACATACAAGCTTTAATTTATGTTACTTTTGTGAGGGTCTTTGATGAGATGGAGTGCCAATGTGATGACGAGACAAAGGTTTATTCAAGGTGCAAGTAATGACATAGAAAGTGATATAAAAACAAGATGTACTGCAGGTATTCTGCAGGCCAGGCAGCATCTGTGGAGAGAGGGACAGTTCGATGATCTCCGGTAAAAATCATGTTAGAGGCAACCAGGGTTTGGGAAACAGAAAGACAGGAAAAGAGCCAGAAGGATACCTATTGTCTATTGTCTGTGAGAAGGTAAATGGGATTTGGAGTTGATTGTATAAGGCAGAGAATGATGGTGATAGGACATGGAAAGAACCAGATACTGTGTCTTGAAAAGATGTAAACTGAAACATTAAGAAAAATACGGAAAGTCTAAGACTTTTGCACAGTACAGTATTTGTCAACGTGGAGTGGAGAGTGAGCTTATAAATCTGGCAGAAGCAAAGGATATTGGGAATGGAGAGGGTGAAGGGCCGTGGAGAGTGTGTGGAAAGGTGGCAGACAAGGAGTGCTGAGATGCGGGTGCAGACATACCCAGCATTGAGACACTGGGCAAGGTCATTTTATTCCAAACAAATGATTATTGAACATTACAGAATGTCTCTATGGTACTTCCAGCTCTCACCCCCTTCCTTCCCCTCTTCCTAACCATGATTCCCCCTCTCCCTGTCCTCTTCCTATTCTTGTGGAGTCCCACAAGGATCTGTTCTGGGACCTCTACTTTTGGTGATTTTTATTAACAACCTGGATGTGGGGGTAGAAGGGTGGGTTGGCAAGTTTGCAGAAAACACAAAGGTTGGTGGTGTTGTAGATAGTGTAGAGGATTGTCGAAGATTATAGAGAGACATTGATAGGATGCAGAAGTGGGCTGAGAAGTGGCAGATGGAGTTCAACCCGGAGAAGTGTAAGGTGGTTCTTTGGAAGGACAAACTCCAAGGCAGATTACAAAGTAAATGGCAGGAATACTTGGAAGTGTGGAGGAGCAGAGAGATCTGGGGGTACATGTCCCTGAAAGTTGCCTCACAGGTAGATAGGGTAGTTAAGAAAGCTTATGGGGTGTTAGCTTTCATAAATCAAGGAATAGAGTTTAAGAGACGCGATATAATGATGCAGCTCTATAAAACTCTGGTTAGGCCACATTTGGAGTACTGTTTCCAGTTCTGGTCACCTCACTGTAGGAAGGATGTGGAAGCATTGGAAAGGGTACAGAGGTGATTTACTAGGATGTTGCCTGGTTTACAGAGTATGGATTATGATCAGAGATTAAGGGAGCTAGGGCTTTACTCTTTGGAGAGAAGGAAGATGAGAAGAGACATGATAGAGGTGTATAAGATATTAAGAGGAATAGAGTGGATAGCCAGCGCCTCTTCCCCAGGGGACCACTGCTCAATACAAGAGGACATGGCTTTAAGGTAAGGGGAGGGAAGTTCAAGGGGGATATTAGAGGAAGGTTTTTCACTCAGAGAGTGGTTGGTGCGTGGAATGCACTGCCTGAGTCAGTGGTAGAGGCAGATACACTAGTGAAGTTTAAGAGACTACTAGACAGGTATATGGAGGAATTTAAGATGGGGGGTTATATGTGGGGCAGGGTTTGAGGGTCAGCACAACATTGTGGGCCGAATGGCCTGTAATGTGCTGTACTATTCTATGTTCAATTCTCAGTCTACAATAGAGACCTGTATCAGAATCAGGTTTATCATTATTCACATATGTCATGAAATTTGTTCCTTTATGTGGCAGGAGTACAGTGCAATACAGAAGCTATTAACCTCTGTTTTAAATATACCCAATTACTTGGCTCCCCACAGCCGTCTGTGATAAAGAATTCCAAAGATTCACAACCCTCTGGCTGAAGAAATTTCCTCTCATCTTTGTTCTAAATGGACATCCTGTTCTGAGTCTGTGCCCTCTGGTCCTTGACTCTCCCACTATTGACTTGTACGCTTCACCAGGGCCAAGAATGAAGAAAGTCATTCTACCATTGAAGTTCATTCTTATATTAAATTAGTTTTCTCCATGTATTATCTGCCTCTGTTTAACAATCATCTAATGGTTTTGTCTCCTCTAGCAGACCTATTTAAGTTTTTGCCTAATCATATTCCACTATCTGATCTCCATCATAGTAAAATTAGGTTTATCTGTTATGTTTAATATTTTATGTGCTTTAATGAGGTCATGCATTAATTTTCCTTTCCTGGAGCTATAAACTGCAAATCGGAAACTTCCCTGTACCTCAGCCCCTTCATACTTGTTTTGGCCTCCTGATTACTACCAATGAACACAATCTCAAAATTAATCTTTTATTTGTTTTGTAACCTAAGTAATGTTTATGTCTTGCCCTGCAACCCTACTGCAAGACAAAAAGACAAATTTTAAAGTATAATGAAGCTGATTTTGATTCTGTTTCTTGAAATTTATGAACTGTTTGGCGGTGTTCTCAGCAGGGCTTCAAACAGGTCTTTCAACCTGGCACTGATCTTGCAACCATCACATTGAACTGACTAAGTTGAAGTGATGATTCTCTTATTTTCATTTATATATCTTTGAGACACATCTGTTCCTTTATTTTGCATGTTCCATTGCCATTTTTCATTGACTTAGGCCATCAACCATCTCATCCCCGAGCCTTGCCTCCCTTCCACTCGATCATAGGCGTTCCCTTCTGTTTCTTTCTGCCCTTCTCCTTGCTAATGTTTCCAGAGACCCACTTATCTCCAACGTTTGAAGAACTGTCTAATCACAAACGAGAGAAAATTTGCAGATGCTGGAAATCCAAGCTACGCACAGAAAATGCTGGAGGAACTCAGCAGGACAGGCCACATCTAAGAAAAGAATAAACAGTTGACGTTTTGGGCTGAGACCCTTCATCAGGATGCCTGGCCTGCTAAGTTCCTCCACCATTTTATGTGTGTTTATTCAAAGAGTTGTATCACGGATAAACAGGCCCTTCAGCCCGTTCTGTGCTTCCTGACCATTTTGTCCATCTACACTAACACCACGTGCCCACGTTAAATTCATATCCTTCTTTTATCAGGGAGTCCCAACCTTTTTATTATGCCATGGAGCCTTAGCGTTCACCGAAGGGTCTGTGGACCCCAGGTTGGGAACCACTGTTCTATATCCTGCCTAAGTGTCTTTTTAGGACATTCTAATAATTCAATAGTGGTTTCATCTGTTTCCACAAGCATCGGCAGCAAGTTGCTGATCTCAGCCCCTATGTGTAAATAACATTATCTCAGATCTTCGTTTAAAATCCCTACCTCACACCATGAACAAGTGCCTTCTTGCTTCTGATACCTCTAATATGGGGAAGAAAGATTATAACTCTCTACTCTGTGCATCCATGCATAGACTAGTGTGCATGATTCCACAGTCTGTAGACTCACTTTCAGAGAGTCTGCAGCCCATGTTCTCAGTATTATTTACAAAGGATTCTCGTTAATCACGCAGCCATTTATTTGGGACAACTTCTAAAGAATAAAAACTAAATTGAGAATAAAGCCAGGACTCCCTTCATTTATTTTGCACACTATGCAGCTTAAATGGGATGACAGACTGTTGCCAAATGGCTTCCGACCAGCGTCAGTCACGTGCACCTGTATGGCTGTTAGCTGCAACACTGTGTTTAGAGCAATCAATTTTTAAGAAGCATCAACTGCATATATTTGAGCTCAAAAGGCAATGATTTCTGACACCGATAGTTGGTGAGAAATAAGCGGTAGGACAATTTGGAACTGTTTCGTTCACTTGCAGTTCCATGCATTTGGGCTTGTAGTTACCAGAAACGGCTAGGAGTGGTAATGAAATGATTTCACTACTTCAACGAGTTAGGAATGATGAAGAATTTGAAGGTATCAACAATGTTACGATGGAAATGAGCACTTGGAATATGCAATTGTCTAAAGCATTGTATGAAGGCACTGGGTGTGTCTGTGCTGATTTAGTCCATTTACAGTCAATCAAAAGAAAACATCTAATTGAATTCCTGCATCGGTAATTATTCGGAATTAATACACAGTTCAGAGCACTGTAGGAGTATTGGTAGTGTTCTAATTTGTTCTGTATTTCATTTAAATACATAAATTGTTACTCAGCTAAATGGTAGTTTACCTTTTATATATCTTTTAACTATCCCCTGAAGCTTTGGTTAATTGGGCCAACATGTACTGGTTCCAATGTGATCCAATTAACCAGGATCCACTGTATTTACTTTTTTATTATTATTTGCATGATTTGTCCTCTTTTGCACATTGGATGTCAGTCTTTGTTATGTATGTTTTTAATGGTCTCTATTATATTTCTTTATTTTCCTTTGGGTGCCTGCAAGTCAAGTCAAGTCACTTTTATTGTCATTTCGACCATAACTGCTGGTACAGTGCATAGTAAAAATGAGACAACGTTTTTCAGGACCATGGTGTTACATGACTCAGTACAAAAACTAGACCGAACTACGTAAAAAAAAACAACACAGAGAAAGCTACACTAGACTACAGACCTACACAGGACTGCATAAAGTGCACAAAAACAGTGCAGGCATTACAATAAATAATAAACAGAACAATAGGACAAGGTGTCAGTTCAGGCTCTGGGTATTGAAGAGTCTGATAGCTTGGGGGAAGAAACTGTTACATAGTCTGGCCGTGAGAGCCCGAATGCTTCGGAGCCTCTTCCCAGACGGCAGGAGGGAGAATAAATTGTATGAATCTTAATGTTTTATATAGTTTACATACTCCGATTAAATTTATTTTGAACTTCTACAAGTCACCCCTCAGTCTCCTCATAGATGGAGACTATTCAAACCTTTGTGTCATTGCCAGCTCTCAGAGCAATTCCAATCCACCACTTAGTTCCCTTTAACCTATTCTCTCTCACATGTAGAGCACCTTCACCATGACTCCCACCACCCACCTACACTGAACAGGATTTGCTATGGTCGGTTGACCAAGCAGCACACCTTTGGGATGTGGAAGGAAACAGGACAATCCTGGGAAAACTCACATGGCCACAGGGAGGAACCACACAGCTTGAAGTTTGCCAGAGGCCACAACTGAAACTGGTTTCCTTGGGTTCTGGGACCGCAGTACTACCTGCTGTGCCATCGTGGTGCACTAATACCCTCAGTGCATCTGATTTAAACAAAGCGCTTTTCTCTTTTGGTTGTAAAATGCAAACTCACAGCTCTGATCAGAGAAAACGTAACCGACATTTTGATTCTGAGTAGGTTTTCACATGCTTTTTTATGTAGGATGAAAGGTAAGAATGCAAATAGGTGGGTTCATGGGAAACATACACAGACAAGGGCTTTCAGCACACTGAGTCTCTGGCAACTATCAGAATCAGGTTTATCTCTGATATAATCTCTGCCATGAAATTTATTGTTGTTTTGCAGCAGCAGTACAGTATGCACTAGAGTAAGATTACTATAAGTTATGCTAAAATATACAAAAATAAATAAATAAAGAGTGAAAAAAGAGAGTAAAATAGTGAGGTAGAGTTCATGGGTTTGTTGATCTTTGAGACATTTATGGCGGGGGAGAAGAAGCTGCTACTAAGATGTTGAGCGTGCATCTTCATGCTCCTGTACTTCCTTCCTGATGGTAGTACTGTGAAGAGGGCAAACAGGCTCCTGTACCTCTTCCCTGATGGTAGTAATGGGAAGAAGGCAAATCCTGAATAGTTAGGGTCTTTTATGATGGACGTTACTTCTTGAGGCATTGCCTTTACATTTTCCTACATTAATCCCATTTAATAAAAGATTCCCCCATATCCCCATCAATCCGACCCTCCCATTCTATTCAATAGACAATAACAGTGGCCAGTTTTCCTACTAATCTTGATATAAGGCAAGCCAGAATATCTGGAGGAAAACTACGGGGTCACATGGACAACAAGCAAACTCCACATAGACAGCACCTGAGGTCAGGAGTCCCTAAGCAAGTGTCTTTAGATGTCTTTAGAATTTTTTGAAGAAGTTACGAGGAATGTTGACGAGGGTAAGGCAGTGGAGGTAGTCTATATGGACTTCAGCAAAGCCTTTGACAAAGTTCCACATGGAAGGTTAGTTAAGAAGGTTCAGTCGTTAGTATTAATGCTGGAGTAATAAAATGGATTCAACAATGGCTAGATGGGAGATGCCAGAGAGTAGTGGTGGATCATTGTTTATCGGGATGGAGGCCGGTGACTAGCGGGGTGCCTCAGGGATCTGTTTTGGGCCCAATGTTGTTTGTAATATACATAAATGATCTGGATGATGGGGTGGTAAATTGGATTAGTAAGTATGCCGATGATACTAAGGTAGGAGGTTTTGTGGATAATGAGGTGGATTTTCAATGCTTGCAGGGAGATTTATGCCGGTTAGAAGTATGGGCTGAATGTTGGCAGATGGAGTTTAATGCTGAGAAGTGTGAGGTTCTACATTTTGGCAGGAATAATCCAAATAGAACATACAGGGTAAATGGTAGGGCATTGAGGAATGCAGTGGAACAGAGAGATCTAGGAATAACAGTGCATAGTTCCCTGAAGGTGGAGTCTCATGTAGATAGGATGGTGAAGAAGGCTTTTGGAACGCTGGCCTTTATAAATCAAAGCATTGAGTACAGAAGTTGGGATGTAATGTTAAAATTGTACAAGGCATTGGTAAGGCCAAATTTGGAATATTGTGTGCAGTTCTGGTCACCGAATTATAGGAAAGATATCAATAAATTAGAGAGAGTGCAGAGACGATTTACTAGGATGTTACTTAGGTTTCAGCACTTAAGTTACAGAGAAAGGTTGAACAAGTTAGGTCTCTATTCATTGGAGCGTAGAAGGTTGAGGGGGGATTTGATCGAGATATTTAAAATTTTGAGAGGGATAGATAGAATTGACATGAATAGACTGTTTCCATTAAGAGTAGGGGAGATTCAAACGAGAGGACATGATTTGAGAGTTAGGGGGCAGAAGTTTAAGGGAAACACGAGGGGGTATTTCTTTACTCAGAGAGTGATAGCTGTGTGGAATGAGCTTCCTGCAGAAGTAGTAGAGGCCAGTTCAGTTGTGTCATGTAAGGTAAAATTGGATAGGTATAAGGACAGGAAAGGAGTGGAGGGTTATGGGCTGAGTGCGGGTAGGTGGGACTAGGTGAGATTAAGAGTTTGGCACAGACTAGGAGGGCCGAGATGGCCCGTTTCCATGCTGTGATTGTTATATGATTGTTATATATATTATATGTGAACAACTGTGCATAGTGAAGTACAAGAACAAAATCATTTTCACATGAGAATCCAATGGTACTTTAAACCTCAGAAAATCTGGAGCACATTTAAAAATGCTGGAATACATCTTGTAATAAGTTAGCAAGCCAGAACAACTAATATAACATAAAGAAAACTTCCAGTGTAGGCAATAATAGCTTCATATAAAACTGTTCAGATACTGTCTATATAATGTAATATACAGCATCATGAAAATGAGATATGCAACTTTCAGTGTTTCTGGCAGTCATATCTCTTGGTACTGTGAAATTGCAGCTTTACCAGCTGTACCGCACAAAGTTCAGTTCCACAATATCTTGAGTTAGTGAATTTAATTCACTTCTCCTTCAGCCTATATAACATAGAGTAATGTTAAAGATGGAGTTGGATAAGATATTCGAAAAGGCACTCCTTCCCTCCACTAGCCTGCAGCTCACCCTTGGGTAAGGTGTAGCACCTGCTTATACCCTGATCAGGGTCATGTGAACACATGGGATCAGCTGGTGCATATCATAAGCCCTGGTTTCGATGCCAGGCAGTCAATCTTTAAAGAGCATTGATGATGGCTGAGGTCACCCGTCTTGTAAAGACACTCCCAGAAGAAAGCAAACCATTTCTGTGGAAAAAATTGCCAAGGACAATCATGGTCATGGAAAGAGCACGATTGCCTACATCATACGATACGGCACACAGCAAATAAACGAAGGAGGATGTGCAAAAATGATTTTATTGCTTCTTTAATGTCCAGACTAATCATTGGACTAGACAATTAGCACAGTGCTAACGACAATATATTTATTTTTCTTCTTGTTGAGAAAACATGGATATTGCTGACAAAGCTTAAATTTATTGATCACCCTATGTTAAGGTCAAGTTTATTGTCATTTGCACAAGAAAATGTGTGCACAAGCGCAATGAAGCAGTTATTCTCAGCTGCATCACCAGCACACAGAATCAGATAAACAGCCTTCTGAAGAAAAAATGAAAAACAATTACAAATAAAAAATGTAAACAATCTTTGCAGAGAGCACAATTAAAACAAAAAAGAAGGCCATTGAAGTGCTAAGTGGTCAAGGGGGTCACAGTATCGCTACACTGAGGTAGTGATGAGGGTTTTGCAGGCTGGCCCAAGAAATAAATGGCTTAAGGGAAGAAGCTGTTCTTGAAACAACACACACAAAATGCTGGTGGAACGCAGCAGGCCAGGCAGCATCTATAGGAAGAAGTACAGCTGTTCTTGAACTTGGTTTTGCAGAAAGCCTCCCCACTGGTGACTGCAAGAAGATTATAAAGGGTCTCGGTCCAAAGCATCATCTGTTTATTCCTCTCCATAGATGCTGCTGACCTGCAAGAAGTATATTTACTTAGTGAAACTGCACAGAGAAGGCCCATCTGGCCCTATGAACCATACCGTCAGAGTAACCCCACAAACCTGATTAACTCTAACCTAATCACAGGACAATTAACAATGACTGATTAACTTACCCTACGTTGTATGCCTTTGAACTGTGGGAGGAAACCAGACTACCAGGGAAAAACCCACGAGTTCCACAGGGAGTCCCTACAGAACCGCGCCGGAATTGAACTCCAGTCTCCAGAAAACCTTGAGCTGTACAGTATCACTCCAATCGCGATGCTACCATGGCACCCAAATTCTGACATCACTGACGTTTAATATAATCTGAAAGTAGACAGCTTTAAAAGTTATCTTCAACAGTTTCCGCAGCAGAATAGTTGTAGGGGCACCCCTGGAAAATAAAACCTTGGAATAAATTTTCCTCTCACCCATTCCCACTTCAGGAAACACTCTTCCAAAGCAGGGTGTTCGTTTGTAAAATACACAAACATTCTGTAAAGCCGGTTGATGATAGAGGCAGTTACTTCCGATGGTGGAGAGGGAGCAACCTTTCATGTGCTGTGCTGAGTCCACTACTCTCTGCAGCCTCTCACGTTCCTGCACATTGAACTGGGGTACCCGACCATAATACAACCCATTACTATCGTATATGCTGTACAGCACATCTGTAGAAATTTGTCAGAGTGCTCACTGGGTAGGTGTTGGGAGAACTGGGGTTTGATGGAGTTTGATGGTCATATGAATTAAAATAGATTACAGGGAATTAAATGGGAAAATAGGATAGATGAGATTGTCTGAGAGCAAGCATTGGTTTGATGGACTGAATGGCCTCATTTTGTGTTGTTATGGAAATATGAAATAAGTGTAAAGACTTAACATGAACAGTCACTGTGTAGGGAAATAAAAAGGAGCATTATTTAATTGCAGTGTCCTTACTGCTAGACTGTGATAGATTGCTGACTGTGTCAATAATCAGGTAGCAGCTGGACCTCTCCAAAGACTTACTTTATTAATATGTCAATATCTGGTGATGGCAAATAACAGAGCTGATGTTCTTCAGGGATGAAAATCTATTCTCCTTTTCCTGTATGATAAAATGTGGCTCCATATCGCGTGGTGAGAGGTGGCTTAATAGAGGTATTAGATGATAAGAGGCAGAGATAGGGTGGACAGCCAATGCCTTTTTCACAGGGCATTGATGGCTAATGTCAGAGGCATAACTTTAAAGTGAGTGGAGGAAAATATAGGGGGATTTCATTAGGGAGATATTTTTAACACAAATTCACCAGCAGATAGATTCATAAGGGATATTTTAGAGACTCTGAGATAGGGACATGGATGAAAATAAAATGAAAGGCTCCATGAGATGCACTAAATTAATCTTGGTTAAACATTGTGGGCTGAACTGTGCTGATCGGTTTCATGTTCTATGTCTATATCAACTGATATGATTGACTTTTAACCACGACCTGAAGTGACCCAGAAACTAATTGGTTCACAGGGCTTTTTGCAATGGGCAATAAATAAGTGACACAGTTAGTTAAACCATTGCCTTACTGTGCCAGTGATCTGGGCTCAATCCTGACATCAGGTGCTGCCTGTGCGGAGTTTGCATGCTCTCACTGTGAATGTGTGGGTTTCATGGGTGTTCCAGTTTTCAGCCACGTCCCAATAAGACTTGAGTTGATTGGTCCACTGTAAATTGCCCCTAGCAATGATGGTAGAATCTCTGGGAGTTGACAGGAATGTAGGGAAATCAGAGAATGTGATTAATATATGGATTGCTGAGCTGAAATACCTGCTTCAAATCTGTATATTGCTCCATGAAAAAAGCAGTTGGTTCCCTGTACCTCTAAACAGATGAAAAATATGTTAGCACCCTACAAAGAAAAGGAACCTTGGAGTTCAGACCTCCAGGTTTCTGCTGAACTAGTAAATAAAGTGGCTGAGAAGAGATGCAGACTTAACAGCAACTCGGAAAACATTGGACAAACTCAACGAGTCAGGCAGCAGCTATGGGGGGAGATGGACATCCCACTTTCAGGTTCAGACCTTTTACTGGGACTGGAAAGGAAAAGGGGAGATGGCCAGTATAGAAAGGTGGAGGGAAGGGGTGGAGAAAGAGCTGGCAAGTGATGGGTGGATCCAGGCGAGGAGGAATGATAGGCAGACCAGGGAAGGGGGAGCAGGAATTATTTGTGAAGCTGGGAGGTGATGGGTGGATACAGGTGAAGAGGATTGATTGGAAGATGAGGAAGGTGAGGGGAGGGATTGTGGGAATGATGTGTTTAGCTGGGTGGTGATAGATGAATCTAGTTGTGGAGGAGTGATTGGCAAATGAGGGAGGTGGGATTTGGAATGATTTGTGAAGCTGGGAGGTGATAGCTAGATCCAGGTGAAGAGGGGTAACTGGCAGATGAGGAAGGTGGAGTGGGGGAATGGGAATGATTTGTGAAGTTGGGAGGTGAACAGTGGAACATAGAACAAGGGCTGATGGATGGAAAAAGATAGGATATGAAAGTAGAGGAAGGTGGACCATGGGACAAAGTGAGGGAGCTGTGGAGGGAAACCAATGGAAGGAGTGTGTTGGTGGTCAAGAGGGCGTGGAGGGGAAAAGACAGGGTGATGGGGACTAATTGGATCAGAAGGAAAGTGAAAAGAAAGAAAATACTGAAGGGATAGAGTTGGAGGAGTTACTGTAGTTTGAGAATTCAGTGTTCATGCTTCAGGTTGGAGACTGCCCAGATGGAATATGAGAAGATAGAACATAGAATAGTACAGCACATTACAGGCTCTTCAGCCCACATTGTTGTGCTGACCCTCAAACCCCACCTTAAATTCCTCCAAATACCTGTCGAGTAGTCTCTTAAACTTTACTAGTGTATCTGCCTCCACCACTGACTCAGGCAGTGCATTCCATGCACCAACCACTCTCTGAGTGAAAAACCTTCCTCTTATATATCCCCCTTGAACTTCTCTGCCTTACCTTAAAGCCATGTCCTCTTGTACTGAACAGTGGTGCCCTGGGGAAGAGGTGCTGGCTGTCCACTCTGTCTATTCCTCTTAATATCTTGTACAGGTGCTGTTTCTCACACCCTACTCACCTGGATCCACCTATCACCTGTCAGCTCTTGCTCCAACCCCTCCATCTACACTTTTAATACTGACTAGATCCCCTCTTCCCAGTCCGGATGAAGGGTCATGACCCAAAATGATGACAGTCCATTTTCCTCTGTAGATGCTGCCTGGCCTACTGAGTTCCTCCAGTATCTTTGTATGTTGTTCCTGATTCTCCATCCCTGCGGTCTCTTGTGTCAACAGAATTAGTATGTTTATTAGTCAAGTCAAGCTGAACTTGTTCTTAGCTCCACAAGCACAGTGAGGTACGGGCACAATGACAAATTTGCTTGCAACATCATCACAGGCTCATAAATTCAGACCACACGCAGAACACACAGTCGCCATTTTGGGCCAAGACCCTGCATTAGGACGGGAAAGAAAGGGGGAAGAATCCAGACAAAGGAGGTGGGGAGGGGGAGGAGTACAAGCAAGAAATTGAGAGGTGAAGCCAGGTTGGTGGGGGGAAGAAGGGGGTATGAATTAAGAAGCTGGGAGGTGATTAGTGGAAAAGGTAAAAGGCTGGAGAAGAAAGGGTATCTTAGGAGAGGAGAGTGAACCATAAACTTAGCATAACATAACATAAATTATACAAAGTCACACTAGGCAGTGAAGAAAACAGAATGTGCAAAACAAGACTTTGGCACAATAAAAAAACACAATTCCTTGGTATTGCAAGATGTGGTCTGTAGTGTTCTGCTACTGAGATATTACAAATACAAATAACAAATGGGAGTTTACAGTAGCCAGCTGACTTTAATTGTATTAATTGCCCTTGACTAATATTCACATATTAACAAAGCATCTCTTGAGAGAAGCATATCTGCGAAAGGGCTGTTGAAACAGATGTCTATCTATCACATACTGGCAGTGAGGATATCACAATTATATAATGTCCCAGTTCACAACAAATGTATTCTAAAGTCAAAATTCAGAGTTCAAGGTAAGTTTATTATAAGGTGGTGCCAACGAGCAATGTGACCAGTGGCAACTTCTTGCCAAAAGTTCACAAAATTAGTTTTTTTACTTCTTTGTTCTAATATGATTTTACAACTAAGTTGCTTGCATTTAAAACCTGTGATTTATATTTTGATGGTGTGTTTTGGGCCAATTGAGCAATCTGGCCGTTTGCTGTCTCTGAGAGAGCTTGTTGAGGATTGGAGCGAAGTGTACAGATTGAAGGCCTGGAGTCGGGGCGATGTTGACGGCATGAACCCGTGATCAGTTCCATTGCTTCACTCTGATTGAGGCGTCAAGCAAGGCTGATGTTAACAAGGACAAGAGCGGGTGCTCAGAGTCATCTGCCTGCATTTGATCGGTCTTCCTCTGGCTGTTACTAGCTGCTGTCTGCTTTACCTTGAGGAAAGTGCGGGAGCCTTTGGTTCCAGGCTGCAAGGATTGGTCAGCAAAGCTGTAGATTCATTCTGAGGAACTTTGAGCTTCATGGCACATGTATTTCTGCATTCTGGTTATTCTTTTTTTTTTGCTGTTTTTGAGCAGTTTTGATTGGGGCCTTTCAGCTAAGAATGGCTTTGTGTGCAGCCTGCAGTGGGCCAACGACATGGCACTGAACTGACCTAAACTGAATGCCACTGGACTCCTGGTTTGAAGTCTAATATTCTATGTGTTGTGCACTTGCTTTATGCTGTTGGCACAATTTGTTCTTTTTTTGCATGTTAGTTGATTGATGTTTGCTTGCAGCACAAACACAATGCTGAAGGAAGTCAGCAGGCCAGGCAGCATCTAGGGAAAAGAGTAAACATTCGACGTTTCGGGCCGAGACCCCTCATCAGGACTGGAGGAAAGAAAATGAGTCTGAGATAGAAGGTGGGGGCAGGGAAGGAAGAAGCTCAAGATGATAGGAGAAACCAGGAAAGGGGGAAGGATGATGTAAAGAGCTGGAAAGTTGATTGGTAAAAGAGATATAGGGGCTGGAGGAGGGGAAATCTGATAGGAGAAGACAGAAGGCCATGGAAGAAAGAAAAGGAGGAGGAGCACCAGAGAGAGGCAATGGGTGGGCAAGGAGATAAGGTGAGAAAGGGAAATGGGAATGGGGAATGGTGAAGGTTGGAGGGACATTAACGGAAGTTCGAGAAATCGGTGTTCATGCCATTCGGTTGGCGGATACCCAGACGGAGTATAAGGTGTTACTTCTCCAACATGAGTGTGGGGTCATCGCGACATTAGAGGAAACCGTGGACCGACATGTCGGAATAGGAATGGGAAGTGGAATTAAAATGGGTGGCCACTGTCTTTTTCTGGCAGATGGAGTGTAGGTGTTCAGCAAAGTGGTCTCCCAATCTACATTGGGTCTCACTGATAAACAGGAAGCCACACAGGGAACACCGGACACAGTATGTGACCCAATAGACTCATGGGTGAAGTGTCGCCTCACCTGGAAGGATAGTTTGGGGCCTTGAATTGTAGTGAGGGAGGAGGTGTAGCGCTCGTTCCACTTGCAAGGATAAGTGCAAGGGGGGGAGATCAGTAGGGAGGGACGAATGGACGAGGGAGTCGCGTAGGGAGCGATCTCTGTGTAAAGCAGAAAGTGGGGAGGTAGGGAAAAATGCACTTGGTGATAGCATCCCATCAGAGATGGGGGAAGTTACAGAAAACAAGAAGATGCATAGTCCAGGTATTGAGCGTCAGTGGGTTTATAATAGACATCATAGATAAGCCTTCTCCAGAGACAGAGACAGAGAGATCGAGGAAAGAGAGAGAGAGATGTTGGAAATGGAACACTTAAATTTGAGGGAGAGTTGAAGTTGGAGACAAAGTTGATGAAGTCATTGAGTTCCACATAGATGCAGGCAGCAACACCAATGCAGTTGTCGATGTAGCGTAGGAAAAGTTGGAGAGTAATACCAATATAGACTTAGAACATAGATATTGCATGTAGTTGACAAAAAGGCATGCATAGCTAGGACCCATGCGAGTGGCCATGGCTAAACCATTCGCTTGAAGGAAAGAAGGAGAATTTATTGAGAGTGAGGACAAGTTCTGACAGCAGAGGAAAGTGGTGATGGAGGGGAGCTGGTTGGGTTTGGAGCCCAGAAAGGAACAGAGAGCTTGGAGGCCTTCCTGGTGGGGGGTGGAGGTGTAACTTTGTTTCGTGGCTGCCTGCAGAAGAACGAATCTCAAAGTTGTATTCTGCATACATCCTTTCATAATAAATGTACTTTGAATCTTTTGTCACCATATGCTACACTGAGATTCATTTTCTTGCAGGCATTCACAGTAGAACAAAGAAATACAACAAAATAATAAAAATGTCACACAAAGACTGACAGGCGACAACCAGCATGCAAAGAAGATAAACTGTGTAAATACAAAAATAGTAAACAAATAAACAAATATATATGTTTATTGATAAATATTGAAACAAATAATAACATTATGTATTATTTATATAAATATATAATAATTATTAATTATTTAATTGGTTAATTAATTAATACTGAGAATATGAGTTGTAGAGTCCATGAAAGTGACCCCATAGATATTGGAATTAGCTCAGTGTTGAGAGAAGACCACAAGACCATATGACATAGGAGCAGAATCAGGCCATTCAGCCCATCATGTTCATTCCGCCATTCCACCATGGCTGATTCCAGATCCCATTCAACCCAAACACCTGCCCTCTCACCATATCCCTTGATGCCCTGACCAGTCAAGAATCTCCACCACGGTCTGTGGCAGAGCATTCCACAGATTCACCACTCTCTGGCTAAAAAAATTCCTCCTTACTTCTGTTCTAAAAGGTCATCCCTCAATTTTGAGGCACTTCCTTCTGGTTCAGGATACCCCCACCAGAGGAAACATCCTCTCCACATCCACTTTATCTAGTTCCTTTAATATTTGGTAGTTTTCAATGAGATCCCTACACATTCATCTAAATTCCAGTGAGTACAGGCCCAAAGCTGCCAAACGATTCTCATATATTAACCCCTTCATTCCCTGAATCATCCTCGTGAAGCTCCTCTGGACTCTCTCCAATGACAATACATCCTTTTTGAGATAAGGGGACAAAAACTGTTGACAATACTTGAAGTGCAGCCTGACTAGTGTCTTCAGCATCAGCATCATCGCCTTGTTTTTATATTCTAAAAAGCCAAGTTATCCACCTGTTCAGGAACCTGATGATTGAGTGGTAATAATTAATCTTGACTGATTGATTTCATATTTTATGGCATAAGATTAGGTGATTTAGTTCATCAAGCCTTTGCTGTAATCAGTTAACCAGCCAGCACACCTTCAACATCCTAATGAAAGTCTTTTTATGACTGTACCCTTCCCTTGTACACTGGGGACCTGTGGTGGAGGGTGGTGCACAGAGCAGTGGCCTGTAACAAGCTTTTTGGATCTTCCAGTAGCCTGTTGCTTCTCTGACATGGAAGAGATCGTGTACCACATGCACATGGAGTGTACAAGACTGCAGCCCCTATTCTCAAAACTGAGGGGGCTGCTTCTTGATCCCTGACAACATTTTAGCCCCACCCTCTTCAACCGGTCATCCAGTAGGAGGTGGGGAGAGCAAGAAGGGAGGAGGATATTCTAGCGAGCTGTCTCCTGGTGATGAAAAGGTGGCTATTTGTAGGTCCTGCTGATTGGTCAGTGGTGGTTTCTGCTTTTGGCTGACTGCCTGGCATTGTTCAGGGGAGATGACTGTGCCTGAGTAGCTGTGGAAAAAGAACATACAGTATGCCCGGGTAACATAGATGTATTTTGAGACTGCTGGGCACCACAGGGGATAAATGCCACTCTTGATGACAACATGTTAAGTTTAGTCTGCATTATCCATAAACACAAGAAAGTCTGCAGATGCTGGAATCCAAAGCAACACACACAAAATGCTGGAAGAACTCTGCAGGTCATGAATAAATAGTCAACGTTTCAGACCAAAACCCTTCTCCAGGACTGAGAAGGAAGGGGGAAGATGGCAGAGTTCATGTTTTGTCTAGTTTTTGTTTGTAATGTGATCGTACAAGTAGCGTGAATTTATAATAAATGTATTTTTGTCAAAACAAAAGAGAACATCTGAAAGCACATTACCAGCTCTGGAATGTTTAGTGGAGTTATTTCTTTAGGAACAAAGGCAGAGAATAAACTGAGCCATATAAAATTCTGAGAGGCAAGACTGGTAAACAAGATAGAAAGGAGCTTTTTCCCTTAATAGAAAATTTCAATAATGTGAGAAGAGCAAGGCAGAAAGGTTAGGATTGAAGAAATATTAATTCACCCAGAGGGGAGCTGGGATCTGGAACTCAGTCTGAAGCACATTAAAGAATACCTGCTTGAATGCTTAATGTGTTGTGATTTACAAGGCTATTGACCAAGAGCTGGGAGGTAGACTAAGCCTGCACAATTCCTTTATTGACCTGAGGCTGACTGTCCTCATCTTCTATCTGTGCTGTAAATATATCAGATTTACTTTCAAACAGTGCTGTATAATTTTCCCACTTGGCTTCTCAAGCCACAGCCTACTGAACTCTTAGCCTTTGCCTCTGCATTGAGCATAATAGAACAATTCAAGTGGAGCAGTCAAAGAAATGCTCTGGGAATTTGAACTCCTGCTTCCCCTACCTCTTCAGCCCAGATGTTAAAGTACGTCAGGTCACTGTATGAATACTGAACACATATTGTTGGAAGTTTCTCCTACTCTGTTTTGCGTGGGGAGATTTATGATCTGGGGATTAATTGAGCCTGTACATTTGGTAGTACAGAGATTCATACAGCACAGAAACATGCCCTTCAGCCCATCAAATCCATGGGATAGCATAGCAGTTAGCGCAATGCATTACAACACCAGCCATATGTCTGCCTGTGGCTTCATCTACTACATGAGGCAAAACTCGGCTTGCAGGAGCAACGCGTCATGTTCTGATTGAGGTTAGAGATGGAATTGAATGAACATCACTTTTAATGCAGACTTTGAAGGGAAAGTCAAACTGCATGTATGCCAATCCCTGCTGCATCCAGTGACCGTGTGACCTCTGCCTCAGAAGCCAAAGTCAAGGGGGTGAACCCTCGCAAGGCATCGGGCCCTGATGGTCTACCTGGTAGGACTCTGAAAGCCTGTAGCAAGCAACTGCAGGAGAGTTCAAGATCAACCTCAATCTCTCACCGCTGGAGTCAGAGGTCCCCACCTGCTTCAAAAGGATGATAATCATACCAGTGCTCAAGAAGAGCAGGATGAGCTGCCTCAATGACTGTCACCCAGTGACACTCACATCTACTGTGATGAAGTGTCTGGAATCAACTCCTGCCTAAGCAAGGACCCAGACCCATTAAAACTCACTTATTGTCTCCCAGTAGGTCACAGTGCATGCAATCTCATTGGCTCTAGATCACCTGGACAATAGTAATACCTAAATCAGTTTATTGATTACAGTGCAGCTTTTAAACAATCATACACTCAGTCCTAATCACCAGCCTCTAAAACAGGGCCCCTGTACCTCCCTTTGCATCACTGTCTGGCATGGAGGGGCCACAGCACAGGATTGAGTTCATTATTTAGGAGCTTCATCACCCTGGACATGCTGTCTTCTCATTGCTATCATCAAGAAGGATCTATAAGATGTGATGACATGAACTCAATATTTCAGGAACAGCTTCTTCCCCTCTGCCATCAAAGTTATATTTTTCACTATATTTCCCCTCCTTTTTTGCATTCTATTTCTTATTGTAATTTACAGTTTTTTTATTATTACTTATTGAAAGTACTGCTGCAAAACACCAAAATTCATGACACATGCAAGTGATCCGAATTCTGATATTCTGTCTGGATAGCCTCCAATCTGGCACGAAATTTTATTTCTCTATTTTCCAGTCATTTGTCCTGCTTCACTTCTCTCTTTTTTCATTCTCCATACTGGTTCCACTCTGAGCCTTTCTCTTCTCCTTACCTGCCCAATACCGCCTTCCCCATCTCTCATGGTTTACGATCCCCCTCCTCTCCTATTTGATTCCTTCTTCATCTGCCCTTTGCTTTTCCCTCCAATCCTCTCCCAGCTTCTAACTTCATCCCGTCATCCCCATCCCCATCCCCCACCCACACACCTTCCCCCTCATCTGGTCTCACCTATCACCTGCCGGCTTGTTCTCCTTTCCTCCCCAACTTTCCTGTTCTGGTTTCTGCCCGCTTCCTGTACAGTCCTGATAAAAGGGTCCCTGCCTGAAACACCCACTGTTTATTCCCTTTGATAGGGGCTGCCTAACTTGCTGAGTTTCACCAGGTGTGTGTGTGTGTGTGTGTGTGTGTGTGTGTGTGTGTGTGTGTGTGTGTGTGTGTGTGTGTGTGTGTGTGTGTGTGTGTGTGTGTGTGTGTGTGTGTGTGTGTGTGTGTTGCTCAAGATTTACAACATCTGCAGAATCCCTGTGTTTATGCATGGATGGCATGCAAACAAGATATTTTCACTAGATCTTGGTAATAAATCAATACTACTTGTAAACGAAGGACCACAAGCTATTTTCATTTACTGAAAGAATAGTTGATCTTCGTTATATACTCCATGTGCAATGAAATACATTGTTCACATGGAAGCTCACAGAGCAAATATCGTAAATTTTATTTCTAGGTCTTCCTATTGCAACTGAGAAAGCCAGAAACAACGTTTATCTCGTTGGCTCGTCCCACAGATTTTCAGCAAGCCTTAACACTGTAAAACATTAGAAGAGTCTGTTTCTTGAGCTTTGTTTGAAGCTAGTTTCAAAGGGAAAGGATGAAGGCTTGATAAATAACTCTTCTGACAGCGTAACAGATCAAGAACAAAGTGAAAGAGAATCATGTGGCACAGCAGGGAAGTGAACATATTAACAGCCATGTTTGATGAAGGGATTTTAGCAAAGCTAAGAGGTCCAGTTTAGTTCAGATAGAATTAGAAGACCTTTTGTGAAGTCAAGTGAGATGACTTGCTGATGTAGAGAAAAACGGTGTCTTTTTTAAACTTGTATCTTTAAATAGAGATGTGTGTACAGAATGAAGTGAAAGAATCTAGTAAGTATGTATGAACTATTTGTTCAGGGATGGGTGGCAGGGTGGAGAAAAGTCTCTAACAAAAGAGATGTAAGACACTCCTTGCCTCTACCAGCCTGCAGGTCACCCTTGGGCAAGGTGTAGCACCTGCTTAGCACCCCCCCCCCCCACCCCGATCAGGGTCACATGAAGCCATGGGAGCAGGTGGTGGATGGCCGTATGAAGAGCTTGTGTATATCACAAGTCCGGGTTATGCGACCACTGACCACCTCAGAACAGTATTGATAATGGCTGGGGTCGCCCGTCTTGTGAAGAGAATTAGGGTGAAATTGCTGGATTGGGACTAATCAGAAATAGGAAATAGGCTAATAGGAAATAGGTGGGGGAATGAGATTGATGTGTTTGCTCAGGCAGCTAGCAGAGACTCAATGGAATGAAAGGCTACCTATGTCATAAGAGAATAGGTAGATACTCACCCAAAGCTTTGCTTCCTCATGTTCTTACGTGGTTTGTGCATAGAGATATTAAAGAGTGACTGTTCAAACCATAAATACACACAAAATGCGAGATGAACTCAGTGCCTCCAGCTCGGCAGAATCTCTTGTGTTTATTCAATCCATAAATATCATTTCTTTTGTACAGAGTGGTGGTACAAAATATGGCCTATAAAAGCATGACGTTCTGATTGGTGTGATGGTATACTGTATGTACTGACATATAGTGAAAGGCTTTTGTTTGTGCACCATCCAGACAGATTATGTCATCTATAAGTACGTGGAAGTGATAGAAAGATAAAAGAATGTAGGATATAGTGATGCAATTACAGAGAAAGTGCAGTGCATGTCGACAAGGGCCAGGACATGAGAGATCAAAGTAGACTGAGAGTCAAAAGTTAATCTTTTAGTGTATGAGGAGTCCATTCAGGAGTCTGATAACTAGGGTGTATATATATTTATATATAGTTAGGGTGCCTAAGGGTTTGCACAATGCTGCGGTAATTTTACGCATTGCACTGTACTGCTGCTGCAAGTAAAAGCAAATTTCATGATATGTGGGGGGGGGGGGAAACATGAAACATGATTCTGACATAAGACCATAAGATTCAGGAGCAGAAGTAGGCCTTTCAACCCATCGAGTTTTCTTCACAATTCACTCATGGGCTGTTCCAATACTTCCTGTCATCCCCACTGCCCTGCTTTCAGCCCACACCCTCTGATGCCCTGGCTAATCAAGAACCTAGCTATCTCTATCTTAAATGCACCCAATGACTTGGCCTCCACAGCTGCTCGTGGCAACAAATTCCACAGATTTACCACCTTCTGACTTAAATAATTTCTCCGCATCTCAGTTTTAACAGGACGTCCTTCACTCCTGAAGTTGTGCCCTCTTGTCCTAGAATCCCTTGCCATGGGAAATAACCTTCCCATATCTAATCTGTTCAGACCTTTTAACACTCTGAATGTTTCTATTAGATCCCCCCTCATTCTCCTGTTCTCCAGGGAATACAGCCCAAGAGCTGTCAGACGTTCCTCATATGGTAACCCTTTCATTCCTAGAATCATTCTCGTGAACCTTGTCTGAACCTTCTCCAATGTCAGTATATTCTTTCTAAAATAAAGAGCCCAAAAGTGCACACAATACTCCAAGTGTGGCCTCACGAGTGCCTTATAGAGCCTCAACATCACATCTCTGCTCTTATATTCTATACCTCCAGAAATGAATGACAACATTGCATTCGCCTTCTTCAGAGCTGACTCAACTTGAAGGGCATCTTGCACAAGGACTCCTAAGTCCATTTGCGTCTCTGCATTTTGAATTCTCTCCCCATCTAAATAATAGTCAGCCCATTTATTTCTTCCACCAAAGTGCAGGACCGTACACTTTCCAACATTGCATTTCATTTCCCACTTCTTTGCCCACTCCCCTAAAATATCTAAGTCTCTCTGCGGGCTCTCTGTTTCCTCAACCTACCTGCTCCTCCACCTATCTTTGTATCATCGGCAAACTTAGCCAAAAATCCATTAATACCATAGACCAAATCATTGAGAAACATCGTGAAAAGCAGAGGTCCTAACACCAACCCCTGTGGAAATCCACTGGTAACCGGCAGCCAGCCAGACTAGGATCCTTTTATTCCCACTGTCTGTTTTCTGATAACCAGCCAATGCTCCAGCCATGCTAGTAACTTCCCTGTAATTCCATGGGCTCTTATCTTGCTAAGCAGCCTCATGTGCGTCACCTTGTCAAAAGCCTTCTGAAAATCCAAGTACACCATGTGTACAGCATTTCCTTTGTCTACCCCACTTGTAGTTTCCTCAAAGAATTGCAGTAGGTTTGTCAGGCAGGGTTTTTCTTTCAGGAAACCATGCTGGCTTTGGCCTATCTTGACATGTGCCTCCAGGTACCCCGTAATCTCATCCCTAACAATCAATTCCAACAACTTCCCAACCACGGATGTCGACTAACAGGTCTGTAGTTTCCTTTCTGCTGCCTCCACTCTTCTTAAATAGCAAAGTAACATTTGTAATTTTCTGGTCATCCAGTACAATGCCCGAATCTATCGATTCTTGAAAGATCATCGTTAATGTCACTGCAATCTCTCCAGCTACTTCCTTCAGAACCCGAGGGTGCATTCCATCAGGTCCAGGAGATTTATCCACCCTCAGACCATTAAGCTTCCTGACCACATTCTCAGTCGTAATTTTCACTGCACGAACTTCACTTCCCTGACATTCTTGAATGTCTGGTATACTGCAAAAATGGCATGGGTCTCTATTGTAGACTGAGAGTGGGAAGGAGGCAGGGAAAGGGAATCATCGTCAGGAAAAGGGGAAGAGAGAAGGGAGGGATGGGAAGCACCAGAGAGATATTCTATAATGATTAATAAACCAATTGTTTGGAATTAAATGACCTTGCCTGGTGTCTCAGTGCTGAGTATGTCTGCACCCATGCCACCCCACCTCCTGTACTCCTTCTCTACCACCTATTTCACACCCTTCCCGCAGCGCCCACACTTGCCATTCCCAACATCCTTGAGTGGAGCACCAACAGATAGGCTGTGTACAAGAAGGGCCAGAGTAGCCTCTACTTTCTGAGGAGAATGAGGTCTTTTGGAGTATGCAGGCCTCTCCTTCACATGTTCTACCAGTCTGTTGTTGCCAGTACAATCTTCTACGCAGTGGTGTGCTGGGGCAATGATGTCAGCGTGGATGATGCTAACAAGCTCAATAAACTGATAAGAAAGGCCGGCTCTGTTATAGGAGTCAAACTGGACACACTGGAGGCATGTGGTCGAACAAAGGACCCTATGGAAAATACTGGCATTTCTGGACAATTTTTCTCTGCATGCTACTTTGGCTGAACAGAGGAGCACCTTTAGGAATGAACTGAGACAACTGTACTGTTTTAAAGAGCACTATATGAGGCCATTCTTACCGTCAGCCATTAAGTATAATGAGTCAACCTATAGCTGGGAAAGTGATGACCCTTTCCTGTTAGGCTGTTTGAGGTAATTTTTTTTTAATTCCTTCTTACTTCTCTACTAATATTTGTGTATCTGTGCACTTGTAATGCTATTGTAACATGATAATTTCCTTTGGGATCAATAAAGTATCTGTCTATCTATCAATCTATCTAGCAACAAATAGACCTGAATTTATAACATCTCACTTCTAGAAGGCAGTCTTGTCTGCATAATAGTCACCATCTCACAAGCAGGAGTGCCAAACATCTTCCCTAGATGAATGATAACCAAACAGGCCAAGTGTTTGCAGTAGATACCCCAAATTAAGTGACTTTAGAAGGAAGCTAAAGGCATGTTCAGACTGAATTGTGGCAAACTGGCAGTACGAAATAGCCTGTTGCTGCCCTACAGTCTTTTATGTTCTTGTGGAACCTTAGGATTCAGCTGCAAAAGGGCCAGTACATGCACTATTAGAGTGTGGCTATGGGTAGACTGTAGCAGTAGCAACATTAATAGCTGCTAATTCTCTTCAGGGTGCCATTGTCATTCACCTGTTTCCTGATAGACATGATCTTTGATGTAGACTAGAAGCTTCCCCCAAAGTGTGATTTATCTTGAGCCCAGAAGATTTACTGGATCTTAGTGGTGGAATCACCGACAATTAAGGTGTTGCCATCACAGTACGATGGGCTGAACATCATCCTTCCATTCCATAATCATTTCTTGATTCCGTGCACAGTGGTGGGAAAGTTAAGACCCAGTATAATAATAAACCTAGACCAATAAACCTAAATCAATAAACCATTTCTCCCAGTAATATATGTAGGTATAGCAGATACTTTAAAGGTCATTTTATTCAATATCGGCAAATTCAGCAGCTTATGTACGCCTGCTGATAAAGGAAAGGTGAATGATCAGTTGACAGACTCATCTTAATGTAGAGGCATCGGATCCCTAACACTTCCTTAAACAAGAAGACGGACTGGGATTCAACTTACCACTTCATTGTAGCTCTGAACAATATCAGTATGTCTGCCAGCACTGCATACCTAGCTTCAACCAAAGATTCAAATGTACCAGATTGAGATGCTAAAGACACTTCAAGGTGCACCAGTAAAATTCAGAAGTTTTAATCATCTTCATTCTTTGCAGGATTATCGCCTGAACATTTTCCTGCGTCAGCAGTGGAACGACCCTCGGCTGGCTTACAGCGAGTACCCTGATGACTCTCTAGACTTGGACCCATCTATGCTGGATTCAATTTGGAAGCCAGATTTATTCTTTGCCAATGAGAAAGGAGCCAACTTCCATGAGGTGACAACAGACAACAAGTTATTGAGGATTTTTAAAAATGGCATTGTCCTTTATTCAATAAGGTAGGTACGTCAGATCTCTGAATGACATGAGTGATTGAGTTCTTAAATTTGCCATCACAACTACTTTTTCTCAAGATCGCCGATTCAATGTCTCTAAGGGCCTACTAAATATTTATTGATGTTAAACCTCTGCTATGCCAAAATAATCTATAAAAAGGTGATTATATAGGTTTATGTAATATTATTGATGGTATTCCAAAGAACATTGTCAAAAGTAAATTTATGTTTGGGTGAAAACTCATGAACACATTGCGTGCACCTTCCCACAAACCTCAACATCTCCAGAGTTACATGCACAAAATGCCACAGGAATTCAGCAGGTCAGACAGCATCTATGGTTCAACCAACATCTCCAGTCTGGTTCCCGTTCAGAATGCTAACACGCAAGCTGAAATATGAGTACTATTTGTGCATAGAGACATGTAAAATAAGAGCAAAGGTAAACCATTCAGCCACTCTAGCTACTCTGCCCTTTTATAAATTCAAGTCTGATTATATTGTTGCAACTCTACATTCCTATCCAGCCTAGTAACCTGTCATACCCTTGCTTATCTAGAACATATCAGGAGACACAAAAGTCTGCTGGAATCTTGAACAAGGAAATAAACTGTTGTTTTGTATAAGAATTTTTTTTTTAATCATCGTTTTTATCATCACCTGATTCTGATTCTGAAAAAGCGGCAAAATGCAGCTAATACCAAGAAGAGTTTGCAATGGAAAGTTCAAAGCATTGAAAGGAAGTATTTAGAGCATGACAGCAAGGTATTCAGAACTGTTCATTGCCACGCATTTACAGTCATTTCCCTGGGCTTGATTCCCATGCGATAATGCATTAGTGGTTCAGACTGAAAAGTATGAGCTTCCTGCTCTGCACATGTCAACGATGTGGAGCACGTCTATCTGACAACCGTTTGATAACCTTGAAAGCTCAACCAGGCACATTCAAATGTGAGTGACAGGTTACAGAATTCAGCTCTCTCCTCAGAAATCACCAGATCAACCAGCTGAGATGTGATCCTTTAGAACGGGGGAAGAGTTTGCATTATTGAGCTACGGGAAGTATCCAGTAAAAACCCACAGACTACAAGCAAATGCTAAGGACTCCACAGATCTATCCCTGCTCACTTTAAAATAGGTAATTCCTTTCAAAATACAAGACATTTTGTGAACAGATTTGGTAAATTACATTCATTGTTCTAAATGAAGAAGAGCCCAAAATGAGTTCTGAAGTGTCTCAGCCCGAAGCATCGACTGTTTATTCCCATCCATAGATGCTGCTTGACCTGCCCAGTTTCTCCAGCACTTTGTGCGTATTGCCCTAAATGGTTTGATAAATTAATGAAGTAGGGCTATTGGAGGAATATAAATAAGAGGACTAGGCTTTCAAGTAATAAGGAGAGCATACAAACAAGGGCCCTTTGCCCTACCAGGTTTTTCAGCCATTAATCATGCCTTTATATTAATTAATTCTATATTAATTCCTGTTTTTCCCATATTCCCTTCAATTCCTCAGAATGTTCCATTCAGCTACACACCAGGGGCAATCTACAGCAGCCAGTTAACTACCAACTCATGTTTTTTGGATGTGGGAGGAAACTGGAGCACCAAGCAGTGGTTCCAACCTGGGGTCCAAGCACCCCTTGCTTAATGGTATTGGTCCATGAATAAAAATGTTTGGGAACACCTGATCTAGAAGAAATGCTTACGGACATGGGGAGAAGGTGCAAACTCCATGGTGACAGCAGCCAATGTCAGGACTGAACCCAGATCTGTACTCCTGTGAGGCAGTGGTTTTGCCAGCTGTCCCACTATACCGGCCTGCTGTGCCACTGTCCTGTAACTGGATGCAGTATAAGCTGAGGAACAGGGTGATATTCTCCCTTCCCTACATTGCCCGTTTTCCCTGTTGAACAATGGTGGGCAGTTTTGGTGCTGTCCCAGCTCAGCCTATAGTGCCGAACATCCCATCCATTAAATATCAAAAAGGTCCCTGTGGTGACAGATGGCATCAGAGGGCACACATTCCTAGCCACAGAGAGGTCAAGTGCCAACACACACTTCACATTCTGCTTCATTTGCAGACTAAACTCTTCCAAATATAGAAAGGCTAGGAAGAGACTGGTGCTACAATTTTATTCTGCAAGGTTGAGGGTCAAACATGCTT
This sequence comes from Hypanus sabinus, assembly GCF_030144855.1. NCBI lineage: Eukaryota > Metazoa > Chordata > Chondrichthyes > Myliobatiformes > Dasyatidae > Hypanus > Hypanus sabinus. The sequence goes on along the minus strand of NC_082712.1, from coordinate 21,345,647 downwards.
TGCCAGTAGCTGGCTGGCCAATCCTGGCAGCTGACTTCTGGAACATTGGCACTGATCAACATGGCTCTTGAAGAAGAACAAAATGGACCAAAAAAGGCACCAACAATTCAATCTAGTGTATTTAGCTGTGTGTAAATAAGTAATCATTCTTAACAATCAAAGCACAGGCAGGAATAAAAATCCAGCATCATCTTCCTGCCCAAACAGGCAACATAACAACTTACACACAAGGGATTCTACAGATGTTGGAAATCCAGAGTAACACACACAAAATACTGAAGGAAACCAGCAGGTCAGGTAGCATCTATGAAAAGGAAAAAGAGTCATGACTGATGAAGGGTCTCAGCCTAAAATATCGACTCTTTATTCCTTTCCATATATGCTGCCTACCCTGCTGAGTTCCTCCAGCATTTTGTGCATGTTAACACAGAACCTTACTGTTGTCTGAATTATAACCTTCAATTGGACAGCTCAGTCACAAGGAATTATTCCTTACAAGGTCACAGCTGTAGAGGAATATCCCAAGGGTGTTTCTATCAATAGTTCTCATTCCTGAGCCACAGAGGCTGGTCTGTAAGATTTTTTTAGGTGCAAGGGCACTAGCTGACAAATTTCAAAAGCTTAATATATACTTTATTTACTAAGATATTGCGAACTGTATTGCGTGTTCTTTTCATTTAAAGGTCTGCACAACTTCACTGTTAATTAACTGAGTTGTGAATGATGGGTGATTGGTCAAGTCATTGTCAGGTTGACTCCACAGATTTTTTTAAATATAGATTTTAATTGAGTTCCATGTAATTTGCTCTTTACTGTGTTATCCAAATGGAAGGTTATTTTTCAGCCACTTCGAGTGGTCAATCAAATATGTTGTTCCCTGCAGACCCAAGCCCCACTGCTCATAGATTTCAATGAGCTGTCCCCAAAGAACATTCCAGATGAACCTTACACATCACTCCAGCCAAAGTCCAAAAGCCTTCTTCTTTGATAACAGGTCTTGTATATGATGTTCAAACAGTGTAGTAAAAGGAGTTTTCTCCAGATCAAAGCTCTGACGTAATAGGACCAAAAGACTATTATATATAGGAGCAGAATTGGGCTATTTGGGCCATATGCCAATCCATCATGACTGATGTATTATCTCTCTCAATCCCATTCGCCTGGCTTCTCCCTGTAACCTTTGATTATCTTATTAATCCAGAACCTCTGCTTTAAATCTTCTCTCCACAGCCAGCTGTGGCAGTGAACTCTACCGATTCACCATCTGACTGAAGAAATTCCTCCTCATCTCTGTTCTAAAGGGATGTTCTTCAATTCCGAGTTTGTGCTCTCTGATCCTAAATTCTCCCACTATTTGAAACATCCTCTCCACATCCCCTCTATATGGGCCTTTCCATATTTGATAGATCAACCTGATATATTTTAAGGAACCAGAAGGGATCCTGGCTTAACACAAACTGACTCCTCATTAGGTTTCCCATTACATGGGCGTCCCAGATTATAATACCAGCTAAACTTCAAAATTCACATCTATTACCTGACCACGTCTTAAGATATGACAAGCGTTAGTTGGTGACTGTGTTCACTACTCTGTACTGGTTTTTCCACAGAAAATTCCAAATAGCAGTTTCTATCAGTTCTTGATTGTTAGCTAATCAGTACAGACTATTGGAAACTCTGCCATCTTCCATTATAAAGTGGTACCTCCAAAATGTTCATCTACCATTCTGAGTATATATTGAATGTAGTTATTGAGTCATCGAGTCATTTACCAAGGAAATTGGTCCTTCAGTCAAATGTTTCATGCCAACCAAGATTCTCATCTCAACAAGTTCTATTTGTCTAGACTTGGTCTAGACAAGTCTTTAGGAACTATTCATGCACCTGTCCAAGTGTCTCTTAAGTGCTGTCCGAAAGTTTCAACAGGTAGCCCATTCTATATGACCTGAATGAAAAAGCTGCCACTCGGTTTCCTATTAAACTAGAGCAGCACAGAAGAATAGAGTTTACAGTTCAACTGAACCGGGTTCAATTCCCATCGCTGACTGTAAAGAGTTTGTGCATTCTCTCTGTGACCGCGTGGGGTTCCTCCGATTTCCTCCCACAGTCCAAAGATGTATGAGATGGCAGGTTAATTGGTCAGTGTAAATTTTCCCATGAATAGGCTACAGTTAAATCGGGGGTTGCAGGGTAGCAGGGCTCAAAGGGCCAGAAGAGCCTATTCTACACAATATCTCAATAAATAAAACGTTAAATCTCCTCCCTCCCTCTCAACCACCCCCTTGCCCTTTCCCCTTAAGCATATAGTACTGTGCAAAAGTCTTAAGCACATGTAGATAGCTAGGATGTCTAAGACATTTGCACTGTACTGTACTTATCAAAGTGGAGCAGAGAGCGAGTTTGTAAATCTGGCAGGAGCAAAGGATGTTGGGAATGGTGAGGGTGGAACGCTGCAGGAGGGGTGTAGGACAGGTGGCAGAGGCATGCCAGGAGAGAGAGATGGCACAGGTGCAGACATTCCCAGTCCTGAGACACCAGGCAAAGTCATTTGATTTCAAACAATTGATTTTTTGATCACTACAGAACGTCTCTCTGTTGAGTCCCAATCCCTCCTCACTCCCTTACCCTTTTCCCAATTATGATTCCCTTCTCCCCAACTCCTTCCTACTCTCAGTCCACAATAGAGATCCATAACAGAGGTAGGTGTATCATCACTCAGATATGTCATGAAATGTGTTTTTTTTTTGTGGCAGCAGGACAATGCAATACATTAAATTACTACAGCCCTGTGCAAGTCATAGCTGTCTGTGGTAAAAACTTCCACAAATTCACCACCATCTAGCTAAAGAAATTTCTCCACATCTTATTTTAAATGGACACCCCTCTATCCTGAGGCTGTGCCCTCTTGTCCTAGACTCCCCCACCATGGGAAACATCTTTTTCACAACTACTCTGTCTCGGCCTTTCAAAATTCAAAAGGTTTCAATCAAATTCCTCCGCTTCTTTCTAAATGCCAACAAGAACAGGCCCAGAGCCATCAATCATTCCTCATATGATAACCCTGCCATTCCCCGAATCATCCTAATGAACCTCCTGTGAACCTTCTACGATGCCAGCACATCTTTTCTAAAATGAGGAGCCCAAAACTAAGCCCTCAGCGGTGCTTTATAAAACCTTAGCATTACATCTCTGCTCTTGTATTCTAGACCTCTTGAAATGAATGCTAAAATTGCATTTTGCCTTCCTCACCACTGACTCAACCTGCAAGTTAAACTTTAGGGTGTTCTGCACAAGTACTCCCAAGATGCTTTGCATCTGAGATTTTTGGATTTTCTCCCAGTTTAGAAAATAGTCCGCACATTAATTTCTTCTGCCAAAGTACATGGCCATGCATTTTCCAACATTGTATTTCATTTGCCACTTTCGTGCCCATTCTCCTAATCTAAGTACTTCTGCAGCCTTCCTGTTCCCTCAACACTACCTGCCCCTAACCAATCTTCATATCATCTCCAAACTTGGCAGTAAAGCCCATCCATTCCATCATCTAATCATTGATAAAAAGAAACAGTCCCAACACTGACTCCTGCGGAACACCACTGGCAGCCAACCAGAAAAGAATCCTTTCATTCCCACTCGCTGCCTCCTACCATTCAGCCAGTGCTCTAACCATGCATGGAACTTTCCTGTAACAGCATGGGCTCTTAACTTGATAACGTAACATGTATAGCATCTCGACAAAGGCCTCCTGAAAGCCCAAATATCGAGCATCTCTTTTATCTATCCTATGTGTAATCAACTCAAAGAATTACAACAGGCTCATCAGGCAAGATTTTCCTTTAAGGAAACCACACTGACTTTGTCCTATCTTGTCCCGTGTTACCAAGTATTCCATCACCTCATCCTTAACAATTGACTCCACATCCTCCCAACCACTGAGATTAGGCTAACTGGTCTATAATTTCCTTTCTGTTGCCTTCCCACTTTCTTAAAGAGTGGAGTGACATTTGAAATTTTCTGGTCCTCTGGCATCATGCCAGAGCCCAATTATTTTTGAAAGATCATAACTAATGCCTCCACATTCTCTACCCTAGGGTGGAATTCATCTGGTCTGGGTGACATCTGTATCTTTAGGTCTTTCAGCTTTTTGAGCACTTTCTCCCTTGGCACACTCCTAGTGTCTTCCACAGTGAAGACTGATTTAAAATACTCATTTAGTTCATCTGCCATCTCTTTGTTCCCCATTCCCTATCACCCTTCACTTGGCCCTAACACACATGGACCAAAAAAGACACATATGTTTGAATGCTGTTCACGGACTTCAGTTCAGCATTCAACACAATCATCCCTCAGAAACTGATTGGAAAGCTGAGCCTATTGGGCCTGAACACCTCCCTCTGCAACTGGATCCTAGACTTCCTGACTGGGAGACCTCAGTCAGTCCGGATTGGGAGCAGCATCTCCAACACCATCACACTGAGCACGGGGGGCCCCCAGGGCTGTGTGCTCAGTCCACTGCTGTTTACTCTGCTGACCCACAACTGTGCTGCAACACACAGCTCGAAACACATCATTAAGTTCGCCGATGACACGACCGTGGTGGGTCTCATCAGCAAGAACGACGAGTCAGCTTATAGAGAGGAAGTGCAGCAGCTAACGGACTGGTGCAGAGCCAACAACCTGTCTCAGATTGTGAACAAAACAAAAGAGATGGTTGTTGACTTCAGGAGGGCACGGAGCAACCATTCCTCGCTGAACATCAATGGCTCCTCGGTAGAGATTGTTAAGAGCACCAAATTTCTTGGTTCTCATCTGGTGGAGAATCTCACCTAGTCCCTCAACACCAGCTCCATAGCAAAGAAAGCCCAGCAGCGTCTCTACTTTCTGCAAAGGCTGAGGAAGGTCCATCTCCCACACCCCCCCCCCCCCACCATCCTCATCACATTCTACAGGGGTTGTATTGAGAGCGTCCTGAACAGCTGCATCACTGCCTGGTTTGGAAATTGCACCATCTCAGATCGCAAGACCCTGCAGCGGGTAGTGAGGTCAGCTGAGAAGATCATCACAGTCTCTCTTCCTGACATTACAGACACTTACACCACACACTGCATCCACAAAACAGCATTATGAAGGACTCCACGCACCCTTCATACAAACTCTTCTCCCTCCTGCTGTCTGGGAAAAGGTACCGAAGCATTCGGACTCTCACAACCTGACTATGTAACAGTTTCTTCCCCCAAGCTATCAGGCTCCTCAATACCCAGAGCCTGGACTGACACCTTACTGCCCTATTGTCCTGTTTATTATTTATTGTAATGCCTGCACTGTTTTGTGCACTTTATGCAGTCTTGGGTAGGTCTGTAGTCTAGTGTAGTTTATTTTCTATGTTGTTTTTTACGTTGCTCAGTCTAGTTTTTGTACTGTGTCATGTAAAGCATGGTCCTGAAAATACGTTGTCTCATTTTTACTATGTACTGTACAAGCAGTTATGGTCAAAATGACAATAAAAAGTGATGACTTGATTATCATTTCTCTGGCCTCATTTTCTCAGAGTCCTATATCCACTCTCATCTCTCTTTTATTTTTCACACATTTGAAAAACCTTTTATATCCCCTTTGATATTGTTTGCTGGCTTGTTTTCCTATTTCATCTTTTCCCTCCTGATTTTTATTTTAGTTGCTCTCTGTAGGTTTTTAAAAGCTTCCCAATCCACAATCTTCCCATTAATTTTTGCTTTGCTGTATGCCCTCTCTTTGCTTTTTCGCTTTTGCATTAGCTTTGGTTTCCCTTGTCAGCCATGGTTGTATTATTTTGCCATTTGAGTATTTCTTCATTTTTGGAATACGTCTATCCTGTACCTTCCTCTTTTTTCCCAGAAACACACACCATTGTTGCTCTGCTGTCATCCCTGCCAGCAACTCCTTCCAATTTATTATGGCCAACTTCTCTCTCATACCACTGTAATTTCCTTTGCTACTCTGAAATACTGCTACGTCGGACTTTACTTTCTCCCTAGCAAATTTGAAGTTGAACTCAATCACATTGTGATCACTGCTTCCTCCAGGTTCTTTTACTTCAAGCTCCCTAATTGCTTCCAGTTCAATACATGACACCCAATCCAATATAGCTGATACCCTCTAGATTCAACAACAAACTGCTCTAATTTCATAGGAATTCAACAAACTCACTCTCTTGAGATCCATTACTAACCTAATTTTCTCAATTGACCTGCATGTTAAGATCTCCCATGACTATTATAACATTGCCCTTTTGACATGCCTTTTCTATTTCCTGTTGTAATTTGTGGTCCATGTCTCAGCTACTGCTGGGAGGCCTGTTTATAGCTGCCATCAGGTTCCTTTTACCCTTGCAGTTTCTTAGCTCAACGCACATGGATTCAACATCTTCCGATCCTATGTCACATCTTTCTACTGATTAGATGCCATTTTGTACTTGCAGAGCCACACCACCCCCTCTGTCTACCTTCCTATCCCTCCAATATAACATTTAACCTTGGGTATTCAGCTCCCAACTGCAACCATCCTCAGCCACAATTTAGTGATGGTCACAACATCATACTTGTCTATCTGTAATAGTGCAACAAGATCATCCACCTTATTTCTTATACTTCGTGCATTTAGATATAACACTTTGAGTAGTGTATTTGCTACCCCTTTTGACTCTGCATCCCTAATGTACTGATACTCATCTTGCTAGCTGCAATTTTGCCCTATCATCTGCCTGCCCTTCCTGACAGTCTGACTGCACAGAATCTTTGCTTTTTTATTATACATCCTAATCTGAATCACTGCACTCTTGTTCCCAACCCCTGCCAAATTAGTTCAGACACTCCCCAACAGCTTAAACAAACCTGCTCATGAAAATATTAGTCCCCTTCGGGTTCAGGTGCAACCCGTTGCTTTAGACATTTCACCCCTGGGATTTTACATATTTCACTTCTGCTGACCTCTGCTTTCATAAATGTGCAAACCATTCTACTGAACTCATCCCTCAATGCTCACCACACTTAACAATTCCTCCTAATGTTTGAGCACCAAGAAAAATATCTTTGTGCATGATCACAACTTGTTAAAGGATCAAACACTAATACAATATATAACACAAAGCTTTATGGTTTTGGTATTTTATCCCAAGTAGCTAAGGAGAAAATAATTTGTGAATTTTTACAAGCAGACTGGAAGGACCATCTGTGCATCAGTGATGGTTATTAATGATGAACAATGGCCATGAATGTCAAGTAGCAGAGTAACGATGGAATTCATCTCGAAACATTTCATGGTGCAGTGCTCACATTAAGAGTGGGGGAGAAATGCGTGTTGCATCATGAGGACGGTACAGGGAAGAGATTGTTGCCTGCTCTACATTTTAGTTTCCCCTTAAATTTGCCAGGATATTGTGGCAGCTTGCACAATACTATTATGGCTCAGGGCATTCTGGAGTTAGTAGTTCAATTCCGCTGCAATTTTTCAGGAGTGTGAACTGTGTGGTTTTTGTCCGGGCGCTCCGGTTTCCTCCCTCACTCCACTGATGTACCAGTTAGTAGATTAATTGTCCTTTGCAAATTGTCCCATGATTAGGCGGAGTTTAAGTAGGTGGGTTGCTGGGTGGCACAGCCAGAAGGGCCTATTCCGTGCTGTACCTCTAAATCGAGAAAAATCAAATTCAGTGGAACAGGATATGAAAAGAGTAGTATTTGGTGCTCTTCCACACATCTACTGCTGATAATCAAAGACTGAAATCTCCCCAAATAGGTGTATATTTTTTGAGAAAAACGGAAGAAATTCTGCAGACACTCTAAATAATGAGGAACACACACAAAATGCTGGAGAAATTCAGCAGGTCAAGAAAAATCTGTGGAAAGGAATAAAGAATCAATATCTCAGGCTTATGAAGGGTTTTGGCCTGAAACTTTGACTCTATTCATTTCCATAGATGCTGCCTGACCTGCTCAATTCCTCCAGCATTTTGCATGTGTACTTTTCATATGGTTCACTTTCTTACTTCCAATTGGGTTATTGGCCAAAACTAGTCCTCATCTTGTGAAATCACTGAACATGAATAATAATGCTATCCAATATGCCTGATCTAATCTTTCAGATTGACTTTAATTCTTTCCTGTCCAATGGATCTAAAAAATTTCCCGATGGACGTTCAAACCTGCATAATGCAGTTGGAGAGCTGTAAGTAGCCAATTACTTTATCAGTAGTTTTTGAATGCTCTTAGTGCTTGAACAAGCATGCCAGTCTCTAACTTAAAATTCAGAGAACCTTTTTGTTTGTTCGAGTTCTTAACATTTAATATCTGGTATGTATAAATGGTTCGGCAGGTTTAAACATAGCTGGAAAGTCGTGAATAATATAGATGGGTTTCCTCCAGTAAGTTTGTGCTTCTCTCCTGAGGGATTCTGCACTCTTGTCAAGAGCAGGTTCCCAATGTAAGGTTTATGGGCAGCTTGATTGGTATTGGTCCATGGCATAAAAAGGTTTGGAAGCCCCTGATCTACGGTAAGGGCAATACCCAACATTCCATCAATTTACCTGATTTGGCACTTTGAACCAGAACATTATAGGATGTGGGGCCAGAGCACATGCGAGTTGTGAATGTTATTTATTTGTTCAAATAATGCAAATCACATGCTCAGAAACTAAAGGCCATTCAGGTTAATTCAGTGATGGAAAAGCTGTTAGAAACATTGGGTCAATATGGAGTTCATAAACACAAGAGATTCTGCAGATGCTGGAAATCTTGAGGATCACACACAGACACAAAATGCTGGAGGAACTCAAGCAGCATCTACAGAGCTGTCAATATTTTGGGCTGGTACCTTTCATCAGGACTCAAAGCTTGATGAAAGGTATTGACCTGATACAATATCTGCTTATTCCCCTCCATTGATGCTGCCTGACCTGCTGAGCACTTTGTGGGTGTTCCCTAATACAGGGTTAATAGTCACTTGGATTGAAATGTGTTTACTAAAAGCAAACCAGGACACAATTCTTAATGACAAATTATTTTAAGCAATTTGATAACTGCTTTTTGATGAAGGAATGCATAGAATTGATGATGGTAATGCAATAGAAGACAATAGATTGTCTCAGATTGCCCATCGCTCCAACATGACAGATATTCCACCTGATTGAGTGGATAGCTCTTCAATATTCAGATGTTCAAAGTAAATTTATTGTGAAAGTACATTTATGTCACCAAATTCTACAGAAATGTATTTTCTTGTGGGCATTCACAGTAAATACAAAAGAAAACCACAATAGAATAGATAAAAACCTCACAAGATGGATGAACAATTGACATGCAAAAGACAGCAAACTGCAAATTCAAAAAGAAATAAAGCAAACAAAATAATAGTAATAAATAAATAGGCAATAAATATAGAGAACATGAGATGAAGAGTTCTGGAAAGTGAGCCATAGGTCGTGGGAACAGTTCAGTGATGAAGCAAGTGATCCCCTCTGTTTCAAAAGTCCAGTGGTCTAGGGTAATAACTGTTCCTAAACCTGGTGGTGTGAGTCTTAAGGCTACTGTACCTGCTTCCTGATGGCTGCACCAAGAAGGGATCATGGTTTGGATGGTGGAGGTCTTTGATAATGGATGTTGCTTTCCTGCAACAGAACTCTGTGTGGATGTGCTCATTGGTGAGGAGGGCTTTACCCATGATGGACAGGGCTGTATCCACTACTTTTTGTAGGTTTTTCCATTCAAGATATTGGTGATTTTCCTACCTATACTTAGGAACTTACATTGGGCTAGGGTTTAAAAAAGGGTGTTAACCTGTCAAGTCATGGACAATACCTTCAGGTTGAAGTAATTCCTCTGATTTGGGTATGTTCATTGATGGATTCAGCACTCTCCAGCACCAGTGACGCAGGTTGACTTCTGCCACAGTCTATAAAGAATTTGTGCATTGCCTCCATGAATGTACAGGCTTCCTCTGGGTTCCCCAGTTTCCTCCCACAATCCAAAGATGTAAGTAGGTTAATTGGTCACATGGGTATAATTGGGCTGCACCTGCTCTTTGGGCCAGATGGGCCTATTACCGTGCTGTAGCTGGAAATAAATAAGTGAATAAATTCTAAGAATGTTGAGTGTTAAATATCCTAAGGTAAGATGAGATGTGAGACAAAAGGAAATGAATGCAACCAGGACACAGATTAACCATGATCTCACTGAGTACTGTGGAGATAAATGCCTGCAAACACCACCTCACTTCAATTGACTCCATCTGCAGTTCCAACGTCCTCAGTAAAGAAACCAAATAATTGTTCCCCTCTTGCCCTGCTCATTCTCTCTTCTCTCTTCATGCAGAAGTTATGAAAGTTTGTGAGCACAAACCATCAGACCCAAGGACAGTTTGTCCCTCTGTTATCAGACATTTGCATTGACCTGCTGTTGCTAAAAGATGAACTCTTGATCTCTTCAACTTCCAGTCTATTTTTTAAGACCCTTGCCCTTTATTTATCTACCTGCATTGGACTTTCTCTGTAAAGGCTGCACTATGTATATCTTGATTTTTTTTTAACTTCAGTGGATCTACATATGGCATGATCTATCTGGATGGCAAGCAGACAAAAGTTTTTCCACTATATCTGGCAGACATGATAATAACACTAATACCAATGGTTTACTTCCAATGTTCTACAGTCAGTGGCCACTTTATTAGGTACACCTGTACACCTGCTCTTTAATGCAAAATATATAATCAGCCAATTATATTTGCAGCAACTCCATGTGCATGCAGACATGGTCAAGGGGTCCATTTCTTGGTCAGACCAAACATCAGGATGGGGAAGAAATGTGATCTAAATGACTTTGACTGTGGAGTGATTGTTGGTGCCAGATGGGGTGGTTTGAGTATCTCAGAAACTGCTGATTACCTGGGATGTTCACACACAACAGTCTCTAGAGTATATAGATAATGGTGTGAAAATCAACAATCATCCGATGAGTAGCAGTTCTGTAGGTCAAAATGCTCTGTTGATGAGAGAGGTCAGAGGAGAATGGTCAGACTGGTTCAGGCTGACAGGAAGTCCACAGTAACTCATTAAAACAGCATTACAACTCTTCAGAAGAGTATCTCTGAATGCACAGCAAGTTGAACCTTGAAGTGGATAGGCTACAGCAGCAGAAGACCACAGACATACACTCAGTGCCCACTTTTTTAGGTACCTCTTGTACCTAGTATGTCGGCCTGAGTGTATGCTACACTCGTATATACAGATGGGGATTAATTCAAGGGGGGTATGCCTCCCAGCCATTAGTAAATTCGACTAACAGATCAGACATGTATTAGGTTGCTTTATTTAATGTAGTTGTCAGTATTCTCCTGTATTAAGGAGCACAACATCCACATCATTGGAGCTGAGATTAATATTTCATCAACACTACTAAAGTTTTCATGATGTTAGTTCTGTTAATGTGAGGACTTTCTGGCAGGCCTTTGGGTCACAATAATCAAATCTTAACTTTCAGGAACCAGAGGTTATCATTTGGAGCTATTTGTTGACTCAACCCATCAGTGAGTCTGTTGACGATTGGGCAAGGGAGAAATTTTGTCCTTTGTGACCGAGGCCACTCTTACCACACAATGAAAGCCCAGGAAATCATGCTCTCGGTAACTTAAAAATAATAAAATATGACAGGCAGCTCCAGCCTTATTCAAAGCCCTTTTTGTGAGGTTGATTATGGAATTGTAGCCTGTGGTGGGTTAGTGGATGACAGTAAATACTTGGGTGAAAGTGTGAATATTAAACGAAAATGCTGGTGCTCCCAGACCACTGATGCTCCAATGTTCTAATTCTGATCCAGATTCAGAATAGTTTTGTTTTCTGATACACCAGGGTGCAATGAAATTCTTTGTACATGCAAAACCCACAATGTAAACAGAGTACATGGTCACAAGAAAGTCAAAATTGTTTATTGTTATTTCCAGTACACAAGTGTAAAGGAGAACAAAATAATTGTTACTCTGGATCTGATACAGCTTATAAAAAAACATAAATACATAAGATAGCTTACTGGATATACATAGATAAATTGTAAGTCCACAAAGGGATGCTAGGCACAGGTAAGTCTGTACTAAAGGCTAAATCTGACAGGAAATGATAAAGTAGTAGTGGTGGGATGGGATTGTGGGAAGAAGTGTTGATCAGCCAGATGGTTTGGGGCGAGTAGCTGTTTTTGAGTGTGGTGGTCCCGGAGGCTGCGTAGCATCCTCCCTTATGGGAGTGGGACAAACAACCCATGAGCAGGGTGGATGGGATCCTTCGTGTCTAAATTACCTCTACCTGTACATGATCCATATCTCTCTATTACCTGGATATTCACGTATCTATTTTAAATGAGAATATTGAATTTGCTTCCACCACTAACCCTGGTAATTCATTCCAGGCACCCACCACTCTCTGTGTAAAACAAACCTTCCCACATATCTCCTTCAAACGTTTTGCCTATTGCCGTACATTCATGACATATGTATCTATCCTGGGAATGCGATTCGGATTGTCTACCCTATCTCTGCCACTCACAAGTTTATAAATTTATATCAGGTCTCCTCACAGCCTCGGCCTTTCCAGATAAAGCCCAGGTGTTTGTCCAATGTTGAGTCTATGCATCAATAGAGATCATGGGTTGGCAGTGGAATTAGCCACCTCACAAGTTATTCGCCTGCCCTCTCCACAGGCTTCTCCTGCCCTATTTGTGAAGGAGTCTGTGGACACCACATTAGTCTCAGCAATCTCCAGAGGACCCAAAAACCAGAGAGGTTAGCAAATAATCCTCTGTCCCAGTGGAATTCCTCAGAGAAAGAAAAACATCTCATACTTCTCAGAAGCAGTCTGTTCAACAACTGAACTTCTCAACCTTCTTGTGAAGTTTCACGGTGGTTTAGAGACCAACATAAGGTGCACTACCACCGCATTATGAGTTGGAGTGTGGAGCAAAAGGACAGGAAGTACACCCACTGAATCCCCTCTCCAAGTGAAAACTCAAATAATATCAAAAAGTCTAATGCATTTCAGAAAGTCAATTATGCACATAAACATTACAATGGCAGTGATATCCTAACATATTCTATGTTAAACTCTGTCTTTCCCAAACATCTCAATTTAGTAATTAGATGCTCCCTCCTCATACGATTTGTATTTAATCAATAAATGCTGCACCGTTTCTTAACAAGTACACTTCCTACAAATGCCCATATCATATATATTAATTCTGAACAAGGAATAATTCAACCTAGTATGTCCAATATGTAAATATGAGCACCTGCCACCTTCCCACCCATAGATGCTGCCTGACCTGCTGAGTTTCTCCAGCACTTTGTGGGTATTGCTCTAAATTTCCAGCATCTGCAGTACCTTTTATGTCTATGAGTATAATATCTTCCCTCGTGTTATACCCATCTCCCAGCTGAATTTTATATAAATGCCATCCTTTCTTTTCCTTATACCAACTTTGTTGCCACAGTGATCAAATAGACTTTTCAAGTTTAGCTTTCATCTCCCTTTTATGCGAAGCCACCACTACGTTTACTGTACATCCTTAATTTTAAGTGATCGCCTGGCTAGAATGTTTGCCACCTTGTTGCCATCAACCAAAACATGGACAGAGCCCCATGAGAAATGTACACGCAAGGCCAGACCCTGCGGCCTCAACAGATGTTGTCCAATTTTAAAAATAATGTCTGGCCTATAATTTGAAATACCTGTTTGAACAGATGTCAAAACCGAGAAGAAATCAGAGCACAGAAGTACATAATCAGGGCATGCTGCTTTGACCCCTTCCAAGACTAGAGTGATAGTAAACATCTCAGATATGAATACTAATACCTTGCATGATAATCTTTCTGTATTAATCACCTGAAATGTACAAACAGAAACAGAAACACCTGAACGACCCGTTACTGGATCTTTTGAACCAACTGTGTAGATATGTAAGAATCCACAAAATTTGCCATATATATCGCTGAACTTCCTGCGCCACTGACATACATTCACTCCTCATCATGGTCTTTTCCTGAACATCATAATCAACCACAGGGAAAAGGAAAAACCATGGAGGAGTGACAGAAAGGAGTACACAAGGACCATATTCCACATAAAGCAACCCACGATTTTGTGTCCATTCATTTCCCATCCACCCAAACCTGAAGACATTGTGAATACAGTGCTCCCAGCACTCTACTAAAATTGCCAATATTAGATGACCAAGTTTACATCCTCTTGGGTTAACTCAATAAACCTTTGCAAACTGCACCCTGAGTAGATGTAAAGGTATTTCACCCATTTCTACCAGTTATGCCGAAAGTGGGGATGAATTAATAGCACAGAACATAATCTCAGTGTTTGAGCTTGAACTTTATCTCAGGGCTTTAAGACCACTGGTGAGGCTAACCCATAAATAACACATCCATATTCAAAGATAGATCTGATTGAGGCAATATACTTTAGTTTAAGTATCCTCCTATTCAGACAGACAGACCTACATTATTGATCCCGAGGGAAAATGGGTTTCGTTACAGTCGCACCAACCAAGAATAGTGTAGAGATATACGAATATTAAACCATAAATAATTAAATAATAATAATGATAAGTAAATTATGACAAGTGGAAATAAGTCCAGGATCAGCCTATTGGCTCAGAGTGTCTGACACTCCGAGGGAGGAGTTGTAAAGTTTGATGGCCACAGGCAGGAATGACTTCCTATGACGCTCAGTGTTGGATCTCGGTGGAATGAGATGCCAATATCCCAGTCATACCCAACTCAGCACCTGAGCACATTAAGGGCCTTTATTACACTTCCCTATAATTTTATTCACATGCACCTTCCATGTTAGCCTTGTGTCTATCCACATACCTCAAAACTTTACCATTGACTCCGGTTTAAGAGATTTACCATATAACTTGAAATCTCTTGGGGGTGTAATGTTCCTTGGACTGAGTTTCTTGACCATGTATGCATGCTTTTATGCATTGAGTAGTTGACACATGTTTGGCTGATTAGATCTTTGCATTTATGAGCAGGTGTACAGGTGTAACTAAATCAGTGGCCATTGGCTGTAAGAACTTGATGGGCTGAAGGGCCTATTTCTGTACTGAAGGACTCTAAGACTGAAAGTACCAATCTTGTGCTGAATGTTATTCATTGTCTAGCCCTGGGTAGAATTCTTTATTCAGTGGGTGTATTGATGGCTTGAAGTATTTTACCATAGGAATTTGATTCTTCAGACTTTCCATCAAATGAACATGCCGCCCAGAATGTGACTTGCTTTGATAAAATTCATTTTATCTTCAGATCTTTGTGAAAGTCTTGGAAAGATTGATAGAAATGTCTCTTGTTTTTATTTTTCAAATAAAGCTCTGAATGTTTATTACACTGATCCAGGATGGTAGATTCTCTTTTCATGCTATAAGATGCTGGGGAACTGCTGATAATCAATGGAATGGAGACATGCCCCCGAGCTGATAGAAGGGCAGACAATCATTCATATATTTTTAAGTGTGTGGGGAAGTAAGAGAAAGCTTTGCCAGCAGCTTAATCCCAATCAACATGAATTGTACAGTGAGCAATGCTGCATCTGTTTATTTGTTTCAGTCTCACAGATTATCTTTATTCCCAGCCTGAGTCTTGTTGTGTTGTGTAAAGCTGAAAAGAAATTCAGCAGGTCAAACAGAAGGAGGAAGAGGGAGACAGGGAGGGGGCAAATAAGAGGTCAGTGATCACAGTAGCACAGGTCCTAGAGCTGTTACTCACAGTTTCACAATCGCATGTTTGATCATGACCTCTGCCATTGTCCCTTTGGAGTCTAAATGTTCTCCCTGTGCTCCAAGTGCCCTACTTTCCTCCCACATTCATAATTAGAATCACGTTTATTATCATTGACTTGGGTAATGTGAAATCTGTTGTCTTGCAGCAGCAGAATTGTGCAACGATATAAGATTGCTATAAATTACAAAAAAGAAACCTAACAGTGCAAAAATACGGATTACAATGTAGTGCTGTTCTGCTGTACATTGTGGGCGCACTATGTTGGTGTCAGAATATGTGGCAATGCTTGCAGGCTGCCCCCAGCCCATCTTTAAGTTCCATTGGTTATTAACACAAGTAACACATTTCACTGTATATTTTGATGTACATGTCATAACAAAATTAATCTGAATCTGTTTGTGGGTTCATGGACCCTTCGGAAATCTGATGGCAAAGGGGAAGAAGCTGTTTCTGAATCATTGAGGTAGAAACTGAAACCCTGCCGTTGTTTGTTGCTGTTCAACAGCTGATTCAGGTATTCTCCCGATGCTGCTGTACCGCTTTTTGTTACCCTGCACACATTTTATTTTCGTTATATTAATGGTAAGGAATAATTTTTGCTGTTAAGTACATATGTGTGATGGACAAGGGTAAGGCAAAGACTGCTTAATGGTGGCACATGAACTCAAAGATGAAAATTATGGTGATCACAAGCTATCTCATTATATCTCATAAAATCTGAAAAATTCTGAAATCAGAAACACTTTCGGCCCCAAATATTTTGGTTAATGGGTACTCAACCGGTAATGAGAAGATGGAATGTCCCAGTCATGTGTGTTGTTAAGTTAATTGATCCTAGTTTGGTGTAGATAGAAACATAGGAACATAGAAAACCTACAGCACAATACAGGCACTTTGGCCCACAAAGCTGTGCCGAACATGTCCTTACCTTAGAAATTACCTAAGGTTGCTCATAGCCCTCTATTTTTCTAAGTTGCATGTACCTATCCAGGAGCCTTTTAAAAGACCCTATCGTAGCTACCTCCACCACCATCGCTGGCAGCCCATTCCATGCACTCACTACTCTCTGCGTAAAAAACTTACCCCTGACATCTCCTCTGTACCTCCTTCCAAGCACCTTAAAACTGTGCTCTCTCATGCCAGCCATTTCAGCCCTATAAAAAGCCTCTGACTATCCACACGATCAATGCCTCGCATCATTTTATGCACCTCTTTCAGGTCACATCTCATCCTCCGCTGCTCCAAGAAGAAAAGGCTAATTTCACTCAACCTATTCTCATAAGGCATGCTCCCCAATCCAGGCAACATCCTTGTAAATCTCCTCTGCACTCTTTGTATGGTTTCCACATCCTTCCTGTACTGAGGCATCCAGAACTGAGCACAGTACTGCAAGTGGGGTCTGACCAGGGTCCTATATAGCTGTAACATTACCTCTTTGCTCCTGAACTCAATCCCACAATTGATGACGGCCAATGCACCATATGCTTTCTTAACCACAGAGTCAACCTGCGCAGTAGCTTTGAGTGTCCTATGGACTGGGACCCCAAGATCCCTCTGATCCTCCACACTGCCAAGAGTCTTACCAATAATACTATATTCTGCCATCATATTTGACCTACCAAAATGAACCACCTCATACTTATCTGGATTGATCTCCATCTGCCACTTGTCAGCCTATTTTTGCATCCTATCAATGTCCCACTGTAACCACTGACAGCCCTCCACACTATCCACAACACCCCCAAACTTTGTGTCATCAGGAAATTTACTAACCCATCCCTCCACTTCCTCATCCAGGTCATTTATAAAAATCACGAAGAGTGGGTCCCAGAACAGACCCCTGAGGCACACCACTGGTCACCAACCTCCATGCAGAATATGACTACTCTTTGCCTTCTGTGGGCAAGCTAGTTCTGGATCCACAAAGCAGGGTCACCTTGGATCCCATGCCTCCTTACTTTCTCAATAAGCCTTGCATGGGGTATCTTATCAAATGCCTTGCTGAAATCTATATACACTACATCTACTGCTCTACCTTCATCAATGTGTTTAGTCATGTCCTCAAAAAATTCAATCAGGCTCGTAAGATGTGACCTGCCTTTCACAAATCCATCCTAATCATATTATGCCTCTGAAAATGTTCATGTTGGATAAAATTCATTGGAATGGGAAGGAGTAGGCTACAGAGCGAATTAGCTTTGGAATGAGATTGCTGTAAGAACTGGTTTAGCCTTACTGGGCTAAATCCTTCTCCTTCGTAAGGCAAGTATTTTGCATCATAGCTATAAGTATTTTGACATTTATAATGCCATACCATGTAAAAGTGCTTGAGATGAAGGTGAAAGGAACAAAAAGGAAGATCTGTAATAGAGGGAAGGGCTAGAGTAATTCTACAGATGGCAGTGCGAGACAAAATGGAGAGATGATGCATCAAGCAAAAGTAAAAATATTCATCTCGTGGAAGAATAAATAGTAACAACAAAACCATTATTAGCAGCAGCTCTATGGACCAAACTGGCTATGAAGTTACTGAGTTTCATTTTAAATCAGGAAGTGTCATCATCATCCTCATCCATATGTACCGTGCCGTGTTATGTGGGCGATCATGGTCTATGATTGTACTTGGCAAATTTTTCTTCAAAGGTGGTTTGCCATTGCTTTCTTCTGGGCAGTGTCTTTACAAAATGGGTGACACCAGCCATTATCAATACTCTTCAGAGATTGTATGCCTGGTGTCAGTGATCGCGCTGTGACATGTGATGTACACCAGCTTTGCAACCATCCACCACCCTGGCTTCATGTGACCCTGACGGGGTATAAACAGGGTCTACACTTTGCTCAAGGGTAGCCTGGAGGCTAGCAGACTTAATGTGCACCTTACACCTAATTTGAATTGAGATATATCTCCACCCCACCACCCAAGGAATCTGTGAAGTGACTAATTGTCCTGCTCTTCTGGATCATGAGCAACCGTTTCAGAAATAGAGAGAGGTGAGAGTGGCAGAAGCACTGAGAATGAAATGATCTAATACTTACAAGGTGGGATGATGTCAAGGAATATCTATCACAGTAGCTATCAGGTGTTGCTGGGCGTTCTGTACAACCCTTTGACCGATATTAATCCATGGTAAAAACCAAGAAAACTGCAGATGCTTGAAATATAAACTTAATCAAAAAGAGGGTGTGCAACCTGAAATATGAACTTTGTCTTTCAACAGATACAGCCTGACTTGCTGAGCATTTCCAACATTTTTTGTTTTAACCTTAGTCCAGGGTATGTCCTGTCCTGTGACTCAGTGTTTGTTTATTTACCAATGTTTAGAGGCAATGAAGGTTGAAAGCAGTTCTGTCTGTGGATGATGATGGCAATTTGGGCAGATGTCAACACTAAATCTATGCTGAAAAGATTTTAATAGACTTTTACTTATTAATAGATACACAGCATGACTGATTATGAATGAAGAAGGGAAAAAATGGCCAAACATTTAACATTGTCAATGACATTCAAAGCTCAAATGGTGTCTTGAGTTGTATGTCCAGTATTTTGTCATAACAATTAGGCAGTGCATACAGAGATGAATTAAGTGCAGCTTCACACCTGCAAAATAAATATTTAAATGTCAGTCAAATTGCAGCCTTCCTGCTAACACAGAACAACTATTTTTTTTGAAAGTGTTGCTTCCTCAGAATTCTTTTCTGTTTATGATTGACCGCTTGAAGCTGGACATAAACACAATTCCAGGCCACTTGTATCACGTAGGAATTTGGAGAAACAAAAAATTAACTTTTATTGAATGTGAAGCATTAAATTGCAAAATGGTGCTGTAATCAGCTCACATTGGTGGATTGCAGTTGCCCTGATACTGTTTCTCCATGACCGCACGCCCTGGTGAAACCTTTTACCTTGCTCTATCAGTGACAGTGCCAAGATTTCCAGGGAAGTAGTCTAAATGGGAATGCAGAAAATGAATCTTTAGTGACATGTTGCACTTCATGGTTTTGTATGCTTGAACCATGTTGTCAACCAGCTGCATGTAGTTTGGTGCTTGCAGTTGCCAAGAAAGTTTTCCACAACATCCTTGAATGCCTTCCATGTGATTTTCTCCGGTCCCACCAGAATTTTTTTTGAATTGCCTGTCGCTGATGATCCGTTTGATTTGTCGACCAAACAAAATGCCTTCTTTAATCTTGGCATCAGTTATTCTGGGAAATAACTGTTTCAATTATTGACATCCTTCATGGAAATTTATAGCCTTTCTAACACTTGTCTTGCCATGCCTACTAAGCATGCATGCATGGACAAGATAGAAAACATTTCAGCTTACATTGTGCACAACATTTTAATTGGCTCAAATAATGAATTGAAATAGCAAATATAGATAATTTTTTTAAAAAAGGTACATGTCAGGGAAATTTCACTGTGATTTTCATGATCAGCAGCCCAAATTCCATAAGAGGCACCCAAAAGTTTCAGGAAGTAAAACCTTTGTGTCCAGTGTAATCAAATCCCAAATGAAAATTATTTGCAAAGATCTTTGGGTGGCATGGTAGTGCAGTGATTAGCATAATGCTCTTATAGTGCCAGCGACCCGGGTTCAATTCCCACCACTGTCAATAAGGTGTTTGTACATTCGGCCCGTGACCTTGTTAGTTATCACAGACCATAGAAATCTACAGCACATTACAGGCCATTCGGCCCACAATGTTGTGCCGACCATGTAACCTACTCTAGAAACTGCCTAGAATTACCCTACTGCATAGCCCTCTATTTTTCTAAGCTCCATGTACCGGTCTGAGAGTCTCTCAAAAGACCCTATTGTATCTGCTTCCACTACCACTGCTGGCAGTGCACTCCACCCGTCCACCACTCTCTGCATGAAAAACTTACCCCTGACATCCCACCAGAACCTATTTCCAAGCACCTTAAAACTATGCCCCCTCATGTTAGCCATTTCAGCCCTGGAAAAAAGCCTCTCTCTTTCCAAACGATTATGTTATACACTTCTATCAGGTTACCCCTCAGCCTCTGTCACTCCAAGGAGAAAAGACCAAGTCCACTCAACCTATTCTCATAAGGCAAACACCCTCCAATCCAGGCAACATCCTTGTAAATCTCCTCTGCACTCTCTGTATAGTATCAACATCCTTCCTGTAGTGAGGTTAACATAACTGAACACAGTACTCCAAGTGGGTTCTGACCAAAGCCGTATATAGCTGTGATATTACCTCACAGCTCTTGAACTCAATCCCACAGTTGATGAATGCCAACACACTGTACGCCTTCTTGACAACACTGTCAACTTGTGCAGCAGCTTTGAGTGTCCTATGGGCATGGACCCCATGATCTTTGGTGGGCAAGACAATTCTGGATCCACAAATCAAGGTTTCCTTGGATCCCACGCCTCCTGACCTTCTGAAGGAGCCTTGCATGGGGAGCCTTATCAAATGCCTTACTGCTTTCCTTCGGGTGCTCCAGTTTCCTCCCACATTCCAAAGACGTACCGGTCAGTCGGTTAATTGGTCACATGGGTGTAATTGCAGCACAGGCTGTTACTGTGCCCATCTCTAAATCAAAAATCTAAATCTAGAGACAAGCCATCAGATTCAAATACCTAAGATATTTGTTGATATTGGCTAAAGGTCAAACCATTTTCCTTTTTTGCTTCAGATTCCCTGTCCTTTCAGTTTTGTGCCTTTGGGGCCTTTTACTTATCCACTCACTCACATGCATTAATTCATTCTCTGTATTCTTGCCATTGCATTTTCCGCCAACGCAATTGCTCTGCCTCTAGGCCTAACCTTAATCTTCAGCCATTTTTTTAACTTTCCTCCAAGACATCAACACTGTTATCTTGGAACTAAAGTAATTCATTCCGCCCAAAACAAGATAGTTTGTCCTTCACATAATCTGTCTTCCTAAGTTTTTCTCCAACAATAGTGAGCTCTTAATTTATCCAGAAGTATTATAAGGCCGGAATATATAGGAGGCTTGTGAACTTCACTTTCAATAATATATATAGATAACAGATTTAATATTGTAAAGCATCACAGTTTGCAAAAAGACACTTATGATAAAATATACCGGTATAAATCATGGGAGATTGCATTGTCTTCATTCCCTGAACCAAATATATTATTGCATTCACTTACAGTGTTTCCCATTTTGCAATGTAATTGTTATCTACAGAAATTCCATCAACAATAATTTTGAGAGATTACTAGTGTACAGTTCCACAGTGCCCTTTGGTGGGCTGTCCTACACTGCGACACTTCAACACAGGTTATTTGCGATGGGCTAATCCGAGTTTCAGATTTTGTTATCTTCTTACATCATTCAAGGAGGTCCTTTGGCCCATTAAGTCCATGCTGGTTCTCAGAGCTATTCCATCAGACCTATTTCCACATTTGCGTCCCTGTAACCTGTTATCTTTCAAAACTCATCAACCCCTCCACCCTCCAGCCGTCCCACTAATACCTCTGCTACACATCCACAGTAACCAATCAAACTGCCACATTTTGAGAGAAAGCCAGACTATCAGGAGAAACATAAGCAAACGTGGGTAGTCCGTACAAGTTTCACACACTCACTGAAGCTGAGGTCAGGACTGAACCCTACTTACAGGATCTGTGCATACTGCTGTGCTACTGTAGGCCAGCAGTCACCTACAGCAACTTCCCCATATTGGGAGTCTGCTGAGTTTCAGGCAGAGCAAAGTGCACCTTTCACTGGGTTGGTGATCTTCCAGGAACAGTCAATGTTTACCTCAATTCTCTTCACTGGGAACAGCCCATGGAGTACAGAATCTTACTTAAGTGGTGGGCTAGTTGTTGGAGAAGATCCTGAGAAGCAGGATTTTTGAGCATTTGGAGGGGCATAATCTGATTAAGGATAGTCAGTATTGCTTTGTCAAGGGCAGGTCTTGCCTTAGGAGCCTGACTGAATTCTTTGACAATGTAACAAAACACATTGATGAAGGTAGAGCAGTGGATGTCGTGATTATGGATTTATTTAAGGCATTTGATAAGCTTCCCCAACAAGGCTCATTAAGAAAATAAGGAGGCACGGGATCCAAGGAGACCTTGCTTGGTGGATCCAGAATTGGACTGCCCACAGAAGGCAAAGGGTAGTTGTAGATGGTTCATATTCTGCATGGAGGTCAGTAACCAGTGATGTTCCACAGGGATCATTTCTGGGACCTCTCCTCTTTGTTATTTTTATAAATAACCTGGATGAGGAAGTAGAAGGGTGTGTTAATAAGTTTGATGATGACACAAATTTTGGGGGTGTTGTGGATAGTTTGGAGGGTTGTCAAATTTTACAGCAGGACATCGATAGGATACAGAACTAGACTGAGAAGTGGCAGATGGAGTTCAACCCAGATAAGTGTGAAGTGGTTCATTTTGGTAGATCAAATTTGAAGACAGAATATAGTATTAATCTTAAGACCATTGGCAGTGCAGCGAATCAGAGAGATCTTGGCGTCCATGTCCATAGGACACTCAGATCTGCTACGCAGGTTGACAGCGTTGTTAAGAAGGTTTATGGTGTGATGGCATTCATCATTCATATGACTGAATTCAACAGCCCTGAGGTAATGTTAGAGCTGTGTAAGACCTTGATCAGACCCCACTTGGAATACTGGGTTCAGTTCTGGTCACTTCACAACTGCAGAGTATGCCTTATGAGAATAGGTTGAGTGAACTTGGCCTTTTCTCCATGGAACAACAGAGGATGAGAGATGACTTGTTGGAGATGTACAAGATGGTGAGAGGCATTGATTGCGTGAATAGCCAAAGGCTTTTTTCCTAGAGCTGTAATGGCTAACACAAGGGGGCATAGTTTGAAGATGCTTGAATGTAGGTATAGGGTAGATGTCACAGGTAAGTTTTACACACAAAGTAGGTTACATGCTTGGCACAACATTGTAGGCCAAAGAACCTACAAAGTGTTGTAGATTTCTATGTTGTATATTCTAATCCAGTGATATTCCATCTAGGTAGCTTCCAACCTGCTGGCGTGATCCTGGAACATTGACTGTTTATATATTTCCTTAGATGCTGCCCAACCTATTGAGTCAACACTAGCATTTTGTGCATGTTGCTCCTGTGTTAAACTGGTGTTCAGGGTGAAACTTTTGCAGAAAATCACTACATCCCTTTCCAGGTCTTTATTGTAAGCACATAGTCCACAAGGATGGGATGATGGTCCCATCCGCGTGGCAGCCACCTCATAGGAAATACGTGATGGTATTGAAACTCTAGTTCAGCATGAAAGATCTGATATTAGCGGCCCTTCTCACCACCAGCCAAGTAATGTTCTAGGTTCATATTCATATTCAGATTCATTCATCATATATATATATATATATATATATATATGAGAGGCAGGTTTTTTTATACAGATTGTTGAGGTATGTAGAACAAGTTGCCAACAAACGTGTTAGAGGCAGGTGTAATGTTAGTGATGCAAAGACATTTGGACATGTACATGGACATGAATGGTTCAGAAGGATATGGCCCAAATGCAGATGAACAGGTCTAGCTTAGATCAGCTTCTCAGTTGGCATTGGCAAGTTGGGCCGAAGGACCTGTGAAATTCTGTATGAGTCTATGACTCTATGAACACAATTTGAGCAAGTGAACAGAAGTTTGGTCAAAAAGGATCTACTTCAAGGGTCCATTTTAGAGCAAGGGAGAGAAGATAAATACAATAACACATCATACTCCAATCTTTCCTCAAGTAACACATATTACTGAAAAATGTATCTTCTAATGAAATTTTACAAATAGAGAAGGGCGAGCAAAATGAATGATAGGAATTCTGGTACAGTGTGGGCAGAGAGTGTCATTGTGAAAAATAGCTTTGTAAGTCAAAGATACATACCCCAGAGAGTCAATTGTCTGCATAGCAAATGTTCGTAAATCACAGAAGATCTGTACAGCAATTTCTGCTATTCCCCACTAACTTTCTTCCTATGCAGGGAATGGTTTCACAGTGTACACTTGCAGATAAGCTGACTGCCTGAAGTGCCTTCACTTAAGCTTTGAATTTGATGTTTATACTTGACAGTTCCATACACTGTGAAATAATTAGTCATTTTATTAATAATGATTAAATTTAAATTAATGGTATAAATATAGTCAATAGACCAAAATTACTTGCTCCTTCAACATGAAGAGTCAATTTTTCTTGACTAATGACTTGATTGCTTCTCCAAACTATATATTTTGAAATCTGTCAGATTTCTGCAGGACTAATTTACATCTTCTGTTTTTGACTTACATGATTAATATTTTGATATGAAACCCAAACACGTTTTTATATGCGAAGACACAGTGCCTATTATTACAATGACTGACAGCTTAGGCAAAGGACTATGATCATACTCTGGATCTAACATTTGGAATTATAGTTTTTAAAAATTGCTGGAAGCACTCAGTAAGTATTCATGGTTGGCAGAGTACCACAACAGTTAGCACAATCATTTTTGATTCCCATTTAAGGTGGTGCCCAGTGTCTACTTATTGGCAGCAAAAAAACTACTAAATACCTTATTAGTAACATTTTCTTAATAATGATTAACGCTAACAATGCAGAGGAAAGTGGTGGTGATGGAGGAGGTGAGAAATGGTTGAGGAAAGCAGAGGCCAGAGGCATGCAGTGGTAGAGGCGGAGGCGAAGGGAAGGCATGATAGAGGAAAGCAGAGTCAGAGGCGGGGTCAAAGCAGAGTCAAGGCAGAGTTGTGGAGTCCCTGAGAGTGAAGAAAGGCCCGCTGTCTGATCAGCTTAAGCATCAGGCTGAATTGGAAAAGTTGGGTACATGTCACATTGTGGGCCCCAGAGCGGTCTGAGAGTGAGGAATACCCTGATGTTTGGATGATTTAAGCGCCAAGCCAGATTGAAAAGGTCAGGGTATCAAGACCAGAGTTGAGGCGAGGGGCAGTTCTTCCCAATTCTGCTCACTGTTCCTTGACCTTTACTCAGCTTTGCACTGAAGTGAGGCTGTGGCCTGCTCCAGCTGCAGTGATGCCTAACTTAGTGTCTTTTGTAAGAAGTCAGCTTTGAAGCAATTTGCTGTCTGCACTATTTGTTTCTTTTCCTCTCTCTGTACATTGTGTTTAAGGCATTCTTTTGAAGTTCCTTTGTTTTGAGGATGTCTGTAAGAACACGAATCTTAAGGTTGTATAATGTATACATACATTGATAATAAATGAACTTTGAACTTTTATCCCACCGCTGTCTTGTATGTTCTCCCCATGACAGTGTGGGTTTCCTCCCAGTGCTCTGTTTTCCTCCCATAAAACATAAAACAAATCATTAGACTTAGTAAATTGTGGGCATGCTGTCTTGGCTCTGGAACCATGGCAACACTAGTGCACTTGTGGGCTGCCCCAGCACAATTCTTGGACTGTGTCACTCTTTGACGCAAAGCGACACATTTAATTGAATCTATTTTGTCACAGTATGTTGCGATGTTTCGATGTACAGGTGATAACTAAAGCTAATCTAATTTAATCAGTTCCAGGACAGGATGCAGAGATGTGCAAAATGCTTTAAATGCTTCAGCTTTTACAAGCATACAGAGGTGTATCCTCAAAGTCAAAATCAAGTTTATTGTTATAATGCTGCATGCCTGCTGAGTTCATCCAGTATTTTATGTGTGTTGATCCAGATTTTAGTGCCTGCAGTTTCCCTTGTGATTAGTTCACGCACAGACACAAGGGAGACTGCAGATCAAGATTCAAGATTCAACGTTATTTAATGTCATTTGCTGTACATAAGTGTAAAGGAGATGAGATGATTGTTACTCTGGATCCAATACAGCTAAAAAAAACACAAAAGATAAATAACTCAGTAATAATAATAATAATAAACCACAATAAATATAAATACATACAATAGCTTGGACATGTAGATTGATTGATTATCCATAAAGTGACACTAGGTTAGGAGTGTCTGTACATTAGTAGACTGACAGGAAACAATAAAGTAGACAT
The DNA here is from genome assembly GCF_030144855.1 of Hypanus sabinus. NCBI lineage: Eukaryota > Metazoa > Chordata > Chondrichthyes > Myliobatiformes > Dasyatidae > Hypanus > Hypanus sabinus. Next base: position 21,318,848 of record NC_082712.1, on the reverse strand, counting down.
GTTTAGAGTGTGGAGGGGTGGGTTACTGGGTCGAGGTGTTGATCAACCTTACTGCTTGTGGACAGTAACTGTTTTTGATTCCTGGTGATCTTGGTGTGGATGCAATGTAGCCTCCTCCCTGATAGGAGTGGGACAAATGCTCCATAAGTGGGGTGTGTGAGGTTCTTTATTATGTCATAGACCCCTTTCTGGCACTTTTCGGTGTGTGTGTATATATATATATATATATATCCTTGATGGCAGGCAGACTGGTGCTAATGATGCATTGGGCAGTTTTGATTGCCCATTGTAGAACCTTCCACCTTCCTGTCCACTAAGTGAAATTTCTGTACCATGCAGCCTTCAGCTTTCTACTCCAAATCTCTAGAATGATGTGAGCATGGATGTACAAAGTTCAGCTATCTTCATCCTCCTCAAAAAGTAGAGCTTTCCAGACTGTGTAGAATGAATTCTGGAACCATGAAAGATTGTGTGTGATGTGCACTCCCTGGAGCTTGAAACTGCTGTAGTTTCAGCTGCTATGCCATTAATATAAAGATGACTGTGAGTTGTGCGAGTTCTCCTAAAGTTGATAACCATCTCCTTTGCCTTGTTGACATTAAGGAAGTGGGTATCTCTGTAGGGCATCTCAAGCAGGTACAGTGGGTATCTCTGTAGGGCATTTCATCATTGCTGGTTATGAGCCCCATCACTGTCATGTCATTGGCAAACTTGACAATGTGATTGACTATGCAGTCATGTATGAGCAGAGTGTAGAGCAAACGGAGATTAGTGTTGACGATGATCTGGAGGGACGAGTGGTTGTGCATCTGAGGGTTGTTCATTAGGAAATCCACCACCCAGTTGCACAGTGGAGTATTTAGACTGAGGCATAGGAGTTTGTTCACCAAGGTCTATGGGGCAATAATGTTGAATGTTGAAGCGAAATCCAGAAACAGCATTCTGACATGAGTGTCCTTGTTCTCTAGGTGTGTCAGGGCCAGGTGCATGGCAGATACTAGGGCATCTGTCATAGAGTGGTTCTGTCAGTAAGTAGATTGGTGAGTGTCCAATGTGGCAGATGCTGGAAATCAGGATCAGCAAACAAAATGCAGGAGGAACTCAGTGGTTCAGGCAGCATCTATATAGGAAAAATAATAATCAACATTTTGGGCTGAGACCCTTCTTCAGGATTAGCAGAAGAGTTGGCACAGATGAGGTGGGCTGAAAAACCTGTCTCTCTGCTGTAATACTCACTGACTCTGTGACTGTGTTTCAGTTAGTGATTCCTGAAAGGCATTCCTCTGAAGAGTTAATCTCTGGTGGTTAAAAAAAGTGATAATTAGATCAGAGAACTACACAGGATTCTGAAAAAAAATGAGATCAGAAGTAAAAATGCAAGACATCACATCATCAAATCATTGATTCACAGAAAGCTACAGAATTGACGGAGGCCATTTATCACAATGCATTCATGTTGGAAAAAATAAGATAAGAATTGTGAAAGCTTTAAGCCTTTTTAATTGAGCAGCCCATAACATTGAAATAAAACATGAAGAGGTTCAATTGCTCAAAAAGTCACTCACCATCTGTGATAAGCTTCAGGCCGATGATGCAAAGTGCATATTACAAATTACCTCACCCAGTATATTTCTCCAATACTGAGTCTTTGACATGAACATTTACTCCATTTCTCACTCTGCAGATCTTGCTTGACCTGTTGCATATTTCTGTTATATTTCAGAATTGCTGCACTAGTAGAACTTTGTTTCGCCTGTCAAACCATTGCATGGGTATCAAAGTTCAAAGTACATTTATTATCAAAGTATGTATACGATGTACAATCTTGTGATTTGACTTCTTGCAGGCGATCACAAAAGAAAGAATCACAATAAAATAGAAACCCACATGACAAAAACCATCAAACGCCCAATGTGCATTCAATTTTTAAACAAAGTTTGGAGAGAAACATGGATGGTGGGGTTATGGAGGGCTATGGTTTTGGTGTAGGTTGATGGGAATAGGGAGTTGTATGACTCAGCACAGACTCGATGGGCTGAAGGGCCTGTTTTTGTGCTGTACTTTTCTATGACTATGTGAGAAAAAAAGAACAAATTGTGCAGAAGGTAAAAAAAGCAGACAGACATCACACAGAACGCAAACCGCAGAGTTCCACAGCCACGGAGACAGTTCAGTGCTGAGCTGAGTGAAGCGGTGCAGGAGCCCAATGGATGCAGGCCGCAGCCATGGAACCAGTTCATCACTGAAGCAATGAGCAGTGAGCTAAGAACCAGTCTAGCATTGTAGAAATTTTCAGTACAAGAGGCTGTTTTAGTGTGAACAAAGTCATCAGAGAGATGTAGCTGGTAGATATTATTCGACAAAATGAGACACTCTCTGGAGGAAAAGGCCTGTTCAACCCAATATTATTTGACATTTTATATGCTAGAGATCAAAGGACAATTCCATATTTACAATGTATCTACAATGCTGCCTTTGAATTACATATAACTTGAACACTTCCTTCTTTGCACTCACACTCTACCCAAACTGAATGTTAAACAGCATTGTCTGGTTTTCTGATTAACTGCTGTCCACAGCACCAGCACGGAATTTTAAATAAAATCTACAATCCATGTTCAGGTGTACAATTGGGTGCGGAAGTTAGTTCCTGAATTTAATATTTTGTTATATACCTTAACTCCAGAATAGTCCCTAAAAGAGACCATTTGGCCCATTATAATTTAGGTCTATACCACCATTAAAGGCAGTTAGATTCTGACCCCCATCATCTAGAGTGAAATAATTTTTCCTTGAATCACTTCTAACTCTTCTACAAATTTAATCAAATCATTGTTCTCTGGTTACTGATCTCCCAACTGCTCCATAGCAAAGAAAGCTCAGCAGCATCTCTACTTTCTGCAAAGGCTGAAGAGTGTCCATCTCCCCCCCCCCCCTCCTCCATCCTCATCACATTCTACAGGGGTTGTATTGAGAGTATCCTGAGCAGTTGCATCACTGCCTGGTTCAGAAATTGCACCATCTCGGATCGCATGACCCTGCAGCAGAGAGTGAGGTCAGCTGAGAAGATCATCGGGGTCTCTCGTCCCGCCATTATGGGCATTTACACTACATGCTGCATCTGCAAAGGAAACAGCATTACAAAGGACCCCATGCACCCCTCATACAATCTCTTCTCCCTACTGTCATCTGGGAAAAGGCTCTGAAGCATTCGGGCTCTTACGACCAGACTATGTAACAGTTTCTTCCCCCAAGCTATCAGACTCCTCAATACCCAGAGCCTGAACTGACACCTTGCCCTATTGTCCTGTTTATTATTTATTGTAATGCCTGCAAGGTAGTTATGGTCGAAATTACAATAAAAGTGACTTGACTTGACTTAAACTGTTAAGCCAGTCCAGGCCCCTCATTTATATCGATTATATTGAAACATAAAGTTATAGACCAGTGGGTTCTCAACCTTTTTTATGCCATGGAGCCTTAACTTTGACTAAGGGGTCCGTGCACTGCTGATTGGGAGCCACTGTTGTAGATCTTGTTGCCCTTCCAGAATTTGTGTGTGTTACAATAACCTAGCCATTATGTTACTGAACAAGTAGTTAATACTGTATATCCGGACTAGTGATCCTGAGGCCTGGTTTAATGAATCAGACACAACAGTTGTCTGTTTCATTAAACCTGAAGTCCAATACCATCAGGCTTAGGAACAGCTACTTTCTTATCACCATCAGGTCCTTGAACTGACCTGTGCAACCCTAATCCTACCTCAGAAATGGAAACCTACAGACCACCACTATGGACTCATTCAAATTGTGTTTGTTTTGCGCTGATGTCCTGCTGTACTCAGCTTTTTCTTCACTGTCTTGTATAAGAACATAAAACATAAGAGCACAATTGGACCATCTGGCTCATCCATTCAATCATGGCTGGATTATTTTCATTTCCAAACCCTGTCTTCTGGCTTCACCCCATAACCTTCATAATTCATGTATAATTACCATTTAATTAATGTATAGTTTATGTTCTGTGTACTGTCTGTCCTATGTGCTTGTAATGCTCTGCAAGCAAAGTTTTCATGGTACCTGTACCTCACTGTACTTGTTTACAAGACAATAAACTTGACTCAATCCCTTACTATGCTAGGGAACTTGTATTGAATTAATCAAATGAATAAATGAAAACTTCATTATCTGTTAATCATACAGTACCATATTCCAAACAGATGTATTGTTGCTATAACTCACATCATAGATTATTATTAAAAGAGGTTATTTGCATTTTTTATTCATCTGGCCATGTAATGTTTCAAAACTAACCTCTGAAGTGATCTTCAGTTCAAGAACAACAAGTGCTAGCAATATGTACAGACCAGGATGGAAAAATATTTTGCATATTTATGGCCTGAGCAAAGTCCTGGGTAAACAAGTGGCTGCTGATTGTGTGTGCATTTGTACTTAACTCACAGATCAGGTAATGTTAGGAATGGTTAGATATTTCAGAATAGACAAAGTGGTTTCCAATGAGGCAGACAAAATACATACAACAAAATGAAATTCAAACTTAGCAATGCTAACAGACTCTGACAAGCAGGCCATGAAAGTATCATCATTATGTGCCATGTCATACGACAAGGGTGGTCATGGCCTATCCATGACTATGATTGTTCTTGGCCAATTTTTCTACAGAAGTAGTTTACAATTGTGTGTACTGTTTTATGTAGCACCATGGTCCTGAAAAACGTTGTCTCATTTTTACTGTGTACTGTACCAGCAGTTATGGTCAAAGTGACAATAAAAAGTGACGACTTGACTTGACTTCTGGGCCGTGCCTTCACCATCCAATCACGTAAAAGATTCACGTACTTAAACTATTCTGTTTAGTCATGAGATATAAATGTCACTGTCAAAGTGGGAAGTTCTTGTCCTCTCTCATTTCCTCTCAGAAAGTGGTAGCAAGCTGCCTTTTTAAATCACCACAGGCATTTGATAGGGGGCTTTGCTACAAGACTAGTCCGTCAGGAGTTCCAGGATTCTAACCAGCTGCAAAAAATGTCTCACCCTGGTAGCATAGTGGTTAGCATAATGCTGTTACAGCAACAAAGTTCAAAGTAAATTTATTATCAAAGTATATATATGTCACCATATACAACCCTGAGATTCATTTCTTGTTAGTATGCTCAATAAATCCACTGAATAACAATAACTGAATCAATCAAACTTTGGCATTCAACCAGTGTGCGAAGACAAACCAACTCAGCAATTACAGAAAGAAAGAAACAATAAAAATAAGTAAGTAAGCAATAAATATTAAGAACAAGAAATGAAAAGTCCTTGACAGTGAGTCCATTGGTTGTGGGAACTTTTCAGTGATCAGTTAAGTCACAGTATCTCCTTTGGTTCAAGAGGCTGATGGCTGAGGGTATTAACTGTTCCTAAACCTGGTGGTGTGTCCCCTGAGGCTCATGTACCTTTCTCCTGATGGCCTCATGTGGATGTGCTCAGTGGTGGAGAGGGCCCGACCCATGATGGACAGGACTACACCCATCACCCTCTGTAAGAGTCTCCATTCAGGGGCACCAGCAACTCAAGTTCGGTTCTACCACTGATAGTAAGGCGTCCATATGTTCTGCCCACGGGTGTATGATTTCCCTCCAGATGCTCTGGCTTCCTCCACATTCCAAAGAATATGTGGGTTAGTAGGTCATTTGGTCACATGGCTGCAATTGGGTGGCACAGGCTCACTGGGCCAGTAGTGCCTTTTACCATGTTGTGTCTTTAAAAATTAATATAAAGGTGGATGATTTTACTCAGGAACTCTTCAACAAAGATGGAAGGTTAAATAAAATTGTTGAACCAATAACTTTGCTATAGATCTTCTATTCTGGAAATCTTGTCAGTTGAATACAAGAAGAGCGTGGTAACCTGTCTAAATGACTATTGCCCAGTGGCACTCACAGTCACAGTGATGAAGTGTTTTGAGAGGCCGCTGTTGAAATATCAACTCTTGTCTGAGTAGCAACTTGGATTGGCTCCAATTTGCCTACTGAAGCAACAAATCTACAGCAGATGCTATCTTGCAACGCTGGAACAACTGGACTGTGAAAATGCATACATTAGGATGCTCTTTATCAAGTACAGCTTGGCGTTTAGCACCATCATCCCCTCAAAACTAATCATTAAACTCCAGGACATGGGCTTTAATACCACCTTGTGCAACTGGATCTTTGATTTCCTCACTTGTAGACCCCAGGCTGTTCAGATTGGCACAATCTCCATCAGCACAGAAATCAATTTCTCAGAGAACATGTGCTGGACCCATCACATAAACATAATTGCAAAGAAAGCACAACACCGCCCCTCCTTCCTCAGGAGATTTGGCATATCATCAAAAACCTTGGCAAACTTCTAAAGGTATGTGATGGAAAGTGTGCTGATTGGCTGCTTTACAGCCTGGTATGGGAACACCAATGCCTTTGAACAAAAAATCCTGCAAAATATAGTTAATTCAGCCCAGTACATCATGGTTAAGACCCGCTTAACCATTGAGTGCATCTACATGAAACATTGCCATAGAAAAGCAGCATCCATCATGAAAGATCCTCACCACCCAGGCCACGCTCTTTTCCCACTGCTGCTATCAGGTTGAAGATACTCACATCATCAAGTTCAAGAAACAGTTACTACTCCTCAACTAACAGACTCTTGAACAAAGGCGGTAACTATACTAGTTTATCTTTATATTTCATGCCTGTTATTTATTGCTAATCTGCATTTGCACAGTTTGTTTTCAGTTTATAGTTATTGTTCTATCGATTTGCTAAGTATGCCCACGGAAAAACAATCTCAGGGTTGTATGTTGGTGACATGTATGTCCCCTCTTTCCATACATCACCAAGGCCTGGACTGATGAGAACATCCCACAGCAATGGAGAAATGCAAACATTTTTGTCATTTATAAGAACAAGGGTGACAAGGACATCTGCGGCAATAGTAGGGGCGTATCACTCCTTTCTGTTGCTGGAAAGGCCCTGGCTAAGGTGATGCTTCAGAGGCTCATCAGCAACATCACCAAGTCAATGCTGCCTGAATCACAGTGTGGACTTAGGAAGAACAGAAGCACGATCAATATGATCTTCACAGCCCGACAGCTTCAGGAAAAGTGTCGGGAGCACCATCAAGACCTGTTTATGGCCTTTGTTGACCTCTCCAAAGCATTCGACACTGTGCAAAGAGAGCTCTTATGGGATGTCTTCCTTAGGTTTGGCTGTCCCAATAAATTTGTTAACATCCTCTGCCAGTTCCACGATGGGATAACTGCTCGGATGACCATAGGAGGACAAGAGTCCGAGCCCATCCTTGTACACACAGGGGTGAGGCAGGGGTGTGTGCTAGTGCCAGTATTCTTTAACATTTTCCTCTTGTGTGTTACCAAGCTTCTCCACAACGAGATTGAGGACAGCAGCGGGTGGCGGTGAATGTCAGATTAGATGGCAACCTCTTTGACATCAGGAGGCTCCATGCAACCACCAAACTCCATAGAGAGCGGGTCCTGGAGCTGCAGTATGCAGACGACTGTGCTCTTGTGGCCCATACTCCGGAGGATCTTCAGACTGTCCTTACTGTGGTGGTGAGAGCATACAGCAGGATGGGGCTGACTGTCAATACCACCAAGACAGAAGTGGTTTGCCAGTGGAGCACCAGTGTCCCACCCACTCTACCTGCCTTCACTATTGGTGATGAAAAGCTGTCAGTAGTGCCATCTTTCAAATATCTGGGGAGCATTCTCTCTGAGGATAGTGGCATTGACAACCATTGACATCCAGAGCCGCATTAAACAGGCATCTGCTGCCTTTGGGAGACTTCGGCGTAGAGTCTTTCAGAACAGAAGCCTTCATCCCTCCACATAGGTCACCGTATCCCAAGTGGTCTCTGTCACTACCCTCCGTTATAGCTGTGAAGCTTGGGTAACCTACAGTCCTCGCATGAAGCCCTTGGAGACTTCCACATTAGCTGCCTTCAGCGCATCCTGGGAATTACTTGGTGTGAGCGGGTAAAGACGAACTGCAGAAGTATTGAGGCCATGATCACCCAGCGTCAGCTGCAGTGGCTGGGGCACGTGGTAAGGATGCCCCCATGTCAGCTACCCCGCAGAGTGTTATACGGGCAGCTACGTCATGGTCGAAGCTCAGCTGGAGGGCTGAAGAAGCACTATAAGGATCAAATGAAGAATGCTTTAAGGAAGTGCAAGATCAGACCCGAGGACCTGGAAGATGTTGCTGCTGACCGTATCACTTGGCACCAGCTGTGTAGGGATGGAGTTCATACTCTGGAGATAGAAAGAAGACAGCAGAAGAGAGCCAGGAGAAATGCAGCCATGTTTGCCATCACTACCACATATACATATCCCACCTGCAACAGAACTTGTGGGTCCAGGATAGGACTGTATAGTCATCAAAGATCTCACCGTTAAAGGAGTGGACGTCATCATCAGATTCCAAAGGACAAATGAAGAAGAAGAAGACGTACTCTGATAGTAAATTTTACTTTGATCTAAATTGTACAGTTAAGTAATCACAATGTAATATGGAAATAGTTCACAACAGAACCACTGTGTGGTTGTGGCGGAAGAAATGCATGTTTAAAGTTCAAACTACAAAGTTCAAAGTAAATTTTTATCATACACTGTACATTACTACACTCAACTCTGAGATTAATTCTCTTGCAGGCATTTATGGTAAATACAAGAAACACAATAAAATTACTGAAAGACCGTCCCCAACAAGATAAGACCATAAGATATAGGAGCAGAAGTAGTCCATTCGGCCCATTGACTGTTCCATCAATCAATCATTGGCTGATCCAATTCTTCCAGTCAATCCCACTCCCCTGCCTTCTCCCCATACCCTTTAATGCCCTGGCTAATCAAGAACCTACCTATCTGTGCCTTAAATGCACCCAATGACTTGGTCTCCACAGCCACTTGTGGCAACAAATTCCACAGATTTACCACTCTCGGACTGAAGTAACTTCTGCGCATCTCTGTTCTAAATGGACATCCGTCAATCCTGAAGTCGTGTCCTCTTGTCCTAGATTTCTCTACCATGGAAATAACTGAGTCATATCTAATCTGTTTAGGCCTTTTAACATTCAGAATGTTTCTATGAGATCTCCTCTCATTTTCCTAAACTCCATGGAATACAACCCAAGAGCTGCCAGACGTCCCTCTTACAGTAACTCTTTCAGTGCTGGAATCATTCTTATGAATCTTCTCCATGATATCAATATATCCTTTCTAAAATAAGGAGCCTGAAACTGCACACAATACTCCAAGTGCGGTCTCACGATTGCCTTATAGAGCTTCAACATCACCACACTGCTCTTACATTCTATACCTCTAGAAACGAAAGCCAACATTGCATTCACCTTCTGCACCAGAGAGCTTAAGTGAGTTCATAAGTTGTGGTAGCATTTCAATGATGGGGTAAATGGAGTTGAGTGACCATCTGGTTCAAGAGCATGATGGTTGAGGGGTGTGAGTCCTGGTAAAGCCCTCACCACCATTAAATACATCTATATGGAGTGTTTTTGCAGCATCCATCATCAGGGACCCTCACTACCCAGGCTATGCTCTTTTTTTTGCTGCTCAATGATGGTCTGGGCTGTGTTTACTACTTTCTGCAGGCTTTTCTGTTCAAGGGCACCGGTGTTTCCATGACAGTTCATGATGCAATCGGTGAATACACTCTCCATCACTCATCTATAGAAGTTTGTCAAAGTTTTAGGTGACATGCCTTATCTTTGCAAATTTCTAAGAAAGAAGAGGTGCTCCACTGCTTTCGTCATAATGGCCTTTACATGCTAGACCTAGAACAGATTCTCTGAAACGAACTGGAACCAGATCATGCAAGCTGCTTCTTTCTGGATGGGAGAAATTTTTCAATGGCAATTGCAGTTACACTCAACTAGGAAGACTGTGAGTATTTCAATAGGCAGGTACCTCGTAGGTGTCAAAAAATCATTCTTAAATATATCTCTAGTCTGATATCTGCTCTTATAATGCACATTAATGTGATCAGTCCATTAATACCTTGGTCACTGATGAAGCCCACACTATCCACATACAGTGATTAGTGGACTTAATGTTATTAATACCATTGAATATCAAGGCCTTGGATGAATCTTGTTGATGAGGGTTATTTCCTGGCATCTGTGTGACTTAAGTATTTCTCAGTCTCTGCCCGAAGGGTATCAATTTACTGTTGTGTCCAGACACACACTGTTTCATTTTTGGGGCATTGTGGATGGAATGAAACATTGTACAATCATCAACAAGCATTTCACATCTGATGGGAAGAAGTCACTGAGAAAGGTTAAGATAAAGTAATTGATGACTATCAAGAACAACCACATGATCTTGTGTTAGATATGTAGCTTTCCCTGATCATCAGTTCAGTGATTTCCATGTCACTGGGATCCTTCGATACCACAAGTGATTAACTGCAACTATAATGTTGAGGGCAATTATTCTCATCTGACCACTGGAACGCAGATCTTTTAAAAATGGTTGCTGAGAGGAAGTGCTATTTGAAGCCACTGTCATTAACACTTAGAATTTAGGGGTTACTTGTAAGGGTCCATGGCATAAAAAAGGAATTCCTAATCCAGAGTTATAGTGATGTACAGCATGGAAACAGGCCTTTAAGCCCAAAGTCCTTGCTGACTGAGATCCCTATCTTCATTAATCCCCAGTTTCCAGCATTTATCCCAAACACCCCCAATCCTTTCCTCTGCATGTGTATCTCCAAATGCTTTATTAACCACTGTGATTGTACCTACCTTGACCACCTCCTCTGGCAGCTTGTTCCATAAACCCACGATATTGTGTGTAAGAAATTTTCCTCTTAGGTCCATTTTAAATCTTTTCCCTCTCACCTTAAGCCCATGCCCTTTAGTTTTATATTCCCCTACCCTGGAAAAGGGACTGTGACCATTCACCCAAACCATGGCCCTCTTATAATTCCGAATTTATAAACCTCTAAAATAGGGACATGTCTGTCCCAGCATGCAAAGTCAGCCTCAGCAGACTGGGCAGATATGATTTGCAGTGAGATACAATGGCCAGGAAAGCAGTGGAGAGTGAAGGACATGACAAGGCACAGAAGTCATCTTGGTCATCTACTGCAAGAAAGGATTTCCCAAGTTTGTGATGCTGGTTTGTACCAATGGACCCGGACTTCTGAGGTCGAGAGAGTGGAACTGCCCCTGTGCAATGGCTTTTCCACTTTACAAACTCTCCCGTACAGGTTTCTTGTCATTGTTGGACACGATGAACAACAACCATTCCATGTATACCATTTACAACCTGGAGATTCATTTTCTTGCAGACATACAAAGGAAAATAAGGAAGTACAGTAGAATCCCAATAAAATGGCACATAACAAAGACCGACAAATATCCAAAGTTCAAGGGGACAAATTGTGCAAAAAGAAGTGAATGAGTAATACTGAGATCATGAGCTGCGGAGTCAGGTCAGCACAAGGCGAGTGAAGCCACCCATGTCAGTCCAGGAGCACAGTGGCAGTAATGAGAAGAGAGGGAGAATAGCCAAACAGCGGTCAGAACAGTAGCTGAAAAGTTAATGTATATGTACTCACGGGTAGATCTGAAATGTGAAATGTAGAAAATCAGTCAAATTCCCTTTTGTTTTCTCACAACTGATTTCCTGTAGTCTTACCTGTAATTAAAAGCATGCCTTCCCAGTGTTCTCCTCGCCTCCCCTCTCTCCCCTCATTTTAGAACTTCAGGCTGACTGAGTGCTTTCCACGGGAACGATGCTCAAGTTCATTTGGGACCCCTGGCAGGGAGCACTTTAGTTCTTTGACGGGAAAAGGGAATTGCAACAAAACTCAGACTGAAGTCTGGCCGTTATTAAGCCATGTCTCCCGGCTATCAGTAGCTGCTCTGAATGTTTAATGCTCTCTTGCCATGGGGCTGTGTGTAGAATTTGTAAATTGAAGGATAAAGGCTTTATTTTAACTAGATTAAAAGCTACGGCCTAACTGCATTCAAAAATGCTAGGCTTTCATATGCTAAAATTGCAGTGATTGATTTGTAGACTGCAGATCTAATTACTGTTATCTCTTCCACTCCTCTTAACCTTGGTCATGTCCTCTACTTGTTCTCTGCCTCCTTTGCCTTGGTTCCTCAATAGCAAACAAGCATTATGTCAATTTCAATTGCCTTCAATTGCTCAAGTACACATTATTTTTTGTTAATGAGTTGTACCTGGTAATTGAATGGTTTTGATGTGGACAGGTTAAATAGGCGAAAAAGCATTTTGTTTAAGGGTAGTGTAGCAGTTAGCTAATCGCTGTACAGCAGCAGTGACTGGAGTTGGATTCATGCCACTTTCTGCATGTTCTCCTCATGACTCCATGAATTTCTGTCACTTTCCTCCCACTTTCCAAAGATGTACAGGTTAGTGGGTTAATTGGTCACATGTTCTACTTTCTAGTAATATTTATTCTAATTTCTTTTTTAAACCATCAACTTTGGATGAGGCTTTTTTAACATGGAAAATTAAGGGAATAAAAACTTTTTTAGATCTGTTTTTACAGGACTGTTTAATGTCCTTTTCGCAATTAATGGATAAATATGATATCTCTAATACACATTTTTTCAGATACTTACAGGTTAGGAATTTTTTACGCGATTTTTTGCCAAATTATCCCTTGACCTGCTCTTTAAATTTGGATTATGTTATTTTTCAGCTTAAACCTTTTCAAAAATGATTAATAGCTATCATTTATAAACAGTTAATGAATGCTCGCATGTTGCCTAATGATAGGATTCAACGCACCTGGGAAGTACAACTTCAATATTCACTTCCAGATAATCAATGGAGTAAAATTTATTATCTAGTCAATAATTCATCTATCTGTGGACACCATACCTTAATTCAGTTTAAGATAGTACACAGGGCCTATATGTCCAAAGACAAATTGGTGCATATTTTTCCTAATATAAGCCCTATTTGTGATAGATGTAAGTAACGCAGAAGTGGCTACTCTAACCCATATGTTTTGGTCATGTGTAAGCAAACAATTTTTGGAGGGATGTGTTTGGAATATTATCTAAAGTTATAGATGTGGATGTTCAACCCAATCCACTTACAGCAATTTTTGGGATTATTCCAGAGGAAGCAAGCAAAGTGTTTGCTTCCGCTCAACATGTGATAGCTTTTTCAACTTTACTGGCTAGGAGAGCTATCTTGCTACACTGGAAAGAATCTAACCCACCTACTGTCTTTTATTGGCTCTCCTCCATTATGTTGTGTCTAAGCTTGGAGAAAATTAGAAGCCAGACATTTGATACATCCTTTAATTTTGAACAAGTCTGGCGACCCATTGTTCAATGTTTTCACATGATTTAATCTATTTGCTTATTTATTTATTTTTCTTTACTCTCTATCTGTGGAGGTTCGGAGATGGATGTTTTTTTATCTCTTTCTCTTTTTTCTAATTTTATCCTCAATTGGACTGCCCAATCTTTCTTTTTCTTTCTTTTGTTTTGTTTTAGTTTAGTTAGTGGGTTTTTTTCCCTTTATCAAATAAAATTTCCAATTTTTTTTATGATTGCTAAGAGGAGTTGCAGCTTTTCTTACTATATTGTATATATAACAGCATAACATTTTACTGATCTGATCTTGACAATATATATATTCTGTTTTTTCTATTACTGTTTATATGTCTTTTATATTATCTGTTTGCCAAACTCCTCCTCTGATTTGTATATTCTTTATTTGAAAATCAATAAAAAGATTGAAAAATGAAATGAAATAATTGGTCACATGGTTGTAATTGGGCAGCACAGACTCGTTGAGCCAGAAGGGCCTGTTACTGTGCTGTATCTTTAAATTCAATTAAAATAAATTAAGTTAAATATTCAGATAACATGAAGACCCCAGGATTGTGCACTCTGAATGTGCCTTGTACCAAGGAAAGCCTTTTATTTATATCCATTGCCATTTTGGAGGATACGGAGATTCGTAAGTCTAAAATAAAAACATAAAATTTAAAAATTTCTCATCCCTTGCTACCAGATCCATCTTTCTTTCCTATTAACTTCCATCATCTGCAACCCAGTGGTGGAAACAGCCCAGCCCTCCCCACCTTTGAGTATGTTTACATAGAGAAAAAACACAAGAAAACAGCATCCACCATCAAAGACCCCCACCATCCAGTCGTGCCCTGTTCTTGCCATTAGCTTAGGGCAAGAGGTACAGAAGCCTAGGTACCACTTCACCAGGCTCAGGGACAGTTATGAGTCTACAACCATTAAGCTAGTGAACCAGCGTGGATAACATATTCACCACTGCTCTGAACTGGTACTATAACCTACAGATTCACTTTCAAGGATTCTTCACAGTCCATGTTCTCAGAATTTTTTTATTTGCACAGTTTGTCTTCTTTTCCATATTGGTTGTTAGTCTTTGTCGGTTTATGTGTAGTTTTTCATAAAATTCTATTGTATTTATTTCCTGTGAATGTCTGCAAGAAAATGACTTTCAGGGAAGTATATGGTAACATATGTACTTGGATAATAAATTTACTTTCAACTTTAAACTTTGAACTTTGTTGCCTCTACCTATCACTTCTCTGCTTCTATCACTACTTATGCTCTTCGCTAATCCATCGGCCAATCACCTCTCCTCACCTGGATACACCTCTTGTCTGAGAGGTCTTGCTCCACCCCTTCCTCTCACCTCCTTTTATGCTACCTCCCCTTTACCCTTTCCGTCTGGATGGTGGTTTTTGACCCAGAACATTGACCACCCATTTCCTTCCCACAGCTGCTTCTCGATCCATTGAGTTCCCCTAGCAGATTGTGTGTTACTCCAGATTCCAGCATCTGCAGTTGCTTGTGTCTCAAATAATGTAGAGTGTAGAAGTCTAAGGCACATGTAAAAAGAGATCTGTAAAGTGAAAAAACTTCCAGAAGTAACGAAATAAAATTTTCTTACTATCAAAACAAATAATATAGAGAGCAGTAAACAGTAAAAAAACTAAGTTAGATCAATATTTGGTGAAACCACCCTTTGTTTTTAAAACTGCATCAGATGTTTTAGGTACACCACCATGCAGTTCTATAAGAAAACTGGCTGGTAAGTTGTTCCAAGCATCCTGAAGAACTTGCCACAGATCTTCTGTAGACTTTGGTTGTCTAGACCAGGCAGTGATGTGGCTGCTCAGAATGCTCTCAATACAACCCCTGTAAAATGTGATGAGGATGGGGGGTGGGAGATGGACTTTCCTCAGCCTTCACAGAAAGTAGAGACGCTGCTGGGCTTCCTTTGCTATGGAGCTGGTGTTGAGGGACCAGGTGAGATTCTCCGTCAGGTGAACACCAAGGAATTTGGTATCTGAAACCATATAAAAATCTAGGGTGCCGAAGACTTTTGCATAGTACTATATAATGTCCTCATGCAGGATCTTGACCCAAAACATTGACAGTTTCTTTGTCCCGCAGAAGCTGCTTGACACCCTGGTTCTTCCATTTGTTTTGCATTTAACATTGAATGTTTGGATTCTCAAAAGTTCTGGCAGCATCTTTGGAGGGAAAAGCAGAGTTAACATTTCAGATCAGTGGTTCTTCATCAGAACAGAAAAGTGAGGGAACCAGTATTTTTTTCACGGTGCAGAGGAGAAGATGGGTGCCAGGATGGAGGTACATCTCTACCAAAGGATGTGTAAGGTGCTCTTTTCTTCCACTAGCCTGCAGGTCAAACTTGGTACATAACCTGCTCAGCACCTCCACAATCAGGATCACGTGAAACCAATGGATCAAGTGGTGGATAGTTGTATGAGCAGCTGGTGTGTACCACAAATCCTGGTTATGCAATCACTGAGGCCAGGCAGACAATCTCTGAAGAGTATTGATAATGGCTGGGGTCGCTCACTTGGTAAAGACATTGCCCTGTAGGAATATTTGCCAAGAACAATCATGACCATGGATAAGACCATAAATGCCCATGTCAATTCAACACAGCTCATAATGATGATGATCAGAGGGTGGAGAAAACAGAAGGAATGTCTTTAATCAAGCAAAGATGGTCCAGGTAATGTAATTGTCTTCAGTGCCTTCTATGGGAGGAAGCAATCTGTCTGTAGGAGTTTAACTAGCAAATAATGAGTACTGGTGGTGGAGAGAGAGAAAACCTGTGGAGGAACAACAAAATGTAGAATGCAACAGCTTTTGAAACTGATGCACCATCAATAACTCTCTGAGACGTGAGGCAAGATAAAGGCTTTTATTGGCTGGAAGAAAGAACAAGCAGCAATTGACCACCACACTACATCCTGGAGACTGAGGGCAGGGCTCAGGCTCCAATCACCTTTATACCGGGGTCTGTGGGAGGAGCCACGGTCAGTGGGAGGAGCCACAGGAGCAGTCAGCGGGGGGGGGGGGGGGGCATGTCCAGACAGGTATATGTAGTTCACCACAGAAACTCTAAGATGTGAAGGGCCGGTTCAAATCACTGCTCGGCGAGGTTTACTCATCTCTGCACTGAACGGTGGCTGTGGCTGCAACCATCACAGCATGAACTCACTTTTGTGAGATTCCATTCTGAATGTCAGTGGCTTACTTTTATCGTTTGCACTGTGTTATTTTTTTCTTTCATTTTTTCTCTCTGCACATTGGGTATTTGACAGTCTTCTTTTGTTTTAAAGGGTTCTATTGGGTCTCTTTGTTTTGTAGCTGCCTGTAAGGAGACAAATCTCAAGGCTGCATGTTGTGTACATACTTTGATGATAAATGTAGAAACATGGAAAACCGACAGCACAATACAGGTCCGTCGGCCCACAAAGTTGAGCCAAACATGTCCCTGCCTTAGAAATTACTAGGCTTACCTATAGCCCTCTATTTTACTCAGCTCCATGTACCTATCTAAAAGTTTCTTAAAAGACCCTATTGTATCTGCCTCCACCACTGTTGCTGGCAGCCCATTCCACGCACTCACCACTCTCTGAATAAAAAACTTACCCCTGACATCTCCTCTGTACCTACCCCCCAGCACCTTAAACCTGTGTTCTCTTGTGGCAACCATTTCAGCCCTGGGAAAAAGCCTCTGACTATGTACGTTGATTTTGACTTTGGAAATGCTCTCTCAATAAGACAGCTCCCATAGAAAGGGAAAAGCTGCAGTAACGCTGCACTTTATCAGACATCATAAATAGCCAATTTTGTCACAAACAGCAGAAGCTGGCAGATGACTCCAGCATGTGGAGGAGTCCATGTCCACTGGAGGCCTGTCCTAGGTTTAAAGAACTGTGTACGTGCGTATGTGAGAGACGCTTGCTTTTGCTGTGGTTGCTTGTTGTGTTGTGGTGCCGAGGATTGTGGGCACGTTACGTTGTTGCCATAATGTATAGCTACACTTGAGGGCTGCCTCCTGCACACCCTCGGGTGTGTTGGTTGTTAACATTATGAAGTGTTTCGATGTTTATATGACAAATAGACTTGGATCTTGATTTTGATGTTGCTTTTCACTAAGTCTGAATCCATGTCACGGGGTAGAGAGGCACTGGGGTCGGATGAACCAGTGTGTCACTGTTCATTGTCAGACCCTTATCGACTTTAGTCAGAGCTACTAAATTCCTTTCCATTGCCAACCTTCCTTGCTTCATCCAGGAGGCACTGGCCTACTCTGGCTGATCTTCATGACCCATTCCTTCTTTTGAGCATGCTTTCTCAGACATTCACAGTCATTAAACCTCATTTTATAGCTTAGACACTCTATCCACAGATTGGAGAAGCCTCACACACTTGCCTCATTAAATTTTTGTCAAGTACTGATGTGACAGTTCAGCTACCCTGCAGTACTTACTGATCAGTTTGTTGTTTGTTTTTACAGAGAGTCTGCTTGTTCTTTATTTTACGTCGATCAACATATACAGCCAAAATACTGTTGTTCAATTTCTCTGTACTTCTATTATTCTCCTAAATTAAATTCAACAATCCTCCAGGCCTATTGTCCATGAGCTGTGTTCTTTCCCAGCTTTACGTGTTCTGATTTTTTGTTAACTTTATCAGTCTGCCTTTGAATCTACTGGAGGCCAGCACAATTACTTAGTGAGCATTTTAAAGCTTTGATTTTAGGTCTTTTTGATCCAATTATATTTATTTTTAAAGAATCTGTTTCACCTGGATCTCTGAAATTCCCATCCACCTCAATTGTTCATAGAATACCAAACATAGAACAGCACAGTTCAGGTTCTTCGGCCCATGATGTTATGCCAGCTTTATAACCTTCTCTATGATCAATTTAACCCTTCCCTGCTACATAAGCCTCCATTTTTCTCTCATCATGTACCAATCTAAGAGATTACCTAGTGCCCCAACTACTGCTTCCACCACCTCTGGCAGGCCAATTCAATGCACCCACCAGTCTCGGTATAAAAAACTTACCTCTGATGCCCCGCCCCTATACTTTTCTCCAAGCACCTTAAAATTATGCCAATTCATATTAGTAAGCACATCAGATGTGCAGAGAAATGTTCATCACATTCAAATTTGCGGTGTCAAGCATGTGGAAGTAATTGGCATGAAGTCCATTTTCTCCAATAGAGTAATATAGTATGATACCAGGCCCTTCAACCCATCTGGTCCATACTCTCCATAGCATCCTCCATGTTAGTCCTAGTTTCCTGTGTTTGGCCCATATCCCTCCAAGCCCTCCCCTCCATGCACCTATTCAAATGTTTCTTGAATGTTGCAATTGAGCCTGCCTCAACCATATGCTCTGACAGTTCATGCCTGGTACTCACTGTGTAAAGAAATTGCTTTCTTGCTCAGTTCACTCCCCCTTAGTTCTGGTTCCCAGGCCCTCTGCATTAAGAGACAGTCCTTCGAGCGCACTGAGACTGTGCCAACCGCCAAGCACCCACTTGCACTGATCCTCCCTCATTCTCTGCAGGTTCCCTCAACTCCCACCAACACACCAAGGTCAAATTTTACATTGGCCAATTAACCTAAAAAAACCACAAGTCATTGGGACGTGGGTGGAAATCAGAATCCCATGAGAAAAGCCACATGGGTCACAGGGAGAACATGCAAAGTCCGCACAAGTAACACTGTTACTTGTGATTGAACAAAAATCACTGGAGCTGTGAGCCAGCCACCCCAGCTTAATTAGCTGTGATACTGCTAACCGTCAGTCCTTGTCTATACGTTTATTAATTTAAATGGAAATTGTTTAATCTTGTTCTATCTCAATGCACTATGACTTGATCTGATGAACAGTATGTAAGACAAGCTTTTTGCTGTATCTTAGTACATGGGTCAATAATAAACCAATACCAATAGGATTGCTGCCTCCACCACACTTTCAAATTGTGTGGTGCAGGAACAGTCTCCTCTGTCCACAATGTTGTGCCAAACTACCGATTAAATGCTTAACTAAACTAATTAGCTAATTCTGCTCACATAATGTTAATATCCCTCCATTTTCTACTCTTTCATTTACCTATCTAAGAGCCCCTTAAATGCTTCTATCGTATTTTCCTCTGCTACCGTCTGGCAGTGCATCCCAGGTCACACCATTCTCTGTGTAAAAATCTTGTCTCACGCATCTCCTTTGACCTTACCCACTCTCACCTTGAATGTATACCCTCTAGTACTGGACATTTTGACCCTGCGAGAAAGATACCAGCTCTCTAATTCATCAATGGCTCGCATAATTGTATAATCTTCAATCAATGTTCCCCTTTGAGGACAAAGTGATCAGCTTTGTATCTCTATGCCTGCACCTCAACATATTCTGGAGCCAACATGATGATGAACTCTTCTTCCAATGCCTAAAATTATATTGGCTAAATTAATTATATTTTGAGTGTCAGGGTGACATGTACATTCTTTGATAATAAATTTATTTTGAACTTTGACATTCTTCCCAAGTCCAAGTCCTCTGGTGCCCTTTCACATCCCAGAGACATAAATGTTGTTAGATTAATTGCCCCTAGTCTGAGGTGGAATACGATGGAAACTTGAGGAGAAGAGGTAATGGGGAAGATCAGTGGTAAATGGGATTGCTCCATGCTAAGAAGCAGTCTTGATGAACCAATATGTCCTTCTTCTTTGTCAAAGAGAAATGTAAAGGAAAAGATTGGCTTTATTTGTCATATGTACATGGAAACCTACAGTGAAATGTGTCATTTGTGTCAAATCAAATCAGCAAGGATTGTGTTGGGCAGCCGGCAAATGTTGCCATGCTTCCAGCACCAAAATGGCTTGCCCACAAGTCACTAGCCCTAACTGTACATCTTTGGAATGTGGGTGGAAACTGGAGCACCTGAAGGATATCCACTTGGTCACGGGGAGAACATACAAACTCCTTACAGGCAGCAGCGGGAATCAAACGGCAAAAGCTGGCATTGTTATGCAATATACTAACCACTACTCTGCCATGCTGGTAATTAAGTGATTCAGAGATGGTAATTTTCAGGTCGACAGAGTAAGTGTTGGGGAATGAGACCGACAGGATTGCTTTAAAAGGAGCTGGCATAGACTTGATATGCACTGATTCTAGACTTGCTCTCCCTAAAATCTCCCTCTATCCTCCTTTAGTTGGTTACACAATGAATGACCTGATCTTTGAATGGCAAGAGAATGGGCCAGTGCAGGTTGCCGAAGGACTCACCTTGCCACAGTTTCTCCTAAAAGAAGAGAAAGATTTACGATACTGCACAAAGCATTACAATACAGGTAAGGCCTTCTCCTGAATAAGCAAATGTAAATGGGGAGAGTTGTGTGCAAAGGGTCATCAAAGATTCTCAAGTCAAGGTATGTGAAGAGAACAGGAAGGTGATCTTAGGCACATGACTGGATTAATCAAGATCTTATCAAACAAACCTATTGAATATTGAAAGACCGAGATGAAAGAGATGTGGACAGGATGTGTCCTAAGGTTGGGGGTCCAGGAACAGAAGGCACACTTCAGAATACAAAGACATCTTGATGAGGAGAATTTATTTAGCCAGAAGGTGGTGAATCTGTGGAATTCATTGTCACAGATGGCTGTGGGGGACAAGTCATTGGGTATATCTAAAGTGGAGGTTGACAGGTTCTTGATTAGTAAGGGGATAAAGTTTACAGGGAGAAGGCAGGAGAGTAGTATTGAGAGAGATAATAAACCAGCCATGATGTAATGGTGGAGCAGACTCAATGGGCCAAACAGCCTGATCCTACTCCTATGTCTTAAGATCAGTCTTATTATTTGGCAGGGAAAATGCTGCTTCTGGTTCTGATTCTTCTGTGTCTTTTTACTTTCTAGGTCAGAGGGTATCCCACATCAAATCATTATAATTATATTTAAAAAACAGAGTTGTTGAAAAGTTTTAAGGAGCGTGGATACAGCTGAGTCAAGTTTATTGTCAGATGCACAAGAGCAGGTATTTAGAGGTCCAATGAAAAGCTTCCTTGCAGCAGTAACCCAGGCACATACCATCAGATGATCAGCCTTCACAAGAAAAACAAAAAATAAACAAGAATTGTATACAATTTTTCCAGGAAAGAACATAATTACAACAAAAAAATCAACTTTAGCGCAAAGTGATCCAAGTGGTAATAGAATGGCTAAATAACAATGATTAGGAGTGTGCAAGTTATTTCAAGAACCAAATGATTGAAGTGCAGTGCCTTGAAAATGTTTTCAGCTCCCAAACCTTTTTAAAATAAATGATTGTTACACCCAGGGATTTTGCTCAATTTAACCAAGAATTTTTGTTTGTGAGTCACATGCTCTTTTTTCACAGTAGAGCATAGAGAACAGGGAAAATTGAAAAACTAAAAATTCAAAAACTGAAAAGTCAGCAGTTCAGAAGTTGAGTATCTTAAATGTATCTATTTTAATGCTAGGAGCATTGTAAGAAAGGTGGATGAGCTTAAAGCGTGGATTGATACCTGGAATTATGATGTTGTAGCTATTAGTGAAACATGGTTGCAGGAAAGGTGTGATTGGCAACTAAATATTCCTGGATTTAGTTGCTTCAGGTGTGATAGAGTAGGAGGGGCCAGAGGAGGAGGTGTTGCATTGCTTGTCCGAGAAAATCTTATGGCGGTGCTTTGGAAGGAT
Organism: Hypanus sabinus; assembly: GCF_030144855.1. Lineage (NCBI taxonomy): Eukaryota > Metazoa > Chordata > Chondrichthyes > Myliobatiformes > Dasyatidae > Hypanus > Hypanus sabinus. The sequence continues at coordinate 21,296,717 of NC_082712.1, read as the reverse complement.
AGATTAGAGGCTCCTCTAGGGAGGCCATTTGGGTGGAATTGAAGAATGGGAAAGGTGCAGTAACACTGATAGGAGTGTATTATAGGCCACCTAATGGGGCGCGTGAGTTGGAAGAGCAAATGTGTAAGGAGATAGCAGATATTTGTAGTAAACACAAGGTGGTGATTGTGGGAGATTTTAATTTTCCACACATAGACTGGGAAGCTCATTCTGTAAAAGGGCTGGATGGTTTAGAGTTTGTGAAATGTGTGCAGGATAGTTTTTTGCAACAATACATAGAAGTACCAACTAGAGATGGGGCAGTGTTGGATCTCCTGTTAGGGAATGCGATAGGTCAGCTGACAGATGTATGTGTTGGGGAGCACTTCGGGTCCAGTGATCACAATAGCATTAGCTTCAATATAATTATAGAGAAGGACAGGACTGGACCTAGAGTTGAGATTTTTGATTGGAGAAAGGCTAACTTTGAGGGGATGCGAAGGGATTTAGAGAGAGTGGATTGAGTCAAGTTGTTTTATGGGAAGGATGTAATAGAGAAATGGAGGTCATTTAAGGGTGAAATTATGAGGGTACAGAATCTTTATGTTCCTGTTAGGGTGAAAGGAAAGGTTAAAGGTTTGAGATCACCATGGTTTTCAAGGGATATTAGAAATTTGGTTCAGAAAAAGAGGGATGTCTACAATACATATAGGCAGCATGGAGTAAAGGAATTGCTCAAGGAATATAAAGAATGTAAAAGGAATCTTAAGAAAGAGATTAGAAAAGATAAAAGAAGATACGAGGTTGGTTTGGCAAATAAGATGAAAGTAAATCCGAAAGATTTCTACAGTTATATTAAAAGCAAGAGGATAGTGAGGGATAAAATTGGTCCCTTAGAGAATCAGAGTGGTCAGCTATGTGTGGAACCGAAGGAGATGGGAGAGATTTTGAATGATTTCTTCTCTTCGGTATTCACTAAGGAGAAGAATATTGAATTGTCTAAGGTGTGGGAAACAAGTAAGGAAGTTATGGAACCTATGACAATTAAAGAGGTGGAGGTACTGGCGCTTTTAAGAAATTTAAAAGTGGATAAATCTCCGGATCCTGACAGGATATTCCCCAGGACCTTGAGGGAAGTTTGTGTAGAAATAGCAGGAGCTCTGACGGAGATCTTTAATATGTCATTAGAAACGGGGATTGTGCCGGAGGATTGGCGTATTGCTCATGTGGTTCCATTGTTTAAAAAGGGTTCTAGAAGGAAGCCTAGCAATTATAGACCTATCAGTTGTGGGTAAATTAATGGAAGTATTCTTAGAGATAGTATTTATAATTATCTGGATAGACAGGATCTGATTAGAAGTAGCCAGCATGGATTTGTGCATGGAAGGTCATGTTTGACAAACCTTATTGAATTTTTTGAAGAAGTTACGAGGAATGTTGACGAGGGTAAGGCAGTGGATGTAGTCTATATGGACTTCAGCAAAGCCTTTGACAAAGTTCCACATGGAAGGTTAGTTAAGAAGGTTCAGTCGTTAGGTATTAATGCTGGAGTAATAAAATGGATTCAACAGTGGCTAGATGGGAGATGCCAGAGAGTAGTGGTGGATAATTGTTTATCGGGATGGAGGCCGGTGACTAGCGGGGTGCCTCAGGGATCTGTTTTGGGCCCAATGTTGTTTGTAATATACATAAATGATCTGGATGATGGGGTGGTAAATTGGATTAGTAAGTATGCCGATGATACTAAGGTAGGAGGTTTTGTGGATAATGAGGTGGATTTTCAATGCTTGCAGGGAGATTTATGCCGGTTAGAAGAATGGGCTGAACGTTGGCAGATGGAGTTTAATGCTGAGAAGTGTGAGGTTCTACATTTTGGCAGGAATAATCCAAATAGAACATACAGAGTAAATGGTAGGGCATTGAGGAATGCAGAGGAACAGAGAGATCTAGGAATAACTGTGCATAGTTCCCTGAAAGTGGAGTCTCATGTAGATAGGGTGGTGAAGAGGGCTTTTGGAACGCTGGCCTTTATAAATCAAAGCATTGAGTACAGAAGTTGGGATGTAATGCTAAAGTTGTACAAGGCATTGGTAAGGCCAAATTTGGAATATTGTGTGCAGTTCTGGTCACCGAATTATAGGAAAGATATCAATAAATTAGAGAGAGTGCAGAGACGATTTACTAGGATGTTACCTGGGTTTCAGCAATTAAGTTACAGAGAAAGGTTGAACAAGTTAGGTCTCTATTCATTGGAGCGTAGAAGGTTGAGGGGGGATTTGATCGAGGTATTTAAAATTTTGAGAGGGATAGATGAACAGGCTGTTTCCATTGAGGGTAGGGGAGATTCAAACTAGAGGACATGATTTGAGAGTTAGGGGGCAGAAGTTTAAGGGAAACACGAGGGGGTATTTCTTTACTCAAAGAGTGATAGCTGTGTGGAATGAGCTTCCTGTAGAAGTAGTAGAGGCCAGTTCAGTTGTGTCATTTAAGGTAAAATTGGATAGGTATATGGACAGGAAAGGAGTGGAGGGTTATGGGCTGAGTGCGGGTAGGTGGGACTAGGTGAGATTAAGGGTTCGGCACGGACTAGGAGGGCCGAGATGGCCTGTTTCCGTGCTGTGATTATTATATGGTTATATGGTTATAAGTGTTCATCACCCTTTGCTCAGTACCTCGCGCAGCTATTACAGCTAGTAGTGTTTTTGGATAAGCCATTGCACAACTTGATACAGCAAGATTTGCTTATTCCTCCTTGCAAAATTACTCAATCTGTGCCAGACTGGACAGCAGTCTTGAAGTCTTGCTACAGATGTTTTATTGTTTTAAGGTCAGGACTCTGACAGGGCCACTCAAGAACATCAATTTTCTTCATTTGAAGCCACTGATGCACCATCAATAACTCTCAGAGACGGGAGGTGAATGATAGGCTTTTATTAGCTGCAAGAGACCACCACACAACATCCTGGAGACTGAGGAAGGAGCAGTGCCTCCAATCGCCTTTATCCAGGGGTCTGTGGGAGGAGCCACAGGAGCAGTCAGCGGGGAAGTGTCCAGACAGGTATATGTAGTTCACCACAGCCACTCAATGGTTCTTCTGGGAATGTGCTTCAGGTTGTTGTCCTACTGAAAAACAAACTTCCTCCCCAGTTTAGGCTTTCTGGCAGAGGCTAGCAGGTTTTTATCTAGGATCTTTCTGTATTTAGTAGCATTCATCTTCCCATTAATCCTGACCAGATTTCCAGCCCCTGCTGCTGTAAAGCATCCCCATAGCATGATGCTAAATCCACCATACTTTACAGTAGTGATGATGTTATCTGGCTGATGCCCCTTGTTAGATTTATAGCAAACGTACCACTTAGTGTTAGAATCATAGAACTATAGAACACTACAGCACAGAAAATAGGCCATTCGGCCCTTCTGGTCTCTGCCAAAACTTTATTCCGCTAGTTCCATTGACCTGTACCCGGTCCATAACCCTCCAGACCTCTCCCATCCATGTATCTATTCAATTTATTTTTAAAACTTAAGAGTGAGCCCGCATTTACCACGTCAAATGGCAGCTCGTTCCACACTCCCACCATTCTCTGAGTGAAGATGTTCCCCCTAAACCTTTCCCCTCTCACCCTAAAGCCATGTCCTCTCATATTTATCTCTCCTAATCTAAGTGGAAAGGGCCTACTTGCATCTACTCTGTCTATACCCTCATAATTTTGTAAACCTCTATCAAATCTCCCCTCATTCTTCTACACTCCAGGGAATAAAGTCCTAACCTATTCAACCTTTCCCTGTAACTCAACTCCTGAAGACCCGGCAACATCCTAGTAAATCTTCTCTGCACTCTTTCAATCTTACTGACATCCTTCTTATAGTTAGGTGACCAGAACTGTGCATAATACTCTAAATTTGGCCTCACCAATGTTTTATATAACCTCACCATAACATCCCAACTCCTGCACTCAATACTTTGATTTATGAATGCCAGGATGCCAAAAGCCTTCTTTACAACCCTGTCTACCTGTGACACTACTTTCAGGGAATTACGTATCTGAACTCCCAGATCCCTTTGTTCCTCTGCACTCCTCAGAGCCCTACCATTTACTGTGTATGTCCTATCTTGATTTGTCCTTCCAAAATGCAACACCTCACACTTGTCTGCATTAAATTCCATTTGCCGTTTTCTGATCCCTCTGCAAGCTTTGAAAGCCTTCCTTGCTCTTGAGGCCAAAATGTTCCACTTTTGTCTCATATGTACAGCAGATATTCTTCCACATCATCACAGTATCTTTTAAGTCATGCTTTGCAAAGTCTTTATGAATAAGGGTATGCTTTCTTTTAGCAGTAAGTGTATCACAAATATAATAACAATTTACAATTTATGATTTTACTTGTTTCAGGCTCTACTGTGGAAAAAAGGAGCATGCGATTCATAAATAAAAATTCTTAGTTAAATTGCTCTAAGCCCCTAGTTGTAATTCTCATTTATGTGAACAAAGGGTTGGGGGCTGAATACCTTTTCAAGGCACTGTAGGTGTTCTTGAACTTGATGGTGTGATAGGTTTTGATTAGATTGGCTTGATTTGTCACATGCATATTGAAACATACAGTAAAATTTATTGTTAGTGCCAAATCAAATCAGCATGGATTATGCTGGGCAGCCTTCAAGTATCTCCACGCATCCGGTGCCAACACAGCATGCCCACAACTCGCTAACCCTAACCTTACGGGTCTTTGGAATGTGAGTGAAAACCAAAGCACCCGAAGGAAACCCATACGATCACATACAAACTCCTTACAGATAGCAGCAGGAATTGATTCCCGATCGGTGATCACTGGTGCTGTAAAGCGATGCACAAACCACTACATTACCTTGCTGCTCTCACATTAATGCATCATGATTTGCAATAATATTAATTATGAGCAAGGAAATAGAACAGATTTAAATAACAAGGGAAGATAGCAATGATCTTAATATCCTTTTAGCTCTGCTAATTAAGCTGTTTAAGATGAATATGCGATATGATACAATATGGAGATAGAAAAATGGTTTGATATTCAGTCCCATGTTGAGATTTGCTTCCCAGACTGCATTTGCTGCTAGTAATGGAGTCTCTAGTGCTAGTTATCAGACATCTATTATGAAGGATTTCTTCTTCTAAAGGAATAAGTTAGAGAAGGTTGTTAGAATTCCTGACAGGTAGCTTGTTTTCAAGTAAAGTGGCAGTATGATAGCATAGCAATTAGTGCATTGCTATTACAGCTTGATGCTTTCCAGAGTTCAGAGTTCAATTCCAGCGCTGTTCCGTAAGGAGTTTCTGTGTGTCCGCTCCGTGGAAAGCGTGGGTTTTCTCCACATGCTCCAGTTTCCACACACTGTCCAAAGATGTTCACAATAGATTAATCAGTCATTGGAAATTGTTACATGATGAGGTTCATATTAATCAGTTTTGTCAGGGGTTGCTGGGGCGGGGCGCGGTATGGCTCAAGGGATGAGAATGCTGTATCACTAAATAAATAAACACACAAATCAATAAACAAATAAATAAAAGACCTTATAAATCAGGTATTCACATTTCCACACCCATCAGTCAAGTTTATTGTCATATGCATAGGTGCAATGAAAAGCTAACTTGCATCAGCATTACAGGCACATAGCACCATTTAAGCAACCTTTACAAGAAGATACACATTTAAGGTGAGAAAGCAAAAGTCAAAGAAGATCTGTGAGGCAAATATTTTTACACAGAGTAGTGACTGTCTAGGAAATAACTATAAGGCCAGAAGACGTAGGAGAGAATTAGTCTATTTGGCCCATCAAGTCTGCTCCGCCATTCCATTGCTCCTTCTCAACCCCATTCTCTTGCCTTCTGCCCATAACCTTCGACATCTTGACTAATCAATAACCTATCAACTTCCACTTTAAATATACTTAATGATTTGGCCTCCACAGCCATCTGTGGCAATGAATTCCACAGATTCACCACCCTCTGGCTAAAGAAATTCTTCCTCATCTCTCTTCTAAATGGACATCCCTCTATTCTGCGGCTGTGCTCTTATAACCATATAACAATTACAGCACAGAAACAGGCCATCTTGGCCCTTCTAGTCCGTGCTGAACTGACACACTACAGGAGACTTCCTCTCCGCATCCATTCGATCTGGGCATTTCGATATTCAAGATTTCAGTGAGATTCACCCACCCCATATTCTTCTAAACTACAGCAAGTACAGGGTCAAAGCCATCAAATTGTCCTCACGCATTAACCCTTTTAATCCCAAAATCATTCTCCCAAATGTCCTCGGCGCTCTCCAATTCCAACACCTTTCCTTAGATAATGGTCCCAAAACTGCTCACGATTCTCCAACTGTAGTCTGACCAATGTTTTATAAAGCCTCAGCATTACATTCTTGGTCTTATAGTCTACTCCTCTCAAAATGAATGGGAACATTGCATTTGCCTTCCTTACCACTGACTCAGTCTTTAAGCTCACCCTTGGAGAATCCTGCAGTAGAACTCCCAAGTCCCTTTGCATCTCTGGTTTTTGAATTTTCTCTGAATTTCAAATATAGCCCACACCTTTATTCTTTCTACCAAGGTGCATGGCCATAAATTCCCCTACACTATATTCCATGTGCCACTTGTTTTGCCATTCTCCCAGTCTGTCTTAGTCTTTCTGCAGACTTCTTGCTTACTCAAAACTACCTGCCCTTCCACCTATCTTCATATTGTCTGCAAATACAAAGCCATCAGTTCCATCATTCAGATCGTTGACATATAAAATGAAAAGAAGCAGTCCTAACACCTGTGAAACTCCACTAGTCACCGGCAGCCAACCAGGAAAGGTCCCTTTTATTCCTACTCTTTGCTTCCCACCAGTCAGCAAATCTTTTATCTATGCTAGTACCTCTCCTGTAATTCCATGGGCTTCACATGTTGTTAAGCTTCACATGCAGCACTTTGTCAAAGAGCTTCTGAAAAACCAAATAAGCAACCTCCACTGACGCTCTTTTGTCTCCCTCCCTGTAATTTCCTCAAACAATTCCAACAGATTTGCTGGGCAAGATTTCCCCTTAAAGAAATAATGGTGACTTTGGCCTGTTTTACCATGTGCCTCTAAGTACCCCAAAAACTCATCTTTAATAATGGACTCCAACATCTTCCCAACCACTGAAGACAGGCTGAAAGGCCAATAATTTCCTTTCTAAGTACATCCTCTCCTTAGTAATACTAACTACACTGACTTCTGCTCACTGACATTCTTGAATTTATGGCATATTGCTGTATTTCACAGTAAAGACAGATGCAAAATACATATTACATTCATCTACCATTTTTCTGTCTCCCTTTACTGTTTCTCCAGTGTAATTTTCCAGCAATCCTATATCTACTCTCACCTCTCCTTTACTCTTTATTTATCTGAAAAAAATCTTCTGGTATCTTCTTTTATGTTATTGGCTAGCTTACTTTCATGTTTCATCTTTTCCTTCATTGTGGTTTTTTTAGTAGCCTTCTGTTGGTTGTTAAAAGCTTCCCAATGTTGTGTTCTTTATACGTACTGTGGGTTACTCATAAAGACACATATTCAGACAGAACATAACCAGAACTTTTACTTAACAGCAAACAGCCACCACGTTTTAACATACAAGCTTCTCGATCATTCTGTCACTTCTGCGCATGCTCCGAGCTCTGTCTAATCAAGTTCTGACATGTGACACGTGATATCACCACATCTTCCTTTCCTTAAAAAGAAAAAATAATTAGCAACATTAATCAAGACAAATGCATAATTTAACATGTCTCTATCAGTCTCTCTGGGGGTTTACAAACATGAGTAGACTTTCTAAGTGGTTCACGCAGTTCTTGTGTTTCGTTGTTATTTTCATATTTTTTCTGGTCGGCATCAGTTAATGGAAACTCTGAAGTTGGCTCCTTCTTGAGGTCTTTGTGATTTCTTCTTAACACTACTCCTTCTTCTGTTTGGACCATGTATGATCTGGGTTGTACTTCTTCAAGTACTATAGCTTTCTGTGTCCACGTGTTCATTTTGTCTTGTGTTCTCACTTCATCTTGGTGCAGTTCAGGTAATGGATGAGAACATCTGTCAAAGTATGTTTTCTGCTTTGCTTTGTGTTCATCTTTCCATCTTTTCACTTGTTCACCTTACTCTGTTCTCAGGAGGCTCTCATTTATTGGCAGATCTCAAATGTCATCCCATCAAGAGCTGAGCAGGTGAAAATTCATATTCAAGTGGAGTACTACGATAGGCTAACAAAGCTTTATAAAAATCACCTCCATTATCTTTTGCTTTGTGCATCAGTTTCTTGATAATTCCTACCAACTTCTCAACTGATGCATTGGACTGAGGGAAAACGGGACCAGATGTAGTATGGACAAAGCCCCATTCCTGAGCAAAATGTCTCATGCATTCACCATTGAATTGTGGACCATTGTCTGTGAAAACTTCATCAGGTACACCATGTGTGGGAAAAAACTGATTTCATGCATGTAATTACATTCTCTGCTGTTGTTCTACCCAAACTACACTCTTCAGGGCACAAGGAGTAGTAGTTTGTTATTAATAGATAATCTTTGTTGTCAGTTACAAACAGATCAATGCCTCTCTTCTGATAAGGTCTCTGAAGTCTAGGATGTGGATGCAGTGGCTCCTTAGGGTTCCTAGATCAGTATTTAAAGCATATTTGACAAGAAGACACCAATTCTGTAATTTCTTGATTCATCCTGGGCTAAAACATCACTTCCTGTGCCCTTCCCTTACACTTCTCAATACCTAGGTGGCCTTCATAAATTTTCCCAAGCATTTCTGTTTGGAGACTTTTAGGAATCACAATTCTGCTACCTTTGTACAATATCCCATCCACAACAGAAAGTTCTGATCTATGGTTCCAATAATCTTATACTTCTGAGATACAGTCATGCATATTATCTGGCCATCCATCCAACACCACTTGTATTACCTGAATGAGAATTTTGTCCTTCTCTCTCTCAAGACGCGGCAGTTCCAACTTATTGGGAGCAACAGGTACAGTTTCTATGACCATATCAATAAATACCTGAACATCAATAACGTTGCTGTGACTGTCTTTTGTTGTTGGATCTATAGCTCTGGAAAGTGTGTCAGCCGTGTACATGAGTTTTTCAGGTGTGTATGACACATTCAATGCATACCTTTACAATTTGATCATCATTCGCTGAATTCGCAAAGGACAGTCTCTTAAAAGTTTGTCAAACAATGCAATTAAAGGCTTATGATCGGTTTCAACATCAATAGATTGCCCTGACACAAACTGATGAAATCTCTCACAAGCAAACATAATGCTGAGCAATTATTTTTCAATTTGGGCATACCTTGTTTCTGGATCGGATAATGAACGAGATGTATATGCCACTGGTAGCCATTCCTTATCATGTTTTTGGAGGAATACTGCCTCTAAATCTGCTTGAGATGCATCACATGAGATTTTGATGGGTCTCTCAGCGTCATAGAATTTCAGCACAGGTTCTTTAGTGAGCACTTTCTTGAGATTTTGCCATGCTTTCTCCTGCTCATGATTCCAGCTCCATTCGGTTTTCTTTTCTGTTAGCTGCCTTGATGGAGCAAGCTATTCTGAAAGATTGGGAATGAATTTTCCCATGTAGTTGACCATTCCCATAAACCTTTGAACATCCTTTTTACATTGCAGTCTTAGCATGTTCTCAATAGCAGAAACCTTCAATGGATCAGGACATACAACCTCTTTGCTGATGATATCACCCACAAAGGTAAGTTCAGTCACTCCTAGCTGACATTTGCCTTTATTCAGCTTCAGGTTTGCCTTGCATGTTGCCTCAAAGACTTGTCTGAGTCTGGCATCATGCTCTTGTTTAGATGATCCCCAAACAATAATATCATCCATGGAAGTATGTACACCCTCAATGTGCATGTGAATGGTTTTATGGTACACTTCAGGAGCTGATGCAATTCCAAATGGAAGCCTAAGAAAATGGTATCTGGCAAAAGGAGTGTTAAAGTTACACAACTTTGAACTTGGTTCATCTAGTTTAAGTTGCCAGAATCCAGAGGATGCATCTAATTTACTAAAATACTTTGCATTAGCAAACTGTGACGTAATTTCTTCACGAGTAGGCAATTTGAAATGCTCTCTTTTAATGGCTCGATTCAAGGCTCTTGGATCTAAGCAAATCCTCAGTTTTCCATTTTTCTTATCAACAATAACAAGCAAATTGACCTGTTTAGTCGGTTTGTCATTTTTTTTGTATGACTCCTAACCATTCCGCTCTGTCAAGCTCCGTTTTCAGTTGATCACTTAATGCAAAAAGTACTTTTCGACATGGATGTACTATGGGTGGCACTGTGTTGTCAATTTTAATTGCGTGCTGTCCTGGAAGACAACCAAGCCCTTTGAACAAGTTCTCATACTCTTTCATCAAGTCACTGTATTCTGACTCTGCGTCACTGTCCAGGACTAATACTCTTTCCACCAAATTCAGTCTCTCACAGGCAGATAAACCCAGAATTGACTGTACATTCTTTGGCACAGCCACAAATGAAAGTTTGTGCACAATATTTTTGTGTGATACTTTTGCCACACATGTTCCTTTAACTGGAATGTCTGCACCTGAATACCCAGTCACTTTTATAAATGTCTGATGTAACTTTGGTCTTGGCATTAATACATTAAACTCAGATTCTGCAAGAACATTTACTTCTGCTCCAGTATCCAATTTAAACAGAATATTGTTTTGATTCACTTGCAATGGAATAGTCCAGTCAATCTTACTTTGATTGTTTTCACAAAGCACATAAAACTACATAAAACTCCTCACATTCATTTTCAAGCACTGCACTTACGTGTTTTATTTCCTTTCTACTTCTGCAACAGCATGAAAAATTATTGCTCTTACCGCAGTTGTTCCACACTTTCCAATGTGCTGGACACACTTTAGGTTGGTGCTGCCGCCCACAGTGATCACAAAGTTGTTTTTTTCTTTCAGAAGACATCTTGCTCTGTCAGTTTTGTTGTCGCTTAATTTTTTTTCTAATGTTTGCGCTTTACAGCATCTACGCTGCCATTCTCGATAAAAAGCTCTTTAACCTGCGACATCACTGTCTCCAAAGCTTTGCAGATTGCCACAGCTTTTTCCAAATTCAAATCTTATTCTAACAGTCTTTCTCTCAGATCATTATCCCGAATGCTGCAAACAATTCTGTCATTAATGAGAGAGACTGTAAGCCTTGCAAACACGCATGTTTTACTGTGGTTTCTCAACTCCATAACAGATTGATCAATCGCTTGACCAGCTTTCTGCTTGCACGTAAAGAATTTGGACCATTCGTACATCACATTGTGCTTCAGTATACAAAATGCTTCAAACTTGTCAATTATCACTTTTAGATTAAAGTTATCTCCATTCTCAAGAGTAAGATAGTTATTTACCTCAATTGGGTCATCTCCAATCACGTGGAATGGAATTGCAGCTTTCGTTTTCTCTGTTTTATTATCTTGCTCCGATCGGAGATAAATAAATTTCAAAACACTGTTTAAATCTTTTCCAGTTTTCAGCTACATTTCCAGTCAGCTGATGTGTCAATGGGGGTTGCAAAACTTCCATTCATAAAGCTGTTAGCAAACAACGAAAAACTTTGCGCTCTTTTTTTCGATTATCTTTGCTTCTTCCACGTTAGCAAAACGAATTATTCTTCCAGAACAGCTTCTGACACCATGTTGTGTTCTTTATATATACCTTTGGTTACTCATAAAGACATATTCTGGAAGATCATAATTAGAACTTTTATTTAACAGCAAACAGCCACCACGTTTTAACATACAAGCTTCTCGATCATCCTGTCATTTCCGTGCATGCTCCGAACTCTTGTCTAATCACATTCTGACACATGACACATGATATCACCACACCCAATCCTCTAACTTTCAACTCATTTTTGCTGTATTATATGCCATCTTTTTGCTTTTATTCTTTCTTTGACTTCCTTTGTCATCCATGGCTGCCTCATTCTCCCTTAGAATACTTCTTCAACGTTGGGGTGCATCTATCCTGTGCCTTCCAAATTCTCAAACCATTGCTGTTCTGCCATCATCCCTGCTAGTGTGCCCTTCCAATCAACTTAGGCCTGCTCCTCTCTCACGTCTCTGTGATTCCCTTTACTTCACTGTAAAACTGATACATCTGTCTTTAGCTTCTCCCTCTCAAACTGCAGGATGGATTTTATCATATTTTGATCACTGAATCCCAAGAGCTCCTTTGCCTTAAACTCCCTAATCAAATCTGGTTCATGACACAAAACCCATTCAAGAATTGCCTTTTCCCCAGTGAGCTTAACCACAAGCTGCTCTAAAAAAAAACATCATGTAGGCATTCTACAAATTCCATTCCTTGGGATCCAGCACCAACCTGATTTTCCCAGTCTACCTGTGTATTGAAATCTGCCATGACGATTTTAACATTGCCCTTTTGACATGCTTGGTCTACGTCCCATTGTAATTTGTACCCCATATCCTGGATACTGTTTGTAGGCATGGAAATAACTCCTATGGGGGTCTTTTTAGTCTTGCAGTTTCTTAGCTCTACCTGCAAGGCTTCTACATCTTTAAATCCTCTATCACCTCTTTGTAAGGATTTAATTTCATTTCTGACCAAGACACACCCCAACCCCTCTGTCTACCTCCTGTCCTTTTAATACATTGTGTATACTTGGATATTAAGCTCCCAACTATTAACTTCTTTCAGCTATGACTCAATGTTGCCCATAACATCATACCTGCCTAACTCTAACTGTGCCACAAGATCCAAAGCCTGACCACTATAACACTCTAAATGTGCTGCCAGAGGTAGCGCTAGAGCCAACTACAGTAGGGGCTTTTAAGAGGCTCTTGGATAGGAACATGAAAGTGCAGGGAATGAAGGGATATGAAAACTATGTAGCAGGAGGGATTAGTTTGGTTGGGCATTTAATGACTAGTTTAATTTATTCAGTACAACATCATGGTCTGAAGGACCTGATCCTGTGCTGTGCTGTTTTATATTCTATGTTTGAAATACAAATTATTCATAATTTTTGCAAGAAAGAAAACAATTAGAACGAAGGTATCTATGCCAAGTTGCCCAAATGTTCCTAAACTATTGTCATCAGGGCTGTGCTGGTTGGTTCAAGAAACAAATAGTTGAATGGAAATAGCTGTCCTGTATCTTATGTTCTAGATATATTTTTATTTAGGAAGACTTTTGATAGGTTGAATAACTTGAAGGGCTGAATGGCCTACAGTTGACCCTCCATTTCCAAAAGTTGTTAAGGAGTTGAGATTAGATCCTTGGAGTGTTTGTAACGGTGTGGTTGTGATTAAGTACTGAAGACAGAGCTTTAGAAAACTGCAATTTGTAGTTTAAAGTACTTTTGTCTGCATGTTAGATCATCCAGGGAAGCCTTTTACTGCACCACTCCTGGTTTATATCAAACTTATGGGTACACAATTTTTAAATCAGTAAACATTTTCTCCATTAAGTCCTTAGGAGCACAAATCTACCCAGAATAATTTCAAGTGTATTCCATTACAGGTGGAAACAGCCAGCAATAACCTGTGTGATGGGAATTTCTGAATAATGTACAAGACTATTACAAATAATTCCAGCATTTCACATTTCATTTTAACCGCCAGTATAGCAAGTCTCTATGGCATAACTTTTTTTTGTGGATTGTTTAAATAGCTTGTTAAAATATACATTGTCACCATCTCAAAAAAAAGCTGACAATGAGATTTCTATTTCTCAGTCAGTCTACATCTCCTAATTTTATGGCTTCCTTTGGACAGATAACGTGGCAACAAATAATGAGATGATTTTCCTGTTTCTCCAGTTTCACCTGTTTCCTCTTTTCCTGGGTCACTCTGGCTCATGCTGTGCAAAGCTTATTGATCATGGCTTTCAGTACTGGATTGTAGGGATACCCTTCTGCAATACTAATTCAGCAATCTGGGCAAATAGTCCTGCTACAGACGAGCTTAGTTCCAATTGTGTCAAATAGTGTACACCTTAACAGAGCTTTCACCAGAGGCAGGAGGGATACTGCAGAAGCTGGAAATCTAGAGTAATACACAAAATTGCTGGAGGTCAGGCAGCTGCATTCTGATGAAGGGTCTCAGCCCAAAACTTCGACTTTCCCTTCATACATGCAGCCTGACCTGCTGGAGTGTTGCTAAAAGTTTTACTAAAATGATTAATATTTGAAGAGCAGTTAGGAAATGGGTCTTTAATGCAGGTACTCCTCCAAGCCACTAGAACCCTGACTTGTAAGTTTATTGTTATTAGATCTGTACCTGGAAGTCCCTACCCAAAAGCATTGTTGATTTGGATTACAACAGTCCAAAGTGCCAATTCACTACCACCATACAAGGACAATTAGAGATGAGTGATAATTATGGATCTTGCTATTTGCAACAAATCTGGAAAAATAAGTAACAGAATATTACTGGTAGCATTGAATTAAACATTTATCCCTCACTTTTTTGTAAAAACAATGAAGAATTATGGTCATCTCCAACATCTTAATGTCACACAGGGGTGTTATATCAAGACCCAAATGCAGGACGCAGACACTGCAGTGCCAGGAACAGGGCAGGACAAAGCTGAAGGAGGGGACAGGACACCTGGGGTGGACTCCCAGCCTGAGACTGGACAAGGACCCAGAATCTGGGTCTTGCCTTGGGCTCAGACCCCCCCAAAACCCAGGTGATGACATGACAAGGCTTGGGGTCTTCAGGCTTGGCTAGAGACTTGGGGTCTTGAGGCTGGAGTCAAGACTTGGTTGGAGGCTTGAGGCTGGAGTTGTGGCTTGGCTGGAGGCTTGAGGGTGGAGCTTGGAGGCAGACTAGGAACTGTACATAAACATAGAGCCAGGACTTCTTCAACTAGCCAGGACTCAACTTTCACTCCACACCAAGGTGGGGCAGGACCATCCATCATGTAGCAGCAGAACAGACTGACTTACCCACAAAGGCAAGGACAAGACAGATTATCCCACAGGGCAACAGCAGGACAGCCCAACTTACCCCCCAGGGCAAGGACAGTAAGAGACAAACACCAAAGAACAACAGACAGTTCCATCTCTGCATCAGGGTGGCTCCAAGAAGCCATTAGAGCCAACAGCCTTGGCTGGTTACAGAAACAACCAGATCCCGACCTAGCTCAGAGTGGCTGGCAGCCACCCAGCTGGCCCAGGAAACAGCTAAATCCTTACCACAATGATAGCTCCAACTAGGAACAGCAAAGCTCCCAGAAGCCATGGTTCTCCAACACAGCCTAAAGATGGTAAGAGGCTATACCAGCCACTTGCTTGACAAGACAACCCCAACCACACTCAATCCCAGGGCCACTTATATTTCCAGCCAACAAGATGAGCATCAGGTGTTTATGGTTTAGTACAACTGAAACAAGGGACAGCCAGAGGACCCGGAGTCCGGGGCCTGCAAACTGGAATGCGGACCCTGGACTGGACCACGGCACTTAATGGTTTCAGATTGTTAGATTGATTGGTGCATGGATTCCTCTGCACAAGGTCCAGTAGTATAGAAGCATGGAAATGTAGAAAGTCTAAACAGGAGTAGTTAGTGTAACAGTATTACAGTGCCAGCTCAATTCTTGCAGTTGCCTATAAGAAGTTCATATATTCTCCACATGGCCACATGGGTTTCCTCCAAGTGCTCCAGTTTCCTCCTACATTCTGAAGGCTTATGGGTTAGGGTTAGCAAAAGCCATGCATGCTATGTTGATGCCAGACGCATGGCGACACTGGTGGCCTGCCCCCAGCACATATCAGACCTGTGCGTTGATCTTTGAAGCAAACAATTCATTTCACTGTTTGTTTCCGTGTTTCCACCTACAAGGTAATCTTTCATCCTCTTTGGTCTCTTCTCCTTTCAACATGTTTATTCACTATATGCTGCAGTTACTCTCTCTCTCCACTGCCAGTGTTCATCATGCTGTCCTCACACTCTGCCTGACAGATCGCTTCCTCCTGTAGAAGGCACTTGTTACCAACCCGCAGCTTTCATTTAGTGTGGACTGCCGCTTTAAGCGTGTCTAAGTGCGGTGGGACTATGACGCCAGTCACGGGCTGAGACTGTTTCTTGTGGATTTGAAAAGAGAGAGAGAGAGGAGAGAGAGAGAGGAGGAGAGAGAGAGGGGAGGAGAGAGAGAGAAAGCCAGTAGCTTCAGCCTGTCCCAGCTGAGTCTGGAACTCTCCTATGCCCACAAGGGTGAGTTAATTGTCGTTCCAGTGCACATCGAATGTGTGGCTGTCACCTCATATAATCCTTCGGAGTGGATTTTTTGGGATATCCTGTGGAGACCACTTATGTGTTAACCCTTGCCCAGGTACGTTGTGTGGTAATTCACTTGAAGACGATATCCCTCTGACAGGCCACTTTTGGTAATAATTCGTATGTGGATCTGGAACGATGACGGACAAGATCTATGGCGATTGCGATCTCGTTACCAGCGTGGAACCTGCGGAATATCTCGTACTTACCTTTCCTCTCCGTTACAACTTGGATTACAAATATCTCTCTCCCATTATTTATTTTGTGGATTACTGAACTTTCCTACTTTACCATCTCAAAACTCTAAGCCTCGTTTCCCCCACCAACACCCCCGCCCCCAAAGCTCAATATAGTTTAGGAGTTATATTTACACACATATATACACATAACACTGTTAACTTTTGTTTATCTTGGTTTAAGTTACTAAATTATAAGCAGTTACTAATAAAGACACGAAGGGTCTCGGCCCGAAACGTCGACAGCACTTCTCCCTATAGATGCTGCCTGGCCTGCTGTGTTCCACCAGCATTTTGTGTGTGTTGTTGTTTGAATTTCCAGCATCTGCGGATTTCCTCGTGCTTACTAATAAAGATAGTGGTTTTAACATCAAAACCAGACTCCATGCGTAGTCTATTGCTGCTGGTTCGTTTCTAAAACATTACAGTCCGTAACACACTGAAAATAATTACAATACCTGGACTGTCTGAGGCTACTTTATCAAAGCCATTCATTCCATTTTCTCCATCCCTCTCCCTCTCTCATCATCATCATCATCATCATTATATGCTGTGTTGAATTGACATGCACGTTCATGGCCATGTTTTTGTTCTTGGCAAATATTTCTACAGAAGTGGTTTGCCATTACAAGACAGGTGACTTCAGCTATTATCAGTACTGTTCAGTGATTGTGGACCAGGACCAGGACCAGCCAACTGTTCATACGACCATCCACCACCTGCTCCCATGACTTCATGTGATGCTGATCAGGGGGTTAAGCAGGTGCAACACCTTGCCCAAGATGACCTGTGGTCTAGCAGAGGGAAGGATCGCCTTACACTCCCTTGGTAGAGATGTATCTTAACACCACCACCCTCCTTTCAAGTTGACCATGTCTAATCATCCAAGTTCAACACCATCTTTCTTCTTTCCCAACATTTCCTTTGATCCCTCCATCCCCAAGTACTATATCTAATTCCTTTTGAATATGTGTAATAGTTTGGTTTCAGTTGCTATTTATGGCAAATAATTCCACACCTTCATCTTTCTCTTTGTTAACAAAATATCACCTCATCTCCTTCCGACCTGCCTGATCCCTGACCCTTACACTAGGACTTCTGATCCTGAACTCCCAGCCTTTGAGAACATCCTTCCGCCATCTAAAACAACACAAGAGATTCTGCAGGTGCTAATACACACAAAATGCTGGAGGAACTCAGCAGGTCAGGTGGCATCTATGGAAAGAACAAACAGTTGACATTTCAGGCCAAGATCATCAGGACTAGGAAGGAAGGAGGAAAAAACCAGAATAAGAAGAAGGAGGGAAGGAAAGGAGTACAAAATGTAAGGTGATAAGAGAATCTAGGTGAGGAAGAAGATGGGTGGGTAGGGGAAGGGATGAATTAAGAAACTGAGAGGGGATATGTGGAAAAGGTTGATAAAGAAGGAATCTAATAGGAGAGGAGAGTGGAATATGGGTGAAAGGGAAGGATGAGGGGCACTGAAGGGAAATAATAGGCAAGATAGGAGAAGAGAAGGGTTAAGAAGGGACCAGAATGGGAAATGGAAAAAGAGAGAAAAGGGGAAGGGGAGAAATTACCGGAAGTTAGAGAAATCCATGTTAATTTAGATTTTATCTACAACATAGATTTCATCTATAGATAACATATGAGCTGTGCCTAGCCCTACAGCCATGCATGTAGATAATGGGCTGAACATGCATCCTTGAAGTGTGCCTGATTACCTCTTAGTAAAATTGCACAAAAATGCTTCAAAAGAAATTGACATTTGTACTATAAGGTGTCAATCAAAAGTTCACATGCATTTGGGTCTAATATACATCTATCTTTTTTATGTCTCTATTTAAACTCTTGCAGGAAAATTCACATGTATTGAAGTGCGATTCCATCTTGAGAGACAGATGGGTTATTATCTCATTCAGATGTACATTCCCAGTCTTCTGATCGTCATTCTCTCCTGGGTGTCCTTTTGGATAAATATGGATGCAGCCCCTGCAAGAGTAGCCTTGGGTATTACCACAGTTCTCACAATGACCACACAAAGCTCTGGGTCTCGAGCTTCTCTCCCAAAGGTAGGAGGCCAGATTTTTTTCCATAGAATTAACGAATGTCATCTTCAAAATGAAAACAGGTAACTATTAAGCAATTAACAAGCTGGTCACTTTTGTACCCCACTGAACAAAAATAATCTATAAAGGCATAAAATGTGATGAAGATTAAGGTTGGACTTGTTGTCCTTGGGAGGGGAAGCTTGTGATTGAGCCCACTGGGGAAAAGACATTTCTGAAATGGGTTTTCTGTCATGAACCAGATTTGATTAGAGAGTTTAAGGCAAAGGAACCCTTAGGTTGCAATGATCATAATATAATAAAATTCACCCTGCAGTTTGAGGGTGAGGAACTAAAAACAGATGTAACAGTTTTACAGTGAAGTACATGGATGTGCAGAGTCATGAGAGAGGAGCAGGTCTAAGATGATTGGAAGTGGACACTAGCAGGGCTGACGGTAGCAGTACAATGCAATACATAAAATTACAACAGTACTGTGCAAAATCGTTAGGCATCCTAGCTGTATATATGTGCCTAAGACTTTGTATGTATATTGTAAGTACATACACACAGTTGTACCATTCCATATTCAATAAAAGCCCTTGCAACATTCATTAGATAAACCTTTTGCTATTATTTTACTTGGATTAATAGTTCATGTGAGAATAACACTACCATTAAAATGGTGAAGAAGTGATCATTAATGGAGGTCTGAAAAGACTTAGAGTTTATGTGTAGATCACTTAACTGCTTGAGATCTTATTGAAGATAATCAAATAGACAATGGAACAGTGGCCTCTTACAAGAATGCATGGAGGTAAGTGCCATACAGAACTGTACGAAGCCTGGTTAACCCACACCTGCCATGTACAATTATCAGTTCCCAGCACCACTCCTTAGGAAGGATGTAATCTCTCACTCACACATGCACGTATATAAAATATAGAATGATACATAGAAAGGAAAAACAAGGTTGTTCTCACTAAAATTTAGATCTGTGTAGAATTATTTATTCAAAACATTCAAGATATTGTAATGATTTTGTTCTACCAATTTGGAGGAAATTTAAGGATTATTTGGGAATATAGTTTACAACTAATACATTGGAGACTTCTATTTGAATTGCTCCATTCAAGGCCATTAGTTCAAAGTGAGTGGAGGATAGTTTAGGGGAAATGTCAGATGTACGCTATTTTACAAAAAGAGTGGTGTATACCTGGAACACACTGTTGGGAGTGATGCTGGAAGTTGATACAATAGGACATGGATGTAAGAAATATGATGGATTATGGGCTGTGTAGGAGATGATCAAAAATAAGAACAAGTGTCAGGAAATGTAGAGGAGCATTGACCCAAAAGCAGAGCAGCAGAGATGACTATGCAGTGAGTGATAATGGTAGACTGCAGATTAACAATCCATGAGAGTTCACAAAACAAGACAGAACAGATACTAAGCACAACAGGTGCAAGGTAACGGAAGGCTAGGAGCAACTGGATGAGGCCAGCTGATTCAATGAGTGTACAGGGACTGTCGATGAAAGTTAGGTTTAAATAGGCTATGGGTGATGAGTTAGAAACGAGGCAGGTTACTTCTATTAGTTCAGTGGAGGCGAGGGGTGCCTGTTGTGGATGCCGGACAGGACCTCCACCACCCCCCTACCCACGGCCAGGCTCTGATGTCCCATAATGTTCTGAATTGGCTGGGGGAATTCTTTGATGAACAATGGATCCAAGGTGTAACTGGGCGGTACCCAAGAGCTTTTCTCCAGGCTGTATATTACCCATTGGTCCCGAGACTGCACAGCTCATCCACCATGATGTGAATTCGTCAACCGACAAACCGTGTACTCTGGACCACGTCCCGCCATCTTAGTTTCCAGAGGTATGGGCTCAAGAGAGTTGAGTGCTTCAAAGACAATGACTTTGAAGCAGGACACATGGAAGGTGGGTGTGATCCTGAGGCACATTTGCATGGATGGTAAGTGACTGGAGGTCTGTGATGGGTAATCTTGAAGGGGCCAATAAACCAGGGTAGGAGTTTCCTGTTATGGTCCAGTCCGGAGCCTGCATTCCGGGTCTTGATCCGGTCTGCAGACTCCGGACTCCGGGTCTTGTAGCCATCCCTCCTTTCACCCTTAAGCCCAAATAGGATCATCGTGGCTTAAGGAGGTGCACCTGAGACTTACTTGCTGGCAGGTGTATATAAGGGGCTCTGGGACTGAGTCTGGTTGGGTTGTTGTTTTGTTTGTTTTATACTTGTTGTTCTGTCTGGTTTGCCTTGTTTGTGCTGTGTACCTGGCTATCCTGTTTTGACCCTGGCTTGGAGTACCCACTGTTAATCATCTAGTTCTGTAAGTCTATTCTTGTAGTTACCCTGGACCAAACTCCATTCTGATCCCTTGCCTCTGTCAGGTAAACAGGCTGAACTGCTGTTGCCTGGTGGGGAGACTCTGACCCCTTTCCTATCCCTCTCTTCTGATGGGTTGTGCCCTGCAACCTGCCCAGGTGCTCCCTGTCTTGTCCAGGCCCCATGTTCCTGCCTGGGAGGTGGCCCTGCCCAGGAGATATGTGGCCTGCCCAGGGGGCTATCCTCCCAGCATTCCTTGACCCATCCCTTAGCCCAGCCAGGGTCCTGCCTTTGCCATGAACTCCAGGGTCCTGCCTTCACCATGAACTCTCTGAACCCCAGGACCACCTTTGCATGCCACAGTCTCCCCATC
This sequence comes from Hypanus sabinus, assembly GCF_030144855.1. Lineage (NCBI taxonomy): Eukaryota > Metazoa > Chordata > Chondrichthyes > Myliobatiformes > Dasyatidae > Hypanus > Hypanus sabinus. The sequence goes on along the minus strand of NC_082712.1, from coordinate 21,275,384 downwards.
TTGTTCTATATTTTAGTTGTTCCTGTCCTGCCCCTAGTACTTCAGTGCCTGTGTTCTACATTTGGGTCCAGCCTCCAGGTCCCTGTGTGACACTTCCAGGAGTCAATGCACAGGGATAGTTCTCAGGTGGACATCTTGACCCAGTTCCCAGGCTGGAGTAGTCTGGCTGGGTGCTGATGACAGGTGGCCTTGCTGATGTAGGCACAGTTGGGCACTAGGAAGGACTCTGTGCCCTCTTCCAGGCACTGTTGGCAGAGAACCAGCACCCTGATAGATGGGACTGCCACTGTTGGCTCCTCTGTAGGAAACAACAGGGGATGGTAGCCATGAAGCACTTCAGAGATAATGTCCCCATGGCAGAGGAGGTGTGTAGATTGAGGGACAGATCGGCCCCAAGCAGACACTTCTTCCATGTGGAAGAGTTAGAGGCAGCAAAGCTTCTTCACTTGCTGATGACTGACCATTGATCTGTGAATAATCGCTAGAGGACAAACTCACTGAGCAGTGGAGGAAGGAGCAGAAGGTGAGATGAATTGTGGGCCCTGGTCTGACACAACGTCCCGAAGGAAGCCGTGAAGGTGAACTTCATGTTGGAGAACCAACATGAGTCTGCATCTCAGCGAATGATGGAAGTTTTGGGAGGGTATTGAAGTGGGCCGGCTGGGAGAACTGGTCCACCACTGTCATGATCACCATGGCCCCATTGGAAGGTGACAAACCCATGATGTCGGTCCACAGGCAACAAGGAACCTGTAGGGGCTTCAGAGGGTCACCAGTTTGGAGGACAAACAATGATGAACTGATGTATATCTGTGGTCATGGTGGGACATCCAAACAGTTGTTACAGAAAATCAGTCCATTGTGCACCTGGATGGCCAGTGAGGGTTGAGGAATGGGTCCACTGGAGTTCCTCACAGTGCAGGGCAACTGGCACATAGATGCTGCTGTCAGAGGTGTCAGCCAGAGTAGATTCATTCTGTAGGGCCTGGCAAATCTGATTCTCGTGGTTCCAGATGATTGAGGATCTGAGAGGATGGAATGATGGGCTGAGGGTTGATCGCCAATTCAGCGGGGTCAAACTGTTGTGCCTTAGTGTTCTTGGAACAGTGTCAGTATGAGATGAAATTGAATTGTTCAAAAAGGCAGACCCAGTAAGCCTGATGTAGGTTGAGCTGGCACGTCTGTTGTATGGATATAAGGTTCTGGCTGTCGGTCCAGATCAAGAAGGGCTCAGTATTTCCCATCAGCCAATGCTTTCATTCCTCCAAGGCCTATTTAAAGGCAAGTAGCTCCCTGTCTCCTACTCCATAATGGCCCTGCGTAGAGTTGGATAAGTGTGTGAAGGCACAAGGGTGTGACTTCCCCTCCAGTCCTCAGAGGTGTCAATGTCAGATGTGTACACCTCAACCACAAAATGTCTGGAGATGTTTGGATGTTGGAGAGTGAGAGCAGTGGTGAAGCATCTCCTGAGATCCTGTAAAACATGGTGCATGGCAGCAGGCTAGGTTATATGTCGGGTAGGTGAGCAGAGGAAGCAGTGATTGGGCTGTAGTTTCTAATGAAATAGTAGAAGTTGGAAGCCCAAGAAATGCTGTAGCTGTTTGAGGGAGCATGGTCAGGCTATGGTGTGCACTTCCCTTGAATCTGTGATTGGCCTTTGGATGAAAGAACATAACTCCGAAAGGAAACGACTGGGGTGTGGAACTGACGTTCTCTAGCTTGTAGTACAGTTGGTTTTTGAGGACACACTGAAGATTTGAATGTAAGTGACAGATATGGCCTTGAGGGTCCTTAGAGATGATGAGGAAGTTGTCAAAGTGGATGAATACATATCTGTGTAACAGGTCTCAGAGGATCTCATTTATGAAGGCTAGACTGCTGGAAAGTCCAAAAGGCATCACTGGTGGCGATAGGGTGTTCGGAATGTGTCTTCTCATTCCCCCCCCAGTGGATGCGGATCCAGTTTGTGCACAATGCGTAGATCAAATTTGGTGAAGATCTGGTCCTGTGGAATGTTTCCAATAGAAGAGGGTAGTTGTTTGTAATAGCAATTTTGTTCAGTACACTTTTTAACAAAGAATACTGCTCTGGCTGGGTACTGGGATGGTTGAATGAAACTATGCAATTGTGTTATAGTGATGGAATCATTCATGGCTTGGGTCTCAGGTGAGACCGGATCTACAGAGTGTAGTCATCTGAAGTTACAGGCAGGTGAGTCCCCTACTCAGCAGTGAACTGGATGACCAGGTGAAGTGAGGGTCATGAGTGGAGGGTCAGGGTAACTCAAGTCAAGTCAACTTTTATTGTCATTTCGACCATAACTGCTGGTACAGTGCATAGTAAAAATGAGACAATGTTTTTCAGGACCATGGTGTTACATGACACAGTACAAACTAGACTGAACTACGTAATAAAAAAACAACACAGAGAAAGCTACACTAGACTACACACCTACACTGGACTGCATAAAGTGCACAAAAACAGTGCAGGCATTACAATAAATAATAAACAGGACAGTAGGGCAAGGCGTCAGTCCAGGCTTTGGGTATTGGGGAGTCTGATAGCTTGGGGGAAGAAACTGTTACATAGTCTGGTCGTGAGAGCCTGAATGCTTCGGAGCCTTTTCCAAGACGGCAGGAGGGAGAAGAGATTGTGTGAGGGGTGTGTGGGGTCTGGATGAGAGTTGGGCTTAAACAGGCTGCAGGTGAAGAGTTAGAAACAAGTAGCAAGTGACACCTATGAGATGGGTGGAGGCTAGGAGTGCCTGCATGTGGAGGCTGGACAATAAGATCATAAGAAATAGGAGCAGAATTATGCCATTTGGCCCATTGAGTCTGCTCTGCCATTCTATCATAGCTGATATATTTTCCCTCTGAAACCCATTCTCCTACCTTCTCCCTATAATCTTTGATGTTCTTACTAGTCAAGAACCTATCAACCTCTACTTTAAATACATCCAAAACTTTGGCCTCCGCAGCCCTCTATCAATTGATTCCACAAACACTCTGTGGTTAAAGAAATTCCTCTTCATTTTTGTTCTAAATATCATTCTTCTAATCTGATTCTGTGCACTCTATTCTTAGACTCGCCCACTATTGGAAAAATTCTATCCACATCCACTTTATCTGAGCCTTTCAATATTCAGTAGGTTAAGCCCCAGTCTTTACCACAGCCTCTTGAGCTAAAAGTAACACCAACAATCTTAAAATTGGTGGAGGCCAAGTCAGCCTCAGAAGAGAAGGACATCTCCTGAGAATAGAGATGTGGAGAAATTTCTTCAGCCAGTAGGTAATGAAACTGTGGGCTACATTACCACAGACAACTGTGGCGACCAAGTCCTTGGGTATATTTAAAGTAGAGGATGATAGTTCCTTGATTAGTAAGGGTGTCCAAGGTTATGGGGAAAGGCAGGAGAATAGGGTTGAGATGGAAAATAGATCAGCCATTCCATCATGACTTGATGGGCCAAATGGCCTAATTATGCTCCTTTGTCTTATGGCTTAAATCAACAGTAATAGGTAATAATCAATGCACGAGATGTAAAATTACATACATACAGTATACCATCCAAATCAGTCATATATAAAATATTGTCACAAATTTGAGTTATTTAATCATCTTTCTCAACATACAAAGTTCTCTTGTGTAACTCTGTGGAGTTTAATTCTCAGCCTGCCATTATGATGCAAGATGCTAACATTCCCTTCTGCTCACGGCAGGTGTCCTACGTCAAGGCGATTGATATCTGGATGGCGGTGTGCCTGCTGTTTGTGTTTTCTGCCCTTCTGGAATATGCAGCTGTTAATTTTGTGTCAAGGCAGCACAAAGAGCTACTCCGTCTTCAGAGGAGGAAACGGAAGGTTAGTAACAACTTTTTTAACTCCATTCTGGACAAGGGTCCAAAGTCCTTCTATTCTGTCATATACTCCAGCCTCTATTGCCCAGTAAGAGTGCACTGGACACTCAAGCAGAGACTGTCAAACACATTTACAACCTTTGATCTCCCAGCCCCATAAAATTGAATCTCTGCCTTGCCTGTTGCATTTTTTCCTGTAATCTCTCCTGGCAATCCCCTTCAAACACACTTTACAACGTGACATTTACAGAAACAACTGAAGGGTAGCATGTTACAAACATTGGTGAAAAGTCTCATATTTAGGACCTATATAAGACTTTTGGTCCACAAGTAACATTCATGCATATGCAACTTCAGCAAGAATGTTTTTTTTAAGCTTGTGGAGGTCAGTGAAGCCCCACTGGCTAGACATGTTCATTACCTTAATAAATAACTTTCTGTCTCTCTTATTTCATCCCTTTTGATGAAAGAATGTTGAGGGGATGCTTGATGGAAATGAAAACATAGACACGGTGCGACGTAGCAATGGCTTGAGAAACAGCGAACCAATTTACGGGACTCTGGCACAAATCTACAGTTCAAATTTCAGGGTAAAATGACAAGCAGCTGTCCCATTTGTCATGTGATTTAAGAAATCATAACTAAAGAAGTTTTAGTCCTTTTGTTGAACCTCTTGTCTGTACCAATAGGACTTGTCACCCTTTGTAGTCTGTTTACTGTTCATTTGTGGTAAAACATGGTCCCATTTCAAGGTACCTATCTTGTTAGGTTTTTAGCAGTCACCATCTCAACTCCCAATCCACCCAAAAAAGTTTTGCACTTGTAAGGATGAAACAAATTGCATCTATCATTTTCCATTGAACCAGATGCGAATGAGTCAGCTTGAGGGGTTATGAACTGAATTAATGGAGATAAAAAGGGAGTAACCAACATCAAAAACAGGCCAAGTTTACTATTTCCATGAATCAGAATCAGGTTTATGTATCACTGACATATGTTGTGAAATTTGTGTTGAATGTATCCACAAAATGTGCTCTTTTTAAAATTTTATAGTAAAAGAAATGGGAATTGAAGCGTACCTTATATTTTGGAACCAAGGATCATATTTCTGATGGAATTCAAGGAGTATTTGGGGATGGTGTTCAACAGGCAGTACATGAAGACTTAAACATTAATAGTCATTCAAGTCTCTATTCCATCCCAAAGTATTTGTCATCCAGTAAACTAATCTTGATTGTTTTGACATTGCGGTAATGCTGGAAACTCAGATGTCATATTCCCATCCAGAAAGCCCATAAACAGCTCTTAAGCTTCATGGAATATCTCTCATTTTCTTCTTCAAATTTAATTAATAGGATTTTATCCAAATGGTAGAGAAGGACTCATTTTAACATCCCTTTTTAAAAAGAACTGAAATAGAAACAGCGTCCTTTTGTAATTAAAGTCAATTGGATCTTGAATAAAAGGAAAGCAAAATTTGTGTTTGTCCCAAAGAGGACTCCAAGCAATAAGTTTTTTATATTAAAATGTAAGTGAGATACTGTGGAGACACAAGAGACTGCAGATGCTGGAATATGGAGCAACAAAGGAACTGCACAAGGAACTCGGCAGGTCAAGGAGCACCTGTGCAGTCAAAGGGATGGCTGACATTTTGGATGTGATCCTGCATAAATCTTGATCTCGATAGGATCTTGAGCTGAAACACTGACCAGCCCTTTGCCTCCACAGATGCTGCTTGACTCACTGGGTTCCTCCATGTGTTAGTAAAATACTGTGGAAGTTGGAAGTCTGAATTAAATGTGAAATTCAGCAGGCAAGCATGCTCCTGTGGAGTGAGAAAATCCGAGATGACTCTGTATAGCACCTTCATAGGCTTTCATTTCCAATTTCCTACATCCACAGTAATCTCGAGGAAGTTTGTTGAGTAGGCACAGAATAGATATGCCTTCTCGTGATAAGCTATTGATGTCATTATTGCTGATTAACTGGACCCTGAAAACTCACACTCACTTCTCAATCCCACTTTATTTATTTGAGCACAAGGAGAACAGCGCGGACCCTGTGATCACACTGCTCTGAAGTTTGAACATATTAGTACAATTTCTATCCATGATTGATACAGATACTGACCAGTTTATAACCTTGTGTATATTCAGATTCCTTATTTGCGCGATCAATTACCTATTAGCCAATATAATCTACACATTAAAGACCAATAATACTTAAGAATTAGTAAGGTATTTCATCTATAGTGAGTGACACCCTAGCATCCTTATCTTGTCTCCGTATGCCAAATGACTCTGATCGCCATTATGGAAAGGGAAGTTGTGCTTGTCAAAGACCTTTCTTGCTTGAGCTGACCGCTCGCGATTTGTAAACCATCCTCACCTGGACATTATGTCAAGTCTTGCCTTATCGCAACTGCCACAATGTCACTAGAGTTTTTTATAGATCATGAGTAGCAATAAAAACGTAAAATCTCTAGCGAGGTCATAAGCTTCTTTGGAGCATTAGTTAAATTACCAGGCTAGATTGTTAGAACTTGCTTTCTTAAACCCATCATCCTCACTGAGACATAGGCTTCTGACAGCAGCTCACCAGAGTCCTCTGTCCTGGGAAAGGCTTTCAAGTTGGCCCCAGGTGTAGCCCTTCTTTGAATACCTTTCCTCTGAGGGATGAGATCTTTGGAGCTTCTGTTGGCAATTCTGTAGCTCTGGGATTTTGTGGAATGGGGTTCTGGACCCCTGCCCAACCCTCCTACTTCACATCCAGGCCTGACACTGTCCATGGTGGAGTTAGATTGTTAGAAACCTGAATTTAAAGTTCAGCAGCGCAGTTGTGGAATTGGAACTCAGTTAACTAAGTGTGTATTGATCACAAAACTACACATTTAACTATTGGAGTAGGAAATCTGTTGAACTGCCTAGTCCAACCCACATGTGATGCAAAACCTATTGCAAAGAGAACGGCTCTTAAATACTCCCTGAAATGGCCAAGAAAGCAATTCAGTTATATTGTGGCAGCAGTAGAGTCACAGAAAAGTAAAACACAGAAACAGTCCCTTCAGCCCTTCTAGTCTGTGCCAAACCATTTAACCTGCCTGCTCAGATCAACCTGCACCGGTACCATAGCCCTCCATATCCCTACCATCCATGTACCTATCCAAACTTCTCTTAAGTATTGTAATCAAGTTTGCATGAGCCACCTGCACTGGCAGCTCATTCTACACTCTGATGACCCTCTGAGAAAAGAAGTTTCCCTTCATCTTCCCCTTAAACTTTTCAGATTTCACTCTTAGCCCATGACCTCTATTTGCAGTCCCACCCAACCTCATTGGGGGAAAAAGACTACTTGCATTTACCCTATCTATACCCCTCATAGTAGTTCAAGAGGGCAGTTTTCTTCTTGCCAATGATGCCTATAGTTCTTTAAAATAGCTCCACGAAGTCAGAGGTGATGAGTAAAGATGAGTTCTTTTCGAATCTTGCGATTTCCCGATAACCATAACAGTAAATTAGAATCAGATTTAATATCACTGATGTAAATCATGAAATTTGTTGTGTTGCAGCAGCAGTACAGTGCAATACGTTAAAAAATCTTTAAGTAACAATAAAAAATATAGGTAAATAAGTAGTGTGAAAAGAGAGCAAAGTACGGAGGTAATGTTCATGGACAGTTCAACAATCTGACGGCAAAGGGAAGAAGCTGTTCCTAAAACATTGAGTGTGCATCCATGGGTTCCTGTATCTCTTCCCTGAAGGTAGTAATGAAAAGTGGCTGCATCTTTGATGTGGAGAGAAAATATAAATTGCATTTGAGATAAATCTCGTCCTTGAAATTGAAACTATTTAGGAGACATGCTTCATGAATACATTTATATCTATTGAAGGTCATTGTTGATAATTAATTATCAGAGAAATGAGAAGTGTACCAAAAATAATATAATGCTTACTGTTTTGAAATCAGTACATAGGTAGTGGTAGATAGATTTCAATACTGTTATATAATGATATACAGTATATATGCTTAATACATGCAGAAGATAGCTGCCACTGGATTTGGATGAATAGTGTTAAAAAAATTGATAATATATTACTGTGTGGGTTAACATTACAATTGATAGTGAAATTGTTATGTCCTGTAAAATGGAATTTGTGATCATTTTGTAATCCTCAAGAGGTCACAGCAGTTGGATTTTAATTATTGAAAACAAGGCATTAGAAAACCAGTTAAAGTGTGTTATGGAACTGAAGGCAAGTTATCAAGGCACTGGAAATTTGTAAAGAGGAACACACACAAAATGCTGGAGGCACTCAGCTAGCCAGGTAGCATGTATGGAAAGGAATAATGAGTCGACTTTTCAGCCTAAGATCTTTCATTAGGAAAGATCATCAAATTTGTACAGGTGGTTAATACTTTATGTATCCTGTAAGAACTATTATTTATATACTAGGGGCTGGATCAGACATGAATGCTGTAGTGATAGCAATTGCTGCCATTCAGTGGTCTACAATAGCAAATGTTTTTTGAAACATTCCAAATCAAACGATCTTTTTTTTTAAGCCCATTACACTACTGGGGTATAGGCCGCCAACAGAAGCTGCTTAGAGTCCTCTGACCTGGGCCACACTTTGACCCCGGTGTAGCCTATCTTCTAAGATCCCGCCTCTCCCCGGGGTGAGATAAATGGAGCTACTTTTGGTGTTTCTGTAGCTTTGTAGCTCTGTGCTCTTATGGGATGGAGTTGCTAGCCCCAAGCCCAATCCTCCTCCTTTTGCAGCTTAGTTTAAGACTGTCCATGGTGGAGTTAAGTATGTTTATCTAGGGGATCTTTACCTTTCCAAATGAAAGCTTTCTCAACGAGCTGCTGCATATGTTGTGAACAGATGGTATCTTTTTTCTCTCCGTACAAATAACTGACATGCAATATTTTTTCTTCTATTTATGTTATCCCTGGGCAAGTAGCTTCTTACGTTATTGACAGCATGACTCTCTGGAGCATGTTTTCTTTACGCTGTATCACATGCTGCAGAAATAGATTTCAAGTGATCTATCAAAGTAGAATAAAAATACAAACTAGGAGCAAGAGTAGGCCTCTCAACATTTGAAGTGTGATCTGCCATTTAGTACAACCATTACTGGTTTGACTACTGTATATCGTCAGAGCTATATTGCTCTTTACCTGCTTGAGGTTTGGAGAATAGGGGGGTGGGATTTCATGGAAGCCTATCGAATATTGAAAGGCCTAGATCAGGGGTCAGCAACCTTTACCACTGAAAGAGCCACTTGGACCCGTTTCCCACAGAAAAGAAAACACTGGGAGCCGCAAAACCCGTTTGACATTTAAAATGAAATAACACTGCATACAACGTTTTTTTTGCCTTTATGCTATGTATAAACAAACTATAATGTGTTGCATTTATGAAATTGATGAACTCCTGCAGAGAAAACGAAATTACATTTCTGCATGCAACAAAAACATTTTGAACTCCGAAAAAAAGACGTTGGGTTGAAAGTTACTTTTAAGTAAAATATTCAATGTCTATTTGAGTCCTTCTTGTATTTATGAAAAACGCCGAACTTAAATTTTCCGCCAGCAGCAAACCAAAAATAACGTCAGCCAGCTGTCATCCTGAAAAATGAAAGGACTATTTCACTGAACTATGAAAAAATATGAATATAAGTAAAATAATAGGCAATTAAAATATTTATCATACTTGGTTAATGGGATTTCTGCTCCTGGACCTCAGCGCACAGCGTCTGCACATCAGGGCTGTATGATGTCACCTTCATCTTTACACAGGATCGCAAGCTGTCATCTGTGAGGTTTTCAATATCACTCCATTTGTGTTTCTGAGCAAGAACGGCCTTCTGACGGGCAACATCTTCAAGGTCTGCTGTCAAGCGTCTAAACTTGGACACCCATATGTCTTTGTCGGCTATGTCGGCCAGTTCCATCTCAAGATCAGGTTGACTCACACCTGCCAATGCAGTCGTATTCAGTAGGGAAGGATCGATGCTTAAGGGAGTGACCGGGAAGGATAATGTGTTTTTTTTCCTCTCTGAACTCACAGAAGCGTTTCCCAAACGATGTTTGCATTGCGATGATTGCAGAATGTAAATACTCCGAAATTATCATGTCGTGACCTTGTTTGAACTCTCTCAAATTGGGGAAGTGGGACAAAGTGCCTTTCTGTAAATCTCTGGCAAGCACTGTCAACTTGCGCTCGAATGCCAAAACATCCTCCAACATGTGCAGGGCTGTACGTCCTTTCCCCTGAAGAGCTGTGTTCAGCGTGTTCAGGTGCGCTGTCATGTCTACCATGAAGTGTAGCTTTTCCAGCCACTCTGGCTGTTCCAGCTCAGGAAAGGTGAGCCCTTTGCTGCCCAGGAAAGTTTTCACTTCTTCCAGACACGCGACAAAGCGTTTCAGCACCTTCCGTCTGGACAGCCAGCGATAAAAACACATTGTAGCGGTGTCAGTAAACTGCAGTCAAAGATAGCTTTATTCGAACTAAACAGCCTTGCTTTTAAGCCTCCCTCAACCCAGCCCCCATGGACGCAGATGCTGCAAAAGACGCGTACTCACAAACCCCCGTAGGCTATCTCCCTTAGCCGGAATGCCGGCTAATTGTGAGCCGTTTCGGATGTGGCAGGAAATGTACAAGATCACCATAATTACATTTCAAAAGCTAACAAACTAACATAAAATACATTTTAATTAAATACTGACCAATTATTTCCCAAAGCCACAGGGAGCCGCAGCACAGAGGTGAAAGAGCCACAAATGGCTCGGGAGCCGCAGGTTGCCGACCCCCGGCCTAGATAGTGTGGACGTGGAGAACATGTTTGCGATAGTGGGAGAGACTAGGATCAGAGAGCACAACCCAAGAATACAGAAGTGTCCCTTTAGAACAGAGATGAGGAGGAATTTCTTTAGCCAGAGAGTAGTGATTCTGTGGAATTCATTGTCACAGGCAGCTGTGGAAGCCAAGTCTTTAAGTACAGTATATTTAAGGCAGTAGTTGATAGGTTCTTGATTGGTCTGGGCATGAAGGTATACAAGTGGAAGGCAGGAGACTGGGGCTGAGAGGAAAAATGGATCTGCCATGATGAAATGGTACAGCAGTCTTGATGGGTTTAATCCTGCTCCTATATCTTATGGTGTTAATAGTTTCTTACCTGAAGCTGCGAGTTCCTAACCGCTTTAGGAACTGCAAAAAGCAGCCAGATCTATGGAATTTATGGCCACAGATGGCCATGAAGATCATGTCACTGGGTATACTTAAAGCAGTGATTACTAGGTTTTTGATCAGTAAGGGCAGCAAAGGTGATGGGGCAAAGGCAGGGAAATGAAGTTGAGAGGGATAATAAATCAGCCATCACGGAATTGTAAAGCAAGTTCAATGGGACAATTGGCCTAATACTGCTTGTATGTTTTATGGTCTTATGGTCAGGAAGCACTTCAGGTTATGAGGAATGTTGACCACGCCAAAAGGAGCAAGAACAATGTACCTGGTCTACAGGCCATTCTCATCACCTTCAGAAAGATGGTTTAGCATAGTGGTTAGTGTACTGCTAATACAGCAGCAGCAGCTTCAAATTCTGGTTCAATTCCCGCCTCTGCTTGTAGTTTTTCCCATGACCGGTTAGGTTTCCTCCTGCACTCTAAAGATGTGCGGGTCAGAGTTAGTGAGTTTGGGCATGCTATGTTAGTGCTGAAAACTTGCACAATCCTCGCTGATTAAACTTGACACAAACGGCGGATTTCACTGTAGGTTTTGATATACATGTGACAAAAGAAGCAAATTTTTATGTTTCTTTTTCTTTATCTTTGATTTGCTCTTGCTCAGTTTGTATTATACCTGAAGATTTATAGTCATTACACTGACCCATTTGGAGGGTTCATTGGTAAGTTTGTACTGTTTTCAATGAAAATAAGATAAAATAACTTTAACCAAAAGCACCAATGGCATCACATGATCAGATTGACCATAAGGCTTAAGACCATATGACATAAGAGTAGAATTAGGCCACTTGGCCCATTGAGTCTGCTCTGCATTCAGTCATGGATGATTTATTATCCCCCTCATCCCTATTCTCCTGCCTTCTCCTGTAACCTTTGACACCCTGACTAATCAAAACCCTATCAACCTCTGTTTTAAATATACCCAATGATTTGGTCTTCACAGTTGTCTGTGGCAACGAGTTCCATAGATTCACCACCCTCTGGCTAAAGTAATTCTTTCTCACTTCTGTCCTAAAGAGACGTCCTTCTATTCTGAGGCTGTGCCCTTTGATCCTAGATTTCCCCACAATAGAAATAGAGAGAGATTTCCTCTCCACATCTCGTGATTGACCTATCTGGCTGCTTTTTGCAGTGCTCAGTGTTTCTACATGAGTCTTGCTAAAGTGGTTAGGAACTCGGCTTCAGGTAAGGAACTCTTAACACCATAAGATATAGGAGCAGGATTAAGCCCATCAAGTCTGCTGTACCATTTCATCATGGCTGATCCATTTTTCCTCTCAGCCCCAATCTCCTGCCCTCCGCTCGTATCCCTTCATGCCCCGACCAATCAAGGATCTATCAAGAAGAAGAAGAAAGCCTTAACTCCGAGTCGAGTCATCTGGACGCCATTGTGATGGCGTTTTCTCAGCTGGCTTTGTTTTTATGAAGCCGAGTTGCTAGCTCTATGCTCAACCCAGCGTGGATGGAAAGCGTGCAAGGGAGCTGGCTGGATTTGAACTTGGGAGCCTTTGCTCCGAAGTCTGGTGCTGATGCCACTATGCCACCAGCCAGCAAGAACCTAACAACCGCTGCCTTAAATATACTATACATTAAGACTTGGCTTCCACAGCTGCCTGTGACAATGAATTCCACAGAATCACTACTTCTCTGACTAAAGAAATTCCTCCTCATCTCTGTTCTAAAATTGAAGACATTTTCATAGATTCACTTGAATGGGGTTGGAGTTGGTGGTTCTTGAAGATTTGCATCAAACACAGTTGAATAACATTTATCTGAACTGTAGAATCTGTGAAATAATTCAATGCTCCAGGAGAATTGTTGAAATAGCAGTTTGCAATCATTGACTTTTGATTGGATTTGGAAATTTTGAACACCTAATGGGGCCCTTATCCGTGGGAGCAATTGGTGTAAAAGTATTAACTTCTTACCTCCAAATAGCAGAAAAATGCTGATTTTACATTAATTCGTGAATGTCCTACTCTATTATTTTTGAAGGCAACACAAGTGAATCTGCAAATGCTGGAAATAAATAAAAAAGCAAAATGCTGGCAGAACTCAGCAGGCCAGACAGCATCTGTGGGGGGAGGTAGTGATGATGTGTCAGCTGCAGATGCTGCAAATAAACTACCGCCTCCCATAGATGCTGTCTGGCCTGCTGAGTTCTGCCAACATTTTGTGTTTCTATTATTTTTGACTAAGCTTTGTAGAGCTTGGACCCGTGAATACTCTGAATGTTACAGGTGGACATCTGGTGTATCAGGAAGTTTCTGTACAAAGAAACAGGAAAGGCAGATCAAACTAAACCATCACTGTACAATCCACTGATTCTCAGATTGTAATGGAACCAGTCATGTTCCATTGTGCTTGCACGAGCAACCCTTGGCATAATAGCAGGATAATAATCCACCAGAATCTTGGCTCAATGCAGTAAAAGACCAAGGAAAATTGGATTCTTTCTGAGCTAGCAATTTGTTTTAACTAAATGTTATGACATTATCTGACATAACTTAATTAATTCTACATTACAGGATTAATCCTGTACAGTTGAATGAGTCACTAAAAACTAATTTACATAGGAACTAAGCATGTAAAATACGTCCTTCAGATTTAGATTTTCCGTAATTATTTCTACCCATCAATTCTATCTCCTTTGTACATTTTTTACAATTTTATTTAATTACTGATGACCCTTCACTTTGTCTCCCTCTTCCATCTCCCCAAAAGCCTTGGCTGACACTTAGATTCCTGGTATCTCATTCCAAGTTCGAAGTCCATTTATTATCCAAGTCTGTATACCGTACTCAAACTTGAGATTCATCTTCTTGCAGGCAGCCACAAAACAAGGAAAGGCAATAGAATCCATTGAAAACCCCCACACACAACAAAGCTCGACAAATGTCCACTGGGCACAACAAAAAAAAACAAATTGTGCAAGTAATAAGAATGGTAAACAATTTATAGATAGAACATGGCCTGCGGAGTTCCTAGAGGAGTGCCACAGGCTGTGGAATCAGGCCCGTGCAGAGATGAGTGAAGCCGGTCCAGGAGCCCAGTGGCTGCTGGGCAATAACTGCTCCCGAAGCTGGCAGTGTGAGTTCCAAGACTTCTGTACCTCCTGCCCAATGGTAGCAATGAGAAGGAAAGAAGATGAGTCTGAGTCGAACTCAGGCAGATGGGACAGGTTCAGATTGGGGATTTTGACTGGTGTGGAGCAGTGGGGCTAAACACTGGTTTGTTTACCACATTGACCTCTTAATCTGGCTCGATGCTTTAAGTGATGTGGAGTAGCGGGGATGGACATTGGTTGTTTCTGCTCTCAGACCTCGACCCCTTACGTCTTACGTTCCTGCCTGTGAATGGGAGCATTTCCTCAAAGTGCTCCAGTTTCCTCCCACAGTCCAAATATAGTAGGTTCATTGGCCACTGTAAATTGTCCGGTGATTAGTCTAGGGTTAAATAGGTGGGCTGCTGGGTGGTGCAGCTCATTGGCCCTAAGGGCCTGTTCTGCACAGTACCTCTAAATAAAACTTTTAAAAATTAGCCTTCTCTTTACCTGTGATTATGAAGACACGTGTAGACCAGATCAGGTAGGGACAGCAGATTTTCATTCCTAACAGACATGAATGTACTTGGTGAGTTTTCACACTAAAACAATAATTTCACAGTCACCAATACTGATTTCAGCCTTTTAAATCTGCATTGAATTCATGTATTTAAATTTCCCAGCCATTGTGGTATAATTTCTCCAAATTGCCATCCAGTGGTACTAGTACCATACTGCTATGTCCCAAAAGCTGAATGTAAGTGTATTTAAATCATAATAGCATCTGAATAACTTCACATTTTAATGGGTATTGGTTTCAATGAAAATGGTTACAATCCCACTGTTTTATACCCTTACAATATTAAATGTGGTGTACTAGCAGTCAATTTTAATATGTCATTTCCCTTATTTTATTTTCAGTTATTTTCCAAACCTATTGAGTGAATCTGTACAAAAATCTCCAGGTATCTGCTCCACTATTTAATTCATGAATGATGATCTTCATTTCTATATAAGGGAACAAGGAGAGTTGATCAGCAGGTTGATATTAAGGGACCAACCCCTCCTTTTTTCCCCAAAGAGAATTTGGTTATTTCAGTGTCAGTTGATGAATGAGAAACAAAATATATCTGAATCTGGGAGATTTTAGTTTTTCAAGACGCTCACCACAATGAAATTTTGTACTCCTGGTCTCAGATTTAATTGGTTGAACAGATGACAAAGAATTAGGTGAAATGGACAAATTTCAGAATAAATTTGGCCGAGGTTTACGGTTACTGAGGGGAGGGATGAACTAAATTGCCCTTTCTTTCTTTTATTTGTACTCAATTCAAGAAGAGAATGTATATACTGACATGAAGTAATACATTTTTAATTCTATTTTTTTTTCGGAAGTGAGTAATATGGATATTGCAATAATTTATCTTAAGAGAGTAACATTAAAGGAGTTACTTGAAGTCTAAAATTGTGTGCAATGTGCCCAAATTTACAATTTTTCAATTAGGAAAACATGGCAAGTAAATCTCCCAAAAATGATGTTGGATTCGCAATGAACACAGTGCATGGAAAGTATTATTTGGGAACACTAGAGGGCACTCTGGGATTCTCCTTGATCAGTGAAACCAAAAGAGACGTTGAGAAAGTTGAATGAAATCCAAGATCATTTACAAAAATAAGAGCCTTGTAAATCTGCACAAAACTGCATTCATAAGTAATTGTAATTTGAACCCAGCTTTGGGGCCAACCACCACAGACAACAGGAGAGGTACCTTAGAATTGTGTCCAATTTGAGGAGCAAAATATGAGATTTTTACTCAATGTGATCCATTTGTAGATCCCTTGTGATGGTTGTTCTGTATGTGTTCCTGTTTTCAATGTCTCAATGTCAACACTATCTCTTTTAATGCTCTAACATTCTTGTGTTATCTAAATGAACTCCCCTGATTTTGTATAGAAGAGCTTTTGTGTTTAATATGGGTCAGTGCACTAATAACAAGTAACATTACAGACTGAGCATCAGTTCTGCTGGGTATTTTACGTGAAAAATCGTCAAGTCAAAAGATATCTCAATTGTTATGAAAAACAATTTGATTCTTCCACTTGATATGTCATTTTTTCTGCTTTTTATCCCTTTTAAGACACCCTTTATATTTCAGTTAACAATCAAAACTAAAACGCTTAAGTTAGCCATTGCAACTGACTAAAAATGCCTCTGGAAGTGAATCATTTCCAAAGGATTTCTCAGTTGAAGTTGCAAGATGTGTTTTTAATACTAACTGCCTATGAAATTTTTGCCTGTTACTTTAATGAACCTATTCACACCAGCATGGAATTCATAGAATGGTGTCAGAGTGTTAATTATTATATTGCACAGCAGGATTTCAACCTCTGTATCATTGCTACCACCTAACTTTGATAACAAATTTACATTGAACTTTGAGCTTTATTACTTTTGCTTTCCTTACACCTCATTTACTCAGTACTCCACTGAAGAGGGAAAAGAGTTTGTGCCTCCATACTTGTGAATAGTCAGCATTGTTGGGTTTAGTCAACCACTTAACCCTTCCCCTCCCTCCGACAAGATCGGACATTTTCAGCAAAATCAGGTGGTATCTGTGGAATTATTTGGTTCCACAGGTACCAGGTAATGTCACAGAATAACAGTGAACTGCTGATTGTTCTGTGTTGATGGGACAAACAAAGCCAGAATTTACTTCTTGTTGTTCACTGCCCTTGGGAAATTGAGCCTGAGCTAGCTGCTTGAAGCTTGTGCAGTGTCCACAGTGTTTTGGGTGGAGAATCTAAGACTTGCATCAATACCTCAAATTTTGAAGGAATCACTATGACTTGGGGTTGATGAAATGCACTGTATTTTGTGTATAAGGATAAGCGGAGCACTTGTGGCCTGATACAGTCGATAGTAGACCGCATGATACAGTGCCAGAGCCCAGTCTGGTTCCCAGTTTGTGACAAGTACATGTGAGAACAATATATGGATGCGTATGTTAGAAGCAAGAGTTGGCTGTTCATCCCACTTCTCAAATTGGTAGTTCATCCGAGAATGATTGCAAGAATGAAAGGGTTAACATATGACAAGGATTTATTGGCTCTGGGCCTGTACTCACTGTAGTTTAAAAGAATGAGGGGTGGGGGGGGGGGGGGAATCTCATTGACATCTATTACATATTAAAAGCCCAAAATAGGAGAGGGTGTTTTCTGTATTGGGGGAGTCTAGGACCAGAGGGCAGCCACAGCCTCAGAATACAAGGATGTCCTTTTAGAACAGAGATGAGGAAGAATTTCTTTAGCCAGAGGGTGGTGAATCTGTGGAATTCATTGCACAGATGGCTGTGGAGACCAGGCCACTGGGCATATTTAAGGTGGAGGTTGCAAAGTTCTTGATTATGGGAGTGTTAACAGCTTCAGGGAGAAGTCAGGAGAATGGGGTTAGGTGGGAAAATAAATCAACCATGATGGAATGGTGGAGCAAACTCGATAGGCTCCATGGATTTATCCTGCTCCTATGTCTAATGGTGCTGTAGTCTTCTGTAATTTATTGATGATCAATGCTAATCTGATGATAATCTCAACCTGTATTCCTGCCCTCTTCTTTTTATAAATTTTCATATTATTTCCTTACATTGCAGAAGCTAGCCATTCAACCCATCAGTGTATGCTGGCTTCCAGAACAATCTCATTGATCCTGTTATCCCACTTATGCCCTTGTGAGTTCAGTGAATCCCCCTCTCACTGCTTCCGCTCTGCAATCCCTGCTGCCCTCTGACTCTCTGAACGCGTGCTCACTCAGACCCACTACCACAGCATTACTTGCCATTTCCAACGGGATCCCTCCGCCAAACATCCCTTTCCCTCGCCCCATCCCCCCCCTTCCTGCTTTCCACAGGGATCACTCCCGACATGACTTCCTAGTCTATTCGTCCCTCTTGGTACTGATCTTTGCAAGCAGAACAAGTGCTACACCTGCCACTATACCACCTCCCTCACCACCATTCAGAGCCCCAAACAGTCCTTTCAGGTGAGGTGACACTTCACCTGTGAATTTGTTGGGAATGTCTACTGCATCAGGAGCTCTTGGTGTGGCCTCCTGTATATCAATGAGACCTGACGTAGATTGGGAGACCGCTTTGCCGAGCACCTACACTCCATCCACCAGTGAAAGCGGGATCTCTCTGAGGCCACCCATTTGAATTCCACTTCCCATTCCAATATGTCAATCCATGGCCACCTCCACTGCTGCGATGTCTGGGTAGCCTCCAACTTCGTGGTATGAACATTGCCTTCTCAGACATCCAGAAATGCCCTCCCCTGTACCATTCCCCATTCCCATTTCCCTCTCTCACCTCAGCTCAATCATGGGCTGATCCAATTCTTCCTGTCATCCCCACTCACCCCATACCCTCTGATGCCCTGGCTAATCAAGAACCTATCTATCTCTGACTTAAATGCACCCAATGACTTGACCTCCACAGCCACCCGTGGCAACAGATTCCACTGATTTACTACCCTCTGGGTAAAGTAATTACTCCAACTCTATAGTTCTATCTCTGTTCTAAAAGGACATCCTTCAATCCTGAAGTAGTGCCCTCTTGTCCTAGGTTCCCTTGGAAATGACTTTTCCATATCTAATCTGTTCAGGCATTTTAACATTTGGAATGTTTCTGATATCCCCCCTCATTCTCCTGAACTCCAGGGAATACAGCCCAGGAGCTGCCAGATGTTATTCATATGGTAACCCTTTCATTCCTAGAATCATTCTCGTGAATCTTCTCTGAACCCTCTCCAATGTCAGTATATCCTTTCTTTAAAAAAAAAAGGAGCCCAAAATTGCACATAATACTCCAAGTGTGGCCTCATGAGTGCCTGATACAAGCTCAACATCACATCCCTGTTCTTATATTCTCCACCTCTAGAAATGAATGTCAATATTGCATTCGCCTTCACCACCAACTCAACCTGGAGGTTAACCTTAGGGTATCCTGCACAAGGACTCCCAAGTCCCTTTGCATCTCTGCATTTTGAATTCTCTCCCCCTCTAAGTAATAGTCTGTCCATTTATTTCTTCCACCAAAGTGCAAGACCATACACTTTCCAACATTGTATTTCATTTGACACTTCCCATTCCCCTAAACTATCTAAGTCTCTCTGCAGGCTGTCTGTTTCCTCAACACTACCCGCTCCTCCACCTATCTTTGTATCATCAGCGTATTTAGCCACAAATCCATTAATCCTAAAGTCCAAATTATTGCAACACACACAAAATGGTACTGGAACACAGCAGGCCAGGCAGCATCTATAAGGAGAAGCACTGTCGACGTTTTGGGCCAAGACCCTTCATCAGGACTAACTGAAAGGAAAGATAGTAAGTCTTTCCTTTCAGTTAGTCCTGACGAAGGGTCTCAGCCCGAAATGTTGACAGTGCTTCTCCTTATAGATGCTGCCTGGCCTGCTGTGTTCCACCAGCATTTTGTGTGTGTTGTTTGAATTTCCAGCATCTGCAGATTTCCTCATGTTTGCTGTCCAAATTATTGATATACATCGCAAAAAACAGCAGTCCCAATACCGACCCTTATGGAACTCCACTGCTAACCAGCAGCTAGTCAGAATAGGATCCCTTTATTCCTGCTCTCTGTTTTCTGCCAGTCAGCCAATGCTCCACCCATGCTAGTAACTTCCCTGTAATTCCATGGCCTCTGATCTTGCAAAGCAGCCTCTTGTCAAAGGCCTTCTGAAAATCCAAGTACAGCACATCTACTGTATCTCCTTTGTCTACCCTGCTTGTAATTTCCTCAAAAAATTGCAGTAGGTTTGTTAGGCAGCATTTTCCTTTTAGGAAACCATGTTGGCTTTGGCCAGTCTTGTCATGTGCCTCTAGGTACTCCATAATCTCATCCCTGACAATCGATTCCAACAACTTCCCAACCATTAATATCAGGCCAACAGATCCATAACTTACTTTCTGTCTCCCACCCTTCTTAAATAGTGAGGTAACATTTGCAATTTTCCAGTCATCCACTACAATGGCAGAATCTATTGATTTTTGAATGATTATTTTTAATGTCTCCTCAGTCTCTCCAGCTATTTCCTTCAGAACCTGAGGATTCATTCCATCAGGTCCAGGAGATTTACCGCCATTAAGCTTCCTGAGCACCTTCTCAGTCATAATTTTTACTGCACAAACTTCTTCCTTAACACTCTTTAATGCCCGGTATACTGCAGATGTCTTCCACCGTGAAGACTGATGCAAAACACGCATTCAATTTCTCAGCCATCTCTGCGTCTCTCATTTTCTTTTGGTCTTATATCTACCCTTGACTCTCTTTTACCCTTTATAGACTTAAAAAAGTCTTTCATATCTTCTTCAATTATCAGTTGCCAGCTTCCTTTCATAATTCATCTTTTCCTTCCTAATGACCTACTTAGTTTCCTTCTGCAAGTTTTTAAAATGAAACTGATGTGCAGATGAAGGGTTTCGGCCCAAGACATTGACTGTTTACACTTTTCCATAGATGCAACCTGACCTGCTGAGTTCCTCCAGCATTGTGTGTGTGTGTTGCTTCTTTCTCCCTGTGATCTATTTTCACTCACATGCCTATTTGATTCTGCCCCCACCTTCCTACACTAGAGGAAATTTACAGTGGCAAATTCTTCAGTCGAATCTGGATGTGGGAGGGAATTAGGCACCTGGAACTGGGGGGGGGGGGGGTAATCTGAGCTATCGGAGGGAGAACGTGCAAATTCCACACGGAGAGCACCCAAGGTCAAGACTGAACCTGAGTCACCTGCACTGAGGCAGCAGGATGGCCTGCTGAACCATTATGCTGCCCCAGAAACCACACTTACCAAATGTCTGACAGGTATCCATCAATGTAAGTGTGGGCTCTGGCGGGGGGGGGGGGGGGTGGGGATCCCTGTGTATTTAAAGCTGAAACCCTGATTAAATTGGTTCTACCTGTTAAAAGCATGGGGAAATTAAAACAAAGATACACGTGTAGGTAACAAAACAGAAAATAGCAGGAGTCGGATTACTAGCAATCATAGGTCATAGGTTAAGGGTGAAAGGGGAAATGTTTAGGGCAAACATGAGGGGGACCTTCACACACAGCTTGAAATGAACTGCCAGTGGAGGCCATGAATGTGGTTTCAATTTCAACATATAATAGAAGTTTGGATAAGTAGCTGGATGGGAGGGATATGGAGGGCAATGGTCCCAATGTAAATTGATGGAACTAGGCTGATTAGTAGTTCGGCACAGATTAGATGGGCCAAAGGGCCTGTATCTGTGCAGTGGTGTCCTATGACTCTATGACTTGGCCATTCAACCCCTCTACCATTCAATGACTGACTTTTTTTTTTTGCCTCTGCACCATTTCTCTCCACTGACCCCACATCCCTAATTCCTATTCCACAATAACACACAAAAATTGTTGGAGGAACCCAGAAGGTCGGGCAGCACCTATGTAAATGTTTCAGGCTGGGATCCTTCATTAGAACTGGAAAAGGATGGGCGAATAAGCCAGAGTAAGAAGGTGGGGAGAGGGGAAGGATTACAAGCTGGAAGGTGAAGAGAGATGAGGGAAAAGGTGGGTGGGTGAGGGATGAAGTGAGAAGCTGGGAAGTAATAGGTGGGAAAGGTAAAGGACTGAAGAAGAAGGAATCTGATAGGAGAGGAGAGTGAACCATACAGAAAGGGTTCTCTCTCTCTCCCCCCTCCCTCCCCCCCCCATATATATTTCTAAGGCTTTTGCACAATACTTTATTCCTTAGGCCTGTCCCCATCTCTTGCCAAATGGCTGAATCGGCAATATTAGCTGGACTTACTCCAAGGTTTTATAATGGTGTATCTGAAGTAGATGATATGAAATAAGACACAGATCTGCTTATACTGCATCTGCACCATGCTATACTTGGCAATGACAATCATTATCATTGTTCAGCATTTAATACAGCAATAGATTGCATAAGTTTATACAACTCAGAAACAGGATTTTCAACCCACCATCTCCATCTTCACCATCAAGTTCCCATCTACACTTACCACATTTAGCAGCACTTTGTCCATAATCTTTGATGCTTTGGCAATCAAGTGCTTGTCCATATACGTCTTAGATGTTGTGAAAATACCCCCTGAGACAGTGCATTCCAAATTCTACATGGACTTGGGTGAAAAAAATCCACCTTCGAGTTCCCTCTGATCTTCTTTCCTCTTAATATGAGCTCAGGACCTCTAATTTTAGATTCCTCCGCTATGGGGAATTGTGGCCTATTGTCTACACTATCGTATTTTTGTATACTTCTATTAGGCCCACAATGATGGTATCAATCATTTCAGAAATGGTCATTTCAGTGGTTAGCACAACACTTTAAAGTTCAATTCCCATCGCTGCCTGTAAGGAGTTGGTGTGTGCTTGCTCTGACCCTGTGGGATTCCTCCTGGTGCTCCAGTTTCCTCCCACATTCCAAAGACGTACCGGTTGGTAGGTTACTTGGTCATTGTAAATTGTCGTGTGATTAGGCCAGGGATAAATCAGGGGTTGATGGGTGGCATGGCTTGAGGGACCAGAAGGGCCTATACTAGATTGTATCTCAATAAACAAAAATAAATTTCTAAACACTTGAAATTATTGGGAAGGATCTATATTTAATCCATGAGTCACAATTAGATTTTCTCATGTCCATTTGACTGCTGAGTCTGTGAAATAAATATAACAAAACAGCTGTAATTATAATGCTAAAACTATAAAGGTAAAATTTATCTACTGACCCTTAAAATACTGAAGAATAAAAGTGAAAAAGGCCATTGAGAGAAATGACTGAAGTAGAAGTGAAATTTCTGCACTGAAGACTGTAAGCCAGAGGAAAATATAACAGGGTAGGTTATTTTGTAGGGGGAAAAAAACAAAGTAATTTTGGTCAAGAATAAAAGGTAGATCAAATTCAGCAAGCGGTCTAAAGTGGTAAAAAGCTGTTGTTCTTACCGCACCCTGGCTCATGTAATTAATGTTAACTCTTTGCAATCTTCACAGGATGATGAAGTGAGGGAAAGTCGCTTTAGCTTCACTGCATACGGGGTGGGACCTTGCCTCCAATCAAAAGATGGAGTCACTCCGAAAGGGTCAATCAGCACATCCCAACCTTCAGCAAAAGGCCAGGAAGATATGAGGAAACTCTTCATTGACAGAGCAAAGAAGATCGACACAGTGTCGCGAGCTGGTTTTCCGCTAGCCTTTTTAATTTTCAATATTTTTTATTGGGTCATCTACAAGATTCTCAGACACGAGGACATCCACCAGCAGCAATAGTCAGAGGTTTTGACAGACAGTTATTTAAGCCCGGAAAGCATCCAAGTGTGATAAAGAGCTCATTTCTTAGGCCAGGAAAATTCTTCTTTAATACATTGAACAGTGATATTGGGTGAAACTATGCAAATCTAAAGAGGAACCTAAGTGAATAAACGTAAATGAGTCATCCAGTTCTTTCTGCATTTTCACATCACGTGGAGTACTTGAGGAAGGGATTGGTCATGTGAGCTAAAAGTGATAGGCAAAGTAAAACACAGACTAAAATTATGGTAATAATCCTTTCCTTTTTATGTTTCTATATGACGGTTTCCAGTTTAGAGAAAGCAATAAAAATATACTGCAGACACATGAAGAGAGGAACCACGGTAGAAAAAGAAAAGGAATACCTCGGAGAGAGTGTGGGAAATGTGTGGGACCGAGTGCTGTGAGATACCAGTACAAAGCAGAATGTAAATACAGACAAGGCACAAAACATATTGTATGTAAAATATACTTAAATTAATGTATATGCAGCTGTAAAGAGGGGGATAAAGACAGTAAAGCAAGACAATAGAACAAAAAGAAACAGAACTGGAGACGAGTCTTGCAAGAGGTGTTCTGCTGCTAAAGTAGGATTGTCCATTTCAGTTCAGTACCTCTTATCATTTGACCAATCCTTTGATTTGATTCAAGTGTGGGTAGTAAAGCGACCTCGCAGTGGACAGTCCTGGGCAGTACTTCCATTTCACCCCTTTCCACCTCTCGTTGGATTTTGTGATCATGCCCCGCAGTAGAGGTTCCACTGATGCCTGCCTGCAAGGTGAAGAGCAATTGAGTAGAACTGACCTACTCTCAGTAGAGTTTGGACCAGTAAGGCGTGCTGCCGTTGAGATGTACTAGATTGTGAGATTAACAAGGTGGAGACTGTAGGATCTGCTAATACTGATCCAGAGATTTTTCAGAAGTAAAAAGTGAGGCTTAAATCTTGTAATTATTAGGTGTTTATGGTCACCAACTCAGTTTACTGTAATGGAGAGAGAAAACAGGAGGAGAACAAAGACAAATAAATTGCAATTGTCTTATGCGAAGGTTAAACTCACTAGAGAGTTAAAATGCATTCCAGTGATGAAGAGGAAGCCCATGAAATAGTCAGCTTCAAATGTTCACCTTTTATATTGAAATGGTATAAGACATTGGTGAGGCCTAATTGTATGCAGTTCTGGTCACCTACCTACAGGAAAGATATCAATAAGATTGAAAGAGTGCAGAGAAAACTTACAAGAATGTTGTCGGGACTCGAGTTACAAGGAAAGGTTGAATAGGTTACGAAGTTACACCCTGGAGTGTAGGGGAATGAGTGGAGATTTGTTAGAGGTAAATAAAATTTTGAGCAGTATAGAAATTGTAAGCAGACTTTTTCCACTGAGGTTGGATAAGAGTAGAACTGTGAATTATTTAAGAAGAACCCTTATTCACTCAGTGGGCGGTGAGAATGCGGAACAAGCTAGCAGCGGAAGTGATGGATGTGGGTTCAATTTCAGATTTTAAGAGAAATTTGGATAGGTACAAGGATAGGTGGGGTATGGAGGTCTATGGTCCAGGTGTGGGTCAATGGGACTAGGCAGAATAATAATTCAGCATAGAGTAGATGAGCGGAAGGACCTGCTTCTGTGCCATATTGCTCTAAGACCTCCAAGACAGAGCACAATGGAGGGCTATGGGAATCAGGGTTCTGAAATGAGCAATTAGCTATGACATTATCCAATCATGGAGCAGCTTTGAAATGAAGGCTGTTAGGTGTAGCTTTCTTGTGTTCTTTGGAATCGTCCATGATGGATAAAATCTAGCCCAGGCAACTACTAGGGGAGTTCCCAGCTCCACCTTTCCATAAATAGATAGAGTGGACAGCCAGCGCCTCTTCCCCAGGACACCACTGCTCAATACAAGAGGATGTGGCTTTAAGGTAAGGGGCGAGAAGTTCAAGGGGGATATTAGAGGAAGGGTTTTGACTCGGAGAGTGGTTGGTGCGTGGAATGCACTGCCTGAGTCAGTGGTGGAGGCGGATACACCAGTGGAACTTAAGAGACTACTGGACAGGTATATGGAGGAATTTAAGGTGGAGGGTTATATGGGAGGCAGGGTTTAAGGGTGGGCACAACATTGTGGGCTGAAGGGCCTGTACTGTGCTGTATTGTTCTATGTTCTACACATGGTATAAATTATCAGTGGGTCCCTATTTCAGAATAAAGATCAGGATGCTATCACCAGTTTGGGATTAAATCAATCCCTTAAGAAGGTAGAGAATGAACAAGGATTGTGACCAGTAAAATTCATGGTTCATGGTGTACACATGTTGTTTTCATTTAATTCAGAAAGTTAGGACATGCTGGAATAACACAGCAGAAAATGATCTAGAGTTTAGACAGGAGATGGAAAAAAAAATACAAGAGAGCGGAAAATAAATGGTTTTGGAAAGATTAGGCCAGAAGAGATTTTCTTTATATTTTATTTATAATTAAATTATGTGAGCAAGACCAGTGTTCATTGCTTTTTCCCAATTGTCCCTGAAAAGTTGCCGGTGAATGGCCTTGTTGCTCTCATAGTGCAAAGTAGGCCCAAGGACAGTAAAGAATGGTGATATCTTTCCCAATCAGGATGGCATAGGACTTGGAGAGGAATCTGAGGGCCCTGGTCTTCCCATACACATGTTACCTTTGACGCTGGAGAGGTGAGATTTGGTGGAGCTGCCCATGTAGATGAGTCGGAAACACTTCAGGGTGAGTTTGGACTTGCTGTACATATTTTCTTCAAAAACACATTTATTTCTGGATAGCTGGTGTTGAACAAGGAGGAGGACATGGAATAGTACTCCCTGTGATCTTGTGAAAATGCAGGATGAACTTCAAAAGCATCTGATGATGCAAGGCAAATTGTCAACATCTCTTTTGCAAGCACCAACACATGCACTTTACAGCTTTGCTACTTAAGTACAGTGATGGAGTTTGCTTTAGTACAGGATGTACCATATGCTGTAATTGTGTAATACATTCAGTAACTCTGACAGCTCTACCTGCGCTCCAGATTAAAACAATGGCACAAGGCAACATCAAGGCTGTTACCCGTTTTTGGATTGTGCCCGCCCATCTCACTCAACTGCTCACGCCTAGCTCCTCAGCACAGGCTCAAAAGCCACCATTCCTCCAGCCGAGGAGCAGGAAAAGAAGTTGTTCCTCTTCAAGAAGACTGACAGACTCAAACTTCACAAGGACAGGGCATTGACACCTGTGACCTGCCAGGCTTCATTGATGGCTGCTTGCCGTGAGGTAGCCTTAGCAAACTAAAGCAAGTCTACAGTCTACATGATGAGGTGTGAAACACAAGAACAGATGTTCAAAAGTGGATATTATTTGGGGAAGCTTTAATGAGTGCCCACTTAAGCTTAGCTAAGATTTCTTAAATACAATCTCCAAAAGAGTGCTTGCAAGTATTTTTGTTACAAGATAAACAGAAGCTGAAAGAAAGTCCAGTGACCAAAACCCCATTTTTCACACCTGACAAGCTGAGCTACTTTCTAATCACATGTGCTTTGTAACCTAAAGAAACTGGAAGAAGTCATTGTTATTCTGGATAATATTGTAAGTGGCTTTATGCAAAATGATTCCCTCTGAAGAATGTAAACTTAAAGAGAAGGTGTTTATTTTTTCTTTCTTGGAGTTGGAGACCTTAAAATGGACTTGTAGGATCTGCACTGACCTTGCTCCCCATCGTCTCCCCTGTTTATAAGTGGACCTCCTGTCAGCAGTACTCTTGGAAGTTAAAAGCAAATTAAGCCTTAGGACTGTGTATTGATGAATCAATGTGTCCACTGATCTTGCGCTCACACAGATACTTTCTATTGTCAAGAGAACATTATGAGTACTGATGAACTGATGATTTTACAACCACACTAAAACTTTCAAGCAAAAACTAATGGTCACTTTTCTTTTTTAAAAAAATCTACTGCCTCAAGGTGTCTTTTAAAGAGAAGACATAATTTCCAAAATTACATCCTATATTTCTCTAGATGTTGCATGTGATTTATTGCTGGAGGCCAACACTGTGTTGTCACATCAGTGCTGTCTGAAGGAAAATTTTAAAGAAATGTATTTAACAAATGCCTATCAATGCCGCTTTATGTACCTTGAGTGGACAAACATTTATTGAACAGACGTGCTTCCATCCAGTTGAAGGCTGGATATGCTGGGTTGTGTGAAAGTTACTCAGTACAATATTGTGTTACAAGTATTTGCCTCATATTTATGCATTGGCTGTTCTAACAAGGGCAAGGACACAGAAACAGAATAAGCACCTAGTTCTTGATTAGGAACTATCACCAACATGGCCATTATGGACTATGGTTTATCCTATCGCCCTGTGAAATACACCCAGTGGCCACTTTATTAGGTGCAGGGGTGGAACCTGGTATGGTCATCTGCAGCTCAAAGTTTGAAGTGTTGTGCATTTGGAGATGCTCTTCTGCACACCACTGTTGTAACACCTTTTTTATTTGAGTTTCTGTCACCTCGACACAGTCCAGCCATTCTCCTCTGACCTCTCTCATTAACAAAGTGATTTCACCCACTGAACAGCCGTTCACTGAATATTTTTAAAATTTTTTACACCATTCTCTGTAAACTGCAGAGACTGCGTAGAGATCCCAAGGAGGTCAGCAGTTTCTCAGATACTCAAACCACCCCACTTGGCACCAACAATCCTTCCATGGTCAAAGCCACTTAGATCACATTTCTCCCCCAGTCTGTTGTTTGTTCTGAACAACTGAATCTCGTGACCATGCTTTATGTATTGAGCTGCTGCCAAGTGATCGGCTGATCAGATATTTGCATAAATGAGCAGATGTACCTAATAATGTGGCCACTCCCTGTATATTACAATCTTAAAAGGAAGTTTTGGTTTACAGTATGACTAGAGGAGTTTAAACTAAAGTTTTTAGTCAGCAATATTGCACAGTCAATTTCAACTGCAAAATTATTCAATAATGATTTATTGACCAATAATTGCAAATTTTAATAATATGATAGCTTTTCCATTGTCACTTGATACTTTGGCTGGACAAGCATTTGTCTCCTTGTAGGATTTTGTAAGAGCACTGAATGCACTAATATTACAGGCTACTATTCATTAATCACCTTACTCAATAATGGCTGCAGTGCGAACCCACTGTGCACAATGCCATGGACCCAAAAGCCTATGCATTGACAAATTTTTCCATCAAAAGGATCTGATTGTCTAACACACTAATTTAAGAGTGTAGGGAAATGCTGGTAACCAAAAAACAGACACTATGTATGCAAGTACTTGTGTTCAGGTTTGGCCGCCCTGCTTTAGGAAACATGCTATTAAGCTGGAAGAGAGTGCAGAAGAATTAGGCCATTCAGCTCAACGTGTCTGCTCCGCTATTCCATCATGGCTGATTTATTATCCCTCTCAACCCCATTCTCCTGCCTTTCCCCATAACTTTGACACCCTCATTAATCAAGAAACTGTCAATCTCTGCTTTAAATATACCCAATGACTTCACCTCTACAACTATTTATGGCAATGAATTCCACAGATACACTACCCTCTGGCTAAGGAAATTTCTCCTCATCTCAAAATGGATGTCCCTTGAGTCCAGGAGTTCTCAATTTTTTTTATGCCATTTATCCCTACCATTACTGAGTGGTCCATTGATCCCTGAGGCTGTGCCCTCTGGTCCTACACTCACCCACTCTAGGAAACATTCTCCCTATATCCATTCTATCTAGACCTTTCAATATCCAGTAGGTTCAATAAGATCCCACCCCCCCCCCCAACCATTCATCTAAAGCCAGAGAATCAAATACTGCTCATACATTAACTCTTTCATTCCTGAAATCGTGCAAGAGTACTCCCAAGTCTCTTTACACCTTTGATTTTTTAATTTTCTCCCCATTTAGAAAATAGTCTATACTTTTATTCCTTCTACCAAAACGTATGGCCATACATTCCCATAGACTGTATACCATCTGACATTTCTTTGCCCACTCTCCCAATCTAAGTCCTTCTATGAACTCCCTGCTTCCTTAACAGTACTTGCCCCTCCATCTATCTTTTGCCAGGATGTAAGTGACTGGTTTACAAGGACAGGCTAGGACTTTATTACTTGGAATGTATGAGACTGAGATAATCTTATACAGGAGTATGAAATCATGAGGGGCATAGATAGGGTGAAAACACTCAGTCTTTCATGCAGGTTCAGGAATCAAGAACTAGGGTGCATAGGGTTAAGGTAGAAAGGAAAGATTTAATAGGAACTTGGGTGCCAAAATTTTTACACAAAGGGATGAGCTGCCAGAGGAAGGTACAAGAACAACTTTTAAAAGACAGGTGCATAGATTGCGACAGAGTTGAAGGTCATGGGCAAACACTGGAAATAGGGAATAGCTTGGATGGGGCAACTTGGTCAACATGGGCCAGGCTGAAGGTCAGTTTCCCTGACATTATTCTACACAACACAAAATGATAGGTTCATGTTTGAACTTTTGCAGTTCAACAGGATCATGGACTGTAACATCTCCCATTTAAGGTCATAGTCCTTGCTAAACGTGTGAAGTCTCACCTGCACCCCCACAATCATTTCTATTGTGTGGATTGTAGTGGTTTAGTTGAGTAAGAAGCCATGTGATTGAACTGAATTCAATTCCAAATCTCTTTGAGATTTGGAAAGGTACATGGATGGGAGGACTATGGTCCAAATGCAGGTTGATGGGATTAGGCCAACTAATAGTTTTGCATAGACTACATGGGCTGAAGAGCCACTTTCTGTGCTGTAATGTTCTTTGACTCCAAGACTTGAAGAATTTTGATGTATTTCACGCTACTGATAGAGAATAACTTTCTTTCCCACCACACCCCAATTTTTTATCAGAGTTGCCAATTATACCATTTATAACTTCTGCAGAAAATTATCATCAATATTTACTGTCATGCATTTAATGTAGTATAAGCCATGCATTGAATCCCACTTTGAGCACAAGGCTGGTGGAGACGGGTGTTTATAGAATCATACAACACTTTGTCCATGCTAAGCAAGGTGCCCATATAAACTAGTTCTATTTGCATACGTGTGACCCACATCATTCTAAGCCTTTATAAGTATATACCTGTCCAATTGTATTTTAAAAGCCATCATTGTAGCTGATTCAACAACTTCCTTTGGCAGCTCAGAATCAGGTTTAATATCATTGACGTAAGTCATGAAATTTGTTGTTTTGCGATAGTAGTACATTGCAATACTTGGTAATAAATACTATCAATTACAATAAGTATATATTAAGAAAATAATTAAATAAGTAGTGCAAAAAGAGAAGGAAAAGTACTGAGGAAGTGTTCATAGGTTCATTCTCCATTCAGAGATCTGACATTTGAGAGGAAGAAATGGTTTTTGAAACACAGAGTGTGTAACTTCAGGCTCCTGATGGAGCCTTGATGGTACTCCTTGATGGTAGCAATGAGAAGAGGGCACGTCCTGAGTGATGGTGGTCCTTAAAGATGGATGTCGCCTTTTTAAGGCATTGTCTTTTGAAGGTGTCTTTGATGCTAGGGTGACTAATGCCATTGCAGAGCTGGCTGATTTTACAACTTCCTGTAGTTCTTTTTTAAACCCTGTGCAGTGGCCCTTCCATACCAGACAATGAGGCAGCCAGTTAGAATGCTTTTAACAGTACACCTGTAGAAATTTGCAAGTGTCTTTGATGACATATTAATTCTTCTCAAACTCCTAACAAACTGTGGACCACCCGCTGTACAGTATAAAAACGTTGCCTTTCAAGTACCTATTAAATCTTTCCCTTCTCTCCTTAAACCTATGTCCTCTCCAGCCTAGGAGAAAGACTGTGTGTGTTCAGCCTAGCCATGCCCTTTGTGATTTTATACATCTTTAAAATCCTCAACTCTTTCTCTCTCATCAGATGCTTCCTGACCAGCTGAGCATTTCCACCATTTTCTGTTCTCGTGTTTTAGCAACAGTAGATGGTAGGCATTGAAAACATCTGCCTTTAACATGAAAGGAGATCCTCCAGTTTTACCCACTATGGTCTGGATATGACACCCTACCCATAGGCTGACTATCAAACATCTTCAAATAGTCCAGCTATTTAAGGACAATTTTGATGGACAAATTCCAAACCACCTGTGAATCAATTGACTTTCTGCCTTCTTCTTATCATTTTCTCTATCTTGATAATAATAACGTAAAAATGCTAACCAATTCAGCCATCTTCATCTCCATATTGCTCAAAGTCAACACAATCTTGTTATTCTGGTAGCTGATTGACTTTGGCAGCTTCTTCTAACTGGAACTACCACATGTGGAAGTAAATTCTAATCAGACATATCACAAATCATCTATTTCCAATTAATTATATTTCCCCAAAGAGGATGCATGATTTTAACTCCCTCTGCACAGGAGAAGGAGAATTATGGCAGATTTAAGAGTCATGATGATAGTTTAACCAACTTTCTATGATGTGCCTTGTTATTTGAGAACTTGCTTGATATAATGTATTTTGTGGACTGTGATATATGACAGAGTATGTGAGCCTGGCCTACAACAATGGATAGGACTGAAAGGGAATGTTGTCCAGCGGAGACCATTCAGCCTTTCAGCTCTGGTCTGCCTTTCAAGAAGATCATGCAGATCCTATTGGAATGCCATGACCAATCCTGTGGGAAAAGATAAATGCCTGAGTTATCTTAACGTTCTTTAAGATTTTAAGTATTTTTGGTTGGTGTTTAAGGGTGTCTGTAACTAAATATTGTTTCCGCTCCCTAGTAATTTTATATCCTGTCACTGATTTTGGAAGATTCCGTCAGACTTGCGAAAGATTGTGTGGAAAATGTCGTCAGTGTATTGTTGGACCAGGAACTTGAGGTATACAGAGGCCTATTTGCCTCTTCAAGCTGGAAGGGACCACTTCCTGGGCTCTCTGCTTCCACAAAATGTGGACTGGAGGCCGTTGGGTACGGCAGTGACCATTGAAACAGACAGAGCATAAAACAGAGAAGATTAGAGCATAGTAAAGACCCCTCAGTCCATAATGTTATGCTGACCTTTTAAACTACTCCAAGCTCAACTTAACTCTTCCTTTCTGCATTACTCTCCACTAAGGTTTTTTTTACATCTCCCTAATGTACCTGGCTCTACCACCACACCTGCCTTTGAAACTACCTCTAAAAACCCCCTATACTTACCTCCATTCACCTTAAAATTCTGCCCTCTCATATTAGCCGTTACCACCCTGGGAAAAAAGGTGCTGGCTCTCCACTCTATCTATGCCTCTTATCATCTTATACACCTCTATCAAGTTCCCTTTATAGAAGTATATAAGGATACCTAGCGATGATGATAGCCACTGGTCAATACTCCCACGTCTTTAGTGCTGATCACCAAACATAGATATCTCTCCCTCCTGACTGTTTCTCTTGTGCCTTTCCAAAACTTTGGAGATTACAATCCTTTACTGCCAATGACGTACTTTAAAAATGCAGTTACTATTATTATGTAAACTTTAATTTGTTCCAGGCAGATTGGAGACATTATCAGTTTTAGCAATTTATAACTGCGGGATTAATATCCCTCAAAACACTAAGGATTAAAATTGTGCAGTGGGTCCATGTGTATCCACCTGGAGCCTCAGTATGTCAACAGATGTAAAAGATCTTTCTTCTTTGCAGGTTCAGGTAACGGGTTGGGAGTGTTCTGAGCCAGAGGGGGGAGTCATGCTAGCTGGACCACATAAATTGCGTTAAAATATGATACCTACAAATAATTATAGAATTGAAATGGATATGATCATATCCTCAGCAGTTTTAAAGTCCTTCAAACAATGGGAATGAGGTAATCAGTGAGATGTTTATGGAATTCAAAGTGATGATACAATTGGACAGAGAAGTGAAACAAGACTGTAAAATTATCATGAGTGTGGTAGGTACTGTGATCACTCAAGTCAAGTATGATGCTCTCCTAAGGCACGGATTCACAACCATGGGTCACGGATCCATTGGTTAATGGTAGGGGTCCATGGCTTTAAAAGTATTGGGAACCCCTGTAGAAGCCAATCTGAGATCCGTACATTCCACTGCTGTTTGGACAAGAGTAAGCGGTAACCGTTCTTAGTAGTTGGGCCGTTTTGTTATTCAATCTCCCCTTTCACAGTATGGAACACTTGACAACACGAAAGCCTGATACAAAAGATATTTAATCTTTAATGAGAGCATAGATGAAAATTCTTGAAGTAAATTGGGGAGATCAAGAAGGCATGGATAGGTCCAGTTCACGGACCCTTATTTGTTTGTGTTTTGGAGCCCCATGTTCTTTTAGCTTAGAGCAAAATATGAAGACAACATGCCATATACAGCATCAGCTGTACCAGACAGCTGCCAATTTGATTAAAGTCATATGCTTGTCAATCTGAACCATTAACTCTGCTTCTCTCTCTACAGATGTCACCTGACTTGCCCATAAAGCCTGTTTTTAGTTCTTGTTTCCATCACCCATACCAGTTTAGTTTTAGATCTACATCAACACTGTTAAAGTTCACAGGAATATTGCCAGCTAATGACTCAGGCTTATTTCAGTCATAACCAGTTGGTTAATCAGCAAGGCACACAGGCCTTCTGAAAGCACCATTATTTCACTTTCTTTGATAATCCCACAAGATCAAAGGAGGCTTCCTTCCACCATGGTCCCTGGGTCCTGAGGTGGCCAATTAGGCCAATGTGAGGCCTGCAGACTCATTTACAGGTGGGGCAAGAGGTGCTTTAAAGAACGAGTCATTAGGTTGTTTTGAATACTTCCATCAATCTTCCCTTGATGGAATGCTCCCATTAAAGAGACCTCATTGTCGTGTTAGATGTTCCTTCTCCATTTTTAGCAGATTTAGACTAGCAATTCCCATCTATCAGCGGGAATATTACAGTTTCCTTCACGTAAACTTTAAGGACAAACATCAGCAATGTTCTATTTTCCCTGATACACTTTTTCTCAAAGGAGCTTGGGCTAGAGTGCTTGTTTCAGGAATCTGGTTCTTGGTGTGCACCCACTGAGTCTGACCACAGCCACCCTCAATGTTGGCCCTCGAGAGGCTACAGACATGAGCTGGCAGATCCTGCCAATGAAACTGGAGGATTTTGTGGAGGCAACGTTTGCGATGTTTCTCTGTTGTTATAGTTTGTCCATATCTCTGATACATACAAGTGGGATTTATTGCTTCCTGATGGTCCAATTGTCAGCTCTGAGGTTTTAATCTTCGAACACATTTTTACTCCATTAGATGAAGACTGCATCAGTTGGCACACACCAGTACGACTGTTGCTTATTACAGTTAAACACATGAAGTCTGTTATCTTAACTGACTTGCTTTTTCTAAGATGTACAAAAAGGACTCAAACAATGAGAAAAATATATCTACATGTTGTGAAATGTGCCAATAGACATTGTCATCCGTGAGCTATACAATTTATGCAATGGTGCGCAGAGCTAAGTTATTTTACTGGTGTATTAGTTCAAACATGACTTAATATTTTCAGTATGTTTATAATGCAAATATTAAATATTTCTGATGAAATGTTACTTTAGCCTATACTTTGTACGTGAAGTTTTTTTGAGGCAATGGTTTTGCAATGATTTCTCATACTTCAGCCAAATGCAAACTAAAATATTTCTTCACGTGTATAATTATAAAGGATTCATAAATAGAAATAATATTGCATGAAATATAAAGTGAATTTTACTGTGCTTGTCATATTTTGAATAAGATGCGAACTGAGTCTGTGTTCAACGTGAATTCTACAGTGTATATGTAATTTGTAAATATCTTGATGAATAATTTATGCAAATAAACATTTTTTTCAGAATCTGGTGCTTTGTGATGTGATTTGTTTTACAAATGAAATAAATGAATATTGATCATAGAAGTAGGAAAAGGCCACTCAGCCCATCATCATGTACTCAGGACCAATCTTTTGCCTTGGCGCCACTTTTCAGGGCTGTAGTGCCCTGAATATCTAAAAATCCATGAGAACCATCTTCACTGATGGAGTGTTTGTTGTCTTGACACTATGCCAGTGGAATGGGGACCACAGTTTGCTGGTTCTGTAGGAGAAATATCTCAATTTCATGATGTTCCGTAGATCCTCTGCTGATGATTTTGCCCTCCTCTACACAGCTGGGAGATGAGGGTGTGGATACTGAGTGTGGACATCATTTATGTACAGTTGACCTTTGATTCTTTATACCTTCTGTTCTGCATCCTCCACCTCATTTTCCTCGGGCTCTCTGTCCTCTTTAATAAAAGAAAATGCTGTAGATGCTCACCAGGTCAGTCAACATCTATCAAGGGAGAGTGACAGGGGTGTTTCAACCAACGACTTTTCAAACATTTCCTGGCATTGTTACAAATATGAGTGCAGCATGATCCGGTATAAAGACAGGAATTCTAGTAGCAGTACTCAGCTGCTTATTCCAAGCTCATCAATCAACATAGAACATAGAAAATTACAGGCCCTTCAGCCCAGGAGGTTGTGCTGTGCTGCTGTTTGAAATCGATATCAAAGATCTGTTAGATAATGTATGAATGAATGAATGAATGATCTTTATTGTCATTATGCATAGGTACAATGAAACTCTGTTTAGCTTCCTCTCCGGCAATCAAACAAGGCAGTAGATAAAAACAAGACAGTAATAGAAAAACAGAATTAAGTAGATAAGTAGCAGAAAATAAGTTGCAGCAGCACCAGAATATCACAGTAATGCACAAAGTGCCGTTAGTGCAAGCATTTGAGTCCTTGTGTGTGCTCATGGTTTCAGTCATTGTTCTGTGGGAGTGAACCAGATCAGGAAATTTGCAGATGACACCAAGATTGGGGGTGTAGTGGACAGCGAGGAAAGCTTGCAACAGGATCTGGTCCAGCTGGAAAACTGGGCTGAAGAGTGGCAGATGGAATTTGATGCAGACAAGTGTGAGGTGTTGAATTTTGGGAATACCTGCCAGGGTAGGTCATACATAGCGAGTGGGAGGGCACTGAGGAATACTGTAGATCAGAGGGATCTGGGAATATGGGTCCATAATTAATTGAATGTAGCATGACAGGCAAATAGGTTCATAAAGAAAGCTTTTAGCACATTGGCCTTGGCAGTAAGAGCATTAGGCCGAGCCAGTGTGGATTTACCAAGGGCAAATCATGCTTGACTAATCTGTTGGAGTTTTTTGAGGGTGTAACAAGGATGTTAGACGAGGGTAAGCCAGTGGATGTAGTGTACCTAGATTTTCAGAAGGCATTCGATAAGGTGCCACATAGGAGATTGGTGAGTAAAATCAGAGCTCATGGCATTGGGGGCAGGGTTTCAACATGGATAGAAAACTGGTTGGCAGATAGAAAGCAAAGGGTAGCAGTGAATGGGTGTTTCTCAGACTGGCTGGAGGTGACTAGTGGGGTACCACAGGGCTGTGTATTGGGACCACAGCTCTTTACGATTTATATCAACGATTTAGATGAGGGCATTGAAAACTATATCAGCAAGTTTGCTGACGATACTAAACTGGTTGGCAGTGTGACATGCGAAGAGGACGTTAGGAGAATACAGGGAGACTTGGGTAGGCTGGGTGAGTGGGCAGATACTTGGCAGATGTCATTCAATATGAATAAATGTGAAGTTATCCACTTTGGAAGCAGGAACAAGAGGGCAGAGTAACGGTGTAGAGTTAGGTAAGGGAGAAATACAAAGAGACCTAGGATTCCTAGTTCACCAGTCAATGAAGGTGAATGAGCAAGTGCAACAGGCAGTGAAGAGGGCAAATGGAATGTTGGCCTTTGTTACAAGGGGAATTGAGTACAAGAGCAAGGATGTCCTTTTGCATTTGTACAGGGCCCTGGTGAGACCACACCTGGAATATTGTGTACAGTTTTGGTCTCCAGGTTTAAGGAAGGACATTCTGGCAATTGAGGAAGTGCAGCGTAGATTCACTAGGTTGATTCCTGGGATGGCAGGGCTGTTTTACGCAGAGAGATTGGAGAGATTGGGCTTGTACACACTGGAATTGAGGAGATTGAGAGGGGATCTGATTGAAACGTTTAAGATAATTAAAGGATTTGATAGGATTGAGGCAGGAAATATGTTCCAGATGTTGGGAGAGTCCAGTACCAGAGGGCATGGATTGAGAATAAGAGGTCAGTTATTTAAAACAGAGTTGAGGAAGAGCTTCTTCTCCCAGAGAGTTGTGGAGGTGTGAAATGCACTGCCTCGGAAGATGGTGGAGACCAATTCTCTGGATGCTTTCAAGAAGGAGCTAGATAGATATCTGATGGATAGGGGAATCAAGGGATATGGGGACAAGGCAGGGACTGGGTATTGATAGTGAATGATCAGCCATGATCTCAGAATGACGGTGCAGACTCGAGGGGCCGAATGGTCTACTTCTGCACCTATTGTCTATTGTCTATTGCATACAGGAATTGGGATGTCATGTTGAACTTGTACGATGCTTTGGCGAGTCCTAATTTGGAGAAGTGTGTGCATTTTTGGTCATCTATCTACAGGAAAGATGGAAGTAAGATTTAAAGAGTGCAGAGAAAATATACAAGGATGTTAGTGGGAAAGGTTAAATAGGTTAGGACTATATTCTCTAGAGCACAGGAAAATACGAGGTGATTTGATAGAAGCATAAAAGTCTTAGGCACATATATACACAGCTAGGGAGCCTAAGACTTGCACAATACTGTATTTGTCAATGTGCAGCAGAGAGTGAGTTTGTAAAGCTGGTTGGCTCAAAGGATGCTGGGATTGGTGAGGGTGGAGCTAGAGGAGCACTATGGGAAGGGTGTGGAAACATTGGCAGAGAAGGAGTGCCAGGGGCAGGGTGCAGAAAAACCCAGTCTTGAGACTCCAGTCAAGGTCGTTTGATTCCAAACAATTGGTTTATTGATCATTACAGAATGTCTGCCTTGTATTTCCACACGCTCCCTTCTCCATTCCCCATTTCCCTAGCATGATTCCGGTCTCCCTGTCCCCTTCTCATTCTCAGTCCACTGTAGAGTCCCATATCAGAATCAGTTTATCGTCATTCCCATATGTCATGAAATTTGTTTTCTGTGTGGCAGCAGTACAGTGCAATGCATTAAATTGTGCAAAAGTCTTCAGGTTTCTGGCTACCTGTATGTGCCCAAGACTTTTTCATGGTCCTGTATGTGTTTCTGATTTCTTTCTTTTTATTGCTACTTTGTGCGATTTTGATTGGGGCAGTCAGCAGGCAACACATCGCTATCAAAACTGAACTGAACTACACTGAACATCCCTAGACTGTTTCAAGGACTCTGCATTTCAATATTCCATGTGTATTCGCTTATTTTGTTGTTATTTGTGTGATTTTTTTCTTTTTTTTTGCAAGTTGGATGTTTGATGTTTTCTTTGAACAGGTTCCACAGTGCTTCTGTGTTTCACAGCTGCCTGCGAGAAGTCAAATCTTAGATTTTATATTGCATACATACTTAGAACTTTGAACTAGATGATAAGAGACAGATCTAGTGGGCAGCCAGAGACCTTCTCCCAAGACAGAAGTGGTTAATATTAAAGGGTATAATTTAAAGGTGATTGGAGGAAAGTATATTGGGGATGTCAGAGGTAAGTTTTTATATGCAGAGCGATGGGTGTGTGGAACATACCGCCAGGGGTGGTGGTAGAGGCAGACATATTAAGGACATTTTAAAAACTTTTAGATAGGCACATGGATGAGAGAAAAATAGAGAGCTAGGTAGGAAGGAAGGATTAGATTCATCGTGAGTAGGTTCAAAGGTCAACATGACATTGTGTGCTGAACAGCCTGTACATATTCTATGTTTGATGTTCTATATTTAATAAATTTTCCATTGGCTGGGTTATTTCAATTGAGTGACCATGGTTGAAATGTAAGCAATTTGTCATTCAGAGTCCATGCTGTACTGTTTTGCTCTGATTATAACATGCCCTTGGTTTTGAGTCCTTTAGCTGTTTGACATGAGCGCACTCCATACTGACACACTTTTCTCAGAACAGTTCCCTCTGGGTTGTCGACACAGGACTGTCATTACTTGTGGATGGATGTGAAACTGGAACTGGTTTATTATTGTCACATGTACAGAGATACAGTTAAAAAAGATCTTGTCCTTACACTATCAAATTGTTACACAGTAAACTGAAGTACTGGTAGATGGAGCTTGTCAGCCCGGGAAGGCAGTCCAGCTAAGAGAGGGAAAACTCTGATTTCAAACCTCCCCTGCCTTGCAGCCATACCCACTCATGGGAGAGGCTTGGGGAGTAAACCCTGTGGACAAATCTTGAGCTGGAGTCCCTAAGGCAGTCCGACATTGCCTTCAATCTTGCTCTGTGAACTCCTGCGATGACACTGGTGCCAAGCTGTATCGGCCCTTGCCCTTCACTTGGACAACATCAGTGTCGTGGAGAGGGGAGACTCACTGCATGGGCAACTGCCTGTCTTCCATACAACCTTGCCCAGGCCCGCGCCCTGGAGATGACTGAAGCAAGATCTTCCAGATCCTTCAAGGTCCATGGTCTTGCGAGACTAACGGATGCCACACACACTGAAGTAAAATAATAACAATGGAGAGAGAATTAGGTGTGTAGCAGTACAGAGAAAGTGAAGTGCAGGCAAGCAATAAAAAAAGATCATAACGAGGTAGATTGCGAGATCAAGAGTCCATTTTATTGTACTAAGAACTATTTAATAGTCTCATAGCAATAAGAGAGTGGCTGACCTTGAGTCTGGTGGTACATACTTTCAGGCACTTGTATATTTTGCCCACTTCAGGCTGCTGAAGGCCGGCTCTTCCGTTGGTCCTGCTCTCCAGTTTTTGCTCCCTGGAAGACAAACTGGATTGCCTTCATCTGAGGTTGACCCAGCGTGAGGTTATGGTCCGCTGTGTGCTTGTGCTTGCAGGAACGTGGTTCTACGGCAACATTGCACCCACCATCCCGCTTCGGGCCATGCCAATCAGGGAGCTGTGCTAATATTATTTTGTGACTGACTGCATGTGCTTTCGTAACTATATACTCATAGCCACTTTATGAAGTACATGAGGTACTTAATAAAGTGGCCACTGCATATATGCTCGTGGTCTTCTGCTGCTCCACCTCAGATGTTGTGTGTTCACAAAAATACTCTTCTGCCCACCACTGTTGTAGCATGTGGTTACTTGAGTTACAGTCACTTTCCTGACCAGTTTAGCCATTCTCATTGACCTCTCACTTACAAGGCATTTTTTCCCACAGAATTACTGCTCACATGATGTGTTTTTGTTAATCACAGCAGTTTCTCTGAACTCCGGAAAGTGATGTGTGCATAACTCCCAGGAGATCAGCAGTTTCTGAGATACACAAGCCACCCTGTAACAATCATTCCAAGGTTAAAGTCACTTAGGTCACATTTCTTCTCCCTTCTGAGGACTGGGTTGAACTACAAAACCACCTCGCCGTGCCTGTATTGATGCATTGAGATGCTGCCACATGATTGGCTGATTAGGTAATGTGCCCACTGAGTGTATGTACTGTGTGCTGTTTGTGACTGTATGTATGGTCTTTTGTACCTTGACCTCAGAAGAATGATGTTTTGTTTAGCTGTATACGTACAATCACAAATAAACTTGCACTCAGACTTATCTTCCATTCTCAGGAAAGTTTGATCGTATAATATGTATAATACTGTATAATATGGGACTATTTTATGTCCTAGGAACACGTTATTGAACATGTGCTATTGGGCGCGTATTGATCTGTATATACGTGTTCGTTTCAGGTTTCGTTAGTAAAGAACCCTGTTAACGTAGCCCCAGTCTTCAGCATTTTTATTAATGATATTGTTGTGTAAACGGCCACATACACAACAAATTGGCGACAAGGTTAGTGAACCTGCTTCGTATCGGAATGCCGTGTTTTAATTGATAACGGCACTTAGAAGAGGCAGAGTGAGGCTGTGAGTCTGGGAAGGAAGTGGGAGCTCAGCCGGAGTCAGGAACGTCGGAAAACTGAAAGACACAGTCAGAGCTGCAGTGTGTCCAGGTGAGACCAGTCAGCGCTGACCTCAAAGGCTGAGGGTCCGCCTGCCCCAGAAGGGGGAAAATAAAAGAGCAACACACGCATCTAGCCAGAGTACCATCGCGACGCTAGCAAAAGAAAGATCACATGAGTTAAAAAGAAAACAAGGGACCGAGGCTAAATTAACATAACAAGGATGGCGTTAATTGGAACCATTACGGCATTTGATAGTGGCATCGAAGGCTACATCCACACTACACTGGATAAATCCATAATCGAAGCTTTTTCTCTTCGTTTTTACCCTTGGTCCACACTAAAATGATGTTTCCAACACCCGAAACCGGAGCTTTTCAGAAACACTGTCCAAAATGTGTATTTTTGAAAACGCCAGATTGGACGGATCAGTGTGGATGGGGTAACTACAGACTTCTGAAAACGCTGTCAGGAGGCAGCGCACTATTTCATTGTTTTCTTGAACACAACCGAACAATTTCAGAACAGACAGCAACAAAACTGACACCAGAGGAGTTAGAAATGTACTCACCAGATAATTTGACCCATAATTTACTGAATAAATAAGTATACTCACTGTGCCCTGTTTTCTGTCCTTGCTCGTATGAAGGTGGTTTACCTATTTATGCAAGTATTTCTCTGACAATAGATGTGTAACAGCCTAATGTAACGTTGTATGGAAATACAAGATAACACTAAAGCAGACATGTTTTATACATTTAACAAGGTGCTTTATTAATGCAACAGAGTTAGTCAGTTTTTCAATGTTCTTCAGCTAGGTCATACTGTCTGTGAACTCCCTGTCGGTTGCCTCCGTATGCTCCAGTATTTGTATTTTTTTTATTTTTAAGTTCTCCTGTGCAAAAGCCAACAGCTGTCCATTGTTTTAAGTTTTTTCTAGTAACTACACAAATGCACACTTTTGCGGTGAGATTCAACACCAAACATATCGCTTGTTTTCGGTAGATGTGTCCTGCATATCCGCAGGAGGAGGAGATTCGCCGGAATCTCTGTTTCAATGTGGATAGAGATATTTTTTTAAAACGCTTAGAGTGGACGCCTATTGTTTTTACGCGAAACCGGCGTTTTGAAAATTATCCGGTCTAGTGTGGACGTAGCTGAAGACTTGGCAACTTATATTGAAAGAGTAGAGTTATATTATGATGCTAACGATGTTAATGAAAAAAAGAAAACATGCGTCTTACTTAGACTAATGGGCGCGAAAACATTTGGGCTGCTACGGAGCTTGTTAACCCCTGAAAAGCCAGCTGACAAAATGTTCAAACAAATAGTAGACTCTCTCCAACAGCATTTAAGCCCCAAACCACTGGTCATTGCTAAAAGATTTAAATTTCATAAATGGAATCAGAGCAAAGATGAAAGCGTTTCTGAGTATTGTGCTGAATTGTGCAAATTATCAGAACATTGTCAATTTGGAGCAAGTCTATCAGACGCCTTGAGGGATAGGTTAGTGTGTGGCATGCACTATGAAACCACACAGAAGAAGCTTCTGTGTGAAAAAGACCTTGCATTCGAGAAAGCACTAATCATCTCAATATCATTAGAAATAGCCACACAAAGTGTTTCACAGATGCAACAATAATCTGGAATTTGCTACAAATAAAATATCACTGTACAGAAATGAAGGAAAGAAATGTTACCATTGTGGGAACATGTCATATGGCCTTGATGTTTGTTGGTTTAAAGACAAAGAATGCTGAA
Source organism: Hypanus sabinus (assembly GCF_030144855.1). NCBI lineage: Eukaryota > Metazoa > Chordata > Chondrichthyes > Myliobatiformes > Dasyatidae > Hypanus > Hypanus sabinus. The sequence goes on along the minus strand of NC_082712.1, from coordinate 21,232,100 downwards.
ACTGTAGCAAACAGGGCCACATTGGCAGAGTATACAAAGCTAGTAAACAGCAGGAAAAGGAAAAAATACAGAGAAACAAGAATCCCCAGAAAGGAAAATAGAACAATGTGCACAAAATAAAAGAAAAAAATTCTGATGAAAACTACTCAGTCAAAAGTGAATTGTCTTCTCTGCAACTTCACAACGTGAAAGAGACAGATGATCGAAGAGTAATATGTATCACTGCACAAGTGGCCATCGTGAGACTGAAAACAGAGTTGGACACAGGCTCAGCTTTAACAGTAATTTCTGTACATGACTACAATCAACTGTTTTCTCTCATACCTCTGAAATGAACTAAATTACTGCTAAAGACTTACACAGGACGGAAAGAGCATCCCAAAGGAATGTGACAGTGACTTACGGAGACAAAACCCTCTCTGTACTGAAAAATGGAGGACCACCATTGCTGGGACATGAATGGCTCAGGAAAATTCAGTTGGATTGACACACCATCAAGGCACTAGATGTGTCAGCAATGGAGGGCAGCAAGGCTACATCGGAGAGACTGTCACAAATACTTGCTGACTCTGTTCATCAAAGGAATAGGAACACTTCAGGGCATGAAGGCAAGGATTGAGATTGAGGAAAATGCATGTCCAAAATTTTACAAAGCCAGACCAGTGCCATATGCAAACTGTCCGGCAGTAGAGGCAGAGCTGAAAAATCTGGAGCAGACTGCGGTCCTGTCAAAGGTGGATTGGAGTGAATGGGCCACACCTATTGTTGCAGTGATGAAGAAAACCTCCAGCACAAAACCAGGAAAATCAAGCAAGGTGCACATATGTGGTGACTTTAAAGTGACTGTCAACCCAGTGCTCCACACAGTACAGTATCCTCTACCCCGTATTTAGGACATTTTTGCTTCTCTGTCAGGAGGGGAACATTTCACAAAATTTTATTTGACCTAGGCTTACCTCCAAATGGAAATTCAGGAAGCATCTAAGAAATACCTGACAATAAAGGCATACAAAGGACTTTACCAGTACAACAGGTTGGTGTTTGGGATAGCATCAGCGCCTGCAATCTGGCAAAAGACAATGGACCAGGTTCTGGAGGGGATTCCAGGGACTCAGCGTTACCTGGATGACATCGTTGTCACCGGCAAGGAGGACGACAAGCATCTTTCTAACCTCGAACAAGTGCTCACCAGGTTACGAGAATATGGGCTCAGAGCTAAAAGACAGAAATGTGAGATTTTCAAAAAGGAAATTTCATACTGTGGGCATGTGGTCAACAAGAATGGCTTACACATGTCTCAAGACAAGATAGAAGTGGTGCTTATGGCACCATCACCTGAAAGTGTGTCTCAGCTGAGAGCATATCTTGGACTAGTAAACTATTACCACAAGTTCTTGCCTAAGCTATCCACAGTCCTATGCCCACTAAGTGCACTATTACAGACAGGGACACAATGGAAGTGGACTGAGAGCTGTCAGAAAGTGCTTCAAGAAACTAAAAGACTCATAACTTCAGACGGGGTGCTCGCGCACTTTAACCCCTCCTTACCTATCCGACTAGCTTGTGATGCCTCGCCCCATGGGATAGGAGCTGTGTTATCGCACAAGTTTCCAGATGGCTCAGAAAGACTAATAGCCTTTGCCTCAAGAACGTTAACTTCAGCTGAACACAACTACGCACAGACTGACAGACTAAGCCTCGTGTGGGGAGTCAAGAGGTTCAGTCACTACCTATATGGCCAAAAGTTTACCCTGTTGACTGACCGTCAGCCTGTCATGTCAATCTTCAACCCAAGGAAAGGCATTTCAGTGATGACAACACAAAGGCTGCAGCGATGGTCTCTTTTCTTAGGAGGTCACAGGTATGACATTCAACACAAGGGGATCAAGCAACATGGAAACGCAGATGATTTGTCATGTTTACCACTGTCCACTTCCGAGGTAACTATGCAAATGGACTCAGCAGAGATCTTTCACACAACAATAGTTGAACAATTACCTGTAACAAGCAGCCTCATTGAAAGGGAAACGCGCAATGACCCACATTGTCAGAAGTGTATGACGTCACAGTAAAGGGATGGCCAGCGCGGGGTAACACACTGTTTCCAGCCTCCTCAGCGAGGAAGGAGCAGTTGTCAGTGTATCGGGGAACACTAATGTGTGGCTCACGAGTTGTGTTTCCTCCTGAGCTGCGCACCAGAGTGCTGGAGGAACCGCATGAGGGGCACCCGGGTACCGTGAAGATGAAAGGTCTTGCCCGTGCCTATGTGTGGTGGCCAGGAATCGATAAACAAATTGAGGATCTGACCAAAAATTGCGCTGGATGTCAAAAGATCCAGAACACACCACCACAAGCTGCTCTCCAACTGTGGGAGTGGCCCTCATCACCATGGCAATGAGTGCACATCGACTTTGCTGGACCATTCATGGACTCTAACATTTTAATCACCGTCGATGCACATTCCAAATGGCCAGAGGTCATCAAAATGAAGACAACCACATCGGAAAAGACTATTACAGTTCTGAGGGCCATGTTTGCCAGGAATGGCATACCGGAACAAATCTGCACAGAAATTAAACGACAATTTGTCTCTGAAGAATTCCAAAGTTTTGTAAAGAACAATGAAATCAAGCACTTTACATCCATCCCTTACCATCCATCCACAAATGGCTTCACAGAAAGATTTGTACAGACATTCAAGGAAGCCCTCAAGGCAAAGGAACACGAAAATCAACCACTACAACACAAGATAGACAACTTCCTCCTTGCCTATCGTAATGCAGTGCATGAAACCACTAACCAGACTCCAGCAATGATGTTTCTGAACAGGAACCTGAGATCCCACATGGATCTTTTCAAACCAAATGTACGGCGTGAAGTAGAGAAGAGATAGTTCAAACGCTTGAATGCTAAGTCAACATGAAGCTTCAATGTGGGACAGTCAGTTCTTGCACAGGATTACTGGACTGAAAAGTTGCATCCAGGTATAATTTCCGCCATAGATGGGGCACGGATGTATAGAGGTGGGAGACAATGTATGGAGACGTCATGTGGATCAAATCCTGAATGCTCAGGTGGAAAACACCACAACATCTTGCCGCGACTCCCCGGACATAGAGGCAAACACTCCTGATGTGACCACATCAGCCTCACCCACAGATAGGCCTGTCATCAGTGCTGAGGACCCACCTGATGTACCTGTGGAGACTCATTCCCCAAAGCAAGCATTGCAGGGCAGACATTACCCAGACAGACTGAGAAGAACCCCCCCCCCAAGACTTGAGGTATAATTATTATGAGTATTATTATTATTATTATGTTACTTTTTTATAATTTCATATCATATTAACTAAACGGTGGGTGAGCATTGGTATATTAAGGATACACATACAGTATTTGTTCAGCGTAAAAAAACAGTTGATAGCTACACTTTTTAATTAAAAGGGGAGGAGTGTACCATATAGCCCACTGTATAATATGGGACTATTTTATGTCGTAGCAACACGTTACCGAGCATGCGCTATTGGGTGCGTATTGATCTGTATATATGTGTTCAGTTCGGTTTTAGTGAGTAAAGAACCCTGTTAACATAGCTCCAGTCTCCAGCATTAGTATTAATGATATTGTTGTGTAAACGGTCACATATGCAACAGTGCTTGCCCAGAAAAATATTTACCAAACCTGACATCAGAGTAAAAATTATGAATGTGGAAAACATGACTTGATTGTCATGCATTATTTCACGAAGATATGCTTTTTCTGACAAAGATCCATCTGCTGGAAACAATTACTAAAGAGTGGTGTTATCTTAATTATTCAACTTCCTGTTTCCTCCCTGTTTGTTCCACTATTGAAATTATGCCCATATTTTGTAGAGTAAAATTAAAACAAACTCATGTTATGGGTGCTGATCCAAGACAAACATTTATCTTTCAATCCATCTTTGAGTTTGCAGATTTAATTATCAGGGTGTGCTTCTGAATGCCAGTGGACAGATTTTAACATGTGTTCATTAAAGCTATAATATTAGCTCTGATAAAGAAATGGCTTCTGTTCAGAGAAAAAGGCTTTTTCAAAGCAATTCCTCTTTTATTTTCTGTCTCTCTTTCTTTTTCCCTTTAGAACTCCCCAAAGCATAGTTCTCAAGAGAGAGCGACATGCGAAAAATCTAACCCACATCTACGCAACCTGATGGCATGAACATCGAATATGCTAACTCTCCCTCTTTCTTTAATATGTTCCAAATTTGGACTTCCCTCTTTCCCCTTCTTTTCTCCTCACCTGCCTATCACCTCCTTCTGGTGATCCTCCTCTCCCCCTTTCTCCCATGGTCCATTGTCCTCTCCTATCTAATTCCTTCTTCTTCCTATCACCTCCCAGCTTCTTACTTCAACCCCTTCCTCCACCTACCCACCTTCCTCCCCTCACCTGGTTCAACCTATCACTCGTACTCCTTCATTTCCAGAATATTCTTATTCTGGCTTCTTCCCCTTCTTTCCTGCCCCAAAGAAGGGTCTTATCTTATAATGTTAACTGTTTTTTCCCTTCCAGAGATGAGTTCCTTCAAGGTTTCCAGCATCTGCAAAACCTCTTACGTTTATAACCCACCTCTAGTTTCTTTGATTTTCCACTAAAACATTGCATTAGGGTAATAAGCCCCATCTTCCTATCTCTTCTCCGAACCCAATTATATGATCGCCATTGCTAGATCTTTAGTTTCTGGTGACTCCCCAACATGGATCTCATGGCCTGCTTTTCAACTATCATCCAATAACACTTTTAGTTGTTCCCGGATTATTTAGCTAATGTTCAATTAATGGTTTTGCTCACCAAAGATCTTTCAAATAGTTGAGGAGCCTCATGGTTGAAGGGTAATAACTGTTCCTGAACCTGGTAACGTGGATCTATTCCTGTCTCACCTGCAGAGCATTCCCATTATTTTCTGTATTTATGTCAGTCAAGGGATCCAGCAGCTTTCTTTTTGAGGGAAGAACTTACAGTTATTAGTTCTAATTTTATCTTTTATTTAATTTTTGGACCTTCAATCAAATCTTCAAAGCTATTACTCAGGAACCATTTTTCACTTCTAATCACAATGAAGTTAAGTAATTAATATCACATTTATTGGTATCTTAACTAGAAGAATATGGACTTGACCCATGTATCTTTGTTAAAGATTTGGCAACATTCGCATATTAAGTATGAAATAGGGAGTGTTATGTTTGTTCTTAATTAAGACAAATAGTGTAGGTTTAATGCTAGAACATGTTATTTGCAGAATGGTCTTTCACCAACCCAAATTCTGATGGGTCAATGCCTGTGCACTAACCTTCTATTGCACAAAAACTTGTTGACCCCTAGAGGAGTATACAAGGTCAGATTGGCTAAAGAGAAAGGGAAAGAATAACAGAAACAGTCTGCAAACAGCCTACCAGTCCTGAAGCCAGGGGAGCAAGTGTGAATCTGAGATCCCACTTCTGACACCATGTCACATTTGCTCTTAATAAAGAGAAACTTAACATGGGTTTAATGCTAGAACACTTTATTTACAGATCCAGCTTTAGCGTCACACTGAGCACATGTGACTAGCTCGTCAACATCACTTTCAGTTCCAGGATGAACCACCATCATTGCCCACTGGGAGCTGAAGTTCTTTAATATGTATGTACGGAATGACACAAGGATGTTCATGGTTTGCCAATTTTATGTGGAGAGGGTGGAGATGACTTTTTCTGTGGATTCATTGCAATTAGATGTGCAATAAGTTCCTGTGCCTAAAATAAATACAGAAAATGTTGGAAACAATCTGAGGGTCAGACAGTCAAGCATAATTAACATTTTCTAGTTAAGAATCCTACATCTGAGTGGAGAAAGAAAGAACCATAAGTTGGCAGGCAAAGGAATGTCATGCAATGCGGATAATGGGTCTCTGAAAAAGATACAACAGTCAGCATGCAATAGAAGTAAAAAACAGAGCTAATGTCACAGATGGCTGATTTACAGCAGTGGCCAGTTCTGATAGAGATAGTGAACCTGACTTTTCTGGAGATGAGGCTGCGCGTTCCCTTGTCAGAAGATAATTGAGTGAATCCCAACCATTTTGCCTTTTGATACTAAAGTATTCCCTGCACTTTTGACTACTTGTACTACACTCCTTCCACAACTGCAACACTATACCCAGAGGCCACTCTATTAGATATATGTACCTATACACCCGCTTATTAATGCAAATTTCTGATTGGTCAATCATGTGGCAGCAACGCCAGGCATAAAAGCATGCAGATTTGGTCAGTCAAGACTTTGATTTGTTGTTCAGGTCAAACATCAGAATGGAGAAGAAATGGCATCTAAGTGGTTTGGATCATTGGTGCTACACAGTTCATTGCCTTCCCACCTACATCCTTCCCTGGTTCAGGCCCTTACCTACCACCTTCGTTAACACCTCACAAGCTCTTGATCTTTTAAAGGCTTTCAGGTTCCCTGGCCCCCATCATCTTATTTTTACTGTGGATGTCCAGTCCCTGCACACCTCCATCCCCCACCAGGAAGGCCTCAAAGCTCTCTGTTTCTTTCTGGACAACAGACCCAAACAGTTCCCCTCCATCACCACTCTTCTCCACCTAGCAGAACTTGTCCTTACTTAATAATTTCTCATTTGGTGCCTTTCACTTCCTTCGAACAAAAGGGGTAGTCATGAGCACTTGCATGGGTCCCAGCCATGCCTGTCTGTCTATCAGCTACGTGGAACAGTCTATGTTCCAAGCCTACACTGGTGACCTTCTGCATTTTTCCAACACTACATTGACAACTGCATTGGTGCTGCTTCCTGCACCCACGCTGAACATGTCGATTTCATGCACTTTGCCTCGAACTTCCACCCTGCCTTCAAATCCACCAGGTCCATTTCCAACTCTTCCCTTCCCTTTCTCGATCTCACTGTCTCTATCTCCAGTGACAGCATATCCACCTACGTCTATTATAAACCAACGGACTCTAACAGCTACCTGGACCACCCTGTTACTTGTAAACATGCCATCACCTTCTCTCCGTCTCTGCCGCATCTGCTCTCAGGATGAGGCTTTTCATTCTAGAATGAAGGAGATGTCCTCCTTTTTCAAAAGGCTTCTCTTCCTCCACCATCAATGCTGTCCTCAACCGCATCACTTCCATTTCACACATATCTGCTCTTACCCCATCCTCCCGCCACACTACCAGGGATAAGGTTCCTCTTGTCTTAACCTACCACCCCAACAGCCTCCACATCCAGCACATTACTCTCTGTAACTTCCGCCACCTCCAACTGGATCCCACCATCTTTCATTACCCCCCCCCCAACTTTCTGCTTTCCACAAGGATCACTCTCTATGCGACTCCCTGTCCATTCGTCCCTCCCCGCCGATCTCCCTCCCGGCACTTATTCTTGTAAACAGAACAAGTGCTACACCTGCCCTTACACTTCCTCCCTCACTACCATTCAGGACCCCAAACAGTCCTTCCAGCTGAGGCAACACTTCACCTGTTTGGGTCATATACTGTGTTTGGTGCTCCTGGTGTGGCGTTTTGTATATTGGTGAGACCCGCCGTAGATTGGAGACACTTCGCCGAACATCTATGCTCTGTCCGCCAGAACAAGTGGGGTCTCCGGTGGCCACCCATTTTAATTCCACTTCCCATTCCCATTCTGATATGTCAATTGATGGCCTCCTCCACTGTCGGGATAAGGCCATACTTAGGTTGGAGGAATAGCACTTATATTCCATTTGGACAGCCTCCAACCTGATGGCATTAACATCAATTTCTCAAACTTTCAGTAATGCCTTTTCCCCTTCACCATTTCCCCTCCCCTTGTTCCTCTCTCATGTTATCTCCTTGCTCACCAATCGCTTCCCTCAGGTGCTCTTCTCACCCCCCCTTTTTTTTTTCTTTCTTCCATGGCCTTCTGTCTCTGTCACCAATCAACTTCCTAGCTCTTTGCTTTATCCCTCCCCTTCCAAGTTTCACCTGTCACCTGGTGTTTCTCTCTCCTCTTCCCCCCACCTTTCAAATCTACTCCTCGGTTTTTTCTCTCCAGTCCTGCCAGAAGGTGTCGGCCCAAAATGTTGACTGTACTTTTTTCCATAGATGCTGCCTGGCCTGCAGAGTTCCTCCAGCATTTTATCTGTGGTGCCAGACAGGGTGGTTTGAGTATTTGAGAAACTGCTGATCTCCTCAGATTTCATGCACAACAGTCTGTAGAGATAGTAGAAAATGGTGTAATAAGCTAAAAATAATGATTCCAGTGAGCAGTAGCTCTGTGGGTGAAAACTCTTTCTAATGACAGAGGTCAGAGGAGAATGGTCCAAGCTGACGGGAAAGCAACAGTAACTCAAGTAACCTCACATTACAACAGTGGTGTGCAGAAGAGCATCTTTGAATGCACAACCCATTGAACCTTGAAGTGAATAGGCTACAGCAGCAGATCACGAACATCCACTCAGTTGCAAATTCATTAGTTTGAGGAAACGCCTAATAATGTAGCCACCGAGTGTAGTTGCAGTTATGTAGAATGGCTATAATTACCAACCACTGATATCCATTCCAGAAATAAATTTAAATAATTTCTTCAATGTTTGTCTTTCACCTTGACATTTCTTAGCGAATCAAGTCTGCTGTCATAAACACTTGGAGTACTTATTTGGAGTATTGATGAAACAACTCTGCAATTGAAAGTGGGCATGCAGGTACAGCAGGCGGTGAAAAAGGCAAATGGTATGTTGACATTCATAGCAAGAGGATTCTAGTACAGGAGCAGGGAGGTTCTACTGCAGTTGTACAAAGCCTTAGTGAGACCACACCGGGAGTATTGTGTGCAGTTTTGGTCCCTTAATCTGAGGAAAGACATTCTTGCCATAGAGGGAGTACAGAGAAGGTTCACCAGATTGATTCCTGGGATAGCAGGACTTTCATATGAAGAAAGACTGGATCGATTAGGCTTATACTCACTGCAATTTAGAAGATTGAGGGTAGATCTTATTTAAACGTATAAAATTCTAAAGGGATTGGACAAGCTAGATGCAGGAAGATTGTTCCCAATGTTGGGGAAGTCCAGAACGAGGGGTCACAGTTTAAGGATAAAGTGGAAGCCTTTTAGGACCGAGATGAGGAAAAACTTCTTCACACAAAGAGTGGTGAATCTGTGGAATTCTCTGCCACAGGAAACAGTTGAGGCCGGTTCATTGGATATATTTAAGAGGAAGTTAGATATGGCCCTTGTGGCTAAAGGGATCAGGGGGTATGGAGAGGAAGCAGGTACAGGGTTCTGAGTTGGATGATCAGCCATGATCAAACTGAATGGCGGTGCTGGCTTGAAGGGCCGAATGGCCTACTCCTGCACCTATTTTCTATGTTTCTATGCAATTGACCGCAATGTGTGGTCAGTGCTTTTGAAAAGATCACCTAAAGAAAATGAAGGTGTTTTAAATATTGGGACTTCATTTGTAGAATATGAATATAATTTTTGAGCCAAAACCATTTCTCAAACAACAAATGAAAATCAAAGCAAATAGATCATTCATTAGATAGTGTCTGTGGATATTGCTGATGACAGTTTTATTTCATTACTCACTGCTTGCCAAAGTGATTCACAATGCTAAGTAATCTACATGACTGCTCAAATCAACACTTCTGCTTCAACTTCTGTTGAGAAAGGGCACAATTGATTCAGTCACTTTATAATAATTTGTATGATAACAAGCTATTTAAATAATGACCAGTTCCTTGTCAATTGGCACAGTTCTTTCTCAAGCTTCCAACTTATCAGCAAACATTGTTTTGGAGTTCACGAACAGTTCAAAAACAATTTACTTTTGAAAAACAAGTGTGAACATGACATCTATTATCTCAATCCCAGTGTGAGCATTAAGAACCATTTTTAGAATTATTTCTATTGCAAAATGACCACTAATTTATTTATTACATATATTTACTTATTAAATTTTAGAAAATTACAAAGAATAAATGTGATGATAAAAAAAGTGAGAAAAATAATATTGACCCTCCCCCTCCCCTTAACCCCCCCCCCAACCCTTATTTAAAGAAAGAAAAAAGAAGAGAAAGATTGCCTGGATATCGGAGGATCCCCACATGCTCCATGGAGTTCAAAATAATTTAAATATTTATTTTTACTTTCCCCAATTACTTTATAATTTTATCTTCAAAGGATCTATGTATTTAATCCTATCTTTTGTAAGTATGGGAGCCAAATTTTCAAAAATATATCATATTCATTTCTTAGATTGTATGTAATTTTTTCAAGTGGAATACAACTATGTATTTCATTATTCCAACGATCCATAGTTAAATATAAATCAGATTTCCAAGTAACTGCGATAACTTTTTTGGCTACTGCCAATGCAATTTTTATAATTTTTTTCTGATACTTATTCAATTTAAGTTTCAGTATTGTCCCTTCAATGTCTCCTAATAAAAATAATACTGGACTGTGTGGGAGATGTACTCCAGTAATTTGTAAAGTTAAAATAAAAGTCTTAGATTTATCCAAAATGGTTGAATTTTAAAACAAGACCAAGTAGAATGTAAAAAAGTACCAATTTCTTGATTACATCGAAAACATTGGTCAGACAAAGTTGAATTTAATCTATTTATTTTCTGTGGTGTTATATATAATTGATGTAAAAAATTATATTGTATTAATCTAAGTCGAACATTTATTGTATTTCTCATACTATCAGAACATAATCTTGACCAGTTTTTTCCATCAATTTTAACATTCAAATCAGATTCCCATTTTTGTCTTGATTTATGAATTCCTGATTTAATTGTCTGTTTTTGAATCAAATTATACCTACAAGATATAATTTTTTTATTTTCCCTTTTTGAATTAATATTTCTATTTCACTAACTACCAACTTATTTCACCATCAAGTTGAATTATCATCATTTCAGCAATTAACCAGCATAGCTCCTGCACTTTGTAAAGGGAAATTCTTCATCCATGGCTTGGCTTTGACATGAGGACACAAGGTTCTTAACAAATATCATCAGAGTTTTTCCATGTGTTGGGTGCTCAATTCTCAAGTGAACACACAGGGGAATAGAAAACAAGTAAATGAAAATTATTCATTAAAGAATTATTATCAAAAAACCAGAAGTAAGAGAAAACACCTGCAAAGACTCTATAAAGTCTTAGTGGATAAGGGCTTAATGGTCTATTTCCACAGTAAATTCACCATCTTGTGTAACTTATTTAAAACAAACACATAAAATAACCAATTGGCTAAAAAATCTTATTTGATTTTACTTCTTGAGAACCCTAACCCATCATAGGATAGTTTGCATTGAATTAACCTAAATACCAGTATTTCTTTGGACTGTAAGAGGAAACCAAATCCTCCGGAGGAAACCCATGCAGTCAGGGAAAGAACATACAAACTCCTTAGAGGCAGTGGTGGGAATTGAACCTGGGTGACTGGTACTGTAAAGCCTCGTGCTAACCACTATGCCATGCTGATGGTTTCTATATCAAGAAATTAAAAAAAAATTGGAAGTTATGTTACATTTCCAATGATAAATCTATACTCCAACTACACAAAGGATGGAACCTATACCATAACTTCTGCAAGTTGAAGCTTTCTGAGTGATGCTGGTCACCAGATCTCTGGAAGGGGATATTGGATTGAATTATATTCAAACCTAGAATGAGGTGGGTTGAACTCTGACACGTACATATAGTTTGTGTTTCAGCACAGTTTGGCATATTCTTTCTTTCTGTGTAGGGTTGGTCTACCAGACTCTAGATCCTCAGGCAGAAATTTGTCCTCAATCATATATGCAAATCACATGCAATTCAGAACAAATGTAGTGACAGCAGCTTAAAATTTACTCCTATTAATCTCGAATATGCTGCCTTTAGTGAGGACAATTTTATACCTATCCTACAGATTCCAACTAGGATAGATTGTAAGATAATGTATTTGATGGAAACGTGTGTAAATCATAACCACCGACATTGAATTGGTGTTCACCTTATTAAGAGACTAGTCTGATGTGATGACTTAATTACATAAAGCATTTTTACTGTGCTGTGTTCAGTTTTTTGGAGTTCAATAAATGAGTTGTTATATCTTCTCTTAAACAAAAAATGCCTTACGTCATTTTCTTTTCAAAAACCTAACAGTATAATTGAGCTTCAAGTTGCCGGGAGTGAACATCACTAATAGTCTGTTCTGGTCCAACCATGTTGATGTCATGGCCAAGAAAACTCAGGCATGTTGACTCTGAAAATTTTTTATCAATGCACCATAGAAGGCATCCTATCTGAATGCATCACGGGTTGGTATGGCAACTGCTCTGCACGTGAATATTAGAAACATCAGAGTGTTGTGGACACAGCTCTGTACATCACAGAAACCAGCCTCCCCTCTGTGAGCGTTGTCTATACTTCTTGCTGTCTTAATTAAACAGCCAGTGTAAATAAAGGCACCCACCATGGACATCCTCTCTACATCCAGTCTATCTAGGCCTTCCAAGATGTCCTTGATGATGAGAAGGATTGTGCTCTGGTGAAACTGGCTGAGTCTACGACCATCTGCAGCCTCTTGTGTTCTGTGCATTGGAGCCTCCATACCAGACTGTGATGTAGCCGGTCAGAACAGTCTCCACCGTACCTCTATAGAAATCTGCAAGAATTGTGGTGCTCATGCTTGGAAAGATAAGCCAGGAATCTGTTAAGAAGGTTAACACCAAGAAATGGTTTCCATCAGTTTGCAGATCAGTAAGGGGACAATTCCTGGTTTACCACTCAAGAAAAGAAAGACTAGTAGGCTTCAGAATGTATTATATTGAAAACCTGCTAAATTACAAAGAACTATAGTATATACAACAGTAATTCCTATTTTGCCTGAGTAGTCTATAATTCAGTATTATGTCAGGATGCTGTTCATTGACTATAGCTCAGCATTCAACACCATCATTCCTAAAGTCCTGATTGATACTGAGCCTTGGCCTCTGTACCTCCCTCTTCAATTGCATCTATGACTTCCTAACCAGAAGACCATAATTTATGTGTATTGATAATAATATCTCCTCCTCATTGACAATCAACACGGGTGCACCTCAGGGATGTATACTTAGCCCACTGCTCTAATCGCTCTATACCAGTATCTGTGTGGCTAGGTGTAGTTCAATGTCATCTATAAATTATCTGATGGCAGAATCTCAGATGAAGACAAGAGAGTGTACAACAGAGAGGTATACCAACCAGTTGAGTGGCGTCGCAGTAACAAACTTGTATTCAATGTCAGTAAGATCAAAGACCAAAGAATCAATTAAAGACTTCACCAACTTGGGTGTTCAACCAGTGTGCAAAAGACAATAAAATGTGAAAATACAAAAAAAAAGAATAATAATAGTAGATAAGCAATAATAATTATTAAATAATAAATGAACAATAAATATCAAGAACATGAGTTGACTTGTTTACATAGTGCCCATTATGCCCTGACGTTTAGGGCAGCAATGAAGATCCTCCACCTCTGTCTGTCCTTGGCCATCAACACCAATTGTGGTCTTGGTCTTGACAGTCTTTAGGGCTTCCTCCATCATATCAGTAGCTTCCTTTTGGTTTTCACTACTGTCAGTCATGCAAGTCTCAGATGGAGACTCAGGAATACCATTGCACACAAGTGTAGAAGGATTTTTCATTGTTGTTTCCACAAATATTTTTTTCACAAGTCAGGGTTGTTAGCCCTAAGATGAATACCCCCAACCAAGAGGACCAGCAGACTTCTTTTAGTCTGGCCTCTACCATTTCACCTGTTTGGCATAGGTGACCCTACCAAGAGTCAAAGCACAAGACTCTGACACCAGCCAACATAGCTTTCCAGCACATTGAGGCATGTAAGCCTCCAAACCACGATAAGGTTGTGGTCCTCTTGGAGGATTGAAGAGTCTTTGACAGTGAGTCCATAGGTTGTGGGAACATTTCTATAATGGGGCAAGTGAAGTTGATTGAAGTTACCCACTTTGGTTCAAGAACCTAATGGTTGAGGGGTAATAACTGTTCCTAAACCTGGTGGTGTGAGTCCTGAGGTTCCTGTATCTCCTTCCTGATGGCAACAGAGAGAAGAGAACAAGACCTGGGTGATGGGATTCCTGATGATGGATGCTGCATTCCTTGACAATGCTCTATGCAGATGTTCTCGTTGGTATGGAGCATTTTACCTATGATGCACTGGACAATCCCACTACTTTTTGTAGGATGTTCTGTTCAAGGGCATTGGTGTTTCCGTACCAGGCTGTGATGAGCTGGTCAATATGTAGATCTATAGAAATTTGTCAAAGTTTTAGATGTCATGCTGAATATTTTCAAACTCTTACGGGAGTAGATGCATTGCAGTGTTTCCTTCATAATTGCACTTATGTGCTGGGCCCCGAGCAGGTTCTCTGAAATAATATCCCCCAAGTTACTGACCCTTTCCACCTCTGGTCTTCTGAAGCACACTGGCATATGGGCTCTATAAAATATTCTATATTCAAGTTACCCACACTCACTGTGTTCCTTTCTCTCTCTCATTTTAATTCCATCCCTCCATGTGCCCTTTTCATTCACTTCTCCCAGCTAGTTCCATCCATCTATTACCAATATCTACTATTTGTCCTTATCCATTTGCCCATCTGATTCCATCTACCCATCATCCCTCCACATTTTAACTTCTGTTTCTACACCCTCCCACCCTACAACCTGGCCCCATCTATTCCCTTTCTTACTTCTACTTATCCATCTCCACCTATCACTCTCTAAGCACTGTCTCCTGACTCCAGCTCTCCACCTCTCCCACCTGCTAGAATCTTTCCTGTAATACCATGGGTCCTTAGCTTGTTAAGCAGTTTCGTGTATGATACCTTAGCAAAGGTCTTCCGAAAATCCAATTACATTACATCAACCAATTCTCCTTTGTCTATCCTACTTATTTCTTCAAAGAATTCCAACAGATTTGTCAGGCAAGACTTGCTCTTGTGGGAACCATGCTGACTATAGCCTGTCCCTTCATTTGCCTCCAAGCACCCTGAGACCTCATCCTTAATAATCAACAACATCTTGCCAACCACTGTCAGACTAATTGGCCTATAGTTTCCTTTCTTCTGCCTCTCTCCCTTCATGAAGAATGGACTGACATTTGCAATGTTCCAGTCTCTCGGAACCATTCCAGAATCTAGTGATTCTTGAAAGATCATTACTAATGTCAACATGATCTCTTCAGCTGCTTCTTTTTGAACTCTGGGTTTACACCATTTGGTCCACGTGACTTACCTACCTTCAGACCTTTTGTCTCACAACAACCTTCTGTCCAGTTATGACAACTAACGCCTGGAGCTTTCACCCAACCGCTAGTGTCTTCCACAGTGAAGACTGATGCAAAATACTTGGTCAGTTGAACCGCATTTCACTGTCCCCCATTACTACTTCCCCAGCGTCATTTTCCAGCATTCTGATATCCACTCTCGCCTTAACGAATCTGAACAAACTTTTGGTATCCTCTTTAATATTATTGTCTAGCTTACTTTCATATTCCATCTTTAACTTCTTAATGACTTCTTTAGTTGCCTTCTGTTAGTTTTTAAAAGCTTCCCAATCCTCTAACTTCCCATTAATTTTTGCTCTATTATATGCCGTCTCTTTGGCTTTTATATTGGCTTTGACTTATCTTGTTAGTCACAGTTGTCTCATCTATCCTTTAGAATATGTCTTCCTTTTTGTGATGTATATATCTTGTGTCTTCCAAATTGCTTCCAGAAATTCCAGCCATTGCTGCTCTGCCATCATCCCTGCCAGTGTTTTTTTTTCCAATCAATTCTGGCCAACTTCTCTCTCATGTCTCTGTAATTCCCTTTACTCTACTGTAATACTGATACATCAGACTTTAACTTCTTTTTCTCAAATTTCAGGATGAATTTGATCATATTATAATCACTTTCCCCTCAGGGTTCTTTTAGCTTATGCTCTCTAATCAATTCTTGTTCAATGCACATCAGCCAATTCAGAATAGCTGATCCTCTAGTGGGCTCAATCACGAACTGCTCTAAAAAGCCATCTCATAGGCACTCTATAAACTCTTCCTCCTGTAATCCAGCACCAACCTATTTTTCCCAAACTAACTGCACATTAAAGTCCCTATGGACTATTGTAGCATTGCCCTTTTGGCATGCATTTTCTATCTCCAATCACAATTTGTAGACCATATCCTTACAATTGTTTGGGGATCTGTAAACAACTCCCATCAGTCTTTTTCACACTTCCAGAGCTCTATTCACAATGATTCAACATCTCCTAACCCTATGTCACCTCTTTCTAAGAATTTGATTTCATTTTTTACCAACGAAGCAATACCACCCCATCTGCCTTCCTGCCTATCCTTCTATCCTTTTGATACAATGTGCATCCTTCGACATTAATCTCCCAGCTCAACGTATAATTCTCCGTAACTTCTGCCACCTCCAACAGGATCCCACTACCAAGCCCCTTTTTCCCTTCCCGCCCCCCTGCTTTTCACAGGGATTGCTCCCTACGTGACTCCCTTGTCCACTCATCCCCCCCATCCCTTCCACCGATCTCCCTACCGGCACTTATCCTTGTAAACAGAACTACACCTGCTCTTACACTTCCTCCCTCACCACCATTCAGGACCCCAGACAGTCCTTCCAGGTGAGGCGACACTTCACCTGTGAGACGGCTGATGTGGTATACTGTGTCCGGTGCTCCCGGTGTGGCCTTTTATATATTGGCGAGACCCGACGCAGACTGGGAGACCATTTCGCTGAACACCTACGCTCGGTCCGCCAGAAAAAGCAGGATCTCCCAGTGGCCACACATTTTAATTCCACATCCCATTCCCATTCTGATATGTCTATCCATGGCCTCCTCTACTGTCAAAATGAATCTAAATTCAGGTTGGAGGAACAACACCTTATATACTGGCTGGGTAGCTTCCAACCTGATGGCATGAACATTGACTTCTCTAACTTCTGTTAATACCCCTCCTCCCCTTCTTACCCCATCCCTGACATACTTAGTTGTTTGCCTGTTCTCCATCTCCCTCTGGTGTTCCCCCCACCTCCTTTCTTTCTCCCCAGGCCACCCGTCCCATGATCCTTTCCCTTCTCCAGCTCTGTATCACTTTCGCCAATCACCTTTCCAGCTCTTGGCTTCATCACACCCCCTCTGGTCTTCTCTTATCATTTCGCATTTCCCCCTCCCCCCACTGCTTTTAAATCTCTTACTATCTTTCCTTTCGGTTAGCCCTGACGAAGGGTCTCGGCCCGAAACGTCGACAGCGCTTCTCCCTATAGATGCTGCCTGGCCTGCTGCGTTCCACCAGCATTTTGTGGGTGTTGTTGTTTGAATCTCCCAGCTCTAATCTTCTTTCAGCCATGATTCAGAGATACCTACAACATCATATCTTCCAGTTTTTAACTGTGCTGCAAGTTTATCTACCTTATTCCATATACTGCACATATTCAAATTCAACACTTTCAGTCCGGTATTCACCCTTTTTGAATTTGTCCGCTTCTTACATTGCAGCTCATCTTGTTGACTGCAGTTTTGCCCCATCAACACCCTCTCCTCACTACGCATTGCCTTTGTTTGTAAACCTGCCGCATCTTCATCACTATTATCTGCCTTTCCTATGATACATCTGGCATTGAAATATAGGCAGCTCAGGTCACTAGTCACACTATGCTCAACCTTTTGATTCCTAACTTTACCAGAGATCTTACCAACATCTGCCTCCACCACATCATCACTAACTGTTCTGGCACTCTAGATCCCACCCCCCCTGCAGCTCTATCTTAAATCCCACTGTGCAGCATTAACAAACCTTCCCGCTAGGATATTAGTTCTGCTCCAGTTCAGGTGCAAACTGTCCTTCTGTACAGGTCCCACTTTCCCTGGAAGCAAGCCCAGTGATCCAAAAATCTTATGCCCTCCTTCCTAAATCAACTTCTTAGCCACAAATTAAACTGTATAATCTTGCTTGTTCTGGCCTCAGTAGCATGGGGCACGGGTAGCAATCCTGAGATCACAACCCTGGAGGACCTGCCCTTGAACTTAGCATGTAACTCCCTGAACTCCCTATGCAGAACCTCGTCACTTATCCTACCCGTGTCATTGGTACCTACATGAACCATGACTCATGGCTGGTCACTTAAGAATGCTGAGCACTCAATCTGAAATATTCTGGACCCTGGCACCCGGGAGGCAACATACCATCGGAAATCTTGTTCTCACACACATGTCCATTCCCCTAGCTAATGAATCCCCTATCACCTCAACAGGCTCCTTCTCTCCCCTTATCTCTTGAGACACAGAGGCAGATTCAGTGCCAGAGATACAACAACTGTGACTTTCCTCTGTTCAGTCATCCTCCCCATCCAACAGTATTCAAAGAAATATGCTTGCTGTTAAGGGGAATGGTCACAGGGTTATTCTGAACTGGCTCCTTAACCCCTTTCCTGTTTTCCTCCACAGATACTGCCTGACCAACTGAATGTATTTATTTAATTTGTTTAGAGATACAGCGAAGTTACAGACATTTCTGGCCCAACTCTGAGGGGTTTAGATTGGGTAAATGCAAGCAGGCTTTTTCCACTGAGGCTGGGTGGAACTACAACCAGAGGTCACGGGTTAAGGATGAAAGGTGAAACGTTTGAGGGGGAACTTCTTCATTCAGAGGGTCGTGAGAGTGGAATAAACTGCCAGCACAAGTGAGGCCTGTGAGCTCAATTTCACCATTTGAGAGATGTTGGGATAGGTACACGGATGGTAGGGGTATGAAGGGCTATGGTCCCAGTACAAGTCATTGGAAGTAAGCAGTTTAAATGGTTTAGCATGGACTAGATAGGCCAAAGGCCCTGTTTCTGAGCTGTATTTTTCTATGACTACAGCCTAATTATATCCAAATGATCGATTAATCTACTAACCCGTACATCTTTGGCGGGTCCCACAGGAAACCCACACAGTCACTGGGAGAACCTGCAAACTCCTTACAAACAATGGTGGAATTGAACCTGAGTCACTGTTGCTTTAATAGTTTTACATTAATCACTATGCTACTATGCCAAAATAAGTCAGCGCAGGAACAGGATCTTCAGCCAACAATGTCTGCACAAAGCATGATGCTAAATTAAACATATTTTTTCTGCCTGCATGAGATCTATATCCCTACATTCCATGCATATGCATGTACAGTACGGTGCAAAAGACTTCAACATGTATACATTACATGGCTAGGGTGTCCAAGACTTTTGCAAAGTACTGTATTTGTCAATGTGGAGTGGACAGCAAGTTTGCAAATCTGGTGGGGGCAAAGGATGTTGTGAATGGTGAGGGTGCAGTGCTACGGGAGGGGTGTGGGACAGGTGGCAGAGAAGGAGTGCCAGGGGCGGAGGTGTGGGGGGAGAGTGCAGGCACACCCAGCCCTGAGACACCAGGGAAGGTCACTTGATTCCAAACAATTTGTTTGTTGATCATTACAGATGCCTTTCTGGTGCTTCCCGCTCCCTCACCTCTCCTTTCCCCTTTTTGCAACCATGATTCCTCTCTCCCTGCCCCCTTCCCACTTTCCGTCTGCAATAGAGACCCATATCAGAATCAGGATCATCATTGCTCACATATGTCACAAAATTTCTTTGTGGCAGCAGTACAGTGCAATACATAAATTACTACAGTACTGAGCAAAAGTCTTAGGCACCCTAGCTCTCTACATATGCCTGACAAACCTGACTAAAAACCACCACTAAGCCACTGTCATCCTCTTTTCTCTTTAAAGATACAAATGGCCAATGGGCATTCAAATTAATTGTTTTGATATAGGAGAATACTTTGTCAGTAGCTAAAAGATTAAAAGATTTCCATAATTTTCAATATCCTAGAATTTTTGTATAAAATATACAGTACCAGCAAGTGGCCACTCAATAGATATGACTATGTGTGTGTAAGGCTCTGTGTTTGACTCAGCCACATTAAGGAAATGATACATAATAAGATTACAAGACTATCAGTGAGAAGAGGAAAACCTTGTTTCATCCATCTAGAATACCTCTAACTTCCTTCCATTTCATGCAGATTTATTTCTTAGCAATTACTATCACATTTGAGAATAGCCCGAGGAAGATGTGGCCATTTGCTACAAAATGAAACTTGAAAAGAAGTTCCAGTGCCAATATGCCTCTGGCTCAGATCGTAAGCTTTACTTGACCAGCACAATCCTTCCATAGTCTCAATCTGAAACATTGCTAATTCCTTCCCCTCCACAAACGCTGTCCACCCTCCGAGTTCCTCCAGTGTCTTGTTTTTGGCTCCAGGTTCCTGCATGTGCATTCTCTTGAGTCTCTTTTGTTTTAATCTGTTGTAAATTTTGGGTCTTCACCTGAGCCCATTAAGTGGATCCACGTCCATAAATAAGATTTAAAACTAGAGTTCGAGGTCAACGGTTAAGGGTAAAAGGTGAAATGTTAAAGGGAAGCATTGGGAGAACTTCTTCACTCAGAGGGTGGTGAGTGCGTGGAATGAACTGCCAGTGGATGTTGTGGATGTAGATTAAACTTCAACATTTAAGAGAATTTGGGTAAAGTACATAGGTGGGAGGAATATGGAGGACTCTCATCCAGGTGCAGGTTTATGGGACTAGGCAGAATAATATCTTGGCATGGACTAAATGGGCCAAGGGGCCAGTTTTAAGCTGTAGTATTCTATGTCTCTGTGACCCTAAGATTATATCCATAAATGTAAATGATGAAGATCCAGAAACATAGAACCATAAAAGAAGATGATGGGTGGAACATGAAAGTAAGGAAGGACAAACCAATAAATGTAGACACAGCAAAGAGTTAAATTGTACCTCAGAGACAAATTTCAAAACGGCAAAAAATGCAGGACTGAAGATGCTGTATTTAAATGTGCATAATGTTCAGAATAAGATGGACGAACACATGACGCAATGAGAAAGTGGTTGGTCTGCTACTGTGTGCATCACTGAGACATGGCTGAAAGAAGGCCATAGTTGGACGATTAACATCAAAGGATATCCTTTGTGTCAAAAGGCTTCCCAGGTGGCAGCCTGACAGCAGAGCAGAAATGGCTGAAATTTCTGGAAATAGTTCACAAAGCACAGGATTGACATGTCCCAAAGAAGAAAAAAGTTTTTGAATAGCAGGGTTAGAGAACCATGGCTGACAAAGGAAATTAGGGACTGCATAAAATCCAAGGAAAGGGCATATAAGGTAGCAAATCTGAGTGGAATGTTGCATGATTGGGAAGCTTCTAAAATCCAACAAAAGGCAACTAAAAGAGTTATAAGAAAGGAAAAGATTAAATATGAGGGCAAATTAGCTAGTAATATAAAGCAGGATATTAAAAGGTTTTTTGCAGGCATATAAAGAGTAAAAGGGGGGTGAAAGTTCATATCGGACCACTGGAAAATTATGCTGATGAGGTAGTTATGGGGGACAAAGAAATGGCAGATGTACTTAATGGGTACTTTGCATCTGTCTTCACTGTTGAAGGCAATAGCAGTGTGCTAGTGGTCCATGAGTGTCAGAGAGCAAGAGTGAGTGCCATTGTTATTACAAAGGAAAAAGTGCCTGGCAAACTGTAAGGTTTTAAGGTGGATAAGTCACCTGGACCAGATGAACTACATTGCAGAGTCCTGAGAGAGGTTGCTGAAAAGATAACTGATGCAATAGTCATGATCTTTCAAGAACCACTCGATTCTAGTATGGTCCTGGAAGACCGGAAATTTGTATATGTCACCCCATTCTTTAAAAAGGGAGGAAGACAAAAGGAAGGAAATTACAAGACAGTTAGCCTAACCTCAGTGGTTGGAAAAGCATTGGAGTCTATTATTAAGGACGAGGTTTCAGGGTAATTTTGGAGACTAATGATGAAATAGGTCAAGGTCTGCATGGTTTCTGTAAAGGAAAAGCTTGCCTGACAAATCTGTTAAGAGTCCTTTGAGAAAATAACAAGCAGGGTGGACGAAGGAGAGGCAGTGGATGTCATTTACTTAGATTTTCAGAAGACCATTTCATAAGGTGCCACACATGAGGCTACTTCACAAGATAAAATCCTATGGCACTACAGGAAAGTTATCGGCATGGATAGAGGAATTGCTGTCAGGCAGGGCACAGTGAGTGGGAATAAAAGAGGTCTTTTCTGGTTGGCTGCCAGTGACTAGTGGTGTTCCTGAGGGTCAGTATTGGGACCACTACTTTTCACATTGTTTGTCAATAATTTGGATAGTGGAATTGATGGCTTGGTGGCAAAGTCTGAAGATGATACGAAGATAGGTGAAAGGGTCGGTAGTGCTGAGGAAGCAATGTGATTGCAGGAGGATTTAGACAAATTGGAAGAATGGGCAAAAGGTGACAGCTGGAATACAGTGTTGGGAAATGTGTGATCATGCATTTTGGTAAAAGGAACAATAGTGCAGACAATTATCCAAATGGGGAGAATGTTCAAACATCAGAGGTGCAGGGGGATTTAGGAATCCTCTTGCAAGATACCCAGAGTGTTAGTTTACAGGTTGAGTCTGTGGTAATGAAGGCAAATACAATGTTGGCATTTATTTCAAAGGGAATAGAATATAAAAGCAAGGAGATGATGCTGAGGTTTTATAAGACAATAGTCAGACTGCATTTGGAGTGTTGTCAACAGTTTTGGGCCCCTTATCTCAGAAATGATGTGTTGCCGTTGGAGAGATTCCAGAGGAGGTTCATGAAGACGATTCCGGGAATGAAGGAGTTAACATGTGAGGAGCATTTGGCAGCTTTGGGCCAGTACTCACTGGAACTTAGAAGAATGCATGGGGACCTCAGTGAAGCCTTCTGAAAGTTGTAAGGACTAGATAGGGTGGATGTGAAGGGATTGGTTCCAATGGAGGGACCATCCAGGGTACATCCTCAATACTGAGGGGCAGCCTTTTGGAACAGAGATAAGGAGAACTTTTTTTTTGCTAGAGAGTAATAAATCTGTGGAATGCTCTGCCACAGACTGTGGTGGAAGCCAAGTCCGTAAGTATATTTCAGAGAGAAGTTGATAGATCCCTGATTGGTCACGTCATCAAAGGATATGGTGAGAAGGCAGGTGTATGGGTAGAGTGGGATCCAGAATCAGCCATGATGGAATGACGGAAAAGACTCCATGTGCTGAAAGGACTAATTCTGCTCTTATGTCTTATGGCCTTATGGTCTTCCATCATTTTTTTAACCTCTGATAATCTAATATCTGTGGGTGGCAAATTATTGGAACCAGTTCTGAAGGACAGGCTTGACCTTTACTTGGAGAGACGATAACTAATCAATGGAAGCCAGCAAATCTTCAATAATCGGAGATTGTATCTGACTAATTGGATTGAGCTAATGAGTCAACAAAAGAGTTGTGCAGTTGACACACATCTACCCCACGGGACATTATTCTAAGTTTAAGGTTATGCATAATGAATGTCTGAAGTACTGAGCTGCATAAATCCAAGGATTGCTGAAAATAACCGGCCTAACCATATGGGGAGCAGTGAGAGAGAGTTCACCAAAGCAAGGCCCAATGGTATGTTCTTTCATGAGCAAATGCCAAACTGCTGCTGTTTTTCAGTCAAGTGTGGCATTTCCATTTATGGAAATAAACTGTGAGGTTAGGAGATACCTGAGGGAACTATCATCCAAAAATGCTCTCACAAGTCACATGACTACCTGCCATGGAAATATATTGCCATCCCTGCATGGCTATTGGGTCTAATCCTGTCTGATAACATTGTGAGAGATCCTCCAAAATACACACTTTACCTGTTCCGGAGAAAAACTGGTGGAGATTCCATTCTCATTGCTATTTCTCAGCCAGAATTTCAAAATGTGCAACGGAAAAGATAACTGGCCATGAATGCCTCATCTCAGGACAACCAGAAACTGTTCCTAACCTTTCCCACTCCACTACTGCTCCCCTCTTCCCCCCCCCCCTCACTGTGAAAGTCAGGATAGATGTGATCTCATATGTTTGATAACGATAATCACGGCTTCAAAAGATGGTTTCAAAATCGTTCATACCCTGAGATGATTATAAAAGATAAATAATGGATTTACAATGAATGAGTCATCTTCTTAATTTCTAGGCTGATGTTTTGCAGGAACATTTTTTAATGGTACAAAGTAAAGAGGATTCTATTATCTATTCTTTCTTCCAGCAGCGCTTTATGTAGTTACATAATGGGGAAATTGTTAATTGTTGATTAGATCTGAAGTTTTATTACATATTTCATCTCCTTCCTCTTTGATCTTTTGCACAAAACTAAGTATTTTACACTTGCTGATTATAAAGACTGTAAGACCATAAGACATAGGAGCAAAATTAGGGCATTTGGCCCATTGAGTCTGTTCTGCCATTCAGTCATGGCTGATCCTTTCTTCCCCTCCTCAGCCCCACTCCCCAGCATTCTCCCCATAACTTTTGATGCTGTGTCCAATCAAGAACATATCAATCTCTGCCTTAAATATACAGACAGACATACCTTATTGATTCCGAGGGAAATTGGGTTTTGTTACAGTCGCACCAACCAAGAATGGTGTAGAAATATAGCAATATAAAACCATAATTAATTAATTAATTATAGGTAAATTATGCCAAGTGGAAATAAGTCCAGGACCAGCCTATTGACACTCCAAGGGAGGAGTTGTAAAGTTTGATGGCCACAGGCAGGAATGACTTCCTATGACGCTCAGTGTTACCTCTCGGTGGAATGAGTCTCTGGCTGAATGTACTCCTGTGCCTAACCAGTACATTATGGAGTGGATGGGAGACATTGTCCAAGATTGTCCAAGAAGATACCCAACAACCTGGCCTCCACAGCTAACTGTGCTAAAAAAATTCCACAAATTTACCACACTCTGGCTAAAGAAATTTCTCTGCATCTCAGAATTAAATGGATGCCCCTCTATCCCAAAGCTGTGCTCTCTTGTCCTAGACTCCCCCACCATGAAAAACATCCTTTCCACATCTACTCTGTCTAGGTCCTTCAACATTTGAAAGGTTTCAGTGAGACTCCCCCCTCACATCCTTCTAAATTCCAGGGAGTACAGATCCAGAGCCATCAGATTTTCCTCATATGATAACCCTTTCATTCCCAAATCATGCTTGTGAACCTCCCCAGAACCCGCTCCAATGGCAGCACATCTTTTCATAGATGAGGAGCCCAACACTGTTCACATTATACAAGTTGAGGCCTCACCAGTGCCTTATAAAGCCTCAGCATCACATCCCTGCTCTTAAGTTCTAGACCTCTTAAAATGAATGCTCTTTGTAACTAAGTATTTTAAACTAGCTGATCATAAGTTGACATTCAGAAATATTGTTTTTCTTTTTGACCTTCAATGCGGTAAGAGGCCCAATGAGCCCATGCCACCCTATTACACCCATGTGACCAATTAATCTCCACCACCTTATCTTGGGAATATGAAAGGATACTGCAGCACTCGGAGGAAGCCCACATGGTCACAGGGAGAATATACAAACCCTTTACCAACAGTGCTGGAGCTGAATTCAGGACTGTAATAACATATTATCTGATGTTACTTGTCTATACTGCCTTCACCCTAGCATTAGGCCCTGGGTCACGAATGCAACCCAATTCCTACACACAATCATACAGTAGTACAGCACAAGAACAGATTTTTCAGCCCATGATGATGTTCTGAATTAAGTTAATAATGCCTAATTACACTAATCCCTTCTGCTTACAAATGGTTCATACCTCTCCATTCTCGTATATTCATGTGCCCATCGAAAAACCTCTGAACTAATTAAATCATGGGAAATCTGAACTTTGGTAGAATCAGAATAAGGAATATTAACACTGACATACTGTACTGTGCAGAGGTCTTAAGTACATATATATATATATATATATATATATAGCTAGGGTGCCTAAGACATTTGCACAGTACTGTATTTGTAAACGTGGAGCAGACAGCAAGCTTTAAATCTGGCAGGAGCAAAGGATGTTGGGAATCGCAAGGGTGGAGCACCATGGGAAGGGTGTGGGACAAGTAGCAGAGTAGGAATGCCAGGGATAGGCAGAGTGGAGCAGGTGCAGAGGCACCCCACCCTGAGACACCAGGCAAAGTCATTTGATTCCAAACAATTGGTTGATCGATCATTACAGAATGTCTCTCTGGTGCTTCCCACTCCCTCCCCTCTCCCTTCCCCTTTTTCCCATCCATGATTCTCCCCTTCCTGCCCCCTTCCCACTCTCAGTCCACAACAAAGAACCATATCAGAATCAGGTTTATCATCACTTACATATGTCATGAAATTTGTTTTTTCTTGTGGCAGCACACAATGCAGTACAAAAAATTACTATGGTACTGTGCCAAGGTCTGGAGCACCCCAGCTGTTGTATGTATGTGCCCAGGACTTCTGCACAGTACTCTTTGTTGTTACATGGCAGCAGTATTGTGCAATACATTAAAAATCTATAAATTACAATGGAAAAATGGGTAAAATAAGAATTAAGTAGTGCAAAAAGAGACCAAAAATAGTGTTCATTGATTCACTGTTTGTTCAGAAATCTGATGGGGAGGGGAAAAGCTGTTGGTAGCATTCTGCCTCTGGTATCTGTGCCTGCTCTTACCCAGATCTCAACATTTTGTTCTCTTTTCAGTGTTAAACAGATTTATTAACAATGTGCTCTATGATGTGAACTTTGTTGGCAGCAGTACAGTGCAAAGACTTAACATTTGCTGCAAATTACAATAAAATAAATAACAAGCAAGAGAAAATCTGCAGATGCTGGGAAACCAAACAACACAAACAAAATGCTGGAGGAACTCAGCAGGCCAGGCAGCATCTATGGAGAAAAGTACAGTGGACATTTCAGGCCGAGACATTGACTGTTCTTTTTTTTAATTAACTAAATAATCGCTAAAATGGGATTGATGAAGTAGTGTTAATTTATCCACACAGCAAGGCCTCCAACCCAGGGCATGCCGTCTACTGGCCTCCAGCCTCCAGTGGACTCACAGACATCAGACATCAGGCTTCCAGACAAGCCACTCTAGGAGCCTTGACCGTTGAGCCTCAGCTTCTGCTTGAAGCCCCTGGAGCAGCATGTCCTGACGTCGGAGGCCCAATGTCAGAGTTAGATCCAGAAGAAGATGGCGACAGCAAACAAAGCAGCCAAAAGCAATGTCCTCAAGACAGATCAAGGAGCAATTCCTCTCACTTCTTCCGCAGCTTCTTTTTATTTCAGGTACGGTTCCACTACTGTTCAGGCCTGTAACTGGCCATGTGATTTCAGGCTAATTGTGCTTTCTGGCGCTTTGCTGTCCCTGAGAAGTTTCCACCAGGCTGCAACCAAAGCATGCAGCATGGACATGAGGTGCAGGCCCATGGTCGACTCCATCTCTCGCCAGTCTCGCCGAGGAAGACTGAAATCATCGAGGCAGGTGCAAAAGTGAGTGTTCAGCACCATCTACCAGGCTCTTGCTGACTGCTGCTGGAGGTCTCTCCGTGTGGCATTCTCTCACTTGCTGCTCCTGAGGGAAGGTGCTTGCATTCGATTAATCGCTCTCTCTCTCTCTCTCTCCCTTGACAATATCAGCGGATGGGACCAGAGCAAGGTTTCATCAACACTGATTGTAGATTTGGACTCTATTTCAGCTTTTATGATGTCTCCTCTTTCTAGTTCCAGCTCTGGTTACTCTTTTTTTGTTGTTATAACTATCGGGTGATTTTTAAATCGGGCAGCCTACAGATAATGAACACTGAACTGGACTGGAATATGCATCCTGTGTTTTTCATTTTTTTTTGTGTTGCCGTTTGCGCAATTTTTTTTGCCTGTGGGGGGAGGAGGGTTGAGGCTTGATGTTTTTCTTTGAGTGGCTTGGCTCCATGGTCATCTTTGTTTTGTGACTGTCTGTGAGGAAGATGGATTTCAGGGTTGTGTACTGCATAGATAATTCAGTAATACAGTAACTTTTAAACTTTTAATCTTAACTTTTTATCCCGTTCCAAGTAACAGTACCATAGAATATGAATCCACCAATCATTTAAACTGTCAAGGGAAACAATCTTAACCAGCTATAGGACAGAATAGGAAAACCATTCACTCTCCTGAGTCCATGCCAGCATATTGAGGTTATTTTCACCTCTGTTTTTGTTCAAAGCTTTGCAGATGTGCTGTTCAGGAGCTCAGCCAGCAATCTTAAAGTATCAACACCCTGCCTGTCACACCCTTTCATGCAGTGACTTTGTAGAGGGAAATAAATTGCTTCTATATTCTCTACATCATCCATCTAAAATTTATGTCTGCTGGTCCTCAACCTCTTAACTGAACCAAACAGACCTTTCCTGTTTACCTACCCCGTTTCAAACTCTCATAAGTTAATGTTGAACATCAAATAGACTTTAAAGCTTGTTCCCCCCTTTAAACTAGTATTAAATGAGTCCTTAGCTGCACCACTCACTTAGGATAAATAATTCAATGTCATTAACACACAATACTTCAGAGTGCTTTTAGAATCATTATGATGAAGAAGAAACTCATTTGACCCACCATTCCTCAGTCAAAACACAGGCTCAAAGAGTCATACCACAAGGAAACAGTCATTTTGGCCCAACTGGTCCATGCTGACCAAGATTTCCATCTAGTCAAGTTTGGCTCATATCCCTCTGTAAGTTTCCTATCCATGTACCTTCAGATGTACTTGCCTCATCCACCCCAAGCCTCTCTTGGCAGTCCATTCAATATACTGACCACCTCAGCTTGAAAAAAAATTTTATTAAATCTTACCACTCCTGCCTTAAATCTATGCCCTTGAATTCTCAATAACCGAACAAATATTGTGAGAATTGACTCTATACGCTTCTTGATTTTCTACTGAGTGGCACGGTCCAGATATGTCGATACCAAAGGAGGTGTAAAGCACTTCCTTCCTCCACTAGTCTGAATGTTACCCTTGGGCAAGGTACAGCACCTGCTTAGCCCACCCTGACCAGTATCACATAAAACTATGGGAGCAGATGGTGGACAGTCGTATGTCCCTCTGGTGCCCATCACAAGTCCTGGGTATGTGACCACAGACATCAAGCAGACAATCTGTGATGAGTATTGATAATGGCTGGAAGTTACTCATCTTGTAAAGGCACTGCCCAGAAGAAGGCAATGGCAAACTGTTTCTGTAGAAAAATTTGCGCGTAGCAATCATGGTCATGGAAAGACCATGATTGCCCACGTCATATGACACGGCACATAATATGATGAATTTATACACTCCTGTATACTTACTTACTGCCTGTTATGCCACTCGAGTTTAGGGCAGTAATGAAGGCCCTTCATCACTGTCTGTCCATAACATCATAACACAGATACTGAAGGATTCTTCATTGTGTTTTCCATAGTAACTTTTTTTGGTCAGTCATGGTTGCTAGCTCTGAGTTGAGCCCCAAAACCAGGAGTACAGGTGGACCACTCTTAGTCTGGCCTTTACCCTTTGACCTGTTTGGCATGGGTGACACTACCAAGAGTCAAAACACAAGGGCCTATCTCCAGCCAACATGGCTTTCCAGATCACTGAGGCATGTGGTGTTGATGCCAGATGGCACGGTTTGAGTATGTCAAAAACTGTTGAACTCCTGTGATATTCAGGGACAACAGTCTCTAGAGTTTCCAAAGAATGATGTGAGAAATAAAAAGAAACATCCAGTGAGTAATAGTTCTGTGGGTGAAAATGTCTTGTTAATTAGAGAGATCAGAGGAGAATTGCCGGACTGGTTGAAGCTGACAAGATGGCAACAGTAACTCATGTGTTACAATAATGACTGGTTCCTCAAGGTTATTATAACTGGGGCTGGTAGTGGGGATAAGCTCCCATTTCCTACTAAATGCTCCCAACAGTGTGCACCTCAAGTAGCCTTTGACAACCAAGCTCCCGGCTTCCATGTGTGGCTTAGCTGCTAAGCTCTGCCGAACTGTTTCTAGTGATAGGAGAAGGGGCAAAGGTGGGTTACTGATGCCTTAAAAGCAGTTGCTTCTTGCAGAAAGGGCTCGACAACTGCTATATTGCTCTATGACTGTAGTGTAGTACAGACAGACAATAAGGTTCCAAGGCCAAGGTAGATTGTGAGTTCAAGAGCCCATCTTATCATAATAGGGAATTGTTCACTAGTCATATAACAGCAGGATAAAATTCAGGCTCCCCCCACCCCCCCCAACCTTCCCTCTCAGTCTTGAGGAAGGGTCTTGTCCCGAAAACATCAACTGTTTACACTTTTCCATAGATACTGCCTAACCTGCTGAGTTCCTCCAACATTTTGTGTGTGTTGCTTAAGGTAGAAGCTGCCCTTGAACCTGGAGTACATGCTTTCAGGCTTTTGCATATTTTGCCCAATGGGAGAGAGGAGAAGAGAGAATGTCTGAGGAGGGCAGTGATTTGATTACGGTATGTCGTCTGCTTTATTGTGGCATCAGGAAGTGGGGGTGGCACGGTAGCTTAGCAGTTAGTGTAACACTACCACAGTGCCAGCGACACAAGTTCAATTTCACCACTGTCTGTAAGGAGTTTTTACATTCTCCGCATGACCACGTGGGATTCCTCTGGGTGCTCTGCTTTCCTCCCTCACTCAAAAGATGCAAGGTTTAGTCTGTTCATTGGTGAACTGGATGTAACTGGTTAGCATGGCTTTTCTGAAATGGTTTAGCAAGTTTCTCTGTTCAATGGCATTTACGGACGGGAAATAAATACTGGCCTTTCCAGCAATGACCGCATCAAATATAATAAATGAACAACAAGGAATGTCTTCAGCTCGTTACTGCTTTGAAGCACCACAATAATGCCTCTTCCCTCTTCCACCTCTGCCGAATCCTTTTATCTGGTCTCCTGTGAGGGACAAAGTGGTGAAAAGACCTGAGGCAATAGAAGCAATGCACTGGGGGTTCCACTCCTTAATGCAGTGCAGGAGATTGTCACGGACTCCAGCCTGTCAAGAACTGTTCAGGCTTACTAGTGACTTGATTGCTGTAGCGTACTAAATTATACAGACAGGGAGATGAAATCGAACTGTTCAAAACTGCTCAGAGTCCATGTTCTCTCCCTGATGTAGCATCCACGCCAGGACCACCAGACTCGAAAACAGTTACTTTCCGCAGGCTGTAAGGCTGATCAACACCTCCACCCACTACTTAATCATTTCCATTCGGAGTCACATTATGTGCAGACACTTCTGTGCCTAGTTTCACCTTATCAATCAATCAATCTCTATGTTTGAGTTACCTCATGTATTTACAGTACATTCATTATGTTTTTTTTTAAATTGGTGTGTCTTTATCTTATTGCATTTTTTTTGTGCTGCATCAGATCCAGAGTAACAATAATTTTGTGCTCCTTTATACATGTAGACTGGAAATGACATTAAACAATCTTGAACTAAACAATTCTGAAACAATTTCCACAGAGGTACTGTGGGGGGGCACTCTAATTGGCTGCATCAGTCTGGTATGGGGAGGGGTGGTGCCAGGCTACTGCATAGGATTGAAGTAAACTGCGAAGAATTGTAAATTTAATCAACTCTATCATGGGTACTTAGCTTCCATAGTATCCAGGTCATCTTCAAGGAGCAGTGCCTCAGAAAGGCAGCATACATTATTAAGGACCCACCCAAGGCCTGCCCTCTTCTCATTGCTACCATCAGGAAGGAGAGACAGAAGACTGAAGACACACACTCAGTGACTGAGGAACAGCTTTTTCCACTTTGCCACCTGATTTCTGGACATGGAACACAAGAACACTATGTAAGTAATTTCCTCCTTTTCGCACTACTTATTTTATATATATTACTGTAATTCTCAGATTTCTCTATTGTCAAATATTGCATTATAGTGCTGCCTCAAATTTAACAAATTTCACAACATATGCCAGTGATATTAAACCTGTTTCTGATTCTGAATAAGCCTTTACATCTACTAAGTTTGAAGTCTGCTCTCTGACTAAAATGGGAAAAAGGAAGTGAGTTTAACTCAAACAATGATGCCTCCTACTCACTGTTGAAAACTCTTCCAAAAGAACCAAATGAAATTAGCTTTTCCTCTCTCCATGGAACTGTAACTACTGGGTGTGAATTTACATCAGTTTGTTATTTCCAAGGCTCTTCTCTACAATGTAAACATTGTCGGGTCATATCATCTGCAGAAATTCTCTGATGGCTCTTGTTGGGTGTATAAAGGGAGGGTGGGAGGATGAATACTGGGCCCTGGTGGAGGACTTTGTCAAATGGTGCAAGCTGAATCATCTGCAGCTCAACATCAGTCAGACAAAGGAGATGGTGATGGACTTTAGGAAAACTAAGCCCGCACTGCTCCCTGTTACTATTGGTGGTGAGGACATGGATGTGGTGAGGACCTGCAAGTACCTGAGGGTGGACCTGGATGACAGACTTGAGTGGAGCACCAAACAGAGACTGTGTACAAGAAGGGCCAGAGTTGCCTCTGCTTCCTAAGGAGACTGAGGTCCTTTGGAGTAGGCAGGCCTCTCCTTTACATGTTCTACCAGTCTGTTGTCGCCAGTACAATCTTCTATGTGGTGATGTACTGGGGCAATGGCATCAACACGAGTGATGCCAACAGGCTTAATAAACCGATTAGAAAGCTCAACTCTATTATCAGAGTCAAATTGGACACACTGGAGGCTGCAGTAGTACAAAGGACCCTACAGAAAATCTTGACTTTTCTGGACAATGTTTCTCAAGCTCTGCATGTCACCTTGCATGAATAGAGAAGTGTTTTTAGTAATAGACTAAGAAAGTTGTATCCAAAGAGTGCTATGTGATGTCTTACTCTCTCACATTAGGATCTATAACGAATCAACCTATAGCCAGGGAAGTGATGACCCCTCTCCTGTTAAACTGATTGAGGTAACTTATTTTTTTATTCTTTCTTACCTCTTTCCTAATATTTGTGTATTTGTTTATCTGTATGTAGCCCTGAGTCTCTGTTGGGTGCATAAGTCTAGGGAAGACGATCTCTGGCCCCACCAAACGAATGAGATTGAGGTGCAAAACCTCCTGTTTGTGTGGATGCTGTGTGATGCGTTCCCCTGTTACAGATCAATACCACAAAATAACAGGCAGTACACCATATGCAATTAAATGGCTTAGCTTTATAATTCATAATTTGACTAAAGGATTAGTAAAGTAAAACAAAAAGGGCCCATTTTAATGAAACTGTCTAACGTGCACAAGTCGGAGCTCACAGTTTCCGTTCCGCCAGTCCTCCGTCGATTTCCCCGGGCTGCACCGACACCCGGCCCCACTCCAAGTCCACTCTTTTCAGGTGTCTACAACCTCTCCGTTCTGGCATCTTCTTTCTTCATCTTCCGCCAAACAAAACACCCAGATCACCTCGGTCTCAGGAACACAAGAAAAAACACTCCCTTAATTGGATGGCACACATTCCAAAGGCCCCGCTATCTCTAGCCATAACTTTAGCAGTGAAACCTTTCCCGGGGTGTTACAGGTACACTGTAATGCTACTGTGATACTGTATTTTCCTTTGGGATCAATAAAACATCTATCTATTTCCATGAAGAAAAGCCCCACCACAGATCATGATACATGATTTCGAAGAGTGTGAACTGATAAGATTGGAGTTACATGGAATCCCGGAGGAAATGATAACAACAGGTACAAACAGCACACCTTTCCACTCAGTAAGCTCAAATTCTGTCTCACAAAACATGGAAGTAGTCTTTCACACACACAGAATAAAGTACTACCAGCAAACAAAGCCCTGCCCAGAAGAAGGCAATGGAAAACCACTTCTGTAGAAAAATTTGCCAAGGACAATCATGGACATGGAAAGACCAGGATAGATCATGTCATAGGACATGGTACATAACAAACAAATGAATAATAACAGTGAACTATCTCGAGGAAAGAAGGCTATATTTATACAGTAACAAAAACACAAAACACCGGAGTAACTCAGCAGGTCAGGCAGCATCTATGGAGGGGATTAAGGATTCAATGTATCAGGCAAAGACCCTTCATCAGTCCTGCAAGGGTTATGTCATCTGCCCAATGGGAGAGGGCAGAAGAGAGAACATCTGTGGAGGATTGGGTTCTTTGATCGTATTCAATCACAAACAAGAGAAAATCTGCGGAGGCTGGAAATCAAACCAACGCACACAAAATGCTGGAGGACCTTAGTGGACCAGGTCGCATCTATGTTAAATAGTACAGTTGACATTTGGGGCCGAGACCCTTTGGCAGGTCTAGAGAAAAAAAGATGAGGAGTAGATTTAAAAGGTGGGGCAAGCAGAAGAGAAACACATGGTGATAGGTGAAATTGGGGCTGAGAGGGATAAAGTACAAAGCTGGGAAATTGATTGCTGAAAAAGATTCAGGGCTGGAGAAGGGGGAGGCTGATAGGAGAGGACAGAAGGCCATGGAACAATGAAAGGGGGGGTGGAGCACCAGAGGGAGGTGATGGGCAGGTAAGGGGATAAGGTGAGAGAGGAAAAAGGGGTTGGGGAACAGTAAAGAGGTGGTAGGGCTATTAGCGGAAGTTCGAGAAATCGATGTTCATGCTATCAGGTTGGAGGCCTCCCACATGGAATATAATGTGTTGTTCCCCATCATTGCATCAGTAGAGGAGGCCGTGGATTGACATATCAGAATGGGAATGGGAAGTAGAATTAAAATCTGTGGCCTCTGGGAGATTCTGCTTCTTCTGGTGGGCAGAGTGTCAGTTTCTTTGATTACGTTGGCTGCTTTATCAAAGCATCAAGATAAGCAGAATCCATGGAGCTGAGGTTAGTTTCCCTTATGTGCTGAGCTTGTCCACAAGTTCTCTGCAGTTTCTTGTGATTTCAGGCAGAACAATAGTCATATTAAGCTATGATATAGCAGACATTCTATGGTGCATTGATAAAAATTGTGAGGGTCAAAGGGGACATGTAAAATCTCTTTAGCCATAGCATCTATGTGGTTGTGTAATTGAATGTGGTACTGGTATTGATCTATTATTGTCGCCTTTACTGAGAAAAGGTGAGATGCTTGTCTAGCATTCTGTTCTTTGTTCATTCATTTTGTGCCATCTCATATGACATGGGATCTTATGGTCTTTCCATGACCATGATTGTTCTTGGTAAATTTTTTGACAAAAGTGGTTTGCCATTGCCTTCTCCTGGGCAGTCTTTAAAAAACGGGTAACCTCAGCCATTATCCATTCTCTTCAGAGATTCTCTGCCTGGCATTAGTGTTGGCATAAACAGGACTTCTGATGTGCACCAGCTTCTCACATGACCATCCACCACCTGCTCCCATGGCTTCACATGACACTGATTGGGGACTAAGCAAGTCCTGTACCTTGCCCAAGGGTGACCTGCAGGTTAGTGGAGGGAAGGAGTGCTTTACACCTCCTTTGGTAGAGACATATCTCCATCCCACCTCCCATACAGATCAGATTGCTACATTTCGACCTCAGCATTGTTGATGTTATCAGATGATGGGCACTGCGCCTTTTCCGAGGTTTAATGACCAGCTCCTTTGTTCTGCTGACACTGAGGGAAAGGTTG
Source organism: Hypanus sabinus (assembly GCF_030144855.1). Classification (NCBI taxonomy): domain Eukaryota; kingdom Metazoa; phylum Chordata; class Chondrichthyes; order Myliobatiformes; family Dasyatidae; genus Hypanus; species Hypanus sabinus. The sequence goes on along the minus strand of NC_082712.1, from coordinate 21,196,490 downwards.
AAGACATTACACCAGGTCACAAGGCTCCCTATTTCCTTCCTGTACTCTGACTCATCTTATTTGCGATTCAGCCCACGATGGTGGTGTTTATCTGAAAACTTGTAACAGCTAACTTCTGCTATCAGCAGAATATGGACATGTGGTTGCGAATGTAGAGGAAGTAAGTAGGGAGCTGAGGATGCAATTCTGTGGGGCACCAGTACTGAGAATAATCGTGGTGGTGGTGTCACTTATTGACTGCAGTGTGTTGGTTACAAAGTTGAGGATCCAGTTACCAAGAGCGGTGTTGAGACCCAGGACAGTGTTTGAGGATGGACATGCTCAAATCAGAATTTCAATTTGCATACAGCAAATCGGATGGAGGGTCTCAGTCTGAAACATCGACTGCGTTTTCCTCCACAGATGCTGCATAGACTACTCATGAAGAATGCTGTGATTATGTCCAGATGGTCTATTTCATTTCTGGTAATTGAAGGAGCCACTTTAATCAAGAAATCTGCTTCCTGAAGTAGAACTGTGAGAATTTCCCCTTCTAAGGCAGACATCAACACTGAGATTTCATACTGTTTTTTGAGAACACTTAAATCTGACAGTTCCTGTCAACAACAACCTTGGTAACAACAAGCCGTACACAGAAACTAAGTCTGGATGCAGAGAATAGTGAAGTAATGGAAAATTGGGTAAATTTATCTGCACCAGCTCTTAGACTGTGTTGCAGCTGTCTCAGGCCATGCAAGAGCAAACTATAACAGCAAATTGCATTCTAAACTCATTTGATTCTTTTTTGCTCTTAAAGCAGCAAATTAACCTAGCAACTCATCTTTGGGTTGAGGGAGGGAACCAGAATACGCAGGAGAAACACATGGGTCACATGTAAACTCAGCAAATTAGATTCTTAATTTCAGGTGTGATATTAGATTACACGAAAGTTTTAAATCTCGTGCTCCTACAGAGTCATAAAATTACAGAGCATGGAAAACAGGCTCTTCTGCAGGTGTAAGATGAGAAGAGGCATAGATAGGACGGACAGTGAGAAGTGTCCTTTTCCCAGGGTGGAAATGGCTAATATGACAGGCCATAATTTTAAGGTGGTAGGCGGAAAGAACAGTATAGGGCAAATGTCAGAGGTAGTTTTTTTTTAATATACAATAAATGAACACATTGTCCGGGCAGCGGTACAGGCAGATACTTTATTGCATTGAATTGAATTGACTTTATTTCTTACATCCTTCACATCTTCGGCTGTCCATCGATTTTTGATGATGACCGAGGCCTGGGCAGGGTTAAATGGAAGACCTGCAGTTGCCCAGGCTGCAAGTCTCCCCTCTCCACGCCACCAACATTGTCCAAGGGAAGGGCATTAGGACCCATATAACTTGGCACCCGGTGTCGTCGCAGAGCAATGTGTGGTTAAGCACCTTGCTCAAGGACACAACAGACTGCCTCAGCTAAGGCTCGAACTAGCGACCTTCAGATCACTAGTCCGACGCCTTATCCACTTGGCCACGCGCCACACACACATCCTTCACATACACGAGGAGTAAAAATCTTTATGTTACGTCTCTGTGTAAATGTGCAATGTGCAATTATAGTAATTTATAATATTTTATAATAAATAAGACAGTCAATGTAACACAGAAATACAGTCAAATCAGCGTGAGTTAATCAGTCTGATGGCCTGGCGGAAGAAGCTGTCATGGGGCCTGTTGGTCCTGGCTTTTATGCTGCGGTACCACTTCCTGGATGGTAGCAGCTGGAATAGATCGCGGTTGGTTTAAGAAACACTTAGTCGTATAGATGAAAGAAAATTGGAGGGCTACACGGGAGGCAAGCATTTGATTGATCATACTGTAAATTAAAAGATCAGCAAAACATTGTGGAGAAAAGAGCCTATACTGTGCTGTACAGCTCTATGTTCTCTGCCAACCAAGTTCCCTTCTTGATTTAGTTTAATTTGGCCCATATCACTCTAAATCTCTCCTATCCATATACCTGTCCAAATATCTTTTAAATGCGGTAATCGTGCCCACCTCTAAAGCTTTCCCTGGCAGCCGGTTGTCCCTCACAAAAGAGGGACGTCCATTTAGAACAGAGATGAGGAGGAATTTCTTTAGCTAGAGAGTGGTGAATCTGTGGAATTTGTTGCTACAGGTGGCTGTAGAGGCCAGGTCTTTGGGTATATTTAAGGCAGAGATTGATGGATTCTTGATTAGTCAGGGCATTAAGGGATAAGGAAAGAAGGCAGGAAATTGGGACTGCAAGGGAAATGAATCAGCCATGATGAAATGATGGAGCAGACTCGATGGGACATATAGCCTAATTCTGCTCCTATATCATATGGTCTTATGGCCTTGTTCCATATACACACCATCTGTGTGAAAAACTGTTCTTTGGGTCCCACCTAAATCTTCTCCCTCTAAATCTCTCTTAAACCTACCCCCTCTAGTTTTTAGACTCCCCATTCCTAGGAAAAACACTGTGACCATCTGCCTTATCTATACCATTAACAATTCCATGAGCATTAATAAAGTTAAAGTTTATAAAATCATGTTCACTCTCCTGACTTCCAGGGAAAAGCGTCCCCATCTATCCATTCTGTGCATATAGATCAAATCCTGCAATCCTGGCAACATTTTCATGAAGCTTTTCTGCACTCTTCAACAGGTGTGAAATGTCTTAATGCAGAGTTTACTTGTGACCATGCAATTCTTCCAGGTTCCCTCAGATTGGTCTGCAGCCCAAATAAGTGCTTATAGGTTAATTTGCTGCTTTGGGACATGAGCAGCTCACTGATGGGGTAGACCTGGAGTACTCCAAGTTCTTAATGTCCTTCAGGTTCTTCCAATCGTAAAAAAATATATTTATATAAGCCTCTGTATTGCCCCCCCCCATTTGCCTGGGTTATCATTTGTGTATATTTTGATAATGCTTGAGGATTGCCTCACAAGGATGTACCAGTGCATGAGACCTACAGGCACAGGAACAGAATTAGGCCATTCAGCCCATCAAGTCTGCTCCACCATTCCATCATAGCTAATTTATTAATCCTCTCAACAGATTTTTCTCCCATCTCCCTGTAACCTTTGATGTCCTCACTGATCAAGAACCTACCAACTTCCATTTTTAATATACCCAGTGACTTGGTCTCCACACGCAACACACATTCAATGATTTAGAAACAGTGCTTTCTCTGCCATCAGATTTCTTAACAGCCCAGGAACCCCATCTCATGATTCCTTTTTTTTTGCATTATTTATTGTTCTATCTGGTAACTTATAGTAATGTATTTGCACTGTACCGCTGCCACAAAATAATGAATTCACTACATATAAGACTAAGTCTGATTCAAATAATTCTTTCTTACTGAATATGTAAACAAATATATTCGAAGGAAATTTAACTTTACCACAATATTTAAGTTCCCTTCAGATTTTTTTCCGGTGTGGTATTGCCCTGAAAATGAAATGGAGACTCTAGGACAGATCTTTCCTGTGGGCTTAGTACAGGAAAGTGGCACTGATAATAAAAGATCAGCCTTGATCTTACTAAATGAACAAGGCTGAGGGACCAAGTGACCCATTACTTTTATCTTTGCAACGCCAAGTTACAGGAACACCACATTGCAGGAAGGATGTAATTGTGCTGGAGAAGTTGAAAGGAAATTCATAAAGATGTTGCCAATTACAGAATATTTTAGTTATAAAATATTATTAGGTCGACTGGATTTGTTTTCTTCACTGGGGGCAGGCTTAGTTAACAGTTATTCCTCTGTATGGCCTATTCTAGCTTTGGCCCTTTCCTACCTATTATAATGGAGAAAGAGGCCATGTTTGCAGGTGATACCACCACAATGGGTCATTTCTCAAATAACAATCGGTCAAAGTAGTAGTGCGATCAGTTGAATGGAATATGATGTTCTCTTAGGGCAGGCCTTCCCAACCTAGGGTCCACGGACCTTTTGGTTATAGTTTGGGATCTCCTGTCCTAAGGGGTCTTCAGATGGCTCTAGAGGCCTACCTGGGACAGCGTGGACATGAGAACGTGGTGGCTGTGGTTAGTGATTGGGTCTTTTGGTTACTCATTCTCTCCTTTCCCAGCTGCCGCTTGATCTCTGCAGCATGCAGCGCAGCTCCCTCTTGAACAGATTTCCTTCAGGTGTACCTATTGAGTGCAAAGTCTTCCCTGTTTTTAGAGGTAATCTTGGATTTCTTCAGGGCTGGTTTTTATGTATCTTTGAAGCATTTCCTTTACCCACCAGAAGCTGGCTGACCTTCCCTCAGCATTTTGGGAAGACAAGAGTTAGACATCCAGTTGACATGACCTATCCATCGGACAGATGTGGCATCACGATAGTACCCTTTCCCTCCGTGTTGTCATGAACAAACGTCCTAGCATTGACTTCAGGAAGGTGGGGGGAGTGGCTACTGTGCACATGCTCTTGTTTACATCAACGGTGCTGAGGTTGAGGGGATTGAGAGTTACAAATTCCTAGGAGTGGACACCACTTGTCCTGGTCCAACCACATTGATGCTATGGTCAAAAAAGAGTCCATCTTATCATCCAGACATCCATTCAATATCAGGATAGAATCTCTCCTGTATTCTGTGTTTGCAAGCCGTTGTATCTTCTGTCCGAAGGGAGAGGGGAGAAGAGAGAATATCCAGGATGGGTGGGCTCTTTGATCATGTCGGCTGCTTTACTGAAGCAGGGAGAAGCATAAATAATGTCCGCGGAGGGGAGGCTGGCTCCCATGGAGTGCACAACTCTCTTTCCCATGCCTAAGTCAGCTATATTTGGTCGGCATAGGAGTGGATTCCATTAAAAAGGAAGTACCGGTATGTGGGTTTGAGTTCCTCTCCATGGCTCAGGCCTTTGTATCTACTCCACCATTTCACAAGATCTTGACTGATCTATTGCCTCATGCCTCTTTTTTTGCGTGCATTCCTTGATTCTGGTAATAACTAATGATCTATAAGTCTTGCATATCCTTGTAGTTGAGCCTTCAGAGTCTGCTTACATTAAGAACTTCAATCATTCACTGGTTTTCATGCAAAGGACTTTCTTAGCTAAGTTAAAACAAACAATTCCTGTTTTAAGGCATTACATTCAGAGAAGCATTAGTCCCACAATTATTTGCTGAATACTATAAGATCTTTATACATTTCAACAAGATAGTTTCTTGCTCTTCTAAACTCCAGAGAGTGTAGATCCAGAGTGTTTTCTTCTGTGGCAAACTCCATTTCTTAGTAAGGCTTGCGGGATTCCACCACACACTAACACAGAGGTTTAAGTTATAACATGCACCAAGTTACAGTGGATATCTTTTGTTCGTGTGCTACCCAGACAGATCATGCCATACATGATTCCATTGAAGTAGTAAAAAACAAAAAAGATAACGCAAAATATGGTGTTGCAGTGACAGAGAAAGTGCAGTGCAGGTAGATAAATAAATTATAAGAGCCATGAGGCAGTATATTGGGAGAGTCTGATTTCAGCTTTAACTTATTTCCAAACATTTTTGGGAAGTTTTATTTCCTAAGTTCTTATGTGCTTGTAACAGCTTGCACAAGACAAATTTAATTTTCACATTTTGGTATTTTTTTAGATTGAGATAAGAGGCACATGATGTTGATACAGTGGACCCACCACAATGGGAAACCTCAAGATCTGAGTCATAATAAGCCAATATTATTAGTTCAGAAAATACTAGCTCCAAAAAATAATCACCAGTTGACTTCCATGTTGGTTGAACCTTGTGTTCAGTTAATTTCAATGCTCTTCAGGCAGATTTATTATTCCCCCATCATAAATTTGATGATATTTCCTGAGCCGACATAAACGATAACACAGGGACAAAGAGCAGGAGTCGCTCTGCCATTTAATAGTGTTGTGTCTGATCTTATCTTGGTCTTAGTTAAACTTTTCTGCCTATTCCCTTTAACACTTGACATGGAGCAAAATAGTATCTAACTCCGCCTTGATCATGTTCAATGATTCTGTCTCCACAGCTTTCTAGGGTGAAGAATTCTAAAGATGAGAAAGAAATTTTGCCTGAGATGAGTGAAGGGAACTATCCTCTCAGCTTTGTTGTTCTCAAACACAATCAGATCTTGAGGGAGTCACAGGAAATTGCAAATGCTGTAATCTTGAGCAGCGTCTGTGCTAGGAAAGGAATTGTCAACATTTCAGCTTGAGACCCTGCACCCTTTCATGCATAGAAGCTGCTCATCCAGCACGTTCCTCCAGTAGATTATTTGTCAGCTCAGAATATTTCACTGTTCTGACAAAGAGACTTTGACACTAAAGTTTAATGCTGTTTCTTTTCTTCAGCGTTGACTGCCTGATTCCTTGAATGTTTCCAGCAATTACTGTTTTCACTCACCTTGAAATCTGTAATGTTTTTAAAAAAATCAACTTTCATTCTTTTAAAGTGCAGGCCAATGATCGTAGACCCAGCCTGGATAGCCTTTCTTGATAAGCCCCTTATTTCAAGCCACTTCAAGTTGCAGATATTTGTTCCTACAAGGAATTTTTACTTATATGAATTTCAAGTTCCCTGGTGTAAATATCTCTGAGCATCTAACCTGGTCACAGCATATTGACACAGACACGAGGAAATCTGCAGATGCTGGAAATTCAAGCAACAGGTGAGGCGACATTTCACCTGTGAGTCGGCTGGTGTGATATACTGTGTCCGGTGCACCCGGTGTGGCCTTCTACTGCTTTGCTGAACACCTACGCTCTGTCTGCCAGAGGGGAAGCAGGATCTCCCAGCGGCCACACATTTTAATTCCACGTCCCATTCCCATTCTGATATGTTAATCCGTGGTCTCCTCTACTGTCACGATGAAGCCACACTCAGGTTGGAGGAACAATACCTTATATACCGTCTGGGTAGCCTCCAACCTAATGGCATGATCTCTCTAACCACTGTTAATGCCCCTCCTCCCCTTCTTACCCCATCCCTATTTATTTATTTATTTATTTGTTTGTTTGTTTATTTATCTATCTATCTATCCATTTATGTACGTATATATGTATGTATGCATGTGTGTATGTATGTATGTATGTGTGTATTTATTTATTTATTTATTTATTTATTTGTCTGTTTGTTTGTTTTACCTATATTTTTTCTTCTCTCTTTCCCTCTCACAATAACTCCTTGCCTGTTCTCCATCTTCCTCTGGTGCTCCCCTCCCCCTTTCTTTCTTCCAAGGCCTCCCGTCCCATGATCCTTTCCCTTCTCCAAATCTGTATCCCTTTTGCCAATCAAATTCCCAGCTCTTAGCTTCATCCATCCCCCTCCTGTCTTCTCCTATCATTTTGGATATCCCCCTCACCCTCCCCCTCTCTCTCCCACTTCCAAATCTCTTACTATCTCCTTTTTTCAGTTAGTCCTGATGAAGGGTCTCGACTCAAAACGTCGACTGTACTTCTCCCTATAGATGCTGCCTGGCCTGCTGCGTTCCACCAGCGTTTTGTGTGTGTTGCACAGCATATTGATGCAATTATAAAGAAGGCAAGACAGTGGCTATATTTCATTAGGAGTTTGAGGAGATTTGATTTGTCACCTGAAGCTCCTGAAAACTTTTACACATGTACCATGGAGAGAATTCTGACTGGCTACATCATGGTCTGGTATGGGAGAGGGAGGCTACTGCACAAAATCTAAGTAAGTTGCAGAGAGTTGCTAAATTAGTAGGCTCCATCATGGGTATTGATGACATGAGTATCTGAGACATCTTCAAGGAGCGATACCTCAGGAAGACATCATCCATCATTAAGGACACCCACCTCCAAGACATGACCTCTCATTTTTACTGTCAGGAAGGAGGTACAGAAGCCTGAAGGCACACACTCAGCAATTCAGGAACAGCTTCTTCCCCTCTGCCATCCGATTTCTAAATGTTCATTGAACCCATGGACACTACCTCACTACTTTCTAAAAAATATTTAATTCTGTTTTTGCACAACTTATTTTAACTTAACTATTTAATACACACACATATAAGTCAGCTTTTTTCTTCATTTTTCATGTATTGCATTGTAGTGCTGCCGCAAAGTTCACAAATTTCACCACATTTGCCGATGATATCAAACCTGATTCTGATCAGGATTGACACAACCTTCTATTCAACTGTACCACTTTAATTCCATCTGTTTGTTCTAAATTTGGTGAATGATTGATTTAGTCAGTTAGTCCAATATCAACTCAAGGAAATTCACTCTGTTGTTTGACTGATATATCACATGCGTCTTATCTGAGGGAAATATTTGAGCTGATCAACGTTTTGGCAAAGGAGTTTTCACTTCTGTGACAGTTCTGGTGATAACACTCTGAAAAACTGCACAGTTTAGATCTAATGGAATTATGGTTGCTATCCATTAAGGCTGATTTATAACTCTGGTTAAACATCTGAAAGCAGGAGTCTGATGGAGAGGTATTCAACAGTTGGACTTAAATAAACCCACATTACTACATTCTTGATTCCAACATCTGTGGTCTCTGTGTCTGCAGGAAAATAGGAGTTGGGGTAGACCATCCCTTAGGCTCGTTCCACTTTTTAACATGTTCAGCCTTATATCCTGTATCTCAAAAGTTCAAAATTTATCTCTCTTCATTACTTCTGATCATCTGACTTCCATAACCCTCTATGGTAGAGAATTCCAGAAATTCATTACCCTGTACACAAAGAAATTTCTGTGCATTAATTTTAAATAATGCCCCCTACTACTGAAATCACATCAGTAACACATACCCTGTCATATATCACTTATGATGATATTGAGTTACAGCGCAGAATAGGGCCTTCCAGCCCTTCAAGCCCTGCCACCCAGCAACCCTCAATTTAACCCTCGTCTAATCATGGGACAATTTGCAATGACAGATTAACTTACTGGTACATCTTCAGAGTCTGGGAAGAAACCAGACCACCCAAGAAAACCGATGCATTCCACAGGGAGAACATACAGACTCCTTACAGATGATGTTGGAATTGAACTCCAAACTCCAATACCCCAGTTACTGTAGCTATGGTCTTTTATGACACTTCAAAGCTACCCTCATTCTTCCTTCTTTTCTTCATTCATTCGTTATGTAGTAACCTTCTATGTGAATAGAAAAATAAAAACCCTTCTGTGCCCATTTGACTAATGCAGACAAAGCTAAGCAATACAACACTGGGGATGTTAACTCGATTTCTCTTTCAGCAGGTGCTGCCTGTGTTGAATACTTGCCATGTTTTGTAATTAAGGTCCAATAAAATGAACCTGTTTGAGATCTCCTTTGAGTGGGCTTCAAATACCTAAAATAGTGCGATGTTCTGGGTCGGGGAGTGGGTGACAGATTGCCCCTGCATTTCTTTTTCTTTTTTTTTTGTAATTTTTTTTATTGAAGTTCATCATCAAACAAACACTTCCATAAGATGTATTTCAGACATTGTACTGTTACGTCCGTAGCCCCCTCCTTTGTGAGAATCGCAAGATCACTTGTTGGGTTGGGAAAAGAGACGTGCAGGCTGGCTCGTTTCTCCGGCGATGTAACGCTCTGGGACATGGCCATTGTCTCTTGGAGACAGATTTGTGGATTGAGATGCTCTGCTACGTGAATGCACTCGGGCAAAGTGGGCTGGTTGAGGGAGAGATTGCATCACCCCCAACTTGATTGACATCTATGACCCTACGAGTCAGAATAAAAGAGGGGCTGCAGGAACAACCCTTCAGACGCACCAGAAGAAACGTTAAGCGACCACGTAACAGCAGGAAGTCATCTGAAGGAAGCCACGTGCGTTCGATTCTGTAGCTGGAATCGGTGGCTGGAACCACGGAAAACAGCTTTTAGCTAACAACGGGGAAGCCCGCTCCCCTGACTCAATGGATTGGCATCTTAAAAGACCTGGGGCAAGTTTAAACTGCATCACCTTTAAACCCAACAACGCTGCAGCTTGAACAAACTGATAGTGACTTATCTTTCCATCTGACAATACAGTAACCCCTAGACAACGATAGAGTTATTTCTTATCGGTTATTATTATACCCGCACTTAGATTTAGTATTGACGACGTATATTATCTGTACGTTTGCATTAATCTTATTTTTGTGCCCTTTATCAATAAATACCTTTAAAAATAGTACCATCAGACTTCAACGGACCTCTCTATCTTTGCTGGTAAGTGATCCAGTTACGGGAATTCGTAACAGTACATATATAGCATATAATCATATATATCACAAATCTCCACATAGTATTTATCTGAGGTATACACTTATAGAAAAGAGTGTAAAGAAAAAACAAGCAAAAGGAAAGAACTATGTACGATGAGTGATTTTTTTTTACAACAGATTCATTGATTCGTGAGAATAAAATCAGGCCTCTGAGGCATTATGTAGTTAAACCATTTTTCCCAGTATGAATCAAATTGTTCCAGCTTATGGTTAACAGATGCTGTTATTTTCTCCATTTTGTAAATGTCCATTGTAATTTCCATCCATGCATTTAAAGTTGGGCTCTCCTGTGATAACCATTTCCTAGTAAGAGTCTTCTTACCAGCCACCAACAGTATATTCATTAAATATTTATCTCTTTTCAACCATTCTTGAGGTATATATCCAAAATATAAGGTCTTACTCTCTAAGGGTATTTCACATTTACAGATGTCATGTAGGGCATTGTGTATCCCCCTCCAATAGTTTTTGATAATAGGGCAGTCCAAAAAAATATGATTATCATTTCCAGGTGATTTGCATTTTGATTTCCACAATTTCTCCAGCAAACAGGGAGATTACTTTCATAATAGGATTTCTGAGAGGGTGTAATAAAATATCTTATCAAGTTTTTCCATCCAAACTCCCTCCACTTCTGTGAATTTCTAATGACCAGCACTGTTTATTGTTCTTGTGTTAAAGTGCTTTTGTGGCATTATGGAGGGAAGTTCTAGTTCATTTATAGTTACATTTTAGCTTGTGTTATACAATTATTTGCTTGTGTGTTTGTGGGTCACCATAATGGTAACCAGGATGTGTGATGGTCAACTCCCCCTTCGGTGTGAGACTGGTTGGGTTCAGTCTCTGGGTCATGTTACCCGGTATGTTTTGTGTCTATCACAATAAAACCAGTGTTGAGTGAAAGAGCTTCCTCATCTGTCATTATTGACCAAATGCTCTCCACAATATGCATTTTCTGTTGTAAAGTTGAGGGATACCTCCATGAAGTACCCAGATAGACAAAATATTATGTGACAAAACAGACAACCCCTAAACTGTGTATTGAGTGGCAGAGGTAAGCTTTTAACAATGTATTAATACAGGAGCTGACCACTTGATGGCTTTCCTGATCTCATCATGAAGGTTTCAATGAGCACCAGCTCATGCAAACATTTATCTATTGAATTCCTGGTATTCCTGGTGGCCAAGCATTTTAATTCCAATTAACTTTTCAATTCGGACATGTGGGGCCAAGACCTCCTCTTTTGCCAGAATGAGGCCACTCTCAGGTTGGAGGAGCAACTCTTCATATTTCATCTAAGTAGCCTCAAGGCTGATGGAATGAATGGCAGTTTCTTCAAAATTTCTCCTTCCCCTTTCACTCTTCTTCAAATCCCCACTCTGGCCCTCACTTACCTCTTCTCCTTTCCTGTCCATCATTGGCCCTCCTCCTTCCTTTTCTCGGTTGGTCCACTCTCCTCTCCAATCAATTTCCTTCCTCTCCAGCCTTTTACCTCTTCCACCTACCACTTTCTCGTTTGTACACCTCCTCTCCCCACCTTCTTATTCTGGCATCTTTGCCCTTACTTTCCAGTACTGATGAAGGACTTTGGACTGAAACAATTACTTATTCATTTCCACAGATGCTGCCTGATCTGTTGAGTTTTTTCAGCATTTTGTGTGTGTTGCTCTGGATTTGCAGCATCTGCAGAACCACTTGTGCCTAAGTGTGAGGAGTTGCAATTTAGTAGGACCAAAGAGGTCTTACACAGCAAATGGTAAGGCACTGAGGAGTGATGTAGACCATATGAACCTGGGAATAGAGGTCCATGATTCATTAAAAGTGGTGGCACATTGGTCTTCATAAATCAAAGGATTAAGTACAGGAGATGGGATCTTATGTTGAAGTTGTATAAGACATTGGTGAAGCCTAATATGGAATTTGGTATGCTGTTTTGGTCACTACCTAAGGAAAGATATAAATAGTACAAAGAAAATTTACAGGGTTGTTGCTGGGTCTGGAGAAGCTGAGTTATTAGGAAAGATTAAATAGATTAAAACTTAATTGCTTGGAATTTTGAAAATTGAGAGGTGATTTGATAGAGGTATACAAACTTATGAGGGATTGAGATAGGGTAAAGACAAGCAGGCTTTTTCCAGTGAGATTGGGTGGGATTCCCAACTAGAGGTCAAGAGTTAAGGATGAAAGGTGAAAAGTTCACTCAGGGGTCATGAGAGTGTGGAATGGACTGCCAGCACAAGTAGTGCATGTGATCTCTATTCAATGTTTAAGAAAAATGGTAGGTGTATGGAGGGCAGTGGTCCCAGTGCAGGTTGATAGGAGTAGGCAGTTTAACCGTTCTGCACAGACTAGAAGGGCTGTGTGGCCTGTTTCAGAGCTGTACTTTTCTATGACTCTATTGTCTTCATGTTTCCAATGATACAGGATCAGAATGTCCCATATCCACACTGGATTTGATGGCTTTAAAGTATCCGTGGAAGTTAAAATGATAATTTGCTTATTATTATGACATTTACTGAGGTACAGTTAAAAAACACTGTTTTTGGTGCCATCCACACAAACCATTCCAAAACATAAGTGCATCTCTGTTGTAGAAAGGGAGTGACAATATTACAGAATATAGCGTTACGTTTAACATTACAGAAAAAATGCAGAGCAGGTTTGCAAATAAGGTGCATCAGTCTCCTGGAGAAAACTGAGCAGGTCAAGCAGCATCTATGGGAGGAATGGAACTGTTAATGTTTCAGGTTGAAACTCAGCACAAAGGCAATTTCCTTCCTTCTGTTGATGCCTGGCAGCCTGTCGAGTTCCTGCAGCAGATTGTGTACTGCTCCAGATCCCTGCGTCTGCAGTCCCTTGTGTCTGCAGACAAATTAGAGGCAAGGGCCACAAGGACGTAAACTGAGAGGCTGAGTAAACTTGGGCTGTTTTCACTGTAGCGGCAGAGTCTGAGCGGAGATCCGATAGAGGTTTATAAGATTATGAGAAGCATAGATAGAGTGGACAAACAGTATCTTTTTTCCAAGGATTTAAATGTCTAATACCAGAAGGCATGCATTTAAGATGAGAGGGGTAATTTCAAAGGAGATATGAGGGGCAATTTTTTTTTTATTCAGCGTAGTGGGTGCCTGGAATGTGCAAGTGGTAGGTGCAGAAACATTTGTTACTTTTAAGAAAATGAGAAATTCTGCAGATACTGGAAATCCAAAGGAACATTTACAAAATGTTGGAGGAACTCAGCAGGTCAGGCAGATCAGCAGGAAGGAGGTACAGAAGCCTGACGACACACATTCAGCAATTCAGTAACAGCTTCTTCCCTTCTGCCATCCAATTTTTAAATGGACATTGAATCCATGAACACTACCTCACTACATTTTTATTTGGTTTTTTTTGGCACTATTTATTTTAACTTAACTGTTGAAGTGACATATGCAGTCCCTTGTTACTGTACTTCAGATTTTTCCTCTATATTTGTTCATCATGTATTCAAGACCATAAGATATAGGAGCAGAAGTAGGCCATTCGGCCCATTGAGTCTGCTCTGCCATTCAATCATGGGCTGATCCAATTCTTCCAGTCATCCCCACTTCCCTGCTTTCACCCTATACCCTGTGATGCCCTGGCTAATCAAGAACCTATCTATCTCTGCCTTAAATGCACCCAATGATTTCGCCTCCACAGCCACTTATGGGAACAAATTCCACAGATTTACCACCCTCTGAAGTAATTTTTCCACGTCTCTGTTCTAAATGGACGTCCTTCAATCCTAAAGTCATGTCCTCTTGTCCTAGACTCCCAGGATAATATACCGCTGCCATAAAGTTAACAAATTTCACGACATATACCCATGATATTTAACCTGATTCTGATCTGTGAAATCGAAGAAACACACAAAGATCCTTCATTAGGACTGGAAAGGAAGGGGGAAGATGCCAGAATAAAAAGGTGGGGGAGGAGAAGGAGGAGAGCTGGAAAATGATAGAAGTCAGGTGGGGAGAAAAGGTAGAGGGCTGGAGAGGAAAGAAGAGGTAAGAGGTCAGAGTAGGGAATAAAAGAAGAGGAGAGAGGGAGGGAATTTTTTTTAACTGGAAGGAGAAATCAATAATCATGCCATCAGGATGGAGGTTACCCAGACAGAATTTAAAATGTTGCTTCTCCACCCTGAGGGTGGCCTCATTGTGGCACAAGAGGAAGCCATCATGGACTGCCATAATAAAACAAGAATGGGAATTGAAATTAAAATGCTTGGCCACCAAGAAGTTCTGGTTTTGGTGGATGGAGCAGAGGTTCTCGACGAAGTGGTCCTCCAATTTAGGAAGGGTCTCACTTATGTAGAGAAGGCTGCATCCGGAGCACCGGACACAATAGGCAACCCCAGTAGATTTGCAGTATAAATATTGCTTCATTTGGAAGGACAGTTTATGGCTCTAAATGGAGGTGAGTGGGGAGGGGAATGTAACTTTTGCCCAAAGGAAGAGGGGAGAAGAGAAAATATCCATGGTGGGTGTATTTGATTTCACTGGCTGTTTTACTAAGACAGCAAGAAGTATAGACATCATAGAACCATAGAATATTACAGCACAGAAACAGGCCTTTTGGCCCTCCTTGGCTGTGCCGAACCATTTTTCTGCCTAGTCCCACCGATCTGCACCTGGACCATATCCCTCCATACACCTCTCATCCATGTACCTGTCCAAGTTTTTCTTAAATGTTAAAAGTGAGCCTGCATTTACCACTTCATCTGGCAGCTCATTCCACACTCCCACCTCTCTCTGTGTGAAGAAGCCCCCCCCCCAATGTTCCCTTTAAACTTTTCCCCCTTCACCCTTAACCCATGTTCTCTGTTTTTTTCCTCCCCTAGCCTCAGTGGAAAAAGCCTGCTTGCATTCACTCTATCTATACCCATCATAATTTTATACACCTCTATCAAACCACCCCCCATTCTTCTACACTCCAGGGAATTAAGTCCTAACCTACGCAACCTTTCTCTATAACTCAGTTTCTCACATCCTGGCAACATCCTTGTAAACCTTCTCTGCACTCTTTCAACCTTATTAATATCCTTCCTGTAATTTGGTGACCAAAACTGTACACAATATTCCAAATTCAGCATCACCAATGCCTTATACAACCTCACCATAACATTCCAACTCTTATACTCAATACTTTGATTCATAAAGGCCAGTGTACCAAAAGCTCTCTTTACTACCCTATCTACCTGTGACGCCACTTTTAGGGAATTTTGTGTCTGTATTCCCAGATCCCTCTGTTCTACTGCACTCCTCAGTGCCCTACCATTTACCTTGTATGTTCTACCTTGGTTTTTCCTTCCAAAGTGCAATACCTCACACTTGTCCACATTAAACTCCATCTGCTATTTTTCAGCCCATTTTTCCAGCTGGTCCAAACCCCTCTGCAAGCTTTAAAAACCTTCCTCACTGTCCACTACACCTCCAATCTTTGTACTATCAGCAAATTTACTGATCCAATTTACCACATTATTATCCATATCATTGATATAGATGACAAATAGCAATGGACCCAGCACTGATCCCTGTGGCACACCACTAGTCACAGGCCTCCACTCAAAGAAGCAATCCTCCACTACCACTCTCTGACTTCTCCCTTTGAGCCAATGTCTAATCTAATTTACTACCTCACCATGTATACCTAGCAACTGAATCTTCCTATCTAACCTCCCATGCAAGACCTTGTCAAAGCCCTTACTGAAGTCCATGTAGACAACATCCACTGCCTTCCCTTCATCCACTTTCCTTGTAACCTCCTCGAAAAACTCTAATAGATTTGTTAAACATGATCTACCACGCAGAAAGCCATGTTGACTCTCCCTATTAAGTCCCTGTCTATCTAAATACTTGTAGATCTTATCTCTTAGTACTCCTTCCAATAATTTACCTGCTACCAATGTCAAATTTACCAGCCTATAATTTCCTGGATTATATTTAGAGCCTTTTTTAAACAACGAAACAACATGAGCTATCCTCCAATCCTCCGGCACCTCACCCGTAGATATCGACATTTTAAATTTATCTGCCAGGGCCCCTTCAACATACGTAGAGGGAAGGATGTTTTACGTGATGTGCTGAGTAGTGTCCACATCTCTCTGTTTATTGTAGTCGCATGCAGAGCCATTGCCATGCCAAGTCATTATGCATCCAGGTAGGATACATTTTGTGGCGTATCAGTGAAAGTTGGTAACAGTCAATAGGGGCATGCCAAATTTCTTTAGGTAGTGTCATTGGCAAGCTTTCTTGGCTATGGTATTTATGTCCTTGAAGAAGAACAGGCTATAATTAATGTTCATTCCTAGGAACCTGAACTTCTCAACTTCCTCAAACTTAACACCATTAATGTAAACAGGAGCATGTGTACTGCCCCCACCCCTTCCTGAAGTTAATGACCTGCTCTTTTGTTTTGCTGACATTGAGAAAAATGTTGTTGCCATTTCACCACATTACAAAGCTATCTCCTTTCTGTACTCTAGCTCATCATTATTTGAGATATTGCTCACTATGGTGGTTTCATCTGCAAATTCTTAATCTAATGTCCTTGTTTTTGAACACTTCTTAAAACCTATATATTAGGATGAGCTATTGACAAATAAATAAGACAAACAAATAATGAATGAATGAATGAGATGGAAAACATGAGTTGCAGGGTCCTTCAAAATTGTGTCTAAAGGTTCTGGAATCAGTTAGAATTAAGGTGAGTAAAGCTACCCACGCTGATTCATGAGCTTGATGTATGAAGGGAAGAAACTGTTCTTGAACGTGGTGGTAAGGTTCCTGTACCTCCTAATCATTAATCCACACTAGCGTTTGTTTTTTCAACACAGAATTTTTTTCACATTGATATCTAGCTTGTTAATATAAAATGCAACATTTTAAAACATAATAAGAACAAGAATATCTTGAGCTTTCCCACTGATAACTCTTTTATGTGACTTTATGTCAAATCTTATTGATATTTTCCTTGATATTCCTGCTGTCTCTTAGCACACATTGCAAAGTTCAAGATGTCCTTGTTCTTAGTATATTATAAAATATTGTATTTTATATTAACAAGCTTTAAACCAATATGAAAAAAAATGAAGTTGGAAAAACCGCCAGCATGGATTAATGGTTAGGAGATACAGGAGCCTTACCACCAGGTTTAGAGAGAGTTATTACCCTTCAAAAATCTGGCTCCTGAACCAGCATGGATAACTTCAGTCACCTCAACTCTGAATGGACCTCACAACCCATGAACTCACTTTGAAGCACTCTACAACTCATGTTCTCTATATCATTAATTTATTGATTATTTATTTATTTAGTTTGCACATAGTTTGTCTCTCTGTAGCTTTTCATTGATTCAATTGCATTTCTTTGTTCTACTGTGACTGCCCACCAGTATTTCAAGGCAGTGCATTGTGACATATATGTATTTTGACAATAAATTTACTTTTAACTCCAGTAGTTTGCAGAGGTATCCTGAATTAGCCTATTATTCATTCATCTTGTAACCTCAATAGTTCTCATTCCAAGCCTGCTATTTCGCACAAAAAAAACTGAAGGGCCACTTTTTTTTTGGAAGTGAACAATAACTCGTGTTATTTATTTTTTTCAAAGCTCACTGTACTATCTGCATGAATATCTGAGACATTTTGTACAAAATCAACCCAATCAGCAGAAGGAGACTAAACACTCATTCCACACCCAATAAACCAAAGGTCAGGAGAGAGGAAAATATTGCTGACTTTCTCCTTTCAGTGAACCAGACTAGTCTGGGAGACATAATGGAAGAAATACCCAAATCCTGCCTAATAGGCTTTTGTGCGGTTTTAATAAGCACGCACCATCTAACAAACAAAAGCTTGTTAACAAACTTTAACAAACAAACAAAAAAAAGGTCCAGTAGAATTGTAGTTAAACTTCAGGCTCAGGAGCCCAAGGCCTAATTGTTCAGTCATCAAATCTTTTGATCTCAGGAAATGAATTTAAGTACAGGAAATTAATTTGTAACAATTATGAAGATGCTGGTGGTCATGGAAATTGCCAAGAAAAATTGAAAATGTTAATATTTACTGTGAATCACTTAACTGTGTTTTGAAATGGCCAATAGATAACTTAACTCAGATGCAAATCTGATGGGTGATAAATTGCCTTGACCACTGTTAAATCATGAAATTTTAAAACATTAAACTAATTCAAAGGAAGACACATGAGTCTGTGGGTTTATTTTAAGCACATATCACATGGTAGTATCATGGTAGTATGATGTATCAATTCATGTTCAAACAAAAATGCTTATCAACCAATATATATATAAGATTACTCAAATATTACTGAAATGGTAAATATACAACACCTTTACTGACTGACAAGGGGGAATCCCTCTGCTTGGCAGGTGAAACTTGTAGCTGTGAAACAATCTAAGGTTCTGGTGGTTTCAGGAATTAACTCTGAGACTGCAGGAAGTGGTACTGACAGTGGTAGACACCTTTCTTCTTCTTTTTCTTCTTCTTCTTCTACTTTGTGCATGTTGATCTTGAAAAGGTGCAATTAGTTCATTTGCATGTTCTCTTATTAATCCTTCCATCAGGTCATCTACATTCCCTGACTGGCGACAAACATTGGGGCTGCAGTGTACTTTTTGGTTCATCTACTGGGTTTGGAAATAGGGTTTTGACACTGAGAGCAACAATCAAGATGCTGGAGGAACTCCAAGGATCAGGCTATATCTGTGGATGAAAATGGACAGTCAATTTTTGGAAGACCCATTATCTAGACTGTTCATTTCCAGTGACTCTTTAACTGGATTGTTCATTTTCCTCCACTGATGCTGCCTGACCTTCTGAGTTAGAAATATAGTAAACCTACAGCACAATACAGGACCTTCAGCTCTCAAAGTTGTGCTGAACATGTCCCTACCTTAGAAATTACTACGCTTACCCATAGCCCTCTTTTTCTAAGCTCTATATCCAAAGTCTCCTAACAGTTCCTCCAGCATCTTGTGTGTTACTCCAGATCCCAACAGCAGCAATCTCTTGTGTCTCTATTCTGATAATGAGACACAAGGTTGAGTTCCAAAGCAACAGAGGAAGCTAAGTTAATGGGATTAAATAAATCTGGATTTTCTTTTATACAAGAGCTTGTCTCAGTAACAGGAAACACAAATCTATTTGGTTACCTTAAAAACATATCTAGTTTATTGATGCTAAATCAACCATTCCTCCTGGTCTGGCATATATGTGACTTCAGACGCACCAATGTTTCTGATTTGTCATTGACTCCTCGTTTCATGAACAATTAGGGATAGACAAGAAATGAGGTCTTTTACAAATATATACACACATGTGAAATCAAAAGATAAAGCTGTAAGTCACTGCAGCAGGAACTAGGTTTTAGGGAATTAAAACAGTTCTGAAGAATATAGATATACAGTACTGTGCAAAAATCATAAGGCCATAAGACATAGGAACAGAATTGGGACATTTGGCCCATCATGCCTGCTCTGCCACTCAATCATGGCTGATACTTTTTTTCTTCCCTCTTCAGCTCCACTACCCAGCCTTCTCCCCGTACCCTTTGAGGCCATGGCCAATCAAGAACCTATCAATCTCCACCTTAAGTACACCCAACGGCCTGGCCTCCACAGCTGCCTGCGGTAACAAATTCCACAAATTCACCACCTTCTGGCTAAAGAAATTTCTCCACATCTCTGTTATGAATGGATGCCCCTCCATTTTGAGACTGTGTCTTCTTGTCCTAAACTCCCTTACCGTCAGAAACCTCCTTTCCACATCTACTCTGGCTAGGCCTTTCAACATTTCAGAGGTTTCAATGAGATCCCCGTCAGCCTTCTAAATTCCAGTGAGTATAGGCACTGAGCCATCAAACACTTCTCATATGATGGCATTTACATTCCCAAATATTATCCTTGTGAAGCTCGTCTGAAACTTTTCCAATGCCAGCACATCTTTTCTCAGATGAGGAGCCAAAAACTGTTCACAATACTCAATGTGAGGCCTCACCAGTGTCTTATAAAGCTTCAGCAACACATCCCTGATCTTACATTCTAGACGTCTTGAAACGAATGATAACATGGCATTTGCCTTCCTCACCACTGCCTCAAACTGCAAGTTAACATTTAGGGTGTTCTGCACAAGGACCCCTGCACTGACACCGACACTGATCCTTGTGGAACACCATTAGTCACTGGCAGCCAACCAGAAAAGATCCTTTTATTCCCACATGCTGCCTCCTATCAATCAGCCAATGCTCTAACCATGCCAGTAACTTTCCTGTAATACCACAGGTTCTTAACTTGGTAAGCAGCCTCATGTATGGCATCTTGTCAAAGGCCTTCTGAAAATCCCCTTTACCTATCCTACTTGTAATCTCCTCAAAGAACCAACAAGATTTTTCCTTTAGGAAACCATGCTGTCTTTGTCCTATCTTGTTCTATGTCACCAAGTACTCCATAACCTCATTACCAATTGATTTCAACATCTCCCCATCCACTGAGGTCGGCTAACTTGTCTTTAATTTCCTTTCTGCTGCCTTCCACTTTCCTTAAAGAGTGGAGTGACATTTACACTTTTCCAGTCCTCTGGAACCATGCCAGAGTCCAATGATTCTTGAAAGATCATTACTAATGCCTATACAATCTCTACCACTACCTCATTCAGAATGCTAGGATGCAGTTCATCTAGCTAGGATGAGTGACTTAGGTCTTCCAGCGTTTTAAGCACCTTCCCCTTATAATAGTAACTGCACTCACTTCTCTTCTCTCACACCCTTCAACAACAGGTACACTGTTATTGTACTCCACAGTGAAGACTAACGCAGAATAGTCATTTAGTTCATCTGCCATCTCCTTGTCCCTTGTTATTATTTCTCAAGCCTCATTTTCTAGCAGTCTATCCATTCTCAACTTTCTTTTTTTTATATAGTTGAAAAAGCTTTTACTATTCACCTTGATATTGTTAGCTATTTTGCCATTTGAGTATTTCTTTGTTTTTGGAATGCATCTATCCTGAACCTTCCTCATTTTCCCCAGAAACTCATGCCATTCCTGCTCTGCTGTTATCCCTGCCAGTAGCTCCTTCCAATTTATTTTGTCCAGATCCTCTCTCATACCATGGTAATTTCCTTTACTGCACTGAAATACTACTACATCTGCCTTTACGTTCTCCCTATCAAATTTCAAGTTGAACTCAATCCTATTGTGATCACTGGCTCCTAAGGGTTCCTTTACATTAAGCACCCTAATCATCTCCAGTTCATTACATTACATACAATCCAGTATAGCTGATCCCCTAGTAGGCTCAACGACAAACTGCTCTGAAAAGCCATCTTGAGGGCATTCAACAAATTCACTCCCTTGAGATCCATTACCATCCTGATTTTCCCAATCTACCTGCATGTTAAAATATCCCATGACTATCATAACATTGCTGTTTTGACTCACCTTTTCTATTTCCCATTGTAATCTGTGGTCCACATCCCAGCTACTGTTTGGAGGCCTCTATATAACTGCCATCAGGGTGTTTTTACCCTTGCAGTTTCTTAACTTAGCCTACAAGGATTCAACATCTTCTGATCCTATGTCATATCTTTGGAATGATTTCATGACATTATTTAGATTTATAGCTAGGGTGCTTTAGACTTTTGCACAGTATTATAGTAATTTTATGTATTGCGCTGTACTACTGCCACAAAAATTAAGAAATTTCATGACATATCAGAGTGATGATAAACCTGATTCTGATATGGGTGTCTATTGTGGTCTAAGAGTGGGAATGGGACAGGCTGAGGATCATGTTGGGAAAAGGGGAAGGTAGTGGGGAGGATCAGGAAGCAACAGAGAGACATTACGTTGTGATCAATAAACCAATTGTCCTGAACAGAATCATTTTTCCTGATGTCTCAGGGCTGGGCGTGTCTGTTCCTGTGCAATCCTATGCCCATGGCACTTCTTCTCTGCCACTTGTCCCACACCGCTCCCGTGGTGCTCCACCCTCGCCATTCTCAACATTGTTTGCTTCTGCCAAATTTACAAACTTGCTCTTAGTTCCACATTGACAAATAGAGGACTGTGAAAAGTTCTTAGGTTCTCTAGCTATATAAAGTTGATGCATGCTCCTTGTTCCTAAATACCCAACTTTGCTGTTGGTTTTACAGTGTGATAACATAGAATCCTGACTGTCTTTAAGTTATTATGAAATGTAAAATAGGAGGAAGGTATTGAAAATGTATATTTTGTTTTAGGAGTTGATGATTGTCAGTAGCAATGATGGTGATCACCCTAAAGGAATACTGCGACCAGTTCATTGTGTATTGTCTGGACTCAATGAATTAAGATCACATGGTGATTCCTTGTTACATCTACCTTCTTTTTCCACCACTCTCATAGAAACATGGAAAACGTACAGCACAATACAAGCCCTTTAGCCCACAAAGTTGTGCTGAACATGTCCCTACCTTAGAAATTACTAAGTCTACCTGTAGCCCTCTATTTTTCTAAGCTCCATGTACCTATCCAAAAGTCTCTTAAAAGACCCTATCGTATCTGCCTCCACCACCTTTGCCGGCAGCCTGTTCCACACACTCACCACTCTCTGAGTAAAAAATCTTAATCCTGTCATCTCCTCTGTACCTACTGCCCAGCACCTTAAACTTGTGTCCTCTTGTGGCAACCATTTCAGCCCTGGGAAAAAGCCTCTGACTAGCCACACAATCAATGCCTCTCATCATCTTCTTCACCTCTATCAAGTCACCTCTCATCCTCTGCCGCTCCAAGGAGAAAAGGCCAAGTTCACTCAACCTGTTTTCATAAGTCATGCTCCCCAATCCAGGCAACATCCTTGTAAATCTCCTCTGCACTCTTTTTATAGTATCCACATCCTTCTTTTAATGAGGTGACCAGAACTGAACACAGCCCTCCAAGTGGGGTCTGACCAAGGTCTCATATAGCTGTAACATTACCTCATGGCTCTTGAACTCAATCCCACGGTTGATGAATGCCAACACACCATACGTTTTCTTAACAACACTGTCAACCTGCACAGCAGCTTTGAGTGTCCTATGAATGTGGACCCTAATATCTCTCTGATCTTTCACACTGCCTACTATTAATACTACGTTCTGTTTTCAAATTTGACCTACCAAAATGAATCACTTCACACTTCTGGATTGAGGTTATTTACCATTTCTCAGCCCAGTTCTGTATCCTATCAATGTCCCTCTGTAAGCTCTGACAACCCTCCAGACTATCCACAACACTCCCAACCTTTGTGTCATCAACAAACTTACCAGCCCACCCTTCTTCATCCAGGTCAGTTATAAAAATCACAAAGTGGAGGGAGTCCCAGAACAGATCCCTGCAGAACACCATTGGTCACTGACCTCCATGCAGAATATGAACCATCCACAACTACCCTTTTCCTTCTGCAAGCCAATTCTGAATCCACAAAGCAAGGTCTCCTTGGATTATACGCCTCCTCACTTTCTGAATGAGCTTTGCATGGGGAACCTTATCAAATGCCTTACTAACATCCATATACACTCTACCTTTATCAATGTGTTTTGTTACATCCTCAAAGAATTCAATCAGGCTTGTAAGGCACGACCTGCCCTTGACAAAGCCATGAGGACTATCCCTAATCAGATTATGTCTCTCCAAAAGCTTATAAATCCTGCCACTCACGATCTTCTCCAACAGCTTGCCTACCACTGAAGTAAGATTCACTGGACTATAATTTCCTGGGTTTCCTTTACTCCCATTCTTGAACAAAGAAACAACATTTTCAACCCTCCAATCCTCTGGTACTTCTCCCATCCCTATTGATGATGCAAAGATCATCATCAGAGGCTCAGCAATCTCCTCCCTCGCTTCCTGCAGTAGCTTGGTGTATATCTCATCTGGTCCCGGTGACTTCTCAAACTTAATGCTTTTCAAAAGCTGCAGCACATCCTCTTTCTAACAGTATTTTACAGTTGGTCACTTCAGGCAGGGAGTTCCAGAGCCCTCAATCAGTAAAGAATGACATTTCTCTCAATTTGATTTTGCCCTGTGAAAAACTATATGCCTGAAGTAATTTTAATAAAATACAAAGACAAATTATCATTGGAATAACAATAAAGTTCATTATGACTGACACGCTTGGAAAACCAACTCAAACAGTCCACTTGGTTAAATTAGTTTAAAAAAAAAATTAAAACAAAAGTTTCATTGGTTACTGTAGTGTGATCGTGGAAGTAAATATAATAGAATGTTGCCTGAATGTCACCAGAATGGAGACCCTGCAAATGCAGGTCAAAATTGGTGGATCAGACTCGAGGGGGTAAAAGGTCTAATTCTATTCCTGTGTCTCATGGTCATTGGTCAATGTCAGCAAAACAAAAGCAGGTCATTAAGTTCAGGGATGGGATTTATATACATGTTTTTGCATATATCAATTGTCTGGAGGATGAAAGGGTTGAGAGCTTCAGCTTTCTAGGAGCGACCATTACTTATAGAGTGTCCTACTCTACGCATGTAGACAATACAGTCAATTAAGCTTACCAATTCCTCTGCTTCCTTAGCATGCTAAAGAAACCTGATACATCTCTGTGTATCCTTGCTAATTTTATCCATGCACCATAGAAAGCATCCTATCTGGATGCACTACAGCTTGGTAGGGCAATTGTTCTGCACCTGAGCTCAGAAGCTGCAGAGTTGTGGAGAATTCAGCACATTACGGAAGCCAGCCTTCCATCCATGGACTCTGACTATACTTCTCACTGCCTCAGAGAAGCAGCCAACACAATGGAAGACCTCACCCTCCCTCTCCCATCGGGCAGATGATACAACAGCCTAAAAGTACGCATCACCAGGCTCAAGCACAGTTTCTAATCCTCTGTAGTAAGACTTAATTGGTTCCCTCATACAATAAGGTGTAAATTTGACCTCAAAATCTCCCTCACTTTATTGTTTACCTGCACAGCTCTTTCTCTGTAGTGCATAAGTTTTATTGTTCTACCACAATGCACTGTATAATGAAATGATCTGTATGAACAGTATCCAAGACAAGCTTTTCATTGTATCTCAGAGTGTGTGACAATAATAAACAAATCCCAAAACTGTTTCTTCAATTATTCTTTAATTTTCTATTGATTAACTTAAGTATGTGCCCAGGTACAGCTTTTGTGAAGCAACTCCTTCAGCACAGTATGGGAGCCAAGCAAATATAGCAGCTGATAGTCAGCCAAGAATTAATTAAACTAAAATAATTTTACCCTGATTAACTAACCTGGTCATAAGACCATAACAACATAAAATATAGGAGCAGAATTAAGGCATTCTGCACATTGAGTTTTCTCTGCCATTCAATCGTGGCTGATTTATTAACCCTCTCAACCTCACTCTCCTACCTTCTCCCCGTAACCTTTGACAGCCTTACTAATTGACAACATATCATCCTCCACTTTAAATACACCCAATGACTTGGCCACCACAGCCATCTTTGAAAACTAATTTCACAGATTCACCACACTCTGGTTAAAAATATTCCTCCTTATCTCTGTTTTAAAGGGGTATCTTTCCCTTCTGAGGCTCTGCACTTTGGTCCTAGATTCCCCCACTAGAGGAAGCAATTTCGCAGTTTCTTTTTTTTTGTTTCTGCACAATAACAGTTTCACAACTCACAGAGTAAAGACTGACCCTACTGAGCACACTTTGAATTGAAGGATTTATTATCAACTTGGTAATCCTTCCTTTTGGGACATGGGTTTGTTCCACAATTCATTACCTGTTACATTTCCTAATAAGGCTAAGTGTCAATGTCTTTATTGTGTGACAACACACCCATGACTAATCTTGCAACATTTTGCTACTTAAATGTGTTATATAAATTGTTGTTTGTGAGGTGAGTAACAAAGGTGACATTAAGAATCACCAGGTAAATTTGAAAAGGAGATAGAGACGGGAAAGTGGACAGGATGATGCTTGGTCCCAAACCTTCCTCAAACAGATCAGAATGATTACACCATCAGGGACTAAGTTGATGGAATTTTGAACTGGAAAGTACACATGCATACTAAAATGAAAATCAGCAGCTTTTCCTCCTTTCCCTTCAATCATGCATGAGTCTTTACTTCCGAGCTAGACAAATAAAATATTGAGTTTGGGGAATTTGGTGAGTATGGAGAGAGGTTGTGGCATCTAAAGTGAAGCTAGTCAAACATGAGGGAGGTGGAAGAAGAAGGTTGTGCAGACTGATTTACAACAAGCAGACTTGATGGAATTCCAGTGTGGATCTTCAGTATTGGCATGAAACTGCACTTGGAACTGTACCCAAGTCTTATTCCTTTTCTCTATTTGTATTTCTGAGCAAGTAATAACACTGTAACTTAAATATTCTCTTACAAGTGCATGCCAATTTAATCCATTGCCATTTTGAGGAGAATGGGGTTGAAATTACAGAGTGTAATTTAATACACATAGATGCAATTTTTATAGCCTGGAATGTGCCGTGATCCCTCAGTGGTTCCTTGGCAAAACATCAGTTACCTATGCAACAACAACTGCGCATTCCTCAAAGGTTAAAAAAGATTCTGTTATTATCGAAGTAGACAACTCCCAGATTCTTCTTCTCCAGATAACGAGACTTAGGAATTAATTGTGGACTTCAGGAAGGGGAAGTAGGGAGAACACACAACAGTCCTCATTGAGGTGATCAGTTCAAGTCAAGTCACTTTTATTGCCATTTCGACCATAACTGCCATATACAGTACAAATGAGACGACGTTTTTCAGTACCATGGTGTTACATGATACAGTACAAAAACTAGACTAAACTATGTAAAAAACAACAGAGAAAAAAAAACAACTACACTAGACCTCAGACCTAACCAGGACTGCATAAAGTGCACAAAACAGTGCAGGCATTACAATAAATAATAAACAGGACAATAGGGTAGTAAGGTGTCAGTCCAGGCTCTGGGTATTGAGGAGTCTTGATAGCTTGGGGGAAGAAACTGTTACATAGTCTGGTTGTGAGAGCCTGAATGCTTCAATGACTTTTCCCAGACGGCAGGAGGGAGAAGGGTTTGTGTGAGGGGTGCATGGGGTCCTTCATAATGCTGTTTGCTTTGCGGATGCAGTGTGTAGTGTAAATGTCCATGATGGCGGGAAGAGAGACCCCAGTGATCTTCTCAGTTGACCTCACTATCTGCTGCAGCGTCTTGCGATCCGAGATGGTTCAATTTCCAAACCAGGCAGTGATGCAGCTGCTCAGGATGCTCTCAATACAACCCCTGTAGAATGTGATGAGGATGGGGGGTGAGAGATGGACTTTCCTCAGCCTTCGCAGAACATAGAAAATACCCAGAAAGTGGTGGAAAGGGTGAGTAGTTACAAATTTCTGGGCTTCAGCATCTCAGAGGATCTGCCCTGGACGACAGACATACACTCAACATTTTGGAAGCACTTCTTTTTAGCTCTGCTATCAGATTTCTTATGGTCTTTAAACACATGAACACTACCTCACTATTTTTGCTTTCTTTACACTCTTATTTAATTATAAACTGTGTACAGTACTGTGCCAAATATATACAGCTAGGGTGCCCAAGACATTGGCACAGTACTGTAATTGTCAACATGGAGCAGAGAGCGAGTTTGTAAATCTGGTAGGAGCAAAAGAATGTTGGGAATGGGAAGTGTGGAGCACCATGGGAGGGGTGTGGGTCAGGTTGGCAGAGTTTTATTGTGGCACCAGCAAATTCCGATACATAAATTTGCCACAGGACTATGCAAAAGTCTTAGACACCCTAGCTATATACGTGTGCCTAAGATTTTTGTAAAGTTCTTGTGTGTGCATTTATATTTTATTATTGTAATTTATCTTAAGTAGTGTACCACTGCTGTAAAAAAACTAATTTAGCTGATTCTAATTTGGATGCTGCTTCTGGGAAAGTGCTGGGAATATTCATATCAGGTTCTATCTGAACAAAGGGGAATAGGGTTAGTATTTCAGGTCAAATATCCTTCAACAGAACTGTGAAAGTGAATAAAAAGCACCTTGATGTTAATCATATAACAATTACAACAAGGAAACAGGCCATCTCGGCCCTTCTAGTCCGTGCCGAACGCTTAGTCTCACCTAGTCCCTCCGACCTGCACTTAGCCCATAACCCTCCATTCCTTTCCTGTCCATATAACTATCCAATTTTTTTTTTAATGACAATACAGAACCTTCCTCTACCAATTCTACTGGAAGCTCGTTCCACACAACTACCACTCTCTGAGTAAAGAAGTTCCAACTCGTGTTACCCCTAAACTTTTGCCCCTTAACTCTCAACTCATGTCCTCTTGTTTGAATCTCCTCTACTCTCAATGGAAAAAGCCTATCCACGTCAACTCTATCTATCCTCCTTATAATTTTAAACACCTCTATCGTCACCCCTCAACCTTCTACGCTCCGAAGAATAAAGACCTAACGAAGGAGTATATCCTTTCTCTGTAACTTAGATGCTGAAATCCAGGTAACATTCTAGTAAATCTCCTCTGTACTCTCTCTATTTTGTTGACATCTTTCCTATAATTTGATGACCAGAACTGTACACAATACTCTAAATTTGGCCTCACCAATGCCTTGTACATTTTTAACATTACATCCCAACTCCTATTTACTCCATGCTGCCTATATTTATTGTAGATCTCTCTCTTTTTCCAAATCAAATTTCCAATATCCCTTGAAAACATGGCTCTCTCAAACTTTTAATCTTTCCTTTCAATCTAACAAGAACATAAAGATTCTGTACCCTCATAATTATATCTGAGGAAGAATGGACAATAATATGGAGGTATCAATGGAAGTGTACCAGTTCACAGAAATGGAGGGAGTTTGGATGGAAAAACTTGATAAGATATTTTATTACACCCTGTCAGAAATCCCATTATGATAGTAACCTCCCTGTTTGCTAGAGAAGTTGTGGAAATCAAAATGCAAATCATTATCATATTTTTTGGGACTGCCCTGTTATCAAAAACTATTGGAGAGGGAGGGGGATACACAATGCCCTACAAGACTTCTTTAAATGTGAAATACCCTTAGAGAGTAAGACCATATATTTTGACATATATACCTCAAGAATTGTTGAAAAGAAATAAATATTTAATGAATATATTGTTGGTGGCTGGTAAAAAGACTCTTACTAGGAAATGGTTATCACAGGAGAGCCCAATTTTAAATGCATGGATGGAAATTACAATGGACATTTACAAAATGGAGAAGGTAATGGCATCTGTTAATCATAAGCTGGAACAATTTGATTCATACAGGGAAAATGGTTTAACTACATTATGCCTCATAGGCCTGATTTTATTCTCACAAATCAATGAATATGTTGTTAAAAAAAAGATCACTCCCTACTTGTACATAGTTCTTTCCTTTTGCTTGTTTTTTCTTTCCACTCTTTTCTATAAGTGTATACCTCAGATAAATACTTTGTGGAGATTTGTGATATATATGATTATATGATATATATGTACAATGTCTGAAATACACCCTATGGAAATGTTTGTTTGATGATGAACTTCCATAAAAAAAAATTACAAAATAAAGATTCTGTACCCTCAAAATTTCACTTATTTCTCTATTACATCCTTAACATAAAACAAATTGTCCCAATCCACTCCTTCTAAATCCTTTTGCATCTCCTCAACGTTAGCCTTTCTCTAATCAAAAATGTCAACTCTGGGTCCAGACCTATCCTTCTCCATAATTATATTGAAACTAATGGCATTGAGATCACTGGACCCGAAGTGCTCCCCAACACATACCTCTGTCACCTGACCTATCTCATTCCCTAACAGGAGATCCAACACTGCCCCTTATCTAGTTGGTACCTCTATGTATTGCTGCAAAAACCTATCCTGCACACATTTTACAAACTCCAAACTATCCAGCCCTTTTAAAGAATGGATTTCCCAGTCTATGTGTGGAAAAGTAAAATCTCCCACAATCACAACCTTGTGCTTGCTACAAATATCTGCTATCTCCTTACAAATTTGCTCCTCCAATTCTTGCTCCCCATTAGGTGGTCTATAATACACCCCTATAAGTGTTACTACACCTTTCCCATTCCTCAATTCCACCCAAATAGTCTCCCTAGACAAGCCTTCTAATCTATCCTGCCAAAGAACCGCTGTAATATTTTCTCTGACAAGCAATGCAACACCTCCCCCTCTTGCCCCTCTGATTCTATCAAACTTGAAGCAACAAAATTCAGGAATAATTAGTTGCCAATCACACCCCCCCCCCCGCAACCATATTTCACTAATAGCTACAACGTCATATTTCCAGGTATCAGTCCATGCTCTAAGCTCATCCACCTTTGGTACAATGCTCCTAGCATTAAAATAAATGCATTTAAGAAATTCTTCACCTCTTACTCTCTGTTTATCCCTAATGGTGCAAACAACTTCACTATCTTCTTTTTCTTCCTTCTCCCCTACATCTTCAGTCTGAGCACTTCCCTTCTCTATCACCTGCCTATCCTCCATCACACACAGTCTACAAGCTTTCTCTATTTGTGAACTAACCTCCTCTCTCCTTGTCTCTTCAATTTGATTCCCACCCGCCCCCCCCCAACCATTCTAGTTTAAAGCCTCCCCAGTAGCCTTAGCAAATCTCCCCGCCAGGATATTGGTCCCCCTGGGATTCAATGAGAGATTCTTTCTCTGTGGAGATACTTAGCAAATCTATAGAACAGTAACTGTAAACAGGATCAATGGACAAAAAACTGTGCATATAAATAAATAGCAATAAATAATGATCATAACAATAACAAGATAAAGAGTCCTTAAAGTGAGACCTTTGGTTGTGGGAACACCAGAAGTAGATTGAGTGTAGTTATCTTCTTTTGTTCAAGAGCCTAATGGTTGAGGGGTAGTAACTGTTCTTGAACTTGATGGTGTGAGTCCTTAGGCACTTGTACCTTCTACCTGATGGCAGAAGTGAGAAAAGAGCACAACCTGGGTGGTGAGGATCTCTGATGATGGATACTGCTCTTCATGCTCAATTGTTGGGATGGCTTTACCCATGATGTACAGGGCTGAATTCACTATCTTTTGTAGGACATTCCACTCAAAGGCATTGGTGTTCCCATTCCAGGCTGTTGACGCTTAAGGAAAAAAAATGTTCATAAAAGAAAAAACAATGAACATAAAAGATAGGAGCAGCAATGAGTCAGATGTTCCCTCACACCTGTTCTATCATTCAATAAAATCATGACTATTTCATCAGCGTCACCTTCCTATGCAAGTAGATCTCCTAAATTTATTATGCCTGCCTTAAATGTGTTCAGCAGTTCCTGTAGCTAATTCCGCTGATTCACTTTCATCTTGCTGGATGAAAAAAATTCATAGTCATAGTTGTTCAGGGCAAACACAGATTTTGTTTTTTGCCTGTTGTATTTACGTTGAACATCTACTCTTAAAATTAATCCCAATTGCCTGCATCAATTCCATATTCCTCTATTGCACATTCAAGAACCAGTCAAGATGCTTTATAAATGTTTCTCTTTGTACCCATCTTTGAATGGATAAGTTCTAATAAGATCAGACATTTTATGATGTTTGAATGCATAGGGAACTATGGGGTGATCAGACAGAGGTGTATAAAATCATCATAATCGTTATGTGTATGATGTGGACGATCAAGGTCTTTCCATGACCATGATTGTTCTTGGCAAAATATTCTACAGAAATGGTTTGCCATTACCTTCTTCTGGCAGTGCTTTTACTGGCAGTGCTTTTCCCAGCCTTTAACAATACTTTTCAGAGATTGCCTGCCTGGCGTCAGTGGCTGCGTAGCCAGGGCTTGTGATGCACACCAGCTGCTCATATGACCATCCACCACTTCCTCCCATGGCTTCACAAGACCCTGAATAGGGGTGATAAGCAGGTGCTACACCTTGCCCAAGGGTGACCTGCAGGCTAGTGAAGGGAAGGAGTGCCTTACACCTCCTTTGGTAGAGACGAATCAACATCCTACCACTCAGTATAAAATCAAGAGAGGTGCTTTAGTACTGGTTACTCAAGGTTGTTATAGCCAAGGTGTAATGGGGATAGGCTCCCAATACCTATTAGATCCACTCAATGGTGTGTTCTTCAAATAGCCTCTGACAACCAAGTCCAGCCTCTGGCGTTCACATGTGGCTCAGCTACTAGCCCTGCACAACTATTTCTTCTGATAGGAGAAGGAGCAGAGGTGGTTTACTGGCACCTTAGATGCAGTTGTTTTGGGCAGATGGGGCTCATCAGCCATTATTGGTAGGTCATCTGGGAGAAGGAAAACTGCCTTCCAGTTATACCCACTCATGGGGTAGGCTTCAGGAGTGAATCCTGAGGGAAAAATCCGGAGCTAGCATCCCTAAGACAATCGTACGTTGAGTTCATTGCTGACTGGCAACTCCTGCAATGCTGCTAGTGCCAAACTGTACTGGTCTCTGCTGTCCCTTTAGGTTCATCGGATCCATGGAGTGGGGAAGGTTGCTACATGGGAAACAGCTTGCTCTCCATATTACACCACCCTGGCTTTGCATATCTAGACAGCTAGGCCACAACATCCATGGTCAGCCAACAGAGGCCTCAGAACAACGACGGCATGTCTAATAATACTAATCCCAATTAATTCCATATTCCCCATTACTCATTCAAGAACCTGTCAAGATTCTTTATAAATTTTTCTCTTCATGTATATCATGAATGGATGAGTTCTTATTAGATCAGAGCTTTCATGATGTTTGAAAGATTAGGGGAATTGGGGATGATCATATCGAGGTGTGTAAAACCATCATCCCATTATGATTAATGTGTATAATATGAGCAATCACGGTCTTACCATGATCATCATTGTTCTAAGCAAATTTTTCTACTGAAGTGGTTTGTCATTGCCTTCTTCTGGCAGTGTCTTTAAAAGATGGGTGATACTAGCCATTATCAATACTCTTCAGAGGTTGTCTGCCTGACGTCAGTGGTCACATAGCCAGGACTTGTGATACACACCAGCTGCTTATATGATCATCCACCACCTCCTCCCATGGCTTCACGTGACCCTTATCAGGGGGAGGAGGTGCTAAACAGGAGCTACACCTTTCCCCATGGCTGACCTGCAGACTAGCAGAGGGAAGGAGCACCTTTGGTAGAGACGTAGCTCCACCCTGCCACCCAACATTAGATAGGAACTTGTTAATTGGTGTAGCAGGATTGAGAGCTGAATGGTCTACTCTTGCTCCATATTCACGATTGTTTTTTTTATGCTCAGTGCTATCAAGCTGAAATCACATTTTGTTTTTAATGAGAGCTTGCTGTGCTTAAAGTGGATGTTACTGTAGGTGCACTCTCAGCGATGCAGAAACAGCTTCTTCCCCTCTGCCATCAAATTTCTGAAAGGACATTGAACCCATGAACACTACTTCACTATTTTCTTTTTTTATTTCTGTTTTTGCACTACTTGTCTTAATTTAACAATTTAATATGCAGATATAATGTGTACTTACTGCAATTCAGGTTCTTTTTCTATATTTGTCGTATATTGCACCATACTGCTGCTGAAAGTTAACAAACTTCAAAGCATATGCCAGTGATTTTAAGCCTGATTCTGATTCTGATTAACAAGTCTTTATAAAGGATCTTGGCCCGAAATGTCAATTGTTTACTCTTTTCCGTAGATGCAGCCTGGCCTGCCGAGTTCCTCCAGGATTTTGTGCGTGTTCCTTTGGATTTCCGGCAACTGCAAATTCTCTCCTGTCTGATTCTGATTCCCTTTTCTCCTCATTACCTAAGTGATGACACTTAAAAAGGGTCTCATTCAGTTGGAAGTTCTTCCGGCAATCCTGGTGGGAAGAAGAAAAGCACGATAAAAGCGTAAATCTTGTACAGTACTTAATTTATTGCAAGTTGAGAGGTCCGCAAGGGAATTGAAGGCTTTTTCAGTGCGGAAGACTGTAAGAGTGCATTATGACTGCTGCTCTCTACTTTTGCTATCATGTTGCCGTGGGTTCCTCTGTCCCAGTGTTTGCATAGGCAAATAAACATGTGTTGAGCTATAAAAAACACTATCCTACATTAAGGCAGTAACTCTCAGCCAGACTGTAATATCTAGGCTGTAGTGTCTTGAAG
Organism: Hypanus sabinus; assembly: GCF_030144855.1. Classification (NCBI taxonomy): domain Eukaryota; kingdom Metazoa; phylum Chordata; class Chondrichthyes; order Myliobatiformes; family Dasyatidae; genus Hypanus; species Hypanus sabinus. The sequence goes on along the minus strand of NC_082712.1, from coordinate 21,162,092 downwards.
GTATCTGCAAGTGGGGTGGATGCTGATTATATTCAAAAACTCAAATATTCAAAGTACATTTATTTTCAAATTATGTCTTAAAAAATAGATTTTTATGTATTACCTATTTGTTAAATGGGTTTTCTGTTCCACGTTGTTGCTGCTTTTACACAAATGCATTAGTAGCTTACAGACATTTGATTTATGGGTTTAGCAGGACAAGAGGAGCATGGGTTCATTCAATTGTTATTAAATGACTTAATAAAATGAATCTGTGGACTTCATTTCCACAGACAGCTGTGGCAGGCAAGTCAGTGGGTATATATAAAGCTGAGGCTGATAGGTTCTTAATTAGTAAGGCAGGAGAATGAGGTTGAAAGGGACAATATATCAGCCAGGATGTGATGGCAGAGCAGACTCGATGGGCTGAATGGCATAATTCTCCTCCTATGTCTTATGGGCTTATAAAGCATGCAGTATACAACCCTGAGATTTTCCTTCTGAATGAAACACACAAAACAAAGAAAATCCTGGAACCTGTTCAAAGAAAAACATCAAGCCGCACCCTCCTCCACATGCAAACAGCAGAAATGGACAAATTGAGCAAACATCACAGAGTGTAAAACACAGAATCGAAAGAGTCCAGTTATATTCACTTTAGCTCAGTTCATTTCAATCTAACTCTGTGTAGTTAGTTATCTACAAGCTGCCCCAATCAAAATCCCCCAAAACAACAACCAAAAAAAAAAGGAAAAACTAGAAACACTACATAACGTGTACAGGGGGTCCAATCCACAAGCCATGTCTATTAAACCCAAGACTCCAGCTCAATCCTCCAGCAGCATTGAGCGAGACGGAGAAAGAGACCATTCGAACACAGGGACTTCCTCCAGAAGCAGCAAGTGAGAGGCTAGTAGATGGCGCTGATCACCTGCTCACCTTCCACTCACGCCTCAATGATTGCAACATCTAAAAGAAGATTGGATAGGTAAATGGATGAAAGGGGTTTGTAGGTTCATGATCCAGGTGCAGGTTAATGGGGCTACCTTTTTGGCATGGACTAGATGGGCTGATGGGCCTGTTTCTGTGCTGATGTGCTCTATGACTTTAGAATCAGAATCAGGTTTATTATCACCGGCATGTGACGTGAATTTTTTTTAACTTAGCAGCAGCAGTTCAATGCAATACATAATCTAGCAGAAAGAAAAAAATAATAATAAATAAAATATAAAATAATAATAATAATAATAATAAATAAACAAATAAATCACTTACACATATTGAATAGATTTAAAAAGTGTGCAAAAACTGAAATACTGACATGTACCAAAAGTGATTAGGCTAGAACCACACTGCAGAGGAACAGAGGCCCTTTTGGCTCATCTCCTCCTTGCAAACCATGATGCACATCTATGCTAATCTCATTCATCTGCATTAAACCTGAATCTCTCTATTTATTTCCTGATCAACCATCAGTCCCAACACATTTTAAACATCCTAATTTTATCTGACTACCATATCTTCTGGCAGATTTCTCCAGAGAGCCAACCCACACGGTGTGAAAAACCTACCTCAGATCTGCTTTAAATGTCTCTCCTTTCATTTTAAACCCATGCTCTCTGTTGCTTTATACCCTGCCCTGGGGAAAAGGGTCTATTTATCCTTTCTATGTCATTTTATGAACTCCATAAGGTTTCTTATCTCAGTCTCTTGCATTCCCATAAGAATAATAGTTAAACTCGGTAGTTTAACTAATCACTCCTTATGACTGCAATTCTCCATTCCAGGCAATTTTCCGTCAATCTCTTCTGCACTTTCTCTATTGCTACCACATCCTTCCTGTTGTGTGGTGACTAGAACTGTACACAAGCATGGACAAACCACTATTTTGTACCATTGCAGCATGAAATCCCAATTCTTATCTTCAGCGCCTTAGCCTAGAAGGCTAGAATACCAAATGCCTTCCCCACTCCCCTATCCAACAGTGTTGTCACTTTCAGGGAGTTGCAGACTTGCATCCCAAGCTTTCTCTGTACTCCAATACTTTTATTGTCCCTGCCATATTTGTTATATATCCTACCAGAATCTGACCTCCCAAAGTGCATTACCTTATACTGTCTGGAATTAATTCCATCCCTGTTCAACCTTCCAGCTAATCTATTTCCCATTTTATCCTTAGACAGCTTTTCTACACGGTTTAAGCTCCACTAATGATTGTATTGGCTGCAAACTGACTAATCATACCTTCTCAGTTGGGGCTAAAAGTCCCAGCATTAACCCATACAATATATATTATAACAAATCTATGGGATATTTACTATTGCACCTGAATGGTTAAAAAAATATACAATTTTCCCACTCGGCTAACTTTCATGTTCACAATGAATTAATTAGATAAAGGGCTTAACTGCACTAAACAATGTAACAGTGTTGAAGAAGATACTCAGTCCATTATGCCTGATGGCCGCCTATGAATAATCTTCAGATTAGTCCCTCGGATGTACGTATACATTTATATGGCACCTTTTGCTACTCCAGCTGGTTCCTATGTGCAGAAAAACTATGAACTTCCTTTATCTACCTGTTTTTTTGAAAATTCAACTGTTTTGAAGTGTGTCACTCCTGGTTCTGTTCTCTGTGCTCCCTTTAAAATCTGCAGGACCAGTTTCCAGAGCAGCACACACAAAATGCAGGAGGAACTCAACAGACCAGGTAGCATCTGTGGAAATGAATAAACAGTTGGCATTTCAGGCCGAGACCCTTCCTCGGGACTGGGATGGAAGGGGGAAGACACCGGAAAAAAAAGTTGGGGTAGGGGAAGGCGGATTGTCTGGAAGGTGATAGGTGAAGTCAGGTAGGTAGGAAAGGTAAAGAGCTGGAGAGGAAGGGATCTGATAGGAGAGGAGAGTGGACCATCCATAGGAATGAAGGGAAGAAGAAAGGGTACCGTGGGAGGTGAGGCCTGAGTGGGGAGTAGAAGAAGGGGGAATGAGGAGAGGATAATAAAAAAAAGGAAAGAAGACAGAGGGAGAAATTGATGTTCATATCATTGGATGGAGGCTACCCAATTGGAATGTAAGGTGTTGATCCTCCACCCTGAGGGTGGTCTCATCCTGGCAAAAGAAGAGGCCATGGATCAACATGTTAAAATAGGAATTGGAATAAGCATTAAAATGCTTGTCCACTGGGAAGTTCTACTTTTGCTGGATGGAGCAGAGAAGTTTGACAGCAGTCCATGAGTTTACAGTGGGTCGCACCAATGTAGAGGAGGCCGCATCATGAGAACCAGACACAATAGATGGCCCCAAGAAATTTGCAGACAAAGTATTATCTCACATGGAAGGACTGTTGGGGCCCTGAATGGAGGTGAGGTAAGAGGTGAATGGACAGGTGTAGTATTTCTCTTGCTTGCAGGGATAAATGCCAGAGAGAGATTAATGTGGAGGGTTGAATGGACAAGGGGATCATAGAGGGAGTGATCCCTTTGGAAAGTAGAGAGTGTAGGGGAGCTAAAGAGGTGATTGATGTTAGAATCCCATTGAAGATGACAGAAGTTGTGAAGAATGATGTGTTGGACAGGGATGCATCAATGGTAGAGGAAAGGAAACACTGTTCTTTGAAGGAGGACATCTCTGATGTTGTGGAAAAGAAAGCCTCAATCTGGGAACAGATGTGGTGGAGACAAGGGAACTGAGAAGATTGAATAGCATTTTTACAGGAGACAGGGTGCCAAGAGGTATAGTCAAGACAGTCGTGGGACAGTCAGCAGACAGTTTGTCTCCATAGACAGAGACAGAGGTATTGAGAAAAGGGAGAGAGGTGACAGAAATGGACCAAGTGAATTTAAGGGAAGGGTGGAAGTTGGAGGTAAAGTTGATGAAATTGACAAGCTCAGCATAGGTGCATGAAACAGCACCAATGAATGCAGTCATCAATGTAGCACAGGAAGAGTTGGGGAGCATTACCAGGGAAGGCTCAGAACATGAACTATTCCATGAAGCCTACAAAAAAGCCAGGCATAGTTGGTGTCCTTGTGGGTGTCCATGGATACCTATTGAGCCTGGAAAAAATGGGAGGAGCTAAAGGAAAAATCGTTGAGGGTGAGAAGCAGTTCTGCCAGACAGTGGAGGGTGGTGGGGGAGGGGAACAGGTTGGGTTGGGTCTTCCATTGAGAAAGAAATGGAAAGCTTTAAGGCCTTCTGATGTGGGATAGAAGTGTAAAAGGACTGGACACAGGTGGTAAAAATGAGGGGAGATTGAGAGCATGTGAAGTGTCATGGATGTAGGTGAGAAGGGACTGAACCAAGGGGATCCAAGGGCTTTTTCAAGCTCTTTTTAAGCCCATTAGTGTCCCGTTCCAAAACTTTTTAAAGTCATCAGGACCCCATTCCCATGTCCCCTTCAAACTCACAGGGAACTCATTCCCTGCCCATTTTGAACTGCATTGGAACCCAATACTATGTTCCCTCTAAACTGATCTGGACCCAAACCATAATTGATTTTAAACTAATTGGAGCCTCATTCCCATGTTCATTTCAAATTTATAGTATCCAAAATCACTGAGGCCCCGTTCTCATGCTCAAGGATCCTCCTTCCTAATGTCTTTAAACTCTGGGGCTTTCATCCAGCACTCCCTTGAACTCCATTTAAACTCAGCAGCCACATTTGTGATATGACTATGCAGTACTTAAGATTCAAGATTGTTTAATGCAATTACCAGTACACGGGTGTAGGGAGAACAAAATAATAGTTACTCCAGATCTGATGCAGCACAAAAAACACAATAATGAACACAAGAATAATAAACCCCTCCACCCAAAAATATAGATACATAAGATAGCCTTTATACTTAGATAGATTATATGTACATGAAGTGATGCTGGGTACAGGAATGACAGGACATAAAGTGATTCTGAGGAAATGATAACGTAGTGGCGGGGATTGTTGTGGGATGGAGTAATTGGAGGAGGTGTTTATCAGCCTTACTGCTTGGGGAAAGTAACTGTTTTTGAGTCGGATGGTCCTGGTGTAGATGCTCCAGAGGCTTCTTCCTGAAAGGAGTGGGACGAACAGTCCATGAGTTGGGTGTGTGTGACCCTTCATGATATTGCTATTCTTTTCCTGGCATCTTGCTAAATTTATATCCTTGATGGCTCTCAGGCTGGTGTCAATGATGTGTCTAGCAGGTTCGACTACCTGGTGTAATGCCTTCCATACCTTGCAGTGATGCTCTCTATAACGCATCTGTAGAAGGTCAGATATGTATTGATGTGCATAGTCAGGCTCTCTCAGCCTCCTCAGAAAGTAAAGGCAACGGTGTGCTTTCTTGATTGCGTAGAATGTGTTCTGGGACCACCAGAGGGTTGTGAGATGTGCACTCTCAGGGGCTGTTCTGAATGAGCTGGGAGAAATCGAGGGAAAACTGCTGCATAAAGTTCGTGAGATACCTTGGAGGTGGTTCATAGTGTGGAAGCTTCGTTTGGAGTTTTTCTGCTAGTTTGGACTGGGTTTGTTGGCAGCTGCTAACTGCGTAGCTCCCAGCTGCGGCTGCTGGCAATTCACCAGGAAGTTGGTTTGCTTCAAAAACTGGAGACAAATGCTGTTGTTCCCCCACTAACATTGTGACACAGTCCCTCCTCCTTTATAGTCGTGATTCTCGTTCGGTGTAGGAGCCGGAGCATCATCTGTTGAGACGTCTCAACCTCTCCCAGTCTAGGAGTTCTTCAGGACCAACAGAGCCTTTCCTGGCATTGGAATTTCTGATGCTGAGCCAGCAAGGTACTGTCGAGTACAAACTTCTCCAGACAGTTACTCTACCTGCCCCAGGACTTTAAAATCGGCACCGCCGTATATTTCTCGATTTGGACATAGTGCCAGCATGCTGGACCGGTCTCCAGGGACTGCAGGTCTTCGGGGAGTTATGCAAAGACGGCTGCCTCTCCAGCCTCGGACAAAACCCTGTTTCGGTCGGTGGAAGAGGAACGCAAGGTGCAATGTAATTTGTGTCCTGGAATTACTCTGGAAAAGTTGAAGAGGCCATGAAGGACCTGGTGGGGAAAGCTGGTATTCTGCCCACTGAGAAAGAGTTCAGGAAGGCAGTGTTTTATCTGGAGAATGATGAGTTAGTGCACCAGACTCTTAGCAGGGGGATCACAGTGGAAAACATCTTCTTACAGATGGAGCTGGTGACAGGTCCCACGCAACAAATTGTCCTTGGTCACGTAAAGCCTTTCATCCCCAACGAGGACCTGAGGCCCCAAGGGGTATGTTCGTGCCTGGGTAAATATCGAAAAGGAACACGTGTAGTCCACGGAGACCTTAGAGGCATGCTGGGACCGTTGAGCTCCGTAGGGTGTAATTGCCATCTTTGACAGAGATGGAATCACTTTGGTATAATATGTATTATTTATTTGTAGTGAAGTAATTGTGTTAGTCACTGCTTTGTATACATAGCACCGAATTTGCAATAAAGAAATTTTGTATAAAAACAGGAAGCTGAATCTGCTCGCGTTGTGTCACTGAAAAGAGGGATGTGAGTTGTGCAATTTCTCCTGATATCGATAACCATCTCCTCTGTCTTGTTGACGTTGAGGAAGAGGTTATTTGCTGGCACCAGACCTCAAGCTCTTCCACCTCCTCGCTGCATCATCGCAGCTGATGATACCCACCACTGTCATGTTATCGGCGAACTTGACAATGTGATTACTCGGGAGTTTACACGTCAGCCATGTGTGAGTAGACTGTACTGCAGTGAGCTCAGCAAACAGCCCTGGGGGGCACCCATTTTGAGGAAAGGGTCTGTTTCCATGGTGCATCTCTCTGTGACTCTGATGCACCATCAATAACTCACTCTGAGATGTAAAGGCGAGATATCGGCTTTTATTGACTGGAAGAAGGAACAAGCAGTGAGTGACCACCATACTACATCCTGGGGACTGAGAGGCCGGGCTCAGGCCTCAATCGCCTTTATACAGGGGTCTGTGGGAGGAGCCACAGGAGCAGTCAGCAGGGGGCGTGTCCAGACAGGTATATGTAGTTCACCACAGATTCTCTGCAAATTCGTTACACTGCACGGCTTAATTGACACTGTGAACTTCCCATTTACTCGCAGGACCCAGAATTATCACTGTGAGTTGGGAATTTTCCTGATTATCATAAAGGCTGATGGTCTGTCAGGCAGGATGATCCTAGGTGGATGAATTTTAAAGAATACGTTGAAAGAGATGGAATTTAAATAGCACTTTCACCTTTTAATTTTAAATCAGATCACCAGTAAACGTGGGGAAGTACATAGAGTCAAACAGTATCATAACATGGAAGCAGACACTACAATGCAACTCATCCATGCCTACCATGGTGGCCATCTCAGCTCAGCCAATTCGCCCACATTTGGTCCATACCTGTAAAGGAGGGATTCCCAAACTTTTTTATAATACAGACCTCTACCATTAACCAAGGGGTCTGTGGACCCCAGGTTGGGAACTGCTGTGTCTAAACCTTTCCTATCTATGCACATGTTCATGTACTCGTTAGATGTTGTTGTCGTACCCGTCTCACCCGCTTACTCTGGAAACTTGTTCCATATTGAGCCACCTTCTGTGCAAAGAAGTTGTGCTACAGATCCTTTTGAATCTTTTCATTCTCACCTCAAACTTAGGCCCTCTTGTTTTTAATTCCTTTCCCTGGAATAAAAAGGAGGGTGCATTCACACCATATATACTCTTTATGATTTTATACATCACCTCCTTAGTCTCCTACGCTCCCAGGAGTAAAGTCCAAGCCTGCCCAACCTCTTCTTATAACTCAGAACCTCGAGTCTTGGCAGCATCCTCCTAACGTCACATGAGTGCATTGTCAAATCCCAAGGACAATGCCTCACCTTGTATGGATTGTATCAGAGCACTTGACAATCCATGTGAAACTTGTTTTGCTGGAAGAACAATGAGGCATATGAATAGGTTGTTGGCTTTGGCAATGAATGTCAAGAGACCTCCCAGCTCTCTTGCTTTATCATTTTTAACATCTGGATCTAGGGGACAACTACAACTAGTTCGTGACTACACAAGAAACCAGCTGAAGAGATTATTCCAACCAATGACTGACTCAGGAATGCACATTCAGAATGAAAGTTGACCTTTGACCTAAACACCCCACCACTGGCGAAGCAAGCAGCTGGTCAGCAGAAACAGGTCAGAAAGTCAACAATGAATAAGCAAAATAAATACTAAGAGTGAAACATGTGCTCACCACGGAGGACAGATCATTGTGGAACCTTTCAGTCTGGCAAATATTTGTCAAGTATGACAAGTAAATGTTTTTTAAAATGAAATGAAGTAGAGGACAGCTGATGTTATGATGCAGTAAAAATAACCAAAGAAAAATGGAGGGTGAAGAATTAATCACCAGCTCCAGGCAGAAAGAAAAAAAAACAGGCAGGGCTCTTCATTGGAAACATTACTCACCCAGCAAACTGCCTTTGCTAATATCTCACTTCTATTAAAACATTAGAACAAAAACTTCACGCCACCTAAAAATGCTCTCCCCCACGTAATTAATCTGATCAACCATTTTAGCTAACCCCCCACCACCCCCTCTTTCTATTACCTCAGTCACTGCACTGTAAACACTTTAAACCACTTTTATAATGTTGTTTATATTGTAAATATATACTATTTAATTATTCATGTACATTTTATTCCATATCTAGCTTTATCTCAGGCAATACTTCGTTCTGTATAAATGTTCTATAGTTGTACTATGGAGAGTATTCTGACAGGCTATATCACTGTCTGGTATGGAGGGGCCACTGCACAGGACCAAAAGAAGCTGCAGAAGGTTGTAAATCTAGTTATCTCCATCTTGGGCACTAGCCTACAAAGTACCCATGACGTCTTTAGGGAGCGGTGTCTCAGAAAGGCAGCGTCCATTATTAAGGACCTCCAGCACCCAGGGTATGCCCTTTTCTCACTGTTACCATCAGGTAGGAGGTACAGAAGCCTGAAGGCACACACTCAGTGATTCAGAAACAGCTTCTTCCCCTCTGCCCTCTGATTCCTAAATGGACATTGAAGCTTTGGATACTACCTCACTTTTCAGTATACAAATACAATATTTCTGGTTTTGCACATTTTTTAATCTACTCAATATATGCAATTGATTTACTTGTTTATTTATTATTATGTTTTATTTTAGTTATCATTATTATTTTTCTCTCTTTGCTAGATTATGTATTGCATTGAACTGCTGCTGCTAAGTTAACAAATTTCACATCACGTGCCGGTGATAATAAACCAGATTCTGAATCTATTGAATGTTGCATGTTGCACCGACACACCACAGCAAAGTTCCTAATACATGTAAATGTGTATGGTGAATACAGCTGGTCCCTGATCCTTCACGAAACACTCAAGGTGTTGGAGGAAGTCAGCAGTCAATCAACTCTGCAAGGAGCTGGTTAACAACTTCCTTTATAGTTCAGTCTGCAGCATCTCACGGAAGGTGATTCTATGACAGGAGCCAACTGGTTGAATGAGCAACACACGAGAAATGCTACAGGATCTCAGAATGCCGGGCAGCGTTTATGGCGGGGAATAAACAGTCGAAGTTCCAGGCTAAGACTCTTCATTGGGACTGCTGTGTGTGTGTAAATATCAAAATGGCCGCAGATATAGTAATCGGGTATGGTAAAGAGCTGACAGGTGGCTGATGGTGTAGTTGCATCCACTCTGGACCTCAAGGTGAGTGGTCCCGGGGTTCGAATCCAGTCAGCTCGCAGCATGCTGGGTTGAGTGTAGAGATAGCAACTCAAGGAAAACAGACACAAATGCAGTGATGAGGTGGCTGCTCGATGCACCACAAAAGGAATAACACCAAAGAGCTGACATTATTACATCTGTTCTTCTTCTCTGCACAGGCAATTTCACAACCTCGAGAATGGAATGGAAAGAAATAAATGGGGGAAGATGAAAAAGAAGGGTGGGAGAGTAGGGAACAAAAGCAGGCTTCCCTAGAAATTCAATCCCTGCCTCAATCAGCTTCACTCATTGCACTAAGCAGTGACAGTGCATTGAACTTTAGGAACTGACTGGATTTCAGAGACAGTGTGCAATGCGCTTGTTGCAGCTCATGGTTTGCTTAGTGCTAAAATGAGGCCTCCCTTGGTCAGGGCTGACCATGGACGTTGTGTCCTAGCTGTCAAGATACACAAGACAACACAGTACAATACAGAGAGAGTAAGCTGTTGGCCACGAAGCAAGCTCCCCTCTCCATGCATCTGATAAATCAAAAGGAACAGCAGAGACCGATACAACTTGGCACCAGCAGCCTCGCAGGAGCTGCCAGTCATCACTGAACTCAATGTAGAACTGCCTTAGGGAATCCAGCTCAGGGTTTTTTCCCAAAGCCTGCCCCATGAGTGTGTATAGCCACAAAGCGTGCAAGTTTGAGATCAGAGTTTTCATTCTCCTAGATGAGCTGCCAACCACCGTTGACGAGACTCACCTGCCTGAAGCGACTGATTTTAAATTGCCAGTAACCTGCCTTTGCCTCTTCTCCTGTCAGTAGAGATGGTTCTGCTGGGCATAGTAGCCATGCATGAAGACCAGGGGCTGGACTTGGCTGTCAGAGACTATTTGAGGTGCACGCCAATGGGAACATTTAATAGGTAGAGGGAGCTTGTCCCCATTACAACCCCCAGCTATAACAACTTTAGGAACCAATGCTAAAATGAGAGATGAATTTATGTAACCCTTCTATAATGTTCTTAAATACGCTATAGCTATGAGTGTGTTTTGGAATAGTCATTGTTCCTTGTATAGGTGAAAAATTAGAATCTGGAACTACTTAGGTCACAGCAAACCTATTCCTCTGCATACAGTTCCCGATCCTACACTGTCAAAGAATCTGTCAGCGTGAGGGACTATTGATTAACAACCCGCCAAATCAGACGTCTCCAAAGATTCACATTCCCCTGAGTGAATCTCTGGCCAATTACTTTTTGTCAGATTCTGACTCTTGGCTTTGCTCCCTCAAGCAAAGCATTTTAATCACATCCACATTTATTTGTTTTCTTTTACACATTGGGTGTTTGTCAGTCTTTGTCCAACTCTGTACACTTCCAATGAAATCCAATAGTATTTATGTTTTTCTCTGTAAATGCCTGCAAGAAAATGAATCTCAAGGTTGTATATTGTAACATATATGTGCACTAAAAATACAAGTTTACTTTGAACTCTCAACTGTGACAATTATCAAAGTAATGATATTTTAATTAAATTATTTTATACTCAGCCCACTCATATGGTGTTTGTGCAGTCTTGGGAATTAACGTTGTACTCATCAGTTTCATATAAGCAAGTTTGTAGCCGAGCAGGTATTCCAATGAAAGGTCATCCGCCTGAAATATTGAGAGGAAGGATTTGACAGGAACAACCGAGAGCAATGTGAAGAAAATTAAATCGAATCAATGCAATGGAATAAATGGGTGCTTGCTGCTTGGCTCAGAATCTGCAGGATTCTTCTTCTCTGCACTGTGTTACCATGACTACTACAACTATTAACTCTGTTTACCTGCCTCAAGATGCTGCCTGGTCTGCTAAATATTTCTGTTATTTCTCTTTTTTTATATTTCCAACATCAGCAGTTTTTCCTGCCCCAGTGCTTGGAATGCCACTTCTGATTTTTTTTAATTACTTTTTTTCGTTGTGTCTCTTTTTCCATTAGACCCTTTCATGTCTTCCAAGGTGATTAACTGGTTTTTGCCACCTTATCTTGGGCAACACCAACATCACTTTTCTCATTTGGTATTGTTTAATCTCCACTGCAACACGAGCATTCACTTCACTCCCCTTGCTCTCTCTCCTTCCCTGATTTTTATCAGATCCCATGCTGTGAGCAAACATCACAGTGGTTCAGAATCAGAATTAGGTTTAGTATCTCTGACATATGTTGTGAAAATTGAAGTTTTGTGGCAGCAGTACAATGCAATACTGTAGGAGCCATGTATCTATTTTTTTGTCTGTATTGTATTTTGAATTGCACACTTGTTATGGTTACATATTCACACATTGTCGAAGTTCAGTTTAGTCTGGTTAGAGCCCCAGGGAGTAGGCTGGGAGGTGACATTTCTCTGTTATGTAGCGGTTTTGGTTTGTTTTCAAGTAACTGCTATGATTGCTAAAAGTTACAAAGTAAATAAATAGCTGCAAAAAACAAATAACAAGGTGGTATTCATTGGCTCATGGACCATACAGAAATATGATGATGGAGGGGACAAATCTCTTCCTAAAACACTGAGTGTTGGTCTTCAGTTTCCTGGGGCTTCTTCCAGATGGTACTAACACCATGGGGGCCTACTGGATGGTGAAGATATTTAATGATGGATGCCATCTCTGGACGATGACCCTGATGGTGGAAAGGCTTGTGTTTGTGATTAAACTAGCTGCATCTACAATCCCCTGAAGCCTCTTGTGACCCTGAGCATTGGAGCTTCCATAACAGGCTGTGATGCAGCCAATCAGAATGCTCTCCGTGATACATCTGTAAAAAATTACAAGAGACATGCCAAAATTCCTCAAACTCCTAATGCAGTGTAGCTACATCAATATGTTGGGCCCAGGATATAGCCCCTGAGGTGTTTCATGTCCAAAAACTCATGCTCACCCTATCCACTGTTGATCCCTTCAATGAGAACTGGTTCTCCCAACCTCCCCTTCCTAACGTCTGTAAGACCATAAAACCATAGATTTTGAAGCCGTAATAGGCCATCTGACCCATCAATGCCCCGCCATTTCATCATGGCTGATAAAATTCTCATCTCAGCCCCAATGTCCTGCCTTCCTCCTGTATCCCATCATGCCCTGACCAATCAATAATCTATCAACTTCCGTCTTAAGTATACATAAAGATTTGAGCTCCACAGCTGCCTATGAAAAGAATTTCACAGATTCACCACTCTCTGGCTAAGGAAACTTCTCTTCATCTTTGTTCTAAATGGATGCTCCTCTGTTCTGAGGCTGTGTTCTCTGATCTTAGACTCTCCTACATTAGGAAACATTCTCTCCACATCCACTCTGTCAAAGCCTTTTACTATTTGATAGGTTTCAATGAGTTTATCCCTCAATCTTCTGAATTCCAGTGTATACAAGACCCAGAGCCATCAAACACTCTTCATATGACAAGTCATTCAATCCTGGAATTATTTTCATGAACCTCCTTTGATCACTCTCCAATTTCAGAACATCCTTTCTAAAATAAGGGGCCCAAAACTGCCCACAATACTCTAAGTTAGGCCTCACTAGTGCTTTATAAGTTTCAACATCACATCCTTGCTTTTATATTCTAGTCCTCTTGAAATGAATGCTAACATTACATTTGCCTTCCTCTCTACAGACTCAACCTGCAAATTAACTTTTAGGGAATCCAGCACAAGGGCTCCCAATATTCTCTGTGCCTCAGTTTTTTTGTATTTTCTTTCCACTTTGAGAATAGTCAACCCTTTCCTTTTTTCTACCAAAGTGCATGACCATTTACTTCCCAACACTATATTCCATCTGCCATTCTTTGCGCATTCTCCTAATTTGTCTAAAACCTGCTGTAGCCTTTCCACCTATCTTCACATCGTCTGCAAACTTTGCAATACAGCCATCATTTCCATCATCCAAATCATTAACATGCAACGTAAAACAAATCAGTCCCAACACAGAACTCTGTAGAACACCACTAGTCATTGGCAGCCAGCCCAAAAAGACTCCCTTTATCCCACACTTTGCCCACTGCCAACCAGCCACTGTTTTATCTATGCTACTATCTTTCTTGTAATACCATGGGCTCATAGCTTGTTAAGCAGCCTCATCTGTGGCATCTTGTCAAAGGCCTTCTGAAAATCCAAGTACACAACATCAACCAATTCTCCTTTGTCTATCCTGTTTGTTATTTCTTCAAAGAATGCCAACAGATTTATCAGCCAACATTTTCCCTTGAAGAAACCATGCTGACTACAGCCTATTTTATCATGTGCCTCCAAGTACCCTGAGACCTCATCCTTAATAACCAATTCCAACATCTTCCCAGCCACTGAGGTCAGACTAACTGGCCTGTTGTTTGCTTTCTGTTGCCTCTCTCCATTCTTGAAGAATAGAGTGAAATTTCCAGTCCTCCGGAACCATTACAGAATCTGGTGATTCTTGAAAGATCATTAATAATGCCTCCACAATATCTTCAGCCACCTCTTTCAGATATCTGAAATGTATACTATCTGGTCCAGGTGACTTATTCATCTTCAGACCTTGCAGTTTCATAACAACCTTCTCTCTAGTTATGGTAACTTCACACACTTCATGCCCCCTGACACCTGGAACTTTCACCGTACTGCCTTCTTGTGGTTTTTAAAAGCTTCTCACCTCTACATTCCCTCTAATTTTTGCTCTATTATATGCCCTCTCTTTGGTTTTTATGTTGACTTTGACTTCTCTCGTTAGCCACGGTTGTGTCATATTTCCTTTAGGATACTTCTTCCTCTTTGGGATGTACGTACCCTGTTCCTTCCGAATTGCTTCCAGTAATTCCAGCCATTGCTGCTCTGCCGTCATCCCTGCCAGTGTTCTTTTCAAATCAATTCTGGCCAACTCCTCTCTCATGCCTCTGTAATTCCCTTCACTCCACTGAATTTAGCTACTTCTTCTCAAATTTCAGACTGAATTCAATCTTATCATGATTACTTGTCCCTAAGGGTTCTTTTACATTAAGCTCTCTAATCAATTCTGGTTCATTGCATAACACCCAATCCCCAATAGCTGACCCCCTAGTGAGCTCAACACGAGCTGCCCTAAAAAGCCCTAGGCATTCTAAAGACTCCCCCTCCTGGAATCTCACACCAACCTGATTTTCTCAATCTACCTGCAGATTGATGTCCCCCATGACTATTGTAACACTGCCCTTTTGGCATGCATTTTCTATCTTCTGTTGTAATTTGTAGGCCATATATGTACTACTGTTTGGGGCTCTGTATACATCTCCCATCAGGTTACTTTTACCCTTGCAATTCCTTAGCTCTCTCCCACCATGATTCAACACCTTCTGACCCTATGTCATTTCTTTCTAATGATTTGATTGCATTTTTTTACCAAAAGAGCAATGCTGCCCCCCTCTGCCTTCCTGCCTATGCTTTTGATACAATCTGTATCCTCAGGCATTAAGCTCCCAGCTATAAGCTTCTTTTAGCCATGACTCAGTGATGCCTGCAGAATCATATGTGCCAATCTGTAACTGTGCTACAAGTTCATCTACCTTATTTCCTATACTGTTCTCATTCAAATACAACTCCTTCAGTCCTGTATTCACACTTTTCAATTTTGTCTGCCTTCTACTTTGCAATTCATCCTGTTGACTGCAATTCTGCCCTATCAACAGTGTGTCTATTTGTAAACCAGTTTCCTCACCTTCACCACTATTATCCATCTTTACTATGAAACTTCTTGCATTGAAATGTATGTAGCTCAGGACAGTAGTTGCATCATGCTCAGCCTTCTGATCCCTAAGTTTATCTCAAGTCTTACCAACATCTGCCTCCACAGCCTCTCCACAAGTTGTTCTAGCACTCTCGTTCCCATCTCCCTGCAACTTTAGTTTATACCCCACTGTGCAGCCTTTAATAAATCTTCCTGTTAAGATTTCAGCCCCACTCCAATTCAGGTGCAGCCATCCATTCAATAAAGACCCCATCTTCCCTGGAAGAGAGCCCAATGATTCAAAAACTTATGCCCTTCCTCCTACACGAATTCCTTAGCCATGCATTAAACTGTATAGGTCCATAATCAATTTCTTGGTAATGCTATTGTTAAGAGCAAAGTTATTGTTGCACAAGTAATCGATGTTTTGCCAAGGATTCACAGCACACTCTTTCCCAATTTTTGTAGTTTATAAAAATTATGTGCATTAAATTACACTCCGTAATTCGAACCCATTCTGCTCAAGATGGCAATGGATCAAATTGGCATGCACTTGTAAAAGAATATTTAAGTGTTACTACTTGCTCAGAAATATGAATAAAGAAAATTAATAAGACATAGATAGTTCCAAGTGCAGTTTCATGCCAGTACTGATGACCCACCTTAGATTTCCATGAACTCTGCTTGTTGTAAATCAGTCTGCACAACCTTCTTCTCCCACCCCCCACCCCATTGTCTGTCCAGCCACGACCTCTCTCTGTAGTCATCAAGTTCCACAAACTCAATATTTTATTTGTCTAGCTCAAAAGTAAAGACTCATGCATGACAGAGGGGAAAGGAGGAAAAGCTGCTGATTTTCATTTTAGCATGCATGTGTACTTTCCAGTTCAAAATTCCATCAACTTAGTCCCTGATGGTGTAATCATTCTGATCTGTTTGAGGAAGGTTTGGGACCAAGCATCATCCTGTCCACTTTCCCGTCTCTATCTCCTTTTCAAATTTACCTGGTGATTCTTAATGTCACCTTTGTTACTCACCTCACAAACAGCAATTTATATAACACATTTAAGTAGCAAAATGTTGCAAGATTTGTCATGGGTGTGTTGTCACACAATAAAGACATTGGCACTTAGCCTTATTAGGAAATGTTATAGGTAATGAGTTGTGCAGCAAGCCATTATTACTAAGGCAATAATCAATCCTTCACCTCAAAGTATGCTCAATAGGGTTACACTTTACTCTTTATCAGTTGTGAAAATGTTATAGTGCAGAAACAAACAAAATAAAATCTGACAAACTGCTTCGTATAGTGGTGGAGTCGAGGACGAAAGCACGGAACCTCAGAAAAAAACATACCTTTAAAACAGAGATGGAGAGGATTTTTTTTTATTAGCCAGAGGGTGGTGAATCTGTTGAATTCTTTTCCTCAAATGGCTGTGGAGACCAAATCATTAGGTGTATTTAAAGTGGAGGTTGATAGGTTCTTGGTTAGTGAGTGTGTCAAAGGTCAAGCATTCCTGCATAGGAGTGACAAAGAGCTTTAAAAACCGAGTCTCCATAAAAGAGGGGTACTATCTAGTGGAACGGTCATCATGGGAGCAGTCGTCATTGGAGTGGTCTGAGTCTTAATGGTAAGGCTTTGGCTCAACAGGGCTTTGGAGAGAACAGGCAGAGGTGAGGTAAGTGAGTAAGTTCATTCCTTATTTCTTCTTTCTTATTTAACTCTTGAGAGGATGGGGGTATGTATATCTACAGGCCCAGTGTTCTGTCCTGGGTGTCAGATGTGTGATTTCCAGGAGACTCCCAGCCTCCCCAGTGGCCGCATCTGTACCCGGTGGATCAAGGTGCAGCTCCTCAGAGACCCTGTTAAAAAATTGGAGCTGCAGCTCGATGCCTTCAGCTTGTTAGGGAAAGTGAAGAGGTGATAGACGGGAGCTACAGGAGACAGATAAATGGGTGACTGTCTGGCGAGGGAAGGGAGGCCATCAGATAGCACCTCTACAGCCATCCCCCTTATGTCAATAAGTATTCCCATTTTGAGTACTGGTTTGGGGGGAGGGGGGAGCAACCTACCTGGGGGAAGCAACAGCGGCTGCACCTCTGGCACGGAGTCTTGCCCCGTGACTCAGATGGGTAGGGAACTGAAGAGGATGGAGCCAGTAATAGGGGACTCAATAGTTCAGGGACAGACAGTCATGGATTGGGTTCTGTGTAATAACCCAAATCTGATAGATAGATAGATAGATAGATAGATAGATAGATACTTTACTCATCCCCAAGGGGAAATTCAACATTTTTCCAGTGTCCCATACACTTATTGTAGCAAAACTAATTACATACAGTATTTAACTCAGTATAAATATGATATGCATCTAAATTATCTAAATTATCTAAATCTTATTAGGGAGCTTGTAAAGGAATCCTTAGGAGGCAGTGATCATAATATTTTGAGTCGTACTGCAAATTGAGAAAGAGGAGGATAAGTCAAATGTATCAATACCACAATGGAATAAAGAGAATTACAGAGGCAGGAGAGAGGAGCTTGCCCAGGTGGATTGGTGGGGGATACTAGTGGGGATGATGGCAGGGCAGAGGTGGCTGAAGTTTCTGGGAATAGTTCACAAGGCACAAGATAAATATGTCACACAGAAGTCGTCGTCCCCAAATGGCAGGAGTAGGCCACCATGGCTGACAAGGGAAGTTAAAGACTGCATAAAAGCCAAGAAAAGGGCATGTAAGGTAACAAAAGTAAGTGGGAAGTTGGATGATTGGGAAGCATTTAAAATCCAGCAAAAGGCAACTAAAAAGCTGTAAGAAGGGAGAAGATTAAACATGAGGGCAAACTAGCCAATAATATAAAGTAGGATACCGGAAGTTTTTTCAGTGATATAAAGAGTAAAAGGGAGGTGAGAATTGATACTGGACCACTGGAAAATGATGCTGGTGAGGTAGTAATAGGGGACAAAGAAATGACTGATGAACTTGATGGTTACCTTTCAGCAGTCTTCACTGTGGAATTCACTCGAAGTGTACTATATATCCATGAGTTTCAGAGAGCAGGAGTGAGAGCCATTCCTATTACAAAGGAAAAAGTACCTGGCAAACTGAAAGATCTTAAGATGGGTAATTCACCTGGATCAGATGGACTATATCCCAGAGTCCTGAGAGAGGTTGCTGGAGATAGGGGATGCATTGGATATGATCTTTCAAGAATCACTTGAACCTGGCATGGTCCCAGAAGATTGGAAAAATTGCAAATGTCACTGCACTCTTTAAGATGGGAGGGACGTAAAAGAAAGGAAATTATAGGCCATTTAGCCTGACCTCAGTGATGGAAAGTGTTGGGAGTCCAATATTAAGAATGAGCTTTCAGGGTACTTGGAGACTAATGATAAAATAAGTCAAGGTCAGATGGTTTCTGTAAAGGGAAATCTTGCCTGACAAATCTGTTAGAGTTCTTCAAAGAAGTAACAAGCAGGTTGGACAAAGGAGAGCAGTGGATGTCATTTACTTAGATTTTCAGAAGGCATTTGATAAGGTGCCACACGAGGCTGCTTAACAAGATTAAATCCTATGGTGTTACAGGGAAGATACTAGTATGGATAGAGGAATGGCAGCAGGCAGGAGGCAGTGAGTGAGAATGAAGGGGGCTTTTTCTGGTTGGCTGCCTGTGACTAGTGGTGTTCCCCAGGGTCAGTATTGGGATCGCTACTTTTCACATTGTTTTGAAATTGATGGTTTTGTGGCAAAGTTTATGGATGACACGAAGATAGATGGAGGGGTAGATAGTGCTGGGGAAGCAATGCAATTGCAGTAGGACTTAAACAAATTGGAAGAATGGGCAAAAAAGTGGCAGACGTAATACAGTGTTGGGAAATGTGTGATAATTTGCGTTTTGGTAAAAGGAACAATAGTGCGGACTATTATCTAAATGGGAAGATGGTTCAAACTTCAGAGGTGCAGTGGAACTTAGGAGTCCTCATGCAAGACTTGCAGAAGGTTAATTTACAGGTTGAGTCTGTGGTAAAGAAGGTAAATGTAATGTTGGCATTTATTTCCAAGGGGAATAGA
The DNA here is from genome assembly GCF_030144855.1 of Hypanus sabinus. Lineage (NCBI taxonomy): Eukaryota > Metazoa > Chordata > Chondrichthyes > Myliobatiformes > Dasyatidae > Hypanus > Hypanus sabinus. Next base: position 21,142,596 of record NC_082712.1, on the reverse strand, counting down.
ATATAAAAGCAAGGAGATAATGCTGGGGCCTTATGAAACACTTGTCAGGCTGCACTTGGAGTTTGTCAACAGTTTTGGGCCCCATATCCTAGAAAGGGAGTGTTGTCATTGGAGAGAGTCCAGAGGAGATTCACATGGATGATTCTGGGAATGAATGTGTTAACAAATGACATGCATTCGGCAGCTTTGGGCCAGTACTTTCTGGAATTTGGAAGAACACAGGGAGTTCTTATTGAAACTTACCTGATCTCGAAAGGGCTAGATAGAGTAGATGTGGAGAGGATGTTTCCTGCGGTGGGGGTATATAGAACTGGAAGGCACAGCCTCAAAATTGAGGGGCAACCTTTCAGAACATGGGTAAGGAGGGTTTTTTTTAGGTAGAGAGTAGTGAATCAGTGGAATGCTTTGCCACTGACTGTGGTGGAGGCCAAGTCCATGGGTAGAGGTAAGGTAGAAGTTGATACTTTCCTGATCAGCAAGGGCATCAAAGGGTATGGTGAGATGGCAGTTGTATGGGGTTGAATAAGAACTGGGATCAGCCATGATGGAATTGTGGAGCAGACTCGATGGGCTGAATGGCCTAATTCTGCTCGTGGGTCATAAGGCTTGGTTATGGGGAGTGAGGTTAAGAGGGAAAACAAATGAACCACAATTGATTGGGAGACCAAACAAGATGGGCAGATTGCCCAAATTCTGCTCATACTCTTATGACCAGGTTAGTTAATCAAGATTAAATTATTTTAGTTTAATTAGCTCTTGGCTGATTATCAACAAAGGTATTTGTTTGGCGCCTATGCTTTGCCAAATGATTTGCTTCACAAAAACTGTACCTAGGCACAGATTTAAGTTAATCAATAGAAGATTAAAGAAGATTTGAAGAAATAGTTTTTGAATTTGTTTATTATTGTCACCTGTACTGAGATACAATGAAAAGCTTGCCTTGGATACTGTTCATACAGATCAATTCGTTTTACAGTGCATTGTGGCAGAACAAGGCAAAACAGTAACACTGCTGAATAAAGTCTACGAGCTACAGAGAAAGTGCAGGTCAGGCAAACAATAAAATGCAAAATCATAAAGAGGGAGACTTTGCGGCCAAGATTCCACCTTACTGTACTAGAGAACCAATTAATAGTCTTATTTCAGTGGAGTAGAAGCTGTCCATGAGCCATGTGATATGTTCTTTTAGGCTGTTATCTCTTCTGCCCTTTGGGAGAGGAGAGAAGAGCAAATGCCTGGGGTAGGGGAAAATGCCTGGTTGCAGCAAAAAGTAGAAATGAAATCCAAACAGGGAAGAGTGGGTTTCCATTATGCACTGAGCTATATTCACAACTCTGCAATATTTGTGGTCATGTGCAGAACAGTTGCCAAACCAAGCTGCATCCAGATAGGATGCTTTCTATGGTGCACGTGTAACATAGTGAAGTCCACAGTAACATGCCAACTTTCTTTAGCATTGGTAAGCTTTCTTGCCTATGGCATCTACATGTTTGGACTGGGATACTAGGAATCTGAAGCACTCAACCCTTTCATCCCCCCTGACCAATGATATAGACAGGAAAATGTGCAAGAAACCTTTTCCTGAAATCAATGACCAGTTCTTATTTCACTAACATTGACCAAAGACCATAAGATATAGGAGTAGAATTAGCCCATTCAACCCATTGAATCTGCTCCACCAATTTGGACCTGCGATTGCAGCTGCCTTCTCCCCAGAAGCTTTGACGCCATTACTAATTACAAACCTATCTTGATTACGTATAAGACCTTGATCTCCCAATTTACCATGTGGTTCCCTTTGCCTTTCGTCCATCTACATTCACTGCTCTGCCTCTGTAGCTGATACACTATCAACTGCATTCTCTTTTCTTCATTACCTCAAGGTACATACGTATGGCATGATCTGTTTGAGTGGCACACAGGTAATAATCTCCGTAACCTGCACCGTCCTTTTATTTTGGTCGGTATCATGATGATGGGAGAATGGTCTTCCTGTCGACTGAATTTCTGTGGTTTAATGAGGCTGAGATGGAGGAGTGATGGAGGAGAGCAGTGGAGAGATGAGGGAATAAGGAATAACCATGTGATCTTAATTCATTGAGTTCAGACAATAGATGATGTCTGCCAACCCGACGTCAGCGTGTAACATTATTTACACCGTCATAGCCAGACTAAAAACCCAGCACCCGAGTGCTCTCATTACCATCTCAGGTGACCAACTTCACGCAGTATGTGAGCTGTACAACCAGAGGGGAGAGGACCCTGGACTGGATGTATGCTAACGTTAAGGATGCATACAGCTCCTCTCCCCTCCCCCCACTGGGAAGGTCAGATCACAACCTGGTGCATCGCAAACCCTGCTACGTGCCTCTGGTGAAGAGTAAACCTGCAACCTCGAGGTCATTGAGGAAATGGTCGGGGGAGGATTATGAGGCACTCCAGGGTTGTTTTGAGGTGACAGACTGGCAGGCCCTCTGTGAGCCACATGGAGAGGACATTGATGGGCTCACAGAGTGCATCACTGGTTACATCAGCTTCTGTCTGGACTGCAAAGTTCCCCCAAAAACTGTCCTTAGTTATTCAAATAACAAGCCATGGGTAACAAAGGACATTAAGGACATCCTGAACACTGAAAAGAGGGTGTTTAGAGATGGAAATAGGGAGGAGCTGAGGACAATACAGAGGGACCTGAAAGCCAAGATCAGGGAGGCTAAAGACAGGTATAGGAGGAAGCTTAAGTGGAAACTCCAGCAGAACAACATGAGAGAGGTCTGGAGTGGGATGAGGACCATCACTGGGTTCCAGCAAACTAGCAACGAGGAGCTGAAGGCAGTGTGGACAGGGTCAACGAACTTAACCTGTTCTTCAACAGATTTGACACTGTGGCCCCTGCCCATCCCCCACATGATTCATCTGTTGTCGGCCCCTAACCAACACATACTCCACTCTCCCTTCCTACCCCTCCTCACAGACCCCCACCCTGCTCTCGTGACTACACCCCTCCCCCACCTGAAACCACCACGGTGGGCTTCACAGTGAACAGGTGAGAAGACAGCTGAAACATCTCCACCCAAGCAAGGCTGCAGGCCCGGATGGTGTCAGCCCCAGGGAGCTCAAAGCCTGTGCCCCCCAGCTACGTGGAGTACTTCACCATGTCTTCAACCTGAGCCTGAGTCTCCAGAGGGTTCCTGTGCTGTGGAAGACGTCCTGCCTCATCCCTGTGCTGAAGACACCACGCCCCAGTGGCTCCAATGACTACAGACCAGTGGCATTGACCTCCCACATCATGAAGACCCTGGAGAGACTTGTTCTGGAGCAGCTCCATATGGTTAGGCCACACTTAGACCCCCTCTAGTTCGCCTACCAGACCCAACTAGGAGTTGAGGATGCTTCCCTGGTGTCATGGATTATTGATTACCTGACTGGCAGACCACAGTACGTGCACTTGCAACACTGGGTGTCAGACAGAGTGGTCAGCAGCACTGGGGCTCCACTGGGGACTGTCCTGTCTCTCTTTCTCTTCACCATCTACACCTCGGACTTCAACTACTGCACATAGTCTTGCCATCTTCAGAAGTTTTCTGATGACTCTGCTATGCATCAGCAAGGGAGATGAAGCTGAGTACAGGGCTATGGTGGGAAACTTTGTCACATGGTGTGAGCAGAGTCATCTGCAGCTTAATGTGAAAAAGACTAAGGAGCTGGTGGTGGACCTGAGGAGGGCTAAGGCATCGGTGACCCCTGTTTCCTTCCAAAGTGTCAGTGTGGACATGGTGGAGGATTACAAGTACCTGGGGATACGAATTGACAATAAACTGGACTGGTCAAAGAACATTGAGGCTGTCTACAAGAAGGGTCAGAACCATCTCTATTTCCTGAGAAGACTGAGGTCCGTTAACATCTGCCAGATGATGCTGAGGATGTTCTATGAGTCTCTGGTGGCCAGTGCTATCATGTTTGCTGTTGTGTGCTGGGGCAGCAGGCTGAGGGTAGCAGACACCAACAGAATTAACAAACTCATTTGCAAGGCCAGTCAAGTTGTGGGGGTGGAACTGGACTCTCTGACGATGGTGTCTGAAAAGAGCATGCCGTCCAGTTTACATGACATCTTGGACAATGTCTCCCATCCACTCCATAATGTACTGGTTAGGCACAGGAGTACATTCAGCCAGAGACTCATTCCACCGAGATGTAACACTGAGCGTCATAGGAAGTCATTCCTGCCTGTGGCCATCAAACCTTACAACTCCTCCCTCGGAGGGTCAGACACCCTGAGTCAATAGGCTGGTCCTGGACTTATTTCCACCTGGCATATTATTATTTAATTATTTCTGGTTTTATTTTGCTATATTTCTACTCTATTCTTGGTTGGTGCAACTGTAACGAAACCCAGTTTCCCTCGGGATCAATAAAGCATGTCTGTCTATCTGTCTGTCTGTCTGTACTGGTAGCAGAACAACAAAGTCAGGTGTTTAGGATCATGGATCAAATTTATTCACCATATACAGTACTGTGCAAAAGTCTTAGGCACATATATATAGCGAGAGAGCCTAAGAGTTTTGCACAATACTGTATTTGTCAATTGGAACGGGAAAGAGTTTGTAAATCAGACTGGGCAAAGGATATTGGGAGTGGCAAGGGTGGAGATTGGGACAGCCGACAAAGAAGGAGTACCAGGAAGGGGGGAGGCCAGGCAGGTGCAGACACACCCAGCGCTGAGACACAAGGCAAAGTCATTTGATTCCAAACAATTGGTTTATTGATCATTGCAGAATGTCTCTGTGGTGCTTCCTGCTCCCTCCCCCTTTTCACAAACTTTATTCCGTTCTCCCTGCCCCCTTCTCACTTTCAGTCCACAATAGAGACCCAGATCAGAATCAGGTTTATCACATGCCATGAAATATTGTTTTTTTTTGCGGAAGCAGCAGTACAGTGGAATACGTAAAATTACTAGAGTACTATGCAAATATCTTAGGCAGCCTAGCTATATGTATATGCCTAAGCCTTCAGCACAGGACCACACATTTATATGTGTTAGGAATTTGCTGTGGTTTGTTGATCAGGATGTGTCACGCAACAATAAACAACAACATTCAACACTTACAATGGAAAAAGAATTACACAAAAATAGAGTTAGGTGTTAAAGTATAGAAATGGAATTTATTATCGTTGATACTGTTAATGAGGTTGAGTTATCAATGGAATTGTAAGGAATTCTCACAAGCAGAATGCTAGAAATAGAAACTGCTAGCTAACTCATGTTTAAAATATTCTATGCAGAGTGATGTATATTTAAAATATGCACGTGAAGTTAATGTAGAAACTGATATATCATAGTTCTTAATTATTCCAAAAATTCTGGAATATTAATATAGCAGTTGAAGGCAGAAATCCAAGCTTTATCAGTATTACCCTCATAACTTCTACTACAGATGGAATTAACTGAAAATAATTGATTTGATCTGAACTCTACTTCCGTGTCATTATCACCGTTCAAAACCAAATTAGTGTTATCGGAAAAGGAGGAATTAAGATTGGTGTGCAAATCTGCAGTTATTGTTGAACTTCCTCTCTGGTCTTGAAAACTAATTTTATATTTGGAGTCTGTTCCTCAGGATTATTACACCATTTTAGAATTTTCATAGTAATTAAACAGTGCATCAGTTTCTTTCATAACTTCACTTATTATTTAAAATGTGTATGTTTTCTATAAAAAGTTATAAAAGATAGATGGTGAATTTCATTTCCTGATACTTTATGGGAGAATTTTTGATAACACGATTGGCTGTTCAGTGTCCTTGATGATATCAAAGTTGTGTGTTTGAGGGCTGTGGGCCTGTACTCACTGGTGTTTAGAAAAATGGGGGGGGGTCTTACTGACACCCAATGAAGCATGAAAGACCTAGATAGAGTGGATATTGAGAGGATACTTCCAGTAGAACGAGAGTCTAGGGCCAAATGGCACAGCCTCAGAACAGAAGAACATCCCCTTAGAACAGAGATGAGGAAACCAACCAATTCCAATTCCATCCACATACAACAGGAAACAAGAGGAGTTCAGAAAACCCATTTATTCACAGAGAGAAAAATGCAAACTCCACCCAGACGGCACCAGAGGTCAGGATTGAACCAGCGTCACTGGAGGTAAGATTCAGCATCTCAAGTTTATTTATCTATTTATTTGGAGATATACACAGTAACAGACCTTGCTGGCAACCAACGGGCTTGCACTGCCCAATTACACCCACGTGGCAAATTAACCTGCTAATCTGTAGGTGTTTGGAGTGCAGGAGGGCCCAAAGGAAACCTATGTGGTCATGGGGAGAACGTATAAACTCCTCACGGACTGTGATGGAATTGAAGCTGGGTCACTGACGATAACAGTGTTCCACTATTCACTATGCGACAGTGCCACCCGGCACATTGCTGTTCCATTTTGCCATCTCAGGGACAGCCCAAACCAAACTGGACAACCTCACAAAAAGACAAATTTTCAGTAGCACATATCTATTGACATCATTAAAGTGAATTAGAAGCCAGAAAAACAGTGACAGGGAACAGAAATATTTTGCATCAAAAGATGGTGTGAACTTATTCAGAAACATGCACATATTTGGTTAAATCCACATTAATGGGCTATTTCTTTCACACAAAGATTTTTCCTTTTGACTGTTGCTCAGCTGAATTTCAAGACAGAAATATTTTATCTGACAAATTATAGTCAAACATGTAGCAAACCCTCCTACTCTGTCACAAAGGTTCTCTCAAGTGATGCTGTGTCTCATTTTGGAGAAAATTAGAAGTGGAACCTTTGAACCGTTATTTGATTTTGAGAAGAGATGGGGCTCATTTGCTCGTTACCATCATTTCAGTTAACTGATAGATTTCCTCCATGATCTAAGTGTAAATTTTGCTTTGATATATTTTTTCTTCTTGTTGGCGGTTTGATGTTTATTTTTAGAAGCTTTCTGTATGACGCATGGCTCCGGGGTCGTGCCCTCCATGGGTTCTTTTTTTACTCTCACTTTTCTTGCTTAGTAGGGTTTTTTTTATTTCACAAAAATTTTCAATCTTCAAGATATTATTTTTTTGAGGCATTGTAAGTATTGTTACTTCGATGTACCTGTGTGTTTTTGAATAATAATAATAATAGTAAAAAGATTTGAAAAGAAAGAAACACTTAGCAAATCTCCTAAAATGGTTCCATATCTTTAAATCCACACAATGATGTCATTCTTACCCTCGGCCATTATGCTCTGTAATGAGTTAACCTATAGCCAGGAAAGTGATGACCCTCTCCTGTTAGACTCTTTAAGGTAACCTAGTTTTTATTTATTCTTCTTACTTCTCTTCTATTGTTGTATATCTGTGAATTTGTAATGACACTGTGACACTGTAATTTCCTGTGGGGTTAATAAACTATCTCTCTACCATACAAAGCCACTTGGAACCAGGTTACAAAGGAAAATCTGCAGATGCTGGAAATCCAAGCAACGCACACAAAATGCCAGAGGAACTCAGCAGGCCAGGCAGCATCGATGGAAGAGAGTAAACAGTCGACGATTCGGGCCAAAACCTGCCGAAGGTTTCAGCCCGAAACGCTGGCTGTACTCTTTACCATGGGAGTCAGGTTTGCTACGTAGCCTGAGTCTTGTATTGGCAATGGCAGATACCCCATTCAAGGTGAAGGAGTGGGGCCAGATTGCAGCGAACAGATGGCTCAATAAAAATATATCCAAAGCTGACATCAAACAAATTGCTGTCAAAGTGAACAGCAGGGAGGGCGAACTGCTTTGTTTGAGTAGATTATATAAAGAGTAGAGCTTTGGATAATGTTAAAATGACAAAGAGGTCAGTGTTATTGTTCTCAAAGAGCAGCAGAAATACATGGATGATAGAACAATGCTACACAAGAAAAGGCCCATTGGCCCACACTGTATGTACTGACTTTGATGCCAATTTAAACTAATCACTTCTGTCTGCACGTGACGCACATGATACATTCTCTGCACAAACATGAGCCTATCTGGAAGTGTCTTAAATACCATTGAGTGGATTTGCTCAAAAACAATTTCTCCCAGTGAATGTTCCTAGCTCCAGTCTAATAATGTAGTTTACCCACACCCAACTGAGAACATCCTCCTCCACAACCCACGCCCACCTCTCACCAACAAGGTCCAGACTTTTCCCTATTCATAGCTAAGGAGCTGTGATTAGCTTTCTCCAAAGTTTTGTCCCACTGAAACACCAATCACCTGACCAGGCCCATTTCCCAACACAGTCCAGTGTTGGAATCTTCTCCAGTTGCACTATGCACATCCTGTTTCAAGAAAACTTCTTGGATGCACCTAATAAATTCTGCCCCATCTAAGACTCATAACCATATGACAATGACAGCACAGAAACAGGCCATCTCGGCCCTTATAGTCCATGTCGAACGCTTACTCTCACCTAATCCCACCGAACTGCACTCAGCCCATAACCCTCCATTCCTTTCCTGTCCATATGCCTATCCAATTTTTTTAAATGACAAAATCGAACCTGTCTCTACCACTTCTACTGGAAGCTCATTCCACACAGCTACCACTCTCCGGGTAAAGAAGTTTCCCCTCGTGTTACCCCTAAACTTTTGCCCCTTAACTCTCAATTCATGTCCTCTTGTTTTAATCTCCCCTACTCTCAAAGGAAAAAAGCCTATCCACGTCAACTCTGTCTATCCCCCTCATAATTTTAAATACCTCTATCAAGTCCCCCCTCAACCTTCTACGCTCCAAAGAATAAAGACCTAACTTGTTCAACCTTACTCTGTAACTTAGGTGCTGAAACCCAGATAACATTCTAGTAAATCTCCTCTGTACTCTCTCTATTTTGTTGACATCTTTCCTATAATTCGGTGACCAGAACTGTGCACAATAGTCTGAACACAACAGTACTCTTGCATTGAGGAAGTCTCAGGTAATATTGGGGAAGTTAAAATCACCCACTATAACAACCCTGTTGCTTTCACTTTTCATAATCTGTCTATGTATCTGTTCCTTTTGGCTTTTGGGAGGCCTTTAGTGTAACCCCATTGGAATGATATACGCCTCTGCGGATGAGCCTTCCTGTATGTCCTCTTTGAGCGTGGCTGTGACATAACCTCTGATACATAGAGTGATGGAGTAATATAGCTAGCAAACAGGTCCTTTGACCCAGCTGGTCAATTCCACAATTCCAACCAAGATGCCCCGTTTGTTAATGTTTGACCCACAACCTTCCAAGCCTTTTCTCTCCATGTATCTGCCCAACTGCCTTTTGAAAGTTGTTACTGTACATTCCTCACCTCCTTCCTGAGACAGCTCATTCCACATAGACACTACCCTAGTAAAATAGTTGCCTGTCAAGATCCTATTATACCTTGCCCCTCTCCCGTTCATGAGTTCCCAAGCCTGGGTCAAAAGTTATGTGTTTTCACCCTATCTATCCCTCTCGTGATTTCACACACCTCTAAAAGATAATCTCTCAGTCTCCTATGCTCTAAGGAATAGTATCCTAGCCTGTCTAACCTCTGCCCATGACCGAGTCCCTCAAGTCCATGCATCATGTTTGTGAAATTTTTTCTCCTCCCTTTCCAGTTTAGTAAGATCTTTCCTCTATTAGCGCAACCAAAACTGACCACAAAGCACCAAGTGAGGCCTCCCCAACATGATGACGCCCAACTCTTACACTCATTGCCTGAACTTACGAAAGTTAACGTGGCAAAAGCTTTCTTTATTGCCCTCTCTACCCATGACTTCATTTTCAGTGAACAAGATACGTGCACACCAAGATCCCTTATTATCACTGGCATAATCATGAAATTTGTTGTTTCTACCTTATAAAAAGAATATATATATAAATAAATAGTGCAAAAATAGAGAGCAAAATAGTGAGGTAGTGTTCATGAACTGTGCAGAAATGTAATAGCAGAAGGGAAGAATCAGTAATCCATGAGTAATCTGAATGATTCTTTACTACATTAATCACTTGGAGATGCTCCAGAACCATCTGCTCCACGTAATGGTAATTACGTTGTCAGTTTTATCAGCCAATTATTATTACTGGGAAGTCATATTTCAGAGTTTCAGACAACAGTTACTGGAGCCATTAAAGTTACTGAACTGATGCAAGATACACCATGCATCTAATAACGTGGCCACTGAAGGCATGTTTGCCGTCTTCTGCTGCTGTAGCCCTCCCATTTTAAGGTTCAATGTGTTGTGCATTCAGAGATGCTCTTCTGCAAATCACTGTAGTAATGTGCGGTTACTTGAGTTACCGTCAGCTTCCTGTCAGCTTGAACCAGTCTGGCCGTTCTCCTCTGGCCACTCTCATTAACAAGCTGTTTTCACCCACAGAACTGCTGTTCACCGTGTTTTTTTTTTGTATGTCTCATACCCCGTGACCGGGTTAAATAACCAGCAGAAATGGAAAACACATTGGAGTCTGGTATTGCCATAAACTAATAGTGTTTATTAGTAACTAAGCAATATAGCAATATAGATGCAATTATAATGAACAGGTTAGCAATAATGTATAGATATATATGTGTGGAAATAGGAAGAAGACCAGGCTTTTTCAAAGCTAGGGGTAAATGGGTGCAGTCTTACGATGTGATGAAGAAAGTTCAGTTCAGTTCGAGGTAGTTAGTTGAGTAATGTTGGAGAGAGAGTGAGGTGAGAGGTGATGCCATCAATCTTCCTGTTGTCTTCCGAAATCCTGTTGTGGTCCGACTATGACCATGTTACGTACGAACGTTCTTCAGTGGTGGAATTATCACTCAGGCGAGGGTGGACACACAAATAATTCCCCACCGGTCGCACCTTCACACACTGTGAGCCACTGATCGATTCCCCCGAATCGATCCTCCAAAACCCCACTTTCTTGTGGGTGCAACAAAGCTCGTTCAGTGTCTGAACTGTGTGTCCCGTGGTGTGTCTGTCTGTGTAACCGCGGACCTGGTTTTATCTCCACATGCTGGTCACCAGCTGTCCATCAACCTGCTCTGCCCTCCACTTTCTGCAGGAACTTTACAAGCAGGCAAGTGACCTCGGGGAAAAGGTAAACAAGCTGGCAGAGAAACCATTTTTTTAATCTCTCTCTCTCCCCCCTCCCCCACTCCCCACCCCGCTAAACCTCCACCTTAAATGAGAGGATTCCAGTTAATTGGGCCAACAGTTAATCTGGGCAGCCACTTAGTTGGGACAACTCTTAAAGAACAAAAAGTATTCGAGAAACTGGCTAGCATTCCCTTTGCTTATTTGCGACACTGTGCCCCTTAATTGGGACAAGAGACTGCTGCCAAACAGTTTCTAACAAGTGTCAGTTATGTGCACTTGTGTGATGTTAGACATTACACTGTGCTTAGAGCAAACAGTTTTTAAATAATCTCAGATGCATGTTCGTATTCAAAAATCAGTGATTTTTGTCAATAATACTTGGCTGGAAATATGCAGTAATAAAATTCAGGAGTATTTCCCTCACTACAATTTCAAGCATTCATGCTTGGTGATGCCATAAACAGACAGGAGTGGAAAGGAAACAATTTATTACTTCACCAAGTTAGGGAATATGAGGAATTTGAAGGTATCAATGATCATCTTGAATGTTACAATGAAAATGAAGATTTAGAGATTACAATCATCAAAAGCATTATATAAAGGCAGTTCATTATCTGCACTGTCGATTTGCTTCATTTACAGTTTCATAGAAACATAGAAAATAGGTGCAGGAGTAGGCCATTTGGCCCTTCGAGCCTGCACCGCCATTCAGTATGATCATGGCTGATCATCCAACTCAGAACCCTGTACCTGCTTTCTCTCCATACCCCCTGATCCCTTTAGCCACAAGGGCCATATCTAACTTCCTCTTAAATATATCCAATGAACCAGCTTCAACTGTTTCCTGTGGCAGAGAATTACACAGATTCACCACTCGTTGTGTGAAGAAGCTTTTCCTCATCTCGGTCCTAAAAGGCTTCCCCTTTATCCTTAAACTGTGACCCCTTGTTCTGGACTTCCCCAACATCGGAAACAATCTTCTTGCATCTAGCCTGTCCAATCCCTTTAGAATTTTATACATTTCAATAAGATCCCCCCTCAATCTTCTAAATTCTAGTGAGTCTAAGCCTAGTCGATCCAGTCTTTCTTCATATGAAAGTCCTGCCATCCCAGGAATCAATCTGGTGAACCTTCTTTGTACTCCCTCTATGGCAAGAATGTCTTTCCTCAGATTAGGGGAGCAAAACTGCACACAATATTCTAGGTGTGGTCTCACCAAGGCCTTGTACAACTGCAGTAGAACCTCCCTGCTCCTGTACTCAAACCCTTTTGCTATGAATGCCAACATAAAAACACTACAGTATACACAGGACAAACTCCTCTGCTGATAACGATTAGGAACGGATACACAATTTTATCACAATGCAGTATATTAATAACATTCTTTATTGTTCTGTATTTCATTTAAATACATAAATCTGTTACTCCATTAAGTGGCAGTTTGTCCTTTTTATCCTTTTTAGATATTTCCATGAAAACTCAGCTAACTGGGACAACCACCTAATTGGGCCAAAGTGTACTGGTCTTGATGTATCCCAATTAACTATAATCCACTGTATAACCAATGATTTGGACTCCTCAGCTATCTGTGGCAATGAATTCCACAGATTTACCACCATTTGGCTAAAGAAATTCTTCCTCATTTCTAAAGGGACTTCCTTCTGTTCTGAGTCTGTGTCATCTGGCCCTAAGATTTCCCCACTAAAGGAAACATCCTCTCCATGTCTACTCTATCTAGAGCTTTCAATACCTGATAAGTTAAGTAGGCAAGTAAATGTAAAGGCACAATGAATATCTTCACATTAAAGTTACTTTGACTAATTCACTCCTCTGTACATCCAAAGTTTGCCATGGCCACCAAATAAATCTTTGCTCCCAAAGTGAGAATAGGATGAAATGCCCCTTTTTTTATTCTTAAAGCCTTTAAGCTATCTGGATCTACTAATTGCTCCCTCTCCCTCTCCTATTTTTCCACTTTCCGATCCTCCCTCTCTGTTTTACTTATTAACAAATGAATTTTATTGAATATAGCGATTGGGAAACTAAAAGCCATTTAGCTCCTCAAGCTTTGTCTATCATTCAAAGAGAGTGGAATGGTAGACAAAGCCTGTGAACAGCAAGGTTTAGGGAAACTTAATCATGGTGCAGAAAGTTATGGAAAGTGAATGGAAAAATATATTTTCCCTGACACAGAGGTCAGAAGATAAGAGGCATAGATTTAGGGAAATAAATGAAAGGATTACAGGAAACATTTCTCACCTAAACACTAATGGACAGTCATTTTTACCATGGGTACAGCTTTCCCCACCATTCAGGACATTATCCATCGCCAGGAACACTCACCATCCAGGCCATGCCCTCTTCTTGATGTTGCCCTTTGGCTGGAGGTACAAGAGATGGAAGATGCACAGTTCAAGATTCAACAACAGATCCTTCCCCACTCCCACCAGGTTCTTGAACCAAATTGTAAAACCTTAGGACTACATTTCTTTTCTCTCTCTCAGTCTTACACATGTAGTATGTTCATTTAGTGCACATGTAAGTTTTGTATAAATTAAGTTGAATCAAGTGTATTGTATGTTAGCTTATGGTGTCCTCATCTTGTAATATACTGTACTGCTGCAAAAGCTCATTTTCATGGCAGTTATACCCTGTGTACGTATGCCTACAACATCCAACTTGAACTTGATAAGCTTGATCTCAATGCCTGAAAAATTTCCAAAGGCAGAAAACATGATCTCATTTAAGTTGTATCTCAATGAACTTTTGATGTGAGAAAACTAAAAGTTGAGAACCAAGAGCTTGGGTTCAAAATTTATTCAACCAGCTTCCCTTTTCACTTCACATGAACACAATGAACCAAGTAACCTTTCCTTTGCCGTGAATTACTGCTTCCACAATGGAGATTGGAAACCAACCTCCTCCCTCATTACCATCTAGGGCCCTAAACAGTCCTTCTGGGTGAGGTGACACTTAAACTGTGAGTCTGTTGGGGTCATTCATTGTGTCTGGTGCTCCTGATGTGGCCTCCTGTAGATCGGTGAGCCCCAAAATAGATCGGGAGACTGCTTCACCGAGTGTCTACGCTCTGTCCGCCGGAAAAAGCAGGATCTCCCAGTGGCCACCCATTTTAATTCCACTTCCCATTCCCATTTGTCCATCCATGGCCTCCTCCACTGTTGTGAAGAGGCCACACTTAGGTTGGAGGAACAACACCTTATACAGGATCCCCCCGCTATCCGAAGGTAGAGCATTCCTATGAAACCGTTTGTAAGCCGAAATAGCACAAAGCGATGAAGCAATTACCATTAATTTATATGGGAAAAATTTCTGAGCGTTCTCAGACTCAAAAAAATATCCTACCAAATCATACCAAAAAGCACATAAAACCTAAAATAACACTAATGTATAGTAAAAGAAGTAATGATATGATAAATGCACAGCCTATATAAAGTAGAAATAATGTATGTACAGTGTAGTTTCACTTACCAGAATCGGGAAGATTGAGCCAAAACCAATTTGTAGAAAAAAATCAGCACTTACACACATGTGCACACACCTGCCTGTGCAAGGCTTCACAGTCATGGTAGTCTTTCTTGGGGCAAACAAGTTTAAAGCCGGCGTCTTTTTTCGTAAAAGCGAAAATCCTCTTTCGGTTAGCAAAAAAAGGTACTAATTTAAGTCTTTAGTAAAAGCGAAATTGCGTAAAGCCAACATTTGGAAAGCAGGGGACATCAGTATTCCGTTTGGACAGCCTCCAACGTGATGGCATGAACATCAATTTCTCATACTTTCGGTAGTGCCCCCCACCTTTCATTCTCTCACCTTATTTCCTTGCCCGCCCATCACCTCCCTCTGGTAACAATACACACAAAATGCTGGTGGAACACAGTAGGCCAGGCAGCATCTATAAGGAGAAGCGCTGTCGATGTTTTGGGCCGAGACCCTTCGTCAGGTCTGTCCTCGTGTTACCTCCCTCTGGTGCTCCTTCGCCCTTTTTCTTTCTTCCATGTCTTTCTGTCTCTCTCACCAAGTTCCCAGCTCTTTACTTCATCTCTCCCCCTCCAGGTTTCACTTATCCCCGGTGGCTCTCCTTCACCTCCCACCCCATACTTTTTAAATCTACTCCTCAGCTTTTTTTCTCCAGTCCTGCCGAAGGGCTTAGGCCTGAAACGTCGACTGTACTTTTTTCCATAGATGCTGCCTGGCCTGCTGATTTCCTCCAGCATTTTGTGTGGGTTGCTAAGATTTCCAGCAGCTGCAGATTTTCTCTTGTTTGTGGGTTAATGTTAATGCAGGATTGATGTAAATTGGCTGGCACAGGCCTGGTTGGCTGAGGGGCCTGTGTGCTGTCTTTACGACAGTTATTTAGTTTATAATATTTTCGCTTAGTAATTCATTCAATAGTATTTTCTAGTTAGAATTAGAAGTGTTTAAAGTGTATTCATTGCATGTAAAATATATCGGCATGCGATGACGTCACATCCGGTTTCGCCGCGTCTTGTGGGAAAACACCGGTTTGAAATTAGCGCGAGGGTGGGGGCTTTCCACGAGGCTCACCTGAGCACAAGCAGTTTTGCAGGCATGAGAAATCACAGTGAGAGCAACGCTGTAAGTTAATAGATAATCGATATATTGAACTAAGATGTTAATGCTGATCCTGTTAGAAGTAACGACGGTAGATAATGTTTATGCTTTCGTTAGTTAAAGAGTCGCGGATAGTTTGCATGGAAGTGTATTTAAAGTAGTCAATGGAGCAGGTAAACTCTCCCTGTATACTGCACCTTAGTGTAATGTAGTTATAGTCACCTTTGCAAGTATTTACACTTGAAATGTGATATTAAGGAAGGAACAAATACTGTATCAATCTTGTATTGTTTTATCAACAGTTTTCACCATATGTTAATGTGAAGAGTGAACAGTAAATGGTTAATCTTACTGCGATCTGGTTTGCATTGGCTGTGGTTTATCCGGACGTTAAATTCGGCGTTTCGTTACACCCGAAGGAGAACGTTACAGTGAAAAAGCGGCATTATCAGGTGTTTCAAGTGCTGCAATGTCAGCTCAATCCAGCATCAAGTCGACGCCGCCCAGCGACAAGGGCAGTAAACCGACATCAAGTAAGCCCACCCAGGCGTTATCAGGTGTTCCAAGTGCTGCAATGTCAGCTCGATCCGGGATCAAGTCGATGGCGCCCAGCGACAAGGGCAGTAGAACGACATCAAGTAAGTCCACACAGGCAAGAGCCAAGGCAGAAGCTGCCAAGGTGCGACTGCATTACGCCAAACAAGAGGCAGTTTTGAAAATGAAACTGGCCACCAAAGAAGCCGAAAAGGCTGCCAGACAAAGAGAAGAGGCTGCCAGACAAAGAGAAGAGGCTGCCAGACAAAGAGAAGAGGCCGCCAGAGAAGCCGAAACCCAGTTGGAAATGACAAAAATATCGACAGAGTTGCATGTGCTGCAGCTAGAAGGAGAAGGAGAAGCTGCCAGGGTGGAAGCAGAGTACATAGAAGAAGCTGAAGGGTCGCGTGATCTGACCGAAACCAGTTCTGCTTTGGAAAGGACCAGACTGGAACGCACGAGCGACTATGTACAATATCAAGCAGACAGGCAGGCTCGTCTCCCCTCTCCATACCTATTCGATTTTACCCTCGCGGCCCCGCGATGAAGTCAAGAATGAAAGAGCTGACAACCGATATACTTTGACACCAAAGTTACAAAGTTCGATGCGAAGAGACGCGGAGGTTGAATCCAGGATGGCAAATTCCGTGAGAAACGTGCGTTCTCAGTCATATGGGCGCCAACGTACTTCTCCAGCCCGCATGCCGCTTGCAGCCGATCCCACGCTGCAGTATTTAGCACGACGGGATCTCGTCACTTCGGGACTGTACCAGTTTGACGATAAACCCGAAAATTACCGTGCTTGGCTCTCCACATTCACCAACGTGATTGACGGAGTCCAGCTCAGTGCAACCCAAAGGTTGGACCTTATGGCGAAATGGCTGGGGAAAGAATCACGCGACCAGGTGAGACGCATGCGTTCAGTGTACATCAACAAACCTGAGCTAGCCTTAAGCGAAGCGTGGGAGAGACTTTGGGAGAGATATGGGGCCCCCGACATTATTGAAGGGGCGCTATATCGACGTCTGGAAAACTTTCCTAAGGTGTCAGCCAAAGATCACTTTAAGTTAAGAGAATTCGGAGATTTACTCATGGAGATCCAAGGCGCCAAAGAAGATGGCTATTCAGCTGGTTTAGTATTCCTAGATACTCCATCCGGGATTAGACCAATTGTGGACAAACTTCCATTTGGGCTGCAGGACAAGTGGCTGACTGTTGCCTCAGAGTACAAGGAAGACCACGATGGTCGATTTCCTCCCTTTGAGCTCCTCACTAGGTTTGTGTGCAAGGAGGCGAAGAGGCGAAACGACCCTAGCCTTGTAGGTCCAGGAAGCAGTTCGATTTACACCAAGCCAGGCAGATCCGTTTCGAATGTTTTCAACATTGATAAACCCGTGTCAGTGCTCAAGACCGAAGCCCTTACAACTAACAACGACCCTGGCAAGTATTGTCCATTGCATAACAAACCTCACCCCCTGAAAGCATGCAGAATGTTTAGGGAAAAACCCCTTGAAGAGAGGACGGCTCTTCTCAAGGAGAAAAGAATATGTTTTAGATGCTGTTCCTCAACCTCTCACCTCGCCAGAGAGTGTACGATCGCCGTGAAGTGTCCGGAATGTGGCAGCCCAGATCACGTCGAGGCCATGCATCCCGACCTGTCACCACAAACCGAGAGCGCTCCTTCACCCCCACAACAGGACGGCGGGGAGGGAGAGGCTCACTCTAGGTCAATAGCTGTCAGCACGAACTGTACAGAAGTTTGCGGTCAAGCTCAGTCAAGTCGTTCTTGTTCCAAGATCTGCCTCACTAAGGTGTACCCTAGAGGAGCCAAAGACAAGGCCATCAAAGCCTATGTGATTCTGGACGATCAGAGCAATCGTTCACTAGTCAGTCCAGAGTTCTTTAAATTGTTCAACATTGAGAGTGAGCGGTTCCCATACTACCTCAAAACTTGCTCAGGCAACATGAAAACCCAAGGAAGGAAGGCAGAAGGCATCCAGATCGAGTCCCTGGATGGTAAAGTCGTCATCTGTCTCCCTCCGCTCTTAGAGTGCAATGAAATCATGAATAACCGCGCTGGGATCCCGACACCAAGTGCGGTGCTACACCAGCCGCATCTCCACCACATCGCCAAACACATCCCAGAACTGGATCCGAAAGCGGAAATACTCCTGCTATTAGGAAGAGATGTTATCCAGGTACACAAGGTTAGGCAGCAGATCAATGGACCACTCAACGCCCCCTTCGCGCAACGTCTGGATCTGGGCTGGGTGGTGATAGGAGAGGTGTGTCTCGGTGACGTACACAAACCGATGGTTAACACACTCAAGACCAATGTGCTAGAGAGTGGCCGCCATTCAATCTTTCGACCCTGCCCGAGTGTCCCGTGCATCAAGGAAGCACAACAAGGCGTTAACAAGCGCGAGGCAAGCGACGAGTCGCTGGGCCAGTCAGTCTTCGCTCTAACGAAGTATGACAACAAACTTGCACAATCAGCTCAAGATACCATTTCTTTAAAAACCAAAGACACCAAGGTCTTCAGAGATGAAGCAAATAATGGGGTTGCCCCATTGCCAATCAGAGAACCACGCCAGCGCTCACCAGATAACAAAGAGCAGGCAGTCAAACGGTTCACGTCCTTACGGAAAACCCGGAAAAGGAAACCTGAGATGCAGCAACGCACCCGATTGGCCCACGAGGTACTGTGCACCCTAATGGCAGAGGTCACAGCCATTATAAACGCACAATCATTCCTACCTGTGTCTTCTGACCCAGAAAACCCCTTTATACTTTCGCCATCAACGCTCCTTACGCAGAAGGCAGGAGCACCTCCTCCACCAGGAGACTTCTCAGACAAGGATTTGTACACAAAGCAATGGAGACAAGTCCAGGCTCTGGCAAATCAGTTCTGGTCCCGCTGGAGACAGAAATATCTACCCTCGTTGCAACAGAGACGAAAGTGGACAGAACCCCGTAGGAATCTTCAAGTTGGAGACTTAGTCCTGCTCAGGGACAAGCAAGTCGCTCGCAACAGCTGGCCAACGGCCAGAATCACTGCTACATTCCCTATCGAGGATGGACATGTCAGGAAGATCGAATTGAAGACTACCGACCAAGGCGATGTGAAAAATTTACCAAGGGCCAGTTACAGAAGTTATTCTACTTCTACCCAATGACTGATTAAGAGACTAAGTTTTGTACTCTGCTCATTGTGACCTTACGAAGGTCAAGCGGGGAGTGTGCTGTCTTTACGACAGTTATTTAGTTTATAATATTTTCGCTTAGTAATTCATTCAATAGTATTTTCTAGTTAGAATTAGAAGTGTTTAAAGTGTATTAATTGCATGTAAAATATATCGGCATGCGATGACGTCACATCCGGTTTCGCCGCGTCTTGTGGGAAAACACCGGTTTGAAATTAGCGCGAGGGTGGGGGCTCACCACGAGGCTCACCTGAGCACAAGCAGTTTTGCAGGCATGAGAAATCACAGTGAGAGCAACGCTGTAAGTTAATAGATAATCGATATATTGAACTAAGATGTTAATGCTGATCCTGTTAGAAGTAACGACGGTAGATAATGTTTATGCTTTCGTTAGTTAAAGAGTCGCGGATAGTTTGCATGGAAGTGTATTTAAAGTAGTCAATGGAGCAGGTAAACTCTCCCTGTATACTGCACCTTAGTGTAATGTAGTTATAGTCACCTTTGCAAGTATTTACACTTGAAATGTGATATTAAGGAAGGAACAAATACTGTATCAATCTTGTATTGTTTTATCAACAGTTTTCACCATATGTTAATGTGAAGAGTGAACAGTAAATGGTTAATCTTACTGCGATCTGGTTTGCATTGGCTGTGGTTTATCCGGACGTTAAATTCGGCGTTTCGTTACACCCGAAGGAGAACGTTACAGCCTGTTTCCCTTACATCTCCATGACAGAGAACATGAAGGGCAAGTTTGCCTCACCCGGTAGTCAAAAGCAGCAAGTGCACCACATCTTGGTATTGGTAATGATATTGGCTTATTATTGTCACATGCACTGAGATACAGTGAAAAGCTTCTCTTTCAAACAGTTCATACAGATCAGATTTTAACACAGTGCATTGAGCTAGAATTTAGAGTTTCGGTAAAAGGCTGTACATTTGTGAGGTTCTGTTGAACGTGTTTTAATTGGTTGCTATATTAAAGCACTAAAGAGGTAGGAACCTTGGTAGTTGCAGTATTTCTACATATATACCTGCATTAGTTGGAGGAAGCAGTTGCAGTTTAAGGGGAGCTGTAAACAATCTTTGCATCATCAGCGGGGATGGGAAAGGTTCCAGAGGATTGGAAGGCTGCAGATGTTGTTCCCTTATTCAAGAAAGAGACCAGAGATAGCCCTGGAAATTATAGACCAGTTAGTATAATTCCAGTGGTTGGTAAGTTGATGGAAAAGATCCTGAGAGGCAGGATTGATGAACATTTGGAGAGGCATAATATGATTGGGAATAGTCAGCACGGCTTTGTCAAAGGCAGGTCGTGCCTTACAAGCCTGACTGGATTTTTTGAGGATGTGACTAAACACGTTGATGAAGGTAGAGCAGTAGATGTAGTGTATATGGATTTCAGCATTTCACAAGGTACCCTATGCAAGGCTTATTGAGAAAGGAGACATGGGATCCAAGGGGACATTGCTCTGTGGATCCAGAACTGGCTTGCCCACCGAAGGCAAAGAGTGGTTGGAGATGGGTAATATTCTGCATGGAGGTCGGTGACCAGTGGTGTGTCTCAGGGATCTGTACTGAGTCCTCTTCTCTTCGTGATTTTTATAAATGGCCTGGATGAGGAAGCAGAGAGAAGGGTTAGCAGTTTGCTGATGACACAAAGCTTCGTGGTGTTATGGACAGTGTGGAGGGCTGTCAGAAGTTACAGCGGGAGATCTGGTCACTTCACTACAGGAAGGATGTGGAAACTATAGAAAGGGTGCAGAGGAGATTTACAAGGATGTTGCCTGGATTGGGGAGCATGTCTTATGAGAATAGGTTGAGTGAACTTGGCCTTTTCTGCTTGGAGCGACAGAGGATGAGAGGTGACCTGATAGAGGTGTATAAGATGATGAGAGGCATTGATCGTGTGGACAGTCAGAGGCTTTTCCTCAGGGCTGAAATGGCTAACATGAGAGTACACTGTTTTAAGGTGCTGGGGAGTAGGTACAGAGGAGATGTCAGGGGTATGTTTTTATGCAGAGACCAGTGAATATGTGGAATGGGCTGCCAGCGAAGGTAGTGAAGGCAGATATGATAGGGTCTTAAGAGACTCCTGGATATTTTGATGAGCTTAGAAAAATAGAGAGCTATGGGTGACCCTAAGTAATTTCTAAAATAAGTAAGTACTGGTGAGGAGCCAGAGGTCGTGGTACATGTAGGTACCAATGACATAGGTAGGAAAGGGAAAGAGATCCTGAAACGAGAGTATAGGGAGTTAGGAAGGCAGTTAAGAAGAAGGACCGCAAAGGTAGTAATCTCGGGATTACTGCCTGTGCCACGTGACAGTGAGAGTAGGAATAGAATTAGGTGGAGGATGAATGCGTGGCTGTGGGATTGGAGCAGGGGTCAGGGATTCAAGTTTCTGGATCATTGGGACCTCTTCTGGGGCAGGCGTGATCTGTTCAAGAAGGACGAGTTACACTTGAATCCTGGGGGGACCAATATCCTAGCGGGGAGGTTTGCTAGGGCTACAGGGCAGCCTTTAAACTAGTAAGATGGGGGGGCGGGAATCAATTTGAGGAAACCATGGGAGAGGAGGTTAGTTCACCAGTAGAGCAAGTAAATAGACAGTGTGTGAGGGAGGAAAGGCAGTTGATGGAGAAGGGATGCGCTCAGCCCGAAGATGTAGGGGAGAAGAAAGAAAAGGATAATAAATTTGAATGCATTGTTAGGGATGAAAAGAAAGGAGGGGGTGGAGAGTATCTTAAATGTATCTATTTTAATGCTAGGAGCATTGTAAGAAAGGTGGATGAGCTTAAAGCGTGGATTGATACCTGGAATTATGATGTTGTAGATATTAGTGAAACATGGTTGCAGGAAGGGTGTGATTGGCAACTAAATATTCCTGGATTTAGTTGCTTCAGGTGTGATAGAGTAGGAGGGGCCAGAGGAGGAGGTATTGCATTGCTTGTCCGAGAAAATCTTATGGCGGTGCTTTGGAAGGATAGATTAGAGAGCTCCTCTAGGGAGGCTATTTGGGTGGAATTGAGGAATGGGAAAGGTGTAGTAACACTGATAGGAGTGTATTATAGGCCACCTAATGGGGAGCGTGAGTTGGAAGAGCAAATGTGTAAGGAGATAGCAGATATTTGTAGTAAACATAAGGTGGTGATTGTGGGAGATTTTAATTTTCCACACGTAGACTGGGAAGCTCATTCTGTAAAAGGGCTGGATGGTTTAGAGTTTGTGAAATGTGTGCAGGATAGTTTTTTGCAACAATACATAGAAGTACCGACCAGAGATGGGGCAGTGTTGGATCTCCTGTTAGGGAACGCAATAGGTCAGCTGACAGATGTATGTGTTGGGGAGCACTTCGGGTCCAGTGATCACAATAGCATTAGCTTCAATATAATTATGGAGAAGGACAGGACAGGACCTAGAGTTGAGATTTTTGATTGGAGAAAGGCTAACTTTGAGGAGATGCGAAGGGATTTAGAGAGAGTGGATTGGGTCAAGTTGTTTTATGGGAAGGATGTAATAGAGAAATGGAGGTCATTTAAGGGTGAAATTATGAGGGTACCGAATCTTTATGTTCCTGTTAGGTTGAAAGGAAAGGTTAAAGGTTTGAAAGCACCATGGTTTTCAAAGGATATTAGAAATTTGGTTCGGAAAAAGAGGGATGTCTACAATAGATATAGGCAGCATGGAGTGAAGGAATTGCTCGAGGAATATAAAGAATGTAAAAGGAATCTTAAGAAAGAGATTAGAAAAGCTAAAAGAAGATACGAGGTTGGTTTGGCAAATAAGGTGAAAGTAAATCCGAAAGGTTTCTACAGTTATGTTAAAAGCAAGAGGATAGTGAGGGATAAAATTGGCCCCTTAGAGAATCAGAGTGGTCAGCTATGTGTGGAGCCAAGGGAGATGGGAGAGATTTTGAACAATTTCTTCTCTTCGGTATTCACTAAGGAGAAGGATATTGAATTGTGTAAGGTGTGGGAAACAAGTAAGGAAGTTATGGAGCCTATGACAATTAAAGAGGTGGAAGTACTGGCGCTTTTAAGAAATTTAAAAGTGGATAAATCTCCAGGTCCTGAAAGGATATTCCCCAGGACCTTGAGGGAAGTTTGTGTAGAAATAGCAGGAGTTCTGACGGAGATCTTTAAGATGTCATTAGAAACGGGGATTGTGCCGGAGGATTGGCGTATTGCTCATGTGGTTCCATTGTTTAAAAAGGGTTCTAGGAGTAAGCCTAGCAATTATAGACCCGTCAGTTTGACATCAGTGGTGGGTAAATTAATGGAAAGTATTCTTAGAGATAGTATTAATAATTAGCTGGATAGACAGGATCTGATTAGGAGTAGCCAGCATGGATTTGTGCGTGGAAGGTCATGTTGGACAAACCTTATTGAATTTTTTGAAGAAGTTACGAGGAATGTTGACGAGGGTAAGGCAGTGGATGTAGTCTATATGGACTTCAGCAAAGCCTTTGACAAAGTTCCACATGGAAGGTTAGTTAAGAAGGTCCAGTCATTAGGTATTAATGCTGGAGTAATAAAATGGATTCAACAGTGGTTAGATGGGAGATGCCAGAGAGTAGTGGTGGATAATTGTTTATCGGGATGGAGGCCGGTGACTAGCGGGGTGCCTCAGGGATCTGTTTTGGGCCCAATGTTGTTTGTAATATACATAAATGATCTGGATGATGGGGTGGTAAATTGGATTAGTAAGTATGCCGATGATACTAAGGTAGGAGGTGTTGTGGATAATGAGGTGGGTTTTCAAAGCTTGCAGGGAGATTTATGCCGGTTAGAAGAATGGGCTGAACGTTGGCAGATGGAATTTAATGCTGAGAAGTGTGAGGTTCTACACTTTGGCAGGAATAATCCAAATAGAACATACAGAGTAAATGGTAGGGCATTGAGGAATGCAGTGGAACAGAGAGATCTAGGAATAACAGTGCATAGTTCCCTGAAGGTGGAGTCTCGTGTAGATAGGGTGGTGAAGAAGGCTTTTGGAATGCTGGACTTTATAAATCAAAGCATTGAGTACAGAAGTTGGGATGTAATGTTAAAATTGTACAAGGCATTGGTAAGGCCAAATTTGGAATATTGTGTACAGTTCTGGTCACCGAATTATAGGAAAGATATCAATAAATTAGAGAGAGTGCAGACACGATTTACTAGGATGTTACCTGGGTTTCAGCACTTAAGTTACAGAAAAAGGTTGAACAAGTTAGGTCTCTATTCATTGGAGCATAGAAGGTTGAGGGGGGATTTGATCGAGGTATTTAAAATTTTGAGAGGGATAGATAGAGTTGACGTGAATAGGATGTTTCCATTGAGAGTTGGGGAGATTCAAACAAGAGGACATGATTTGAGAGTTAGGGGGCAGAAGTTTAAGGGAAACACGAGGGGGTATTTCTTTACTCAGAGAGTGATAGCTGTGTGGAATGAGCTTCCTGTAGAAGTAGTAGAGGCCAGTTCAGTTGTGTCATTTAAGGTAAAATTGGATAGGTATATGGACAAGAAAGGAGTGGAGGGTTATGGGCTGAGTGCGGGTAGGTGGGAATAGGTGAAATTAAGAGTTCAGCACGGACTAGGAGGGCCAAGATGGCCTGTTTCCGTGCTGTAATTGTTATATGTTATATACATGTTTGGCACAGAATTGTGGGCCAAAGGGCCTGTATTGTACTGTAGGTCTTCTATGTTTCTAATCCCCTACCCCACCCACCCACATTCACCCTCACCTGTCTAATACTATTTAACCTCTCCCACCTTCTCCCACATTCTGGCTTCCTTCCTCTTCCTTTCCAGTCAACGTTGACTGTTTATTCATCTCCATAACTCTCCACAGATCCTGCCTGGCCTTCTAAGTTAGCGTGTGTTGCTCTGGATTCCATCTTCACCAGAACATTCTGGTGCAACTCTACACCGCCATCTTAGCATCAGCACATCAGCCATTACTACCCGATGTGGAAACAATATATGGAAACTACAGTGAGCTGTCAGGACAGCGAGAGAGGTCATTGGCTGCAGTGTACCATTGCAGCAGGAATTTTGTGTGTCCAGGACAAAGAAGCAAGCTGGAAAAACTCTTTTCCCAAAAGCTCCCTTCTGGGAAGTGCTATGGCTCATTTGTGTCATCTTAAGAGTATTTTTTTCTCCTCATACATACCATCATAGATGCTGGCTTTTGCACCTTTCGCTGATAACAATCAGGATGGTCGTTTTCATCTTTGGCACGGAGAACTCGATGCCCGTTTTTTCCGAAAACTAGCTGAAATGTGGACTCATCTGACCACAGCACACGGTTCCACAGTCTTTCAGTCCATCTGAGATGAGCTCGGGCCCAGAGAACTCGCCGGCATTTCTGCATAGAATTGATGTATGGTTTCCTCCTTGCAGTTTCAAGTTGCATTTCTGGATGCAGCGATGGACTGTGTTAAGTGACAACGGTTTTCCGAAGTACTCCCGAGCCCAGGTGGCTATAATTGTCACAGTAGCATGAAGGTTTATTTGGCAGTGCCACCTGAGGGCTTGAAGATCATTCGCATTCAACAGTGGTTTCCGACCTTGCCCTTTACACACTGAGATGACTCAGAATTCTCTGAATCTTTTCACAATATTATGTACTTTAGATGTTGAAAGACCTAAATTCTCTGCATTGTTGCATTGGGGAATGTTCCTTTTGAACTGACTAACAATTCTCTCACGAATTTTGGCACAAAGGGATGAGCCACGACCCATCCTTGCTTGCAAAGACTGAGCCTTTGATGGACGCTACTTTTATACCCAGTCATGATACCTCACCTGCTACCAATTAGCCTGCTTAATGTGGAGTCTTCCAAACCTGTGTTACTTGAATATTCTGTGCTCTTTTTAATCTTATTTTAACTCTGTCCCAACTTTTGTTGAGTGTGTTGCAGCCATCAAATTCTAAATTTGTGTATATTTACAAAATACAATTAAGTTGGTCAGTAAAACTATTGAAAATCTTTTCTTTGTACTTTTGTCAGTTAACTAAGGGTTCACGTGAATTAACATATCACAGATTTTTGTTTTTATTGTATTTTGCAAAATATCCCAACTTTTCTGGAAATGGGGTTTGTAAATATTTTAAAGCTGTTTTTATAATGCCGCTTCCATTGTAAGTACAGGCTGGTATTTATGCACATTTTATTCCATATCTGTACTTCTAACTTAATTTTTATATTTTTTATAATTGTTGAATGCTGTTTTTTGTTGCATTGGATCAATAGGCCACAACAAATTCCTAATACATGTAAATCAATATAATGAATAAAGTTGATCCTTGATTTGAAGTGTCTGCAGAATCTCCTGTGTTTATTGTTACACAGTGATTGTCTAATACAGACTGTAGGCATGGGAGGGATGAAAGTTCAGGATAAAGGTGGGGTCATCACTCCAGTGGGCTACTTGGGCTGACTTGGCCCTCTCAGTGCAGTCCTGCATGCAAATAGAATTTAGCAATTTGGCCCAAAGCAGGACATTCTCCCTGGCTAGAATACACCCTCTTATATTCTGAGTGTGAGGAAACTTGGTACAATGCTTTAGCTGGTCCTGAACACCAGCATGAACTAGACAATAGACAATAGGTGCAGGAGTAGGCCATTCGGCCCTTCAAGCCAGCACTGCCATTCACTGGGGTTGGGAGAGAATTTTAGAGTGGGAGTGAGTGGAAGGGAAAGAAAGGAAAAAGGGAGAGTGAGGGACAGGGGAGTGAGGCAGAGAGACAGAATGGCAGATAAAGAGAGAAACAGAGAAAAATACAGAGAGGGAGACAGAATGAAAGGGGGAAAGAGAGGGAAAGAGAAAGTGAGAGAGACAGAGATAAAGATAGACAGAAAGAGAGAGAGGATGAGGGGGATGGTGAGGGGAGGGAAGTGGAGAGGGAGAAGGACAGTAAGGGGGAAAGAGAGCGGGAGAGGGAGGGAGAGAGAAAGAGAGAGGGAGTATGAATGAGTGAGTTGCTGGAACTACAAAATAAAGAAATTCAGTGAACTAAGGTTGCATGACCAACAGCTGGTGTACTGAAAATACTAATATGCATCCTTAAATTAATAAATCTCTAAGTCTAATAAGGAAAGAAGCTATGTTTTGTTTACCCAGTCCTTGGATGAGTGACAACATCAAATCATACGATCCCAGCCTGGAGTGAGAACAAAGAAAGCCTTTAGTCTGAGGGGAGAAATTGTGCAAAAGGAAAGGCAGTCCAAGATATCGGGAGTGATTGCACGGCAACAATCATCACAGGAAGGAGGTCCCTGAGCTCCAAATTCAAGGACTATAAAACTGTTGTGAATCTGGCCAATTCATACACATGGGGAGTATTCAATTCCAAACTATTTGTCATTCGAGTTAATATAAAAAGTAATAAGTTAGAACAGTAAACGAATGTGAAGTGTTTTTTATGTCAGCAGTTTGCACACATGCTTAAGTAATTCAAATGAGTCAGAGCAAGATGTATTAACTAGGATCAAGGATCGACTTTATTTATTTACATGTATTAGGAACTTGTTAGACAAAGGTTCAAAGGTTCATTTCAATATCAGAAAATGTATACAGTATACGTACAACCTAAAATTCTTACTCTTCGCCAACATTCACAAAACAAGAACAACATAGAATCATCGAAGCCCCTGAATCCAGTCTCCCCCTCCCTTCGCATAAACATCAGCAAAACCATCAAACACCCCCCTAACACCAAATCTGCACTACAGAAACACTGACAACGCCCACACCATGCAAGCAACAGCAGAAGCCCCCTCAAAGAGACGCTGATCCAGAGTCCAGAATGTCTCTCTGAGGGAGCAGCCCACAACAAAAATCAGTATTCAACAATTATGAATAATAAAGACGTATATGAAAAAAGTTAGAGTTTAAAGTTCAGATATAAAATAAAAGGCGCATAAATACATAAACACCTTAACTAATTATCATTGCGAAGAAGTGATAATAAAGATTAAGTTGCGATTAAACCGTTCGAGTCCCTTTCTTCAACATGTTAGCTGGCACTCTGAAGAAATAATATGAAATAATATGGTGGAAAATCCTAACCTGTCACTTCCCTTGGACATAAGGGGAACATCCTACCCCACCACCTCCGTTGGACATAGGAGAACATCCTACCCCTTCATCTCCTTTGGACATAGGTGAACTTCCTACCACATCACATCCCTTGGACATAGTGGACTCTTCCTACCACATCACTTCCCTTGGACATAGTGGACTCTTCCTACCACATCACTTCCGTTGCACATAGTGGAACATCCTACCCCACCATCTCCGTTGGACATAGGGGAACATCCTACCCCAACAACTCCTTTGGACATAGGGGAAAATCCAACCCCAACACTTCCCTTGCAGAAAGTGGAACATCCTACCCCATCACTCCCCTTCGACATAGGGGAACATCCGACCCTATCACTTCAATTGGACATAGGAGAACATCCTACCCCATCACCACCCTTCGACAGAGGGGAAATTTCTAACCCATCACCTCCTTTGGACATAGGGGAACGTCCTACCCCAGCACTTCCCTTGGACATGGGGGATCATCCTATCCTACCACTTCCCTTCAACATAGGGGAACATCCTACCCCATCACTTCACTTGGACATAGGGGAACATCGTACCCCATCACTTCCCTAGGACATAGGGGAACATCCTACCCCATCACCTCCATTGGACATAGGGGAACTTCCGACCTCATCACTTCCCTTGGACATGGGGGAACATCCTAAACCATCACTTCCCTTGGACATAGGGGAACATCCGACCCCATCACTTACCTTGGACATAGGGGAACATCCTACCCCATCACTTCCCTTCGACATAGGGGAACATCTGACCCCATCACCTCACTTTGACATAGGGGAACATCCTAACACATCTGCTCTCGTGGACATAGGGGATGTTTCTACACCATTACCTCCTTTGGACATAGGGGAACATCCAACCACATCACTTCCCTTCGACATAGAGGAACATCCTACCCCATGACATCCCTTCGACATAGGGGAACATCCTACCCCATCACTTCCCTTGGACATAGGGGAACATGCTAAACCAACACCTCCCTTGGACATGGCGGAACATCCTACCCCATCTCTTCCCTTGGACATAGGAGAACTTCCAACCCCATCACTTCACTTGGACATAGGGGAACTTCCGACCCCATCACTTCCCTTGGACATAGGGGAACATCCTACCCCATCACTTCCCTTCGACATAGGGGAACATCCTACCCCATCACCTCACTTTGACATAGGGGAACATCCTAACCCATCTGCTCCCGTGGACACAGGGGATGTTTCTACACCATTACCTCCTTTGGACATAGGGGAACATCCAACCACATCACTTCCCTTTGACATAGAGGAACATCCTACCCCATCACTTCACTTGGACATAGGGGAACATGCTAAACCAACACCTCCCTTGGACATCGGGGAACATCCTACCCTATCACTTCCCTTAGACATAGGAGAAAATCCTACCCCATCACTTCCGTTCGACATAGGGGAACAGCCTACCCCATCACCACCCATGCACATAGGGGAACATCCTACCCCATCACCACCCTTGCACATAGGGGAAATTTCTACCCCATCACCTTGTTTGGACAGAGGGGAACATCCTATCCCATCACCTCCTTTGAACATAGTGGAACATCCTACCACATCATTTCCCTTGGACATAGGGGAGAATCCGACCCCATCACTTCCCTTGGACAAAGGGGAAGTTTCTACACCATCACTTCCCTTGGACATGGGGGAACATCCTACCCCATCACTTCCATTCGACATAGGGGAACATCCTACCCCAGCACTTCCCTTGGACATGGGGGAACATCCTACCCCATCACCACCCTTGCACATAGGGGAACATCCTACCCTATCATCTCCTTTGGACATAGGGGAAGATCCTACACATTCACCTCCCTTGGATATTGGGGAATGTCCTACCCTAACACTTCCCTTGCACACAGGGGAACTTCCTAACCGAATCATCTCCTTTGGACATAGGGAAAAATCCAACCCCATCAACTCCCTTCGACATAGGGGATCTTCCTACGTCATCACTTCCCTTGGACATGGGGGAATATCCTAAACCATCACTTCCCTTGGACATAGGGGAACATCTGACCCCCTCACCTCCCTTGGACATGGGAAAACATCCAACCCCATCACCACCCTTGGACATAGGGGAAATTTCTACCCCATCAGCTCCTTTGGACATAGGGGAACATCCTACCCCAACACTTCCCTTGGACATGGATGAACATCCTACCACATCACTTACCTTTGACATAGGGGAACATCCTACCCCATCACTTCCCGTGCACATAGGGGAACTTCCTAACTCATCACTTCCTTTGGACATTGGGAGAAGATCCTACCCCATCACTTCCCTTGGACAAAGGGGAAATTTCTACACCATCACCGCCTTTGGACATAGGGGAACATCCTACCACATCACCTCCTTTGGACATAGGGGAACATCCTACCACATCACCTCCTTTGGGCATAGGGGAACATCCTACCCCATCACTTCCGTTCGACATAGGGGAACATCCTACCCCAGCACTTCCCATGGACATGGGGGAACATCCTACCCCATCACCACCCTTGCACATAGGGGAACATCCTACCCCATCACCATCCTTGCACATAGGGGAAATTTCTACCCCATCACCTCGTTTGGACAGAGGGGAACATCCTACCACAACACTTCCCTTAGACATGGAGGAACATCCTACCACAACACTTCCCTTCGATATAGGGGAACATCCTACCCCATCACCTCCCTTGGACATAGGGGATTCTCCTACCTCAACACTTCCCTTGCACATATTGGAACATCCTAAGCAATCACCTCCTTTGGACATAGGGGAACATCCTACCCCATCACTTCCCTTTGCATAGGGGATCATCAAACCCGAGCACTTCCCTTGGAGCTGGGGATCATCCTACCACTTAACCTCATTTGGACATAGTGGAGCATCCTACCCCATCAACTACCTTGGACATAAGGGAACATCCTACCCCATCACCTCCATTGGACATAGGTGAACTTCCTACCCCATCACTTCCCTTTGCATAGGGGATCATCACACAACAGCACTTCCCATGGACATAATGGGATCATCCTACCCCTTAAACTTCTTTGGACATAGTGGAGCATCCTACCCCATCAATTTCCTTGGACTTAGGGGAACATCCTACCCCATCACCTCCCTTGGACATAGATGAACTTCCTACACCATCACTTCCCTTGCACATAGGGGAACTTCCTACCCAATCACCTCCTTTGGGCATAGGGGAACATCCTAACCCATCACCTCCCTTAGACATAGGGGAATATCCAACCTCATCACCTCCCTTGGACATAGTGAAACATCCTACCCCATCACCTCCTTTGGAATTAGGGGAATTTCTTACAGCATCACCTCCCTTGGACATAGGGGAACATCCTACACAATCAGCTCCCTTGGACATAGGGGAACATCCTACCCTATCACCACCCTTGCACATGGGGGAACCCCCTACCCTATCACCTCCTTTGGACAGAGGGGAACTTCCTACCCTATCACCTACTTTGGACATAGTGAAACATCCTACCCCATCACCTAATTTGGACATGGAGGAACTTTCTATCCAATTACCTCCTTTGGACACAAGGGAACACCTTACCCCATCAACTCCATTACACATAGGGGAACATCCTACCCTAAAACTTCACTTGCACATAGGGGAACATCCGACCCCATCTCTTCCCTTGAACATAGGAGAACCTCCAACCCCATCACTTCACTTGGACATAGTGGAACATCCTACCCCATCACCTCACTTTGACATAGGGGAACATCCTAACCCATCTGCTCCCGTGGACATAGGGGGTGTTTCTACACCATTACCTCCTTTGGACATAGGGGTACATCCAACCACATCACTTCCCTTCGACATAGAGGAACATCCTACCCCATGACATCCCTTCGACATGGGGCAACATCCTACCCTATCACTTCCCTTGGACATAAGGGAACATCCTACCCCATCATCTCCCTTGTACATAGGGTAAAATCCGACCCCATCACCTCCATTGGACATAGGGGAACTTCCGACCTCATCACTTCCCTTGGACATGGGGGAACATCCTAAACCATCACTTCCCTTGGACATAGGGGAACTTCCGACCCCATCACTTCCCTTGGACATAGGGGAACATCCTACCCCATCACTTCCCTTCGACATAGGGGAACATCCGACCCCATCTCTTCCCTTGGACATAGGAGAACTTCCAACCACATCACTTCCCTTTGACATAGAGGAACATCCTACCCCATGACATCCCTTCGACATAGGGGAACATCCTACCCCATCACTTCACTTGGACATAGGGGAACATCCTACCCCATCACTTCCCTTCGACATAGGGGAACATCCGACCCCATCTCTTCCCTTGGACATAGGAGAACTTCCAACCCCATCACTTCACTTGGACATAGTGGAACATCCTACCCCATCACCTCGCTTGGACATAGGGGAATATCCTACCCCATCACCTCACTTTGACATAGGGGAACATCCTAACCCATCTGCTCCCGTGGACACAGGGGATGTTTCTACACCATTACCTCCTTTGGACATAGGGGAACATCCAACCACATCACTTCCCTTTGACATAGAGGAACATCCTACCCCATGACATCCCTTCGACATAGGGGAACATCCTACCCCATCACTTCACTTGGACATAGGGGAACATGCTAAACCAACACCTCCCTTGGACATCGGGGAACATCCTACCCTATCACTTCCCTTGGACATGGGACAACATCCTACCCTATCACTTCCCTTGGACATAGGAGAAAATCCTACCCCATCACTTCCGTTCGACATAGGGGAACAGCCTACCCCATCACCACCCATGCACATAGGGGAACATCCTACCCCATCACCACCCTTGCACATAGGGGAAATTTCTACCCCATCACCTTGTTTGGATAGAGGGGAACATCCTATCCCATCACCTCCTTTGAACATAGTGGAACATCCTACCACATCATTTCCCTTGGACATAGGGGAGAATCCGACCCCATCACTTCCCTTGGACAAAGGGGAAGTTTCTACACCATCACTTCCCTTGGACATGGGGGAACATCCTACCCCATCACTTCCATTCGACATAGGGGAACATCCTACCCCAGCACTTCCCTTGGACATGGGGGAACATCCTACCCCATCACCACCCTTGCACATAGGGGAACATCCTACCCTATCATCTCCTTTGGACATAGGGGAAGATCCTACACATTCACCTCCCTTGGATATTGGGGAATGTCCTACCCTAACACTTCCCTTGCACACAGGGGAACTTCCTAACCGAATCATCTCCTTTGGACATAGGGAAAAATCCAACCCCATCAACTCCCTTCGACATAGGGGATCTTCCTACGTCATCACTTCCCTTGGACATGGGGGAATATCCTAAACCATCACTTCCCTTGGACATAGGGGAACATCTGACCCCCTCACCTCCCTTGGACATGGGAAAACATCCAACCCCATCACCACCCTTGGACATAGGGGAAATTTCTACCCCATCAGCTCCTTTGGACATAGGGGAACATCCTACCCCAACACTTCCCTTGGACATGGATGAACATCCTACCACATCACTTACCTTTGACATAGGGGAACATCCTACCCCATCACTTCCCGTGCACATAGGGGAACTTCCTAACTCATCACTTCCTTTGGACATTGGGAGAAGATCCTACCCCATCACTTCCCTTGGACAAAGGGGAAATTTCTACACCATCACCGCCTTTGGACATAGGGGAACATCCTACCACATCACCTCCTTTGGACATAGGGGAACATCCTACCACATCACCTCCTTTGGACATAGGGGAACATCCTACCACATCACCTCCTTTGGGCATAGGGGAACATCCTACCCCATCACTTCCGTTCGACATAGGGGAACATCCTACCCCAGCACTTCCCATGGACATGGGGGAACATCCTACCCCATCACCACCCTTGCACATAGGGGAACATCCTACCCCATCACCATCCTTGCACATAGGGGAAATTTCTACCCCATCACCTCGTTTGGACAGAGGGGAACATCCTACCACAACACTTCCCTTAGACATGGAGGAACATCCTACCACAACAGTTACCTTCGACATAGGGCAACATCCTACCCCAGCACTTCCCTTGGACATGGGGGAACATCCTACCCCATCGCCACCCTTGCACATAGGGGAACATCCTACCCCAATACTTCCCTTGGACATGGGGGAACATCCTACCCCAACACTTCCCTTCGATATAGGGGAACATCCTACCCCATCACCTCCCTTGGACATAGGGGATTCTCCTACCTCAACACTTCCCTTGCACATATTGGAACATCCTAAGCAATCACCTCCTTTGGACATAGGGGAACATCCTACCCCATCACTTCCCTTTGCATAGGGGATCATCAAACCCGAGCACTTCCCTTGGAGCTGGGGATCATCCTACCACTTAACCTCATTTGGACATAGTGGAGCATCCTACCCCATCAACTACCTTGGACATAAGGGAACATCCTACCCCATCACCTCCATTGGACATAGGTGAACTTCCTACCCCATCACTTCCCTTTGCATAGGGGATCATCACACAACAGCACTTCCCATGGACATAATGGGATCATCCTACCCCTTAAACTTCTTTGGACATAGAGGAGCATCCTACCCCATCAATTTCCTTGGACATAGGGGAACATCCTACCCCATCACCTCCCTTGGACATAGATGAACTTCCTACACCATCACTTCCCTTGGACATGGGGGAACATCCTACCCCATCACTTCCATTCGACATAGGGGAACATCCTACCCCAGCACTTCCCTTGGACATGGGGGAACATCCTACCCCATCACCACCCTTGCACATAGGGGAACATCCTACCCTACCATCTCCTTTGGACATAGGGGAAGATCCTACACATTCACCTCCCTTGGATATTGGGGAATGTCCTACCCTAACACTTCCCTTGCACACAGGGGAACTTCCTAACCGAATCATCTCCTTTGGACATAGGGAAAAATCCAACCCCATCAACTCCCTTCGACATAGGGGATCTTCCTACATCATCACTTCCCTTGGACATGGGGGAATATCCTAAACCATCACTTCCCTTGGACATAGGGGAACATCTGACCCCCTCACCTCCCTTGGACATGGGAAAACATCCAACCCCATCACCACCCTTGGACATAGGGGAAATTTCTACCCCATCAGCTCCTTTGGACATAGGGGAACATCCTACCCCAACACTTCCCTTGGACATGGATGAACATCCTACCACATCACTTACCTTTGACATAGGGGAACATCCTACCCCATCACTTCCCGTGCACATAGGGGAACTTCCTAACTCATCACTTCCTTTGGACATTGGGAGAAGATCCTACCCCATCACTTCCCTTGGACAAAGGGGAAATTTCTACACCATCACCGCCTTTGGACATAGGGGAACATCCTACCACATCACCTCCTTTGGACATAGGGGAACATCCTACCACATCACCTCCTTTGGGCATAGGGGAACATCCTACCCCATCACTTCCGTTCGACATAGGGGAACATCCTACCCCAGCACTTCCCATGGACATGGGGGAACATCCTACCCCATCACCACCCTTGCACATAGGGGAACATCCTACCCCATCACCATCCTTGCACATAGGGGAAATTTCTACCCCATCACCTCGTTTGGACAGAGGGGAACATCCTACCACAACACTTCCCTTAGACATGGAGGAACATCCTACCACAACAGTTACCTTCGACATAGGGCAACATCCTACCCCATCGCCACCCTTGCACATAGGGGAACATCCTACCCCAATACTTCCCTTGGACATGGGGGAACATCCTACCCCAACACTTCCCTTCGATATAGGGGAACATCCTACCCCATCACCTCCCTTGGACATAGGGGATTCTCCTACCTCAACACTTCCCTTGCACATATTGGAACATCCTAAGCAATCACCTCCTTTGGACATAGGGGAACATCCTACCCCATCACTTCCCTTTGCATAGGGGATCATCAAACCCGAGCACTTCCCTTGGAGCTGGGGATCATCCTACCACTTAACCTCATTTGGACATAGTGGAGCATCCTACCCCATCAACTACCTTGGACATAAGGGAACATCCTACCCCATCACCTCCATTGGACATAGGTGAACTTCCTACCCCATCACTTCCCTTTGCATAGGGGATCATCACACAACAGCACTTCCCATGGACATAATGGGATCATCCTACCCCTTAAACTTCTTTGGACATAGTGGAGCATCCTACCCCATCAATTTCCTTGGACTTAGGGGAACATCCTACCCCATCACCTCCCTTGGACATAGATGAACTTCCTACACCATCACTTCCCTTGCACATAGGGGAACTTCCTACCCAATCACCTCCTTTGGGCATAGGGGAACATCCTAACCCATCACCTCCCTTAGACATAGGGGAATATCCAACCTCATCACCTCCCTTGGACATAGTGAAACATCCTACCCCATCACCTCCTTTGGAATTAGGGGAATTTCTTACAGCATCACCTCCCTTGGACATAGGGGAACATCCTACACAATCAGCTCCCTTGGACATAGGGGAACATCCTACCCTATCACCACCCTTGCACATGGGGGAACCCCCTACCCTATCACCTCCTTTGGACAGAGGGGAACTTCCTACCCTATCACCTACTTTGGACATAGTGAAACATCCTACCCCATCACCTAATTTGGACATGGAGGAACTTTCTATCCAATTACCTCCTTTGGACACAAGGGAACACCTTACCCCATCAACTCCATTACACATAGGGGAACATCCTACCCTAAAACTTCACTTGCACATAGGGGAACATCCGACCCCATCTCTTCCCTTGAACATAGGAGAACCTCCAACCCCATCACTTCACTTGGACATAGTGGACCATCCTACCCCATCACCTCACTTTGACATAGGGGAACATCCTAACCCATCTGCTCCCGTGGACATAGGGGGTGTTTCTACACCATTACCTCCTTTGGACATAGGGGTACATCCAACCACATCACTTCCCTTCGACATAGAGGAACATCCTACCCCATGACATCCCTTCGACATGGGGCAACATCCTACCCTATCACTTCCCTTGGACATAAGGGAACATCCTACCCCATCATCTCCCTTGTACATAGGGTAAAATCCGACCCCATCACCTCCATTGGACATAGGGGAACTTCCGACCTCATCACTTCCCTTGGACATGGGGGAACATCCTAAACCATCACTTCCCTTGGACATAGGGGAACTTCCGACCCCATCACTTCCCTTGGACATAGGGGAACATCCTACCCCATCACTTCCCTTCGACATAGGGGAACATCCGACCCCATCTCTTCCCTTGGACATAGGAGAACTTCCAACCACATCACTTCCCTTTGACATAGAGGAACATCCTACCCCATGACATCCCTTCGACATAGGGGAACATCCTACCCCATCACTTCACTTGGACATAGGGGAACATCCTACCCCATCACTTCCCTTCGACATAGGGGAACATCCGACCCCATCTCTTCCCTTGGACATAGGAGAACTTCCAACCCCATCACTTCACTTGGACATAGTGGAACATCCTACCCCATCACCTCGCTTGGACATAGGGGAATATCCTACCCCATCACCTCACTTTGACATAGGGGAACATCCTAACCCATCTGCTCCCGTGGACACAGGGGATGTTTCTACACCATTACCTCCTTTGGACATAGGGGAACATCCAACCACATCACTTCCCTTTGACATAGAGGAACATCCTACCCCATGACATCCCTTCGACATAGGGGAACATCCTACCCCATCACTTCACTTGGACATAGGGGAACATGCTAAACCAACACCTCCCTTGGACATCGGGGAACATCCTACCCTATCACTTCCCTTGGACATGGGACAACATCCTACCCTATCACTTCCCTTGGACATAGGAGAAAATCCTACCCCATCACTTCCGTTCGACATAGGGGAACAGCCTACCCCATCACCACCCATGCACATAGGGGAACATCCTACCCCATCACCACCCTTGCACATAGGGGAAATTTCTACCCCATCACCTTGTTTGGATAGAGGGGAACATCCTATCCCATCACCTCCTTTGAACATAGTGGAACATCCTACCACATCATTTCCCTTGGACATAGGGGAGAATCCGACCCCATCACTTCCCTTGGACAAAGGGGAAGTTTCTACACCATCACTTCCCTTGGACATGGGGGAACATCCTACCCCATCACTTCCATTCGACATAGGGGAACATCCTACCCCAGCACTTCCCTTGGACATGGGGGAACATCCTACCCCATCACCACCCTTGCACATAGGGGAACATCCTACCCTATCATCTCCTTTGGACATAGGGGAAGATCCTACACATTCACCTCCCTTGGATATTGGGGAATGTCCTACCCTAACACTTCCCTTGCACACAGGGGAACTTCCTAACCGAATCATCTCCTTTGGACATAGGGAAAAATCCAACCCCATCAACTCCCTTCGACATAGGGGATCTTCCTACGTCATCACTTCCCTTGGACATGGGGGAATATCCTAAACCATCAGTTCCCTTGGACATAGGGGAACATCTGACCCCCTCACCTCCCTTGGACATGGGAAAACATCCAACCCCATCACCACCCTTGGACATAGGGGAAATTTCTACCCCATCAGCTCCTTTGGACATAGGGGAACATCCTACCCCAACACTTCCCTTGGACATGGATGAACATCCTACCACATCACTTACCTTTGACATAGGGGAACATCCTACCCCATCACTTCCCGTGCACATAGGGGAACTTCCTAACTCATCACTTCCTTTGGACATTGGGAGAAGATCCTACCCCATCACTTCCCTTGGACAAAGGGGAAATTTCTACACCATCACCGCCTTTGGACATAGGGGAACATCCTACCACATCACCTCCTTTGGACATAGGGGAACATCCTACCACATCACCTCCTTTGGACATAGGGGAACATCCTACCACATCACCTCCTTTGGGCATAGGGGAACATCCTACCCCATCACTTCCGTTCGACATAGGGGAACATCCTACCCCAGCACTTCCCATGGACATGGGGGAACATCCTACCCCATCACCACCCTTGCACATAGGGGAACATCCTACCCCATCACCATCCTTGCACATAGGGGAAATTTCTACCCCATCACCTCGTTTGGACAGAGGGGAACATCCTACCACAACACTTCCCTTAGACATGGAGGAACATCCTACCACAACAGTTACCTTCGACATAGGGCAACATCCTACCCCATCGCCACCCTTGCACATAGGGGAACATCCTACCCCAATACTTCCCTTGGACATGGGGGAACATCCTACCCCAACACTTCCCTTCGATATAGGGGAACATCCTACCCCATCACCTCCCTTGGACATAGGGGATTCTCCTACCTCAACACTTCCCTTGCACATATTGGAACATCCTAAGCAATCACCTCCTTTGGACATAGGGGAACATCCTACCCCATCACTTCCCTTTGCATAGGGGATCATCAAACCCGAGCACTTCCCTTGGAGCTGGGGATCATCCTACCACATAACCTCATTTGGACATAGTGGAGCATCCTACCCCATCACTTCCCTTTGCATAGGGGATCATCACACAACAGCACTTCCCATGGACATAATGGGATCATCCTACCCCTTAAACTTCTTTGGACATAGTGGAGCATCCTACCCCATCAATTTCCTTGGACTTAGGGGAACATCCTACCCCATCACCTCCCTTGGACATAGATGAACTTCCTACACCATCACTTCCCTTGCACATAGGGGAACTTCCTACCCAATCACCTCCTTTGGGCATAGGGGAACATCCTAACCCATCACCTCCCTTAGACATAGGGGAATATCCAACCTCATCACCTCCCTTGGACATAGTGAAACATCCTACCCCATCACCTCCTTTGGAATTAGGGGAATTTCTTACAGCATCACCTCCCTTGGACATAGGGGAACATCCTACACAATCAGCTCCCTTGGACATAGGGGAACATCCTACCCTATCACCACCCTTGCACATGGGGGAACCCCCTACCCTATCACCTCCTTTGGACAGAGGGGAACTTCCTACCCTATCACCTACTTTGGACATAGTGAAACATCCTACCCCATCACCTAATTTGGACATGGAGGAACTTTCTATCCAATTACCTCCTTTGGACACAAGGGAACACCTTACCCCATCAACTCCATTACACATAGGGGAACATCCTACCCTAAAACTTCACTTGCACATAGGGGAACATCCGACCCCATCTCTTCCCTTGAACATAGGAGAACCTCCAACCCCATCACTTCACTTGGACATAGTGGAACATCCTACCCCATCACCTCACTTTGACATAGGGGAACATCCTAACCCATCTGCTCCCGTGGACATAGGGGGTGTTTCTACACCATTACCTCCTTTGGACATAGGGGTACATCCAACCACATCACTTCCCTTCGACATAGAGGAACATCCTACCCCATGACATCCCTTCGACATGGGGCAACATCCTACCCTATCACTTCCCTTGGACATAAGGGAACATCCTACCCCATCATCTCCCTTGTACATAGGGTAAAATCCGACCCCATCACCTCCATTGGACATAGGGGAACTTCCGACCTCATCACTTCCCTTGGACATGGGGGAACATCCTAAACCATCACTTCCCTTGGACATAGGGGAACTTCCGACCCCATCACTTCCCTTGGACATAGGGGAACATCCTACCCCATCACTTCCCTTCGACATAGGGGAACATCCGACCCCATCTCTTCCCTTGGACATAGGAGAACTTCCAACCACATCACTTCCCTTTGACATAGAGGAACATCCTACCCCATGACATCCCTTCGACATAGGGGAACATCCTACCCCATCACTTCACTTGGACATAGGGGAACATCCTACCCCATCACTTCCCTTCGACATAGGGGAACATCCGACCCCATCTCTTCCCTTGGACATAGGAGAACTTCCAACCCCATCACTTCACTTGGACATAGTGGAACATCCTACCCCATCACCTCGCTTGGACATAGGGGAATATCCTACCCCATCACCTCACTTTGACATAGGGGAACATCCTAACCCATCTGCTCCCGTGGACACAGGGGATGTTTCTACACCATTACCTCCTTTGGACATAGGGGAACATCCAACCACATCACTTCCCTTTGACATAGAGGAACATCCTACCCCATGACATCCCTTCGACATAGGGGAACATCCTACCCCATCACTTCACTTGGACATAGGGGAACATGCTAAACCAACACCTCCCTTGGACATCGGGGAACATCCTACCCTATCACTTCCCTTGGACATGGGACAACATCCTACCCTATCACTTCCCTTGGACATAGGAGAAAATCCTACCCCATCACTTCCGTTCGACATAGGGGAACAGCCTACCCCATCACCACCCATGCACATAGGGGAACATCCTACCCCATCACCACCCTTGCACATAGGGGAAATTTCTACCCCATCACCTTGTTTGGATAGAGGGGAACATCCTATCCCATCACCTCCTTTGAACATAGTGGAACATCCTACCACATCATTTCCCTTGGACATAGGGGAGAATCCGACCCCATCACTTCCCTTGGACAAAGGGGAAGTTTCTACACCATCACTTCCCTTGGACATGGGGGAACATCCTACCCCATCACTTCCATTCGACATAGGGGAACATCCTACCCCAGCACTTCCCTTGGACATGGGGGAACATCCTACCCCATCACCACCCTTGCACATAGGGGAACATCCTACCCTATCATCTCCTTTGGACATAGGGGAAGATCCTACACATTCACCTCCCTTGGATATTGGGGAATGTCCTACCCTAACACTTCCCTTGCACACAGGGGAACTTCCTAACCGAATCATCTCCTTTGGACATAGGGAAAAATCCAACCCCATCAACTCCCTTCGACATAGGGGATCTTCCTACGTCATCACTTCCCTTGGACATGGGGGAATATCCTAAACCATCACTTCCCTTGGACATAGGGGAACATCTGACCCCCTCACCTCCCTTGGACATGGGAAAACATCCAACCCCATCACCACCCTTGGACATAGGGGAAATTTCTACCCCATCAGCTCCTTTGGACATAGGGGAACATCCTACCCCAACACTTCCCTTGGACATGGATGAACATCCTACCACATCACTTACCTTTGACATAGGGGAACATCCTACCCCATCACTTCCCGTGCACATAGGGGAACTTCCTAACTCATCACTTCCTTTGGACATTGGGAGAAGATCCTACCCCATCACTTCCCTTGGACAAAGGGGAAATTTCTACACCATCACCGCCTTTGGACATAGGGGAACATCCTACCACATCACCTCCTTTGGACATAGGGGAACATCCTACCACATCACCTCCTTTGGACATAGGGGAACATCCTACCACATCACCTCCTTTGGGCATAGGGGAACATCCTACCCCATCACTTCCGTTCGACATAGGGGAACATCCTACCCCAGCACTTCCCATGGACATGGGGGAACATCCTACCCCATCACCACCCTTGCACATAGGGGAACATCCTACCCCATCACCATCCTTGCACATAGGGGAAATTTCTACCCCATCACCTCGTTTGGACAGAGGGGAACATCCTACCACAACACTTCCCTTAGACATGGAGGAACATCCTACCACAACAGTTACCTTCGACATAGGGCAACATCCTACCCCAGCACTTCCCTTGGACATGGGGGAACATCCTACCCCATCGCCACCCTTGCACATAGGGGAACATCCTACCCCAATACTTCCCTTGGACATGGGGGAACATCCTACCCCAACACTTCCCTTCGATATAGGGGAACATCCTACCCCATCACCTCCCTTGGACATAGGGGATTCTCCTACCTCAACACTTCCCTTGCACATATTGGAACATCCTAAGCAATCACCTCCTTTGGACATAGGGGAACATCCTACCCCATCACTTCCCTTTGCATAGGGGATCATCAAACCCGAGCACTTCCCTTGGAGCTGGGGATCATCCTACCACTTAACCTCATTTGGACATAGTGGAGCATCCTACCCCATCAACTACCTTGGACATAAGGGAACATCCTACCCCATCACCTCCATTGGACATAGGTGAACTTCCTACCCCATCACTTCCCTTTGCATAGGGGATCATCACACAACAGCACTTCCCATGGACATAATGGGATCATCCTACCCCTTAAACTTCTTTGGACATAGTGGAGCATCCTACCCCATCAATTTCCTTGGACATAGGGGAACATCCTACCCCATCACCTCCATTGGACATAGGTGAACTTCCTACCCCATCACTTCCCTTTGCATAGGGGATCATCACACAACAGCACTTCCCATGGACATAATGGGATCATCCTACCCCTTAAACTTCTTTGGACATAGTGGAGCATCCTACCCCATCAATTTCCTTGGACATAGGGGAACATCCTACCCCATCACCTCCCTTGGACATAGATGAACTTCCTACACCATCACTTCCCTTGCACATAGGGGAACTTCCTACCCAATCACCTCCTTTGGGCATAGGGGAACATCCTAACCCATCACCTCCCTTAGACATAGGGGAATATCCAACCTCATCACCTCCCTTGGACATAGTGAAACATCCTACCCCATCACCTCCTTTGGAATTAGGGGAATTTCTTACAGCATCACCTCCCTTGGACATAGGGGAACATCCTACACAATCAGCTCCCTTGGACATAGGGGAACATCCTACCCTATCACCACCCTTGCACATGGGGGAACCCCCTACCCTATCACCTCCTTTGGACAGAGGGGAACTTCCTACCCTATCACCTACTTTGGACATAGTGAAACATCCTACCCCATCACCTAATTTGGACATGGAGGAACTTTCTATCCAATTACCTCCTTTGGACACAAGGGAACACCTTACCCCATCAACTCCATTACACATAGGGGAACATCCTACCCTAAAACTTCACTTGCACATAGGGGAACATCCGACCCCATCTCTTCCCTTGAACATAGGAGAACCTCCAAACCCATCACTTCACTTGGACATAGTGGAACATCCTACCCCATCACCTCACTTTGACATAGGGGAACATCCTAACCCATCTGCTCCCGTGGACATAGGGGGTGTTTCTACACCATTACCTCCTTTGGACATAGGGGTACATCCAACCACATCACTTCCCTTCGACATAGAGGAACATCCTACCCCATGACATCCCTTCGACATGGGGCAACATCCTACCCTATCACTTCCCTTGGACATAAGGGAACATCCTACCCCATCACTTCCCTTCGACATAGGGGAACATCCGACCCCATCTCTTCCCTTGGACATAGGAGAACTTCCAACCCCATCACTTCACTTGG
This sequence comes from Hypanus sabinus, assembly GCF_030144855.1. Classification (NCBI taxonomy): domain Eukaryota; kingdom Metazoa; phylum Chordata; class Chondrichthyes; order Myliobatiformes; family Dasyatidae; genus Hypanus; species Hypanus sabinus. Next base: position 21,097,664 of record NC_082712.1, on the reverse strand, counting down.
ACATAGTGGAACATCCTACCCCATCACCTCGCTTGGACATAGGGGAATATCCTACCCCATCACCTCACTTTGACATAGGGGAACATCCTAACCCATCTGCTCCCGTGGACACAGGGGATGTTTCTACACCATTACCTCCTTTGGACATAGGGGAACATCCAACCACATCACTTCCCTTTGACATAGAGGAACATCCTACCCCATGACATCCCTTCGACATAGGGGAACATCCTACCCCATCACTTCACTTGGACATAGGGGAACATGCTAAACCAACACCTCCCTTGGACATCGGGGAACATCCTACCCTATCACTTCCCTTGGACATGGGGCAACATCCTACCCTATCACTTCCCTTGGACATAGGAGAAAATCCTACCCCATCACTTCCGTTCGACATAGGGGAACATCCTACCCCATCACCACCCATGCACATAGGGGAACATCCTACCCTATCACCACCCTTGCACATGGGGGAACCCCCTACCCTATCACCTCCTTTGGACATAGGGGAACATCCTACCCCATCACTTCCCGTGCACATAGGGGAACTTCCTAACTCATCACTTCCTTTGGACATTGGGAGAAGATCCTACCCCATCACTTCCCTTGGACAAAGGGGAAATTTCTACACCATCACCGCCTTTGGACATAGGGGAACATCCTACCACATCACCTCCTTTGGACATAGGGGAACATCCTACCACATCACCTCCTTTGGACATAGGGGAACATCCTACCACATCACCTCCTTTGGGCATAGGGGAACATCCTACCCCATCACTTCCGTTCGACATAGGGGAACATCCTACCCCAGCACTTCCCATGGACATGGGGGAACATCCTACCCCATCACCACCCTTGCACATAGGGGAACATCCTACCCCATCACCATCCTTGCACATAGGGGAAATTTCTACCCCATCACCTCGTTTGGACAGAGGGGAACATCCTACCACAACACTTCCCTTAGACATGGAGGAACATCCTACCACAACAGTTACCTTCGACATAGGGCAACATCCTACCCCAGCACTTCCCTTGGACATGGGGGAACATCCTACCCCATCGCCACCCTTGCACATAGGGGAACATCCTACCCCAATACTTCCCTTGGACATGGGGGAACATCCTACCCCAACACTTCCCTTCGATATAGGGGAACATCCTACCCCATCACCTCCCTTGGACATAGGGGATTCTCCTACCTCAACACTTCCCTTGCACATATTGGAACATCCTAAGCAATCACCTCCTTTGGACATAGGGGAACATCCTACCCCATCACTTCCCTTTGCATAGGGGATCATCAAACCCGAGCACTTCCCTTGGAGCTGGGGATCATCCTACCACTTAACCTCATTTGGACATAGTGGAGCATCCTACCCCATCAACTACCTTGGACATAAGGGAACATCCTACCCCATCACCTCCATTGGACATAGGTGAACTTCCTACCCCATCACTTCCCTTTGCATAGGGGATCATCACACAACAGCACTTCCCATGGACATAATGGGATCATCCTACCCCTTAAACTTCTTTGGACATAGTGGAGCATCCTACCCCATCAATTTCCTTGGACATAGGGGAACATCCTACCCCATCACCTCCATTGGACATAGGTGAACTTCCTACCCCATCACTTCCCTTTGCATAGGGGATCATCACACAACAGCACTTCCCATGGACATAATGGGATCATCCTACCCCTTAAACTTCTTTGGACATAGTGGAGCATCCTACCCCATCAATTTCCTTGGACATAGGGGAACATCCTACCCCATCACCTCCCTTGGACATAGATGAACTTCCTACACCATCACTTCCCTTGCACATAGGGGAACTTCCTACCCAATCACCTCCTTTGGGCATAGGGGAACATCCTAACCCATCACCTCCCTTAGACATAGGGGAATATCCAACCTCATCACCTCCCTTGGACATAGTGAAACATCCTACCCCATCACCTCCTTTGGAATTAGGGGAATTTCTTACAGCATCACCTCCCTTGGACATAGGGGAACATCCTACACAATCAGCTCCCTTGGACATAGGGGAACATCCTACCCTATCACCACCCTTGCACATGGGGGAACCCCCTACCCTATCACCTCCTTTGGACAGAGGGGAACTTCCTACCCTATCACCTACTTTGGACATAGTGAAACATCCTACCCCATCACCTAATTTGGACATGGAGGAACTTTCTATCCAATTACCTCCTTTGGACACAAGGGAACACCTTACCCCATCAACTCCATTACACATAGGGGAACATCCTACCCTAAAACTTCACTTGCACATAGGGGAACATCCGACCCCATCTCTTCCCTTGAACATAGGAGAACCTCCAAACCCATCACTTCACTTGGACATAGTGGAACATCCTACCCCATCACCTCACTTTGACATAGGGGAACATCCTAACCCATCTGCTCCCGTGGACATAGGGAGTGTTTCTACACCATTACCTCCTTTGGACATAGGGGTACATCCAACCACATCACTTCCCTTCGACATAGAGGAACATCCTACCCCATGACATCCCTTCGACATGGGGCAACATCCTACCCTATCACTTCCCTTGGACATAAGGGAACATCCTACCCCATCACTTCCCTTCGACATAGGGGAACATCCGACCCCATCTCTTCCCTTGGACATAGGAGAACTTCCAACCCCATCACTTCACTTGGACATAGTGGAACATCCTACCCCATCACCTCGCTTGGACATAGGGGAATATCCTACCCCATCACCTCACTTTGACATAGGGGAACATCCTAACCCATCTGCTCCCGTGGACACAGGGGATGTTTCTACACCATTACCTCCTTTGGACATAGGGGAACATCCAACCACATCACTTCCCTTTGACATAGAGGAACATCCTACCCCATGACATCCCTTCGACATAGGGGAACATCCTACCCCATCACTTCACTTGGACATAGGGGAACATGCTAAACCAACACCTCCCTTGGACATCGGGGAACATCCTACCCTATCACTTCCCTTGGACATGGGGCAACATCCTACCCTATCACTTCCCTTGGACATAGGAGAAAATCCTACCCCATCACTTCCGTTCGACATAGGGGAACATCCTACCCCATCACCACCCATGCACATAGGGGAACATCCTACCCCATCACCACCCTCGCACATAGGGGAAATTTCTACCCCATCACCTTGTTTGGACAGAGGGGAACATCCTATCCCATCACCCCCTTTGGACATAGGGGAGCATCCTACCACATCACTTCCCTTGGACAAAGGGGAAGTTTCTACACCATCAACTCCTTTGGACATATGGGAACATCCAACCCCATCACTTCCTTTGGACATAGGAGAACATCCTACCCCATCACTTCCCTTGGACATAGAGAAACATCCTACCCTATCACTTCCCTTGGACATGGGGGAACATCCTACCCCAGCACCACCCTTACACATAGGGGAACATCCTACCCTATCATCTCCTTTGGACATAGGGGAAGATCCTACACATTCACCTCCCTTGGATATTGGGGAATGTCCTACCCTAACACTTCCCTTGCACACAGGGGAACTTCCTAACCGAATCATCTCCTTTGGACATAGGGAAAAATCCAACCCCATCAACTCCCTTCGACATAGGGGATCTTCCTACGTCATCACTTCCCTTGGACATGGGGGAATATCCTAAACCATCACTTCCCTTGGACACAGGGGAACATCTGACCCCCTCACCTCCCTTGGACATGGGAGAACATCCAACCCCATCACCACCCTTGGACATAGGGGAAATATCTACCCCATCAGCTCCTTTGGACATAGGGGAACATCCTACCCCAACACTTCCCTTGGACATTCATGAACATCCTACCACTTCACTTACCTTCGACATAGGGGAACATCCTACCCCATCACTTCCCTTGGACATAGGGGGTCATCCTACCTCTTATTCTCCTTTGGACTTAGTGGAACATCCTATGCCATCACCTTCCTTAGAAATATGGGAATATCCTACCCCATCACCTCCTTGGACATAAGGGATCCTCCTACCCCAACACTTCCCTTGCACGTAGGGGAACTTCCTACACAATCACATCCTTTGGACACAGGGGAACATCCTACCCCATCATCTCCCTTGGATATAGGGGAACATCCTGCCCCATCACTTCCCGTGCACATAGGGGAACTTCCTACCCAATCACATCCTTTGGACATAGGGGAACATCCTACCCCGTCACCTCCCTTGGACATCGGGGAACACCCTACCCCATCATCTCCCTTGGACATAAGGGAACTTCCTACCCCATCACCTCCCTTGGACATAGGGTAACTTCCTACCTCATCACTTCCCGTGCACATAGGGGAACTTCCTACCCAATCACATCCTTTGGACATAGGGGAACATCCTACCCCATTACCTCTCTTGGACATAGGGGAACATCCTACCCATCACCTCCCTTGGACATCGGGGAACACCCTACCCCATCATTTCCCTTGCACATAGGTGAACTTCCTACCCCATCATCTCCTTTGGTCATAGGGGAACTTCCTACCTCATCAATTCCCTTGCACATAGGGGAACATCCTACTCCACCACCTCCCTTGCATATATTGGAAATTTCAACCCCATCACATCCTTTGGACAGAGGGGAACATCCTACCCCATCACAACACTTGGACATAAGGGAACATCCTACTCGGTCACTTCCCTTGGACATAGTGAAACATCCTACCCCATCACCTCCTTTGGACATAGGGGAATTTCTCACAGCATCATCTCCCTTGGACATAAGGGGACATCCTACCCCATCATCTCCCTTAGACATAGGGGAAATTTCTACCCCATTACCTCCATAGGACATGGAGGATCATCCTATCCCTAAAACTCCCTTGGACATAGGGGTACATCCGACCTCATCACCTCCCTTGCACATAGCGAACTTCCTAACTCATCACTTCCTTTGGACATTGGGAGAAGATCCTACCCCATCACTTCCCTTGGACACAGGGGAAATTTCTATACCATCACCGCCTTTGGACATAGGGGAACATCCTACCACATCACCTCCTTTGGGCATAGGGGAACATCCTACTCCATCACTTCCGTTCAACATAGGGGAACATCCTACCCCAGCACTTCCCATGGACATGGGGGAACATCCTAACCCATCACCATCCTTGCACATAGGGGAAATTTCTACCCCATCACCTCGTTTGGACAGAGGGGAACATCCTACCACAACACTTCCCTTAGACATGGAGGAACATCCTACCACAACAGTTACCTTCGACATAGGGCAACATCCTACCCCAGCACTTCCCTTGGACATGGGGGAACATCCTACCCCATCGCCACCCTTGCACATAGGGGAACATCTTACCCCATCACATCCCTTGGACATAGGGGAACATCCTACCGCATCACTTCCCTTGGAGAAACTGGAACATCCTTCCCCATCACCTCTTTTGGACATAAAGGAATTTCCTACCCCATCAACTCCCTTGGTCATAGGGGAACATCCTACAGCATCACCTTCCTTGGACATAGGGGATCATCCTACCCCATCACCTCCCTTGGACATAGGGGGTCATCCTACCCGTTAATCTCTTTTGGACATAGTGGAACATCCTATGCCATCACCTTCCTTGGAAATATGGGAATATCCTACCCCATCATCTCCTTGGACATAGGGGATCCTCCTATCCCAACACTTCCCTTGCACGTAGGGGAACTTCCTACCCAATCACCTCCTTTGGACACAGGGGAACATCCTACACCATCACCTCCCTTGGACATAGGGTAACTTCCTACCCCATCACATCCCTTGAACATAGGGGAACTTCCTACCCAATGACATCCTTTGGACATAGGGGAACATCCTACCCCATTACCTCTCTTGGACATAGGGGAACATCCTACCCATCACCTCCCTTGGACATCGGGGAACACCCTACCCCATCATTTCCCTTGCACATAGGTGAACTTCCTACCCCATCATCTCCTTTGATCATAGGGGAACTTCCTACTTCATCAATTCCCTTGCACATAGGGGAACATCCTACTCCACCACCTCCCTTGCATATATTGGAAATTTCAACCCCATCACATCCTTTGGACAGAGGGGAACATCCTACCCCATCACAACACTTGGACATAAGGGAACATCCTACTCGGTCACTTCCCTTGGACATAGTGAAACATCCTACCCCATCACCTCCTTTGGACATAGGGGAATTTCTCACAGCATCATCTCCCTTGGACATAAGGGGACATCCTACCCCATCATCTCCCTTAGACATAGGGGAAATTTCTACCCCATTACCTCCATAGGACATGGAGGATCATCCTATCCCTAAAACTCCCTTGGACATAGGGGTACATCCGACCTCATCACCTCCCTTGCACATAGCGAACTTCCTAACTCATCACTTCCTTTGGACATTGGGAGAAGATCCTACCCCATCACTTCCCTTGGACACAGGGGAAATTTCTATACCATCACCGCCTTTGGACATAGGGGAACATCCTACCACATCACCTCCTTTGGCCATAGGGGAACATCCTACTCCATCACTTCCGTTCAACATAGGGGAACATCCTACCCCAGCACTTCCCATGGACATGGGGGAACATCCTAACCCATCACCATCCTTGCACATAGGGGAAATTTCTACCCCATCACCTCGTTTGGACAGAGGGGAACATCCTACCACAACACTTCCCTTAGACATGGAGGAACATCCTACCACAACAGTTACCTTCGACATAGGGCAACATCCTACCCCAGCACTTCCCTTGGACATGGGGGAACATCCTAACCCATCGCCACCCTTGCACATAGGGGAACATCTTACCCCATCACATCCCTTGGACATAGGGGAACATCCTACCGCATCACTTCCCTTGGAGAAACTGGAACATCCTTCCCCATCACCTCTTTTGGACATAAAGGAATTTCCTGCCCCATCAACTCCCTTGGTCATAGGGGAACATCCTACAGCATCACCTTCCTTGGACATAGGGGATCATCCTACCCCATCACCTCCCTTGGACATAGGGGGTCATCCTACCCGTTAATCTCTTTTGGACATAGTGGAACATCCTATGCCATCACCTTCCTTGGAAATATGGGAATATCCTACCCCATCATCTCCTTGGACATAGGGGATCCTCCTATCCCAACACTTCCCTTGCATGTAGGGGAACTTCCTACCCAATCACCTCCTTTGGACACAGGGGAACATCCTACACCATCACCTCCCTTGGACATAGGGTAACTTCCTACCCCATCACATCCCTTGAACATAGGGGAACTTCCTACCCAATGACATCCTTTGGACATAGGGGATCATCCTACCCCATCATTTCCTTGGATATCGGGGAACATCCCACCCCAGCACATCACTTGGACATAGGGGATCATCCTACCGCTTAATCTCCTTTGGACATAGTGGAACATCCTACCCCATCACCTTCCTTGGAATTAGAGGAATATCCTACCACTTCACCTCCCTTGGACATAGGGGAACATCATACCTCAACACTTCCCTTGCACATATTTGAACATCCTAAGCAATCTCCTCCTTTGGACATAGGGGAACTTCCTGCCCAATCACCTCATTTGGACACAGGGGAACATCCTACCCCATCACCTCCCTTGGACATAGGGGAATCTCCTACCCCATCACCTCCCTTGGACATAGGGGAATCTCCTACCACATCACCTCCCTTGGAAATAGGGGAACATTCTACCGCATCACCTCGCTTGGACGTAGGGGAACATCCCAGCACATCACTTCCCTTGGACATAGGGGAACATCCTACCCCAGCACCTTTTTTTGGACATGGAGGAACATCCTTCCCCATCACCTCCTTTGCACATAGTGGAAGTTTCTACCCCATCACCTCGTTTGGACAATGGGGAAAATCCAACCCCAGCACTCCTCTTGTACAAAGATGAACATCCTTCCTCATCACTTCCCTTGGACATTGGTGAACATCCTATCCCATCACTTCCGTTGGACATAGGGGAGCATCCTTCCCCATGAATTCCCTTGGACATAAAGGAACTTGCTACCCCATCAATTCCCTTGGACATAGGGGAACTTCCTACCCCATCACTTCCCTTGGACATAGTGGATCTTCCTACCACATCACTTCCCTTGGACAAAGGGGAACCTACTACCCCATAATTTCCCTTGGACATCAGGGAAAATCCTACCCCAACTCCTCCCTTGGACATAGGGGATGTTTCTACACCATCACCTCCTTTGGACAATGGGGAAAATCCAACCCCAGCACTCCTCTTGCACAAAGATGAACATCCTTCCCCATCACTTCCCTTGGACATTGGTGAACATCCTACATCATCGCTTCCGTTGGACATAGGGGAACATCCTACCCCATCACTTCCCTTGGACATCAGGGAATATCCTACCCTTTCACCTCCCTTGGACATAGGGGAACATCCTACCCCATCACCTCCTGTGGACATAGTGGAACTTCCAACCCCATCACTTCCTTTGCAGAAAGTGGAACATCCTACCCCATCACTTCCCTTGGACATAGGGGAACATCCGACCACATTACTTCCCTTAGACATAGGGGAACATCTTACCCCATCACCTCCATTGCACATTGGGGAAATTTCTACCCCATCACCTCCTTTGGACATAGGGGAAGATCCTACCCCATCATCTCCCATGGAGATAGGGGAACATCCTACCCCATCACTTCCCTTGCACATAGGGGTACTTCCTACCCAATCATATCCTTTGGACATCGGGGAAATTTCTACCCCATCACCTCCTTTGGACATGGAGGATCATCCTATCCCATTATGGCCCTTGGACGTAGGGGAACATCCTACCCCATCGCCTGGATTACACATAGGGGAAATTTCTACCCCATCCACCTCCTTTGAACAGAGGGGAACTTCCTACCCCATCACCTCCTTTGGACATAGGGGAAGATCCAACCCCATCAACTCTCATGCACATAGGGGAACATCCGACCCCATCACCTCCCTTGGACATAGTGGAACATCCAACCCCATCACTTCCCTTGCAGAAAGTGGAACATCCTAACCTAACACTTCCCTTGAACATAGGGGAACTTCCTACCCCATCACTTCCTTTTGACATAGGGAACATTCTTCGACATTACTTACCTTGGACATATTGGAATTTCCTACCCCATCACTTCCCTTGGACATAGGGGAACATCCTACCCCATCACATCCCTTGGACATAGGGGAACATCCGACCCCATCTCCTCCTTTGGATATAGTGGAAGTTTCTGCCCTATCACCTCCTTTGGACATAGGGGAACATCCTACCCCATTACCTCCCTTGCACATAGGGGAACATAATACCCCATCTCCTCCTTTGGATATAGGGGAACTTCCTACCCAATCACATCCTTTGGACATAGGGGAAAATCCTACCCCATTACCTCTCTTGGACATAGGGGAACATCCTACCCTATCACCACCCTTGCACATGGGGGAACTCCCTACCCTATCACCTCCTTTGGACAGAGGGGAACTTCCTACACTATCACCTCCTTTGGACATAGTGAAACATCCTACCCCATCACCTCCTTTGGACATAGGGGAACATCCTACCCTATCACGTCCTTTGGACATAGGGAAATATCCTACCTCAGCACTTCCCTTAGACATGGGGGAACATCCTACCCCATCAACTCCCTTGCACATAGGGGATATTTCTGCCCCATCACTTCCTTTGGACAGAGGGGAACATCATATCCCATCACCTCCTTTGGACATAGGGGAACATCCTATCCCATCACCTCCTTTGGACATAGTGTAACATCCTACCCCATCACCTCCTTTGGACATAGGGGAACATCCTACCCTATCACGTCCTTTGGACATAGTGGAACATCCTACCTCATCACCTCCCTTGGACATAGGGGAACATCGTACCGCAGCACTTCCCATGGATATGGGGGAGCATCCTACCCCATCACCTCCCTTGCACATAGGGGAAATTTCTACCCCATCACTTCCTTTTCACATAGGGATCATCCTAAGCCTTTACTTACCTTGGACATATTGGAATTTCCTACCCCATCACGTCCCTTGGACATAGGGGAACATCCCACCTCATCACTTCCCTTGGACATAGGGGAACATCAAACCCCATCACCTCCCTTGCACATAGGGGAACTTCCTACACAATCACCTCCTTTGGACATAGGGGAACATCCGACCACATTACTTCCCTTAGACATAGGGGAACATCTTACCCCATGAACTCTCTTGCACATAGGGGAACATCCAACCCCATCAACTCCCTAGGACATAGGGGAACATCCAACCCCATCACTTCCTTTTGACATAGTGGAACATCCTAACCTATCACTTCCCTTGGACATAGGGGAACTTCCTACCCCATCACTTCCTTTTTACATAGGGAACATTCTACGACATTACTTACCTTGGACATATTGGAATTTCCTACCCCATCATGTCCCTTGGACATAGGGGAACATCCGACCCCATCACCACCCTTGCACATGAGGGAACTCCCTACCCTATCACCTCCTTTGGACAGAGGGGAACTTCCTACACTATCACCTCCTTTGGACATAGTGAAACATCCCACACCATCATCTCCTTTGGACATATGGGAACATCCTACGCTATCACCTACCTTAGACATAGGAGAACATCCTACCCCAACACCTCCCTTGCACATATTGGAAATTTCAACCCAATCACCTCCTTTGGACAGATGGGAAAATCTCATCACATCACCTCCATTTCACATAGGGGAACATCCTACCCCATCACATCTCTTGGATATAAGGGAACACCCAACCTCATCACTTCTCTTGGACATGCAGGAACATCCTACCCCATCACTTCCCTTGGAAATAGGGAAACATCCTACCTCATCACCTCCCTTGGACATAGGGAAACATCGTACCGCAGCACTTCCCATGGATATGGGGGAGCATCCTACCCCATCACCTCCCTTGCACATAGGGGAAATTTCTACCCCATCACTTCCTTTTCACATAGGGATCATCCTAAGCCTTTACTTACCTTGGACATATTGGAATTTCCTACCCCATCACGTCCCTTGGACATAGGGGAACATCCCACCTCATCACTTCCCTTGGACATAGGGGAACATCAAATCCCATCACCTCCCTTGCACATAGGGGAACTTCCTACACAATCACCTCCTTTGGACATAGGGGAACATCCGACCACATTACTTCCCTTAGACATAGGGGAACATCTTACCCCATCACCTCCATTGCACATTGGGGAAATTTCTACCCCATCACCTCCTTTGGACATAGGGGAAGATCCTACCCCATCATCTCCCATGGATAGGGGAACATCCTACCCCATCACTTCCCTTGCACATAGGGGTATTTCCTACCCAATCACATCCTTTGGACATTGGGGAAATTTCTACCCCATCACCTCCTTTGGACATGGAGGATCAACCTATCCCATTATGGCCCTTGGACATAGGGGAACATCCTACCCCATCACCCGGACTACACATAGGGGAAAATTCTACCCCATCCTCCTTTGAACAGAGGGGAACTTCCTACCCCATCACCAACTTTGGACATAGTGAAACATCCTACCCCATGAACTCTCTTGCACATAGGGGAACATCCAACCCCATCAACTCCCTAGGACATAGGGGAACATCCAACCACATCACTTCCTTTTGACATAGTGGAACATCCTAACCTATCACTTCCCTTGGACATAGGGGAACTTCCTACCCCATCACTTCCTTTTTACATAGGGAACATTCTACGACATTACTTACCTTGGACATATTGGAATTTCCTACCCCATCATGTCCCTTGGACATAGGGGAACATCCGACCCCATCACCACCCTTGCACATGGGGGAACTCCCTACCCTATCACCTCCGTTGGACAGAGGGGAACTTCCTACACTATCACCTCCTTTGGACATAGTGAAACATCCCACACCATCATCTCCTTTGGACATATGGGAACATCCTACGCTATCACCTACCTTAGACATAGGAGAACATCCTACCCCAATACCTCCCTTGCACATATTGGAAATTTCAACCCAATCACCTCCTTTGGACAGATGGGAAAATCTTATCACATCACCTCCATTTCACATAGGGGAACATCCTACCCCATCACATCTCTTGGATATAAGGGAACACCCAACCTCATCACTTCTCTTGGACATGCAGGAACATCCTACCCCATCACTTCCCTTGGAAATAGGGAAATATCCTACCTCAGCACTTCCCTTAGACATGGGGGAACATCCTACCCCATCAACTCCCTTGCACATAGGGGATATTTCTGCCCCATCACTTCCTTTGGACAGAGGGGAACATCATATCCCATCACCTCCTTTGGACATAGGGGAACATCCTATCCCATCACCTCCTTTGGACATAGTGTAACATCGTACCCCATCACCTCCTTTGGACATAGGGGAACATCCTACCCTATCACGTCCTTTGGACATAGTGGAACATCCTACCTCATCAACTCCCTTGGACATAGGGGAACATCGTACCGCAGCACTTCCCATGGATATGGGGGAGCATCCTACCCCATCACCACCCTTGGACTTAGGGGAACATCGTACCGCAGCACTTCCCATGGATATGGGGGAGCATCCTACCCCATCACCTCCCTTGCACATAGGGGAAATTTCTACCCCATCACTTCCTTTTGACATAGGGATCATCCTAAGCCATTACTTACCTTGGACATATTGGAATTTCCTACCCCATCACGTCCCTTGGACATAGGGGAACATCCCACCTCATCACTTCCCTTGGACATAGGGGAACATCAAACCCCATCACCTCCCTTGCACATAGGGGAACTTCCTACACAATCACCTCCTTTGGACATAGGGGAACATCCGACCACATTACTTCCCTTAGACATAGGGGAACATCTTACCCCATCACCTCCATTGCACATTGGGGAAATTTCTACCCCATCACCTCCTTTGGACATAAGGGAAGATCCTACCCCATCATCTCCCATGGATATTGGAACATCCTACCCCATCACTTCCCTTGCACATAGGGGTATTTCCTACCCAATCACATCCTTTGGACATCGGGGAAATTTCTACCCCATCAACTCCTTTGGACATGGAGGATCAACCTATCCCATTATGGCCCTTGGACATAGGGGAACATCCTACCCCATCACCCGGACTACACATAGGGGAAATTTCTACCCCATCCACCTCCTTTGAACAGAGGGGAACTTCCTACCCCATCACCAACTTTGGACATAGTGAAACATCCTACCCCATGAACTCTCTTGCACATAGGGGAACATCCGACCCCATCAACTCCCTAGGACATAGGGGAACATCCAACCCCATCACTTCCTTTCGACATAGTGGAACATCCTAACCTATCACTTCCCTTGGACATAGGGGAACTTCCTACCCCATCACTTCCTTTTTACATAGGGAACATTCTACGACATTACTTACCTTGGACATATTGGAATTTCCTACCCCATCATGTCCCTTGGACATAGGGGAACATCCGACCCCATCACCACCCTTGCACATGGGGGAACTCCCTACCCTATCACCTCCTTTGGACAGAGGGGAACTTCCTACACTATCACCTCCTTTGGACATAGTGAAACATCCCACACCATCATCTCCTTTGGACATATGGGAACATCCTACGCTATCACCTACCTTAGACATAGGAGAACATCCTACCCCAACACCTCCCTTGCACATATTGGAAATTTCAACCCAATCACCTCCTTTGGACAGATGGGAAAATCTTATCACATCACCTCCATTTCACATAGGGGAACATCCTATCCCATCACATCTCTTGGATATAAGGGAACACCCAACCTCATCACTTCTCTTGGACATGCAGGAACATCCTACCCCATCACTTCCCTTGGAAATAGGGAAATATCCTACCTCAGCACTTCCCTTAGACATGGGGGAACATCCTACCCCATCAACTCCCTTGCACATAGGGGATATTTCTGCCCCATCACTTCCTTTGGACAGAGGGGAACATCATATCCCATCACCTCCTTTGGACATAGGGGAACATCCTATCCCATCACCTCCTTTGGACATAGTGTAACATCGTACCCCATCACCTCCTTTGGACATAGGGGAACATCCTACCCTATCACGTCCTTTGGACATAGTGGAACATCCTACCTCATCAACTCCCTTGGACATAGGGGAACATCGTACCGCAGCACTTCCCATGGATATGGGGGAGCATCCTACCCCATCACCACCCTTGGACTTAGGGGAACATCGTACCGCAGCACTTCCCATGGATATGGGGGAGCATCCTACCCCATCACCTCCCTTGCACATAGGGGAAATTTCTACCCCATCACTTCCTTTTGACATAGGGATCATCCTAAGCCATTACTTACCTTGGACATATTGGAATTTCCTACCCCATCACGTCCCTTGGACATAGGGGAACATCCCACCTCATCACTTCCCTTGGACATAGGGGAACATCAAACCCCATCACCTCCCTTGCACATAGGGGAACTTCCTACACAATCACCTCCTTTGGACATAGGGGAACATCCGACCACATTACTTCCCTTAGACATAGGGGAACATCTTACCCCATCACCTCCATTGCACATTGGGGAAATTTCTACCCCATCACCTCCTTTGGACATAGGGGAAGATCCTACCCCATCATCTCCCATGGATATTGGAACATCCTACCCCATCACTTCCCTTGCACATAGGGGTATTTCCTACCCAATCACATCCTTTGGACATCGGGGAAATTTCTACCCCATCACCTCCTTTGGACATGGAGGATCAACCTATCCCATTATGGCCCTTGGACATAGGGGAACATCCTACCCCATCACCCGGACTACACATAGGGGAAATTTCTACCCCATCCACCTCCTTTGAACAGAGGGGAACTTCCTACCCCATCACCAACTTTGGACATAGTGAAACATCCTAACCCATGAACTCTCTTGCACATAGGGGAACATCCGACCCCATCAACTCCCTAGGACATAGGGGAACATCCAACCCCATCACTTCCTTTCGACATAGTGGAACATCCTAACCTATCACTTCCCTTGGACATAGGGGAACTTCCTACCCCATCACTTACTTTTTACATAGGGAACATTCTACGACATTACTTACCTTGGACATATTGGAATTTCCTACCCCATCATGTCCCTTGGACATAGGGGAACATCCGACCCCATCACCTCCCTTGGACATAGGGGAACATCCTACCCTATCACCACCCTTGCACATGGGGGAACTCCCTACCCTATCACCTCCTTTGGACAGAGGGGAACTTCCTACACTATCACCTCCTTTGGACATAGTGAAACATCCCACACCATCATCTCCTTTGGACATATGGGAACATCCTACGCTATCACCTACCTTAGACATAGGAGAACATCCTACCCCAACACCTCCCTTGCACATATTGGAAATTTCAACCCAATCACCTCCTTTGGACAGATGGGAAAATCCTATCACATCACCTCCATTTGACATAGGGGAACATCCTACCCCATCACATCTCTTGGATATAAGGGAACACCCAACCTCATCACTTCCCTTGGACATGCAGGAACATCCTACCCCATCACTTCCCTTGGAAATAGGGAAATATCCTACCTCAGCACTTCCCTTAGACATGGGGGAACATCCTACCCCATCAACTCCCTTGCACATAGGGGATATTTTTGCCCCATCACTTCCTTTGGATAGAGGGGAACATCATATCCCATCACCTCCTTTGGACATAGGGGAACATCCTATCCCATCACCTCCTTTGGACATAGTGTAACATCCTACCCCTTCACCTCCTTTGGACATAGGGGAACAACCTACCCTATCACGTCCTTTGGACATAGTGGAACATCCTACCTCATCACCTCCCTTAGACATAGGGGAACATCGTACCGCAGCACTTCCCATGGATATGGGGGAGCATCCTACCCCATCACCTCCCTTGGACTTAGGGGAACATCGTACCGCAGCACTTCCCATGGATATGGGGGAGCATCCTACCCCATCACCTCCCTTGCACATAGGGGAAATTTCTACCCCATCACTTCCTTTTGACATAGGGATCATCCTAAGCCATTACTTACCTTGGACATATTGGAATTTCCTACCCCATCACGTCCCTTGGACATGGGGGAACATCCCACCTCATCACTTCCCTTGGACATAGGGGAACATCAAACCCCATCACCTCCCTTGCACATAGGGGAACTTCCTACACAATCACCTCCTTTGGACATAGGGGAACATCCGACCACATTACTTCCCTTAGACATAGGGGAACATCTTACCCCATCACCTCCATTGCACATTGGGGAAATTTCTACCCCATCACCTCCTTTGGACATAGGAGAAGATCCTATCCCATCATCTCCCATGGATAGGGGAACATCCTACCCCATCACTTCCCTTGCACATAGGGGTATTTCCTACCCAATCACATCCTTTGGACATCGGGGAAATTTCTACCCCATCACCTCCTTTGGACATGGAGGATCAACCTATCCCATTATGGCCCTTGGACATAGGGGAACATCCTACCCCATCACCTGGACTACGCATAGGGGAAATTTCTACCCCATCCACCTCCTTTGAACAGAGGGGAACTTCCTACCCCATCACCAACTTTGGACATAGTGAAACATCCTACCCCATGAACTCTCTTGCACATAGGGGAACATCCGACCCCATCAACTCCCTAGGACATAGGGGAACATCCAACCCCATCACTTCCTTTTGACATAGTGGAACATCCTAATCTATCACTTCCCTTGGACATAGGGGAACTTCCTACCCCATCACTTCCTTTTTACATAGGGAACATTCTACGACATTACTTACCTTGGACATATTGGAATTTCCTACCCCATCATGTCCCTTGGACATAGGGGAACATCCGACCCCATCACCTCCCTTGGACATAGGGGAACATCCTACCCTATCACCACCCTTGCACATGGGGGAACTCCCTACCCTATCACCTCCTTTGGACAGAGGGGAACTTCCTACACTATCACCTCCTTTGGACATAGTGAAACATCCCACACCATCATCTCCTTTGGACATATGGGAACATCCTACGCTATCACCTACCTTAGACATAGGAGAACATCCTACCCCAACACCTCCCTTGCACATATTGGAAATTTCAACCCAATCACCTCCTTTGGACAGATGGGAAAATCCTATCACATCACCTCCATTTGACATAGGGGAACATCCTACCCCATCACATCTCTTGGATATAAGGGAACACCCAACCTCATCACTTCCCTTGGACATGCAGGAACATCCTACCCCATCACTTCCCTTGGAAATAGGGAAATATCCTACCTCAGCACTTCCCTTAGACATGGGGGAACATCCTACCCCATCAACTCCCTTGCACATAGGGGATATTTTTGCCCCATCACTTCCTTTGGATAGAGGGGAACATCATATCCCATCACCTCCTTTGGACATAGGGGAACATCCTATCCCATCACCTCCTTTGGACATAGTGTAACATCCTACCCCTTCACCTCCTTTGGACATAGTGGAACATCCTACCTCATCACCTCCCTTAGACATAGGGGAACATCGTACCGCAGCACTTCCCATGGATATGGGGGAGCATCCTACCCCATCACCTCCCTTGGACTTAGGGGAACATCGTACCGCAGCACTTCCCATGGATATGGGGGAGCATCCTACCCCATCACCTCCCTTGCACATAGGGGAAATTTCTACCCCATCACTTCCTTTTGACATAGGGATCATCCTAAGCCATTACTTACCTTGGACATATTGGAATTTCCTACCCCATCACGTCCCTTGGACATGGGGGAACATCCCACCTCATCACTTCCCTTGGACATAGGGGAACATCAAACCCCATCACCTCCCTTGCACATAGGGGAACTTCCTACACAATCACCTCCTTTGGACATAGGGGAACATCTTACCCCATCACCTCCATTGCACATTGGGGAAATTTCTACCCCATCACCTCCTTTGGACATAGGAGAAGATCCTATCCCATCATCTCCCATGGATAGGGGAACATCCTACCCCATCACTTCCCTTGCACATAGGGGTATTTCCTACCCAATCACATCCTTTGGACATCGGGGAAATTTCTACCCCATCACCTCCTTTGGACATGGAGGATCAACCTATCCCATTATGGCCCTTGGACATAGGGGAACATCCTACCCCATCACCTGGACTACGCATAGGGGAAATTTCTACCCCATCCACCTCCTTTGAACAGAGGGGAACTTCCTACCCCATCACCAACTTTGGACATAGTGAAACATCCTACCCCATGAACTCTCTTGCACATAGGGGAACATCCGACCCCATCAACTCCCTAGGACAAAGGGGAACATCCAACCCCATCACTTCCTTTTGACATAGTGGAACATCCTAACCTATCACTTCCCTTGGACATAGGGGAATTTCCTACCCCATCACTTCCTTTTTACATAGGGAACATTCTATGACATTACTTACCTTGGACATATTGGAATTTCCTACCCCATCATGTCCCTTGGACATAGGGGATCATCCGATCCCATCACCTCCCTTGGACATAGGGGAACATCCTACCCTATCACCACCCTTGCACATGGGGGAACTCCCTACCCTAAAACCTCCTTTGGACAGAGGGGAACTTCCTACACTATCACCTCCTTTGAACATAGTGAAACATCCCACCCCATCACCTCCATTGCATATATTGGAAATTTCAACCCCATCACCTCCTTTGGACATAGGGGAACATCCTACCAAATCTCTTCCCTTGGACATAGGTGAACCTCCTGCACGATCACTTCCCTTGGACATAGTGAAACATACTACCCCATCACCTCCTTTGGACATAGGGGAATTTCTTACAGCATCACCTCCCTTGGACATAGGGGAACATCCTACCCAATCAGCTCCCTTGGACATGGGGGAAATTTCTACACCATCACCTCCTTTGCACATGGAGGATCATGCTATCCCATTAGGGGAACATAGGGGAACATCCTACCCCATCACCTCCATTACACATATTGGAATTTCCTACCCCATCATGTCCCTTGGACATAGGGGAACATCCGACCCCATCACCTCCCTTGGACATAGGGGAACATCCTACCCTATCACCACCCTTGCACATGGGGGAACTCCCTACCCTAAAACCTCCTTTGGACAGAGGGGAACTTCCTACACTATCACCTCCTTTGAACATAGTGAAACATCCCACCCCATCACCTCCATTGCATATATTGGAAATTTCAACCCCATCACCTCCTTTGGACATAGGGGAACATCCTACCAAATCTCTTCCCTTGGACATAGGTGAACCTCCTGCACGATCACTTCCCTTGGACATAGTGAAACATACTACCCCATCACCTCCTTTGGACATAGGGGAATTTCTTACAGCATCACCTCCCTTGGACATAGGGGAACATCCTACCCAATCAGCTCCCTTGGACATGGGGGAAATTTCTACACCATCACCTCCTTTGCACATGGAGGATCATGCTATCCCATTAGGGGAACATAGGGGAACATCCTACCCCATCACCTCCATTACACATATTGGAATTTCCTACCCCATCATGTCCCTTGGACATAGGGGAACATCCGACCCCATCACCTCCCTTGGACATAGGGGAACATCCTACCCTATCACCACCCTTGCACATGGGGGAACTCCCTACCCTAAAACCTCCTTTGGACAGAGGGGAACTTCCTACACTATCACCTCCTTTGAACATAGTGAAACATCCCACCCCATCACCTCCATTGCATATATTGGAAATTTCAACCCCATCACCTCCTTTGCACATGGAGGATCATGCTATCCCATTAGGGGAACATAGGGGAACATCCTACCCCATCACCTCCATTACACATATTGGAATTTCCTACCCCATCATGTCCCTTGGACATAGGGGAACATCCGACCCCATCACCTCCCTTGGACATAGGGGAACATCCTACCCTATCACCACCCTTGCACATGGGGGAACTCCCTACCCTATCACCTCCTTTGGACAGAGGGGAACTTCCTACGCTATCACCTACCTTAGACATAGGAGAACATCCTACCCCAACACCTCCCTTGCACATATTGGAAATTTCAACCCCATCACCTCCTTTGGACAGATGGGAAAATCCTATCACATCACCTCCATTTGACATAGGGGAACATCCTACCCCATCACATCTCTTGGATATAAGGGAACACCCAACCTCATCACTTCCCTTGGACATGCAGGAACATCCTACCCCATCACTTCCCTTGGAAATAGGGAAATATCCTACCTCAGCACTTCCCTTAGACATGGGGGAACATCCTACCCCATCAACTCCCTTGCACATAGGGGATATTTTTGCCCCATCACTTCCTTTGGATAGAGGGGAACATCATATCCCATCACCTCCTTTGGACATAGGGGAACATCCTATCCCATCACCTCCTTTGGACATAGTGTAACATCCTACCCCTTCACCTCCTTTGGACATAGGGGAACAACCTACCCTATCACGTCCTTTGGACATAGTGGAACATCCTACCTCATCACCTCCCTTAGACATAGGGGAACATCGTACCGCAGCACTTCCCATGGATATGGGGGAGCATCCTACCCCATCACCTCCCTTGGACTTAGGGGAACATCGTACCGCAGCACTTCCCATGGATATGGGGGAGCATCCTACCCCATCACCTCCCTTGCACATAGGGGAAATT
The DNA here is from genome assembly GCF_030144855.1 of Hypanus sabinus. Taxonomy (NCBI): domain Eukaryota; kingdom Metazoa; phylum Chordata; class Chondrichthyes; order Myliobatiformes; family Dasyatidae; genus Hypanus; species Hypanus sabinus. The sequence goes on along the minus strand of NC_082712.1, from coordinate 21,076,846 downwards.
TCTACCCCATCACTTCCTTTTGACATAGGGATCATCCTAAGCCATTACTTACCTTGGACATATTGGAATTTCCTACCCCATCACGTCCCTTGGACATGGGGGAACATCCCACCTCATCACTTCCCTTGGACATAGGGGAACATCAAACCCCATCACCTCCCTTGCACATAGGGGAACTTCCTACACAATCACCTCCTTTGGACATAGGGGAACATCTTACCCCATCACCTCCATTGCACATTGGGGAAATTTCTACCCCATCACCTCCTTTGGACATAGGAGAAGATCCTATCCCATCATCTCCCATGGATAGGGGAACATCCTACCCCATCACTTCCCTTGCACATAGGGGTATTTCCTACCCAATCACATCCTTTGGACATCGGGGAAATTTCTACCCCATCACCTCCTTTGGACATGGAGGATCAACCTATCCCATTATGGCCCTTGGACATAGGGGAACATCCTACCCCATCACCTGGACTACGCATAGGGGAAATTTCTACCCCATCCACCTCCTTTGAACAGAGGGGAACTTCCTACCCCATCACCAACTTTGGACATAGTGAAACATCCTACCCCATGAACTCTCTTGCACATAGGGGAACATCCGACCCCATCAACTCCCTAGGACAAAGGGGAACATCCAACCCCATCACTTCCTTTTGACATAGTGGAACATCCTAACCTATCACTTCCCTTGGACATAGGGGAATTTCCTACCCCATCACTTCCTTTTTACATAGGGAACATTCTATGACATTACTTACCTTGGACATATTGGAATTTCCTACCCCATCATGTCCCTTGGACATAGGGGATCATCCGATCCCATCACCTCCCTTGGACATAGGGGAACATCCTACCCTATCACCACCCTTGCACATGGGGGAACTCCCTACCCTAAAACCTCCTTTGGACAGAGGGGAACTTCCTACACTATCACCTCCTTTGAACATAGTGAAACATCCCACCCCATCACCTCCATTGCATATATTGGAAATTTCAACCCCATCACCTCCTTTGGACATAGGGGAACATCCTACCAAATCTCTTCCCTTGGACATAGGTGAACCTCCTGCACGATCACTTCCCTTGGACATAGTGAAACATACTACCCCATCACCTCCTTTGGACATAGGGGAATTTCTTACAGCATCACCTCCCTTGGACATAGGGGAACATCCTACCCAATCAGCTCCCTTGGACATGGGGGAAATTTCTACACCATCACCTCCTTTGCACATGGAGGATCATGCTATCCCATTAGGGGAACATAGGGGAACATCCTACCCCATCACCTCCATTACACATATTGGAATTTCCTACCCCATCATGTCCCTTGGACATAGGGGAACATCCGACCCCATCACCTCCCTTGGACATAGGGGAACATCCTACCCTATCACCACCCTTGCACATGGGGGAACTCCCTACCCTAAAACCTCCTTTGGACAGAGGGGAACTTCCTACACTATCACCTCCTTTGAACATAGTGAAACATCCCACCCCATCACCTCCATTGCATATATTGGAAATTTCAACCCCATCACCTCCTTTGGACATAGGGGAACATCCTACCAAATCTCTTCCCTTGGACATAGGTGAACCTCCTGCACGATCACTTCCCTTGGACATAGTGAAACATACTACCCCATCACCTCCTTTGGACATAGGGGAATTTCTTACAGCATCACCTCCCTTGGACATAGGGGAACATCCTACCCAATCAGCTCCCTTGGACATGGGGGAAATTTCTACACCATCACCTCCTTTGCACATGGAGGATCATGCTATCCCATTAGGGGAACATAGGGGAACATCCTACCCCATCACCTCCATTACACATATTGGAATTTCCTACCCCATCATGTCCCTTGGACATAGGGGAACATCCGACCCCATCACCTCCCTTGGACATAGGGGAACATCCTACCCTATCACCACCCTTGCACATGGGGGAACTCCCTACCCTAAAACCTCCTTTGGACAGAGGGGAACTTCCTACACTATCACCTCCTTTGAACATAGTGAAACATCCCACCCCATCACCTCCATTGCATATATTGGAAATTTCAACCCCATCACCTCCTTTGCACATGGAGGATCATGCTATCCCATTAGGGGAACATAGGGGAACATCCTACCCCATCACCTCCATTACACATATTGGAATTTCCTACCCCATCATGTCCCTTGGACATAGGGGAACATCCGACCCCATCACCTCCCTTGGACATAGGGGAACATCCTACCCTATCACCACCCTTGCACATGGGGGAACTCCCTACCCTATCACCTCCTTTGGACAGAGGGGAACTTCCTACGCTATCACCTACCTTAGACATAGGAGAACATCCTACCCCAACACCTCCCTTGCACATATTGGAAATTTCAACCCCATCACCTCCTTTGGACAGATGGGAAAATCCTATCACATCACCTCCATTTGACATAGGGGAACATCCTACCCCATCACATCTCTTGGATATAAGGGAACACCCAACCTCATCACTTCCCTTGGACATGCAGGAACATCCTACCCCATCACTTCCCTTGGAAATAGGGAAATATCCTACCTCAGCACTTCCCTTAGACATGGGGGAACATCCTACCCCATCAACTCCCTTGCACATAGGGGATATTTTTGCCCCATCACTTCCTTTGGATAGAGGGGAACATCATATCCCATCACCTCCTTTGGACATAGGGGAACATCCTATCCCATCACCTCCTTTGGACATAGTGTAACATCCTACCCCTTCACCTCCTTTGGACATAGGGGAACAACCTACCCTATCACGTCCTTTGGACATAGTGGAACATCCTACCTCATCACCTCCCTTAGACATAGGGGAACATCGTACCGCAGCACTTCCCATGGATATGGGGGAGCATCCTACCCCATCACCTCCCTTGGACTTAGGGGAACATCGTACCGCAGCACTTCCCATGGATATGGGGGAGCATCCTACCCCATCACCTCCCTTGCACATAGGGGAAATTTCTACCCCATCACTTCCTTTTGACATAGGGATCATCCTAAGCCATTACTTACCTTGGACATATTGGAATTTCCTACCCCATCACGTCCCTTGGACATGGGGGAACATCCCACCTCATCACTTCCCTTGGACATAGGGGAACATCAAACCCCATCACCTCCCTTGCACATAGGGGAACTTCCTACACAATCACCTCCTTTGGACATAGGGGAACATCTTACCCCATCACCTCCATTGCACATTGGGGAAATTTCTACCCCATCACCTCCTTTGGACATAGGAGAAGATCCTATCCCATCATCTCCCATGGATAGGGGAACATCCTACCCCATCACTTCCCTTGCACATAGGGGTATTTCCTACCCAATCACATCCTTTGGACATCGGGGAAATTTCTACCCCATCACCTCCTTTGGACATGGAGGATCAACCTATCCCATTATGGCCCTTGGACATAGGGGAACATCCTACCCCATCACCTGGACTACGCATAGGGGAAATTTCTACCCCATCCACCTCCTTTGAACAGAGGGGAACTTCCTACCCCATCACCAACTTTGGACATAGTGAAACATCCTACCCCATGAACTCTCTTGCACATAGGGGAACATCCGACCCCATCAACTCCCTAGGACAAAGGGGAACATCCAACCCCATCACTTCCTTTTGACATAGTGGAACATCCTAACCTATCACTTCCCTTGGACATAGGGGAATTTCCTACCCCATCACTTCCTTTTTACATAGGGAACATTCTATGACATTACTTACCTTGGACATATTGGAATTTCCTACCCCATCATGTCCCTTGGACATAGGGGAACATCCGATCCCATCACCTCCCTTGGACATAGGGGAACATCCTACCCTATCACCACCCTTGCACATGGGGGAACTCCCTACCCTAAAACCTCCTTTGGACAGAGGGGAACTTCCTACACTATCACCTCCTTTGAACATAGTGAAACATCCCACCCCATCACCTCCATTGCATATATTGGAAATTTCAACCCCATCACCTCCTTTGGACATAGGGGAACATCCTACCAAATCTCTTCCCTTGGACATAGGTGAACCTCCTGCACGATCACTTCCCTTGGACATAGTGAAACATACTACCCCATCACCTCCTTTGGACATAGGGGAATTTCTTACAGCATCACCTCCCTTGGACATAGGGGAACATCCTACCCAATCAGCTCCCTTGGACATGGGGGAAATTTCTACACCATCACCTCCTTTGCACATGGAGGATCATGCTATCCCATTAGGGGAACATAGGGGAACATCCTACCCCATCACCTCCATTACACATATTGGAATTTCCTACCCCATCATGTCCCTTGGACATAGGGGAACATCCGACCCCATCACCTCCCTTGGACATAGGGGAACATCCTACCCTATCACCACCCTTGCACATGGGGGAACTCCCTACCCTAAAACCTCCTTTGGACAGAGGGGAACTTCCTACACTATCACCTCCTTTGAACATAGTGAAACATCCCACCCCATCACCTCCATTGCATATATTGGAAATTTCAACCCCATCACCTCCTTTGGACATAGGGGAACATCCTACCAAATCTCTTCCCTTGGACATAGGTGAACCTCCTGCACGATCACTTCCCTTGGACATAGTGAAACATACTACCCCATCACCTCCTTTGGACATAGGGGAATTTCTTACAGCATCACCTCCCTTGGACATAGGGGAACATCCTACCCAATCAGCTCCCTTGGACATGGGGGAAATTTCTACACCATCACCTCCTTTGCACATGGAGGATCATGCTATCCCATTAGGGGAACATAGGGGAACATCCTACCCCATCACCTCCATTACACATATTGGAATTTCCTACCCCATCATGTCCCTTGGACATAGGGGAACATCCGACCCCATCACCTCCCTTGGACATAGGGGAACATCCTACCCTATCACCACCCTTGCACATGGGGGAACTCCCTACCCTAAAACCTCCTTTGGACAGAGGGGAACTTCCTACACTATCACCTCCTTTGAACATAGTGAAACATCCCACCCCATCACCTCCATTGCATATATTGGAAATTTCAACCCCATCACCTCCTTTGCACATGGAGGATCATGCTATCCCATTAGGGGAACATAGGGGAACATCCTACCCCATCACCTCCATTACACATATTGGAATTTCCTACCCCATCATGTCCCTTGGACATAGGGGAACATCCGACCCCATCACCTCCCTTGGACATAGGGGAACATCCTACCCTATCACCACCCTTGCACATGGGGGAACTCCCTACCCTATCACCTCCTTTGGACAGAGGGGAACTTCCTACGCTATCACCTACCTTAGACATAGGAGAACATCCTACCCCAACACCTCCCTTGCACATATTGGAAATTTCAACCCCATCACCTCCTTTGGACAGATGGGAAAATCCTATCACATCACCTCCATTTGACATAGGGGAACATCCTACCCCATCACATCTCTTGGATATAAGGGAACACCCAACCTCATCACTTCCCTTGGACATGCAGGAACATCCTACCCCATCACTTCCCTTGGAAATAGGGAAATATCCTACCTCAGCACTTCCCTTAGACATGGGGGAACATCCTACCCCATCAACTCCCTTGCACATAGGGGATATTTCTGCCCCATCACTTCCTTTGGACAGAGGGGAACATCATAACCCATCACCTCCTTTGGACATAGGGGAACATCCTATCCCATCACCTCCTTTGGACATAGTGTAACATCCTACCCCATCACCTCCTTTGGACAAAGGGGAACATCCTACCCTATCACGTCCTTTGGACATAGTGGAACATCCTACCTCATCACCTCCCTTGGACATAGGGGAACATCGTACCGCAGCACTTCCCATGGATATGGGGGAGCATCCTACCCCATCACCTCCCTTGGACATAGGGGAACATCGTACCGCAGCACTTCCCATGGATATGGGGGAACATCCTACCCCATCACCTCCCTTGGACATAGGGGAACATCGTACCGCAGCACTTCCCATGGATATGGGGGAGCATCCTACCCCATCACCTCCCTTGCACATAGGGGAAATTTCTACCCCATCACTTCATTTGACATAGGGATCATCCTAAGCCATTACTTACCTTGGACATATTGGAATTTCCTACCCCATCACGTCCCTTGGACATAGGGGAACATCCCACCTCATCACTTCCCTTGGACATAGGGGAACATCAAACCCCATCACCTCCATTGCACATAGGGGAACTTCCTACACAATCACCTCCTTTGGACATAGGGGAACATCCAACCACATTACTTCCCTTAGACATAGGGGAACATCTTACCCCATCACCTCCATTGCACATTGGGGAAATTTCTACCCCATCACCTCTTTTGGACATAGGGGAAGATCCTATCCCATCACCTCCTTTGGACATAGTGTAACATCCTACCCCATCACCTGCTTTGGACATAGGGGAACATCCTACCCTACCACGTCCTTTGGACATAGTGGAACATCCTACCTCATCACCTCCCTTGGACTTAGGGGAACATCGTACCGCAGCACTTCCCATGGATATGGGGGAGCATCCTACCCCATCACCTCCCTTGGACATAGGGGAACATCGTACCGCAGCACTTCCCATGGATATGGGGGGCATCCTACCCCATCACCTCCCTTGCACATAGGGGAAATTTCTACCCCATCACTTCCTTTTGACATAGGGATCATCCTAAGCCATTACTTACCTTGGACATATTGGAATTTCCTACCCCATCACTTCCCTTGGACATAGGGGAACATCAAACCCCATCACCTCCCTTGCACATAGGGGAACTTCCTACACAATCACCTCCTTTGGACATAGGGGAACATCCAACCACATTACTTCCCTTAGACATAGGGGAACATCTTACCCCATCACCTCCATTGCACTTGGGGAAATTTCTACCCCATCACCTCCTTTGGACATAGGGGAAGATCCTACCCCATCATCTCCCATGGATAGGGGAACATCCTACCCCATCACTTCCCTTGCACATAGGGGTATTTCCTACCCAATCACATCCTTTGGACATCGGGGAAATTTCTACCCCATCACCTCCTTTGGACATGGAGGATCAACCTATCCCATTATGGCCCTTGGACATAGGGGAACATCCTATGCCATCACCTGGACTACACATAGGGGAAATTTCTACCCCATCCACCTCCTTTGAACAGAAGGGAACTTCCTACTCCATCACCAACTTTGGACATAGTGAAACATCCTACCCCATGAAATCTCTTGCACATAGGGGAACATCCGACCCCATCAACTCCCTAGGACATAGGGGAACATCCAACCCCATCACTTCCTTTCGACATAGTGGAACATCCTAACCTATCACTTCCCTTGGACATAGGGGAATTTCCTACCCCATCACTTCCTTTTTACATAGGGAACATTCTATGACATTACTTACCTTGGACATATTGGAATTTCCTACCCCATCATGTCCCTTGGACATAGGGGAACATCCGACCCCATCACCTCCCTTGGACATAGGGGAACATCCTACCCTATCACCACCCTTGCACATGGGGGAACTCCCTACCCTAAAACCTCCTTTGGACAGAGGGGAACTTCCTACACTATCACCTCCTTTGAACATAGTGAAACATCCCACCCCATCACCTCCATTGCATATATTGGAAATTTCAACCCCATCACCTCCTTTGGACATAGGGGAACATCCTACCAAATCTCTTCCCTTGGACATAGGTGAACCTCCTGCACGATCACTTCCCTTGGACATAGTGAAACATACTACCCCATCACCTCCTTTGGACATAGGGGAATTTCTTACAGCATCACCTCCCTTGGACATAGGGGAACATCCTACCCAATCAGCTCCCTTGGACATGGGGGAAATTTCTACACCATCACCTCCTTTGCACATGGAGGATCATGCTATCCCATTAGGGGAACATAGGGGAACATCCTACCCCATCACCTCCATTACACATAGGGGAAGTTTCTACCCCATCACCTCCTTTGGACATAGAGGAACATCCTACCCCATCACCTCCCTTGGACATAGGGGAACATCCTACCCTATCACCACCCTTGCACATGGGGGAACTCCCTACCCTATCACCTCCTTTGGACAGAGGGGAACTTCCTACACTATCACCTCCTTTGAACATAGTGAAACATCCCACCCCATCACCTCCATTGCATATATTGGAAATTTCAACCCCATCACCTCCTTTGGACATAGGGGAACATCCTACCAAATCTCTTCCCTTGGACATAGGTGAACCTCCTGCACGATCACTTCCCTTGGACATAGTGAAACATACTACCCCATCACCTCCTTTGGACATAGGGGAATTTCTTACAGCATCACCTCCCTTGGACATAGGGGAACATCCTACCCAATCAGCTCCCTTGGACATGGGGGAAATTTCTACACCATCACCTCCTTTGCACATGGAGGATCATGCTATCCCATTAGGGGAACATAGGGGAACATCCTACCCCATCACCTCCATTACACATATTGGAATTTCCTACCCCATCATGTCCCTTGGACATAGGGGAACATCCGACCCCATCACCTCCCTTGGACATAGGGGAACATCCTACCCTATCACCACCCTTGCACATGGGGGAACTCCCTACCCTAAAACCTCCTTTGGACAGAGGGGAACTTCCTACACTATCACCTCCTTTGAACATAGTGAAACATCCCACCCCATCACCTCCATTGCATATATTGGAAATTTCAACCCCATCACCTCCTTTGCACATGGAGGATCATGCTATCCCATTAGGGGAACATAGGGGAACATCCTACCCCATCACCTCCATTACACATATTGGAATTTCCTACCCCATCATGTCCCTTGGACATAGGGGAACATCCGACCCCATCACCTCCCTTGGACATAGGGGAACATCCTACCCTATCACCACCCTTGCACATGGGGGAACTCCCTACCCTATCACCTCCTTTGGACAGAGGGGAACTTCCTACGCTATCACCTACCTTAGACATAGGAGAACATCCTACCCCAACACCTCCCTTGCACATATTGGAAATTTCAACCCCATCACCTCCTTTGGACAGATGGGAAAATCCTATCACATCACCTCCATTTGACATAGGGGAACATCCTACCCCATCACATCTCTTGGATATAAGGGAACACCCAACCTCATCACTTCCCTTGGACATGCAGGAACATCCTACCCCATCACTTCCCTTGGAAATAGGGAAATATCCTACCTCAGCACTTCCCTTAGACATGGGGGAACATCCTACCCCATCAACTCCCTTGCACATAGGGGATATTTCTGCCCCATCACTTCCTTTGGACAGAGGGGAACATCATAACCCATCACCTCCTTTGGACATAGGGGAACATCCTATCCCATCACCTCCTTTGGACATAGTGTAACATCCTACCCCATCACCTCCTTTGGACAAAGGGGAACATCCTACCCTATCACGTCCTTTGGACATAGTGGAACATCCTACCTCATCACCTCCCTTGGACATAGGGGAACATCGTACCGCAGCACTTCCCATGGATATGGGGGAGCATCCTACCCCATCACCTCCCTTGGACATAGGGGAACATCGTACCGCAGCACTTCCCATGGATATGGGGGAACATCCTACCCCATCACCTCCCTTGGACATAGGGGAACATCGTACCGCAGCACTTCCCATGGATATGGGGGAGCATCCTACCCCATCACCTCCCTTGCACATAGGGGAAATTTCTACCCCATCACTTCATTTGACATAGGGATCATCCTAAGCCATTACTTACCTTGGACATATTGGAATTTCCTACCCCATCACGTCCCTTGGACATAGGGGAACATCCCACCTCATCACTTCCCTTGGACATAGGGGAACATCAAACCCCATCACCTCCATTGCACATAGGGGAACTTCCTACACAATCACCTCCTTTGGACATAGGGGAACATCCAACCACATTACTTCCCTTAGACATAGGGGAACATCTTACCCCATCACCTCCATTGCACATTGGGGAAATTTCTACCCCATCACCTCTTTTGGACATAGGGGAAGATCCTATCCCATCACCTCCTTTGGACATAGTGTAACATCCTACCCCATCACCTGCTTTGGACATAGGGGAACATCCTACCCTACCACGTCCTTTGGACATAGTGGAACATCCTACCTCATCACCTCCCTTGGACTTAGGGGAACATCGTACCGCAGCACTTCCCATGGATATGGGGGAGCATCCTACCCCATCACCTCCCTTGGACATAGGGGAACATCGTACCGCAGCACTTCCCATGGATATGGGGGGCATCCTACCCCATCACCTCCCTTGCACATAGGGGAAATTTCTACCCCATCACTTCCTTTTGACATAGGGATCATCCTAAGCCATTACTTACCTTGGACATATTGGAATTTCCTACCCCATCACTTCCCTTGGACATAGGGGAACATCAAACCCCATCACCTCCCTTGCACATAGGGGAACTTCCTACACAATCACCTCCTTTGGACATAGGGGAACATCCAACCACATTACTTCCCTTAGACATAGGGGAACATCTTACCCCATCACCTCCATTGCACTTGGGGAAATTTCTACCCCATCACCTCCTTTGGACATAGGGGAAGATCCTACCCCATCATCTCCCATGGATAGGGGAACATCCTACCCCATCACTTCCCTTGCACATAGGGGTATTTCCTACCCAATCACATCCTTTGGACATCGGGGAAATTTCTACCCCATCACCTCCTTTGGACATGGAGGATCAACCTATCCCATTATGGCCCTTGGACATAGGGGAACATCCTATGCCATCACCTGGACTACACATAGGGGAAATTTCTACCCCATCCACCTCCTTTGAACAGAAGGGAACTTCCTACTCCATCACCAACTTTGGACATAGTGAAACATCCTACCCCATGAAATCTCTTGCACATAGGGGAACATCCGACCCCATCAACTCCCTAGGACATAGGGGAACATCCAACCCCATCACTTCCTTTCGACATAGTGGAACATCCTAACCTATCACTTCCCTTGGACATAGGGGAATTTCCTACCCCATCACTTCCTTTTTACATAGGGAACATTCTATGACATTACTTACCTTGGACATATTGGAATTTCCTACCCCATCATGTCCCTTGGACATAGGGGAACATCCGACCCCATCACCTCCCTTGGACATAGGGGAACATCCTACCCTATCACCACCCTTGCACATGGGGGAACTCCCTACCCTAAAACCTCCTTTGGACAGAGGGGAACTTCCTACACTATCACCTCCTTTGAACATAGTGAAACATCCCACCCCATCACCTCCATTGCATATATTGGAAATTTCAACCCCATCACCTCCTTTGGACATAGGGGAACATCCTACCAAATCTCTTCCCTTGGACATAGGTGAACCTCCTGCACGATCACTTCCCTTGGACATAGTGAAACATACTACCCCATCACCTCCTTTGGACATAGGGGAATTTCTTACAGCATCACCTCCCTTGGACATAGGGGAACATCCTACCCAATCAGCTCCCTTGGACATGGGGGAAATTTCTACACCATCACCTCCTTTGCACATGGAGGATCATGCTATCCCATTAGGGGAACATAGGGGAACATCCTACCCCATCACCTCCATTACACATAGGGGAAGTTTCTACCCCATCACCTCCTTTGGACATAGAGGAACATCCTACCCCATCACCTCCCTTGGACATAGGGGAACATCCTACCCTATCACCACCCTTGCACATGGGGGAACTCCCTACCCTATCACCTCCTTTGGACAGAGGGGAACTTCCTACACCATCACCTCCTTTGGACATAGTGAAACATCCTACACCATCATCTCCTTTGGACATATGGGAACATCCTACGCTATCACCTACCTTAGACATAGGAGAACATCCTACCCCAACACCTCCCTTGCACATATTGGAAATTTCAACCCCATCACCTCCTTTGGACAGATGGGAAAATCCTATCACATCACCTCCATTTGACATAGGGGAACATCCTACCCCATCACATCTCTTGGATATAAGGGAACACCCAACCTCATCACTTCCCTTGGACATGCAGGAACATCCTACCCGATCACTTCCCTTGGAAATAGGGAAATATCCTACCTCAGCACTTCCCTTAGACATGGGGGAACATCCTACCCCATCAACTCCCTTGCACATAGGGGATATTTCTGCCCCATCACTTCCTTTGGACAGAGGGGAACATCATAACCCATCACCTCCTTTGGACATAGGGGAACATCCTATCCCATCACCTCCTTTGGACATAGTGTAACATCCTACCCCATCACCTCCTTTGGACATAGGGGAACATCCTACCCTATCACGTCCTTTGGACATAGTGGAACATCCTACCTCATCACCTCCCTTGGACATAGGGGAACATCGTACCGCAGCACTTCCCATGGATATGGGGGAGCATCCTACCCCATCACCTCCCTTGGACATAGGGGAACATCGTACCGCAGCACTTCCCATGGATATGGGGGAACATCCTACCCCATCACCTCCCTTGGACATAGGGGAACATCGTACCGCAGCACATCCCTTGGATATGGGGGAGCATCCTACCCCATCACCTCCCTTGCACATAGGGGAAATTTCTACCCCATCACTTCATTTGACATAGGGATCATCCTAAGCCATTACTTACCTTGGACATATTGGAATTTCCTACCCCATCACGTCCCTTGGACATAGGGGAACATCCCACCTCATCACTTCCCTTGGACATAGGGGAACATCAAACCCCATCACCTCCCTTGCACATAGGGGAACTTCCTACACAATCACCTCCTTTGGACATAGGGGAACATCCAACCACATTACTTCCCTTAGACATAGGGGAACATCTTACCCCATCACCTCCATTGCACATTGGGGAAATTTCTACCCCATCACCTCCTTTGGACATAGGGGAAGATCCTATCCCATCACCTCCTTTGGACATAGTGTAACATCCTACCCCATCACCTGCTTTGGACATAGGGGAACATCCTACCCTATCACGTCCTTTGGACATAGTGGAACATCCTACCTCATCACCTCCCTTGGACTTAGGGGAACATCGTACCGCAGCACTTCCCATGGATATGGGGGAGCATCCTACCCCATCACCTCCCTTGGACATAGGGGAACATCGTACCGCAGCACTTCCCATGGATATGGGGGGCATCCTACCCCATCACCTCCCTTGCACATAGGGGAAATTTCTACCCCATCACTTCCTTTTGACATAGGGATCATCCTAAGCCATTACTTACCTTGGACATATTGGAATTTCCTACCCCATCACTTCCCTTGGACATAGGGGAACATCAAACCCCATCACCTCCCTTGCACATAGGGGAACTTCCTACACAATCACCTCCTTTGGACATAGGGGAACATCCAACCACATTACTTCCCTTAGACATAGGGGAACATCTTACCCCATCACCTCCATTGCACTTGGGGGCACTCCCTACCCTATCACCTCCTTTGGACAGAGGGGAACATCCTACACTATCACCTCCTTTGGACATAGTGAAACATCCCACCCCATCACCTCCATTGCATATATTGGAAATTTCAACCCCATCACCTCCTTTGGACAGAGGTGAACCTCCTGCACGATCACTTCCCTTGGACATAGTGAAACATCTTACCCCATCACCTCCTTTGGACATAGGGGAATTTCTTACAGCATCACCTCTCTTGGACATAGGGGAACATCCTACCCAATCAGCTCCCTTGGACATGGGGGAAATTTCTACACCATCACTTCCTTTGCACATGGAGGATCATGCTATCCCATTAGGAGAACATAGGGGAACATCCTACCCCATCACCTCCATTACACTTAGGGGAAGTTTCTACCCCATCACCTCCTTTGGACATAGAGGAACATCCTACCCCATCACCTCCCTTGGACATAGGGGAACATCCTACCCTATCACCACCCTTGCACATGGGGGAACTCCCTGCCCTATCACCTCCTTTGGACAGAGGGGAACTTCCTACACCATCACCTCCTTTGGACATAGTGAAACATCCCACACCATCATCTCCTTTGGACATATGGGAACATCCTACGCTATCACCTACCTTAGACATAGGAGAACATCCTACCCCAACACCTCCCTTGCACATATTGGAAATTTCAACCCCATCAGCTCCTTTGGACAGATGGGAAAATCCTATCACATCACCTCCATTTGACATAGGGGAACATCCTACCCCATCACATCTCTTGGATATAAGGGAACACCCAACCTCATCACTTCTCTTGGACATGCAGGAACATCCTACCCCATCACTTCCCTTGGAAATAGGGAAATATCCTACCTCAGCACTTCCCTTAGACATGGCGGAACATCCTACCCCATCAACTCCCTTGCACATAAGGGATATTTCTGCCCCATCACTTCCTTTGGACAGAGGGGAACATCATATCCCATCACCTCCTTTGGACATAGGGGAACATCCTATCCCATCACCTCCTTTGGACATAGTGTAACATCCTACCCCTTCACCTCCTTTGGACATAGGGGAACATCCTACCCTATCACGTCCTTTGGACATAGTGGAACATCCTACCTCATCACCTCCCTTGGACATAGGGGAACATCTTACCGCAGCACTTCCCATGGATATGGGGGAGCATCCTACCCCATCACCTCCCTTGCACATAGGGGAAATTTCTACCCCATCACTTCCTTTTGACATAGGGATCATCCTAAGCCATTACTTACCTTGGACATATTGGAATTTCCTACCCCATCACGTCCCTTGGACATAGGGGAACATCCCACCTCATCACTTCCCTTGGACATAGGGGAACATCAAACCCCATCACCTCCCTTGCACATAGGGGAACTTCCTACACAATCACCTCCTTTGGACATAGGGGAACATCCAACCACATTACTTCCCTTAGACATAGGGGAACATCTTACCCCATCACCTCCATTGCACTTGGGGAAATTTCTACCCCATCACCTCCTTTGGACATAGGGGAAGATCCTACCCCATCATCTCCCATGGATAGGGGAACATCCTACCCCATCACTTCCTTTCGACATAGTGGAACATCCTAACCCAGGGGTCAGCAACCTTTACCACTGAAAGAGCCACTTGGACCCGTTTCCCACAGAAAAGAAAACACTGGGAGCCGCAAAACCCGTTTGACATTTAAAATGAAATAACACTGCATACAACGTTTTTTTTGCCTTTATGCTATGTATAAACAAACTATAATGTGTTGCATTTATGAAATTGATGAACTCCTGCAGAGAAAACGAAATTACATTTCTGCATGCAACAAAAACATTTTGAACTCCGAAAAAAAGACGTTGGGTTGAAAGTTACTTTTAAGTAAAATATTCAATGTCTATTTGAGTCCTTCTTGTATTTATGAAAAACGCCGAACTTAAATTTTCCGCCAGCAGCAAACCAAAAATAACGTCAGCCAGCTGTCATCCTGAAAAATGAAAGGACTATTTCACTGAACTATGAAAAAATATGAATATAAGTAAAATAATAGGCAATTAAAATATTTATCATACTTGGTTAATGGGATTTCTGCTCCTGGACCTCAGCGCACAGCGTCTGCACATCAGGGCTGTATGATGTCACCTTCATCTTTACACAGGATCGCAAGCTGTCATCTGTGAGGTTTTCAATATCACTCCATTTGTGTTTCTGAGCAAGAACGGCCTTCTGACGGGCAACATCTTCAAGGTCTGCTGTCAAGCGTCTAAACTTGGACACCCATATGTCTTTGTCGGCTATGTCGGCCAGTTCCATCTCAAGATCAAGATCACACCTGCCAATGCAGTCGTATTCAGTAGGGAAGGATCGATGCTTAAGGGAGTGACCGGGAAGGATAATGTGTTTTTTTCCTCTCTGAACTCACAGAAGCGTTTCCCAAACGATGTTTGCATTGCGATGATTGCAGAATGTAAATACTCCGAAATTATCATGTCGTGACCTTGTTTGAACTCTCTCAAATTGGGGAAGTGAGACAAAGTGCCTTTCTGTAAATCTCTGGCAAGCACTGTCAACTTGCGCTCGAATGCCAAAACATCCTCCAACATGTGCAGGGCTGTACGTCCTTTCCCCTGAAGAGCTGTGTTCAGCGTGTTCAGGTGCGCTGTCATGTCTACCATGAAGTGTAGCTTTTCCAGCCACTCTGGCTGTTCCAGCTCAGGAAAGGTGAGCCCTTTGCTGCCCAGGAAAGTTTTCACTTCTTCCAGACACGCGACAAAGCGTTTCAGCACCTTCCGTCTGGACAGCCAGCGATAAAAACACGTTGTAGCGGTGTCAGTAAACTGCAGTCAAAGATAGCTTTATTCGAACTAAACAGCCTTGCTTTTAAGCCTCCCTCAACCCAGCCCCCATGGACGCAGATGCTGCAAAAGACGCGTACTCACAAACCCCCGTAGGCTATCTCCCTTAGCCGGAATGCTGGCTAATTGTGAGCCGTTTCGGATGTGGCAGGAAATGTGTCGCTACACTTAGGTTGTACAAGATCACCATAATTACATTTCAAAAGCTAACAAACTAACATAAAATACATTTTAATTAAATACTGACCAATTATTTCCCAAAGCCACAGGGAGCCGCAGCACAGAGGTGAAAGAGCCACAAATGGCTCGGGAGCCGCAGGTTGCCGACCCCCGTCCTAACCTATCACTTCCCTTGGACATAGGGGAACTTCCTACCCCATCACTTCCTTTTTACATAGGGAACATTCTACGACATTACTTACCTTGGACATATTGGAATTTCCTACCCCATCATGTCCCTTGGACATAGGGGAACATCCGACCCCATCACCTCCCTTGGACATAGGGGAACATCCTACCCTATCACCACCCTTGCACATGGGGGAACTCCCTACCCTATCACCTCCTTTGGACATAGTGAAACATCCCACCCCATCACCTCCATTGCATATATTGGAAATTTCAACCCCATCACCTCCTTTGGACATAGGGGAACATCCTACCAAATCTCTTCCCTTGGACATAGGTGAACCTCCTGCACGATCACTTCCCTTGGACATAGTGAAACATACTACCCCATCACCTCCTTTGGACATAGGGGAATTTCTTACAGCATCACCTCCCTTGGACATAGGGGAACATCCTACCCAATCAGCTCCCTTGGACATGGGGGAAATTTCTACACCATCACCTCCTTTGCACATGGAGGATCATGCTATCCCATTAGGGGAACATAGGGGAACATCCTACCCCATCACCTCCATTACACATAGGGGAAGTTTCTACCCCATCACCTCCTTTTGACATAGAGGAACATCCTACCCCATCACCTCCCTTGGACATAGGGGAACATCCTACCCCATCACCTCCTTTTGACATAGAGGAACATCCTACCCCATCACTTCCCTTGGACATACTGGAACTTCCTACGCCATCACATCCCTTGGCCAAATTGGAACATCCTACCCCATCACCTCCTTTGGACATAGGGGAATTGCCTACCCCACCAACTCCCTTGGACATAGGGGAACATTCTACCGCATCACCTCGCTTGGACATAGGGGAACATCCCAGCACATCACTTCCCATGGACATAGTGGAAAATCCCACCCCAGCACTTCCTTGGACATCGGGGATCATCCTACCCCTTAAACTCCTTTGGACATAGTGGAACATCCTACCACATCACCTTCCTTGGAGATATGGGAACTTCATACCCGATCACCTCCCTTGGACATAGTGGAACATCCTACCCCATCACATCCCTTGGACATAGGGGAACAATTTACAAAATCACTTCCTTTGGACATAAGGGAACGTCCTACCCCATCAGTTCCCTAGGACAGAGAGAAACATCCTACCCCATCACATCCTTTGGACAAAGGGGTACATCCTGCGCCATCACCTCCCTTGGACATAGGGGAACATCCTATTCCATCACCTCCTTTGGACATAGGGGAAGATCCTACCCCATCACTTCCCTTGGACATAGGGGATCATCCTACCCCTTAACCTCCTTTGGACATGGTGGAACATCCTACCCCATCACTTCCCTTGGACATAGGGGAATATCCTACCCCTTAACCTCCTTTGCACATAGTGGAAGTTTCTACCCCATCACCTCGTTTGGACAGAGGGGACATCCTATCATATCATTTCCCTTGGACATAGGGGAACTTCCTACCACATCACTTCCCTTGGACATCAGGGAAAATCCTACCCCAACTCCTCCCTTGGACATAGGGGATGTTTCTACACCATCACCTCCTTTGGACATAGGGGAAAATCCAACCCCAGCACTCCTCTTGCACAAAGATGAATATCCTTCCCCATCACTTCCCTTGGACATTGGTGAACAACCTACCCCATCATTTCCCTTGCACATAGGGGAACTTCCTACTCCATCATATCCTTTGGAGTTAGCGGAACATCCTACCCCATCACTTCCCTTGGACATCAGGGAATATCCTACACCTTCACCTCCCTTGGACATAGGGGAACATCCTACCCCATCACCTCCTGTGGACATAGTGGAACTTCCAACCCCATCACTTCCTTTGCAGAAAGTGGAACATCCTACCCCATCACTTCCCTTGGACATAGGGGAACATCCGACCACATTACTTCCCTTAGACATAGGGGAACTTCCTACCCCATCACTTCCTTTTGACATAGGGAACATTCTACAACATTACTTACCTTGGACATATTGGAATTTCCTACCCCATCACTTCCCTTGGACATAGGGGAACATCCTACCCCATCACATCCCTTGGACATAGGGGAACATCCGACCCCATCTCCTCCTTTGGATATAGTGGACGTTTCTGCCCCATCACCTCCCTTGGACATAGGGGAACATCCTACCCTATCACCACGCTTGCACATGGGGGAACTCCCTTCCCTATCACCTCCTTTGGACAGAGGGGAACTCCCTACCCTATCACCTCCTTTGGACAGAGGGGAACATCCCACACCATCATCTCCTTTGGACATATGGGAACATCCTACGCTATCACCTACCTTAGACATAGGAGAACATCCTACCCCAACACCTCCCTTGCACATATTGGAAATCTCAACCCCATCACCTCCTTTGGACAGATGGGAAAATCCTATCACATCACCTCCATTTGACATAGGGGAACATCCTACCCCATCACATCTCTTGGATATAAGGGAACACCCAACCTCATCACTTCCCTTGGACATGCAGGAACATCCTACCCCATCACTTCCCTTGGAAATAGAGAAATATCCTACCTCAGCACTTCCCTTAGACATGGGGGAACATCCTACCCCATCAACTCCCTTGCACATAGGGGATATTTCTGCCCCATCACTTCCTTTGGACAGAGGGGAACATCATATCCCATCACCTCCTTTGGACATAGGGGAACATCCTATCCCATCACCTCCTTTGGACATAGGGGGCATCCTACCCCAGCACTTCCTTTGGACATGGAGTAACATCCTACCCCATCACCTCCCTTGCACATAGGGAAACATCCTACCCTATCACGTCCTTTGGACATAGGGGAACATCCTACCTCATCACCTCCCTTGGACATAGGGGAACATCGTACCGCAGCACTTACCATGGATATGGGGGAGCATCCTACCCCATCACCTCCCTTGCACATAGGGGAAATTTCTACCCCATCACTTCCTATTGACATAGGGATCATCCTAAGCCATTACTTAACTTGGACATATTGGAATTTCCTACCTCATCACGTCCCTTGGACATAGGGGAACATCCCACCTCATCACTTCCCTTGGACATGCAGGAACATCCAACCCCATCACATCCCTTGGACATAGGGGAACATCAAACCCATCACCTCCCTTGGACACAGGTGAACATCCTAACCCATCACATCCCTTGGACATAGGGGAACATCCAATCCCATCACCTCCCTTGCACATAGGGGAACTTCCTACACAATCACCTCCTTTGGACATAGGGGAACATCCTACCCCACCACCTCCTTTGGACATAGGGGAACATCCTACAGCATCATCTCCCTTGGACATCAGGGAAAATCCTACCCCATCACCTCCTTTGGACATAGGGGATGTTTCTACTCCATCATCTCCTTTGGACATAGGGGAAAATCCAACCCCAACACTCCTCTTGCACAAAGTTGAACATCCTTCCCCATTACTTCTCTTGGACATTGGGGAACATCCTATCCCATCACTTCCCTTGGACATAGGGGAACAACCTACCCCATCATTTCCCTTGCACATAGGGGAACTTCCTACTCCATCATCTCCTTTGGAGTTAGGGGAAAATCCTACCCCATCACTTCCCTTAGACATCGGGGAATATCCTACCCCATCAGCTCCCTTGGACATAGGGGAACAACTTACCTCATCACTACCCTCGGACATAGCGGAACATCCTACCCCATCTCTGCCCTCGGACATAGGGGAACTTTCTACCTCATCACCTCCTTTGGACATGGAGGATCATCCTATCCCATTATGGCCCTTGGACATAGGGGAACATCCTACCCCATCACCTGGATTACACATAGGGGAAATTTCTACCCCATCCACTTCCTTTGAACAGAGGGGAACTTCCTACCCCATCACCAACTTTGGACATAGTGAAACATCCTACCCCATCAACTCTCTTGCACATAGGGGAACATCCGACCCCATCACCTCCCTAGGACATAGGGGAACATCCTACCCCATCACCTCCTTTGGACATAGTGGAACATCCAACCCCATCACTTCCCTTGCAGAAAGTGGAACATCCTAACCTATCACTTCCCTTGGACATAGGGGAACTTCCTACCCCATCACTTCCTTTTGACATAGGGAACATTCAACGCCATTACTTACCTTGGACATATTGGAATTTCCTACCCCATCACTTCCCTTGGACATAGGGGAACATCTCACCTCATCAATTCCCTTGGACATGCAGGAACATCCTACCCCATCACTTGCCTTGGACATAGGGGAACATCCTACCCCATCACTTCCCTTGGACATAGGGGAACATCCGACCCCATCTCCTCCTTTGGATATAGTGGAAGTTCCTGCCCCATCACCTCCTTTGGACATAGGGGAACAACCTACCCCATTACCTCCCTTGCACATAGGGGAACATATTATCCCATAACCTCCCTTGGACATCGGGGAACACCATACCCCATCATCTCCCTTGCACAAAGGTGAAATTAATACCCCATCATCTCCTTTGGACATAGGGGAATTTCCAAACTCATCACTTCCCTTGGACATTTGGGAACATGCTACTCTATCACCTCCCTTGCATATATTGGAAATTTCAACCCAATCACCTCCTTTGGACAAGGGGAACAGCCTAACCCATCACCTCCCTTGGATATAGGGGCACATCCTACCGCATCACCTCCCTCGGTCATAGGGTATCTTCATACCCCATCACTTCCCTTGAACATAGGGGAACTTCCTAAGCAATCACCTCCTTTGGATATAGCGGAACATCCTACCCCTTCACCTCGCTTGGACATAGGGGATCTTCCTACCCAATGACATCCTTTGGACACAGGGGATCATCCCACCGCTTAACCTCCTTTGGACATAGTGGAACATCCTACCCCATCAACTTCCTTGGAAATAGGGGAATATCCTACCCCATGACCTCCCTTGGACATAGGGGAAAGTCCTACCCCATCACCTCCCTTGGAAATAGGGGAACACCCTACCACATCACCTTCCTTGCACATAGGGGATCATCCTGCCCCATCACTTCCCTTGGACATAGGGGGTCATCCTACCCCTTAATCTCCTTTGCACATACTGGAACATCCTATGCCATCACCTTCCTTGGAAATATGGGAACATCCTACCCCATCATCTCCTTGGACATAGGGGAACATCCTTCCCCATCACCTCCTTTGGACATAGGGGATCCTCCTACCCCAACACTTCCCTTGCACGAAGGGAAACGTCCTACCCAATCACCTCCTATGAACACAGGGGAACATCCTACCCCATCTCCTCCCTTCGACATAGGGTAACTTCCTACCTCAACACTTCCCTTGAACATAGGGGAACTTCCTAAGCAATCACCTCCTTTGGACATAGCGGAACATCCTACCCCTTCACCTCGCTTGGACATAGGGGATCTTCCTACCCAATGACATCCTTTGGACACAGGGGATCATCCCACCGTTTAACCTCCTTTGGACATAGTGGAACATCCTACCCCATCAACTTTCTTTGAAATAGGAGTATATGCTACCCCATCACCTCCCTTGGATATAGGGGGAAATCCTACCTCATCACCTCCCTTAGAAATAGTGGATCCTCCTACCTCAACACTTCCCTTGCACTTAGGGGAACTTCCTACCCAATCACCTCCTTTGGACAAGGGGAACAGCCTAACCCATCACCTCCCTTGGATATAGGGGAACATCCTACCCCATCACCTCCCTCGGACAGAGGGTAACTTCCTACCCCATCACTTTCCTTGCACATAGGGAAACTTCCTACCAAATGACATCCTTTGGACATAGGGGATCATCCTACCCCAACACTTCCTTGGACATCGGGGAACATCCCACGCCAGCACATCCCTTGGACACAGGGGATCATCCCACCGCTTAACCTCCTTTGGACATAGTGGAACATGCTACCCCATCAACTCCCTTGGACATCGGGGAACATCCTACCCCAGCACATCCCTTGGACACAGGGGATCATCCCACCGCTTAACCTCCTTTGGACATAGTGGAACATCCTACCCCATCACTTCCCATGCTCATAGGAGAAATCCCTACAAAATCACATCCTTTGGACATAGGGGAACATCCTACCTCATTACCTCTCTTGGACATAGGGGAACATCCTACCCATCACCTCCCTTGGAAATCGGGGAACAGCCTACCCCATCATCTCCATTGCACATAGGTGAACTTCCTACCCCATCATCTCCTTTGGGCATAGGGGAACTTCATACCCCATCACTTCCCTTGCACATAGGGGAACTTCCTACCCAATGACATCCTTTGAACATAGGGGATCATCCTACCCCATCAATTCCTTGGACATCGGGGAACATCCCACGCCAGCACATCCCTTGGACACAGGGGATCATCCCACCGCTTAACCTCCTTTGGACATAGCAGAACATCCTACCCCACCAACTTCCTTGGAAGTAGGGGATTATCCTACCCCATGACCTCCCTTGGACATAGGGGAAAGTCCTACCCCATCACCTTCCTTGGAAATAGGGGAATACCCTACCGCATCACCTTCCTTGGACATAGAAGATCATCCTGCCCCATCACTTCCCTTGGACATAGGGGGTCATCCTACCCATAATCTCCTTTGGACATACTGGAACATCCTATGCCATCACCTTCCTTGGAAATATGGGAACATCCTACCCCATCATCTACTTGGACATAGGGGATCCTCCTACCTCAACACTTCCCTTGCACTTAGGGGAACTTCCTACCCCATCATCTCCCTTGCACATAGGTGAACATCCTACCCCATCACTTCCCATGCTCATAGGAGAAATCCCTACAAAATCACATCCTTTGGACATAGGGGAACATCCTACCTCATTACCTCTCTTGGACATAGGGGAACAGCCTACCCCATCATCTCCCTTGCACATAGGTGAACTTCCTACCCCATCACATCATTTGGATAGAGGGGAACATCCTACACCATCACTTCCCATGGACATAGGGGAACATCCGACCACTTAACCTCCTTTGGACATAGTGAAACAACCTACCCCATCACTTCCTGTGCATATAGGGGAACTTCCTACCCAATCACATCCTTTGGACATAGGGGAACATCCTACCCTATTACCTCTCTTGGACATAGGTGAACATCCTACCCCATCACATCCCTTGGACATAAGGGAACATCCTACTCGATCACTTCCCTTGGACATAGTGAAACATCCTACCCCATCACCTCCTTTGGACAAGGGGAACAGCCTAACCCATCACCTCCCTTGGATATAGGGGAACATCCTACCCCATCACCTCCCTTGGTCATAGGGTAACTTCCTACCCCATCACTTTCCTTGCACATAGGGAAACTTCCTACCAAATGACATCCTTTGGACATAGGGGATCTTCCTACCCCAACACTTCCTTGGACATCGGGGAACATCCCACGCCAGCACATCCCTTGGACACAGGGGATCATCCCACCGCTTAACCTCCTTTGGACATAGTGGAACATGCTACCCCATCAACTTCCTTGGACATCGGGGAACATCCTACCCCAGCACATCCCTTGGATATAGGGGAACATCCTACCCCATCACCTCCCTCGGTCATAGGGTAACTTCCTACCCCATCACTTTCCTTGCACATAGGGAAACTTCCTCCCAAATGACATCCCTTGGACACAGGGGATCATCCCACCGATTAACCTCCTTTGGACATAGTGGAACATCCTACCCCATCACTTCCCATGCTCATAGGAGAAATCCCTACAAAATCACATCCTTTGGACATAGGGGAACATCCTACCTCATTACCTCTCTTGGACATAGGGGAACATCCTACCCATCACCTCCCTTGGAAATCGGGGAACAGCCTACCCCATCATCTCCCTTGCACATAGGTGAACTTCCTACCCCATCATCTCCTTTGGGCATAGGGGAACTTCCTACCTCATCAATTCCCTTGGACATAGGGGAACATCCTACTCCACCACCTCCCTTGCATATATAGGAAATTTCAACCCCATCACATCCTTTGGATAGAGGGGAACATCCTACACCATCACTTCCCATGGACATAGGGGAACATCCGACCGCTTAACCTCCTTTGGACATAGTGGAACAACGTACCCCATCACTTCCAGTGCATATAGGGGAACTTCCTACCCAATCACATCCTTTGGACATAGGGGAACATCCTACCCTATTACCTCTCTTGGACATAGGTGAACATCCTACCCCATCACATCCCTTGGACATAAGGGAACATCCTACTCGATCACTTCCCTTGGACATAGTGAAACATCCTACCCCATCACCTCCTTTGGACATAGGGGAATTTCTTACAGCATCACCTCCCTTGGACAAAAGGGAACATCCTACTCGATCACTTCCCTTGGACATAGTGAAACATCCTACCCCATCACCTCCTTTGGACATAGGGGAATTTCTTACAGCATCACCTCCCTTGGACAAAAGGGAACATCCTACCCCATCATCTTCCATAGACATAGGGGAAATTTCTACCCCATTACCTCCTTTGGACATGGAGGATCATCCTATCCCTAAAACTCCCTTGGACATAGGGGAACATCCTACCCCATCACCTCCCTTGCACATAGCGAACTTCCTATCTCATCACATCCCTTGGACAGAGGGGAACATCCTACCCCATCAGTTCCCTTGGACAAAGGGGAACATCCTACTCGATCACTTCCCTTGGACATAGGGGAACATCCTACCCTATTACCTCTCTTGGACATAGGTGAACATCCTACCCCATCACATCCCTTGGACATAAGGGAACATCCTACTCGATCACTTCCCTTGGACATAGTGAAACATCCTACCCCATCACCTCCTTTGGACATAGGGGAATTTCTTACAGCATCACCTCCCTTGGACAAAAGGGAACATCCTACCCCATCATCTTCCATAGACATAGGGGAAATTTCTACCCCATTACCTCCTTTGGACATGGAGGATCATCCTATCCCTAAAACTCCCTTGGACATAGGGGAACATCCTACCCCATCACCTCCCTTGCACATAGCGAACTTCCTATCTCATCACATCCCTTGGACAGAGGGGAACATCCTACCCCATCAGTTCCCTTGGACAAAGGGGAACATCCGAACCCATTACTCCCCTTCGACATAGGGTAACATGCTACCCCATCACCGCTCTTGGTCATAGGGGAAATTTCTACTCCATCACCTCCTTTGGACAGAGGGGAGCATCGATTCCCATGACCTCCTTTGGACATAGGGGAGTATCCAACCCCATCACATCCCTTGGACAGAGGGGAACATCCTACCCCATCACATCCCTTGGAGAAAGTGGAACATCCTTCCCCATCACCTACTTTGGACATAAGGGAATTTCCTACCCCATCAACACCCTTGGACATAGGGGAACATCCTACTGCATCACCTTCCTTGGACATAGGGGATCATCCTGCCCCATCACTTCCCTTGGACATAGGGGGTCATCCTACCCCTTAACCTCCTTTGGACATAATGGAACAGCCTATACCATCACCTTCCTTGGTAATATGGGAATATCCTACCCCATCATCTCCTTGGATATAGGGGAACATCCTACCCCATCACCTCACTTGGACATAGGGGAATTTCTTACAGCATCACCTCCCTTGGACAAAAGGGAACATCCTACTCGATCACTTCCCTTGGACATAGTGAAACATCCTACCCCATCACCTCCTTTGGACATAGGGGAATTTCTTACAGCATCACCTCCCTTGGACAAAAGGGAACATCCTACCCCATCATCTTCCATAGACATAGGGGAAATTTCTACCCCATTACCTCCTTTGGACATGGAGGATCATCCTATCCCTAAAACTCCCTTGGACATAGGGGAACATCCTACCCCATCACCTCCCTTGCACATAGCGAACTTCCTATCTCATCACATCCCTTGGACAGAGGGGAACATCCTACCCCATCAGTTCCCTTGGACAAAGGGGAACATCCTACTCGATCACTTCCCTTGGACATAGGGGAACATCCTACCCTATTACCTCTCTTGGACATAGGTGAACATCCTACCCCATCACATCCCTTGGACATAAGGGAACATCCTACTCGATCACTTCCCTTGGACATAGTGAAACATCCTACCCCATCACCTCCTTTGGACATAGGGGAATTTCTTACAGCATCACCTCCCTTGGACAAAAGGGAACATCCTACCCCATCATCTTCCATAGACATAGGGGAAATTTCTACCCCATTACCTCCTTTGGACATGGAGGATCATCCTATCCCTAAAACTCCCTTGGACATAGGGGAACATCCTACCCCATCACCTCCCTTGCACATAGCGAACTTCCTATCTCATCACATCCCTTGGACAGAGGGGAACATCCTACCCCATCAGTTCCCTTGGACAAAGGGGAACATCCGAACCCATTACTCCCCTTCGACATAGGGTAACATGCTACCCCATCACCGCTCTTGGTCATAGGGGAAATTTCTACTCCATCACCTCCTTTGGACAGAGGGGAGCATCGATTCCCATGACCTCCTTTGGACATAGGGGAGTATCCAACCCCATCACATCCCTTGGACAGAGGGGAACATCCTACCCCATCACATCCCTTGGAGAAAGTGGAACATCCTTCCCCATCACCTACTTTGGACATAAGGGAATTTCCTACCCCATCAACACCCTTGGACATAGGGGAACATCCTACTGCATCACCTTCCTTGGACATAGGGGATCATCCTGCCCCATCACTTCCCTTGGACATAGGGGGTCATCCTACCCCTTAACCTCCTTTGGACATAATGGAACAGCCTATACCATCACCTTCCTTGGTAATATGGGAATATCCTACCCCATCATCTCCTTGGATATAGGGGAACATCCTACCCCATCACCTCACTTGGACATAGGGGAACTTCCTACCCAATGACATCCTTTGGACATAGGGGATCATCCTACTCCATCACTTCCTTGGACATCGGGGAACATCCCACCCCAGCACATCCCTTGGACACAGGGGATCATCCCACCACTTAAACTCTTTGGACATAGTGGAACATCCTACCCCATCAACTTCCTTGGACATAGGGGAAAAACCTACCCCATCACCTCCCTTGGAAATAGGGGATCACCCTACCGCATCACCTTCCTTGGACATAGGAGATCATCCTGCCCCATCCCTTGGACATAGGGGGTCATCCTACCCATAATCTCCTTTGGACATACTGGAACATCCTATGCCATCACCTTCCTTGGAAATATGGGAACATCCTACCCCATCATCTCCTTGGACATAGGGGAACATCCTTCCCCATCACCTCCTTTGGACATAGGGGATCCTCCTACCCCAACACTTCCCTTGCACAAAGGGAAACGTCCTACCCAATCACCTCCTATGAACGCAGGGGAACATCCTACCCCATCTCCTCCCTTCAACATAGGGTAACTTCCTACCTCAACACTTCCCTCGCACATAGGGGAACTTCCTACACAATCACCTCCTTTGGACAAGGGGAACAGCCTAACCCATCACTTCCCTTGGATATAGGGGAACATCCTACCCCAGCACATCCCTTGGACACAGGGGATCATCCCTCCGCTTAAACTCCTTTGGACATATTGGAACATGCTACCCCATCAACTTCCTTGGACATAGGGGAAAATCCTACCCCATCACCTCCCTTGGAAATAGGGGATCCTCCTACCTCAACACTTCCCTCGCACATAGGGGAACTTCCTATCCAATCACATCCTTTGGACATAGGGGAACATCCTACCCTATTACCTCTCTTGGACATAGGTGAACATCCTACCCCATCACATCCCTTGGACATAAGGGAACATCCTACTCGATCACTTCCCTTGGACATAGTGAAACATCCTACCCCATCACCTCCTTTGGACATAGGGGAATTTCTTACAGCATCACCTCCCTTGGACAAAAGGGAACATCCTACTCGATCACTTCCCTTGGACATAGTGAAACATCCTACCCCATCACCTCCTTTGGACATAGGGGAATTTCTTACAGCATCACCTCCCTTGGACAAAAGGGAACATCCTACCCCATCATCTTCCATAGACATAGGGGAAATTTCTACCCCATTACCTCCTTTGGACATGGAGGATCATCCTATCCCTAAAACTCCCTTGGACATAGGGGAACATCCTACCCCATCACCTCCCTTGCACATAGCGAACTTCCTATCTCATCACATCCCTTGGACAGAGGGGAACATCCTACCCCATCAGTTCCCTTGGACAAAGGGGAACATCCTACTCGATCACTTCCCTTGGACATAGGGGAACATCCTACCCTATTACCTCTCTTGGACATAGGTGAACATCCTACCCCATCACATCCCTTGGACATAAGGGAACATCCTACTCGATCACTTCCCTTGGACATAGTGAAACATCCTACCCCATCACCTCCTTTGGACATAAGGGAACATCCTACTCGATCACTTCCCTTGGACATAGTGAAACATCCTACCCCATCACCTCCTTTGGACATAGGGGAATTTCTTACAGCATCACTTCCCTTGGATATAGGGGAACATCCTACCCCAGCACATCCCTTGGACACAGGGGATCATCCCTCCGCTTAAACTCCTTTGGACATATTGGAACATGCTACCCCATCAACTTCCTTGGACATAGGGGAAAATCCTACCCCATCACCTCCCTTGGAAATAGGGGATCCTCCTACCTCAACACTTCCCTCGCACATAGGGGAACTTCCTACCCAATCACATCCTTTGGACATAGGGGAACATCCTACCCTATTACCTCTCTTGGACATAGGTGAACATCCTACCCCATCACATCCCTTGGACATAAGGGAACATCCTACTCGATCACTTCCCTTGGACATAGTGAAACATCCTACCCCATCACCTCCTTTGGACATAGGGGAATTTCTTACAGCATCACCTCCCTTGGACAAAAGGGAACATCCTACTCGATCACTTCCCTTGGACATAGTGAAACATCCTACCCCATCACCTCCTTTGGACATAGGGGAATTTCTTACAGCATCACCTCCCTTGGACAAAAGGGAACATCCTACCCCATCATCTTCCATAGACATAGGGGAAATTTCTACCCCATTACCTCCTTTGGACATGGAGGATCATCCTATCCCTAAAACTCCCTTGGACATAGGGGAACATCCTACCCCATCACCTCCCTTGCACATAGCGAACTTCCTATCTCATCACATCCCTTGGACAGAGGGGAACATCCTACCCCATCAGTTTCCTTGGACAAAGGGGAACATCCTACTCGATCACTTCCCTTGGACATAGGGGAACATCCTACCCTATTACCTCTCTTGGACATAGGTGAACATCCTACCCCATCACATCCCTTGGACATAAGGGAACATCCTACTCGATCACTTCCCTTGGACATAGTGAAACATCCTACCCCATCACCTCCTTTGGACATAGGGGAACATCCTACTGCATCACCTTCCTTGGACATAGGGGATCATCCTGCCCCATCACTTCCCTTGGACATAGGGGGTCATCCTACCCCTTAACCTCCTTTGGACATAATGGAACAGCCTATACCATCACCTTCCTTGGTAATATGGGAATATCCTACCCCATCATCTCCTTGGATATAGGGGAACATCCTACCCCATCACCTCACTTGGACATAGGGGAACTTCCTACCCAATGACATCCTTTGGACATAGGGGATCATCCTACTCCATCACTTCCTTGGACATCGGGGAACATCCCACCCCAGCACATCCCTTGGACACAGGGGATCATCCCACCACTTAAACTCTTTGGACATGGTGGAACATCCTACCCCATCAACTTCCTTGGACATAGGGGAAAAACCTACCCCATCACCTCCCTTGGAAATAGGGGATCACCCTACCGCATCACCTTCCTTGGACATAGGAGATCATCCTGCCCCATCCCTTGGACATAGGGGGTCATCCTACCCATAATCTCCTTTGGACATACTGGAACCCTATGCCATCACCTTCCTTGGAAATATGGGAACATCCTACCCCATCATCTCCTTGGACATAGGGGAACATCCTTCCCCATCACCTCCTTTGGACATAGGGGATCCTCCTACCCCAACACTTCCCTTGCACAAAGGGAAACGTCCTACCCAATCACCTCCTATGAACGCAGGGGAACATCCTACCCCATCTCCTCCCTTCAACATAGGGTAACTTCCTACCTCAACACTTCCCTCGCACATAGGGGAACTTCCTACACAATCACCTCCTTTGGACAAGGGGAACAGCCTAACCCATCACTTCCCTTGGATATAGGGGAACATCCTACCCCAGCACATCCCTTGGACACAGGGGATCATCCCTCCGCTTAAACTCCTTTGGACATATTGGAACATGCTACCCCATCAACTTCCTTGGACATAGGGGAAAATCCTACCCCATCACCTCCCTTGGAAATAGGGGATCCTCCTACCTCAACACTTCCCTCGCACATAGGGGAACTTCCTACCCAATCACATCCTTTGGACATAGGGGAACATCCTACCCTATTACCTCTCTTGGACATAGGTGAACATCCTACCCCATCACATCCCTTGGACATAAGGGAACATCCTACTCGATCACTTCCCTTGGACATAGTGAAACATCCTACCCCATCACCTCCTTTGGACATAGGGGAATTTCTTACAGCATCACCTCCCTTGGACAAAAGGGAACATCCTACTCGATCACTTCCCTTGGACATAGTGAAACATCCTACCCCATCACCTCCTTTGGACATAGGGGAATTTCTTACAGCATCACCTCCCTTGGACAAAAGGGAACATCCTACCCCATCATCTTCCATAGACATAGGGGAAATTTCTACCCCATTACCTCCTTTGGACATGGAGGATCATCCTATCCCTAAAACTCCCTTGGACATAGGGGAACATCCTACCCCATCACCTCCCTTGCACATAGCGAACTTCCTATCTCATCACCTCCCTTGGACATAGGGGAACATCCTACCCCATCTCCTCCCTTCAACATAGGGTAACTTCCTACCTCAACACTTCCCTCGCACATAGGGGAACTTCCTACACAATCACCTCCTTTGGACAAGGGGAACAGCCTAACCCATCACTTCCCTTGGATATAGGGGAACATCCTACCCCAGCACATCCCTTGGACACAGGGGATCATCCCTCCGCTTAAACTCCTTTGGACATATTGGAACATGCTACCCCATCAACTTCCTTGGACATAGGGGAAAATCCTACCCCATCACCTCCCTTGGAAATAGGGGATCCTCCTACCTCAACACTTCCCTCGCACATAGGGGAACTTCCTACCCAATCACATCCTTTGGACATAGGGGAACATCCTACCCTATTACCTCTCTTGGACATAGGTGAACATCCTACCCCATCACATCCCTTGGACATAAGGGAACATCCTACTCGATCACTTCCCTTGGACATAGTGAAACATCCTACCCCATCACCTCCTTTGGACATAGGGGAATTTCTTACAGCATCACCTCCCTTGGACAAAAGGGAACATCCTACTCGATCACTTCCCTTGGACATAGTGAAACATCCTACCCCATCACCTCCTTTGGACATAGGGGAATTTCTTACAGCATCACCTCCCTTGGACAAAAGGGAACATCCTACCCCATCATCTTCCATAGACATAGGGGAAATTTCTACCCCATTACCTCCTTTGGACATGGAGGATCATCCTATCCCTAAAACTCCCTTGGACATAGGGGAACATCCTACCCCATCACCTCCCTTGCACATAGCGAACTTCCTATCTCATCACATCCCTTGGACAGAGGGGAACATCCTACCCCATCAGTTCCCTTGGACAAAGGGGAACATCCTACTCGATCACTTCCCTTGGACATAGGGGAACATCCTACCCTATTACCTCTCTTGGACATAGGTGAACATCCTACCCCATCACATCCCTTGGACATAAGGGAACATCCTACTCGATCACTTCCCTTGGACATAGTGAAACATCCTACCCCATCACCTCCTTTGGACATAGGGGAATTTCTTACAGCATCACCTCCCTTGGACAAAAGGGAACATCCTACCCCATCATCTTCCATAGACATAGGGGAAATTTCTACCCCATTACCTCCTTTGGACATGGAGGATCATCCTATCCCTAAAACTCCCTTGGACATAGGGGAACATCCTACCCCATCACCTCCCTTGCACATAGCGAACTTCCTATCTCATCACATCCCTTGGACAGAGGGGAACATCCTACCCCATCAGTTCCCTTGGACAAAGGGGAACATCCGAACCCATTACTCCCCTTCGACATAGGGTAACATGCTACCCCATCACCGCTCTTGGTCATAGGGGAAATTTCTACTCCATCACCTCCTTTGGACAGAGGGGAGCATCGATTCCCATGACCTCCTTTGGACATAGGGGAGTATCCAACCCCATCACATCCCTTGGACAGAGGGGAACATCCTACCCCATCACATCCCTTGGAGAAAGTGGAACATCCTTCCCCATCACCTACTTTGGACATAAGGGAATTTCCTACCCCATCAACACCCTTGGACATAGGGGAACATCCTACTGCATCACCTTCCTTGGACATAGGGGATCATCCTGCCCCATCACTTCCCTTGGACATAGGGGGTCATCCTACCCCTTAACCTCCTTTGGACATAATGGAACAGCCTATACCATCACCTTCCTTGGTAATATGGGAATATCCTACCCCATCATCTCCTTGGATATAGGGGAACATCCTACCCCATCACCTCACTTGGACATAGGGGAACTTCCTACCCAATGACATCCTTTGGACATAGGGGATCATCCTACTCCATCACTTCCTTGGACATCGGGGAACATCCCACCCCAGCACATCCCTTGGACACAGGGGATCATCCCACCACTTAAACTCTTTGGACATAGTGGAACATCCTACCCCATCAACTTCCTTGGACATAGGGGAAAAACCTACCCCATCACCTCCCTTGGAAATAGGGGATCACCCTACCGCATCACCTTCCTTGGACATAGGAGATCATCCTGCCCCATCCCTTGGACATAGGGGGTCATCCTACCCATAATCTCCTTTGGACATACTGGAACATCCTATGCCATCACCTTCCTTGGAAATATGGGAACATCCTACCCCATCATCTCCTTGGACATAGGGGAACATCCTTCCCCATCACCTCCTTTGGACATAGGGGATCCTCCTACCCCAACACTTCCCTTGCACAAAGGGAAACGTCCTACCCAATCACCTCCTATGAACGCAGGGGAACATCCTACCCCATCTCCTCCCTTCAACATAGGGTAACTTCCTACCTCAACACTTCCCTCGCACATAGGGGAACTTCCTACACAATCACCTCCTTTGGACAAGGGGAACAGCCTAACCCATCACTTCCCTTGGAAAAATGGGAATATCCTACCCCATCATCTCCTTGGATATAGGGGAACATCCTACCCCATCACCTCACTTGGACATAGGGGAACTTCCTACCCAATGACATCCTTTGGACATAGGGGATCATCCTACTCCATCACTTCCTTGGACATCGGGGAACATCCCACCCCAGCACATCCCTTGGACACAGGGGATCATCCCACCGCTTAAACTCTTTGGACATAGTGGAACATCCTACCCCATCAACTTCCTTGGAAATAGGGGAATATCCTACCCCATCACCTCTCTTGGACATAGGGGAAAATCCTACCCCATCACCTCCCTTGGAAATAGGGGATCCTCCTACCTCAACACTTCCCTCGCACATAGTGGAAATTCCTACACAATCACCTCCTTTGGACAAGGGGAACAGCCTAACCCATCACTTCCCTTGGATATAGGGGAACATCCTACCCCAGCACATCCCTTGGACACAGGGGATCATCCCTCCGCTTAAACTCCTTTGGACATATTGGAACATGCTACCCCATCAACTTCCTTGCATATCGGGCAACATCCCACCCCAGCACGTCCCTTGGACACAGGGGATCATCCCACTGCTTAACCTCCTTTGGACATATTGAAACATCCTACCGCATCACCTCTTTTGGACATAGAGGGATTTCTTACAGCATCGCCTCCCATGCACATAAGGGAACATCCTACCCCATCATCTTCCTTAGACATAGGGGAAATTTCTAACCCATTACCTCCTTTGGACATGGAGGATCATCCTATCCCTAAAACTCCCTTGGACATAGGGGAACATCCTACCCCATCCCCTCCCTTGCACATAGCGAAATTACTACCTCATCACATCCCTTGGACAGAGGGGAACATCCTACCCCATCACTTCCCATGGACATAGGTGGTCATCCTACCCCGTAATCTCCTTTGGACATAGTGGAACATCCTATGCCATCACCTTCCTTGGAAATATGGGAATATCCTACCCCATCATCTCTTGGACATAGGGGAACATCCTACCCCATCACCTCCTTTGGACATAGGGGATCCTCCTACCCCAACACTTCCCTTGCACGAAGAAGAAATTCTTACCCAATCACCTCCTATGGACACAGGCGAACATCCTACTCCATCACCTACCTTGGACATAGGGTAACTTCCTACCCCAACACTTCCCTTGAACATAGAGGAACTTCCTAAGCAATCACCTCCTTTGGACATAGGGGAACATCCTACCTCATCACCTCACTTGCACATAGGGGAACTTCCTACCCAATGACATCCTTTGGACATAGGGGATCATCCTACTCCATGGCTTCCTTGGACATCGGGGAACATCCCACCCCAGCACAGCCTTTGGACACAGGGGATCATCCTACCGCTTAACCTCCTTTGGACATAGAGGAACATCCTACCCCATCAGCTTCCTTGGAAATAGGGGAATATCCTACCCCATCACCTCCCTTGGACATAGGGGAAAGTCCTACCCCATCACCTCCCTTGGAAATAGGGGAACACCCTACCACATCACCTTCCTTGGACATAGGGGATCATCCTGCCCCATCACTTCCCTTGGACATATGTGATCATCCAACCCCGTAATCTCCTTTGGACATAGTGGAACATCCTATTCCATCACCTTCCTTGGAAATATGGGAATATCCTACCCCATCATCTCTTGGACATAGGGGAACATCCAGCCCCACCTCCTCTTTTGGACATAGGGGATCCTCCTACCCCAACACTTCCCTTGCACGAAGGAGAACTTCCTACCCAATCACCTCCTATGGATACAGGGGAACATCCTACTCCATCACCTCCCTTGAACATAGGGGAACTTCCTAAGCAATCTCCTCCTTTGGACATAGGGGAACATCCTACCCCATCACCTCGCTTGGACATAGGGGAACTTCCTACCCAATGACATCCTTTGGACATAGGGGATCATCCTACTCCATCACTTCCTTTGGACATAGCGGAACATCCTACCCCTTCACCTCGCTTGGACATAGGGGATCTTCCTACCCAATGACATCCTTTGGTCACAGGGGATCATCCCACCGCTTAACCTCCTTTGGACATAGTGGAACATCCTACCCCATCAACTTCCTTTGAAATAGGAGTATATGCTACCCCATCACCTCCCTTGGATATAGGGGAAAATCCTACCTCATCACCTCCCTTAGAAATAGTGGATCCTCCTACCTCAACACTTCCCTTGCACTTAGGGGAACTTCCTACCCAATCACCTCCTTTGGACAAGGGGAACAGCCTAACCCATCACCTCCCTTGGATATAGGGGAACATCCTACCCCATCACCTCCCTCGGACATAGGGTAACTTCCTACCCCATCACCTTCCTTGCACATAGGGAAACTTCCTACCAAATGACATCCTTTGGACATAGGGGATCATCCTACCCCAACACTTCCTTGGACATCGGGGAACATCCCACGCCAGCACATCCCTTGGACACAGGGGATCATCCCACCGCTTAACCTCCTTTGGACATAGTGGAACATGCTACCCCATCAACTTCCTTGGACATCGAAGAACATCCTACCCCAGCACATCCCTTGGACACAGGGGATCATCCCACCGCTTAACCTCCTTTGGACATAGTGGAACATCCTACCCCATCACTTCCCATGCTCATAGGAGAAATCCCTACAAAATCACATCCTTTGGACATAGGGGAAGATCCTACCTCATTACCTCTCTTGGACATAGGGGAACATCATACCCATCACCTCCCTTGGAAATCGGGGAACAGCCTACCCCATCATCTCCCTTGCACATAGGTGAACTTCCTACCCCATCATCTCCTTTGGGCATAGGGGAACTTCCTACCTCATCAATTCCCTTGGACATAGGGGAACATCCAACTCCACCACCTCCCTTGCATATATAGGAAATTTCAACCCCATCACATCCTTTGGATAGAGGGGAACATCCTACACCATCACTTCCCATGGACATAGGGGAACATCCGACCGCTTAACCTCCTTTGGACATAGTGGAACAACCTACCCCATCACTTCCCG
Source organism: Hypanus sabinus (assembly GCF_030144855.1). Classification (NCBI taxonomy): domain Eukaryota; kingdom Metazoa; phylum Chordata; class Chondrichthyes; order Myliobatiformes; family Dasyatidae; genus Hypanus; species Hypanus sabinus. The sequence goes on along the minus strand of NC_082712.1, from coordinate 21,039,618 downwards.
TGCATATAGTGGAACTTCCTACCCAATCACATCCTTTGGACATAGGGGAATTTCTTACAGCATCACCTCCCTTGGACAAAAGGGAACATCCTACCCCATCATCTTCCATAGACATAGGGGAAATTTCTACCCCATTACCTCCTTTGGACATGGAGGATCATCCTATCCCTAAAACTCCCTTGGACATAGGGGAACATCCTACCCCATCCCCTCCCTTGCACATAGCGAACTTCCTACCTCATCACATCCCTTGGACAGAGGGGAACATCCTACCCCATCACTTCCCTTGGACAAAGGGGAACATCCGAACCCATTACTCCCCTTCGACATAGGGTAACATGCTACCCCATCACATCTCTTGGAGAAAGTGGAACATCCTTCCCCATCACCTACTTTGGACAGAAGGGAATTTCCTACCCCATCAACACCCTTGGACATAGGGGAACATCCTACTGCATCACTTCCTTGGACATCGGGGAACATCCCACCCCATCGCATCCCTTGGACAGAGGGGAACATCCTACCCCATCACATCCCTTGGAGAAAGTGGAACATCCTTCCCCATCACCTACTTTGGACAGAAGGGAATTTCCTACCCCATCAACACCCTTGGACATAGGGGAACATCCTACTGCATCACTTCCTTGGACATCGGGGAACATCCCACCCCAGCACATCCCTTGGACACAGGGGATCATCCCACCGCTTAACCTCCTTTGGACATAGGGGATCATCCTGCCCCATCACTTCCCTTGGACATAGGGGGTCATCCTACCCCTTAACCTCCTTTGGACATAATGGAACAGCCTATACCATCACCTTCCTTGGTAATATGGGAATATCCTACCCCATCATCTCCTTGGATATAGGGGAACATCCTACCCCATCACCTCACTTGGACATAGGGGAACTTCCTACCCAATGACATCCTTTGGACATAGGGGATCATCCTACTCCATCACTTCCTTGGACATCGGGGAACATCCCACCCCAGCACATCCCTTGGACACAGGGGATCATCCCACCACTTAAACTCTTTGGACATAGTGGAACATCCTACTCCATCATCTTCCTTGGACATAGGGGAAAATCCTACCCCATCACCTCCCTTGGAAATAGGGGATCCTCCTACCTCAACACTTCCCTCGCACATAGGGGAACTTCCTACCCAATCACATCCTTTGGACATAGGGGAACATCCTACCCTATTACCTCTCTTGGACATAGTGAAACATCCTACCCCATCACCTCCTTTGGACATAGGGGAATTTCTTACAGCATCACCTCCCTTGGACAAAAGGGAACATCCTACCCCATCATCTTCCATAGACATAGGGGAAATTTCTACCCCATTACCTCCTTTGGACATGGAGGATCATCCTATCCCTAAAACTCCCTTGGACATAGGGGAACATCCTACCCCATCCCCTCCCTTGCACATAGCGAACTTCCTACCTCATCACATCCCTTGGACAAAGGGGAACATCCGAACCCATTACTCCCCTTCGACATAGGGTAACATGCTACCCCATCACCTCTCTTGGACATAGGGGAAATTTCTACTCCATCACCTCCTTTGGACAGAGGGGAGCATCCATTCCCATGACCTCCTTTGGACATAGGGGAGTATCCAACCCCATCACATCCCTTGGACAGAGGGGAACATCCTACCCCATCACATCCCTTGGAGAAAGTGGAACATCCTTCCCCATCACCTACTTTGGACATAAGGGAATTTCCTACCCCATCAACACCCTTGGACATAGGGGAACACCCTACCGCATCACCTTCCTTGGACATAGGGGATCATCCTGTCCCATCACTTCCCTTGGACATAGGGGGTCATCCTACCCTTAACCTCCTTTGGACATAATGGAACAGCCTATACCATCACCTTCCTTGGTAATATGGGAATATCCTACCCCATCATCTCCTTGGATATAGGGGAACATCCTACCCCATCACCTCACTTGGACATAGGGGAACTTCCTACCCAATGACATCCTTTGGACATAGGGGATCATCCTACTCCATCACTTCCTTGGACATCGGGGAACATCCCACCCCAGCACATCCCTTGGACACAGGGGATCATCCCACCACTTAAACTCTTTGGACATAGTGGAACATCCTACTCCATCAACTTCCTTGGACATAGGGGAAAATCCTACCCCATCACCTCCCTTGGAAATAGGGGATCCTCCTACCTCAACACTTCCCTCGCACATAGGGGAACTTTCTACACAATCACCTCCTTTGGACAAGGGGAACAGCCTAACCCATCACTTCCCTTGGATATAGGGGAACATCCTACCCCAGCACATCCCTTGGACACAGGGGATCATCCCTCCGCTTAAACTCCTTTGGACATATTGGAACATGCTACCCCATCAACTTCCTTGCATATCGGGCAACATCCCACCCCAGCACGTCCCTTGGACACAGGGGATCATCCCACCGCTTAACCTCCTTTGGACATATTGAAACATCCTACCGCATCACCTCCTTTGGACATAGAGGAATTTCTTACAGCATCACCTCCCATGCACATAAGGGAACATCCTACCCCATCATCTTCCTTAGACATAGGGGAAATTTCTAACCCATTACCACCTTTGGACATGGAGGATCGTCCTGTCCCTAAAACTCCCTTGGACATATGGGAACATCCTACACCATCCCCTCCCTTGCACATAGCGAACTTCCTACCTCATCACATCCCTTGGACAGAGGGGAACATCCTACCCCATCACTTCCCTTGGACATAGGGGATCATCCTGCCCCATCACTTACCATGGACATAGGTGTTCAACCTACCCCGTAATCTCCTTTGGACATAGTGGAACATCCTATGCCATCACCTTCCTTGGAAATATGGGAATATCCTACCCCATCATCTCTTGGACATAGGGGAACATCCTACCCCATCACCTCCTTTGGACATAGGGGATCCTCCTACCCCAACACTTCCCTTGTATGAAGAAGAAATTCTTACCCAATCACCTCCTTTGGACATAGGGGAACATCCTACCTCATCACCTCACTTGCACATAGGGGAACTTCCTACCCAATGACATCCTTTGGACATAGGGGATCATCCTACTCCATGACTTCCTTGGACATCGGGGAACATCCCACCCCAGCACAGCCTTTGGACACAGGGGATCATCCTACCGCTTAACCTCCTTTGGACATAGAGGAACATCCTACCCCATCAGCTTCCTTGGAAATAGGGGAATATCCTACCCCATCACCTCCCTTGGACATAGGGGAAAGTCCTACCCCATCACCTCCCTTGGAAATAGGGGAACACCCTACCGCATCACCTTCCTTGGACATAGGGGATAATCCTGCCCCATCACTTCTCTTGGACATATGTGATCATCCAACCCCGTAATCTCCTTTGGACATAGTGGAACATCCTATTCCATCACCTTCCTTGGAAATAGGGGAACATCCAACCCCATCTCCTCCTTTGGACATAGGGGATCCTCCTACCCCAACACTTCCCTTGCACGAAGGAGAACTTCCTACCCAATCACCTCATATGGATACAGGGGAACATCCTACTCCATCACCTCCCTTGAACATTGGGGAACTTCCTAAGCAATCTCCTCCTTTGGACATAGGGGAACATCCTACCCCATCACCTCGCTTGGACATAGGGGAAATTCCTACCCAATGACATCCTTTGGACATAGGGGATCATCCTACTCCATCACTTCCTTGGACATCAGGGAACATCCCACCCCAGCACAGCCTTTGGACACAGGGGATCATCCCACCGCTTAACCTCCTTTGGACATAGAGGAACATCCTACCCCATCAGCTTCCTTGGAAATAGGGGAATATCCTACCCCATCAACTCCCTTGGAAATAGGGGAACACCCTACCACATCACCTTCCTTGCACATAGGGGATCATCCTGCCCAATCACTTCCCTTGGACATAGGGGGTCATCCTACCCCTTAATCTCCTTTGCACATACTGGAACATCCTGTGCAATCACCTTCTTTGGAAATATGGGAATATCCTACCCCATCATCTCCTTGGACATAGGGGAACATCCTACCCCATCACCTCCCTCGGACATAGGGTTACTTCCTACCCCAACACTTCCCTTGCACGAAGGGAAACTTACTACCCAATCAACTCCTATGGTCACAGGGGAACATCCTACCCCATCACCTCACTTGGATATAGGGTAACTTCCTACCTCAACACTTCCCTTGAACATAGGGGAACTTCCTAAGCAATCACCTCCTTTGGACATAGGGGAACATCCTACCCCATCACCTCGCTTGGACATAGGGGAACTTCCTACCCAATGACATCCTTTGGACACAGGGGATCATCCCACCGTTTAACCTCCTTTGGACATAGTGGAACATCCTATCCCATCAACTACCTTCGAAATAGGAGTATATCCTACCCCATCACATCCCTTGGATATAGGGGAAAATCTTACCCCATCACCTCCCTTAGAAATAGGGGATCCTCCTACCTCAACACTTCCCTTGCACATAGGGGAACTTCCTAAGCAATCACCTCCTTTAGACAAGGGGAACAGCCTAACCCATCACCTCCCTTGGATATAGGGGAACATCCTAAGCCATCACCTCCCTCAGACATAGGGTAACTTCCTACCCCATCACTTCCTTGGACATCGGGGAACATCCCACGCCAGCACATCCCTTGGACACAGGGGATCATCCCACCGCTTAACTTCCTTTGGACATAGCGGAACATCCTACCCCATCAACTTCCTTGGAAGTAGGGGAATATCCTACCCCATGACCTCCTTTGGACATAGGGGAAAGTCCTACCCCATCACCTCCCTTGGAAATAGGGGAACACCCTACCGCATCACCTTCCTTGGACATAGGGGATCATCCTGCCCCATCACTTCCCTTGAACATAGGCGAACTTCCTAAGCAATCTCCTCCTTTGGACATAGTGGAACATCCTACCCCATCACCTCACTTGGACATAGGGGAACTTCCTACCCAATGACATCCTTTGGACATAGGGGATCATCCTACTCCATCACTTCCTTGGACATCGGGGAACACCCCAACCCCGCACATCCCTTTGACACAGGGGATCATTCCACCGCTTAACCTCCTTTGGACATAGTGGAACATCCCACCCCATCACCTCCCTTGGAAATAGGGGATCCTCCTACCTCAACACTTCCCTTGCACATAGAGGAACTTCCTACCCAATCATCTCTTTTGGACAAGGGGAACAGCCTAACACATCACCTCCCTTGGATATAGGGGAACATCATACCCCAGCACATCCCTTGGACACAGGGGATCATCCCACCGCTAAAACTCCTTTGGACATAGTGAAACATGCTACCCCATCAAATTCCTTGGACATCGGCCAACATCCCACCCCAGCACATGCCTTGGACATAAGGGAACATCCTACCCCATCATCTTCCATAGACATAGGGGAAATTTCTACCCCATTAGCTCCTTTGGACATGGAGGTTCATCCTATCCCTAAAACTCCCTTGGACATAGGGGAACATCCTACCCCATCCCCTCCCTTGGACATAGCGAACTTCCTACCTCATCATATCCCTTGGACAGAGGGGAACATCCTACCCCATCACTTCCCTTGGACATAGGGGATCATCCTACTCCATCACTTCCTTGGACATCGGGGAGCATCCCACCCCAGCACAGCCTTAGGACACAGGGGATCATCCCACCGCTTAACCTCCTTTGGACATAGAGGAACATCCTTCCCAAACAGCTTCCTTGGAAATACGGGAATATCCTACCCCATCACCTCCCTTGGACATAGGGGAAAGTCCTACCACATCACCTCCCTTGGAAATAGGGGAACACCCTACCTCATCACCTTCCTTGGACATAATGGATCATCCTGCCCCATCACGTCCCTTGGACATGGGAGGTCATCCTACCCCTTAATCTCCTTTGGACATACTGGAACATCCTATGCCATCACCTTCCTTGGAAATATGGGAACATCCTACCCCATCATCTCCTTGGACATAGGGAAACTTCCTACCCAAACACCTCCTATGGACACAGGGGAACATCCTACCCCATCACCTCTTTTGGACAAGGGGAACATCCTACCCCATCACCTCCCTCTGACATAGGGTAACTACCTACCCCATCACTTCCCTTGCACATAGAGGAACTTCCTACCCAATGACATCCTTTGGACATAATGGATCATCCTACCCCATCACTTCCTTGGACATCAGGGAACATCCCACGCCAGCACATCCCTTGGACACAGGGGATCATCCCACCGCTTAACCTCCTTTGGACATAGCGGAACATCCTACGCCATCAACTTCCTTGGAAGTAGGGGAATATCCTACCCCATCACCTCCCTTGGAAATAGGGAACACCCTACCGCATCACCTTCCTTGGACATAGGGGATCATCCTGCCCCATCACTTCCCTTGAACATAGGCGAACTTCCTAAGCAATCTCCTCCTTTGGACATAGTGGAACATCCTACCCCATCACCTCACTTGGACATAGGGGAACTTCCTACCCAATGACATCCTTTGGACATTGGGGATCATCCTACTCCATCACTTCCTTGGACATCGGGGAACATCCCACCCCAGCACATCCCTTTGACACAGGGGATCATTCCACCGCTTAACCTCCTTTGGACATAGTGGAACATCCTACCCCATCAACTTCCTTGCAAATAGGGGAATATCCTACCCCATCACCTCTCTTGGACATAGGAGAAAATCCTACCCCATCACCTCCTTGGATATAGGGGATCCTCCTACCTCAACACTTCCCTTGCTCATAGGGGAACTTCCTACCCAATCACCTCCTTTGGACAAGGGGAACAGCCTAACCCATCACCTCCCTTGGATATAGGGGTACATCCTACCCCAGCACATGCCTTGGACACAGGGGATCATCCCACCGCTTAAACTCCTTTGGACATAGTGGAACATGCTACCCCATCAACTTCCTTGGACATCGTGCCACATCCCACCCCAGCACGTCCCTTGGACACAGGGGATCATCCCACCGCTTAACCTCCTTTGGACATAGTGAAACATCCTACCCCCTTAATCTCATTTGGACAAAGAGGAATTTCTTACAGCATCACCACCCTTGGACATAAGGGAACATCCTACCCCAACATATTCCTTAGACATAGGGGATATTTCTAACCCATTACCTCCTTTGGACATGGAGGATCATCCTATCCCTAAAACTCCTTTGGACATATTGGAATATCCTACCCCATCAACTCCCTTGGAAATAGGGGAACACCCTACCGCATCACCTTCCTTGGACATAGGGGATCATCCTGCCCCATCACTTCCCTTGGACATAGGGGGTCATCCTACCCCTTAATCTCCTTTGGACATACTGGAACATCCTATGCCATCACCTTCCTTGGAAATATGGGAATATCCTACCCCATCATCTCCTTGGACATAGGGGAACATTCAACCCCATCACTTCCCTTGGACATAGGGTAACTTCCTACCTCAACACTTCCTTTGAACATAGGCGAACTTCCTAAGCAATCTCCTCCTTTGGACATCGGGGAACATCCCACCCCAGCACAGCCTATGGACACAGGGGATCATCCCACCACTTAACCTCCTTTGGACATAGAGGAACATCCTACCCCATCAGCTTCCTTGGAAATACGGGAATATCCTACCCCATCACCTCCTTTGGACATAGGGGAAAGTCCTACCCGATCACCTCCCTTGGAAATAGGGGAACACGCTACCGCATCACCTTCCTTGGACATAGGGGATCATCCTGCCCCATCACGTCCCTTGGACATAGGGGGTCATCCTACCACTTAATCTCCTTTGCACATACTGGAACATCCTATGCCATCACCTTGCTTGGAAATATGGGAATATCCTACCCCATCATCTCCTTGGACATAGGGAAACATCCTACCCCATCACCTCCTTTGGACATGGGAGATCCTCCTACCGCAACACTTCCCTTGCACGAAGGGAAGCTTCCTACCCAATCACCTCCTTTGGACAAGAGGAACAGCCTAACCCATCACCTCCCTTGGATATAGGGGAACATCCTACCCCATCACCTCCTTTGGATATAGGGGATCCTCCTACCGCAACACTTCCCTTGCACGAAGGGAAGCTTCCTACCCAATCACCTCCTTTGGACAAGAGGAACAGCCTAACCCATCACCTCCCTTGGATATAGGGGAACATCCTACCCCATCACCTCCTTTGGACATAGAGAAATTTCTTACAGCATCACCTCCCTTGGTCATAAGTGAACATCCTACCCCATCATCTTCCTTAGACATAGGGGAAATTTCTAACCCATTACCTCCTTTGGACATGGAGGATCATTCTATCCCTAAAACTCCCTTGGACATAGGGGAACATCCTACCCCATCACCTCCCTTGCATATAGCGAACTTCCTACCTCATCACATCCCTTGGACAGAGGGGAACATCCTAACCCATCACTTCCCTTGGACAAAGGGTAACTTCCTACCTCAACACTTCCATTGAACATAGGGGATCATCCTACTCCATCACTTCCTTGGACATCTGGGTTCATCCCAACCCTGCACAGCCTTTGGACACAGGGGATCATCCCACCGCTTAACCTCCTTCGGACAAAGAGGAACATCCTACCCCATCAGCTTCCTTGGAAATTGGGGAATATCCTACCCCATGACCTCCCTTGGACATAGGGGAAAGTCCTACCCCATCACCTCACTTGGAAATAGGGAATCCTCCTACTTCAACACTTCCCTCGCACATAGGGGAACTTCCTACCCAATCACCTCCATTGCACATAGCGAACTTCCTACCTCATCACATCCCTTGGACATAGGGGAACATCATACCCCATCTCCTCCCTTGCACATAGCGAACTTCCTACCTCATCACATCCCTTGGACAGAGGGGAACATCCTACCCAATCACTTCCCTTGGACATAGGGAATCATCCTACTCCATCACTTCCTTGGACATCGGGGAACATCCCACCCCAGCACAGCCTTAGGACACAGGGGATCATCCCACCGCTTAACCTCCTTTGGACATAGAGGAACATCCTACCCAATCAGCTTCCTTGGAAATAGGGGAATATCCTACCCCATCACCTCCCTTGGACATAGTGGATCATCCTGCCCCATCACTTCCCTTGGACATAGGGAGTCATCCTACCCCTCAATCTCCTTTGGACATACTGGAACATCCTATGCCATCACCTTCCTTGGAAATATGGGAACATCCTACCCCATCATCTCCTTGGACATAGGGAAACTTCCTACCCAAACACCTCCTATGGACACAGGGGAACATTGTACCCCATCACCTCTTTTGACATAGGGTAACTTCCTACCTCAACACTTCCCTTGCACTTAGGGGAACTTCCTACCCAATCACCTCCTTTGGACAAGGGGAACAGCCTAACCCATCACCTCCCTTGGATATAGGGGAACATCCTACCCCATCACCTCCCTCTGACATAGGGTAACTTCCTACCCCATCACTTCCCCTGCACATAGAGGAACTTCCTACCCAATGACATCCTTTGGACATAAGGGATCATCCTACCCCATCACTTCCTTGGACATCGGGGAACATCCCACGCCAGCACATCCCTTGGACACAGGGGATCATCCCACCGCTTAACCTCCTTTGGACATAGAGGAACATCCTACCCCATCAACTTCCTTGGAAGTAGGGGATTATCCTACCCCATGACCTCCCTTGGACATGGGGGTAAGTCCTACCCCATCACCTCCCTTGGAAATAGGGGAACACCCTACCGCATCACCTTCCTTGGACATAGGGGATTATCCTGCCCCATCACTTCCCTTGAACATAGGCGAACTTCCTAAGCAATCACCTCCTTTGGACATAGTGGAACATCCTACCTCAATACTTCCCTTGCACATAGGGGAACTTCCTACCCAATCACCTCCTTTGGACAAGGGGAACAGCCTAACCCATCACCTCCCTTGGATATAGGGGTACATCCTACCCAAGCACATCCCTTGGACACAGGGGATCATCCCACCGCTTAAACTCCTTTGGACATAGTGGAACATGCTACCCCATCAACTTCCTTGGACATCGTGCCACATCCCACCCCAGCACGTCCCTTGGACACAGGGGATCATCCCACCGCTTAACCTCCTTTGGACATAGTGAAACATCCTACCCCATCATCTCATTTGGACAAAGAGGAATTTCTTACAGCATCACCTCCCTTGGACGTAAGGGAACATCCTACCCCATCATATTCCTTAGACATAGGGGATATTTCTAACCCATTACCTCCTTTGGACATGGAGGATCATCCTATCCCTAAAACTCCCTTGGACATAGGGGAACATCCTACCCCATCCCCTCGCTTGCACATAGCAAACTTCCTACCTCATCACATCCCTTGGACAGAGGGGAACATCCTACCCCATCACTTCCCTTGGACATAGGGTAACTTCCTACCTCATCACTTCCATTGAACATAGGGGATCATCCTACTCCATCACTTCCTTGGACATCTGGGTTCATCCCACCCCTGCACAGCCTTTGGACACAGGGGATCATCCCACCGCTTAACCTCCTTTGGACATAGAGGAACATCCTACCCCATCAGCTTCCTTGGAAATTGGGGAATATCCTACCCCATGACCTCCCTTGGACATAGGGGAAAGTCCTACCCCATCACCTCACTTGGAAATAGGGGATCCTCCTACTTCAACACTTCCCTCGCACATAGGGGAACTTCCTACCCAATCATCTCCTTTGGACAAGGGGAACAGCCTAACCTATCACCTCCCTTGGATATAGGGGAACATCCTACCCCAGCACATCCCTTGGACACAGGGGATCATCCCACTGCTTAAACTCCTTTGGACCTAGTGGAACATGCTACCCCATCAACTTCCTTGGACATCGGGCAACATCCCACCCCAGCACATCCCTTGGACACAGGGGATCCTCCCACCGCTTAACCTCCTTTGGACATATTGGAATATCCTACCCCATCACCTCCCTTGGACATAGGGGAAAGTCTACCCCATCAACTCCCTTGGAAATAAGGGAACACCCTACCGCATCACCTTCCTTGGATATAGGGGATCATCCTGCCCCATCACTTCCCTTGGACGTAGGGGGTCATCCTACCCCTTAATCTCCTTTGGACATACTGGAACATCCTATGCCATCACCTTCCTTGGAAATATGGGAATATCCTACCCCATCATCTCCTTGGACATAGGGGAACATTCAACCCCATCACTTCCCTTGGACATAGGGTAACTTCCTACCTCAACACTTCCCTTGAACATAGGCGAACTTCCTAAGCAATCTCCTCCTTTAGACATAGGGGAACATCCTACCCCATCACCTCGCTTGGAGATTGGGGAACATCCCACCCCAGCACAGCCTTTGGACACAGGGGATCATCCCACCGCTTAACCTCCTTTGGACATAGAGGAACATCCTACCCCATCAGCTTCCTTGGAAATAGGGGAATATCCTACCCCATCACCTCCTTTGGACATAGGGGAAAGTCCTACCCGATCACCTCGCTTGGAAATAGGGGAACACGCTACCGCATCACCTTCCTTGGACATAGGGGATCATCCTGCCCCATCACGTCCCTTGGACATAGGGCGTCATCCTACCACTTAATCTCCTTTGCACATACTGGAACATCCTATGCCATCACCTTCCTTGGAAATATGGGAATATCCTACCCCATCATCTCCTTAGACATAGGGAAACATCCTACCCCATCACCTCCTTTGAACATGGGGATCCTCCTACCGCAACACTTCCCTTGCACGAAGGGAAGCTTCCTACCCAATCACCTCCTTTGGACATAGAGGAACATCCTACTCCATCAGCTTCCTTGGAAATACGGGAATATCCTACCCCATCACCTCCTTTGGACATAGGGGAAAGTCCTACCCCATCACCTCCCTTGGAAATAGGGGAACACGCTACCGCATCACCATCCTTGGACATAGGGGATCATCCTGCCCCATCACTTCCCTTGGACATAGGGGGTCATCCTACCCCTTGATCTCCTTTGGACATAGTGGAACATGCTACCCCATCAACTTCCTTGGACATCGTTCCACATCCCACCCCAGCACGTCCCTTGGACACAGGGGATCATCCCACCGCTTAACCTCCTTTGGACATAGTGAAACATCCTACCCCATCATCTCATTTGGACAAAGAGGAATTTCTTACAGCATCACCACCCTTGGACATAAGGGAACATCCTACCCCATCATCTTCCTTAGACATAGGGGATATTTCTAACCCATTACCTCCTTTGGACATGGAGGATCATCCTATCCCTAAAACTCCTTTGGACATATTGGAATATCCTACCCCATCAACTCCCTTGGAAATAGGGGAACACCCTACCGCATCACCTTCCTTGGACATAGGGGATCATCCTGCCCCATCACTTCCCTTGGACATAGGGGGTCATCCTACCCCTTAATCTCCTTTGGACAAACTGGAACATCCTATGCCATCACCTTCCTTGGAAATATGGGAATATCCTACCCCATCATCTCCTTGGACATAGGGGAACATTCAACCCCATCACTTCCCTTGGACATAGGGTAACTTCCTACCTCAACACTTCCCTTGAACATAGGCGAACTTCCTAAGCAATCTCCTCCTTTGGACATAGGGGAACATCCTACCCCATCACCTCGCTTGGACATCGGGGAACACCCCACCTCAGCACAGCCTTTGGACACAGGGGATCATCCCACCGCTTAACCTCCTTTGGACATAGAGGAACATCCTACCCCATCAGATTCCTTGGAAATACGGGAATATCCTACCCCATCACCTCCTTTGGACATAGGGGAAAGTCCTACCCGATCACCTCCCTTGGAAATAGGGGAACACGCTACCGCATCACCTTCCTTGGACATAGGGGATCATCCTGCCCCATCACGTCCCTTGGACATAGGGCGTCATCCTACCACTTAATCTCCTTTGCACATACTGGTACATCCTATGCCATCACCTTCCTTGGAAATATGGGAATATCCTACCCCATCATCTCCTTGGACATAGGGAAACATCCTACCCCATCACCTCCTTTGGACATGGGGGATCCTCCTACCGCAACACTTCCCTTGCACGAAGGGAAGCTTCCTACCCAATCACCTCCTTTGGACAAGAGGAACAGCCTAACCCATCACCTCCCTTGGATATAGGGGAACATCCTACCCCATCACCTCCTTTGGACATAGAGAAATTTCTTACAGCATCACCTCCCTTGGACATAAGGGAACATCCTACCCCATCATCTTCCTTAGACATAGGGGAAATTTCTAACCCATTACCTCCTTTGGACATGGAGGATCATCCTATCCCTAAAACTCCCTTGGACATAGGGGAACTTCCTACCCCATCACCTCCCTTGCACATAGCGAACTTCCTACCTCATCACATCCCTTGGACAGAGGGGAACATCCTACCCCATCACTTCCCTTGGACATAGGGTAACTTCCTACCTCAACACTTCCATTGAACATAGGGGATCATCCTACTCCATCACTTCCTTGGACATCTGGGTTCATCCCACCCCTGCACAGCCTTTGGACACAGGGGATCTTCCCACCGCTTAACCTCCTTTGGACATAGAGGAACATCCTACCCCATCAGCTTCCTTGGAAATTGGGGAATATCCTACCCCATGACCTCCCTTGGACATAGGGGAAAGTCCTACCCCATCACCTCACTTGGAAATAGGGGATCCTCCTACTTCAACACTTCCCTCGCACATAGGGGAACTTCCTACCCAATCATCTCCTTTGGACAAGGGGAACAGCCTAACCTATCACCTCCCTTGGATATAGGGGAACATCCTACCCCAGCACATCCCTTGGACACAGGGGATCATCCCACTGCTTAAACTCCTTTGGACCTAGTGGAACATGCTACCCCATCAACTTCCTTGGACATCGGGCAACATTCCACCCCAGCACATCCCTTGGACACAGGGGATCCTCCCACCGCTTAACCTCCTTTGGACATATTGGAATATCCTACCCCATCACCTCCCTTGGACATAGGGGAAAGTCTACCCCATCAACTCCCTTGGAAATAGGGGTACACACTACCGCATCACCTTCCTTGGACATAGGGGGTCATCCTACCCCTTAATCTCCTTTGGACATACTGGAACATCCTATGCCATCACCTTCCTTGGAAATATGGGAATATCCTACCCCATCATCTCCTTGGACATAGGGGAACATTCAACCCCATCACTTCCCTTGGACATAGGGTAACTTCCTACCTCAACACTTCTTTTGAACATAGGCGAACTTCCTAAGCAATCACCTCCTTTGGACATAGGGGAAAATCCTACCCCATCACCTCCCTTGGAAATAGGGGATCCTCCTACCTCAACACTTCCCTCGCACATAGGGGAACTTCCTACCCAATCACCTCCTTTGGACAAGGGGAACAGCCTAACCTATCACCTCCCTTGGATATAGGGGAACATCCTACCCCAGCACATCCCTTGGACACAGGGGATCATCCCACTGCTTAACCTGCTTTGGACATAGTGAAACATCCTACCCCATCACCTCCATTGGACATAGAGGAATTTCTTACAGCATCACCTCCCTTGGACATAAGCGAACATCCTACCCCATCATCTTCCTTAGACATAGGGGAAATTTCTAACCCATTACCTCCTTTGGACATGGAGGATCATCCTATCCCTAAAACTCCCTTGGACATAGGGGAACATCCTACCCCATCCCCTCCCTTTCACATAGCGAACTTCCTACCTCATCACATCCCTTGGACAGAGGGGAACATCCTACCCCATCACTTCCCTTGGACATAGGGGAACATCCCACCCCTTAACCTCCTTTGGACATAGAGGAACATCCTACCCCATCAGCTTCCTTGGAAATAGGGGAATATCCTACCCCATCACCTCCCTTGGACATAGGGGAAAGTCCTACCCCATCACCTCCCTTGGAAATAGGGGAACACGCTACCGCATCACCTTCCTTGGACATAGGGGATCATCCTGTCCCATCACTTCCCTTGGACATAGGGGGTCATCCTTCCCCTTAATCTCCTTTGCACATACTGGAACATCCTATGCCATCACCTTCCTTGGAAATATGGGAATATCCTACCCCATCATCTCCTTTGGACATGGGGTTCCTCCTACCGCAACACTTCCCTTGCACGAAGGGAAGCTTCCTACCCAATCACCTCCTATGGACACAGGGGAACATCCTACCCCATCACCTCCCTTGGACATAGGATAACTTCCTACCCAATCACCTCCTTTGGACAAGAGGAACAGCCTAACCCATCACCTCCCTTGGATATAGGGTAACTTCCTACCCCATCACTTCCCTTGCACATAGGGGAACTTCCTACACAATGACATCCTTTGGACATAGGGGATCTTCCTACCCCATCACATCCCTTGGACATAGTGAAACATCCTACCCCATCACCTCCATTGGATATAGGGGAATTTCTTACAGCATCACCTCCCTTGGACATAAGGGAACATCCTACCCCATCATCTTCCTTAGACATAGAGGAAATTTCTACCCCATTACCTCCTTTGGACATGGAGGATCATCCTATCCCTAAAACTCCCTTGGACATAGGGGAACATCCTACCCCATCCCCTCCCTTTCACATAGCGAACTTCCTACCTCATCACATCCCTTGGACAGAGGGGAACATCCTACCCCATCACTTCCCTTGGACATAGGGGAACATCCCACCCCTTAACCTCCTTTGGACATAGAGGAACATCCTACCCCATCAGCTTCCTTGGAAATACGGGAATATCCTACCCCATCACCTCCTTTGGACATAGGGGAAAGTCCTACCCCATCACCTCCCTTGGAAATAGGGGAACACGCTACCGCATCACCTTCCTTGGACAAATGGGAACATCCGAACCCATTACTCCCCTTCGACATAGGGTAACATGCTACCCCATCACTTCCCTTGGACAAATGGGAACATCCGAACCCATTACTCCCCTTCGACATAGGGTAACATGCTACCCCATCACTTCCCTTGGACAAATGGGAACATCCGAACCCATTACTCCCCTTCGACATAGGGTAACATGCTACCCCATCACATCTCTTGGACGTAGGGGAAATTTCTACTCCATCACCTCCTTTGGACAGAGGGGAGCATCCATTCCCATGACCTCCTTTGGACATAGGGGAGCATCCAACCCCATCACATCCCTTGGACAGAGGGGAACATCCTACCCCATCACTTCCCTTGAACATAGGCGAACTTCCTAAGCAATCTCCTCCTTTAGACATAGGGGAACATCCTACCCCATCACCTCGCTTGGAGATTGGGGAACATCCCACCCCAGCACAGCCTTTGGACACAGGGGATCATCCCACCGCTTAACCTCCTTTGGACATAGAGGAACATCCTACCCCATCAGCTTCCTTGGAAATAGGGGAATATCCTACCCCATCATCTCCTTGGACATAGGGGAACATTCAACCCCATCACTTCCCTTGGACATAGGGTAACTTCCTACCTCAACACTTCCCTTGAACATAGGCGAACTTCCTAAGCAATCTCCTCCTTTAGACATAGGGGAACATCCTACCCCATCACCTCGCTTGGAGATTGGGGAACATCCCACCCCAGCACAGCCTTTGGACACAGGGGATCATCCCACCGCTTAACCTCCTTTGGACATAGAGGAACATCCTACCCCATCAGCTTCCTTGGAAATAGGGGAATATCCTACCCCATCACCTCCTTTGGACATAGGGGAAAGTCCTACCCGATCACCTCGCTTGGAAATAGGGGAACACGCTACCGCATCACCTTCCTTGGACATAGGGGATCATCCTGCCCCATCACGTCCCTTGGACATAGGGCGTCATCCTACCACTTAATCTCCTTTGCACATACTGGAACATCCTATGCCATCACCTTCCTTGGAAATATGGGAATATCCTACCCCATCATCTCCTTGGACATAGGGAAACATCCTACCCCATCACCTCCTTTGAACATGGGGATCCTCCTACCGCAACACTTCCCTTGCACGAAGGGAAGCTTCCTACCCAATCACCTCCTTTGGACATAGAGGAACATCCTACTCCATCAGCTTCCTTGGAAATACGGGAATATCCTACCCCATCACCTCCTTTGGACATAGGGGAAAGTCCTACCCCATCACCTCCCTTGGAAATAGGGGAACACGCTACCGCATCACCATCCTTGGACATAGGGGATCATCCTGCCCCATCACTTCCCTTGGACATAGGGGGTCATCCTACCCCTTGATCTCCTTTGGACATAGTGGAACATGCTACCCCATCAACTTCCTTGGACATCGTTCCACATCCCACCCCAGCACGTCCCTTGGACACAGGGGATCATCCCACCGCTTAACCTCCTTTGGACATAGTGAAACATCCTACCCCATCATCTCATTTGGACAAAGAGGAATTTCTTACAGCATCACCACCCTTGGACATAAGGGAACATCCTACCCCATCATCTTCCTTAGACATAGGGGATATTTCTAACCCATTACCTCCTTTGGACATGGAGGATCATCCTATCCCTAAAACTCCTTTGGACATATTGGAATATCCTACCCCATCAACTCCCTTGGAAATAGGGGAACACCCTACCGCATCACCTTCCTTGGACATAGGGGATCATCCTGCCCCATCACTTCCCTTGGACATAGGGGGTCATCCTACCCCTTAATCTCCTTTGGACAAACTGGAACATCCTATGCCATCACCTTCCTTGGAAATATGGGAATATCCTACCCCATCATCTCCTTGGACATAGGGGAACATTCAACCCCATCACTTCCCTTGGACATAGGGTAACTTCCTACCTCAACACTTCCCTTGAACATAGGCGAACTTCCTAAGCAATCTCCTCCTTTGGACATAGGGGAACATCCTACCCCATCACCTCGCTTGGACATCGGGGAACACCCCACCTCAGCACAGCCTTTGGACACAGGGGATCATCCCACCGCTTAACCTCCTTTGGACATAGAGGAACATCCTACCCCATCAGATTCCTTGGAAATACGGGAATATCCTACCCCATCACCTCCTTTGGACATAGGGGAAAGTCCTACCCGATCACCTCCCTTGGAAATAGGGGAACACGCTACCGCATCACCTTCCTTGGACATAGGGGATCATCCTGCCCCATCACGTCCCTTGGACATAGGGCGTCATCCTACCACTTAATCTCCTTTGCACATACTGGTACATCCTATGCCATCACCTTCCTTGGAAATATGGGAATATCCTACCCCATCATCTCCTTGGACATAGGGAAACATCCTACCCCATCACCTCCTTTGGACATGGGGGATCCTCCTACCGCAACACTTCCCTTGCACGAAGGGAAGCTTCCTACCCAATCACCTCCTTTGGACAAGAGGAACAGCCTAACCCATCACCTCCCTTGGATATAGGGGAACATCCTACCCCATCACCTCCTTTGGACATAGAGAAATTTCTTACAGCATCACCTCCCTTGGACATAAGGGAACATCCTACCCCATCATCTTCCTTAGACATAGGGGAAATTTCTAACCCATTACCTCCTTTGGACATGGAGGATCATCCTATCCCTAAAACTCCCTTGGACATAGGGGAACTTCCTACCCCATCACCTCCCTTGCACATAGCGAACTTCCTACCTCATCACATCCCTTGGACAGAGGGGAACATCCTACCCCATCACTTCCCTTGGACATAGGGTAACTTCCTACCTCAACACTTCCCTTGAACATAGGCGAACTTCCTAAGCAATCTCCTCCTTTGGACATAGGGGAACATCCTACCCCATCACCTCGCTTGGACATCGGGGAACACCCCACCTCAGCACAGCCTTTGGACACAGGGGATCATCCCACCGCTTAACCTCCTTTGGACATAGAGGAACATCCTACCCCATCAGCTTCCTTGGAAATTGGGGAATATCCTACCCCATGACCTCCCTTGGACATAGGGGAAAGTCCTACCCCATCACCTCACTTGGAAATAGGGGATCCTCCTACTTCAACACTTCCCTCGCACATAGGGGAACTTCCTACCCAATCATCTCCTTTGGACAAGGGGAACAGCCTAACCTATCACCTCCCTTGGATATAGGGGAACATCCTACCCCAGCACATCCCTTGGACACAGGGGATCATCCCACTGCTTAAACTCCTTTGGACCTAGTGGAACATGCTACCCCATCAACTTCCTTGGACATCGGGCAACATTCCACCCCAGCACATCCCTTGGACACAGGGGATCCTCCCACCGCTTAACCTCCTTTGGACATATTGGAATATCCTACCCCATCACCTCCCTTGGACATAGGGGAAAGTCTACCCCATCAACTCCCTTGGAAATAGGGGTACACACTACCGCATCACCTTCCTTGGACATAGGGGGTCATCCTACCCCTTAATCTCCTTTGGACATACTGGAACATCCTATGCCATCACCTTCCTTGGAAATATGGGAATATCCTACCCCATCATCTCCTTGGACATAGGGGAACATTCAACCCCATCACTTCCCTTGGACATAGGGTAACTTCCTACCTCAACACTTCTTTTGAACATAGGCGAACTTCCTAAGCAATCACCTCCTTTGGACATAGGGGAAAATCCTACCCCATCACCTCCCTTGGAAATAGGGGATCCTCCTACCTCAACACTTCCCTCGCACATAGGGGAACTTCCTACCCAATCACCTCCTTTGGACAAGGGGAACAGCCTAACCTATCACCTCCCTTGGATATAGGGGAACATCCTACCCCAGCACATCCCTTGGACACAGGGGATCATCCCACCGCTTAAGCTCCTTTGGACATAGTGGAACATGCTACCCCATCAACTTCCTTGGACATTGGGCAACATCCCACCCCAGCACATCCCTTGGACACAGGGGATCATCCCACTGCTTAACCTGCTTTGGACATAGTGAAACATCCTACCCCATCACCTCCATTGGACATAGAGGAATTTCTTACAGCATCACCTCCCTTGGACATAAGCGAACATCCTACCCCATCATCTTCCTTAGACATAGGGGAAATTTCTAACCCATTACCTCCTTTGGACATGGAGGATCATCCTATCCCTAAAACTCCCTTGGACATAGGGGAACATCCTACCCCATCCCCTCCCTTTCACATAGCGAACTTCCTACCTCATCACATCCCTTGGACAGAGGGGAACATCCTACCCCATCGCTTCCCTTGGACATAGGGGAACATCCCACCCCTTAACCTCCTTTGGACATAGAGGAACATCCTACCCCATCAGCTTCCTTGGAAATAGGGGAATATCCTACCCCATCACCTCCCTTGGACATAGGGGAAAGTCCTACCCCATCACCTCCCTTGGAAATAGGGGAACACGCTACCGCATCACCTTCCTTGGACATAGGGGATCATCCTGTCCCATCACTTCCCTTGGACATAGGGGGTCATCCTTCCCCTTAATCTCCTTTGCACATACTGGAACATCCTATGCCATCACCTTCCTTGGAAATATGGGAATATCCTACCCCATCATCTCCTTTGGACATGGGGTTCCTCCTACCGCAACACTTCCCTTGCACGAAGGGAAGCTTCCTACCCAATCACCTCCTATGGACACAGGGGAACATCCTACCCCATCACCTCCCTTGGACATAGGATAACTTCCTACCCAATCACCTCCTTTGGACAAGAGGAACAGCCTAACCCATCACCTCCCTTGGATATAGGGTAACTTCCTACCCCATCACTTCCCTTGCACATAGGGGAACTTCCTACACAATGACATCCTTTGGACATAGGGGATCTTCCTACCCCATCACATCCCTTGGACATAGTGAAACATCCTACCCCATCACCTCCATTGGATATAGGGGAATTTCTTACAGCATCACCTCCCTTGGACATAAGGGAACATCCTACCCCATCATCTTCCTTAGACATAGAGGAAATTTCTACCCCATTACCTCCTTTGGACATGGAGGATCATCCTATCCCTAAAACTCCCTTGGACATAGGGGAACATCCTACCCCATCCCCTCCCTTTCACATAGCGAACTTCCTACCTCATCACATCCCTTGGACAGAGGGGAACATCCTACCCCATCACTTCCCTTGGACATAGGGGAACATCCCACCCCTTAACCTCCTTTGGACATAGAGGAACATCCTACCCCATCAGCTTCCTTGGAAATACGGGAATATCCTACCCAATCACCTCCTTTGGACATAGGGGAAAGTCCTACCCCATCACCTCCCTTGGAAATAGGGGAACACGCTACCGCATCACCTTCCTTGGACAAATGGGAACATCCGAACCCATTACTCCCCTTCGACATAGGGTAACATGCTACCCCATCACTTCCCTTGGACAAATGGGAACATCCGAACCCATTACTCCCCTTCGACATAGGGTAACATGCTACCCCATCACTTCCCTTGGACAAATGGGAACATCCGAACCCATTACTCCCCTTCGACATAGGGTAACATGCTACCCCATCACATCTCTTGGACGTAGGGGAAATTTCTACTCCATCACCTCCTTTGGACAGAGGGGAGCATCCATTCCCATGACCTCCTTTGGACATAGGGGAGCATCCAACCCCATCACATCCCTTGGACAGAGGGGAACATCCTACCCCATCACTTCCCTTGGAGAAAGTGGAACATCCATCCCCATCACCTCCTTTGGACATAAGGGAATTTCCTACTCCATCAACACCCTTGGACATAGGGGAACACCCTACCGCATCACCTTCCTTGGACATAGGGAATCATCCTGCCCCATCACTTCCCTTTGACATAGGGGGTCATCCTACCCCTTAACCTCCTTTGGACATAATGGAACAGCCTATACCATCACCTTCCTTGGAAATATGGGAATTTCCTACCCCATCATCTCCTTGGACATAGGGGAACATCCTACCCCATCACCTCCTTTGGACATGGGGATCCTCCTACCCTAACACTTCCCTTGCACGTAGGGGAACTTCCTACCCAATCACCTCCTTTGGACAAGGGGAACAGCCTAACCCATCACCTCCCTTGGATATAGGGGAACATCCCTCCCCAGCACATCCCTTGGACACAGGGGATCATCCCACCGCTTAACCTCCTTTGGACATAGTGGAACATCGCACCCCATCACTTCCCGTGCACATAGGGGATCTTCCTACCCAATCACATCCTTTGGACATAGGGGAACATCCTACCCCATTACCTCTCTTGGACACAGGGGAAATTTCTACACCATCACCACCTGTGGACATAGGGGAACACCCTACCACATCACCTCCTTTGGGCATAGGGGAGCATCCAACCCCATCACTTCCCTTGGACATAGGGGGTCATCCCACCCCTTAATCTCCTTTGGACTTAGTGGAACATCCTATGCCATCACCTTCCTTGGAAATATGGGAATATCCTACCCCATCATCTCCTTGGACATGGGGGAACATCCTTCCCCATCACCTCCTTTGGACATAGGGGATCCTCCTATCCCAACACTTCCCTTGAACATAGGGGAACTTCCTAAGCAATCACCTCCTTTGGACATAGGGGAACATCCTACCTCATCACCTCACTTGCACATAGGGGAACTTCCTACCCAATGACATCCTTTGGACATAGTGGAACTTCCAACCCCATCACTTCCTTTGCAGAAAGTGGAACTTCCTACCCCATCACCTCCTATGGACACAGGGGAACATCCTACTCCATCACCTACCTTGGACATAGGGTAACTTCCTACCTCAACACTTCCCTTGCACATAGGGGAACATACTACCCCATCACTTCCCTTGCACATAGGGGAAATTTCTACCCCATCACTTCCTTTTGACATAGGGAACATTCTACGTCATTACTTACCTTGGACATATTGGAATTTCCTACCCCATCACTTCCCTTGGACATAGGGGAACATCCTACCCCATCACTTCCCTTGGACATAGGGGAACATCCTACCCCATCACTTCCCTTGGACATAGGGGAACATCCCACCTCATCACTTCCCTTGGACATGCAGGAACATCCTACCCCATCACTTCCCTGGACATAGGGAAACATCCTACCCCATCACTTCCCTTGGACCAAGTATAACATCCTACCCCATCACTTCCCTCGTACATAGGGAAATTCCTGCCCCATCACTTCCCTCATACATAGGGGAACATCCTTCCCCATCACTTCCCGTGTACAATAAACACCATTCCGGCTTGGACTTTTATCATTATTCTTTCCCTATCTCTGGTTCAAATGCCTGGAACTGTATATACTTGCATCGATATGGGAGTTCATTAAACATAAAATATCGGATAGTACAGCACACTACAGGCCATTCAGCAGATGATGTTGCACTTACCTCTTCACCTACGTTAGCTTCAATCTAGCCCTTCGTCCTACAAAATCTTCCACTTTCTCTATAATCGGTGTGCTTTTCTGAGAGTTTCTTAAATGCTGCTAGAGTAGGGATTCCCAACCTGGGCTCCATGGACCCCTTGGTTAATGATAGGGATCCATGATATAAAAAATGCTGAGAACCCCTACCTGAGAGTGTCTGCCTCTGGCACCACCCCTGACAGGGCATTCCATGCACCCACACACTCTGTAAAGAACTTACAACTTCCCCTATACTTTTATTCAATTAACTTAGCCGAGGAGTTCCCAACCTTTTTTATGCCATGGACCTCTACCATTAACTGAGGGGATGCAAACCCCAGGCTTAAACCTTGCATTAGGCACGTCCACCCTGAGAATAGGTCTCTTGCTATCCACTCGTTTTATGCCTCTTATCCATATAGTATACCTCTATCAAGTCACCTATCATCACTCAAAAGAGAAGAGCCCTAATTTGTCCAATCTATCTTCACAAGACATACCCTGCAGTGAGGCAGCATCCAATAAAAATCTCTTCTGCACTCTCTCTAAAGCTTCCATATTCCTCCGATAATGAGGCAACCAGAACTGAACACTATATTCCAAGTGTGGTCTAATCAGGGTTTTGTCGAGTTCTTGAATTCAATCACAGACTAGTGAAGGCCAACACACCAGACACCTTAACACTTCAGACCATTTCGTCTACGATCTCAAGTATTGTAATTAAATGGTTATTGATGCACAAATCCTATAATTTTGCCGCTACAGATGCTTAATTATTAAAAATATAACGTATCTTTAGACTACATTGGCGTTGGTTAGAGAACTTGAATTGCTCCCTTAACATCTGTATTTAAAGCACACAAACTGAGGCTTTATAAGGCATTAGTTTTACCGCAGTAGGAGTATTGTGAGCAGTTTTAGACCCCTTATCTAAGAAAAGGTTTGCTGGCATTGGAGAGGGTCCAAAAGAGTTCCACGAGCATTATTCTGGGTGTGAAAGGGTTAATGAATGAGGCGTGTTTGATGGCTCTAGGTCTGTACTCACTGGATTTTAGAAGAATGAGGGGAGAGTTCATTGAAACCTATCGAAAATTGAAAGGCTTCAATAGAGAGAATGTAGAGACGATGCTTCCTATAATGGGGGAGTCTAGGAGCAAAGGATTGGTGATAACATATTCTCTTTGCTGACGGTCAACACTGATGCACCTCAGGGATGTGTGCTTAGCCCACTGCTCTACTCTCTGTATATACATGACTGTGTGGCGAGGCATTGCTCAAATACCATAGAAAAATTTGCTGACAATACAACCATTGTTGGTAGAATCTCAGGTGGTGACAAGAGGGTGTACAGGAGTGAGATATGCCAACTAGTGGAGTGGAGCCACAGCAACAACCTGGTACTCAATGTCAGTAAGACAGAAGAGCTGATTGTGGACTTCAGGAAAGGTAAGACGAAGGAACTCATACCAATCCTCAAAGGGACTAGAAGTGGAGGGAGTGAGTAGTTTCAAGTTCCTGGGTGTCAAGATCTCTGAGGAGCTAACCTGGTCCCAACACATTGATGTAGTCATAATGAAGGCAAGACAGCAGCTATACTTTATTAGGAGATTGAAGAGATTTGGCATGTCAACAAATACACTCAAAATCTTATATAGTTGCACTGTGGAGAGCATTCTGACAGGCTGCATCACTGTCTGGTATGGAGGGGCTACTGCACAGGACCGAAAGAAGCTGCAGAAGGTTGTAAATCTAGTCAGCTCCATCTTGGGTACTAGCCTACAAAGTACCCATGACATCTTCAGGGAGTGGTGTCTCAGAAAGGCAGCGTCCATTATTAAGGACCTCCAGCACCTAGGGCATGCCCTTTTCTCACTGTTACCATCAGGTAGGAGGTACAGAAGCCTAAAGGCACACACTCAGTGATTCAGGAACAGCTTCTTCCCCTCTGCTATCTGATTCCTGAATGGACTTTGAAGCTTTGGACACTACCTCACTGTTTTCAATATGCAGTATTTCTGTTTTCACAATTCAATATACGTAATTGATTTACTTGTTTATTTATTATGTTTTATTTTATTTTTTTCTCTCTCTCTGATAGACTGTGTATTGCATTGAACTGCTGCTACTAAGTTAACAGATTTCACAGCACATGCCAGTGATAATAAACCTGATTCTGATTCGGACATAAGTCTCTAGACATTTGATAATTACACTACAAGATAATAATACAACCAATTAGAGAGTCGTAGTCACAGAACAACAAGCACAGATACACGTTCTTCGGGCCAACAAGTCCACGTTGATCATGTTGTTCACTTAATTTCCTATTTTCGGCCCATATCTCTCCAGGCTTCTTCCGTCCATGTAACTATGCAAATGGTTCTGAAATGATACTATTTTATTTGGGTCAACCACTTCCTCTGGCAGCTTGTTCCATACACTCACCACCCCCTTCATGTAAAAGTTGCCCCTCACATCCCATTTAAAATTTTCCCTTCTCACCCTAAATCCCTGGTTTTGGATTCCACCACCTTGGGGAAAAGATTGTTGATGCTCATCTTGCCTTCCATAATCTTAAACACTTCTATAAAGTTTCTTTTAATTAAATTCTTCTAAAAGCAAATGGATATTTTCTTAATCTTGCAACGGAATTTTTACCAATTAATATATTTCCCAACTGGGAAATAAATTTTACCAATTTTACCAATTAATATATTTCCCAACAGACAGGGTGGAGGGCACAACGAGAGCCTATGGTAGAGGTTTTGCTGGCTGCTCACTTTGCAGAACCTACTCTTTCCTTGGCATTACAGGAGCTGCAAAGAGTCATCAGGACTGGCACAGAGGCTGCTGAGCGAGCCGCCAGCTGGTCATGGATCAAGAGGCGTGAGCTATGGATCAGTGCTGCTGGGACACAACCCTGGTCGGGTCACCTGAGTGAGAGTGTCTGATTTTGAAAGACCCAGAACACCCGATGACCGCAGTAACAATGTATCCCAGCACATCTTAGGATGTATCCTAGCATTATTGTCAAAGTACATATATCTTACAATATACTACCCTTAAATTCATTGTCGTGCAGGCACTTACAGGAAAAAGAAGTACAATAGTATTGATGGAAGACTATGCATAAAGACTAAAAAACAACCAGTGTGCAAAAGAAGGGAAACTGTACAAATAAAAAAAAAATGAGAAATGAGTTGTATAGAGTTCTTGAGAGTGGGTCTATAGGTTATAGAATCAGTTCAGAGTAATGGTGATTGAAGTTATCCATATTGCTCCAGTAGCAAGATAGTTGTAGGGTAGTAACTGTTCCTGAACCTGATGGTGTGGGTCTTTAGGTTTCTGGACTTCCTGCCCAAAGGTAGTAGTGAAAACTGGGCATAGCCTAAAAAACTGGGAATAGAGGGATAGCTAGAGTTTAGGATGGTGGTGAATATTGGTAGCACAGGTTGAAGTGTTTGATGTTGCAGTGTTACGTACCCTGTAACTGGGTGTCTGACCAGCAGAGAAAGAAGAATCCGTTGGAGTCTGGTGGTACTGTATTCAAAAGTGTTTATTAGTAAAATGAGCAAATCAATACCAATAATGCAAATAAATATATAACACACATTAGCAATAATAAACATAAAAGTGTAGGAATAATAATAAATAATAATAAACAAGCTCTATCAATGTCTAGGGGAAACTGAATTGTCATAGAAAAGTATAAAGTTCAGTTCAGTTCATGAGTACGGAGAAATGTTAATGGGCAAAATGGTAGAAGATAAATAACCCTTGCAGAAGTTATAATACAGTAAATCAACAAGTCTCTCTCCCCTCTCTTATCTGTAGCAGAAGTTCTTGCATGTTTTTTATCTCCCTCTCTCATGAGCAGCATAGCAACAGTAATGGCTCATGATTCGCGGGAGGGGGATGGGTAACTGCACCCCATTGTCCATCAGAACTGTTCATCACTCATAACGGCAGTGAGCTTGGCGATTAGCTGCAGACATTTCATCCTCAGTGTGCAGTTGTTGGTCTTTTTCTCTGGGAGCTTACGTTTATATAGGCTCCTGTTTAATTGCCTCCGCTCTGATGGGTACCTTTTCTGTCAACCTTTGAATTCTATTGGCTCAAGTTTATTTGGCTCTTGGGGCTCATAGAGTATGATTATTTTGATGTTTGTTTACAGTTATCATTAGAAAATTATGCTTCTAAAAATTCTTATGCCTGTTTATGGTTGCCTATGCCAGAACACCTGCAGTGACCAGTTAAAGTGGTGTCATTCTCGGTCTTTATATATTGAGATCAGCAACAGTGCATCACGTCTGCCAGTTTGTGATCCTGTAAACAAGTTGGTGGCTCGGGTGTTTTTTGATGCATGAGACAAATGCTCTAGCAATTGGAAAATTTTATGCTGCTCATGGAACTTTCATTCATACTGCTGTCAAGTTAATTTTAACAGCCTTGGCACAGGAACTAAGTTTCACAGAGCATAGTTAAAATAGCATCAGGGTCGTAGTGACATCAGGAAAACTATTCCCGATCTGAAAACTTTGCTCAGCAACTTAATTGACCTAGAATGTGGTTGCAGGATGGAATGGAACCACTGAGTGCTTTTAGGGCATTTATAACCTTGTTCTGTTGGGACTTACAATTGTCCCTAAAATAAGAAATAATGTTCATTAAGCATTGAAAAAAAATTGATTGGTATTTCAGGAGAGGCCTGATTATTATCATTCATTTTATTTGACACTCAGAGGTGTCACATATTTGCCCACGTCCAACCTTTCTCTCTTAAAGGTGCTAGTTCAAACATTTAAGTTATTTTCATTACCATAAGACTATACCTGCCCATACCTGAGTCTTGAATACTTTATGAGATTAGAAAATGGCAATTAATTTGCAACATGCATGGAGGCTTCGAAGAACATTAACTCAGCGGCCACTTTATTAAGTACATATGTGCACCTGCATGTTAACGCAAATATTAAATCAACCAATCAAGTGTCAGCATCTTAATGCTTAAAAGCATCTGGACATGGTCAAGAAGTTCAGTTGTTGTTCAGACGAAACATCAGAATGGGGAAGAAATATGACCTATGTGACTTTGGTCATTGGTGCTAGATGGGGTGGTTTGAGTATCACAGAATCTGCTGATCTTCTGAGATTTTAATGCACAACAGTCTTCAGATTTTACAGAAAAACAAAATATATCCAGTGAGAGGCATTTAAGTCGATGAAAGTGGCTTAATAATGACAGTTCAGAACAGAATGGCCAGACTGGTTCAAGTTGACAGGGGGGGGTGATAGTAACTCAAATAGCCACACTTTGGTACAGTGATATGTAGAAGGACATCTCTAAATGCATAACACATTGAACTTTGAAGAGGATGGGCTACAGCAGCAGAAGGCCATGAACAGACATGTGTGTAATTATGTCAGAATTGTAATGGCATAATCATAAGACATAACCCTGTTTGAATTTCAGGGAGGATTGGATAAATGGAACTGTTATGAATAAGTATGGTTGAGAAGGATATGGGCAAACCAATTTCAAATATGACTAGCTTAGGAGTATACCTTGATTGGCATGGATATGTTGGCTGAGAGGCCTGTTTCTGTGCTACACTACTCTATTTGAAGACATTAAGAAGCCTGGGCCTCTGGAATTCCCTTCCTCATGAATGGACCATATTGATCAATCATAATATTTCCAACTCACTGATCATCAACATAGTAAGATGAATTTCACTATATGTTTCAATGTACATGTGACAAATATAGGTATAATATTAAATCTGGAAAAAAACAGTACACCTTATCTCCCTGTTCTGTCTTCTTTACACCCATGAATGTGCAGTTGAGGGCAGCTTCAATACCATCAATATGACAATATCACCTAAGTTAGCTGAATCACAGTTGCTGAATCAAGCAGGACTGAGATAGAACACCCGGTTGAGTAGTGCTGCAACAATAATCTCTTAGCCTCAACGAAATCAAATAACTCATCTTCGAATTTTTGGGTGGTGGGGTGGAGATATGTCTCTACTAAATGAGGTGTAAGGCACTCCTTCCCTCCACTAGCCTGCAGGTCACCCTTGGACAAGGTGTAGAACCTGCTTAGCCACCACCCCCCCCCACCCCCCACGATTAGGGTCGTGTGAAGCCATTGGAGCAGGTGGTGGATGATTGTATCAGCAGCCGGTACATATCACACGTCCTGGTTATGCGGTCACTCAAAAAAAGGGATCGATTGAGTGGACAGTCAGAGAATATTCCACGGATGTAAATCGCATAATTTTACAGAGTTTGGAGGAATGTTTATGAGACCTGTCAGGGGTACGTGTTTTTTTTTACAGAATGGTGAGTGCATGGAGCACCCTGTCAGGAGAGGTCATGGAGGCAGATACATTAGGGATATTTTAGAAACTTGTAGATGGGCATATAGATCATAGACAGATGGAAGGCTAGTTAGGAGGGAAGAGCTAGAGTGATCATTGAGTAGGTTAAAAAGGTCAGTACAACATTGGTGGGCTGAAGGGCCTGTAATGTGCTGTAGTGTTCTAGTTCTAGATATTCTTTTCCTGATCTGACCTGCAAGCTCTAATTGCACCTCAGCAACAGAAAACTATGTAAGACTTACCAACAATTGCTTCTTATTGTGATCATGCACTAATGTCTTTTTAGCACAGATTCTTTTCTTCTTTGTCTTGTATAAGTTATATTTTGAATTTATATTCTGTGTGTTGTCTGAATCCATATGCCTGTCATCCTGCTGCTCATTGTATCTCATTGTACTTCATTGTATCTCATACGTGTGCATAGGGCAATAAACACAACTTGACTTTAATTCAATTCAGATTAAATTGTGTTTAATTGTCATTCAACCATACATGAGTACTCATGAATATAGCCAAATGAAACAGTGTGACTCTGGGGCCAAGGTGCAAAATACAGTACCAACAGCCATACATGGCACAAAGCACACACACGATAGCAAGCAGAAGTCATATCATGATCACACAATAAGAGTCCTAAACTGGCATATCAAACATGGGGGGGGGCAGCACCAACTCCATCATGGACCAACTTGCATCATTGAACCTTGAGACCACAAATTCAAAATCAGCTCCAAGGATTTGAATATCAAATCTCAGCTCAGCTCCAGCAGAGTGATGATTTGGAGCTTCACTTACCAAACCAAAGGATGTTAACAAATTGCGTGAAAAGGCCCGTTTATCTCCCTTGTCCAGGCTATTACTTATCACTCAAAAACCATTGCCAAAACAAACAACACACACAAAATACTGGAAGAACGCAGCAGGCCAGGGAGCCGCTATGGAAAAAAGTAAACAGACAGGATGTTTCATACAAGACCCTTCAGCAGGGCTGGAGAAAAAAAAAGAGAAGTCAGAGTTAGAGAGCAGGGGAGGAGGAGGATGGGGACGAGATGATAGGTGAAATGGGGTGGGGGGTAAAGTAAAGAGCTGGGAAGCTGGTGAAAGAGATACAAGGCTGGAGAAGGGGTTAATTTAATAGGAGAGGACAGAAGGCCATGAAGAAAGAAAAAGGGGGAGGAGCACCAGAGAGAGGCAATGGGAAGGCAATGAGATAAGGTAAGAAAGAGAAAAGGGGGATAGGGAATAGAGGCGGGGGAGGGGGGAGGGGCATTACCGGAAGTTTGAGAAATCGATATTCATGCCATCAGGTTGGAGGCTACCCAGACCGAATATAGATGTTGCTCCTGTAATCTGAGTGGGGCCTCATCGCGACAGTAGAGGAGGCCATGGATAGACATGTTGGAATGGGAATGGGAAGTGGAATTAAAATGGGTGGCCACTGGGAGATCCCACTTGTTCTAAATGCTCAGCTTAGTGCTCTCCCCATCTAAGTCGTGTCTCACCGATATACAACAGGCCTCTCCGGGAGCACTGGATACAGTACAATATACAGGACTGACACTAACTTACTGCCCTCTGCTGTGCCTGTTGTCTTGTTTATTACAATGCCTGCACTGTTTTGTGCACTTCATCCAGTCCTGGGAAGGTCTGTGGCCTAGTGTAGTTTTTTCTGTGTTGTTTTTACGTAGTTCAGTGTAGTTTTTGTATTGTTTCATATAGCAACATGGTCCTGAAAAATGTCTCGTTTTTACCGTGTACTGTACCAGCAGTTATGGTCGAAATGACAATAAAAATGTGACTTGACTTGAGTATCCCAAACAGACTCAGGGGGGAAATGTCGCCTCACCTGCAAGGACTGTTTGGGGCCCTGAATGGTAGTGAGGGCGGAGGTGTAGGGGTGGGTATAGCACTCGTTCCACTTGCAAGGATAAGTGCTAGGACGGACGCTGGTGGGGTGGCATGAGGGCAGATTTGTGCGAAGTGACTGATCAGCCCCCGCGTCCAGCACGGTAATTCTCGGTCATTACCGCCATCTCCACCACCAAACTCACCTTACCGTGCTCTTTTCCACAGATGCCGCCTGAGCTGCTGAGTCCCTCCAACAATTTGTTGCTTGGATGTCCGGCATTTGCCGATGGTCTTGTTTGGAATTTATCATGGTTGTGTTCGTGCTGTCTTGCCGCGGGCAAGATTGTTGTTCTCTTTGTCCACAAGTCAACAGTAACTACACTTAACAAAAAAATATACGACATTGAGCTGTGTATTGATTACGACTTCCCGGGAACCTGTGATATACGTTTTGAAATTGTGGAACGTGACAGTGGCTGGCAAAACCAGCGGTTATTGTCCATGTCTTATTACCTTCCGTAGATGAAGCTGAGCGTCCTGCTTGAATTGTTGTGGTCCTGCTGGTGAAAGTTCTCTCAGGGTGCTATTTTTTTTAGAAATACAACGAGGAAATGGTTCTTCCCGATCAACGAGCCGCACCACGCCGCCCAGCAAACCACCTGTTTAACCCTAATCTCATCACGGTTCAAAAATATACTTTATTCAGAAATATTACAAAATAAAATTATTTACAAAAAGCCATTCGTTGACTTTCAGTCCTGATACAAAATAAAGATGTTTACGAAAAAAAAATCATTCGTTGACTCTGAAACCTTAGTCAAGAATAAAATCTATTTACAATAAAACCTGGCGTTGACTCTCACTGCTTTACGATCTTTACCTTTCCGCATTTCCAGCCACTCCTGTGGAACGATGTTGATTCATCTATCCACACCGCTGATGAGGGGTATTCTCCTCCCCACCCGACCCCTCCCACTCCCGCGGGTGTTTGGGGTGGAGGAGGAGACCGGACCACCCGGAGGGAACCCATCCCCCGGCTACGCTACCGTGGCGCCCTGCAGGGGTCGGGTAAGACGTTGAAATGTTTTGTCAACGTAACAAGGAAGGACTGATTACCCCGTTGTAGACGTCTGATATCTGAAATAACAAAATAAAATCTTGGTAAAACTCAGCAGGTCGGGAAATAGCAGCAGAGGACAACCACGATCTCCTCTCAATTCGCGGAGCCTTCTTTCGGAACGAAGATTGGGAAAAAAAAGAAGCACGTGATACAAACATTGCGAGTTCACAGAGAGTAAACCGAGGGAGGGAGGGAGAGAGAGAGAGAGAGGGGAAGAGCTTTGCTGAACTTTGTGGAACACAAAAGTCACTGCCCCTGAACTACGAGAACGGGCTCTCGCTCTTTCCGGCTCCTTGCGTGCTTTAAAGGCTCCCCGCGCCGAGAACTGCGAGCACACCGAGGCTGCCGATGGCTCTCAGCGGCAAAGTCGCGCTGGTGACAGGAGCGGCGCAGGGGATCGGCAGGGCGTTCAGTGAAGAGCTGCTCCGGCAGGGCTGTAAGGTACCGGCGGGGATGCTGACCCCCTTCCACTCACATTGTGGCACTCCATTTGCCTTCTATTCTCCCTCCCTCCCTCCCTCCCTCTCTCCACTGCGCCGCGCTTCCCCTCTGTACACGACCGCTCTCTGCACATTTCTCCAGTGTTCCTCCTTATCCCTTCTGTTCTTTTTCTCCATTCGTCCCCATCTTCACTGCATCCTTCCTCTCCTCTTGCTCCATTCCTTCTCCTTCCCTCTGGTCTTTTCCCTCATCCCTTCATTCTTTCACAACATTCCCGATTCACCCATTCCCCTTCCGTTTCTTCTGCATTCCCCCTAAACATGCTCTCTCATTCCTTCTCTGTGTTCCCTCTGTAGTTACACCTTCATTCCCTCCTTTTCTTTCTCTGGCCTCTCAGCTTATTTTTTCCCTCTTCCTCCCCCCTTTTTTTAATTCTCACCATTTATTGCCTCTGTTGTGTGACTGTTTCCCTCACCCCACTGTTCTTTTCTCCTCTACTCCTACTGTGCTCTCTCCCCATCCTTCCTCTCTTCTCTGTCCACCTATCCCGCCCCCCCCCACCATCACACCCTTTCACCTCTGCACTGCCGCTCTCTGCCCACTCGTTCTACACTCCTTCATCCTTATTTTGACCGTCTCCTCCATCCCCCCCCCCCCACCCCCGTCCTCTCCGTTGTCCTGTTCGCTCCTCGCTTTTCCACTCATTCACTGCCTTCACCCTCCTGTCCCAAATCCCAGGTCGTTCTCCTGGATGTGAACGCAGCTGCCGGTGAATCCTGTAAGAGTGAATTGGATACGGAATTTGATAGTTGCAGCACTTTGTTCATTGCCTGTGACGTGGGATCTGAAGAACAGTTGAAATGTAAGTGGTGAAGGGGGACATCTGGACCTCTTTGATAATACAGTGGATTCTGGTTAATTGCAACACTGGAACCCGTATATTTTTGCCTAATTAAGTGGCTGACATTTCAGAGAAATAGTTAAAAACGTATTTTTTTTAAAAAAATAAACTGAGTGACATATTTAAATAGAATGCAGAAACAATTAGAACACTATCAATACTACTACAGTGTACGAGTTCCTAGTAGTTGGTTTGGGGGGGTTGTTCATCATATTTGATGATGGCAAGAAGCTGTGCGGGAAGGTTCTTAAAGTGGAAAGTCCACTTCACCCTCTCGACCTCAGAGGTCCAGGTTCAGTGGTAAGATGGTTGTCACAACTGGGATCCATAGTTGCAGTGGTTGACCATGGCTACTTCCGTGCCCCCCCCCCCCCCACCGTACACTTCCATCTCCAGAGCTTTCCTGGTCGTTGGGTCTCACTGAAGGTCTCATTTGCCCAGTGTGCCAGAGCTGACTTCACATCCTGGGACAGGCATGTCACGATCCCGCTGATGGCGACCCTCACCCAGTTTAACACACTTTATGAATTGGTGTACCAGGGTGTGCCCCTGTTGCATGCAAACAGCGCTTTGGAGCCACGGGAGCTGCTGTGTTCATTTGACTGACTATAAATGAACAAAATCAGTGCAGACACCTAGTGTAGATAATCGACTGTCTTCAGACAATTTTTGATAATTGCATCCTCCAAATCTTCATTTTAATTGTAACATTCAACATGATTGTCGATACCTTCAAATTCTTTGTAGTGCCTGACTTGTTGAAATAGTGAAACCGTTTTACTTTCACTCCTGGCCGTATTTGGCATCTCCAAGCCTGAGTGCTTGAAATCGCAGTGAGCAAAACAGTTCCGAATTGTTTTCCTGCCTATTTTACTTTTCAAACAGAAGCATACGCAACGGATGCTATTTAAAAACTGTTTGCTCAAAGCACGGTCTAACAATTGCACACAACTGACGCTAGTTAGAAACTGTTCAGCAAGTTCCGCTTAAACGGCATAGTGTTCCAAGTAAATGAAGAGAATCTCAGCTATTTCCTCAATTAGTTTTTGTTCTTTTAAGAGTTATCATGAATAAGCAGCTGCCCTCATTAACCAATGGCCCAGTTAACCGAAATCCTCTATAATTCTAACTTTCACATAGCCTGAAGCAAGTAGGAAAGACAGGTTGAATCTTAATTTGATCAGTAACACAGTGTAATCAATTGGAGATATCTGCAGGTTAATAATTGCAACAGTGCAGCATGTATGTAATTTCAGTAAATGTCAAGTACATGCTGACGCACCCACACACACCTCTTGTATTAATATTTGCCCAAAGTATTTTCTGATGCATACTTAGACTTGTACCAAACAATCCTGATGATGTTAATTTTCTTACATCATTTAAACTCTTCATGACTTGAACTGTAGGTAAAATATTGAATGATATGGCTCAGGAACAGATCTTTCAGACTACATCTGTGGCAAAACGATGCCAAATGGAACCAAATCTGCCTTCACATGATCTATATTCTTCCATTTCCTGTAGTTTCATGCGTCTGCCTAGCAGCCTCCTAATGGACCTGATTCTATCGGCTGCACTTCCATCCCTGGCAGCTCATTCCAGGGGCCCAGCCCTCTCTCTGGGTAAAACATGCCCACACATCTCCTTTATGTGCACCTTCTCTAGTATT
The DNA here is from genome assembly GCF_030144855.1 of Hypanus sabinus. NCBI lineage: Eukaryota > Metazoa > Chordata > Chondrichthyes > Myliobatiformes > Dasyatidae > Hypanus > Hypanus sabinus. Next base: position 21,003,786 of record NC_082712.1, on the reverse strand, counting down.
CTACCCTAGGAAGATTATTTTAATGACTTCCATACACGGGTTTACATTGTACTGCTGCCGTAAAACAAATTTCATGCTGTTTAATCAGTGACAATAAAGTTGATTGTTTTCCTCAATATTTTTACATAATGTTTAGCACGGTAAAATTAGCATTTTCTTCTCCTCAATAGATCAGGGCACACCCCACCCGCTCTGCAAGTAAGAAGCATGTAGATCCAAACTCGCATTGTCAGGCTGCTAAATGTGATGAACCAATCTTTGTCAAATGGGATAAGTCTAGATGAGTGCTCGATGGTCAACGTGGACTGGGGGGCCTGTTTCCATGTTGTTCTACTCCATGATTTTATAGCACATAGATCAGCACAGGCTCTTCAGCCCCTGATGTCGTGCTGACCTTTTACCCTACACCAAGGTCAAGACATACCCTTCCATTTTTCTTTCATCCATGCGCCTTCCTAACAGACTCGTATATGTCCCTAATTATCTGCCTCTACGACTACTTGCAGCACGTTCCAAGTAGCTATCATTTTCTGTGTGTTTTAAAAAAAAACTCGATCTCTGGCACTCCCCCCCCCACCCCCCACACTTTCCTCCAAACATCTTCCAAGTTATGCCCTCTCAAATTAGCCATTTCTGCCCTAGGGAAAAGTGTCTAGCTATTTACTCATTCTATTCTTATGGTCTCCTACACTTCTGTCACCACCCTCTACTTCAAAGAAACAACCTCAGCTCACTTAACCTGTCCTCATAAGACATGTTCTCTAATCCGGGTAAATCTCCTCCGCACCCTCTCTAAAGCTTGCACGTCTTTACTGTAATGAGGTGAACAGAGTGGATCACAATACTTCATATGTGGTCTAACCAGAGTTCAGAATCCAAATATTGCTGGAGTATGTGGTAAAATGTGTTTTTACAGCAGCAGTGCAATGCAGTACATAATAAAAACATGAATTACTGTGAACATATATCGATAATAATTAAATAAGTAATGCAAAAAAAAAAGTAGTGATGTAGTGTTCATGAGTTCAATATCCATTCAGAAATTGTATGGCAGAGGAGAAAAAGCTGTTCCTGAATGGTTGAGTGTGTGCCTTCAGTCTCCTGTACCTCCTTCCTGATGGTAGCAATGAGAAGAGGGCACGTCCTGGGAGGTGGGAGTCTTATAGAGCCTCATCATTTCCTCGCAGCTTTTGAACTTAACTCTTCCACCCCCTCACCACTTATGCATTTATATTTATTGTGTTTTTTTATTATGTGTCTTAGTGTGATTTTTTAAAAATATATACACTGCATCAGTTCCGGAGTAGCGATACTGTATTTTGTTCTCCTTTACACTTGTGAACTAGAAATGACATTAAACATTCTTCAATCTTACTATTCTGTGGTTCTATCCCATATTGATTTTTTAGGTGCTTTTACGAAAGCATTTGAATGCTTTGGAAGTCTGGATATATTGTGCAATAATGCTGGAATTAACAATGAGAACAACTGGGAAAAGACGATCAACGTAAATTTGGTAAGAACACAGTGTCCCCATGTTATGCCATTGAAAAAGGTAAAATTGTTTCAAAAATTTTATCAACCACAACAAGCTGCACATTTAATTCCCAGGTTCATTTATTATCAAAGTACGTATCCATATACAATGGCGAGGTTCGTCTTCTGCAGGTAACCACGAAACAAAGAAAGAACATGCAGGTCATTCAGAGTGTAACATCAAACCCACCCCCCTGCACAAAAAAGAACGGCATCCTGATCTTCAACCTCCAAACCCCACTCCCCCTGCACAAAACAGAGCAAGAACGTTGATTCCAAAACCCCCTTCCCCACAAAAAAACACACCAAAAACATCATCCCCCAAACTCCCACCCCTCGCACTACAAAACAGAAAGGAGCAGGCGAAAAACACAGAATATAAAAACCGCAAGTCTGGAAAAGTCCAGTCTGTAAGCGCAGTAGTCCAATCCATGACACAGAACCACCATCGTCAAAAGAGAGAGCTAAGCAGAGGCCTACCCACCTGCCACAGTGAGCCATACAGCAGTAAGACATGTCATATCCAGTGGATATATTTTGGGAGAGGGGCTGGTGGGGTGGTCTGGGGACTGAAGATGTTGGAGGCAGGATGTCGGTGAGGCTGGAAGAATCCTGAACTGAGGGTTGGAGGTGTGTGCGTATAGATTTGTTTTGCAGCTGCTGGCCTGTGGCTGTTTGTGTTGTTGAGCTGAACATCGTGGGCACACTATCTTGATGCCAGAGTGTGCGATGGCCAGCACAGCCTTGGGTTGAACTGGTTGTTTATGCAAATGACGCCTTTCACTATACACTCACTGAGCACTTTATGCGGCACACCTGTTCATTAATGCAAATATCTGATCAACCAATCATATGGTAGCAACTCAGTGCATAAGAGGTTCAGTTGTGGCTCAGACCAAACATTAGAACAGAGAACAAATGTGATCTCAATGACTTTTATTGTGGAGTGATTGTTGGTGCCAGATGGGGCAGTTTGAGCATCTGAGAAGCTCCTGATGTACTGGGATTTTCACACACATCTGTGTCTAGAGTTCACAGGGAATGAACCAAAAAGGGGAAAAAATCCAGTGAGTGGCAGTTTTGTGGGTAAAAACACCTTGTCAATGGGGGGGGGGGGGGGGGGTCGGGGGAAAATTGCCAGACTGGTTCAAGCTGATAGGAAGATGACAGTAAATCAAATTGTCACGATGTGTGCTAGCAATGTATGAATTCAAGTGCAGAAGAAAGACAGACTCCAATGTAGAAATGGCAACAGGAGTTGATAATAATTCCAGAAGAATGCCTAAGGCTCAGCCAAGTGACACTGCAGTGCTAGAATACACGGTTAATGCTACTCAGGAATCCGCTTAAATAATGCAAGTGATGTGACATCTAAGCCTATCAAAATAAACTTGGCAAGCATAAACAGAAAGCAACATGAGGCCGCATTACACATGAGAGAAACACAAGGAACTCTACGCAACTGATGCATTGTTAAAAGAACAATTAACCAATTCAGGTGCTTCTAAAGATCTCGGAGCCCAATGACCTCTGGGTCACTGTACAGGCCGGAAGAACTCATTTTCCAAATTAGCATCTGTTACAACAGTGGTGTGCGGAAGAGCATCTCTGAACACGCAACACATCCAACTGGAGGCAGTGTGGAGTTTGTGCTCAATTGGGAGCCCTCTAGTGTCCAGCTGGCAGAAGGACAGACTCGATTGCCAAGAGCTGTACCAACAATTTGAATGTTAACACAAGCGAATCTGCCGATGCTGGAAATAAACAAAAACACACAATGCTGGCAAAACTCAGCAGGCCAGACAGCATCTATGGGAGGAGGTAGTGACGACGTTTTGGGCAGAAACCCTTCATCGGTAGTGAGAAGGTAGCAACGAGAAGTGCAGGGTGTGGGAACTATAAGTTTGGTGGCTGTGGATGGGAGATCTCCCGAGCTGATGAGATCGGAAATGGTTTGGGAGACAATGGACTGGTGCTCCCTAGTGGGGTCATGGTCCAGGGGTAGATAAGAGGAGGTGTCAGCGAGTTGTCATCGTGCCTCCGCTATATACAGGTTGGTGCGCCAGACAACAACAGCACCCCCCTTATCAGCGGGTTTGATGGTAAAGTTGGGATTGTTGCGGAGGGAATGGAGAGCAGAGCGTTCAGAGTGGGTAAGGTTGGAATTGGAGCAAGGGGTGGTGAAGTCGAGACGGTTAATGTCCCGACGGCAATTAGAGATGAACAGATCCAGGGCAGGTAGAAGTCCTGGGTGGGGAGTCCATGAGGAGGAGGAGGGTTGGAGATGGGAGAATGGGTCATCGGTGGGGGTGGGTGAGTCCCTACCGAAGAAGTGGTCTCAAAGGCGGAGCTGGCGGAAGATGAGCTCCACGTCCTGCCGCACGCGGAACTCACTGAGGTGAGGACGAAGCGGGACAAAGGTGAGGCCCTTACTAAGGACAGAGCGCTCAGCCTCAGAGAGAGGAAGGTCGGAGGGAATGGTGAAGACCCGGCAGGGTTGAGAGCTCTGGTCCGAAGGGGGTGGGAGGCTGGTGGAGCTAGCGGGGAAGGGGTGGGGGTGTTTGAATATTACTCAGAGACTTAAACTATAAATGTGTTTTCTTGAGTATGATGTATGTTTTCTTTTTCTTACTCTTGGATGTATGTTATGCACCTGGGCCCCAGAGGAATGCTGCCTCATTTGACTGTATTCGTGTATGGTCTGAACGATGATTAAACTTAATTTGATCCTTAAAGTGGATGGGCTACAGTAGCAGAAGACCACAGACATTCAGTAGCCACTTTTATTAGGTACTTAAGTGTACACTGACTGTATGTTTCAATGTAAAATATAGAAACATAGAAAACCTACAGTACAATACAGGCCCTTCAGCCCACAAAGCTATGCCAAACGTGTCTTTACCTTAGAAATTACGTCATGTTACACATAGCCCTCTATTTTTCTGAGCTCCACATACCTGTCCAGGAGTCTCTTAAAAGACCCTATCATATCTGCCTCCACCACCATCGCCAGCAGCCCATTCCATGCACTCACCATTCCCTGCATTTATAAAAGAAACTTACCCCTGACATTTCCTCTGTAACTACTTCTAAACACCTTAAAACTGTGACCCCTCGTTCTAGCTATTCCAGCCCTGGGAAAAAGCCTCTGATTATCCACATGATCAATGCCTCTCATCATCTTGTACACCTCTATCAGGTCACCTCTCATCCTCTGTCCCTCCAAGGAGAAAAGGCCGAGTTCACTCAACCTATTCTCATTAGGCATGCTCCCTAATCCAGGCAACATCCTAGTAAATCTCCTCTGCACCCTCTCTAAGGTTTCCACATCCTTCCTGTAGTGAGGCGACCAGAACTGAGCACCTCTTCAAGTGGGGTCTGACCAGGGTCCGATATTGCTGCAACATTAACTCTTGGCTCCTAAGCTCAGTCCCATGATTAATGAAGGCCAATGCACCGTATGCCTTCTTAACCACAGAGTCAACCTGCGCAGCTGCTTTGAGCATCCTATGGAGTCGGACCCCAATATCCCTCTGATCCTCCACACTACCAAGAGTCTTACCATTAATACTATATTCTGTCATCATATTTGACCTACCAAAATGAACCACTTCACACTTATCTGGGTTGAATTCCATCTGCCACTTCTCAGCCCAATTTTGCATTCTATCGATGTCCCACTGTAACCTCTGACAGCCCTCCACATTATCCACAACACCTCCAACCTTTGTGTCATCAGCATATTTACTAACCCATCCATCCACTTCTTCATCCAGGTCATTTATAAACATCACAAAGAGCAGGGGTCCCAGAACAGATCCCTGAGGCACATCACTGGTCACCAACCTCCATGCAGAATATGACCAGTCTACAACCACTCTTTGCCTTCTGTGGGCAAGCCAGTTCTGGATTCACAAAGCAATGTCCCCTTGGATCCCATGCCTCCTTACTTTCTCAATAAGCTTTGCATGGGGTATCTTGTCAAATGCCTTGCTGAAATCCATATACACTACATCTATAGCTCTACCACCATCAATGTATTGTGATAAATATCTGAATCTGACTAAAAAAGACATTTACAGACAAGGTGTGTGTTACATCATTAAAAAATTAATCGAATTGAAGGGATTTCATTGGCCGAGTTCATCAAAGTTTGCAGCATTGTGTGTGTGGCTTGTGTCAACTATCTCATGAGGGCTTTACAACCTGTAACTGTTTTGTTGATAATGCATGGGTTCAGCAGTTAGCACAGCAGCTCCAGGTTCAGTCCTGATCAACTGTTGATTGTGTAGTGTCTGCACATTCTCCATACTTTTTAACTTTAAAGTCAAGTTCTTTTCATTGCCATTCAATTATACACATATACAGCTGAACAAAGCCGTGTTCCTCCGGGGCAAATTATAAATCACATTATCTACAGTAGCACACAGCACACAGGGTCAAAAAAGATAATATTAGCACGTCACTGAGTGACACGCCTGAAGACTGATGTCGCATTTCTACAAGAACAAGCACGTAGGAGTTCCTCATCGCATGCTGGGTCAGTCGTGCTTTAACTCTCATCTGAAGGCATGCTTGTTGGCTGATTGTTGGTAAATCTAATCTTCAGTGTCAGAAAAAGTCAAAGCAGGGATTGTAAGAGGGAATAAGCTGCAGGGCCACTAGAGAGGGTTAGTGGAACTAATAGGGCTGGCGTTGAGCAAATCTATTAAATGTATTCTATTAAACCTTTTGGGACTACAATCGCTGCAATCTGCAGCCTGTAATTTCCCTTTTGAAATTTTGCTTTTGACCTCGCTGAACAACTTGGCATTTTTTTGAGTTATCCTGGAGGATTCAGAGGACTGGGGTTTCAGGAATGCAGGTACAGCCATGGCGGCTATTACCAGAGTGTACTTGAGGCCTGATCGAACCTTTGGGCTGAATCGAAATGGCAAGGCCCAGACCAGGGAGAGTGAAACTTGAACCGATGTTTACTCAATCTAATCAACTTCAAAATCTCGTGTTCTTTCTTGGTTATAATCGGAATAAATTCATAAATTCACTGAATTGTTTCCTCTGAAATGGATGTAGACTGTGGTAGCTTTCTTCAAACACCAGATATTGCATTTGTAATTCCTGTTTGATGGCTGATAGAGCCACGGTTCTAGGTACGTTTGGAGTCTGTTATACTGCCGGACTGTCTCTTTCCTCTCAGCTTAAGGTATAGTTTACTGGGGAATCTAAGATCATGAACAGTTTTGATCGTGTTGCTATCGTGATGCTTCCACTTATAAGAAAGAGTGTAACTCGATACCCTTATAAGTATATCCAGTTGGGAACTTGGTCTATTTCTTTACCCAAGAAGTACTGAGAATATGACACTCCCCACAGAGGAATGCTTGGTATGAACAGTGTGTATATATATATATATATATACCTGTGAGAAGGCTGGACATACAGAACTGTGCAAAAGTCTTAGGCACATATGCATATAGCTAGGATGCCTAAGACTTTTGCACGGTACTGTAGTAACTTTATGTATTGCACTGTACTACTAATGCAAAAAAATACAGATTTCATGACGTGTGAGTGGCGATAAACCTGATTCTGATATGGGTCTCAGTTATGGACTGAGAGTGGGAAGGGGGCAGGGAGAGGGGATTCATGGTTGGGAGAAGGGGGAGGGAGAGGGGAGAGAGTGGGAAGGACAGAGAGACATTCTGTAATGGTCAATAAACCAATTGTTTAGAGTCAAATGACCTTGCCTGGTGTCTCAGGGCTGGACGTGTCAGCAAACACACCACCCCCACCTCTGACACTCCTTATCTGCCACCTGTCCCACACCCTCCTGCGGCACTCTACTCACACCTCACTGAACATTCTTCGCTCCCTCCAGATTTACAAACTCACTCTCCGCTCCATGTTGATAAATACAATACTGTGCAAAAGTCTTAGACGCCCTAGCCATATATATGTGCCTCAAACCTTTGCACAGTACTGTATATATGAGGTGGAGCAGAACAGAGAATTATGCTGATAGATGGGATGAGTGGAACAGAAATACTAGGATGGATTTGGAGGGCTGACTTGCCTGTTGCTGTGTCCTTTTATTACCTCTCTGAATCCGAACTATGCCACCCCTCAACCTTCAGGCTCTTGAACCAGCATGATAACCTCACTTATCTCAACACTGGACTGATTCCACAACTTATGGACTCACGTTCACAGAGTCTACACTCATGTTTTTTTGTCTTATTGGTTTATTTATCTGTTTGTCTATTTATGTATTTATCTGTATTTGCACTGCTTGTCTTTTGAACATTGTCAATCTTTGCAGTTTTTTCATTGACTTTATTGTATTTCTTTGTTCTACTGTGAATGCCCATAAGGATATAAATCTAAGGGTATAAGTAGGTATCTAAGGGTATAAGGGTATAAGTATGGTATATGGTGATCTTCATGTACTTTGACAATAAATTTGCTTTGAACTTTGATATGCACTGAAATCTGGCCTTCAAGAAAAGACTGATTTCATTCCCAAGAAATCTTGATTTTTTTTAGAGTTCTGGTAACTGTCTCTTTGTCAGAAAACAAACATAATTCTGTGAGTTTCTGAAGCAATCTGCAACACCTCTCTGTCACTCTCCAACCCAACCCCACTCAAACAATAAGTGATTGAGATTTGTTTGTTGTACATATGCATTCTTAACTCTAGAGAAATTATTCTGTGTTTTGTATCCTCCTTATTTTACTGTGAAATTAAACACTCTATTGTGTTGAGGGAAAAAATACCAATCATATCCATCAAGAACTCGTAGCGTAGAAGGTTGTTGTAGGTTTCAGTGGGACATTGGCGGATGGAGAGTTGCTTTTCATTAGTCAGGGGATTGAGCTTGAGAGCCCTGAGGTAATGTTTCAATTTTATAAATCTCTCATTAGAATGGGAGAGCATGGTCAAGTGGTTAAGGCGTTGGACTAGCGATCTGAAGGTCATGAGTTTGAGCCCCAGCTGAGGTAGTGTGGTGTGTCCTTGAACAAGGCGCTTAACCACACGTTGGTTCAGTCCGCCCAGCTGAAAATGGGTACTGGCAAAATGCTGGGGTTTAACCTCATGATAGACTGGCGTCCTATCCAGAGGGGGCCGCATACTTTCAGACGCTTCAGGCCACCGAAACCAGCGTAAGCACCAGCCTGATGAGCCTATGAGGTGCAGGACAGACTTTAACTTTTATTATTAGAATGGGTGCAGAGGAGATTTACCAGGATACTGCTTGGATTACAGAGCGTGTCTTGGGTTGAGTGAGCAAGGGCTTTTCTCTTTGAAGTGAAGGAGGATGAGAGGTGACGTGACAGAGGTGTACAAAACGATAAGTGGCGTAGCCAGAGACTTTTTCCCAGGGTGGAAATGGCTAACATAATTTTAAGGTGATTGGAAAGAATAGGTGAGGGAGGGGTGATGTCAGATGTACTTTTTTGTACAAAGAGTGGTTAGTACATGGAATGTGCTGCCAGGGGCAAATACAATAGGAATATTTAAGGCAATCTTAAATCTGTACATGGATTAAAAAAAAATGGAGGTCTTTGTGGGAGGGAATGGTTAGATTGATTTCAGAGTAGTTGAAAAGTTGGCAGAATATCGTGGGTCAAAGAGCCTGTAAAGTGCTGTGCTATTCTGTATTTATTGTTGACTCAGTGGTATTAATAAATATTGTTAAAGCTCGATTTGATGTTACAATCCAATTCATTTAATTAAATGGAAAAATAAACAAATCAACTGTTTATACAAAGCAGCTTCACAAAGTAAGCTGACTAGTATGGGAGAAAATCTTGGTTGTGATCCAAGATATTTGAAAACTGATACAAGTAGCTTTGCAGTTCCTTAGCTGTATTTTTCAAAATTAGGAATTCACATTGGGTATAATTATTTATTCATGTAAATACAAAGAAATCTTCACTGTGTCTGCATTAGTTCATCCCACCAATTTAGTTTGTGACCCTGATACTTTCCTCAGAACCTTTTCGAAAGTTGCAGTGAAGCCTCCTTCACCCATACATTCCCACACTTTAGACTTTACATTCCAGATCATGACAGCTTTAAGTTTAAAAACAAGCTTAAAACAAATCCCTCATATGGGAATCTTTTCAGGAATTATCTTTATCCACGTCTGGTAGGGACACACCACTGCCCATGAATGGAAAAGCCTACAAACAGTAGTGAATTCAGCCCAGTCCATCCCAGGAAAAACCCCTGCCCACTATTGGGCACATCTCCAAGGAGTACTGCCTTAAGAGATCCATCATCACCGACCCTGCCAACCAGGCCATGCTCTCTTCTCCCTGCTGCCATTGGGAAGGAGGTACAACAGCCTTCAGGTTCAGGAATAGTTTTTACCCTTCAACACTTACAGGCTGCCGCCAGCACAGCTTTGGACTGTGTTGGTTATTCATCGACTCAAACAACACATTTCACTCTTTTTAAAGTACATGCAACAAATAAAACTAATATTTATCTTTAGGTGGATGTACCTGTGCCTCCCGTTATTTAGCAGACCAGATCAGACAACTCAATTCAAGGTCTAAGGCCTGTCACTTAGACTAAGTTCCATAGAGAGTTCACCACTATAGCAGAGACTGTGTGACTGGAAATGACGCAAACAAACGTGAAATCCAGATGCCTTTTTTCCAATAAGTTTAGCTTGTGCTTGTTACAGAGTAATAGGAACCATAGAACACTACAGCACAGTACAGGCCCTTCAGCCCTCCATGTTGTGCTGACCCATATAATCCTTTAAAAATAAGTACTAAACCCACACTACCCCATAATCCTCCATTTTTCTTTCATCCGTGTCCCTGTCCAAGAGGCTCTTAAATACCCCTAATGTTTCAGCCTCCACCACCATCCCTGGCAAGTCATTCCAGACACCTACAACCCTCTGTGTAAAAAAAAACTTACCCCTGATGTCTCCCCTAAACTTCCCTCCCTTAATTTTGTACATATGCCCTCTGGTGTTTGCTGTTGGTGCCTTGGGAAACAGGTACTGACTATCCACCCTATCTATGCCTCTCATAATCTTGTAGACCTCAATCAAGTCCCCTCTCATTCTTCTACGTTCCAAAGAGAAAAGTCCCAGCTCTGCTAACCTTGCTTCATATGACTTGTTCTCCAAACCAGGCAACATCTTGGTAAATCTCCTCTGCACCCTCTCCATAGCTTCCACATCCTTCCTATAATGAGGTGACCAGAATTGATTGCAATACTCTAAGTGCGGTCTCACCAGAGATTTGTAGAGTTGCAACATGACCTCTCTACTCTTGAACTCAATACCCCTGTTAATGAAGCCTAGCATCCCATAGGCCTTCTTAACTACCCTATCAACCTGCGGAGCAGCCTTGAGGGATGTATGGATTTGAACCCCAAGGTCCCTTTCTTCATCCACACTCTTAAGTAAGTTCATCCACACTCTTAAGGAATGGGAAAAATAAAGAAAAGTCTCACTGACGTTTCACACAACAGTCCAAATCTACTTTTGGCAATAGCCTATGATCAACACTAGGAGACAAAATTAAACACACCTCTTTTCTATTTTCTTTACCACCGCGATGAGGCCCCACTCAGGTAGCCTTCAACCTGATGGCATGTACATTGCTTGAATTTCCAGCTATAAACCCCAGCCCTTCACCATTCTCCATTCCTGTTTCCCTCTCTCATCTTATCTCCTTACCTGCACATCACCTCCCTCTGAGGCTCCTCCTCCTCCCCTTTCTTCCATGGTCTTCTGTCCTCTCCTATAGCTCTTTCACCAACCAACTTCCCAGCTCTTTACCCCACCCTTCCCCCTCTCCTGGATAGACCTATCACCTACCACCTTGTACTTCTCTTTCTTCTAGTCCTGATGAAGCGCCTCGCTCAAAACATCAGCTGTTTTCTCTCATCTATAGATGCTGCCTGGCCTGCTGAGTTCCTCCAGCATTTTGTGTGTGTTGCTCTATTTCACTAACCCAGTTTACTGGAGAGCAACTTAATTTTTAAAAAAGATTGCTTGATTGAAAATATGCTTTTCTTTAAATGCCAGACATCTGTGATCCGAGGAACGTACTTAGCTTTGGACTACATGAACAAACAGAATGGTGGGAAAGGAGGAATTATAGTGAACATAGCCTCTTTAGCAGGTGAGAAAATATTTATGATTCTTTTAGTTATAATAAAATATATACAGTGAAAGCCACTGTGAACTTTGAAAAGAGGGCTTTTCTCCCACCTGGATGGTTTCTGCTCTCTACTGTATCATTGAGAAGTATTTGAATTGTTTTTAATTCCTCTGGATTTTCTTCACTATTACATTTGAAGAAGCTTTTAAAGGCTCTACCTCTGAACTTGTTAACTTTAGTAGGCTGCCCCATCTCAAACCTTGTTCTTCAGTTGCAACATACTTTCTCAAGAACCTGGTGGGAGTTGGGATATGTAATCAAGAGATTCTCCCTGGAGAGCATTGAACAATGGATTTGAGTCAACAGTTCTCTCAGGGTTTGAGAGATTCTCCAAACATGTCATCCATCCGGTTCAGATTGTGTTATTTTCCCTAAGCAACAGGACAAATCCCTTGAGATTGAGAAGCGACCCTGGAATTAAAAGTAACAGTTGTAGTCTTCCCTTCTCTTGGTTTTTGTCATTAAGTATGTTCTTCTTTGCTTTTACTTTCAATAACATTAAGATGAAGGGGTCATAAAGAGAGCTTGTGACACATTGTTCTTCATCAATCGAAGTATTAATTGCAGGAGTTGGGCTGTTATGTTGACGTTGTACAAGATGTTGGTGAGACAGAATTTGCAGCACTGTGTGCAGTTCTGATCACCTACCTACATGAAATATAAGTCTGAACAAATAGAGAGAAAATTTACAAGGGTGTTGATGGGACTTGAGGACCTGTGTTAAAGGGAAAAGTTGAATGGGTTAAGACTTTATTCCTTGGAACGCTGGAGAGTGATTGGAGATTTGTTAGAGTTCTACAAAGTTATGAATCATGTAGGCTTAGTTAGACTAGAACAAGAGGTCATGGGTTAAGAATCATATGGTGTAATATTTAAAGGGAAAATGAGCAGGAATTTCTTCACTCCGAGGATAATGTGAGTGTGGAATGAACTGCCAGTGAAAATTGTGGACATATGTTCCATTTCAACATTTAAGAGAGATTTGGATAAGTACATGGATGGGAGGGATATGAAGGGCCACAGTCCAGGTGGGGGACAGTGGGGCTAGGCAGCATTAACAGTTTGGCATGTTTTAGTTGGGCCAAAGTGTCTGTTCCTGTGCTGGAGAACTCTGGCTATAATAGAGCTTTTTCTCTGGACCTCAGTCTTGAGATGACATAACTCACTTCTGTTAGTTTTGTTACATACTGGATGTATTGTGAGTTCCTTTTTTCCAATCAACGAAGCCTTGAAGGCAAGACCTGTATTGCATAGCACTTTTCAACCACAAGACAGTTCAAAGTGCTTTCCATAAAACAAAATATAAAAATCAGTCATCAAACTTCAGACAATATAAAGAGAATCAAATCACACATAAAGTTATAGGGTAGGAGATTCTAATTAAAAGCTACAGCGAAAAGTTTTAAGCCTCGATTTAAAAGAGCTTAAGGTTGGGGCAGACTTCAGCTCCTCTGGAAGATTATTCCAGATATGTGGAGCATAGTAACTAAAAGTTGCTTCACTCTATTTAGTTTTGACCCTGGGGACAATAAGCAGACCCGTCCCAGATGACCTGACAGCTCAAGAAGGTTCATAGTGCAGCAAGGGATCGGACACCAGCTTCATTCGGAGCAGTCTTCGAGATGGCTGATGATCATATTATGAATGTGGGCAGAAACCAGAGCACCTGGAAGAAACCCACGCGGTCTTGGGGAAAGTATACAGTCTCTTTACTGACAGTGGCGGAAATTGAACGCTGATGCTGAAAAGTGATGCACGAACTGCTACACTACTGTGTTGTGATAACGCAGTCAAGTCAGAGCACTGTTTGGAGTAAAAGTGTCTCAATGGGCCCTGCTGAAGTATTTCGGCCCGAAACACTGACTGTACTTTTTTCCATAGATGCTGCCTGGCCTGTTGAGTTCCTCCAGCATTTTGTGTGTGTTGCTCGGATTTCCAGCACCTACAGACTTACCCTTGTTTGTCAATATTTCCTTACTTCTCTCACTCTTGTCTGGACTAGAAACAGGCCCTGTAAAGTTTTCTTTGGAGTGGCAGAGATAGAAATCTGATAGAAGTTTATAAAGATTATGAGAGATGGATGTAGAGTAGATAGACAGTACTTTTCTTCCAGAGTAAGAATGGTTAATACTGGAGGGAGTGCATTTAAGGTGAGAAAGACGTGCTGGGTAGTTTATTTTAACACAGTGGTGGGTGCCTGGAATGGACTGTCGGGGTGGTAGTGGAGGCAGATAAAATAGAGACATGCATGAGTCTTTTAGGCACATGAATGTGCAGAGAATGGAAATGTTATGGACATTGTGTAGGCAGAAGCATTTAGTTAGGTTGTGGCGGCTCATTTCCTAGCGTATGCGAACCGACTCACAATTAGATAGCCTACGGGGGTTTGCGAGCACAGAGCTTTGGAGCCTCTTCGCCATGGGGGGCCGGTTGACAGAGGCTTAAAAGTGAGGCTGAAGTTTTCGAATAAAGTTTTTCCTTCGACTGCAGTTACCGACTCCGTGTCGTAATTTTAGCGCTGCGTGTAGCACACCGCTACAATTGGTGACCCCGACGGTCCAAACGATTTTTGGACCAGAAATGACCGACGCCGCCTCTGTTCATGCGGTTTCGTTGAAACTGCCGGGTTTCTGGACACAGCGCCCGGACCTATGGTTCCAGCAAGCCGAAGCCCAATTCCACGTTCGCCGGATCGCCTCAGAAGACACCCGCTACTACTACGTGGTGAGCTCCCTCGACCAGGACACAGCTGCCCAGGTCGCGGAGTTCGTACAGTCGCCCCCGGCAGACGGCAAGTACACGGAATTCAAAGCCCTGCTCCTCAGGACTTTCGGACTCTCACGGCGCGAGCGGGCTGCCCGTTTACTGCACCTGGATGGCTTGGGCGACAGACCTCCATCGGCTTTAATGAATGAGATGTTGTCTCTGGCCGAGGGACACACAGGCCTCATGTTTGAGCAGGCATTCCTGGAGCAGCTGCCCGAGGACATACGCCTGCTGCTGTCCGACGCGGATTTCAGTGACCCCCGGAAGGTGGCAGCCCGGGCGGACTTGCTGTGGAACGCCAAAAAGGTGAGCGGGGCGTCCATCGCACAGATCTCCCAGCCACGCTCCCGGCAGCAAACCAGTCCAGGCCCGGCCGCAGAGCCCACTAACCCCCGGCCCAATGACCACTGGTGCTTCTACCACCAGCGGTGGGGCGCAGAAGCCCGCTGTTGCCGCCCGCCCTGCAAGTTCCCCGGAAACGCCAGGGCCAGCCGCCGCTGATGGCTACGGCGGCTGGCCATCGGGATAGCCTCCTGTATGTGTGGGATAGAAGGTCGGGACGCCGGTTTTTGGTCGATACTGGGGCTGAGATCAGCGTTTTACCTCCGACAAGTTACGACACCCGCAGCAGGGCACCGGGTCCCCCCCTGAGGGCCGTGAATGGCAGCACAGTAAGGACCTATGGCACCCGTCAGGTGCAGCTACTGTTCGGCCCCAGCCAGTTCACGTGGGACTTCACACTGGCCGCCGTAGCCCAACCGCTTCTGGGTGCGGATTTTTTGCGAGCTCACAGCCTGCTGGTTGACCTGCCCAGGAAGAGACTGGTACACGCCGAGACCTTTCAGACGTTCTCCCTGGGCGCGGCCCAGTTGCCAGCCCCTCACCTCGGCTCCATCACGCTGTCCGACAACGACTTCACCAGGGTCCTGGCTGAGTTCCCATCGGTTCTGGCACCGCAGTTCACAGCAGCCATGCCCAGGCACGGCGTACAGCACCACATCCCGACACAGGGACCACCCCTCCATGCCCGTGCTCGGCGGCTTCCCCCGGACAAGCTCCGACTGGCGAAGGAGGAGTTCCAGAGAATGGAGGAATTGGGGATCATCCGGCGGTCCGACAGCCCCTGGGCTTCCCCCCTGCACATGGTGCCCAAAGCGACGGGGGGCTGGAGACCGTGCGGCGACTACCGCAGGCTGAACGAGGCTACCACACCGGACCGCTACCCTGTGCCGCACATTCAGGACTTTGCGGCAAACCTGCACGGCGCCCGGATCTTCTCCAAGGTCGACCTTGTCCGAGGGTACCATCAAATCCCGATGCATCCTGACGACGTCCCCAAGACGGCTCTCATCACCCCGTTTGGCCTCTTCGAGTTCCTCCGCATGCCGTTCGGCCTGAAGAATGCCGCACAGACGTTCCAGCGGTTAATGGACGCGGTGGGACGGGACCTGGACTTCGCGTTCATCTATTTGGATGACATCCTCATAGCCAGCGGCAGTCGTCAGGAGCATCTGTCCCACCTCCGTCAACTCTGCGCCCGACTGAGTGAGTACGGTCTTACAATCAACCCTGCCAAATGCCAGTTCGGACTTGATACCATTGACTTCCTGGGCCACAGGATTACTAAAGACGGGGCAACCCCTCTGCCCGCTAAGGTAGATGCGGTCCGCCACTTCCCCCGACCCACCACGATCAAAGGCCTTCAGGAATTCGTAGGTATGGTCAATTTCTACCGCCGCTTCCTCCCTTCAGCTGCCCGGATCATGCGCCCCCTGTTCGCCCTGATGTCGGGTCCGAGCAAGGACATTACCTGGGACGAGGAGTCCGCCGCCGCTTTCGTTCAAACGAAGGAAGCTTTGGCTGACGCCGCAATGCTAGTACATCCCAGAATGGACACCCCTACCGCCCTCACAGTGGACGCATCAAACACGGCAGTCGGTGGGGTGCTGGAGCAGCTCATCGCAGGTCGCTGGCAACCCCTGGCGTTTTTCAGCAAACACCTGCGGCCACCCGAGCTCAAGTACAGTGCTTTTGACCGGGAACTGTTGGCGCTCTACCTGGCAATCCGGCATTTCAGGTACTTCCTAGAAGGTCGGCCCTTCACCGCGTTCACGGACCACAAACCGCTTACCTTTGCGTTTACGAAAGCATCCGACCCCTGGTCATCCCACCAGCAACGCCACCTGTCCTACATCTCTGAATACACAACGGATGTCCGGCACGTCTCGGGTAAGGACAATGTCGTGGCGGATGCGCTCTCTCGCCCTACCGTTCATGCCCTTTCCCAAGGGGTAGACTTTGAGGCACTGGCAGAGGCACAGCAGGTAGATGAGGAGATTCCGAGTTACAGGACTGCAGTCTCTGGTTTGCAGCTCCAGGACCTCCCCGTGGGCCCAGGTGAGAGGACCCTACTCTGTGACGTCGCCACCGACCAGCCCCGTCCGGTCGTCCCCGCAGCCTGGCGGCGACGTGTTTTCGACTCCATTCATAACTTGGCGCATCCCTCCATCCGGACAACTGTCCGGATGGTTTCCAGCAGGTTCGTTTGGCACGGACTCCGCAAACAGGTCAGTGAATGGGCCAGGACGTGCATGCACTGCCAGACGGCCAAGGTTCAGCGGCACACCAAAGCCCCACCGCAGCAGTTCCATCCCGCCCACCGGCGTTTCGACCACATTCATGTGGATATCGTGGGCCCCCTGCCAGTGTCGCGCGGAGCGCGTTACCTCCTGACTGTCGTGGACCGGTTCACAAGATGGCCAGAGGCGGTCCCGCTCACCGACACCACCTCCGAATCTTGCGCCCGAGCCCTGATCGCCACCTGGATATCCCGCTTTGGTGTACCAGCCCACATTACCTCCGACAGAGGCGCCCAGTTCACCTCCAGCCTGTGGTCAGCTATGGCCAGCCTTTTGGGGACTCAGCTGCACCACACCACTGCCTACCACCCACAGTCGAACGGGCTAGTGGAGCGTTTCCACCGTCACCTGAAGTCGGCCCTCATGGCCCGCCTGCGAGGAGCCAACTGGGCGGACGAGCTTCCCTGGGTCCTTCTCGGCATCCGCACAGCGCCCAAGGACGACCTGCACGCCTCGTCGGCCGAGTTGGTATACGGCGCGCCCCTGGCCGTCCCCGGGGAGTTCCTACCAGCCCCGAGGGGGCAAGAGGAAGAACCCGCTGCAGTCCTGGGCAGACTTCGCGAGAAGCTCGGTAACCTGGCCCCCATACCCACTTCACAGCATGGGCGGCACCCGACCTGCGTACCCAAAGACCTACGGAACTGTAAGTTTGTGTTTGTACGAAGGGGCGGGCATCGGCCACCGCTGCAGCGGCCATACGAGGGGCCGTTTACGGTGCTCCGGAACAACGGGTCCACGTTCGTGCTGGACGTTGGGGGGAAGGAGGAGGTTTTCACGGTGGACCGCCTCAAGCCGGCCCATGTGGACCTGGCGCAACCGGCCGAGTTTCCGGCGCCTCGGCGCAGAGGCCGACCTCCCAAGCAGGTTCTGGCCCAGGCTGTGGACATTGGGGGGTGTATCGCCGGTTCTGGGGGGGGGTTATGTGGCGGCTCATTTCCTAGCGTATGCGAACCGACTCACAATTAGATAGCCTACGGGGGTTTGCGAGCACAGAGCTTTGGAGCCTCTTCGCCATGGGGGGCCGGTTGACAGAGGCTTAAAAGTGAGGCTGAAGTTTTCGAATAAAGTTTTTCCTTCGACTGCAGTTACCGACTCCCGTGTCGTAATTTTAGCGCTGCGTGTAGCACACCGCTACAAGGTGTTAAATTGAGCCAAAGGGGTAGTTCCTGTGCTGGTACTTGTTCTGTGTTCCAATGCACACCTCACACTCCAGAGGCAATTTACAGTGGCCAATTAACCTAACAACTCTCACATTTTAGAGATGCGGGAGACCTGAGATGACAGGGGAACGTGCAGAGGATCTGTGAGGCAACATCTTAACCAACTGTAAACTTCAGTAATTTCATCAGCCTTATCACTGTATTGCCTGAAAGATGGTGTTTTGTGATATTAAGTCGTATTTTATAGATCAGCACGAGAAAACCTACAGAAGTTGGAAATGCAAAGCCATTCACAGGAAATGCTGCAGGAACTCAACAGGTCAGGCAGCATCTGTAGAAATGAATAAACAGCTGATGTTTTGGGCCGAGACCCTTTTTCAGGACTGATGAAGGGTCTGGGCCCAAACTGTCAAATGTCTATTCATTTCCATAGATGCTGCCTGACCTGCTGAGTTGCACCAGCATTTTGTATATGGTACTCTTGATTTCCAGCATCTGCAGAATCGCTTGTGCTTCTGTTTTATTTTCACCTTCAGTGAAGCCTTGACTGAGGGAAAAGGTGTCTGGTGATGAGTATGCTGGCAAGAAAATGATTCTCAGGGTTGCATATGGTAATGAATTTACGTTGAACTTGAAAATTTCAACCTTGGCACAAAACTAGTGTAGTGATGAACAGCCACGTTAGTTTCAGAGCCCTGGACCACATATCAGGGCACTAGACAATGACTAATAGTGTCCCAGCCAATTTTTTTCTGGGGGAAAAAGAAGTGAACTGATGTCAGCCTTTCTCCACAAAAGCAAACCTAGCACTGAGGCCCCTCTTGTTATTAGTTAGCTATGCCCAACCCCAGATTCTAGAAGTAGATATCTTGTTTTCAATTTGGTCACGCCAATGATGAGAGATAAAGTGGAAATGTCTTAAGCATACGTGGAGGTTTAGAGTAATACAGCTCAGTAACCTGTCCTTTGGCTCATCTTGTCTGTCTTAATGCCCAAGTAAGTTTGTTCCACATTGTGGGTAATTGACCCATGACCCTCTAAACTTTTCCTATCTATGTACCTGTCCAAGTATCTTAGTTTGCTATTGTACAGTACTGTGTATGTATATATATTTATAGTAGCAGGGTACCCATCACTTTTTGCATAGTGGAGCAGAGAGCAAGTTTGTGCATTTGGTGGGAGCAAAGGATGTTGGGAATGGAGAGGTGGAGTGCCTCAGGAGGGGTGTGAGGCAGGTGGCAAAGAGGAGTGCCAGTGCTGGGGGTGAGGGGTGGTGCAGGTGCAGACACACCCAGTCCTGTGACACCAGGTAAGGTCATTTGATTCCAAACAACTGGTTTATTAATCATTACAAAATGTCTCTCTGGTGCACCCCACTCCCTCTTCTCTACCTTCCCACTCTCAGTCCACAATATAGACCCATATCAGATTCAAATTTATCATCACTCACATATGTCATGGATTTCTTTTTGTGGCAGCAGTACAATGCAATACACAAAATTGTGACAGTTCTGTGCAAAAGTTCATGGGCCCCCCGAGCTATATATGCGTGCCTAAGGCTTTTGTACAGTAGTGTACTTTCCTCAAGCACTTCCTCTAGCAGTTCATTTTATATACTCATCATTCTCTGTATGAAGATGTTGCCTTCTCAGGTCCATTTTAAATATTCCCCCTCTCACTTTAAACTTATGCCCTCTCATTTTTGATTCCCCTTTCCCTGGGTAAAATATTTATCCATCTATCTGTATGCAGCCTTCTCACCACTATCAATGCCCCTTCGGATTTTATACACCTGAGTAGAGTGACCCCTACATCTCATACACACCAATGCCTGCCTAGCCTCTCCCTATAACCCAGGTCTTTGAACTTTGAACATGAGGGATAACTTCTCTCAACGTCACTCACCTCAACACTGATCACACAATGTATTGTTTTGCCTTCAACGGCTCTTCAATTCATGATCTCGATATTTATTAACACGAGAAATTCTACAGATGCTGGAAATTCAAAGCAACACATACACGATGCTGGAGGAATTCAGCAGACCAGGCAACGCCTATTGAGAAGAATAAATGATTATTCATTTCCTAACCTGCTGAGTTGCCCCAGCATTTTATGTGTGTTGCTCTCAATATTTATTGCTTATGTATTTATCATTATTATTTTCTTTCTTTTTCCTCCGCATATGCGCACATTTTATTATCTTTCGTACATTGGTTGCTTGTCTTTGTTGTGTGTGGTGTTTCATTGATTACATTGTGTCTCTCTGAATGTCTGTAGAAAATGAATCCCAGTGTTGTAGCTGGTGATATATATGTACGTCAATAATAAATATACTTTGAACTATCTTGTAAATATTTTTTGTACTCTTGGTAGCTTAATAACATCTTTCCTATAACAGGAGAACTGAAAAGCTTCTTTGAAGAAATACAATATTCCCACTGACTTATGGGCATTAAAATTACATATGCTGGAATTCTGCAATAAAAGAATGCTGGAAACACTAAGTGGGTTAGGTTGCCCCTGTGGAAATGTTTTGGGTCAAACCCTTTTGTCAGAACTAGATAGGAGTCTAAGTAGCTTGTTGAACTACAGGGAGTGTGGGTTCCAGGATGCTTCTGAGAGTTAAACTAAATTGACCATGAGGATAAAGTAAACAAGGCTAGAATCAGAATCAAGTTTATTATCACTGATCTATGTCATGAAGTTTGTTTTGTGCAGTAGTACAGTGCAATACATTAAATAGACTATAAATTGAAGTAAGAAATATAAATTCTGTAAGTCATGCAACAATAGTGAGGTCATGTTCTTGTGTTCATTGTCTGTTCAGAAATCTGATGGCAGAAGGGAAAAAGCTGTTCCTAAGACTATGAGTGTATGTCTTCAGGCATCTGTACTTTCTCTCTGTTGGTAATAATGAGAAGAGGGTATATCCTGGATGGTAGGGGCCCCTAATGATGGATAGTGGGTTTTGAGGCATCGCCTCTTGAAGATGTCCTTGATGGTGGGGAGGCTAGTGCCCATGATGGAGATGGCTGAGTTTATAATTCATAGTCATAGCATAATATAGCACAGAAAGAGACCTCTTCCATGCCGACCACAACATCCTCCCTAGTAGTCCAAGTTGCCCATGTTTGACCATTAACCTTCCAAGACCCTCCTCTCCATGTATCTATCCAAAAGTCTCCTAAGTGTTGCAATTGTGTTGACCTTGACCAATTACTCTGGCAGCTCATTCCAGGTACTTGCTGCCCTTTAACATTTTGAAAGCAGAGTATATATCGTATCACTTTTATGTTTTTAAAAATGCAGCAACAGTTATCAATTTAATCATTAGGGTCTGTCCCAAACCAATTTCTGGATTTCTATCCAAGACTGGTTCAGGAAGAGTTCATGACTGAAATCAGCCTGTGGTCTCTAAACGCGATGCCACTCTCATTCCAACAGTTGCAAAAATTGTTGATAGAAATTTATTGGTTTATTGGTTGGCAGCATAATGGCAGCATAACAAAGGTTGCAGAGTGATCTGGACCAGCTCGAAAAATAGGCTTAAAATGGCAGATGGTATTTAATAGAGACAAGTGTGAGAGGTTGCACTTGGGGAGGACAAACCATGGTAGGACTTGCATGGTAAGCAGTAGGGAACTAAGGAGTATGGTAGTACTCCTTGCATTCCCAAATGGAAGATGAGTTGCTTTGGCTCAAAAGTCCAGAAGAAATCTTGAGATCATTCTTCAGGAAGGCACAGAAACCCTCGACAAGCAGCAGAGGGAGTGGACCTTCTCATAAACCAGAGACTCATCCAGCTTGTGAAGCACCTCTTGCCCCATCTATGGAAAAGTCTACTATTTCTATATTGCTCTCTTTGGACACCTGAGAACTCTTATAACTGGGTCACAAATAGGCCATCCTTGATCCCTAGGGACTGTCTAAGTAGAAGTAGTCTACTTTTTTAATAATTTAAATATTATTTTTTAAAAAAATATTTGTAGGTGTTTTCAAGATTTGAATAAGTTTGCTTGTCCTGCATTTAAAACTTACCATACTTCAAACTGAAGACTAGTTTTCTTTGCCTTAGCTAAGACTGAGTTAATCTATGTTTGGGGTGATACTGTAGAGATACGTCTACCAAAGGAGGTGTAAGGCACTCCTTCTCTCCACTAGCCTGCATTTCATCCTTGAGCAAGGTTTAGCACCTGCTTACCCCCCCCCCCCCAATGATCAGGGTCACATGAAGCCTTGGGAGTGGGTGGTGAATAGTTGTATGAGCAGCTGGAGCATATTAAAAGTCCTGCTTCTGTGACCACTGTTACCAGACAGACAATATCTGAAGACTATTGACAATGGTTTGGTCCACCTCGTCTTGTCACGCACTGTCCTGAAGAAGGCAATGGCAAACCACTTCTGTAAGAAAAAAATTTGCCAAGAACAATCATGGTCATGGAAAAGCTATAATACCGCAGATGATAGAGCATGGCACATAACAAGGATGGTGAATCTATGTTTGGAGAAGAGGTCTTGATATTTGAACATGCTATGAAAGAACTATAGATAACCATCAAGTTGAAATCTGCTACACTCAAAGAGAAACCATATATTACGTTATTTATATAACTTCCATTTCCCATGTTTGGTTTATCTCAACTCAAGTCATGACTGTTCAAGAACTTACTCAGTACAGGCTAAATATAATCAGCATGAGCTCACTGTGAAATATTTGTATATTTTTTCTGTAACTCTCTTCTTATCGTTCAATCAATTACGCCTCTGCTTAAAGATTGCGAATGGCATGATAAACATAATTTTCTTGTTCACCCTGTTTGGACCTCTCCCTTTTTTAACACTATGAAATGTCCAGTTAGCCTTGTTCCAAAGAAAGCAGCCCAATATATTCACAAGAGTAAAATTCAGCAGCCCAAGTAACATCCTCATAGGTCTCCAGCGCGCCTTCTCTAGTGAACATTCAGTATGCAAGTCCCGGTGACCTATGAAGACAGGAAGAATGGTCCTGGTTCCTACTGGCTCCACAAGAGTCTAAGTTTGAAAAGTTCATTTTTATTTTTGTGAAAGATCTGAATCAATTATAGCACTGACCTCCTGTACCTAATAAAGCATCCACTGAGTGTATGACGTGGTCTTCCGCTGCTTTAGCCCTTCCACTTCAAGCGTCAACATTTTGCGCATGCAGTGATGCTCTCCTGCACAGCACTGTTACACAAGGTTATTTGAATTACTCTCACCTTCCTGTCAGCTTGACTCAGTCTGGCCGTTCTCCTCTGACTTCTCATAAACAACGCCTGTAAGCCAGTAGAATTTCCGCTCACTGGAGGGGTTTTTTTCTGCGTTTTGCACCACTCTCTGCAAACTCTACAGACTGTTGTGCGTGAAAATCCTGGGAGTTCAGCAGTTCCTGAGGTACTAACCACTCCATTTGGTACCAACAATAATTTCACGTTCAAAGTCATTTCTTCCCTATTCTGGTGGTTGACTTCAACAGATGAAACTCTTGACCCTGTCTGCATGCTTTTATGTATTGAGATGCTGCCATATGACTAGCTGATTAGATATTCACATTAATAAGTGGGTACCTAATCATGTGGCCACTGATTATGGCCAACTCACAGATGAAGTCGCCTCACCTGAAAGGACTGTCTGGGGCCCTGAATGGTGGTGAGGGAGAAAGTGTAAGGGCAGGTGTAGCACTTGTTCCGCTTACAAGGGTAAGTGCCAGGAGGGAGATCGGTGGAATCACTTCAACTGTGAGTCAGCTGGTGTGGTATACTGTGTCCGGTGCTCTTGGTGTGGCCTTTTATATATTAGTGAGACCCAACGCAGACTGGGA
This sequence comes from Hypanus sabinus, assembly GCF_030144855.1. Lineage (NCBI taxonomy): Eukaryota > Metazoa > Chordata > Chondrichthyes > Myliobatiformes > Dasyatidae > Hypanus > Hypanus sabinus. The sequence continues at coordinate 20,979,652 of NC_082712.1, read as the reverse complement.
GACCATGTCACTGAACACCTTATGCTCTGTCCGCCAAAGAAAGCAGGATCTCCCAGTGGCCACACATTTTAATTCCACATCCCATTCCCATTCTGATATGTCTATCCATGGCCTCCTCTACTGTCAAGATGAAGCCACACTCAGGTTGGAGGAACAACACCTTAAATACCAGCTGGGTAGCCTCCAACCTGATGGCATGAACATTGACTTCTCTAACTTCCGTTAATGCCCCTCCTCCCCTTCTTACCCCATCCCTGATTTATTTATTTATTCCCCTCTCCTTTTTTTTCTCTCTCTCTACCTCTCTCACAATCACTCTTTGCCTGTTCCCCATCTCCCTCTGGTGCTCCCCTCCTCTTCTTTCTCCCTAGGCCTCCTGTCCCATGATCCTTTCCCCTCTCCAGCTCTGTATCCCTTTCGCCAATTACCTTTCCAGCTCTCAGCTTCACGCCACTCCCTCCTGTCTTCTCCTATCATTTTGCATTTCCCCCTCCCCCGCTACTTTCAAATCTCTTGCTATCTTTTCTTTCAGTTAGTCCTGACAAAGGGTCTCGGCCCGAAATGTCAACAGTGCTTCTCCCTATAGATGCTGCCTGGCCTGCTGCGTTCCACCAGCATTTTGTGTGTGTGTAGGGAGAGAGGAATCATGGTTGGGGAAAAGGGGAAGGGAGGGGGAGGGAGCAGGAAGCACCAGAGAGACACTCTTTAATGATCAATAAACCAATTGTTTGGAATCAAATTATCTTGCCTACTGTTCTTGGATCAGTGTGCCTGCAACTGTGCCACCCCCTGGCCCTGGCACACCCCTCCTGCAGAGCTGCGCCATCACCATTCCCAACATCCTGTGCTCCTGCCAGATTTATAATCTTGCTCTCCGCTCCACATTGAAAAACACAGCACTGTGCTGAAATCTTAGGAACCCTAGCTGTATATAGCCAGAGAGCAGTGAATCAGTGGAATGCTTTACCACAGACTGCAGCGGAGTCCAAGTCCATGGGTATATTTAAGGTTGAGGTTGATCGTTTCTTGATCTGTCAGGGCATCAAAGGATAAAATGAGAAGACAGGTGTATGGGGTTGAGTGGGATCTGGGATCAGTTATGATGGAATGGCTCGATGGGCTGAAAGGCCTAATTCTGCTCTTGTATCTTATGGTCTTTTGCATGCCTAAGGGTTTTGCACAATACTGTACAATGAAGGATTTCCATTGCCATACTTGTTACCACTGTTGAAACATTTACAGAGAAATTTCTGTTTCTGCTGATGGAAAGGAAAATAGCTTCGTCTTTTTTTTAATATTATGGCAGAAAAAGGCTTCTCACTGCATTACAACTCATAAGTGGGAGGATGTGTCTTCTGACTGGAAGGCCTACTGGAGATTGTGACAACATTGAGTGCCATGGTAACGTGTCAGTAAGTGCGACGCTTTCACCACTTGAGACATCAGAGTTCAGAGTTCACTTCCGGTGCTGTCTGTAGGGAGTCTCTCCATGACCATGTGAGTTACCTCCAGGTTTTTCAGTTTCGTCCCACAGTCCAAAGATGAGGGGTCAGCAGGTCGACTGGCCGTTGTAAATTGTGCTGCGATTAGGTTAGTGTTAAATAGGTGGGCTGCTGGGTGTTGCAGCTTATTGGGCCAGAAGGGCCTGTTCCACACTGTATCTCTAAACAAAAATGTTCACATTATAAACATAAATTAAATGTATATTATATAAAAGGCATACAAGAAAGTATGCAATTTGAACAGTGTCCGTTATTGTACCAAGTGGCTGTACTGTTGCTGTAGTGAGGTTGTGATTAGGGTTGTACGGGCCTGTTCAAGAACTGAATCCTTGTTCTTGAACCTGGTGGTGTGGAGCTGAAGATTTCTGTGCATCCTGCCCGGTAGCTGGTGTACTAAGATGGCACGGCCAGGATACTGGGGATCTTTGATGATAGGTGCTTAGGCAGCGCCTCTTGTAGATACTGCTGATGTTTTGGAGGGATGTGCCCACGATGAGTTTGGCAGGCTTCACCAGTCTCTGCAGCTTCGAATTGCCATACAAGACCATGTTAACAGTACACCTGTTGAATTTTGTTAAGACTAGTTAATATACAAAATTATGAGGGGTATAGATAGGGTAAAAATGCAAGCAGGCTTTTTCCACTGAAGTTGGGTGAGACTAGAACTAGAGGTCATGGGTTAAGGGTGAAAGGTGCAAAGTTTAAGGAGAAGATGAGAGGGAACTTCACTCAGTGTGCTGAAGAAGCTGCCAGCATAAGTGGTGGATGAGGGTTCAATTTTAGCATTTAAGAGAAATTTGGATAGGTACAAGGATGGGAGGGTATGGAGGGCTATGGTCAATGGAACTAGGGAGATTAACAGTTTAACACAGTGCCAAAGGGCCTGCTTCTCTGCTGTAGTGTTCTAGGACACTATGACTCTGGTTTTGGACCTACTGAATATCCTGCTGGCATGCCTTGCTTGCAATTTAATCCAAGTGCTGAATTTGGCCAAGGCTCAAGCATTCTGTTAATTCTTGCTGCAGACTAACTCTAACCAAATAGCAGGCAAAGCAGGAAAACTGTTAGCAATCTTAACTTCAAAAGTGATAGCAAATCATTCAGAAAATAATTGTAGGACTGAAGAAAGGCAGTAGATACAGTGGATTCCTATTAATTGGGTCATCAGTTAACCAGGAGTTCCGTTCATTTGGGACAACTTTAAAGGAACAAAAACTGATTGGGAAAATAACCAGGATTCCCATCATTTGGGACACCAAGTGATTAATTGGGACAGGGAAACTGTTGGTGAACAGGTTCTAAACTAGCATCAGTTGCATGTGTTTATCGTAAATAAGTAGTGATTTTTGTCACTGATAGTTGGTGAGAAATACGCAGTGAGACAATTCAGAACAGATTTATTCAATGTGGTTTCAAGCATTTATGCTTGTAGTTGCCAGAAATGGCCTGGAGTGAAAGTGAAATGATTTCACTATTTGAGCAAGTTAGGAACTACGGAAAATTTAAAGTTATTGACACCCATCTTGAATATTACTATTAAAATGAACATTTGGAGGCTGCAATTATCAACAGCATTGTATGAAGGCAATTATAGGTGTGTATGCCAATTGTCTTCATTTACAACACAGATAAATTACTCTGTCGATAAGTATTAGGAATTAATTAACAGTTTTATAATAGTGCATTAGTATCGATGGTGTTCAAATGTATTCTGTATTTCATTTAAATACATAATTTGTTACTTAGTTTTTTTTATATACCTTATTAACTATTTCCATGAAACTTCAGCTAATCTGGGCAGCTTCTTAGTTGGAACAAAAGATGCTGGTCCCAATGTGTCTCACTTTACTAGAGTCCACTGTGTTTGTAAAAGGGAAATAATACTTGGTTGTCTAAGAATAAGCCAGGTATGGGCCGGTGAGCCTGACATCTGCAGTGGGAAACTTACCAGAAGATATTCTAAGGGACTGGATATGAGTATTTGGATCGACAGGGACTGATTAGGGATAGTCAACATGGATTTGTGCATGATAATTTGTGTCTGACCAATCTTCTAGAGTTTTTTGAGGAAGTTACCAGGAAAGTTAATGAAGGCTAGGCAGTGGATGTTTAAGGGACTTCAGCAGGTCCTTTAACAAGGTCCCGCATGGGAGGTTGGTCAAAGAGGTTCAGTCGCTTGGAATTCATGATGATGTAGTAACTGGGATTGGCTTCAAGGGAGAAGGTCTATGTTCTCACTCCAACTACCCCTATTCATTCATTGTAAAAGTAACCTTATTTGCATCTTATTCCCCATGGTTACCTTGGTTTTATTCAGCTACAGAAAGCAATTATAAAATTAAGTTCTGTAGAGAGGTCTTCATTGCAAGGGGGTTGGAATAAAGAGTGTTGCCTTGGTGGAACCACACCCAGAATACTGTGCACAGGTCTGGTTTCCTCACTGTGCCACAGTAGGACTGAGACAATGGTGCACTGGATTGGAACAGAGTAGGATAGGTTGAGATAAGAGGACAGATTAATCAGACTGGGTCCTTAATCTCTTGCATTCTGAAGAAGGATGAGCACTTTGAAACTAGCACAACACCCAAGAAGCTGGACCAAGTAGAACGTTTCCCCCCATTGGGGTTCATTGAGTAGAGGTCAGCTACTGTGAACAGAGTTGTGAAGGAGTTTCTTCAATTAAGATTGTTAGATCTTCAGAATCCTTAGACTAAAAGGGTTGTGGAAGCTCCGTTAATGAGTTTATTTAAGATCGATCTTGGGAGTAAGGGAGCTAGCATTAGTGCTCGGGTAAAAGATCAGTCTTGATCTTAGTGGATAAGAAATCAAGAACTGAGAGTCATATTCCTTTTGCTATTCTTGATGCCCATTGTTCATATTTACGTATGGAGGGAGTAAAGGAGATGGTGTTGGTGCTCAGGTAAAATATCGAACTTGATTTTACAGAATATGGACCTACAACTAAGTTGCCTATTCTTCCGCGATTGCTAATAAGCTTATGGGATATTCTGATAAATTCAGATCAGAGCTGATTAGTTTGTTGTCATTCACACCAAGGTGCTAGGAAAGTCCTCGTTGACATAAAGCTTACAGTCCAATTGTACTAATTAGCTCATTGTACTAATAAACACAGTATTGACTATAAAGCAACAAAACGGTGCAAAGATTGTAGTGCTGCTTGAAATAGTGCAAAAAGAAATGCAATGTGGTAATAACAGAATAGAATTTAAGGGCCTAAGAATGTGGCAACGAGGAGATTATATGACAGAGATGGCTTGTTCAGAATTCAGTATTTATACTTTAAGTCTGGTTGCCCAGGATTTCAAACTGATATATTTTCTCCTAGAACGTAGAATAGAGAAAAGGGACTTGCTCGTGTGGCAGGTATCCTTAATGATGCTGTTAGCATTTCTAATGCAACTCATTGTGAAGGTGGGCTGGATGGAAGGAAGTAAGAAGCCTGTGATCGACTGGGCAGTGTTAACCACTCCCTCTGCAAGTCCAGCCCGCATAGCGTGGGAGTGGTGGATGTGCCAGTGTAACCCAGACAGTCCCAGTCATTTCAGACATTGTGGCTGAGCTTCCAATGCTTCTGAGGTGTCTACTGGTCGTCTGAGGAAGCGGTACAAGTTGCATGAGGAAGATAAATGAGGATGCCCACTGTAACTTTATTTATTTATTGTTTTATTGTCGCCAAACAATTGATACTAGAGCGTACAATCATCACAGAGATATTTGATTCTGTGCTTCGCACTCCCTGGAGTACAAATCAATAGTAAATACAATGAAAATTTAAATTATAAATCATAAGTAGAAAATAGAAATGGGAAAGTGAGGTAGTGCAAAAAGACCGAGAGGCAGGTCAGTTTGGAAGGTACGACCCAGATCTGGGTCAGGATCCGTTCAGCAGTCTTATCACAGTTGGAAAGAAGCTGTTCCCGAATCTGGCCGTACGAGTCTTCAAGCTCCTGAACCTTCTCCTAGAGGGAAAAGGGACAAAAAGTGTGTTGGCTGGGTGGGTCGTGTCCTTGATTATCCTGGCAGCACTGCTCTGATAGCGTGCGGTGTAAAGTGAGTCCAAGGATGGAAGATTGGTTTGGGTGATGTGCTGGGCTTTGTTCATGATCTTCTGCAGCTTCTTCCGGTCTTGGGCAAGACAACTTCCATACCAGGTTGTGATTCACCCTAGAAGAATTTCTATGGTGCACCTATAAAAATTAGTGAGGGTTTTAGGGGACAGGCCAAATTTTTTCAGTTTTTTCAGGAAGTAAAGGCACTGGTGGGCCTTCTTGGCAGTGGACTCTGCTTGGTTAGACCAAGTCAGGTCATTTGTGATCTTCACCCCAAGGAACTTAAAGCTTTTGACCTGTCCCACCTGCGCACCACCGATGTAGATGGGGTCGTGCGGTCCTTTGTCTTGCTGACATTGAGGGAAAGGTTATTGTCTTTGCACCATGCCACCAGGTTCTTAATTTCCTCTCTGTACTCAGACTCATCATTACCCAAGATACAGCCTGCAATTGTGGTGTCATCAGCAAACTTATATATTGAGTTTGATGGAAACTTGGCTACACAATCATGGGTGTACAATGAGTACAGCAGGGGGCTGAGTACACAGCCTTGTGGGGCACCGGCACTCAAAGTGATTGTAGAGGAGAGCTTGTCCCCTATTTTTACAGCCTGGGTCCTGTCTGTGAGGAAGTTGAAGATCCAGCTGCAGATCTGAGTGCTAAGACCCAGGTTCTGGAGCTTAGGATTCAGCTTATTTGGAATGATGGTATTAAAGGCAGAGCTGTAGTTAATGAAAAGTAACTTTACATATGTGTCTTTATTCTCCAGGAGTTCTAAGGAGGAATGTAGTGCCAGAGAGATGGCATCTGCCATTGACTTATTGCTCCAGTAGGCGAATTGCAAAGCGTCGAGTTTGACCGGTAGGCTATGGTTGATGTGTGCCATAACCAATCACTCAAAGCACTTCGTGACAATTGATGTCAGAGCCACAGGTTGATAGTCATTCAGGCATGTCACCTTACTCTTGTTGACAGTGGGATTATCATTGCCTTCTTAAAGCACGAGGGGATCTTAGACTGAAGCAGGGAACAGTTGAAGATGTCAGCAAACACTCCGGCTGGCTCGCTTGCACAGGCCCAGAGAACTTGTCCCAGGACGCCATCTGGGCCTGTTACCTTCCTTGGATTTATCTTCAGGAAGGCTCTTCTAACGTCCTCCTCGGTGACGATGAATCTCCATGCCACCAGGTCCGGTTCATCCGGAGGGGGCAGGACGCTCCTCTTCTGTTCGAATCTTGTGTAGAATACATTAAGTTTGTCAGGAAGAGAAGCACTACAGTTATTGATATTCCCAGCCTTTTCTTTGTGCCCAGTGATCTCATTTAGACCCTGCCATAGTCTACTGGCAACCCTCTGGTTAGCCTGGGCTTCCAAATTGGCTCGGTATTACCTCTTGGCGCCCTTAACGGCTTTCCGGAGTTCTTTAGAGAGCAGTTCCCAAACTGTGGTCCATGGACCGCTCAGTTAACGGTATGGGGTCTATGGCATAAAAAAGCTTTGGAACCCCTGCTTTAGATGGGGTAAGGAGACTTATAAAGGTACTGCCTGGACTAGAAAACATGTTTTATGAGCTTAGATTGGTCAAGGTAGGACATTTCTCTTTAGAGCAAAGGAGCATGGGAGGTGACTTGATAGAAGAATACAAGATGATAAGAGACATAGATTGAGTAGACAGACAAAGGCTTTTTCCCAGCATGGAAATATCCAATATAAGGGGACATAATTTTATATTGATTGTACGAAATTTTAAACAGAATGTTAAACTACAAAGAAATTTGGCCACAGAACATTTTTTTTCTCATAGATCTGACATTATCTGGAGTTTTTTTTTGTTTTCTCCCCCAACATTCTTTGTAAACTTCCGAGACTGTTGCTCATGAAAATTCCAGGAGATCGGCCATTTCTGAGATACTCAAGCCATATCCCATCTGGCACCAACAATCATTCCACAGTCAAAGTTTCTTAGATCACATTTCTTCCCCATCCTGATGATTGACAACTGAACTTCTTGACCATGCCTGCATGCTTTTTTGCATTGAGTTGCCTCCACATGATTGGCTGATTAGATATTTGCATTATGAGTGTATCTAATAAAGTGGCCACTGACTGTAAATCGTATATAATTTATCATCTGACAGTAAAGAGAGGGGGGATTAGCTGCAAAATCAAGAGATTAATGCTAAAGAAAAGACACTGTCAGTCATAAGCCCATGGTATTGCACGAAGTGGTTTGTAGTGTCCTATTGGGGAGGTAGGTTTGTAGATTTTTGATATCTGAAAGTTGGTACACACATCAGAAAGGCACACAAAACACCGGAGGAACTTGGTGAGTAAGGCAGCATCAATCACCAGTAAACAAGAAGGATCTCGGCATGAAATGTTGACTGTCCATTTCCCTCCACGTGTTCTGCCCGACCCAGTGAGTTCCAACTGCATGTTGATCCAGTTTACAACATCTGCACTCTCTTGTGTTGACATTAGAAAGACCTTGGCTTGCAAAAAGGTTTTAAAGGATAGCAGTATCTTAGATCTTCTCCTCGTATCGCTGAGGGTTAAGAGGCTGAGAGGCAATTTGACAATGGTAATCAAAGCTGACATTGTTTTAATATTTTATAGGCGGCTATGCTGTACCAATACAAAAACACTGCCAGCCAACTTACATGGGACAATCTCTTGCAAGTAGGAATGAGATAATGGTTCAATAAGCTGCTATTGCAACACTGGTTTTAGAATAAATATTAACTCAAATTACCCTCTTGCTCTATTTTAATAAATCATGATGGTTCATTAAAGCTTCACTTTCAAGAACCTCGGGGCTAGAGTTCAATATTTCATTTGGAGAATTTATTTACCTAAATTTTTTCAATGTATTTGCACTCTTTGTCATCATTTACACTTTGGATGTTGGCCAGTTTTTGTTTGTGTGTAGTTTTTCATTGATTCTATTGTATTTCTTTGTACCATTGTGAATGCCTGCAAGAGAATGAATCTCAGGGGAATATATGGTGACATGTACAGTACATACTGTGATAATAAATTTACTTTGAATGTTGAACTTTATTTGGAGGTACAGAACGGTAACAGGCCTGTCCAGCTCAGTAAGCCTACGCCACTAGTTATGCCCATGTGACCAGCTAACCCACTATCTATATCTTTGGAATGTGGGGGAAACCGGAGAACTTGGAGGAAACGCACAGGGTTGCAGAAGAATGTACAAACTCCTTACAGACTGGCAGAATTGAACCCAGGTTGCTGGCATGTTAATAGCATTACACTACGGTGCCGCCCCAAATAGGGCAACACTGCTGGTGTTTTCCCTACATTTCTTTGCCAAAGCCTCTGGAGGAGTCCTTGAATTCACTGAATTTCTGTCTTCGAGATGAGGGTGAGATCAGCTGAGTTGCAGCTTATTACTCAAAGCCATAAGGAAGGAGATACCAGAGGTGGAAGGTTTGTTCAAAGTAAATTTAGTATCAAAGTATATATATGTCCCCATATACAACCCTGGGATTAATTTTCTTGCGGGCATACTCAATAAACCCATAAAATAATAACCATAACAGAATCAATGAAAGACTGCCCAACTTGTGTGTTTATCCAGAGTGCAAAAGACAACAAAAAGAAAGAAATAATATTAAATAAATAAGCAGAAAGTACCGAGCACATGAGAGAGTCCTTGAAAGTGAGTCCATTGGTTCTAGGAACATTTTAATGATGGGTCAAGTCAAGTTGAGTGAAGTTGAGACCCTTTTGTTCAAGAGTCTTTTGGTGGAGGGGTGATAATTGTTCTGAAAATCTGGCAGTGTGAGTAATTAATGGATTTTTAAAAAAGGTTGAACGGAAACTAGAGAGTCTCCTTTCACAGTTTCCATGATATACTGAGCTGTTTCCACAACTCTCTGTAGCTCTTGACAGTCATGGGCACAGCAGCTGCTGCACTAAACTGTATTGCATCTGAACAGGGTGTCAGTAAAAATTGGTGAGGGTTAAAAGAAACTTGCTAAATTTCTCCTCAGCAAATTGATATGCTGGCTGACTTTCTCGGCTGTGGCATCTGCATGGTTAAACCAGTACAGACTATTTGTGATCTTCACAGGTAGGAGCTTAAAACTGGCCAGTTGGCTCACATTCAGAACAGTCAATGTAAACCGAAACCCGCTGAGGTCAATGATTAGCTCTGTTGTTCTGCTGACATTGGAGGATAGGTTGTTGACAGGACACCACGTCACGAGGTTATCTACTCTCTGCACTCTGAGTCATCATTATTTAAGATATAGCCGACTATGGGTGGTATCATCTGCAAACGCAAGAGTTCCCAACCTTTTTTACGCCATGGACCAATACCATTAAGCAATGGGTCCAGCTTGAGAGCCCCTGTCGTAGATGGAGTGAGAGCAGAATCGGCTGTGAGTGTCCAGAGAGCAGAAATGGGGAATGAGGATGCACCATAGTGTGACGGGGCACTATGGTAATATTTAGCGCAACACTATTACAGCTCAGGGCATTGGCGTTTGGAGTTCAGTTCCGATGTTGTCTGGTAGAGGTTGTCTGTATGAACTTACTGTGAACATGTGGGATTCCTCCCACTGTCAAAAGACTGGCCAGTAGGTTAATTGGTGATTGTAAATTGTCCTGTGGTAAGACTAGGGTTAAATAGGTGCATTGCAGGGCAGTGTGGCCCATTGGGCTGGAAATAAAATAAATAAAAATAAAGTAATAATCGTGTGAGAAGTAGTTGCTGACTATTCTTACTGATTGCGGTCTGCTGGTCAGGAAGTTGAGGATCCAGTTGCAAAGGGAGGTGTTGATCCCTAGGTCTACGGGGTTAGATACAACGGTAAGCACAAAACAGCAGAATGGTGGGAAGGGGGAAGTGCAATTTGAAGTCATGCAAAGACAAATGCCAAAGTGACAATGAAGAAACAACTGAGAGTGGTGGAATTAAGAACCTGAATGCTTGCCGTCCCATGTTCTTGCTGAACTTGACTTGCCGGTTCGGGAGATGCTGTAGATTAGCCTGCTTAAGTAACTGCTTGCACGCTGCACTGGGAGGAGGAAGTGAATATTTAGGCTTTTTTTTTACATACTTCGGTTGTGAAAAGGACTATATGTTCAAGAAAACAGGAAGTAATGTTTTGCAAATGGACATGCTGCAGACAGCTTTAACCCCAGAAATTGTACACTCTAGTTTGACCTTTCATTGGCTCAATTGTACCTCAACTGGTCTGGACTCAAGCGAGTGTGCAGATACTGGAAATCCAGAGGAACACACACAAAATGCTGGAGGAACTCAGCAGGTCAGGCAGCATCTATGGAAAGGAATAAACAGTTGACATTTTAGTCCAAGACCCTTCATCAAGACTGGTAAGGAATGGGGGAGAAGCATTTCCTTTCCTTTTATGAACCATTTCCCCTACTGGATAGTCAGCATAAACACAGAGGCCCAAAGGGCCTAATTTTGTACAGTATGAGTCAACAATTCTATATTCAGAAATTTATAAAAAGACTAGCCTCTGGGCTTAGAAACCCAATTGGTGTTCATGACCTTCAAGGACAGTGAAATGTGTCATTTACATCAACAATCAACAGAGTTTGAATACCTGCTGGGGGCAGCAGGCAATTGTCACCATGCTTCCACCAACAACATAGCATGCCCACAAATTACTAATCCTAACCCTTCTGTCTCTAAATTAATTTTGTTTCTCACATGTACATTGAAACATCAAATGTGAAATGCCTTTGGAACGTGGGAAGAAACCGGAGTACCCGGAGGAAACCCACGCAATCGCGGGGAGAGCGTACAAGCTCCTCACAGACAGTGGCGGAATGCAGAATTAGAATCAAAATCGGATAATATCATCGGCATGCGTCGTGATATTTGTTAACTTAGTGGCAGCAATACAGAGAAGTACAGAAAAAAAATCAGTTACAATAAGTATATGTATTTATATTAAATACTTAAATTAAAAATAGTGTAAAGCAGAAATAATGAAAAAAAAGTGAAGTAGTGTTCATGGATTCATGTCCAATCAAAAATCCGAGGCAGAGGGGAAGAAGCTGTTCCTGAATCACTGAGTGTGTGCCTCCTTCCTGACGGTCACAATGAGAAGAGGGCATGTCCTGGGAGAAAGGGATCTTTAATAATTGAACCCTGATTGCTGATTGTTGGCACTGTCTGTGTTACACTACCGTGCTGTCCCAATAAATGTAGCCATTCTCCATGATATTCATATTCTGTAGATGAATAATTAATCCAAATTCTTCATGGCTGTGGAAATGGATTCCTGACTGAACTCTTTGAACGTTGATAAACTACAAGGATTTGCATTCACAAAAAGGCTGCGCACGGTTTAGTTTTTGAGAATGTATTCATTTGTGTCACTGGTAGGACTGTTGTTTTTTTTAAATTCATGATTTCTATTTCCAGTCCAAAAGGAGAGTCTCATCTTGAAACGTTGGCTGTCATTTTCCACAGCCGATGCCACTGACCGGCTGATTTCCAACAGCATTTTGCTGCTCCAGATTCCAGCATCTGCAGTCTCTTGTATTTGCACTAGTGCTAAGTGGTTTATTAGTTAAGGTTTGAGGATCAATTTATTTATGTATTTATTTATTGAGAAACAACGCAGAACAGGCCCTTCTGGCCACTTGAGCTGAGCTGGCCCAGCAATGCCCCGATTTAATCCTGTCCTATCACTGGACAATCTATAATGGCCAATTAACCTCCCAACCAGCAGCTGTTTGGACTGTGGGAGGAAACCCATGTGGTCAAAGGGAGAACACACAAACTCATCGCATGCGGTGGCAGGAATTGAACCCTGGTCGCTGGTCCTGTAAAGTGTTGTGCTAGCCACTATGATAACATGCTGCCCCAATTCTGACTGTAAGACATAGGAGCAGAATTAGGCTATTTGGCCCATCAATTCTGCTCCGCCATTTCATCATGTCTGATACAATTTTCCTCTTAGCCCCAATCTCCTGCCTTCTCTCCGTATCCCTTCATGCCCTGACCAATCAAAAATCCATCAGCCTCTGCCTTAAATATATGTAAAGGCTTGACTGCTACAGCTGCCTGTGACAAAGAATTCCATGGATTCACCACTCTCTGGCTAAAGAAATTCCCCCTCATCTCGATTCTAAAAGGACTACTCTGTATTCTGAGGCTGTATCCTCTGGTCTTAAATGCTCCCATCCTCTCCATATCCACTCCGTCAAGGCCTTTCACCATTCAATGAGGTCACCCCTCATTCTTCTGAAATCCAGCGAATACAGGCCCAGAGCCTTCAAATGTTCTTCATGTGACAAACCATTCAATCCTGGAATCATTTTCATGAACCTTCTTTAAACCCTCTCCAGTTTCAGCACATCCTTTCTAAGATGAGGGGCCCAAAACTGCTCTCAGTACTCCAAGTGAGGCCTCACTGGTGCTTTCAATGTTACATCCTTACTTTTATATTCTAGTCCTCTTGAAAGGAAAGCTAACGTTGCATTTCCCTTCCTCACCACAGACTCAACCTGCAAGTTAGGGAATCCTGCACAAGGACTCCCAAGACCCTTTGCCCCTAAGTTTTTTGGATTTTGGCTCCATTTAGAAAATAGTCAACCCTTTCATTTCTTCTACTAAAGTGCACAACCATACGGTCATACACATCCCGACACTGTATTCCATCTGACATTTCTTTGCCCATTCTCCTAATCTGTTGAAATTCTTCTGTAGCCTCTCTACTTCCTCAAAACTACCTTCCTCTCTACCTAGCTTCATATTTTCTGCAAACTTTGCAACAAAGCCATCAATTCCATCATCCAAATCACTAATTTATAATGTAAACAGAATCAGTACCAACACAGACCCCTGCGGAACACCACTAATTACTGGCAGCCAGCCAAAGAAGGCTCACTTTATTTCCACTCTTTGCCTCCTGCCAATCAGCCTGTTTTATCCATGCTGGAATCTTTCCTGTAATACCATGGGCCGATAGCTTTTTAAGGAGCCTTAAGTGTGGCACCTTGTCAAAGGCCTTCTCAAAATCGAAGTACACATTAACCGACTCTCTTTTGTCTATCCTGCTTGTAATTTCTCCAAAGAATGCCAACAGATTTATCAGCCAACATTGTCCCTTGAGGAAATTATGCTGACTACGGCCTGTTTTATCATGTGCCTCCAAGTACCCTGAGACCTCATCCTTAATAATTGACTCCAACATCTTCCCAACCACAAAGTCTAACTGCCCTATGGTTACACAAGTGAATCTGCAGATGCTGGAAATAAATAAAAATACAAAATGCTGGCAGAACTCAGCAGGCCAGACAGCATCTATGGGAGGAGGTAGTGACGACGTTTCGGGCCGAAACCCTTCATCGGGAGTGAAGGAACATGGGATGGTCGAGGAGGGATAAGAAGTGGGGGAAGGGATGAAGTAGAGAGCTGGGAAGTGATAAGCTGAAGGGAAATGGGCTGGGGGAAGGTGGAGAATTATGGGAAATAAAAGAGAAAGAAATGTAGGGCTTGGGGAGATTATAGTGAGGGGGAAAAGAGAGAGAAAGAGAACCAGACTAAAATTATAGATAGGGATGGGGTAAGGGGGGGGGGCAGGGGTATCAACAGAGGTCTGTGAGTTGAATGTTCATGTCAATGGAGTTCTGTGACTATGGTTTCCTTTCTTCTGCCTCTCTCCATTCTTGAAGAATAGAGTGACATTTACAATTTTTCAGAATCATTCCAGAATCTAGTGAAAGATCATTACTAATGCCTTCACAATCTCTTCAGCCACTTCTTTCAGAACTCTGGATTGTACACCATCTGGTCCAGGTGACTTATCTTACTTCAGACTTGTCAATTTTCTAAGAACCTTCTGTCTAGTTACGGTAACTTCACACACTTCATGCCCCCGACATCTGGAGCTTCCACCACACTGCTAGAGTCTTCGTCAGTGAAGACTGATGCAAAATACTTATTCAGATCATCCACCATTTCCTTGACCCCATTGCCACTGCTCCCGCAGTGTTTTCCAGCAAAATCTACTGGAGAGTCTGATATCCACTCTCACCTTTACACTTTATGTATCTGAAGAAACTTTTGGTAACCTTTTTAAAATTATTGGCTAGTTTACTTTCATACTTCATCTTTGCCTTACTGACTTTTTTAGTTGCCTTATGTTGGTTTTTAAAACCTTCCCAGTCCTCTAACCTCCCACTGACTTTTGCTCTAATATATGCCGTCTTTTTGACTTTTAGGGTGGCTTTGACTTCTCTTGTTAGCCACGGTTGTATTATCTTTCCTTTAGAATACTTCTTCCTCTTTGGGATGTATATATTCTGTGCCTTCCAAATTGCTTCCAGAAATTCCATCCGTTGCTGCTCTGCCATCATCCCTGCCAGTGTTCTTTTCCAATCAATACTGGTCAACTCCTCTCTCATGCCTCTGTAATTCCCTTTACTCCACTGTAATACTAATACATCCAACTTCAGCTTCTCCTTCTTAAATGTCAGAGTGAATTTGATCATATTATGATCAGCTGAGGTTTCTTTTACCTTAAGTTTTGTAAACAATTGCACAATGCCCAGTCCTCTAGTGGGCTCAACCACGAGTTGCTCTAAAAAGCCATTAAATAGGCACTCTAGAAATTCCCCCTCCTGTAACCCAGCACTAACCTGATTTTCCCACCTACCTGCATATTGAAATCACCCATGACTATTGTAACATTGCCATTTTGGCATATATTTTCTATCTCCTGTTGTAATTTGTAGATCACATTCTCACTCCTGTTTGGGAGCCTGTATACAACTCCTATCAGGAATTTTTTTACCATTGCAGTTCCTTAACTCTATCCACAACAATTCAACACCTTTGGATCTATGTCACCTCTTTCTGCTGACTTGATTTCACTTTTTTACCAACAGAGCAACACCATCCCTTCTACCTTACTGCCTGTCCTTTTCATATTCTTTCCTTTTTGGATATTTAAGCTCTTTCAGCCATGATTCAGTGATGCCTACAATACAATACAGGCCCTTCAGCCCACAAAGTTGTGTTGAACATGTCCCTACCTTAGAAATGACTAGGCTTAGGACGTTGCCTGGATTGGGGAGAATCCATGAGAAGGTTGAGTGAACTTGGCCTTTCTCCTTGGAATGACAGAGGATGAGAGGTGACCTGATAGAGGTGTATAAGATGATGAGAGGTGACCTGATAGAGGTGTATAAGATGATGAGAGGTGACCTGATAGAGGTGTATAAGATGATGAGAGGTGACCTGATAGAGGTGTATAAGATGATGGTTGCCACAAGAGGACACTGGTTTAAGGTGCTAGGGAGTACAGTAGGTACAGAGGAGACGGCAGGGACAGGTTTTTACGCAGAGTGGAGAGTGCATGGAATGGGTTGCTGGCAGTGGTGGTGCAGGCAGATACGATAGGGTCTTTTAAGAGAATTTTGGATAGGTACATGGAGCTTAGAAAAACAGAGGGCTATCATATCTGCCAATCTGCAACTGTGCTGCAAGTTCATCTACCTTCCTCTGTATACTGTGCACGTTCAAATACAACACCTTCAGTCCTGTTTTCACCCTTTTCAATTTTGTCTGCCTTTTACATTTCAACTCATCCTGTTGCCTGCAATTTGCCCTGTCAACAGCCTCTCCTCACTATAAATTGCCTGTTTTTAAGCCTGCTCCCTCATCTTCAGCACTATTTTCCAGTATTCCAATGATGGAATGAAAAATATGCTGCTCTGGACACTAGTCACAACATGCTCAACCTTTGGATTCCTAACTTTGGCATCTTACCAACATCTGCTTCCACAACATCTCCACTAACTGGTTTGGCACGTCCATCTCCATCCCCCTGAAGCTCCAGTTTAAACCCCACTGTACAGCATTAACAAACCTTCTAGCTAGGAAATTGGTCCTCCAACATTTCAGCTACAAGCCACCCCTTCTGTACAGGTCCCACCTTCCCTAGAAAGAGAATCCAGTGATCTAAAAATCTTATGCCCACCCCCTCCTAAACTAACTCCTTAGTCACGTATTAAGCTGTATAATCTTCCCAGTTCTGGCCTCACTAGCATACAGCATGGGCAGGAACACTAAGATCACAACCCTGGAGGTCCTGCCCTTTAAGTTAGCTTCCAACTTCCTGAACTCCCTTTGCAGAACCTCAGCAATTGTCCTACCTATGTCATCGGTAGCTACATGGACCATGACTTCTGGCTGTTCACCTCCTACTTAAAAATGCTGAGAGCTTAATCCAAGGTATCCTGGAACCTGGCACCTGGGAAGCAACATACCATCCAGGAATCTCGTTCTTGCGCGCAGAACCTCCTATCTATTCCTCTAACTGATGAATCCCCTATCACCACAGTGTGCTTCTTCTCCTCACTTCCCTCCTGAGTCACAGATGCAGACTCAGTGCCAGAAACCCAACCAGTGTGACTCGCCTTTGTTAAGTCATTCCCTCTGACAATAGTCAAAGTGATATACCTGTTGTTGAGGGGGATGGCCACAAGGGCTCTCTGCACTGACTCCTTAACCCCTTTTCCCTTCCTGAAAATCACCCAGCTTCCTGCATCCTGCACCTTTGATGTGACTACCCCTCTATATGACCCCTTCAGCCTGATGAATTATCTGGAGTTTATCCAGTTCCGGCTCTAACCCCTTAATGTTGTTTGTTAGAAGCTGTAGCTGGATGCACTGTACACAGTTGTAGTCATCAGGGACACTGGGGTTCTCTCTGCCTTCCCACATCCTGCAATTTCATTATCCCATCCAGTCCCTACTGTTAGCTGAGCAGATATAAAGGAGAATTAATAAAAAGAGCTTTTCCTTCCTTTGCTTTCTCTGAGTGAAGCCCCTCTTTGTTGAAGCTTTACGATCACCACTCTGACTATGTCCGCTTGCCCCTTCTCTGACTAATCAATCCCCAATGCCGATTGGTCACTGGCCAAAACTCTATTACGCTGCTGAGACCCACTCTTCCCCTTTATCCTCGGATAGTGGAGCAGATTGAAGCCCCCTTCTCTCCAAACTTCCAATTTCTGGATTGGCTGCTGGTCAAAGCTCTATTTTGTGGGTCTGGATCATATATTGGCCAGCCAAGTAGGGAGAGGAGAGCACTTCCCCGAAGATCATTAATGAACTAGCTGTTTTGTTGTATATGAAATAATAACAACCCAGAAGTTTCAAATTCAGGAATAATTATGTTTAATTGCATAATCTGTTAATTACTTGAATTTAAATTCTCTAGCAACCATTGTGGGAATTTAAGAAACATTGCTGCATCATTGATGCAGATTTTTCACTGGATCATTAACTTCACCACCATGCCAGCACAGTGCCTGTCAGTGGTTCTGTTTTTCATTGTAGTGGTCTATATGGCTGCTCGACTTCATGAATCTCTCCCGAGATTTAGAGTAGGTTTAATGCGATATCTCATTATTAGACCTGGCACTGTTGTAGAATTTGAAAACTTAAAGACTCAAATCTCTCTTTAAGGAAAAAGAGATCTGGGTAAACTATTTTTGACCCATCTATAGACACAATAGATTTCTGCAAATACTAGAGATCTTGAGAAACCCATACGAAATGCTGGAGGAACTCAACGAGTCAGGCAGCATCTAAAGCAGGGGTTCCACCGAACCCTTGTCTAAAGGTATTGATCCATAAAAATGGTTCTAGATCTAGAGGGAAATAAGCAGTCAGCATTTCAGGCTGTCACCCTTATCTCAGAGAGGAAACAGTTGAGAGAGAATCTCACTGAACTCCCATTGAAGGGAGGAGTTAAACTTCTCCACAGTAGGCATACATCAAAGAGATTTCGTAATAGAGCACCAAATCATAAACACTAGAGACCCTCCTCTACCAAGTTAATTAATTTTTGAATTGGGCTATGAGCTTATTGTTGAGTGATTCAGTAGCCCAAGATTTCTTGCCCACATGTTGTGCTGCACCAATTATATTAGTTAGCAAATGGCCAACTTGAACTAATCTCTTCTGCTTATGTAATGTCCATAGCCTTCCATTTTCTTCATATTCATGTGCCTATCTAAACATCTCTTAAAAGTCACCGCTGTATCTGCAGTGCATTCCAAACACACACCACCAAATACTTGTCCTTCATATCTCCATTAAAATTTCCCCCTCTCATCTTAAGTGTATGTTCACCAATTTTTGTGGTCAATTAGTTCAACAACATCTTTATCATGGTTTTCAATTCACTTTTCTTTCAGTAATTAAGGTTGTTTTTACTTCCTTCATTACTTAATGCCAACAAGTAGTTAGGTTCATGTGGTAACAAGCATTTTGGTGGCTTCTTTCCAAGAGTGAATTGCTTAGTCATATTGCAACATCAAACTGTACTTGGAGAGTCTCTTGCTGTGGGGGTTGACTCCAAACTGTACACCAGATCTTAAACAGTTGAGAACTGGCTCCACAGCACCTTGGGAACTTGCTTGGCAGTCAGTCCAAGTTCAGATGGAAAAGCTTCAACTTTAACAGCTCCTCTTTTGGCCTTCACAAAACATTTCAAGCAGAAAAGGAGTGTATTCTGAAATGATAACCATCAGTAGTTGTTTGTTTTAATTAAGAGCAAACATTCTTTGTGAATAATGGTTCCTTTTTGGAAAATTCTGTTGACCCCTTCAACATCCAACCAGAAACTTTTTCTCTTCCAGAAACTTGATTCTGGTGGTGCTAGTCACAAGAAATCATGTCACATGTGCCCTTGGTGATCCACTGCTGCTCCTATTTTCTTCTGTTGTTGTCAAACTAGGCATAAACAATTAAGCCACAATGATCTTGTATAAAATACTAGCTTGGACCTCTCTAGAGTATTATGGCCATTTTGGGGTATTGTTCTTTAGGAGAGGGTGCAGAAGAGATTTTTCTGGATGTCTATTTGAGAACAGGTTGCGTGAGCTAGGGCTTTTCTCTTTGGAGTGAAGGAGGATGAAAGCTGATGACGGAGGTGTACATGATGATAAGAGGCTGCTCTCTTATGGTCATCACCCATTCTGGGGTATAGGCCACCAACAGCAGCTCATTATCTTCTGTCCTTTGCCAGTCTTTCCCAGGTGTAGCCCATCTCTGAAGATCCTTTCTTTCCCAGGGATGAAGTCTTTGGAGCTTCTGGCGGTGTTTCTGTAGCGTTAGGTTTTTACATGATGGGGTTGCTAGTCTCGTGCCCAACCCTCCTCCTTTTTCAGCCAGGCTTGGGACTGTCCATGGTGGAGTTGATAAGAGGCATAGATCAAGTGGATAGCCAGAGACTTTTTCTCAGGGTAGAAATGGCTGAAACGAGGGGGCATAATTTTAAGGTGATTGGAGGAAAGGATAGGGAGGATATCACAGGTAAGTTTTTTTTTTACAAAGAGAGTGCTGGGTGTGTGTAATGCCCTGCTAAGGGTAGTGATAGAGGCAGATACATTAGGGACATTTAAGAAACTCTTAGATAAGCACATAGATGATAGAAAAATGGAGAGTTATGTAGGGGGGGAAAGTTAGATTGATCTTAGAGTAGGTTTTAGTAGAAGTCAAGTGCCAAAGGAATTCTCCCTCGTTATCCTGGTAGTAGTGAGCATTCTGTCATTGGCAAATGTCAAACTGGCACTGCAATGTGATCAGTAGTCACAAATCAGCACACCTTGACGCCTTCCTGATCATCGCGGGGAACTTCAACCAGGCTAGCTTGACGAACTCTGACTAATTACTATCAGCGTGTTACCTGCAGAACCAATGGAGCCAGCATATTTAATCGCTGTAATACCACCATCAAGAACATTGCACATCATCCCATGCACACAGAGGTTTCCTTTTACTCATGGTATCCTGCCAGAGGCTGAGGATTGCAGAACAAGCAGTGAGCACCATTGAAGTGTTGTCAAGGGAGGCAGAGGAGAGCTCTCAGGATACTTTGAATCAGTGGTCTGAACAATATTCAGGGATATATGATGGCAGAATATAGTGTTAAAGGTAAGACTTGGCAGTGTGGAGGATCAGAGGGATCTTGGGGTCCAAGTCCATAGGACGCTCGAAGCAGCTGCGCAGGTTGACTCTGTGGTTAAGAAGGCATACGGTGTATTGGCCTTCATCAATCTTGGAATTTAATTTAGGAGTCAAGAGGACCCTGGTCAGACCCCACTAGGAGTACTGTGCTCAGTTCTGGTCGCCTCACTACAGGAAGGATGTGGAAGCAATAGAAAGGGTGCAGAGGAGATTTACAAGGATGTTGCCTGGATTGGGGAGTATGCCTTATGAGAACAGGTTGAGTGAATTCAGCCTTTTCTCCTTGCAGTGGCGGAGGATGAGAGGTGACCTGATAGAGGTGTACAAGATAATGAGAGGCATTGATCGTGTGGATAGTCAAAGGCTTTTTCCCAGGGCTGAAATGGTTGCCACAAGATCTTTGGATCTGAGTGAATATGCCAGTATTGTTACGAACTTCATCGGGACCTCTGCAGAAGAGTATGTCACTTTGAGAACATACCAAATCTTCCCAAACCAGAAGCCCTGGAGGTTCACAGTCTGCTGTGGGTCAGATCTGTGGCGTTCAAGACCAGTGATCTAATACAGTACAAGAAGTCCAGGTACGACTTATGGAAGGCCATCGTGAGAGCAAAACAAATCCCACGAGAAGATGGAGGCACAATTGGATGCTTGACAACTGAGACAGAGTTTGCATGTCATTTCTTCCTATAAGGTGAAAGTTTAATGGTTGTGATGCTTCACTCCCCAATGAGCTCAATGCCTTTTATGCACACTTTGAAAGGGAGTATAACACTACAACCTGCGTGAATCCCCACATCATCTGGCAACCTTGTGACCTCTATCTCAGAGGCCAGAATATCTTTCAAAAGGGTGAACCTCTTACTAGGCATCAGGCCCCACTGTGTTCTGAAAACCTGTGCTAACCAACTAACTGGCTGGAATGTGCAAGGACATCTTCAGCCTCTCATTGCATATCAATAACAGCAATCAATTTAATAATTTATAAACCAGCAGTCCTGGGCGGACTTGATTTTAGTGGAGTTAGCATCACACTGACAATAGGATAGTGACTTGCTGATAAAGTCAAGCAAGATTTATTATTAGTGTCACATGACCTACCTCGCCCTCCTTGTAGGCTGCAGGCACTGTGGCTTTGTCTGAACTACAGAAGCACAACATGGGGAAAAGAAGAATGGAAGACAGCAGGAAAATATCTTTTTTCTACTATTTGTCTAAACACTTCCTCAAGCACTACCAAGCCAACACAGGCATAACAACTTCTTGCAGCTGCAAAAGATTTTGCTTAGGCCACGTTTGGAGTATCAAGTGCTGTTCTCATTGCCCTATTACAGGAAAGATCTTCAAGGTTCACGGTAAATTTATCGTCAAAAGACATGTATGTCACCATATACTATCTTGAGTTTCATTTTCTTGCAGGCGTTTGCAGTAGAACAGAGAAATATAATAGAATCAATGAAAGATTTCAAGTGAAAACTGGCAATGACCAATGAACAGGAAAAGATGAGCTCTGCATAGACAGATAGACACTCAGGGTAGACACTGAGATCATGAATTGTGGAGTCCCTAGGTGGTGGAATCAGTTCAGAGTTGAGGTGAGTACAGAAAGGGTAAAGAACAGGTTTACCAGGGTGCTGCCTGGATTAGACAATGTGAACTTTAAGGAGAGGTTGGACAAACATTTGTTTTCTGTGGAGTGTGAGAAGTTTTAAAGGGAGACCTGATGGAAGTTAATAAAATTATGAGTCATAGATATAGGGTGGACAGTCAATATTTTTCATAGAGTGGAGACAAGGAAGACTAAAAGGCATTGCTTAAGGTGAGAGGAGGACATTTTACAATGTTTGAGTGTTAGGTGCCTGGAGGGTGCCACTAGTGGTAGTGAAGGAAACAGATACAGTGGTGCTGTTTATAAGGTTTTTAGATAGACACATAAATATACAGGGCTATAGATTATGTACAAGGAGAAGGGATTTACTTTAATTTAACATTGTGTTTGGCACAGATGTTATGGGCCAAAAGGCCAAGCTGTGAGTTGCACTGTTGTCCTATACTCTGTGGTTAATGACTCCACTGCTAAGCACTGCGAACAAAGGGGAAGATTAAAAACAGTGACTGGAAGGAACTCAGGCTCTAACATCTGCAATTTTTATTTTCATTTTAACTGGACTAAAAGCGTATAAATTCCAAAAATAAATAAGTGCTCCAAAGAAAAGGAATAATGAGGTAATCACAAGAGATTCTGCAGCTGCTGGAAATCTTGAACAACTCACACAAAATACTGGAGGAACTCAGCAGGTCGGGCATCATCTACAGAGGGAAATAAACAGTCAACACTTCAAGTAAAAATCCTAGACCATTCTGAAATCTGATGGCAGAGAGGAAGAAGCTGTTCCTAAATTGCTGAGTGTGGGTCTTCAGGCTCCTGTACCACCTCCCTGATGCTAATAGTGAGAAGAGAGTATGGTCCAGATGGTCAGGGTCCCGAATGATAGATGCTACCTTCTTGAGATATCTCCTTTTAAAGATGTCCTTGAAGGTGGAGGGGATTGTGCCCATGACGGAGCAAGTTAAGTCGATAATACTCTGAGGCTATGTTGCTCTGCAGCCTCAGGTCATCATGTTGAAGGTATTTATTTGTTTTTCATCCCATCAACTCCTTCTGTGGTGGACAATTCCACCCTGTGTGAGAGAGGAAATGTCAGATCACCTAAGTCAAAAATCGCTTACCTGTTATACTTAAACTGTCACCCCAACTCCTGTACTTCCCACTCATTGGGAACATCCGTGCTGTATCTATCCAGTCGTACAGCACAGTATGAGGTCCTTCAGCTGACATTGACCAAGCTGATCATCAAAGTTAGTCCTATTCACCACCATTTGTCTGATAGCTTATAAACCTTTCCACTGAGACCTGCCTTACTCTTCACCCTTTCGGGAGGCCTAGAATATAAAAGCAAGGATGCATTGTTGAGGCCTTATAAAGCATTGGCAAGGCCTCACTTGGAATATTGTGAGCACTCTTGGGCCCCTTGTTTAAGAAAGGATATGCTGACATTGGAGAGGGTCCAAAGGAGGTTCACAAAAATGATTCTGGGCTTGAAAGCTTCGTCATATGAGTAGTGTTTGATGGCTCTGGCCCTCTGCTCACTGGAATTCAGAAGAATGAGGGGTGACCTCATTGAAACCTATTGAAAGATGAAAGGCCCTGATCAAGTGAGGATGTTTCCCGTGATGGAAGATTCTAAGGCTAGAGGACACAGTCTCAGAATAGAGGGGCACCCCTTTAGAAAGGAGATGAGGAGGAATTTCTTTAGCTAGAGAGAAATGAACCTGTGAAATTTGTTGCCACAGGCAGCTATGGAGGCCAAGTCATTGGGCATATTTAAGGCAGAGGTTGACAGATTCTTCATTAGTCAGGGGCATGAAGGGGAGAAGGCAGGAGATTGGAGCTGAGAGGGAAAATGTATCAGCCATGATGAAATGGCAGAGCGGAGTTGATGAGTTCAATAGCCTACTTTTGCTCCTATATCTTATGGTGAATGTGACTCTGTCTGATTTTCATCATAATTCTGCTTTTTAATAAAAAACCGAAAATGCTGGTGATATTCATCAGAGTCTCCTTCGAGTTTACTATCCTTCAGAACGAAGGCTCAATAAAAGCTCTTCACACTGAGATGTTATCTCGGTTTCTCTATCTGTAGATGCTGCCTAACCTGCTGAGTGTCGCCAGCATTTGTCACTTTAATTTCAGATTTCCAGCATCTGCATTAATTGACTTTCTACCTGAGGGGTTGTGTAGTCCAGTTTGTGAAAAAGTGTATCCTACAAATGCTGGCAACGTTTATGGAAAGGATCTATGCAAACTCCTTCTCTCCGGTCTAAATATACCGCTGTCTTCCTAACCAACAGACCTCAGATAGTCAGGATGCAGAACTGCTCCTCCCTCCCCAACATGAGTGCCTCCCAGGTCTGTGTGCTGAGCCCCGTGCTGTATACTGTGCTCACTCATGACTCCATGGCCAAACAGCTGAGGAATCGCATTGTCAAGTTTGCCGATGACGTGATAGTGGTGGGGTACATCATCAACAACAGTGACATTGCCCACAGAAAGGAGGTGGAAGGGCTTGAGCCCTAGTGCCAGGCAAGTAACCCCTTGCTCAATGCCAACAAGGCAAAGGAGGTGGTTATCTTCAGGAGAACTCGCACTCCTCTTTACATTGGCCCAACTGAGAGCAGTTTCAAACCACTGGGAGTGCACTTCTCACACAACCTCTCGTGGTCCCACAACACACCCTACACAATCAGGAAAGCTCACTAACACCTGTACTATCTGAGGAAGAGAGCTGGACTATGCATATTCGTACTTGCATCATTCTATAGATGTACAGAGAGAAAATCCTAATACGCTGCATCACTGCATTGTATGGAATCTGCCCTGCGATGGATGGGAAGACTTTACAATGACTAGTCAAAACTGCCCAGGGCAACACCAGCACCAGTCTACCCAACATCAAGGACATATCAATTCAAGAATTCTGTCTATTCAAGAAGGAGCTAGATAGATATCTGATGGATAGGGGAATCAAGGGATATGGGGACAAGGCAGGGACTGGGTATTGATAGTGAATGATCAGCCATGATCTCAGAATGGCGGTGCAGACTCGAGGGGCTGAATGGTCTACTTCTGCACCTATTGTCTATTGTCTATCTATTGTCTATATCTTCAGAAATGTGCCAGAAAAGGGCCAGTAACATCATGAACGATCTCACCCACTCCGCTCATGGACTGTTTGTCCCACACCCTTCAGGAAGAAGGATATGTAGCATCCATGCCAGGATCACCAGATTCAAACGGTTACTTTCCCCAAGCAGTAAGGCTGATCCACCTCTCCACACACCCCATCAGCACTACTTTATCATTTCCTGTCAATCACCTTACATACAGACACTCCAGTGCCTAGCATCACTGTATGGGTTGTTGATTAGCCAGGGCATCAAAGAGTATGGGGAGAAGGTAGGGGAGTGGAGATGACTGGAAGAATTGGATCAGCCCATGGTTGAATGGTGCAACAGACTCGATGGGCTGAATGGCCTACTTCTACCCCTATATCTTACAGTCTTATGGTCTTATACAATAAATTTATGTATATAAGCTATTTTATGTATCTATAATATATTGTGTTGTTTTTTTATTGTGTTTTTTATTGGTTTTTAATTGGTGCTGCATCAGATCCAGAGCATCAGTTATTTCATTCTCCTTTGCACTAGTGGATTGGAAATGACATTAAACAACCTTGAATAAACAGTCACACCTCAGGGCCGGGGAGGGTCTCGGTTTGAAACTTTGGTTGTTTATTCTTTCAGCAGTTGCTGCTGACCTGCTGAGTTTCTCCTGCATTTTCTATGTGTTTCTCTGGATCTCCAACATCTGCAGAATCTCTTGTGCTTATCCTGCAAATAGCATGCTAAGCACGAGCCAGATTGGAAGGAGTCATTTAACAGATTGACATTGGCACAAACCAGAAATTTCTGCTGCTTGTGCTCTTTGCCTTATGCGAGAAGCCTAGGGACGCATAAATAACTAACCATGCCAACTTCCAGGATATGTATTAGTCAGTAAATAGAAACACTTACTCAAGCAATCCCTTTTATCTATCCACTGATCCAATTTTGTGTGATAACTCTTCTGTTTTGTCAATTACTTTATCTGTTTCTGAACTTGATTTCAAGAGTTAACAGGAAAAAGAGTAAACAGAGAGAACAGCAAGCAAGGCAGCATTTCTGTGGCCAGATTATAAAGTACTACATCACCCACAATGATTTAGTCTTGGCCATGAATTATATGGATAAGATAGTTACATAATTATTGTATGTAGTTCTGGCCACTCCATTATCAGAAGGATGGCATTCGAGGCTTGGCGAAGAGTGCCAAAGGAGATTAGCAGGATGCTGCCAGGATTTGAGGACATGTATCATAACAAGAGGCTGGGCAACCCTAGGTTGTTTCCTCTGCAGTGACAGAGGCATAGGGGAGATCTGATAGAGGTTTATAAGATTTTGGGCGGCATAGAGTAGACAGGCAGTATCTTTTTACAAGGGTTGAAATGTCTAATCCCAGAAGGCACGCATTTAAGGTGAAGGGCTAATTTCAAAGGAGATGTGAGGGGCAAGGCAAGTATTTTTCCCACACAGAATGGTAGGTGACTGGGATGCATTGCCTGGTGTGATGATAGAGGCAGATACATTAGAGACTTTTAGGAACGTGAGAAATCCTGCATATGCTGGAAATGCAACCCACACAAAATGCTAGAGGAGCCCAGCAAGTCAGGCATCTATGGAAGTGAATAAACAGTTGATGTTTCATCCCAAGATGATTCTTCAGTACTGGAAAGGAAGGGAGAAGATGCTGCAATAAAAAGTTGCGGGAAGGTGATAGGTGATGCCATATGGGTAAGAAAGGTAAAGGGCTAGAGAGGACGGATTCTGATAGGAGCAGAGAAAGAACCATTTTTTGAAAGGGTAGGAACATTCTTATCTCAGCACAAGAGGTGGTTGTGGACTGGCATTTTGGAATGGGAATGTGAATTAAAATGTTTGGCCAGCAGGAAATTCCACTTTCGGCCAATAGAACAGAGACGCTCAATGAAGCAGGACCCCATTTTACGACAGGTCTCACTAATGTAGAGAAAGCTGCTTTGGAAGCACTGGACACAATAGCCAACCCCAACGGATTCGCAAGCGAAGTGTTGCTGAATAGAGGTGAGGGAGGAGGTGAATGGGCAGGTTTAACATTCTGGCCACTTGAAGGGATAAGTGCCGGGAGGGAGACTGGTGTGGAGGGATGAATGAGGAAGGGTATCATGGATCCCCGCAGAAAGCAAAGCGGGATGGGGGAGGGGGCGGTAAAGATATGTTTTGTGGTGGATTCCTTTGGAGATGGTAGAAGTAGTGGAGGATGATGTGTTGGATATGGAGGTTCATGAAGTGGTAGGTAGGAACAAGAACTCTATCACGATTAAGGCGGCATAAAGATGGGTGAGCCCGGAAACTTTAAAGAGGCATTTAGATAGGCATCTGAATGTGAGGAAATAGAAGGATATTGTATAGGCAGAAGAGATTAATTTAGTTAGCCAGCCATTCAATCGTTAAGTTAATTGATTTGGCACAACAATGTGGGCTGAAGGGCCTCTTTCTGCATGGTACTGTTCTACGTGGAGTGTTAATAGATTACAGCAATGTATTCTGCTTCTGCCGTACTGAAGTGAAATTTGAGCAAACGTTTCACGTTGTCCTCCAGAGGTCAAAGCCTCTTGTCCTTCGGGTTGGTGGAACAAGGTGCAGATCTAATCGTGCCATTCCAAAGGGCTTTAGAGTTAATGTCTTTTAGCTCCTTTTAGCTTTTCACTATGATCTGCAAGCATTTGTAATTGGGTCTGCCACATTGCAATTATTTATCTCTGAGTATTGACAGTTTATGAGCTTATGAATGCATCACTGAATTAGATAAAATTCTAAAATTTACAGGTAAATTTACATAATTAGTAGCTTTTGTACAATTTGCGAAGGACAGTTCTCCTGATAGTATGCACCCAGTCTCATTTTCTTTTTGTTTTCCTTTCTAATTTCACAAAACTGTATTATGTCTTTCTGAAGAAATTTGTTTCTCTCACTCTCACAGAGTAATGCAACATGGTCCAATGGGTCCATGCCAAACACGTCATCCTGCCTGCTATTCCCAGTTGCCTATGTTCAGGCCAGAACCATCCAAGCCCCACCACTCCATTTGCAAGTGATTCCTAACCATTGCAGTTGTAGCTGTGCCAACCATTTCTCATTCCAGACCCAGTCTACCCTCTGTGCAAAGAAGTTACCTTTCAGGTCTCTTTTAAATTTCTCGCTCTTATCCCGTATCTGTGCACTCCCCAACCCTAGGGAATAGACTATGATCTTTGTCGGTAGCCTTCATGATTTTATAAACTTCTACGAGGTTACCACTCATTCTTCTACACTTCAAGGAATAAAGATCCAGTGTGGACAGCTACACCCGATATCTTAGGCTCTCCAGTCCAGATAATACACTCGTAAGTCTCTCGTAAATCCTCTCCAGCTTGACTTTCTTATAACAGTCTTACTAAGACTGTATTCCATGAGCAGCCTCATCTTAATCCTTAACCTCTTGTTTATAATTCCTTCTGCATTTTGGAAGGTTTAATCATGAAATAACTCTTGAAAGGGTAAATGCAAGTACAAACGTGTAGATGTGAGACTGATTTATAAATAATAATGGAATTTTAATTACATGCTGCCGAAGCTGTACAAACTCCATTGAGTCTTCATATCTCAGTTTTTAAAATCACAACACCCACCCCATTCCTTCTCCAAGTTTTCATCCAAGGGCTCCAGTTCTAGACTCTTGCCCATCCCAGATTTTCTTTGGAGGCTGCGCTTTCAGCTGCCTCTACACTTGTCACTCTAGACTCTTTCGCTAAGACTCTCTCCCTCTGTTTCCCTTTTGTTGCTAAGCTCCTTAAATTGACCCCTTCCCCATCTCGAAGTCCCTGTCTGGCTCAGTGTCAAGTTGTTTTTGATTGTGCTCTCGTTAAACACCATGAGGTAGTTCACCATGAAACAGATGTTGAATAATTCCTTGTTGCCCTTGCTCTCACAGAACATAAACAGGCCCTTTGACCCAGCTAGAATATGCAGAACTACTATTCTGCCTAGTCCCTCAACCCACTCCAGAACCATAGGCCTCTATCCCACTCCCACACACACATTTATCCAAGCTCCTCTTAAATTTTGCAATCATGCCTGCATCCACCACTTCTGCCGCCTGTTCAGTCCACACTTGCACCACCCTCTGAGCGAACAAGTTCCCCCTCAGGTTCACTGCAATGGGTGGAGCGCCACAGAGGTTTACGGGACAGGTGGCTGAGACAGAGGGCTGGGGTGGGGTGGGGGTGGCGCAGGAGCAGGCACACCCAGCCCTGAGACACCAAGCAAAGTCATTTGATTCTAAACAATTCCTTTACTGATCATTACAGAATGCCTCTCTGGGGCATTTCCCAACTATGACGAAGGGTCTCGGCCCAAAACATCGACAGCGCTTCTCCTTATAGATGCTGCCAGGCCTACTGTGTTCCACCAACATTTTGTGTGTGTTGCTTGAATTTACAGCAGATTTCCTCATGTTTCCCAAACATGATTCCCCTCTCTCTGCCCCCTTCCCACTCTCAATCCACAACAGAGACCCAGATCAGAATCAGGTTTATCATCACTCACATATGTCACAAAATTTGATTTTTTTTTTGCGGCAGCAGTAGAGTGTAATACATAAAATTACTACAGTACAGTGGAAGTGTCTTAGGCATCCTAGCTATATATACTGTATGTGCCCAAGACTTTTATATGGTACTGTATGCTACCTATTTGTTTCAGCTATTTCATCTCCTTGCTTTGTTTTGTTTTATCCTTTCAGGTATATACCCAGCGCCGCATGGGCCAGTGTACACAGCCACAAAGCACGGTGTAGTTGGCTTCACCAGGGCAATAGCAGTGAGTACACACAAGTCGTCATGTCCTCCCACAATCATTAACCTCCCCTGCTCGACTTCTTTCTCTTGTTAATATTTAATGTAGCTGATTAAATCAGCAGTTAAAGTGCCGTGTTCACTGGTCACGTGGATTTCAGCGCGGGGGAACTTTGCCCGGCACGCTGATGCAGGGTTCCTTCACCCTGCCCTACCAGCAGGCTTTAGATCTACCTCATGGCTAGCAGCCCCTGCTGCTTTTCATGTCAACAGGTTCCCGTTCTCTGTACCTGCTGATCTGCTGCGCTGCATATCGAAGCAGAAACCCTTCCCGTCCAGGAACCTGCACAACTGGTTTCACGGAGGCCACTTAACGGAGCATGCTGTTCACCCGCTTCTCCTGGATTGGCTTTGCAGCAGTTTGTAGAAGGGCTCTTAATGCTGAAATCACCAGATCACTAAAACCCCAATTGTACTAGTTGTTTGGTTCCTTGTTACAGCCCGGGGTGGGGGTGGAGGGGCAGAGTGCAGTGGTAGTGGGGGTGAACTCCCACTACCTATTCA
Organism: Hypanus sabinus; assembly: GCF_030144855.1. Lineage (NCBI taxonomy): Eukaryota > Metazoa > Chordata > Chondrichthyes > Myliobatiformes > Dasyatidae > Hypanus > Hypanus sabinus. The sequence continues at coordinate 20,948,988 of NC_082712.1, read as the reverse complement.
GAACATAAGATATAGGAGTAGAATTCAGCCATTTGGCCCATCAAGACTGTTCTGCCAGTCCGTCATGGCTGATCCATTTTTCCTCTCAGCCCCGATCTCCTGCCTTCTCCCCACATTCCATCATGCCCCCAATGATCTGCATCTCAAATAGCCTCTGACAACCAAGTCCGGCTCCTGGCCTTCACACGTTGCTCAGCTACTAAGCCCGACGGAAACGTTTCTACCGACAGGAGAAGGGCAAAGGCAGGCTACTGGCACCTTGAAACCAGTTACTTTGGGCAGATGGTGCTTTTCAGCTGTGGTTGGCAGTTCATCTAGTAGAAGGAAAACTCTGATCTCAAATCTCTGCTGCCTTGTGGCTATACCCACTCATGGGGAAGGCTTTGGGAGTAAACCCCAATGAAAAGTCTGGAGCTGAGACCCCTAAGGCAGCCTTAAGTTGATTTCAGCATTGATTGGCAACTCCTGTGACACCGCTGGTGCCAAACTGTATCCGTCTCTGCCATTCCTTTGGATTCATCAGTTGCGTGGAGAGAGGGTTATACAGGCAACTCTCCATATTGTACTGCCCTGACTCGTATATCGTGCAGACAGCAGGGACGCTACATCCGTGTTGACCCCAACTAATGAACGGCCTCAAATGGGTGTTAAGTGACTTCAAGCCATTTAAGTTTCACTTAGTCAGTTCACACTGTTGCTTCCTAGCACTAGGAGATTAGTAAGTTTTGCTAATGAAACCCTCACAAATACTGGAGAAACTCTGCAAATCAGGCTGCATCTTTGGAGGGAAGTAAACAGTTGATGTTTCAGGCTGAGAATCTTCATCAGGACTGGAAATGAAGGGGGAATTGTTCCCTTCAGCTGCTCATCACCTCTGTCTGGTACCTGTCCTCTTCCCCTTTCTTCCATGGTCCACTGTCCTCTTCTAACAGATTCCTTCTTCTCCAGCCCTTTATCTCTTCCACCTACCACCTCCCGGCTTCTCACTTCATCCCCCCTCTCCCATTCACCTATCTTCCCCCTCAACTGGCTTCACCTATCACCTGGAAGGTTGTACTCCTTCCCCTCAACCCACCTTCTTACTCTGTCTTCTGCCTTCCCTTCCTTTCCAGTCCCGACGAAGGGTCACGGCCCAAAGTGGTGACAGTTTATCACTTCATAGACCTGCTGAGTTCCTCCAGCACTTTACATGAGCTGCTTAAGATTCCCAGCATCTCCAGAGTCTCTTGTGTTTATGAATCTTGCTTATGAGTGTTATCGACACTATTGGAGATATAGTTGAACAGAGGTTAAATTATTGGACTGTAGTCATGCAGTAATCTTTGTTTTGACTGAATCTCCACATCGAGTTCTCAACCCTCTGAGAGAAAAGATCTCTTTCTCATCTCAGTCCAAAATGGCCTACCCCTTAATTTGACATCACAGTCCAGGGTACAGTCTTGTTGGAATAACCTTGTTGGCTATAGACATTCAAGATGTAAGCCCACCATTGTCTTTACACTAGGAATAAAGGCTGTAAACCTCCAAAAGAACCACAACCTTCTTGCTGGTTTTGGAGGTTTGCATGCCCTAATAACCCAGAAAGCTATGTTGACTGAAGTCAAGGCTTTATGCTTTGGCTTTTGGTATGGTCACCCATGCCATACAGGTCAGAGGGTAGAGGCCAGACAAAGAGTGGTCCACCGGTCCTCCAGGTCGGAGGTTCATCTCAGGGCTAATAACGGACTGATAAAACAAAATTGTTGCGGAAACAGCAATGAAGAATCCTTCCACACCTGAGTGCAACGATATTCCCGAGTCTCCACCCGGGGCTTGCGTGACTGACAGTAGTGAAAACACAAAGGAAGCTACTGACGTGATGAAGGAACTCTGGATGCTGCGAGAGATGGAGGACCTTCACTGCTGCCCAAACGCCAGTGCTGTAATAGGCAATAGGTAAGTAAAAGAGTGTAAAGGGCTAATCTCAGAAACAAAATGGCTTCCCAGCCTATTTGTGCATAGTAGAAATTCTCAAGGTGAGCAAAACTTCCAGCTTCTTCTTGCCTTAGGAATCTCGCAGAGTTCCATCTGTTGACCTTTACTTGCCTCAGGTTGTGTGTGCTTAACTTGACCACTTGGCATGGCAGGTTGGTAACTCCAGTGTCTTTGCTTTCAGGCCACATCAAAATTGGCGGGCTACGGAGTCCGGGTCAACACCATTTGTCCAGCTTTTGTGGACACTCCCCTGCTTAACTCCGTGAACAGCAAGGAAATGATGGGGAAGTATTACATGTTCAAGGACACTGTCAAAGAATTGATTGATCACTATGGTATATTAGAGTAAGTACATCTTGAGAGATGTTTATGTAGATATCAAATAGAAAATCTGGGGAAGTATCAATCGGTGAAGTGTTATCTGTTAAGGGTGAAACAGAATCATCGTTTTAGGTCAATGACTGTTACATAAAAATCAGATGAAGATCTGAGGTAAAAGCAGTTTATGTTGGGGGAGACAGGTGGACAGAAAGGATTAAGGAAAACCTTCATTTACCCCAACAGACCACCCATTTTAATTCTACCTCTCGTTCAGGCACATTGATCCGTGGCTTCCACTACCACCACAAAGAGACCAATCTAAAGTTGGAGGAGCAACACCTCATTTCATCTGGGTAGCCTTCATACAGATGGCATGAACATCGATTTCTCTAACTTCTGTAATTTCTCTCCCCTCCTCACCTTTTTTTCTGTTCCAGTTCTCTACTCTGGCTTCCCTCTTACCCCTTCTCCTCACCTGCCCATCACCTCTGTCTGTGTTCCTCCTCCTTCCCTTTCTTCCGTGGTTCACTGTCCTATCAGATTCATTTTTCTTGAGCCCTTTACCTTTCCACCTATCACCTATCACCTCCCAGCTTCTCACTTGATCCACCCTCCCCCATCCACCTGGCTTCTCCTATCACCTTCTAGCCTACCATCCTCCTCCTCCCCCACCTTCTTATTCTGTATTCTTCCCCTTCCTTTCCAGTTCTGATGAAGAGTCTCACCCTGACATATCAACATTTTATTTCCCTTCTTTAAATGCTGCGTTGACCAGCTGAGTTCCTTCAGCATTTTGTGTGAGTTGCTGGGGAATAAGAGAAGTTCCGAGACAACAAGGTGGCCCCAGCTGGTGAAGGTGCTGTTTCTTACTCCAGTAACTTGAGTTCAGTCCAGTGTGTGTGTGTGGAGTTCGCATGTCGCCCTGTGACCATGTAGCAGCAGAAAACATGCAGCTTAAGTGGCCACTTAAAATTAGCTTAGTATAATTACAGTACCAGCAACCGGGGATCAGTTCCTGCCGCTGACTGTAAGGAGTTTGTATGTTCTCCCCATGACCATGTGTGTTTCCTCCAGTTGCTCCGGTTTTCTCTCACAGTCCAAAGATGTACCAGTTGGTAGGTTAATTAGTCATTGAAAATTGTCTCACAATTAGACTAGAGTTAAACCTGGGGTTGCTCAGTGGCACTGCTCGAAGGTCCTATTCCACGCTGTAACTCAGTAATTACCCGAACTGTGTGGGTTTGTAGTAGAATCCAGGGAGAGTTGTGCAGGGAATGCTGGTGTTAGTATACGTATGTGTTTGCTGGTTGGCACAGGCTCTGTACACCAAACGGCCTGTTTTTGTGTGGTATTGTCTATGTAGAGATCAGGAGCAAAGGGGATGATGAAGCTAGTGTTACGTGATCAGGGGAAAGATTTTAAAAGGATCTGAGGCACTTTACCCGAGGGAGTGGTGTACATCATACTATGCAAATATCTAAGGCACATATCTATAGCTATAGTGCTTTTGCACGGTACTGTATTCACAACGTGGAGTAGAGAGTGAGTTTGTAAATCTGGCGGGAACAAAGGATGTTGGGAATGGAGAGAGAGGGGCACTGCTGGAGGGGTGCCAGGGGTGGGAGAAGGCCCGGTACAGACACACCCAGCCATGAGGCATCGTGCAAGGTCATTTGATTCCAAACGATTGGTTTATTGATCAGAGAGCACTATATGAGGTCATTCTTAGCCTCAGCCATTAGGCTCTATAATCAGTCAACCTATAGTCGGGGAAGTAATGATCCCCTCCTGTTAGACTGTTTGCGATAACTTATTTTTTTTATTCTTTCTTCCGTCTCTTCTAATATTTGTGTATTGTTACTGTAATATCCTTTGGGATCAATAATGTATTGATCTATCTGTCACAGAATGTCCCTCTGGTGCTTCCCGTTCCTGCCCTCTCCCTTCCCCTTTTTTCCAATTATGATTCCCCTCTCTCTGACCCCTTCCCACTCTCAGTTCATATCAGATATAGACCTGAATCCTCTAGATACTATAGAGAGAGTGCAGAGGAGATTAACAAGGATATTGCGTGGATTGGGGAACATGCCTTGTGAGAATAGGTTGAGTGAACTTGGTCTTTTCTGCTTGGAGTGACAGAGGATGAGCAGTGAACTCAGCAGTGGTGAGAGGCATTGATCATGTGGATAGTCAGAGGCTTTTTCCCAGGGCTGAAATGGCTAACATGAGGGGCATAGTTTAAAGGTGCTTAGAAGTAAGTACAAGGGGGATGTCATAGGTAAGCTTCACACACAGAGCATGGTGGGAGCGTGGAATGTACTGCCAGCAAAGATGGTAGAGGCGGATACAATGTGGTCTTTCAAGAAGCTCTTAAATAGGTAGATGGAGCTTAGAAAAATAGAGGGCGATGCGGTAGGAAATTCTAGGAAGCCTCTAGAGTGAGTTACATGGTTGGCACAACATTGTGTACTAAAAGGCTTATAATGTGCTGTAGATTTCTATGTTTCTATATATCAGAATCAGGTTTATGCTATGCAATTTGTTTTTCTTTGTGGCAGCAGTGCAGTGCAATACATAAAATTACTGCAGTACTGTGGAAGTGTCTTGGCCACCTTAGCTCCACATATTTGCCTCAGGCTTTGGCAGCATACTACGTGGAGTGACTTGCCAGTGCAAGAGTGATGCAGGTACAATAACAAGGATGCTTGGACAGTTACGGCATCACAATGGACGTGCAGTGAAAGTGGACAAATGACGAGCAGTGTCCACAGTGAGATGAAATGGAGATCAAGAGTTTATCTTTTAGTGTGTGAGGGCTCCATTCACAGTGGGATAGAAGCTCTTCTTGAGACTGGGGTTACTGACTCTCAGGATTTTCGGTCTTTTGCCCAACGGGGGAGTGGGGGAAGAGAGATTGATTGGGGTGGGAGTGGTCCTTAGGTCCTCAGCGGGCTTACGGTTTATGTTGGCTGCTGTGCGCAGTCAGAGGGAAGTGTAGGTGGAGTCAATGGAGGGGAGGCTCATTAAACATATTCATTGATCAATAGGTAGGGTAGTGGTTAGTGTAACACTTTACAGCACCAGCGATTGTGAATTGGAGTTCAATTCCCACGGTTAATTGTAAGAGATTGTACTTCTTCACACATGTTTCCGCTGGGTGCTCCACTTTCCTCCGATATTCGAAGGACACATAGATTAGAGTTACTGAACTTTTGGTGCAGGAAGCATGGCAACATTTCCGGCTGTACCCAGCTTGTCCTCAGACTTTATTGATCATTCAGACAGGTAACGTACAGTACATCATGAGAATTATTCCAAGAATGAAAGGGTTACTATGTGAGGAACATCTGGCAGTTCTTGGGCTGTATTCCCTGGAGTTCAGGAGAATGAGGGGGGATCTCATGGAAATGTTCCAAATATTAAAAGGCTTGAACAGGTTAGATAAGGCAAAGTTATTTCCCATGGGAGGGGAGTCTAGGACAAGAGGGCACAACTTCAGGATTGAAGGACATCCATTTAGAGCAGAGATGTGGAGAAATTACTTTAGTCAGAGGGTGGTAAATCTGTGGAATTTGTTACCATGAGTGGCTGTGGAGGCCAAGTCATTGGGTGTATTTAAGGCAGAGATAGATAGGTACTTGATTAACCAGGGCATCAAAGGGTATGGGGAGAAGGCAGGGGAGTGGGGATGTCTGAAAGAATTGGATCCGCTCATGATTGAATGGCGGAGCAGACTCAATGGGCAGAATGGCCTACTTCTGCTCCCATATCTTATGGTCTTATGTTTTGGTGTTCCAATGTAAATGTGACAAAGAAACATATCTTCAGATCTATTGGATTCCACCACCTTCTCTGTCAGCATATTCCAGATACTCTATGTAAAACTATAGGTTATCTTCTATTTGAGCCAGACCCAAGCAAACAATTTCTTTCAGATTATTTGTCAATTGATCCTTGAATTTAGGTTAGCACAGGTACATTTCACATAAAGGCGTTATCTAATCTCTAGATCACAGAGATAACTTGTACATCGGTCATGACAGTAAATAGCAGAACCCATTTTAAATTGCTTAATAGGACTGATTGTTTCTGCATGCAGATAAATGTATTTTTGTCTTATCCTCCATTTTATTTGAAACTTCCAGCCCTTCGTTAATCGTTCAGGGACTGATGAAAATAATTCAAGAGGAAGACTTGAATGGAGCAGTAATGAGAATAACCAAGACAAAGGGAATCCACTTTGAAAACTATGATTCAGCTCTGATTCAGCCAGCACTAAAGTAAACTCCCGGCTGTGCCCTGCCGGGAGCGCACTATCTGAACAGAGAACTCAACGGAGCAAAAAGAACTTTGCTTTGGCACCTATGCAACTGATAGTGCACACTTGTTCCTGGGTGTCCTTTCTCTTTGGTTTAAATTATTTATTAATTAATTGTGTTATTGCAGTCCTGAAATGTAAGATCGTTGAGGATTCCTTCAGCTAATTTTGATGTAAATTAAAAGCAGCTTGATTCTTGATGCTCCTTCTATAGTCAAGGTCATCTGGGCATTGTATACTTCAGGATAATTCCAGATCTGCACAAACTTCAGGCTGAAATGACAGATAATCATTCAAACTGCATCAAAATTATTATGGTGCCTTTAATATAATATTGTCATAATCATTTTTATGTGCCATGTCGTATGACGTGGGCCATCATGGTCTTCCATCCATGACCAGGATTGCTTTTGGAAAATTTTATCTGCCGAAGTGGTTTGTCGTTCCCTTCTTCTGGGCAGTGTCTTTACAAGATGGGTGACCCCCATCATTCTCAATGCTCTTCAGCGACTGTCTTCCTGACGTCGGTGGTTGCATAAACAGGACTTGTGCTGTGCACCAGCTACTCATATGACTATCCACCACCGGCTCCGATGGCCTTACATGACCCCGATTTGTGGGGGTGGGTGGTTGGTGTCGCTAAGCAGGCACTACATCTTGCCCAAGGGTAACCTGCAGGCTAACGGAGGAAAGGAGCACCTTACACTTCCTTTAGTAGAGATATATCTACACCCCGTCACCTATTTAATATAACAGGGAAAGCAAAATTTTAGAAAAAGTGACTGGAAATTCTGGTGGGAAACATAGGCTTTAACGGGCATTTTAGAGGAGGGAAAGTTTAAGTTTTGCCAAGGTACCTGTGAGATCAATATTTGTAAGGCTGAGGAACCTCATGGCAGTGTACCTCATTACCTCTCTACCCAGGATTACCCATCATTGTCTGCAGTCTGAGTGCTGTGGGGTAGATATGTTTACCAACCAGCTCTCTGGAAGGGACAAAAGGACAGATGTTCTTTGCCAGCTGCCCCAGTGAATTGGAGAATTCCAGCCATTTAGTTCAGAGTTTCGTAAGGGATAAAAATTTACAGTGTCTTTCCTAAAGATGATACCCGTGAGAGAAAGAGGAGCTGTGTAAAGCTTTATCCTTTCCCTGTGAGATTAGGAATGGAGATTTCCTAATGAAGAGATGAAGAGATTTGAAAACTGTACATTTAAGCGTTTCAACATTAAGTAGGTTACTCTGGAAAACGAGGAAGTAGGCTCCTCCAACTTATTCTGCTCAAACTATTCTTCCCTCCCCACCAACATCTTTTTCTTATCAGGCCACTTAAGTGAAAATCAAGGATCACAAGCTTCTACCGGGTCTATAGTTTGACATTTAAAGTCTTGCTATCTCCTACTGTTTCCTTTTGGTGTCATTTTCACACTGGGACCAAAGATTACCGTATCTTTTAACAAAGGCAGCAAAAGTAACTTGAAGTGATTATTTTGTTCAAAGCAAACACGTTAGCTCCATAATATTTCCTCATTGATAATGTTATCTGGCTTTCATGAGGTCTTTTCAAAACACAATAGATTCTGAGATGCTGGAAATCCAGAGAACACACACACAAAATGCTGGAGGAACTCTGTAGGTCAGGCAGTATCTATGGAGGGGAATTCTGAGCTGAGACCTTTTATCAGGATTTGCTTTGTTTTTATGATTAATGAAAAAGCTAAGTATGAACGAGCAATATCCACAACCTGGAAACAATTTTTATCAACCTGATAAAGGCTCTCAGCCCAAAACATCGGCTGTTTACTCTTTTCCATAGATGCTGCCTGGCCTACTCAGTTCCTCTGGCATTTTGTGCTTTGATTTCCAGCATCTGCGGGTTTTCACTTGTGTGTGGAGTTGTAAGCTTTTAATTTGATCTTTAATTTTTTTTTTAGCCATTTTTGCCCAGAAGTTAAGTGAACAGTTTGATGGAGAGAAGGGGAATTATTTGAACCTAAGCTGTGGCAAAAAGAAAGCAGTGGGATCTGAGGAGAAGATTTATGTCTTATTCAGTACTCGTCCACAATGACTCTAGATAGAACTAGGATCACACTCCATTGCACAACATTCATGAGAGATGGCTGAGATTATGTTTATCCTGGTGATCTTTGTTCAGGTCAAGTACATTTTAGACTGTAAAATATAGGAGCAGAATTAGGCTGATCTAATTTTCCTGTCAGCCCCAATCTCCTGCCTTCTCCCCATATCCCTTCATGCCCTGAACAAACAAGAATCTGTTAACCTCTGCCTTAAATATACATAAAGGCTTGGCCTCCACAGCTGCCCGTGGCAATGAATTTCACAGAAAAAAATCGATTGCTGGTCAAATATCCAGCATTGCATTCCCTTTGGTAGGAAATTTAAATTCAATTATTTAAATCAATCCAGAATAAGAAGTGAAAGTCAGTAATGGTGACCACACACTGCCAGAAAGTTGTTAAAAATCTATCTGGTTTATTAATAAACATTCAGTGGCCATTTTATGAGGTACACCTGTACACCTGATCTTTAATCTAACTATCTAATCACATGGCAGCAACCCAATGCATAAAAACATGCAAGTGTTTATTTATTTATTTAGCAATACAATGCAGTGTCAGCCTTTCCAGCTCCTTCCCAGCATCCCCACAACCTCAATTAACTCTATCCTAATCATGGGGCAGTTTACAATAAACTATTAAACTACCTGATACATCTTTGGACTGTGGTTGGGAACCTGAGGAAAGCCCACACATCCCACAGGGAGGATGTACCGAGACTCCATACAGAACGGAGCTGGAATTGAACTCTGAACTCTGGAACGCCTCGAGTTGTAATCGCCTCGCACTAACTGCTACATTACTGTGGTGCCACGGTCAAGAGGTTTAGTTTTTCAGTCAAAATGGGGAGGAAATGTGATCTAAGTGACTTTGGCTGTGGAATGATTGTTGGTGCCAGATGGGGTGGTTTGAGTATCTCAGAAACCACTGAGCTGCAGGGATTTTCACACACATCATTCTCCAGAGTTTACAGAGAATGGTGAAAGAAACAAAAAAACATCCAGTGAGCAGCAGTTCTGTGGGTGAAAATGCTTTGTTAATGAGAGAGGTCAGTGAAGAATGGCTGGACTGGTTCAAGCTGACAGGAAGGTGACAGTAACTCAAGTAACCACACGTTATAACAGTGGTGTGCAGAAGAGCATCTCTGAATGCACAACACATTGATCCATGAAGTAGATGGGCTACAGCAGCAGCTGAGCACTAGATATATAAGGAAGGATACCTCTTGGTGACTCCAGACCCACCCATCAATACAATTTATTCTTAACTGCTGTCTAAAATGGCAATTCAAGGTATCCAGTCTCCAGGACAATTCAGGAATGGACAGCAAAATACATACCTTATGAGTGAATGCACCCCAATGTTACAGCAATTCAGTGTAACAGAAATTCACTCTTGAAGAATTCACTAAAAAAGGATTGAGAGACAATAAGAATCCACTCTTACGAAATATATAATAGAAAACGTAACTAAATAAGCACAAAATGCCAAAAAAATTAACCAACTTTTACAATTTCTATCAAGGGTTTGTGTTACGGAACAAGGCGATGTACATTTTTTTTAGGTGTGCAATCCCTCCATAACTGAGTTCAGTCTGAACAGGGAAAAGGAGAGCTGGAGCAGAAGAGACTGCGGGAAGTGGTGATTGTGCAGGGATACAGACATGAAGTAGAAGGTCAGCCACAATCTTGTTCAATGTCGGAGTGAGCTGGCTTCCTCTGCTCCTCATTCTTATTTCTGTTAACTGTCCTGGATGTACTACAATAACATTTACACAAACTACTCAGAGAAACGTGGGGATTTTACAGAACCGACATGTCACTGTTGCACCAAAACTCTGCCCTGTGAGAGACCCATCCCTGAAAAACATTCCACCAACATGGTGGCTAGAGAAGGTAGAATAACAACATTTAAAAGACACTTGGGCAGGGAGGTAGTTACGGAAAGGGAGGGATATGGGCCAAATGCTAGCAAATAGGACCGGCTTAAATGGGAATCTTGATCAGTATGGACCATTTGGGCTGGAGGGTCTGTAGATGATTAGAATATACAGATAAATTGCCAAAACTGTTTGATAAAAATAAAATTTACCTGTTTCTGTGAATTAAGATATTATTGTACTATCTTAACTGCTGTAAAGTTGAATTGATCAGCTGAACTATATTAAAGCTAGTTGCCATGACTACAATGACACACATTGGGCTGTAAAATATTTATGAGCTAAGTAAATGATTATTTTGGAAGTGACTAATATTCCTACCACAGGCAAGAATAACTGAAAATGTATGTTGTTGCTCTTGTCTGGGACCTTGGTGTTCGCCAGCACCCTGATGTTGACGGCATTTATGTGTACTGTTGTAATAGTGGGTCATGTATTGCCAGTCTAGAGTAACTACGTGGTTGTGAAATTGGGTGGCAGCCAGCCGACTGTGTCAATGGCTATTTCCGCATTATAACAGAGTCAAAGTTGAGCATGTATGCACAGGTTCAATGAAAAACATACTTGCTCCAGTATTACAGGCACATAGAATCTGAGATTCAACATTCACAAGAAAACATTGACATTCATTATACAAGAAAGAACACAATCAGAACAAAACAAAAGATCCATTGTAGTGTAAACTTTCAGTGTTGCTGAACACTGGGTCACAGGGTCACAGACAACACTACAGCACAGTACAGGCCCTTCTGCCCAAGATTTTGTACCAACCATTTAACCTACTCCAAGATCATTCTAACCCTTCCCTCCGACATAGACCTCCATATTTTCTCTCATCCATGCGCCTATTTAAACATTTATTGACATACAGTGCGGAATAGGCCCTTCTGGCCTTCAAGCCACACCACCCAGCAATCCCGATTTAACCCTAGCCTAATCACAGGACAATTTACAATGACCAGTTAACCTGCCAACTGGTACATCCTTGGACTGTGAGAGGAAACTGCAGCACTCAGAGGAAACCCCCAAGGTCATGGGAAGAATCTGCAAACTCCTTGCATCAGCAGGAATTGAACCCAGTGGCCTGCACTGTAAAGCATTGTGCTAACCACTCTAATGTATGCAATTACTCTGGTGTCTCTAATGTATCGGCCTCAACCACCATACATGGCAGCACATTAAATGCACCTACCACTCTCTGCAAAACACGTATGTCTGATGTTCCCCTTCCGACTATACTTTTCATCAATCGCCTTAAAATTATACCCATTTTGGTATAACCTCCTGTACCAGCCTGGCAGACTCAATGAGCCCCCTGATGCCCTATCCCGGGGAGCGTGTGCTAGCGCACAGCTTGACCAGCTATACGCCCTTCATGCACATCTTTGCCATCTGGGGGTCACCCGATTTTACCATTTTGTGAAAGCCCGGAACCTGCCGTGCTCCCTGGAGGACATCAGGACAATGACCAGGGACTGCCAAATCTGCGCTGAGTGCAAACCGCACTTCTACCGTCCTGACACGGCGCAACTTGTCAAGGCCACCCGCCCTTTTGAGCGACTGAGTGTTGACTTTAAGGGCCCCCTTCCCTCCACCGACCGCAATGTCTATTTTCTCAATATTATCGACGAGTACTCGCGGTTCCCATTTGCCATTCCCTGCCCCGTCACCACTAACACGTCCGTCATAAAAGCCCTGCTCCAGCTCTTCACTCTGTTCGGATATCCCTGCTATATCCACAGTGATAGAGGGTCCTCCTTTATGAGTGACGAGCTGCGCCAGTACCTGCTAGCTAGGGGCATTGCTACTAGTCGGACCATGAGTTATAATCCCCGGGGAAATGGACAGGTGGAGAGGGAGAATGCCACAGTGTGGAAGGCCACACTTTTAGCCCTTAAGTCAAAAGGGTTGCCGGTCTCTCGATGGCAGGAGGTCCTCCCCGAGGCACTCCACTCTATCCACTCCCTGTTATGTATGTCCACCAATGCCACCCATCACGAGCGTCTATTCTCTTTTCCCAGGAAGTCTGTCACTGGGACCACCCTACTGGTTTGGCTGATGTCCCCAGGGCCAGTGCTGCTCCGGAAACATGTAAGGAGTAATAAACACTCCCCGCTGGTCGAGGGGGTTCACCTTCTACATGCGAACCCCCAGTATGCTTACGTGGTCTTACCTGATGGGTGGGAGGACGCTGTCTCCGTCCGCGACCTGGTGCCCGCAGGAGCAGCAGACCACTACCCCAAACACTCCACAGTAACTATGAACCCTGTACCTGAGATGACACCACACACACCAGGCCCCACACAGACTCCTCACGACACTCATATACCGGGCGTCTCACACGCGTATATACCAGGCGCCTCGCACATGCGTGAGGGATCACTGACGCCTAGTGGGCTGACACCTCCAGTTAGGCCGGAACCAGCACAACCTCCGTCTCCGGTGCAATCACCACCACCGGCATCTGTGCAATCACAGCCGGTGCTACGTAGATCGCAGCGACAGATTCGACAACCTGATAGACTTAACCTGTAAGAAACTTCACCACATGGGGTCTCTTTTTAAAACAAAGGGGGAGTGAATGTGGTGAACTACATATACCTGTCTGGACACGCCCCATGCTGACTGCTCCTGTGGCTCCTCCCACGGACTCCAGTATAAAGGCGATCAAGGCCTGAGCCCGGCCTCTCAGTCTCCAGGATGTAGTACGGTGGTCACTCACTGCTTGTTCCTTCTTCCAGTCAATAAAAGCCGATATCTCGCCTTTACGTCTCAGAGTGAGTTATTGATGGTGCATCACCCTTCCGACTATACTTTTCATCAATCACCTTAAAATTATACCCATTTTGGTATAACCAGTTGTGTCAGTTGGTTCAAGAACTGAGTGGTTGAAGGGCAGTTGCTGTTCTCGAACCCGGCAGTGTGGGATTTCTGTGCGTGCTGCCCAGTGGTTTCGGTCAGCATGGCGGTGATCTTCAATGATAAATTTTGCCTTCTCGAGGTAGCACATACTGTAGATGCTGGTATTAAAACAAGGTGAGTATGTTAACTGATTGGGCTTGTATCAAATTTTGCACTCTATATGTTTAATAACTTCTTTATTTCATTTAACATGCAAAGTTAGATGAGCAGTGTGAATTTAACAGGTTTTCATATATTGACTATTAATAGAAGTTTCTCACAGCTCCAGAATCAAGCTCACTGTGGGCTTCCCAGCACTTTCCTTTAATAATTTACAGAGGGCAAACAACTACATGTTCATATAATTTATTTTCCTCTCTTGTTAAAATACATTAGATATGATACAAGATACTGAAGCATAAGAAAATACATTTGACCCCAGTTATAGCATTATATTCTTGTCATTAAGGAAGGACAGACAAAGTAAAGGGAGATCTATGGATCATGCATGAAGCAGGCACAAGAGTTTTTAGAAGCGTGATTCTCTTCTGATAACTCCAGAAACAAACATATCGAAGTAGATGCCATCTACGAACCTGTAAGAGCCAGTAGAACTCAAAAGGTCAACTGAAGGGTAGCCAATCAGGATCAAGGCAAGTGATCGGGGCCAATATAAACACGGGCACGCCCAGGGAGAAACACCAACAACTGTGCACTGAGGATGTCACCTCGACTGGTGATGAAACATCTGTAAGCTAATTGCTAAGCTCAGCTTAGCAACATCAAAGATCTACAAAGTACCAACAGGGAGGTAAAGCCTCTGTCGCGTGGTTTCACAAGGACAATAGTGAAAGGCCAATATTCCAATAAATTTATTCAAAAGATCGTATATGCCACCATATACTGCCTTGAGATACATTTTCTTGTCAGCATTCACAGGAGAAGGGAAGAAATGCAATAGAATCAATGAAAAACTACACAGACTGACAGGAACTAATGTGCAAGAGAAGTCAAACTACGCAAATATCAAGAATAATCAACCAATCAATAATTTTTTAAAACAAAATACACTTTATTCAAAAATAAAATTATGTACAATAAACCATTCAATGACTCTCAGTCCTTTACAAATGATTCCATTACAGTCTTTACATTCCCACACTTTTGCCACCCAGGTGGCACTGTGTTACTTCATATTTACATACATTTGTTCAGGGGTATACACCCCACCCCCCTACCCCTCGACTCCCGCGGGAGAAGAACCCTAGACTGTGGTCCTTCCCCACCCGGCCCTTGCGGTGGCTGCACCAAGTTTGAGTGCGTCCACCAGCACGTACTCCTGCAGCCGATAATGTGCCAGTCGGCAGCATTCCTCAACCAATCGATAGTCAGACAGGTAGTTACTGCTGAGAACACAAGTTGTAGAGCCCTTGAAAGTGAATCCATAGGTTGTGGAATCAGGTTACAGTTGAGGTGAGTGAAGTTATCCACACTGGTTCAGGAGCCTGATGTTTGTAGGGCCCTGAAACTGGTGATCAGGCCATTCCCTCAACTTTCCAGTGTGCAGTTAACCCATATATTACTAAATCTACTTAATTTCCGTGCCTTTTTTGTTTATGTGCAAAATTAACACCAATCACTATGAGGTCAGGATGAAAAGGATGCAGAATTCCTACTGGGTGGTCTAATTAAGTTGCTTAGATGATTGAAAGATTCGATCAAAAGCAACTATTTCCTTTAGTGAAAGAGGATATAAAACTAGTGTTTGCTTGCTGGGGTAATACCAGAAAACAATTATCACTTACATGAGAAAATCTGCAGATGTTGGAAACCAAAGTGGAAAATGTAGAGTTAGATAAGTTTCATTCAGACACTATTGATGATGGGTGGGATACAAGCACAGCATAATGCTTTACAGCAGCAACGAAAAGATCAGGGATCAATTGTCGCCACTGTGCAAGCAGTATTTACCTTCTCCTTGTGAGTTTCTCCAGGTACTCCAATATTCTAAAGGCATGCAGGTTAGGGTTAGTAAATTATGAGCATGATATGTTGGTGCCAAAAACTTATTGACACCTGCAGACTGCCTCCAGCACATTCTTGATGCAAACCGTTATTTTACTGTATATTTTGACGTGCATGTGACAAATCAAGTGTATAATCTTTAAACTACCCAAATGACACCTTCAATAATACTGTGCCCAGCTTCAGTCACGAAGGCACAAAAACAAGTGGAGGATGGGTGGGATGGTGGTTGTTGGCCTGTGTGTGAAATCTCTGACTCATCTGCTGGATACAATTTTAGATTTTGCTATTAATTATGAGTATCTGGACTTGCCTCCAGTGGGGCCAGCACACAGACTTGGTGGTGCAGGTGAAGCGTGTGTGGTTTAGTCATAGTCAATTAAAGGTGTGAAGTTTCTGGATGTATCGGAGTCTGGGGAAGGGAGGCACAGACTAAAATCAGATGGAGCTCATCCAAATACAGTGGAAGATTTCTTTTAGGGAAGGGATGGTCTGTTACGACTCCTCATTGCTCAGTGTGAACTCTCATTCTCTTCCCTGTCCTCATCCAAACTCAGAGAGGCTACAAGCATTACCCAGTGGCAAAACAAAGCACTTCGACGATCAAGAATCAACTTAGTTCGCCATATTCATTTACATGTATTAGGAATTGCTGGGCAGTTGAGAGCTGTGATATGTTGGTGCAACCCATCATATAACGCTCAATGGAAAAACATCGAGGAGCGGGTACTTCCCATCCCCATACAAGCAATCTTGGCTGATAACAACCTGCAAAGGTACATAAATACTATTGATAACCTATAGGTGAAATTGACTGTTAAAATATGGAAAACTACTATAAAAGAATATAATCTAGAGGGAGATATTGCAATTCTTAAATGGTGTGCATATGACTCGGATTTTACACCAAATAAATTGGATGCTAGATTTAAGGACTGGACAGCTAAAGGAATAACAGTTCTTTGCAACGTAATGAAAGAATGAACATAGTTCAGTTTTGAAATGCTTAAAGAGAAACACTTACTAGAAAAACAAGATTTTTATCAGTATTTACAGATGCAACAATATGTTAACAGAATGCTTTAAAATGTTACCAAGGCAAGTACATGCTTGGTAGAGCTATTTAGAAAAGCATATAATTCAGATAATGGTAGTAGGATCATTTCAAGCATGTATAAGGGTTTGTCAAATCTTAAAACACATTCGACTTCATTCATTAAAGCAAAATGGGAGAAGGAAGGAGGGATAATTATATCTGAGGAAGAATGGACAATATGGAGATATCAATGCAAGTGTACCAGTTCACAGAAATGGAGGGAGTTTGGATGGAAAAACTTGATAAGATATTTTATTACACCCTCTCAGAAATCCCATTATGATAGTAACCTCCCTGTTTGCTGAAGAAATTGTGGAAATCAAAATGCAAATCATTATTATAGTTTTTGGGACTGCCCTGTTATCAAAGACTATTGAAGGGGGATACACAATGCCCTACAAGACATCTTTAAATGTGAAATACCCTTAGAGAGTAAGACCATATATTTTGACATATATACCTCAAGAATGGTTGAAAAGAGATAAATATTTAATGAATATACTGCTGGTGGCTGGTAAAAAGACTCTTACTAGGAAATGGTTATCACGGGGAGCCCAACTTTAAATACATGGATGGAAATTACAATGGACATTTACAAAATGGAGAAGATAACAGCATCTGTTAACCATAAGCTGGAACAATTTGATTCATACTGGGAAAAATGGTTTAACTACATAATGCCCTTAGGCCTGATTTTATTCTCACAAATCAATGAATATGTTGTAAAAAAAGATCACTCCCTACTTGTACATAGTTCTTTCCTTTTGCTTGTTTTTTCTTTCCACTCTTTTCTATAAGTGTATACCTCAGATAAATACTTTGTGGAGATTTGTGACATATATGATTATATGATATATATGTACAATGTCTGAAATACATCTTATGGAAATGTTTGTTTGATGATGAACTTCAATAAAAAAATAAATTACAAAAAAAAGGTATTGCTGGGGTGTGTTGGTCAGTGAGCGACATGCAACAAAAGACAAATATTCAACAATTATAAAGTAGAAAAAGATCATATAAAAATAAAGTAGGAGGTTAACGAATGGAAGTGGAACAAAATGTGCATAAATGGTGTTTAAATAACAGATATGGAACAAAGTGTGCATAAGTACATAAATTATAACCTTTTATAATATAAACAGAATTATAAAAAGTGGTTTAAAGTGTTTACAATGTAATGTAGTGATGGGGATAATAGATAGAATGGTGGTGGAGGTCCATTTAGAAATCTGTCAGATTAAATGCTCGAGGAAAGGAATCCTTAACATGAAATGAAGGCTTGTTTTAACAACTCTTTGAAAGAAAGGGAGAATTCCTGTGGTAAATGTTACCTGATCATCGCAGAAGGCTTTATAAAATGTCCCAGGAAGAATCGCATCTCACAGTCTCAGCAATTTTATTTATTATTTATTCAGATAAGGCATGGAACAGCCCCTTCCAGCCCTTAGAGCCGTGCTGCCCAGCAATCCCCTGATTTAACCCTTGCCTAACCAAATTTCAATAAGTTCAAAGTAAAATTTATAATCAGAGTACATAAATGTCACCACATATAACCCTGGGATTCTTTTTCCTGGCCTGCAAGCGATCAGTTCTGGGAACCCAAGAAATAGAATGAATCAGAATCAGAACCAGCTTATTATCATTGGCATGTGTCGTGAAATTTAACTTAGGAACAGCAGTTCGATGCAAGATTTAATAAAGAACAAATAAATAACAGTATATGTATATTGAATAGATTAAAATCGTGCAACAACTGAAATAATATATTAAAAGAGTGAGGTAGTGTTCATGGGTTCAATGTCCATTGGGTCATGAGTCATGAACCATGTCATGTCATGGGTTCAATTAGGAAGCAGATGGTAGAGGCAGAAAAAGCTGTTCCTGAATCACCTCCAGGCCTCTATACCTCCTACCTGATGGTAACAGTGAGAAAAGGGCATGCCCTGGGTGCAGGAGGTCCTTAATAATGGACACTGCCTTTCTGAGACACTGCTCCTTGAAGATGTCCTGGGTGGTTTTTGGCTAGCACTCAACATTGAATGTAGTTATCCCCTTTTGTTCAAGAGCCTGATGGTTGAGGGGTAGTAACTGTTCTTGCACCTGGCAGTGCAAATCCTGAGGCAGCTGATGGCAGCAGCAAGGAAAGGGCATGGCCTGGGTGTTGAGGATCTCTGATGATGGATGCTGCTCCTATTTCTTCGGATCTACCTAATATTTGAGGTCTTCTGTTGAACCACTAACTACTAGAAAGCCATGGATTATCTTTAATGGACTCTAGCAATCTCTTTCGGTGACTTAGCTGCTTTTTGGTTCATACATGGCCTCCTCTATTGCCTTGATGAGGCCAAACTCAGATTGGAGGAGCAACACCTCATATACCGTCTGGGTAGTCTCCCCCTCCTCGGCATGAACGTTAAATTCTCCAGCTTCCAGTAATTCCCTCCCCCTCTCTTCCACCATCCCACTTTCACTCTGCCTCCTCCTCCAGCTGCCTATCACCTCTCTCATGATTCTGCCTTCTTCTACTACATAGTGCTTTCACCTTACATTCCTTCTTCACCTTTTCTGCCTATCCCTTCCCTGCTTCCCCCCCCCACCCCTTGATCTTTCCTCTGATTGGTTTTTAACCTGACACCCACCAGCCTTCTCCTTCCCACCCTCCCCCCACCTTCTTTATCGAGCCCCTGCCACCTCCCTCTTCAGTCCTGACGAAGGGTCTCGGCCCGAAACGTTGACTACTCGTTGGATGCTGCCCGACCTGCTGAGTTCCTCCAGCTTGTTTGTACATGTTGCTTTGACCACAGCATCTGCAGAGTACTTTGTGCTTTGTTTCTCCCAGAACCTGATTCATTTTGCACCCAAGACGATCATAGCCAACATTAGATTTCTGGACATCTTCTTCGGCACGCATCACGAAAACACTTTGCACTTGCAACATATTCTGAAATCTCCAGATCTCTACGTCTTTGATTTTGTGTTCTCTGCTCTGGACACTGAACCGCTATCCAGATACATGCCTGGTCACAGCCCATTCCTTCAATTCTCTGGCTAGAGCAGCTTCTTGAGGCACATACCCAAGGGGGAAAGTTAAACTTATTGAAGCAACAGCACAGTAAACTGCAGTTAAGAAAAAATAAATTGACATATATTTTACATAACTCATGATCAAAATAAACTACAACGAACATAATGACAGTCACACAAGTTAAGACAAAATAAAACTTGTAAATATTTCCCATAGACTCTGACAGGGGAAATAATCCAAGTTTGGCTAAACATGGAACAACCCCCATAACAAAGGCATTATCATGAGAGATTCTGCAGATTCTGGAAATCCAGATCAACTCACACAAAATACTGGAGGGACTCAGCAGGTCAGGCAGCATCTATGGAGACAATCAGAATCAGGTTTAAAATCTCTTGCAAATGTTGAGATACCTGTTCTTTTGCAGCAGCAGTGCTTTGCAATAGTTAATAATAACAACCATAAATTTCAATAGGATGTATATGTGTGTGTGTGTGTGTGTGTGTATATACACACACACACACACACACCCCGCCCCCACCCTAGGACATCTTTAGGGAGCAGTGTCTCAGAAAGGCAGTGTCATTTATTAAAGACCTCCAACACCCAGGGCATGCCCTTTTCTCACTGTTACCATCAGGTAGGAGATACAGAAAACTGAAGGTGACTCAGTGATTCAGGAACAGCTTCTTCCCCTCTGCCATCTGATTCCTAAATGGACTTTGAAGCTATGGACACTACCTCACTTTTTTAATATACAGTATTTCTGTTTTTTGCACTTTTTAAAATAATCTATTCAATATACGTAATTGATTTACTTGCTTATCTAATAAGTTTCATTTTAGTTATTATTATTATTATTTTCTCTTCTCTGCTAGATTATGTATTGCATTGAACTGCTGCTGCTAAATTAACAAATTTCACATCACATGCCAGTGATAATAAACCTGATTCTGATTCATATATAAAAGTATATAATAAAAATATAACCATATAACAATTACAGCACAGAAACAAGCTATCTCTGCCTTTCTAGTCCATGCCGAATGCTTACTCTCACCTAGTCCCACTGACCCGCACTCAGCCAAAACCCTCCATTCCTTTCCTGTCCATATACCTATCCAATTTTACTTTAAATGACAATACCGAACCCACCTCTACCACTTCTACTGGAAGCTCGTTCCACACAGCTACCACTCTCTGAGTAAAGAAATTCCCTCTTGTGTTACCCTTAAACTTTTGCCCCCTAACTCTCAACTCATGTCCTCTTGTTTGTATCTCCCCTACTCTCAATGGAAAAAGCCTATCCACGTCAACTCTATCTATCCCCCTCATAATTTTAAATACCTCTATCAAGTCCCCCCCCCCAACCTTCTACGCTCCAAAGAATAAGACCTAACTTGTTCAACATTTCCCTGCAACCTAGGTGCTGAAACCCAGGTAACATTCTAGTAAATCTTTTCTGTACTCTCTCTATTTTGTTGACATCTTTCCTATAATTTGGTGACCAGAACTGTACACAATACTCCAAATTCGGCCTTACCAATGCCTTGTACAGTTTTAACATTACATCCCAACTCCTATACTCAATGCTCTGATTTATAAAGGCCAGCATACCAAAAGCTTTCTTCACCACTCTATCCACATGAGATTCCACCTTTAGGGAACTATGCACCATTATTCCTAGATCACTCTATTCTACTGCATTCTTCAATGCCCTATCATTTACCATGTTTGTTCTATTTGGATTATTCCTACCAAAATGTAGCACCTCACACTTATCAGCATTAAACTCCATCTGCCATCGTTCAGCCCACTGTTCTAACTGACCTAATTCTCTCAGCAAGCTCTGAAAACCTACTTCATTATCCACAATGCCACCTACCTTAGTATCATCTGCATACTTACTAATCCAATTTACCACTCCATCATCTAGATCATTAATGTATATGACAAACAACATTGGATGCAGTGCAGATCCCTGAGGCACACCACTAGTCACCGGCTTCCAACCTCACAAACAGTTATCCACCGCTACTCTCTGGCATCTCCCATCCAGTCACTGTTGAATCCATTTTACTACTTCAATATTAATACCCAATGATTGAACATTCCTAACTAACCTCCCGTGCAGAACCTTGTCAAAGGCCTTACTGAAATCCATATAGACAACATCCACTCTTTTATCCTCGTCAACATTCCTCGTAACCTCTTCAAAAAATTCAATAAGATTTGTCAAACATGACCTTCCATGCACAAATCCATTGTGACTGTTCCTAATCAGACACTGTCTTTCCAGATAATTATACATACCATGTCTAAGAATACCTTCCATTAATTTACCCACCACTGATGTCAAACTGACAGGCCTATAATTGCTAGGTTTACTCTTAGAACCCTTTTGAAACCATGGAACCACATGAGCAATACGCCAATCCTCCGGCACCATCCCCATTTCTAATGACATTTGAAATATTTCTGTCAGAGCCCCTGCTATTTCTACACTAACCTCCCTCAAGGTCCTAGGGAATATCCTGTCAGGATCTGGAGATTCATCCACTTTTATATTCCTTAAAAGTGTCAGTACTTCCTCCTCTTTAATCGTCATAGTTTCCATAACTTCCCTACTTGTTTCCCTTACCTTACACAATTCAATATCCTTCTCCTTAGTGAATACTGAAGAAAAGAAATTGTTCAAAATCTCCCCATCACATATAGCTGTCCACTGATTCTCTAAGGGACCAATTTTATCCTTCACTATCCTTTTGCTATTAATATAACTGTGGAAATCCTTTGGATTTATTTTCACCTTACTTGCCAAAGCAACCTCATATCTTCTTTTAGCTTTTCTAATTTCTTTCTTAAGATTATTTTTACATTCTTTATATTCCTCAAGCACCTTATTTACTCCATGCTGCCTATATTTATTGTATTTATCTCTCGTTTTCTGAACCAAATTTCCAATATCCCTCTCATCTCTCAAACTTTTAACCCTTCCTTTCAACCTAACAGGATCATAAATATTCTGTACCCTCAAAATTTCACCTTTAAATGACCTCCTTTTCTCTATTACATCCTTCCCATAAAACAAGTTTTCCCAATCCACTCCTTCTAAATCCTTTCGCATCTCCTCAAAGTTAGCCTTTCTCCAATCAAAAATCCCAACCCTGGTTCCAGTCCTTTCCATCTCCATAATTATATTGAAACTAATGGCATTGTGATCACTGGACCCCCAAGTGATCACTGGACCCCCAACACATACCTCCATCACTGACCTATCTCATTCACTAACAGGAGATCCAACACTGCCCCTTCTCTAGTTGGTACCTCTATGTATTGCTGCAAAAAACTATCCTGCACATATTTTACAAACTCCAAACCATCCACCCATTTTACAGTATGGGCTTCCCAGTCTGTGTGGAAAATTAAAATCTCCCACAATCACAACCTTGTGCTTACTACAAATATCTGCTAACTCCTTACAAATTTGCTCTTGCAATTCTCACACCCCATTAGGTGGTCTATAATACAGTCCTACAAGTGTTACTACACCTTTGTCATTTCTCAATTCCACCCAGATAGTCTCCCTAGACGAGCCCTCTAATCTATCCTGCCAGAGCACCGCTGTAATATTTTCTCTGACAAGCAATACAACACCTCCTCCTCTTGCCCCTCTGATTCCATCATACCTGAAGCAACAAAATCCAGGAATATTTAGTTGCCAATCATACCCCTCCTGCAACCATGTTTCACTAATAGCTACAACATGATATTTCTAGGTATCAATCCATGCTCTAACCAGGGACAGCTGTGCTCGCCCGGACTTCCCACATACTGCAAACGGAGCACTCGACTGCCCTAACTGCTGCCTCCATTACCTACTCCTAATCTAGTTAGATTAATTAAAGGAGCTTAACCAGCCTTACCTCACCTGGAGTGAAGCTCATCCTCCACCTCTGCTTGTTTTTTAAATTCTCCCACTGATCTCAGAGGCCGATTTTCACGTGCTTGTGCAGTCGTTGCCCGTTCAAATCTCACCTCTGCCTGTTCTCGCCGAAGCCTGATTGAGCCAATGTGACCCAGTCTGCCTCAGTCCACTCCGACAATGGCCACTGTATATGGCGGTGTTTCTTTTAAACCTTTGGCGCGCTACGTTACGCGCCTGCATAGTCTAGCGTCTTTGCCCTGATCAGTTAAAAACAAAACGGCTTCTCTCCGAGCTTTTTTTTTACCTCTTCTAAGTACCACCTACTTCCTTATACTTCTTCCTCCACTTGTCCTACCTTCTTACTGTGACTTCTCATCTTTTTTTCTCCAGTCCTGATAACCGGTCTCAGCCCTGAACTTCGACTGTCTATTCTTTTCCATAGATCCAGCCTGGCCTGCTGATTTCCTTCAGCATTTTGTGTGTGTTACGCTTAGATATCCAGTAATCTACAGATTTTCTCTTGTTTGTGATAAATATAAATATTTTCTTCTAATACATTCCCCCCTCAGTCTTCTGAACTCCAGTGAGTACAGGCTCAGAGCCATCAACGTTAATCTTTTCATTCCGGGTTCAATCCTGCAAACTTCCTTTGGACCCTCTCCAATGCCAGCACATCCTTTCTTAGATGAGGAGCTGAAGACTGCTCACAATGCTCCAAGTGTCTGATCAATACCTGCATTACATCCTTGCTTTTATATTCCAATCTCAAAGTGAATGCTTCCAGCAGTTCCAGGATTTAGACTGAGGGTGACACGAAGAGTTTTCATTCATAATAAAAGTGCGTAATAGAAGCTTGGAGAGAAATATCGTACAGTAATCCATTTAAATCATACTTCCATTTTTGCAGCCAAAAGAAAATATGTCCCTCAAATACATGAAAAATTCATCCACTAATATTTCTAACAGTTATCACTGTACTGTTAAGTCAGTCTATTAACAAGAAACTGAGGTCTTGGAAATAGCATTGTTGAATTGTATTTGAGATATGCAAAGGTAGCGGTACTCTCTCAGGGCATATCTTCCACAAGAGGAGGAAATAGGTGAAATATTTAAGGGGAACCTGAGGGGTGACCTCTTCACTCAAATGGTGGTGGGAGTGCAAAACGAGCTGCAAAGTGACAGATGCTTGTTCGATTTCAACGTTGGATAAATACGTGGACGGGAAGCGTATGGTCTGGGTGCAGGTCGATGTGTCTAAGAAGAATAACAGTTTGGCATGGACTAGATGGGCTGAAGGGCTGTTTTCTGCACTATAGTGTTCTATGACTCTAAGAGCAGAAGCCATATGAAACAATTCAAGCACACTTTTAAGTGGAAAGAAAGACAAGCATTTAATTGCCTTATTTGACTTCAAAGCTGCTTGCACTAATTGATGTACTTCAGAAGCAGTTTGAACTCCAAAATTAGGGCAATAACTTGAGCATGGCAAGCTCCCATGACCATTGCATGAAAGGTTGGGCCAGGATTTTGTATCCCGCAGTAAGATGATGTTTGTCACAAGCTTAAGGCAAATTGCAGGCAAACATTCTTTTTTGATGCTGGTGCTTGCCAAGATCAGCTCACACAAATCCACCTGTTATGCTTCAATTAAGCTGGCTAGGCACCCTTGTGCAATGAAGAATAACCACAGACAGTGAACTGGGAAAAAAATGAAGACATTATTTTAAACAATGTACAAAGCACAAAAGAAAGATTTGAGATGAAGTCCCACTCCCCAAACTCTGCCACATTCCACATCATTTTTATATTTTTGTTTAAATTATTCAAATGAATACACTTTGTCCTGATTCTTTGGGAAATGAAAGGTTCCTTGTCAGGTGGGAATGTGCAACAGCGAGGTCTAAATAAGGCAGCAGAGAATCAATATTAGAGAGTCAGTGAGGGAATTCATTCTAATACTAACTTCAAATTCAGTTTCACTTATAAGGTGTGACTATTTCAAATTTAATAGGTTCAACAATATACATCCTGAAATTCTTTTCTTCACAACCATCCATGAAAACAGAGGAGCGCTCCAAAGAATGAATGGAAGTTAAATGTTAGAACCCCAAAGCCCCCCCAGCACCCCCTCCCATGCATAAGTAGCTGTAAAGCAATGATTCTCCCCTCCTGTCAGAACCTGGAATTTTATCCACTTTTATTTTCCTTAAAAGCGCCAGTACTTCCTCCTCTTTAATCGACATAGTTTCCATAACTTCCCTGCTCGTTTCCCTTACCTTACACAATTCAATATCCTTCTCCTTAGTGAATACCGAAGAAAAGAAATTGTTCAAACCGCCCCCCCCTCCCCCCCACCTCCTTCGGCTCCACACATAGCTGTCCACTCTGATTCTCTAAGAGACCAATTTTATCCCTCACTATCCTTTTGCTATTAATATAACTGCAATTAGTGTAAGTAATAACTGTAAGTAGTGCAAAAATCCACTATAAATTACAATAAGAAAAGATCAAAATTGTTGGATGGTCTGGGTACTCTTCTTTCTGCGACACTGAGGCTGTGAGACTGCCCTTGGTTGCTGTGTTTCGTGTCTGCAAACTTTGCTCCACTAGTATGATGAACTGAATACCAAGGCTTTGGGCCTACTCTGGGCTGCTGCAGGGCTTTGGATATAAAGACTCAATTTGGTTGGGAATGCTGTTGTGGCTCCTCGCGTTTATTGCTTATATGATCTGTTTTGTGTTTTTTTTCTCTTTCTCTGTGGACACTGGGGGTTGGTCTTATTTTTCTTGTGTTCTTTCCAGTTCCTTGCTTTGCGTCTGCCTGTAAGCAAACAAATCTCAAGGTTGCATAATTTGTACATTCTTTGATAATAAATGCACTTTGAATCTTGATTCCAATGTTTTTGATCCAAGATTCTTTCAGAAGTCAAGAAATGGCATAAAAATTGTTGCATTACAATAATTTTATTAATTTCTAATAGAGCAAAGAGAATTTTGCAAGCACCTATGCTCCATCCGCCAGAAAAGGTGGGGTCTCCCGTTAGCCACCCATTTCAATTCCACTTCCCATTCCCATTCCGACATGTCAGTCCCTGGTCTCCTCTACTGCTGCAATGAGGCCACATGCAGGCTGGAGTAGCAACACCTTATATTCCATCAAGATAGCCTCCAACCTGATGCCACCAATTTCTCGAAGTTCCAGTAATTGACCCACCCACCCCTCCTTCACCATTTCTTTTTCTCTTTCCTTCTCTTATCTCCTTACCTGCCCATCACCTCCCTCTGGTGCTCCCTCCCCTTCCCTTTCTTCCATGATCTTCTATCCTCTTCTCCAACCCTTTATCTCTTTTATCAGTCATCTTCCCAGTTCTTTACTTCAACCACTCCCCGTCGCCCAGTTTCACCTATCACCTGCCAGCTTGTGCTTCTTCCTCCCCTCATCCCACCTTCCTGCTCTGACACCTCATCTGCTTCCAGTCCTGATGAAGGCTCTTGGCCTTATACATCAACTGTATATTCTTTTCCATAGGTGCTGCCTGAACTTCTGAATTCCTCCAGCATTTGGTGTGTTTTGCCTTGGATTTCCAGCATCTGCAGATTTTCTTGTGTTGGACAGTTTATAACCTTGCTGCATTTTCTATCTTGAAGGGTCATTGCTTTACCTGTGATGCTGACACCTCCTTCGCGCCCCCCTCTCCCCTCCTTCTCATCGCTCAATGCGGTATAGTTTTCACAG
The DNA here is from genome assembly GCF_030144855.1 of Hypanus sabinus. Classification (NCBI taxonomy): domain Eukaryota; kingdom Metazoa; phylum Chordata; class Chondrichthyes; order Myliobatiformes; family Dasyatidae; genus Hypanus; species Hypanus sabinus. The sequence goes on along the minus strand of NC_082712.1, from coordinate 20,921,646 downwards.
TGCTCTGTCCGGATAAGAACAGTGCTTTAGTAATGTTCCAGAAAATTCCTAAGGCACCTACCTGAAGGAATGTAAATTGTCAGGAGGTCTTTGCATGCACGGTGGAGATTATCCTGATTGGTTGCTTCATGGCCAATGTCCAGTCTGCACTTTTGGGGAGGGGGGGTTTCCAATCCTTTTTATGCCATGGAACCCTACCATTAACTGAGGGGTCTGCAATCTCCAGGTTTGGAACCCCTCGTCTACAGAATGCGGTGGATACAGCCCAACTCATCACAGGAGAAGCCCTCGCTGTCATTCGGCATATTCACAAGGAACGCTGGCACAAGAAAGCAGCATCCATCATCAAGGTCTTCCAGCATCCAGGATATGTTCTCTTCTCTCATCGGGCAGGAGGTACAGGAGTATTAAGCACCTCACTGGCAGGTTGAGGAACAACTATCAGCATCCTGAACTAGCGTGGATAATTCCATTCAGTTCGTTGCAACACTGACACCACAGCCTACAAACTCTCTTTTAAGGACTCCGCAACTCATTATTTATTTGCTTTTTCATTATTTGCACAATTTGTCATCTTTTGCACACTGGTTGCTAATCTTTGTTATTTATAGTTTTTCATAAATTCTGTTGTATTTCTATATCTTCTTGTAAATGTCTACAAAAAATTAATCTCACAGTGGTATGTGGTAACGTAAAGATACCTTGATAATAAATTTACTTTTGAACTTTGATTGCAACATCCGGAGGTTGAAAAGATTGATCACCAACACACTGAGTTCAAGTCTGTGACTCATCAAATGAGGACAGGGAATCCTTCTACATGTTAATGTTTAACATTTAATGTCTCAAATAGAAACTACCCACAATGATAGTCCAGTCTTCCCTAGAACTGGAGCACAGTCATGAAAATGCATGGGACTTGAACTCTCAACCTTCCAACTAGATAATTCAGACACCAAGTGCTTATATGTTAAACTGGTTGGTTGTAAGAATGGAATCATTAATCTATTTGGATAAACAGTACTTAGTTGAACTACAAGGAAATAAAGCTTGCTTGTAAATGTGTTGATTGCGTTGGCATTAAATTTCTCAGGGTGATAATTTCAAAGATGTGGATGATTTAACACGAGGAGACAATAAAGATTCTGAATTAATAGATCTTTGGTAAATAACAATGATAAAGGTTGGTCTGATCAGACAAGGTAATTATTAGGCAGGGGTAGCAGTTTTGGCAGTGGTCAAGTCGAAACTTGAAAGAAATGGCATGTAGGATATTATAAATATACTGTATACTAATCATATATATGCTGTGGTAGGACATAGAACGATAAAGTACAGTAGAGTCCCTTTGGCCTACAATGTGATGCCAGCCTTCTAACCTACACCAAGATCATCTAACCTTCTCTGCCACGTATTCCTCCATTTCTTTTTCCTTTAAGTGCCTATCAAACAGTCTCTTCAATGTCTCTAATGTATCTGCATCCTCCACCACCACCCCGGAGGCAAGTTTCACACACCTGCCCCATTTAGTGTAAATAAAAACAACCTCTGACATAGCCCCTTTACTTCGTCCCATCGCCTTAAAATTATGTCCTCTTGTGTTAGTCATTTCTACCCTGGGGAGAAAAAATGCTGGCTATGCACTTGATCTATGCCTCTTTGGCTTATATATTTCTATCAAGTCCCTCTCACCCTCCTTCCTTCTAAGGAGAAAAGCCCTAGCTTGCTCAGCCTTTCCTCATAAGACACTTCCTCTAATTCAGAGAGCATCCTGATAAACCTTCTCTGCACCCACTCTAAAGTTCCCACATCCTTCCTATAATGAGATGAACAGAACTGAACACAATACTCCAAGAACAATCTAACCAGAGTTTTATAGAGCTGCAATATTAAATCGCAGATTTTGAAATCAATCACCCAAGTAATGAAGGCCAACAAATCAGAGACCTTCTTAATCACCCTATCAGCTTGTGTGATCCTTGGAGCAGTGGGGCAGCAGCACCACTATTTATTCATTAAGAAACGGTTCTTTGAGCCGCACCACCCAACAACCCCCAATTTAAACTTCGCCTAATCACAGGGTAATTTACAATGACCTTGCACCTTGGTCATCTCCCAGGCTGAGGTACGTAGGTCATTCCAACACATCAACAGCTGCAAGGCAGAGAGGCCAGACGGCATCCCAGAGCATGTACACAGAGTGTTCATGTCACAGCTGGCTGGCGTGTATACAGGCATCTTTAGCCTCTCCGTCTCCCAATGCATAGTGCCCTCCTGCTTCAAAACATCCACCATTGTCCCTGTACCAAAGAAAACCAAGGTAACAAGGCTGAATGATTGGCACCCTGTCACACACAGCTGAATAATAAGCAAGTGCTTTGAGAGGCTGATCACGGACTACATCTGCAGCTTGCTACCCACCCACACTGGACACTTTACAATTCACCTACTGAAACAACCGATTGACAGATGACGCAATAGCCACAGCTCTACATACCGTCCTTACACACCTGGAGGAGAAGGATGCTTATGTGAGAATGCTGTTCTTGGACTACAGTTCAGCATTCAACGCCATAATTCCCCCCAGGCTTCACAAGAAGGTCAGAGACCTCAACCTTCACCCTGCCTTGTGCAGCTGAATCCTGGACTTCCTGTCGGATCGCCAGCAGGTGACAAGGATGAACTCCCTCTGACCCTCAACATAGAAGCTGTGATGAGCAGAGACAGGGTCCAGAGTTGGGGGGGGGGGAGAGGGGGGAGAGAGAGAGAGAGGGGGGGGAGAGAGGGGGGGGAGAGAGAGAGAGGGGGGGGAGAGAGGGGGGGGAGAGAGAGAGAGGGGGGGGAGAGAGGGGGGGGAGAGGGGGGGAGAGAGGGGGGGAGAGAGGGGGGGAGAGAGGGGGGGGAGAGAGGGGGGGAGAGAGGGGGGGGAGAGAGGGGGGAGAGAGAGGGGGGAGAGAGAGGGGGGAGAGGGGGGGAGAGAGGGGGGAGAGAGGGGGGAGAGAGGGGGGGAGAGAGGGGGGAGAGAGGGGGGAGAGAGGGGGGGAGAGAGGGGGGAGAGAGGGGGGAGAGAGAGGGGGGGAGAGAGAGGGGGGGAGAGAGAGGGGGGGAGAGAGGGGGGAGAGAGAGGGGGGGAGAGAGGGGGGGGAGAGAGGGGGGAGAGAGAGGGGGGAGAGAGAGGGAGGGGGGAGAGAGGGAGGGGGGAGAGAGGGAGGGGGGAGAGAGAGGGAGAGGGGGGGAGAGAGGGAGAGAGGGAGAGAGGGAGAGAGGGAGAGAGGGAGAGAGGGAGAGAGGGAGAGAGGGAGAGAGGGAGAGAGAAAGGGAGTCTGCTGAGACACCAGCAGACACACCACGGGACACTGAAGGAGCATTGTGCACCAACAGGAAGGTGGGGGTTTGGAGGATCGATTCGGGGGAATCGATCAGAGGCTCCCAGTGTGTGAAGGCAGACCGGTGGGGGCTTGTGTGTGTGTCCATCCTCGCCTGGGTGACAAGCTCATCACTGAAGAATGGTCTGGCCTGGTACGGAGGGGTCACATTCAGTGACTGCAACAGCACAACAGGACAAGAAGACAATGGAAGGTTTGCCTGCAGCAACTGCTCGCCTCTCACTCTCTGTCTCCCCCTCCCTCCCCAATGGTACCACAACAACTACCTCAACTTAAACTGAACTGAACTGAACTCTGCACCATCTTAAGTCTATTCATTTACTCCTAGACTTTGAAAGAGATTGGTTTTGATTTATATTCCCACACTTCTGTATATATCATTGCTAACCTGTTTCATATGAATATTTGCATTTTATAGTACTGTATTACTTAGTTTACTAATAAACACTTTTAGTTACAGTACCACCAGATGCCAACGTATCAGTCCATTTCTGCTGGTTTGGGGTACATGACAAAGCCACCCCAGGGCTGTGTCCTGAGTCCCCTCCCCTACTCCCCATACACCCACAATTGTGTTGCCACGTACATCTCCAATATGCCAATCAAATTTGCAGGTGACATGACATTAATAGGCCTTATTCCCAACAATGATGAGACAGCCTACAGAGAAGTCAATGTCCAGACACAGAGGTATCAAGAAAACAACCTCTCATTCAATGTGGAGAAAACGAAGGAACTGATTATGGATTGCAGGAGGAATGGAGACAGGCTAGCCCCTATCGATATCAATGGGACTGTAGTTGAGAGGGTGAGTAGTTTCAAGTTGCTTGGTACACACGTAAATGAGGATCTCACCTGGACTCACCAGCTGTGTGGCGACACAGAAAGCACAACAGCACCTCTTTCACCTCAGACCACTGAAGAAGTTTGGCAGGAACCATAGCACCATAGAACACTACTGCACAGTACAGGCCCTTCAGCCCTCCATGTTGTGCTGACCCATATAATCCTTTTTAAAAACTACTAAACCCACACTACCCCAGAACTCTCTATTTTTCTTTCATCCATGTGCCTGTCCAAGAGGCTCTTAAATACCCCTAATGTTTTAGCCTCCACCACCATCCTTGGCAAGTCATCCCAGGCACTCACAACCCTCTGTGTAAAAAAACTTACCCCGATGTCTCTCCTAAACTTCCCTCCCTTAATTTTGTACATATGCCCTCTGGTGTTTGCTATTGGTGCCCTGGGAAACAGGTACTGACTAGCCACCCTATCTATGCCTCTCATAATCTTGTAGACCTCTACCAAGTCCCCTCTCATTCTTCTATGCTCCAAAGAGAAAAATCCCAGTTCTGCTAACCTTGCTTCATATGACTTGTTCTCCAATCCAGGCAACATCCTGGTAAATCTCCTCTGCACCCTCTCCATAGCTTCCAGATCCTTCCTATAATGAATACAATACTCTAAGTGCAGTCTCACCAGAGATTTGTAGAGTTGCAATATGACTCTCTACTCTTGAACTCAATCCCCCTATTAATGAAGCCTAGCATCTCATAGGCCTTCTTAACTACCCTATCAACCTGTGCAGTGACCTTGAGGGATGTATGGATTTGAACCCCAAGGTCCTTTTGTTCATCCACACTCTTAAGTAATTGACCATTAATCCTGTACTCAGTCTTCTGGTTTGTCCTTCCAAAATTCCTCACTCTTCTCCGGATTGAACTCCACCTGCCATTTTTCTCCCCAACTCTGCAGCCTGTCTATATCCTCTTGTAACCTTCGACAACCTACAGCTTTATCCACAACTCCTCCAATCTTCGTGTCATCCACAAACTTACTCATTCATCCTTCTGTCTCTACATCCAGGTCATTTATAAAAATCACAAATAGCAGGGGTCCCAGGACAGTTCCCTGTGGCACTCCACTAGTCACCAACCTCCAGGCAGAATACTTTCCTTTCACAACTACCCCCTGCTTTCTGCCTTTAAGCCAATTTTTTATCCAAACAGCCAAGGTTCCACTTATCCCATGCCTCATGACTTCTGGATGAGTCTCATGAGGGATCTTGTCAAATGCTTTGCTAAAGTCCATGTAGACCACATCCACTGCCCTACCCTCATCAATTTCTTTTGTTACCTCTTCAAAAAAACTCAATCAGATTCGTGAGGTACGATCTTCCCTTCAACAAAGCCATGTTGACTATCCATGAGTAGACTGTATTTTTCCAAATGCTCATAGATCCTATCCTTAAGAATCCTTTCCAGTAGTTTGCATACCACTGATGTAAAACTCACCGGTCTATAGTTCCCAGGTTTCTCCCTATCACCTTTTTTAAATGAGGGAACTACATTTGCCATTCCCCAGTCCTCCGGCACTTCCCCTGCAGCCAAAGAAGATTCAAAGATCATGGCTAATGCTCCTGCAATCTCTTCTCTCAATTCCCACAATAACCTGGGGTGTATCATATCCAGTCCTGGGGATTTATCAATCTTAATGTTTTCAAGAAGATCCAACACTTCTTCTTCCTTAATCTCCACATTGTCCAGCACACAGGCCCACTCTACTTCGACCTCATCCTGATCAAGATCATTTTCACTTGTGAATACTGAAGCAAAGTATTCATTTAGGACCTCCCCAACCTCCTCTGCCTCCAGGCACACTTTGCCCTCTGTATCCTTTAGCAGTCCCACCTTTGTTCTCGTCATCCTCCTGTTCTTCACATATGCATAGAACACCTTGGGGTTCTCCTTAATCCTACATGCCAAGGCCTTCTCATGCCCCCTTCAAGCTCTCCTTTCTTTAGCTCATTCCTGGCTACCCTATATTTCTCATAAGCCCCTCCTACTTCCTGCTTCTTATATCTAACATATGCTTCCTTTTACCTTTTGATGAGTTGCCTCACATGCTTCGTCAGCCATGGTTCTCTTTTCCTGCCATTTTTTCCTTGCCTCAGTGGGACAAACCTATCCTGAACCCAGCTCAAGTGGTCCCTAAACTTCTCCCACATTACTTCTGTGCATTCCCCTTCGAACATCTGTTTCCAATTTACTCTCGCTAGTTCCTGCCTCATCCCTTCAAAGTCATCCCTTCAAAGGAGTCCACAAATCCTCTGGACTTTCTACAGGGTTATCATTGAGAGCATCCTGACTGGCTGCATCATTGCCTGGCACGGGAACTGTACTACCCTCAATTGCAGGGCACTGCAGAGTGTGGTGCCAACAGACCAACACATCTGTAGATGTGAACTTCCCACTATTCAGAACACATACAGCAGCAGGTGCAAAAAAAATGGGCCTGGAGGATCATCAGGAACACCACCCACCCCAACCACAAATTGCTTCAGCAGCAAATGGTGCCGCAGCATTAAGGCCAGGACCAAGGATGGACCAACAGGCTCTGGGATAGCTTCTTTCACCAGGCCATCAGATTTATCAATACACATTGATGTGATTGCATATCTGACTGTACATACATGTATACTAAACAATTATGTACACAATCTTAGTGTTTGAGCAATATCCTCTCACATTTCCATTCTTTATGATAGATAGATAGATAACCTGCCAACCTGACTGGGTGCATGTTTGAGCTGTGGAAAACAGTGCCCTCAGAGGAAACCCATGCAGTCATGGGGAGAACATACAACCCTTTACAGGCAGTGGCAGAAATTGAACCTAATCACTGGCACTGTAAGGCTTTGTGTCAACTACTACACCGCATCTCACAGCTATGTCCTGATCTGGACCAACAGCTCCCTCTAATGTGTCGGTTCTGAAGAGCAATGGTTAACGAAGTGCCAGGTAGCCAAGTTTTTACTGTATAAGAGACAGAGGAAGTCTGGAATCTGGAACAACACAGGAATTCAGCAGGTCAAACAACATCTTTGGAAAGAAATAGACAGTTGACCTTCTGATTCATGTTGGATACAAATGTTTTAATCCAAGGTTCTTTCAGAAATCAGGAAAGAGGCACAATTACAGCAAGAGGAAGTAATTTACTTTGGACAGTTTTCCCAAAACTAGTGGAAAATCACTGCGGATTGTGCAAAAGAGCAGTGCAGGCAACCTACCTGGCAGTCATTAATTCAAGCTTTGAAATTATATTCCTAAACAAGAGAAATTCTGCAGATTCTGGAATTCCAAAGCAACACCACAAAATGCTGGAGGAGCTCAGCAGGTCAGGTAGTGTCTATGCAAATGAATAAACAGTCGACTTCTCAGCCCAAGATACCTTCTTCAGGCCTGGAAAGGAAGGAGGAAGATGTCAGAATTAGAAGGAGGGGGAGGGGAAGGAGAATCACTAGAAGGTGGTAAGTGAAGCCAGGTGGGTAGGAAAGATAAAGGGCAGGAGAGGAAGGAATCTGATAGGAAAGGAAAGGGAAAGAGGAGGTGATCCAGGGGAGGTTGTTTGTGAGCAGAGGTAAGAGGCCAGAGTGGGGAATAGAAGAAGAGGGAAGGGGGAGGATTTTTTTTTTATCAAGAGGAGAAATCAATATTCATGCCATCAACTTGGAGCAGGTTGAAGGCTACTCAAATGGAATATAAGCAGTTGCTCCTCCACCCTAAGAGTGGCTTCATCGTGGTTACAAGAGGAATCCATGGACTGACATGTTGGAATGGGCAGTCTTGGCTGTTTCTAGCATCGTGCATGATCAAATTTCAAACGTTCGATGTCCGCTCTCAATACACACTTAATTGACTATGAATAGGGCCTTTCAAGGAACAGCTTGTCAGGACGCTGAAGCAGGGACCCAATCGCAGACCACGTACTGTGTAGCAAATCCAGGAGGGGATGGGGGCAACAAAGTCAGCGTCAAAGTTCAGGCAGAGATCAAAAATTCCAGAGAAGTCCAAATACCAGAATCGGGAAACAGGCAGAGTTGATATTCAGGCAGACAGAGTACAGATACGAATGCTGGACAGGCTCAGGAAAATTCACTGGCACAATCCGTCAACAAACAGGTGAAAATGCAGGACTAAAGTACACTGAGCAATAAACAGAGAAGCAGATGATAGGTGAAGCACAATGAGACACAAGTGGCAGCAATACAGGTAATAATGAGAAACAAGTGAGAGGTCATATAGGGGTCATACAAGTCATATAGGGGCCGGAGTAGAGCAGGAGTGGGGACAGGAGCACATGGGGTGTTATGTTTCTTCTGTTTAAATGTTTCATGGGTTAACAGTGAAGAATCATATTCTGGAAGAATTAGTGAACTTTTATTTACAGTAATAAACAAACACGTCTTAACCCAGCCACATGCTGGAACATTCTAGCAATCCTGCGCATGCTCAATGCTCTGTCCAATCATGTACTGACACATAATTGCATGTGATACCACCACATCTTCCTTTCCTTAAAAAGAAAAAACAATTAACAACGTTAATCAAAACACATCTATATCAGATAACTGAAACTCTGAAGTTGGCTCTTTCTTAAGGTCTTTGCAAATTTCTTCTTAACACTACTCTCTCCTCTGTTTGGACCATGTATGATCTGGTCTGGGTCCATGTGTTCATTTTATCTTGTATTCTCACTTGTCCTTCAGACAAACGTCTCCTTAGATCTGTCAATTCACGCTTCACTTCCATTTGTAATGAAATATGAATCTTCTTTTCTTCATCTAATTCATTCATTAACTGTGTAATCTCTTTTTTATGCTGAGACTTCATCATTTCAATAAAACCTCAATTCCTTCACTTGCGCTTTCACTTCTTCCTTATACTGTGAGCGTTCTTGCTCTAGATGGTGATGAAACTGAATCTCATATTCTCCCAGTGTCTCTTTCATTATGCCTTGCATTGAAGCAACCTCCTCCTGCCATTGCTTTTTCATATCATCAATTGCCTCCTGTTTGCCTGGACATCTCAGACACAGCAGCTACTGCTTTTATATTCTCCATGCACACGGCAATACAAAACCACAGACTGACGGCTAGGGAGAAACACACAAAAAGAAAGTTCAGCTGGAGGTACTGACGCAGCTGCTTGGTGGGCCAAGTGGTCTACTGTTCTTGAGGCACCCAATGTCATCATTCAATGAGCAAATCCAGATACAATGTTACCATCGGACATGGAAGACTTTGATGACCATGACTGTGCAAGAAAAATGACATGCATGAAGGAGGAAATTATTACACATTAGCGTGTTTATCAAACCCTGATCAGATTCTGTACACCGAAGGCTGCTTAATGACTGAAAGAGGAATTCAGCCATGGTTCCTGAAACTGAAATGTCAGGAAGCATGGATCCTTGTAGCTCTTGAGCAGCTGGCAGAACTAAAAGCTCTGGTTGAAGCCTGTAAGTTGGCAGAAGGAAGATCAGCTAATTTCTATACTACTGATTCTCTATATGCTTTCGGCATTGGTCACGATTTTGGAAACATATGGAGACAAAGAAGATTTCTTATGGCTTTAGGAAACCCAATCAAGTATGACCAACTAGTACAAGAGCTAATGGATGTCAAACAACAGTCATCAGAAGTGCTGTTGTTATTAATGTTAATATTAATATTAATATCAAAACATTATATAACCTTGAAATTCATCTCCTTACAGGCAGCCACAAACACAAGGGAACCCAAAAGAATCCATTTTTTAAAAAGACCATCAAACACCCAGTATGCAGAGAGAAAAAAAAACACATCATGCAAACTGCAAAACTGAGCAAGCAAATAGCATTCAGAACTGAAGTTTTACGAAAGACACGAAGCCAGTCATTATTGCAGCCAGAGCAGGCCACAGCCCCAGATCAGCACAAAGCAGAGTGACATCACCAGGCAGTGAGTAGCACCAAGCAGAACCGGCCTATTCCTTGCCTCAGATCCCAACAACCTGACCTTCTCAATCCGGCCTGGCACTTAAACCACCCCTCACTCTCAGACCACTCTGGGGCCTGGATCCTGCCGCCATGATTTGGCCCAGAGCTTAAACTGATGAAACTCACTGTCAGGGATGCCTCAACTCTGCCTTGCACCCACGTGCCCCAAGCCTCTTCCTCTATTTGCCTTGCTCGCTCACCTCTCCATTGTTAGCTGCTATCATTATTAATAAAGTGATATTAAAAAGTATTTAGTAGTTTTCTTTGTTTTGTTTGCCGCCAATAAGTAGTCATTAGCAACATAGTAAGGCAGTAGTTTATTAAAATGTAATATCTGCTCCAAAATGACTACAATGGAAAGCCGTGGAAATGCATTTGATGTGTCACCTCCACGTTTCGTCAAACCTGTAGCTGGTGAATTGTTGGTTATGGAACGTGCTGCATTGTGATTTGCAGGGAGGAAATTGGCGAGCTTCTGATTCAATGAGAGTGCAGTGTGTTCCACTGACATTATTCACAGTGCATTCTTTAAACGCTGGACAAACCTTTCTGCCCAGCCATTTGTAGCTGAGTGGTACTGGTCAGATGTGATATGCCTTATTCCATTCATTTTTGGATATGACTGAAACTGTTCTGCCACAAACCTTGGTCCATTGTAACTGGCTAAGTCTTCTCGAACACCAGTCCTTGCAAAAAGGCTTCTCAACATATCTACAGTGTGTTAGGCTGCAGTGGAGGCCATTGTAAACACTTCTGGCCACATCATAGCTGCATCGACTACTACCAAGAAACTTTTGCCAATGAATGGTCTGGCAAAATCCACATGAATCCTCTGCCAGGACAATCCAGGCCATTCCTCGGGATGCAGAGGTGTGGCTCTTGGCATTTTCTGGACGTGTTGGCATTCTGCACAGTGCTTGGCTGGCTGCATGGCCAGCTGTTCGAGCTGCCAATCTATCCCAGGATGCCAGACAAAGCTTTGAGCCAACGCTTTCATTTCAACTACTCTTAGATGGCTGGCATGTGGTTCTTCCAGCACTTTAGCTGTCAGCTTAGATGGTACAACAATTCTCAATCCCAACATAAGGCAACCACCATCAAGGGAAAGTTTATCTTGGAGATGGTAAAATGGGGAACCGGAGTTTCTGTTACACATTCCAGACATTTTGGGTGGCTGTGTAGATCTGTGACAGTTTGGGATTGTTTCTGACTTTTCTTTGGATCATCTCTGCCCTAGTAATTTGCATAACGGAAACGGACAAGAGGCTCTGTAGGCGAGAACAAGATTCCCAGATGGTATGTTGCCTCCAGGGTGCCAGGGTCTGGGATATCTCAGATCGAGTCCTCAGCATTCTTAAGTGGAGGGTGAACAGCCAAAAGTCACGGTCCAGCTATGTACCAATGACATTGGTAGGGCAAGTGACGAGGTTCTGCATAGGGAGTTCAGGGAGTTAGGTGCTAAGTTAAAGGGTTGCTACCCATGCCACATGCCAGTGAGGCCAGAATTAGGAAGAATATTTAGTTTAATATGTGGCCAAGGAGTTGGTGTAGGAGGGAGAGCATAACATTTTTTGGGTTCTCTTCCAGGGAAGGTGGGGCCTTTACAGGTGGGATGGTTTGCATCGGAACTGGAAGGGGATTAATACTGAAACGGGAAGGTTTGTTAATGCTGCACGGTGGGGTTAAGCTAGAGTTGCAGGGGGATGGGAACCAGAGTGTCAGAACAGTTAGTGGAGAGGTTGAGGAGGCAGATGTTGGTCAGACCTCAGACAAAGTCAGAAATCAAAAGGTTGAGCGTGCTGTGATTAATGTCTTGGGCTGTGTAAATTTCAACGCAAGAAGGAAAGGCGGATCAGGTAGCTGGTTTGCCGGCAGAGGCAATGTGTCATGAGGAGAGGCTGTTAACAGGGCAAAAGTGCAGTTAACAGGATGAGTTGCAACGTAAAAGGTGGGAAAAATCAAAAAGGGTGAATACAGGAGAGAAGCTGTTATATTTGAATGTGCACAGTATACAAATTAAGATAGATAAACTTGTAGCACAGTTGCAGATTGGCAAGTATGATACTGTAGGGATCACTGAATCATGGTTGAAAGACTATAGCTGGGAGCTTAAAGTCCAAGGATACATATTGTATGGAAAGGACAGGCAGAAAGGTAGATGGGGTAGCGTTGCACTGCTGGTAAAAAATGAAATCAAATTATTGGAAAGAAGTGACTTGGTAGGTGTTGAATCATTGTGGATAGAGCTAAGGAACTGGAAGAGTAAAAAGACCCTGGTGGGAGTTGTATACAGACCCCCAAACAGTAGAAAGGATGGGGCCTATAAATTCCAACGTGGGCTAGAAAATGCATGCCAAAAGAGCAATGTTACAATAGCCATGGGGGACTTCAATATGCAGGTAGATGGGGAAAATCCAGTTGCTGCTGGATTCCAGAGGGGGAATTTCTAGAGTGCATACAAGATGGCTTTTTAGAGCAGCTCCTGGTTGAGCCCACTAAAGGATCTGGTTTCTGGATTGGGTGTTGAGCAATGAATTAATTAGAGAGCATAAGGTCAAACAACCCTGAGGGGGAAGTGATCATAATATGATTGAATTCACCCTAAAATTTGAGAAGGAGAAGCTAAAGTCAGATGTATCAGTATTACAGTGGAGTAAAGGGGATTACAGAGGCATGAGAGAGGAGTTGTCCAGAATTGATTGGAAAAGAACACTGGCTGGGAAAACATCATTGCGGCAAAGGCTGGAATTTCTGGAAGCAATTCAGAAGGTACAGCACATATATATATATATATCCCAAAGAGGAAGACGTAAATTTAAAGGCAAGGTGACACAACTGTGGCAAACAAGAGATGTCAAAGCTAACAAAAGATGTAAGAGCCAAAAGGAGGGCATATAATAGAGCAAAAATTAATGGAAAGTTAAAGCGTTGGTAAGCTTTAAAAAAACCAACAGAAAGCAACTAAAAAGTCATTAAGAAGGTAAAGGTGGAATATGAAAGTAAGCTAGTCTATAATATTAAAAAGGATACCAAAAGTTTCTTCAGATACGTAAAGTGTAAAAGAGAAGCAGGAGTTCATATCAGTCTACTGAAAAGTGATGTTGGAGAGGTAGTAATGGGAGACAAGGAAATGGCGGACAAATTGAATAAGTACCTTTCATCAATCTTCACAGTGGAAGACATTAGCTGTATGATGGAAGTTCCAGGTGTCAGGAGTCATGAAGTTACCATCACTAGAGAGAAGGTTCTTGGGAAACTGAGAAGTCTGAAGGTAAATAAGTCACAGGGACCGAATGGTATACACACCAGAGTTCTGAAAGAGGTGGCTGAAGGGATTATGGAGCCATTAGTAATGATCTTTCAAGAATCACAAGATTCTGGAATGGTTCTGGAAGACTGGAAAATTGCAAATGTCACTCCAAGAAGGGAGAGAAGCAGAAAAAAAGGATACTATAGGCCAGATAGTCTGACCTCAGTGGTTGGGAAATTGTTGGAGTCAATTATTAAGGATGAGGTCTCTGGGTACTTGGAGGCACATGATAAAATAAGCCAGAGCCAGCATGATTTCTTCAAGGGAAAATCTTGCCTGACAAATCTGTTGGAACTCTTTGAAGTAAAACAAGCAGGAAACACAAAGGAGAATTGGTTGATGTTGTGTACTTGGATTTTCAGAAGGCCTTTGACAAAGCATTACACATGAGGCTGTTTAACAGGCGATGAGCCCATGGTATTAGAGGAAAAATTCCAGCATGTATAAAGCAGTGGCTGACGGGCAGGAAGCAAAGAGTGCCTTATCTGGTTGGCCACCAGTGACTAGTGGTGTTGCATAGGGGTCTGTGTTGGGATCAGTTCTTTTTATGTTATATGTCAATGATTTGAATTGATAACTTTGTCGCAAAGTTTGCAGACCATATTATGATAGATGGAGGGGCAGGTAGTTCTGCAGAAGTCGAGAGGTTACAGAAGGACTTTGACAGATTAGGAGAATGGGCAAACAGATGGCAGATGGAATACAATGTCATGAAGTGTGTGGTCATGGACTTTGGTACAAGAAATGAAAAGGTTGACTATTTTCTAAGTGAAAAGAATATACAAAAACACTGAGGTGTAAAGGGACTTGATTCCCTAAATGTTAATTGGCAAGTTGAGTCTGTGGTGAGGAAGGTAAATGCAATGTTAGCATTCATTTCAAGAGGACCAGACTAAAAGCAAGAATGTAATATTGAAACTTTATAAAGCATGCAGTGAGGCCTCACTTGGAGTATTGTGAGCAGTTTTGGGCCCTTTACCTTAGAAAGGATGTGCTGAAACTGGAGAGAGTTCAAAGGAGGTTCATGAACATATTCTACAATTGAATGGCGTGTCATATGAAGAGCATTTGATAGAGTGGGAAAGGTCAAGAACAGTTTCTAGTTGTCCTGAGATGAGGCATTCATGGCCAGTTATCATTTCCATTGCGCATTTTGAAATTTTGGCTGAGAAATGGCAATAAGAATGGCATCCCCACCAGTTTTTCTCTGCAACAGGTAAAGTGTGTATTTTGGAGGAGCTCTCACAACATTATCAGACAGGATTAGACCCATTAGCCATACAGGAATGGCAATATATTTCCATGGCAGGAAGATTTCACAATGTAAATCTTAAAGCTACCCAGTCCTGTGTCACTCTCATCATTATCATACTTTTCATCAACAACATGTAGATTAGTGCATTTATTATTGTCTCTTCTCCGTGGATTGTCACCTTGTCGTGGTGGAGAAGCTTGTGTGGTCCTGAGATCCTGAGAGCAATGCCATCTGCAGCTATGCTCCTGGTAGGGTCACCCATGGCGGTGAGGTCGAGGGTGAGGTCCCTGACAAAGAACATTCCAACCAAGACCTCAATGGTGGAACAGGCAGACAAAGTTACTTTGAACCCAATGGCTGTGAAGGTGGATGGCTTCAACAAATCCATCAGCTCCAATCGTCATGGTTTCCATGCCATTGGAATCAGTTGGTTGATTTGTGAAGTATCATGTGCTTCTTGGAGTACAACATCAAGTACATTTTAAACAAATACATGCACAGGCATCTTCGATCTGTGATAGATCAACAGAACAAAGACCATCATCCTCGACCTTGAGGGATAGCTACAATGACAGATTATTGTCTGCCTAACATACTCTTTGTAGTTAACCTACTTTTTTTACATTTTTTGCAAGTTTCACCTTTAAATCTGCATTTATCTGGAGTATGTGAGCATCAGCCACAATGGTAAGACAATTTGTTCAGCCAGGCAGGGCTCTATCTAGACAAAGTAATTTTGTTCGTGCTTAGTTTAATTCGTGAATACAACTCAATAACATCTCTGGCTTCTTCCCTCTGCCATCTAATTCCTAAATGGACATTGAACTTGTGAACACTACCTCACATTTTTAATATATATTATTTCTGCTTTTTGCACTATTTTTAATCTATCGAATATATGTACACTGTAATTGTTTACTTACTTATTATTACTATTTTTTCTTCTTCTATATTATGTATTGCACTGAACTGTTGCTGCTAAGTTAACAGATTTCATGACACATGCTGGTGATAATAAACCTGATTTTGATTCTGATTCTGCTTCCATTGATACAGCAATTTCAACTGCTCTTTTAAATGTAAGTTGTGCTTCAGTTAGAAGCCATTTTTGAATCATTCAATTTCATGCTGCATTCCACAAACTAAATGATCTCTCAGTACATCATTAAGCCCATCACTGAACAGACAACACTTGGGTAATCCCTTCATTTGACTAAAGACACTGTGAACGTAGAGATAGAACATGGACCTGAAGATGGATGGCATTTCTCCTCAAGCCACCTGCTGTCAAAGTGCCGCTGTTCAACCTCCGTTGGGTTCATTACTTGGTGAGGCCCTTCTAACATCAGGTGCGCTGCCAATGTCAGAACCCATGCGAGGAGGAAAGACAGACTTCAATGTAGAGAGAGCAGCCAGAGATTATTCATAAGAATTTCAACAGAATATCCATGCCCAGCTGAGCAATACTCAAGATGTAACATTCTCAAAACTAGGACCCTGTGATTAGCACAAATCAGGCATTCACTTAAATCATAGAAGTAACATATAATCCTCAAGCCTGTTGAAAAAACTGAACAAGCCTAAGCACATGGAAACTGCATTACAAAGAGCGTTCCTCCAGAGAAAGCACAAGGAACTCTAAATGAATAACAACTCTCGTTCAACAGCCATTATCCAATTCAGGTGCTCTTAGCAAAACCTGGCCAGCAGGTGGTGTAGTAGCATTAGTACTGGATTTCAAGATGGATGGTCCTGATTTTGAACCTGGCTGGATTCCAAACTGGACAACAGCAGCAACTGCACAGAAGAAAGACCTGGCAATCTACTTTTGAATCTCGCCACGAAAACCCTATGGACAACCACACTATCCATAGGGTCACCATGAGTCAACAATGACTCAACGGCACTCAACAACAACAAAAACCTGGGTGCCCAATCCTCTCTGGCTCCCCGCAGAGGTCTGAAGAGCTCGTTACATGGTTGTATATTTGCCCAATACTGAATTAATTTTTTTCTGGTTACCTTTCCTCCTAGTGTGGTACAATGTGGATATGACACGGCTATTGAGTTACATAAAATCAATAGAGACATAGAGTCAAAGAAAAGTACAGCACCAAAACAGGCCCTTTGGCCCATCTTGTCCATGCTGAACCATTTAAACTGCCTAGCCCCATTGACCTGCACCCAGGCCACAGCCCTCCAGACCCCTACCATCCATGTACTATCCAAGCTTCCTTTAAATATTGAAATCGAGCTTGCATGCACCACCTTCGCTGGCCACTCATTCCACACTCTCACGACCCTCTGAGTGAAGAAGTTTCCCCTCAAGTTTCCCCTCCCCTCAAGGCAAGTGGTATGTTGGCATTCATAGCAAAAGGATTTGAGTACAGGAGCAGGGGGGGTGGTTCTACTGCAGTTGTACAAGGCCTTGGTGAGACCGCACCTAGAATATTGTGTGCAGTTTTGGTCCCCTAATCTGAGGAAAGATATTCTTGCCATAGAGGGAGTACAGAGAAGGTTCACCAGATTGATTCCTGGGATGGCAGGACTTTCATATGAAGAAAGACTGGATCGACTAGGCTTATACTCACTGGAATTTAGAAGATTGAGGGGGGATCTTATTAAAATGTATAAAATTCTAAAGGGATTGGACAGGCTAGATGCAGAAAGATTGTCCCTGAGGTTGGGGAAGTCCAGAATGAGGGCTCACAGTTTAAGGATAAAGGAGAAGCCTTTTAGGACCAAGATGAGGAAAAATTTCTTCACACAGAGAGTGGTGAATCTGTGGAATTCTCTGCCACAGCAAACAGTTGAGGCATGTTCATTGGCTATATTTAAGAGGAAGTTAGATATGGCCCTTGTGGCTAAAGGGGTCAGGGGGTATGGAGAGAAAGCAGGTACAGGGTTCTGAGTTGGATGATCAGCCATGATCATACTGAATGGCGGTGCAGGCTCGAAGGGTCGAATGGCCTACTCCTGCACCTATTTTCTATGTTTCTATGTTCCCCTTAAATATGTCACCTTTCAGTCTTAACCCATGACCTCTAATTGTAGACTCACCCTCAGTGGGGGAAAAAAAGCCTGCTTGCACTCTGAAGGAAATGTTTATATACAGAGAGTGGTTGTTATCTAGAACAATGCTGAGGGGTGTTGGGATCTGATACAATTATTACATTTAAGAGACACTTGGACACTCAAAGGCAAGGCATAGAAGGGTGTAAACCTAATGCAGGAGAAAGGGAAAGTGAAGATGGGCACAAAAGTAGGCAGAAAAACACTTGGTTCTGTGATTTATTTATTTACTTATTTAGAGATAAAGCCTGGAACAGGCCTTTCCAGCCCAATGAGCCACAGTGCTCAGCAACCCACCTATTAAACACCAGCCAAATCACAGGACAATTTATGTTAACCAAATAACCCAGTAACCAGTACGATTTTGGACTGCGGGAGGAAACCAAAGCACCCAGAGGAAACCTATGTGATCAGATTCATCAGAATCAGAGTCAGGTTTATTATTATCGGAATGTGTTGTGAAATTTGTTAACTTGGCAGCAACAGTTCATTATAAACGGTGTACATACATCTACCGATGCCTCTGGACACATCTTCAGTGATGTTCATGGAATCATCGGGTGTTTTGGGTCTTTCAACATCATACATCATCCTCCAGGTGACCCAGCCAGGGCTGATCAGACCCCAGCTTGTGTCCAGATGGCTAGCCACACATGACTCCATGGCTCCCCTCTCTTGAGCCACAGCCATCTTGAGGCCCTCCCTGCCGCATCAGTGGTATTGCGGATGGCTCTCCTCTTCCTCTCTCTCTCTCGATGCCCAAATTGCTGAAGGCTCTGGCTAAGGAACGGGCTGTGAATCCCCTTATATATTCTATACATAATATAGAAGAAGAAAAAAACAAAAATAATAATAATCAAAGGTTTCAAAGGTATAATTTAATGTCAGAGAAATGTATACAATGCATAATCTGAAATGCTTTTTCTTCGCAACCATCCATAAAAACAGAGGAGTGCCCCAAAGAATGAATGACAGTTAAATGCTAGCACCCCAAAGTCACCCCCAGCTCCCCTCCCTACCACACATAAGTGGCTGCAAGCAATAATCCCCCCTTCTCCCCACCAGCAAAAAAAAGCATCAGCACCCGAAACCGAGCACTTCAAATGTGAGCAAAGCAACTGCAAAGACACAGACTTGCCGATACCCCAATGACTTCGTGTTTCACCCGGTATTCAACATGCCGCAGGTTCTCTCTCTCCCTAATAAGGAAGAAAGAGGTGTCTCCATTTTCCAAGTGAGCGGGGAGACATAACGAACAACTCACTGGATTACGATGTTAAAAGTCCACCACATCGCTTTTTTCAAGCTGTGTGCCCAAAAATCTGGGCACACAACCGCAGATATTCCGACTTCCTCGACAACACACAGGTCTCCTGTCATGACACCGACCCTCGATCTGCCCGTCTCCAGAGCCCCGAGATCCCAGGCTTACAAATCTGAGCCGGACTCTTAGGCCGAGCCCTTAGTGTGCCGAACAACGGCTGGTTATGAAACCCCGAAAACGAGTCCCATTCCCGCAAAGAACCATAGTCAACGTGAACTCCAGGTCTGGGTCTTCAAAAGAACCCTGAAAGGGAAATATAAAGATATTAAAGATGGAAATAGAGTGTTTCCAAAGATGCAAGCAAAGGAGTCTCCGTTTAGCGCCATCATCACTCCGCTCCGCCTTCAGAATAATAAATAAATAAATAATGGGGAGAATGTACAAACCTTCCAGGCAACGAGAACTCAACTTCCAAACTCCATCACTCTGAGCTGTAATAGGGTCACACTAACTGCTACGCTACCACGGCAACAACTGCCTAACTCCACGACAGCAGTAACTAAGTGTTCTAATCCCACCATGTAATGATCAATAATCTCTCATGAAACCACATAAGCCCTCTTGGGACAGGAAATGTTTTGCCTTATGGAAGGAAGCCGTTATCTCATGTGCAAGTGATAATAGACCCAGAACAGTGTGGTTAACTGTTAACTGCCCTGTAACATTCTCTTAAGATCTGTTGGCTTGCGGCATTCAGCAACAGACAATCGTAATGTGCAGGGTTAGATTACTTGCCGGTCTAAAGCTGCCTCTGCTGTGCCGGTCATCGATTGGCCCATTCGAGGGATGCAGCAGATCTTCCCATTGGTTGCCTAGCGCGACACAACACTTTTGTCCAGTTCCAGGTCCCACAGAGGTATAAGAATAGCATGTTCAAAAGACTCACTGGTTTTCGATTGTCCCCAGTGGCTCACCTTCACACTGAGGTCATGACCAGGTGCTGAAGAACCATTGGGAAAGTATACTACAGACATATGAGGGCCCACTTAGCTGAGTATCTGTTGTATGTTTAATTTGATAGTTGTGTACCTTGGTGAGATTTAATGAAGCACCTGTTGAGTACGTGAAGGGCCTGTATTGTGCTGTAGGTTTTCTATGTTTCTGTGTTTAGTGTTGCAGTTTTTGTAACTTAGATTGGCATAGATGAGAACTTGTTTGACTTAAATGTTTGGTTGAATGTCTTACTGTTTGTCTGGAAGTAAATGGTTAATGTGCTTTTTCATAATCAGTGTCTTGTGTCTCACCTACCAAACCTGTAAACCTGCTTCCCCGTAACAACCATAGAAGCTGAACCATTAGTAATACCTCCAGACATAAGGGGTTCCTCAGATGCTGGAGATCCAAAGCTACACGCATAAAATGCTGGCAGCATCAATGGAAAAGAGCAAACAGTTGACATTTCAAGCTGAGACCCTTCATCAGGACTGGAAAGGAAGGGGAGAAATCAGAATGAGAAGGTGGGGGGGAAGTGAGGAAGAAGTACAAGGGAGGCAGGTAACACGTGAAACCAGGAGGGGGAGGGGGTGAAGTAAAGGGCTAAGAAATTGATTGGTATAAGAGGTAAAGAGCTGGAGGAGGGGGAAATCTGATAGGAGAGGGTGGAAGACCATGGAAGAAAGGGAAGGAGGAGGAGCACCAGAGGGAGGTGATGGGCAGGTGAGGAAATAAGGTGAGAGAGGGAAATGGAAAAGGAGAATGGTGAAGGAGGTGGGGGGGGGCATTACCAGAAGTTCAAGAAATCGATGTTCTCATCATCAGGTTGGAGGCTACCCAGATAGAATATAAGGTGTTGCTCCTCCAACCTGAGTTTAGCCTTATTGTGGCAGTAGAGGAGGCCATCATCCGACATGTGGGAATGGGAATGGGAAGAAAATGTGAAATGAGTGGCCACCGGGAGATCCTGCTTTTTGTGGCGGATGAAGCAAAGATGCACAACAACTCTAATTTGGGCCTCACCAATATACAGGAGACCACACCAGGAGCACCGGAGACAGCAGGTTACCCCAAAAGACTCACAGGTGAAGTGTCACTTTAGCTAGAAGGATCGTTTGTGGCCCTAAATGGTAGTGAGGGAGGAGAAGAATAAACAGTCAACGTTTCAGGCTGAGAACTTTCATCAGGACTGGAAAGGGAGGGCGCAGAAACCAGAATAATAAGGTGGGGGGCAAGTTCAAGTTGGCAGGTGACAGGCGTGACCAGGCGAGGGAGATGGTGGGGAGATAATGTGAGAAGATAGGAGCTGATAGGTGGATGAGGGCCTACATTCTGAATTAAAGATAAAAAGATTTATTTACACAAATAAATTCAATAGCTATGGGAGCAAAGTGCAAATGAATTAAAAACACTGGGGAAGATTGGAGCTTATGAGCTGGCATTCCTGACTCTCAGCTTTATCAGGAATTATGTGGCCAGTCTATTTTTAGCTGAAATAATGCTGGCTCAGAGCCAAGACATAAATCTCACAAACAGCTCTCTGCTATGCTAGTTGAAAACAATAAACGTGATTAGATTGAAAGAAAATTAATCTCAGTTTTGGACTCACTGCAGGTTGATTTTAGTTGCAACCGCCGAATCACTCTTCTGAGGGAATCCCTTGCTTTGCTTAGATTATGAACTGACCTGTTTGTATTAAATGAGATTCTATTAGTATTGATATTGGCTTATTATTGCTACATGTACCAAGATAAAGTGAAAAGCTCATCACATACAGTTCATTCAAATCAAATCATTAAACAATGCTATGAGGTAGAACAAGCTGAAGCAATAACATTCCAGAATAGAGAGGAAAGGCTATGAGAGAAATGAGGTGCAGGTGAGTGATAAAGTGCAAGAGGTGGAAAGTAAGGTCATGAGGTCATCTTAAAGTGCAAGAAGTCAGTTCAAGATTCTGATAACAGTGGAATAGAAGCTGTCGTTGATCCTGGTGTGAGGTGCCAAGGGGAGAGAGGAGAAAAGAGCATGTCCGGGGCGGCTGGAGTATTTGATTGTGCTCTGCTCAAAAGTTCAAATTACAAAGTAACTTTGAACTTTGAATGTTAACCTTTAAAGCAGTCAGTCTGTGTTACTGAGGCAGAGAGAAGTACAGACATAGTCAGTAGTGGGGAGGCCGGTTCCTGGGATGTGCTGAGCACTTGCTGTGACAACACTTCCTTTTGATGTGCTCCATGGTGTCAAGGGCTTTCCCTCTGATGAGCTGTGCTGCATCCATTACTCGCTGTAGGATTTTGCATTCTTCAGCATGGGTGCCTCCATATCACGCCACGATGCAAATAGTTCGGATGCTCTCCACTGTGCATCAACAGAAGTTTGTCCAAGTTTTAGATGACATGCCGAGAATGCATAAACTCCTCAGAAAGTAGAGGCGCTGCTATGCCTCCGTTGTAATAGCACTTACATGCTGTTGCTAGACAGATCCTCTGAAATGATAATGCCAAGGAATATAAATGATGTTAAATTGGTGTTAATTGATTGTAGACCGTCAGTGTGCTAAAGGACTTGATCTGTGTCTGATAATTGCCGCTAATCAGAATCAGAATCAGATTTGTGATATGGAACATAGACAATTATGAAGTGCAAGAGGATGAGCCATGTGGGAATAGGAGGTAGCGGAGGTACTTAATGAATACTCGATGTTTTGGACAACGTCACTACCTCCTCCCATAGATGCTGTCTGGCCTGCTGAGTTCTGCCAGCATTTTGTGTTTTTATTTATTTCCAGCATCTGCAGATTCACTCGTGTGCCCACAACTGTCATGGTCCTTTTCGCTAGTAAATACTGAATCAGAGTATTCATTAAGTACCTCCGCTACCTCCTATTCCCACATGGCTCATCCTCTTGCTCTTTACGATCCTGTAGAACGCCTTGGTGTTTTTCCTAATCCTGCTCACCAAGGCCTTTTCATGGACCCTTCTACTCTCCTAATTTCATTCTTAAGCTCCTTCCTGGCAATGTTGTAATTTTCTAGAACTCTATTGAGACCTACTGTTGAATTTTTCATAAGCTTTTCTTTTCTTCTTAACTAGATTTCCAACACTTTTTTTACACCATGGTTCTTTTACCCTGCCATCCTTTCCCTGCCTCAATGAAACATAACTATGCAGAACGCCATGCAAATATTCCCTGTAAATTTGCCACATTTCTGCTGAGCATTTCCCTGAGAACATCTGCTCTGAATTTATGCTCCCAAGTCCCCTACCCCAATTAAATGTTTTCCCAAATTGTCTGCTCCTGTCTCTCTCCAGTGCTGTGGTAAAGGAGATAGAGTTGTGGTCACAACCTCCAAAATGCTCTGCCGCCAAGAGATCTGACACCTGACCAGGTTCATTTCCTAATACCAGATCAAATAGAGCCTCACCTCTATCACCAACATATTGTGAAATTTGTTGTTTTGTGGCAGCAGTACTGTGCAAGACATAAAATACTGTAAGTTCCGACAAAGAATAAAATAAATAAATAGAGGAAAAGGGGAGTAGTGAGATAGTGTTCATGAACTCATGGACCATTCAGAAATCTGATGATGGAGGGGTAGAAGCTGTTCCTAAACTGTTCATTGTGCTTCTTCAGGCTCCTGTATCTCCTCCCTGATGGTGTTTCCTTACCAGGCCATGATACAACCACAAACAAGAGAAACTCTACAGATGGTGGAAATCCAAGCAACACACTCAACATTCTGGAGGAACTCATGATGATGGGTCGTAGGCTAAAATGTTGACTGTTTACTCTTTTCCATAGATGCTGCCTGTCCTGCTGAGTTCTTTTGGCATTTTGTACATGTTGCTTGATGCGATCAGTAAGGATACTCTCCAACTGCATTTATAGAAGTTTAATAAAGTTGTGGATGATATGCTGAATCTACATAAACTTCTAGAAAATAGAGGTTAAAGCTACTGACTGTCTCCACCTCCAGTCCCGTGATGAGGGCTGGCTCATGGTCCTACTGCTTCTTCCTCCTGCCCTCAATAATCAGCTCTTTGGTTTTGCTGACATTGAATAACAGGTTGCTGTTGTGGCACCTTTCAACCATATTTTTAATCTTCCTCTTTAATGGAGAATGCCTGTTCATGACTTTGTTTAACGTGGTGATGCTGATGCACAGGCAGCCACCACGCAGTTCTTGACAGATCGTGATCAGGATCTTTCTGCATGAAGTGAAAAACAACTATGGACCCTTCACTGCTGCCGCATTACTCCGCCTTCACTGCCATTGTGATGTGCTATCATCTACCACCACTTCCACCACGAGGGTCTTGGGATGGATTGTTCGTGTTTGGTAATGTCTCCCTTGATCTTACTGCCATGGGTGATCCTACCAGGAGCTAAGCACCAGATAGCTGAACTCTAGGTGGCATTATTTACAAGATCTCAGAAAGTCACAAGCATCTACACCACAACGTGATGATCCTCTGAGAAGTTTAGTACCATAAGGATTGGTTGATAAAGTGAAGGATCTAATGTACTTCTTTAAGCAATGTACTATCATCAGTGTGGAGGTAGAGGAGCCTGAAGTTCCACTCTAAATGTTTTAGGAATGAATTCTTCCCCTCTGCCATCAGATTTCTGTATGGCCCATAATGCCATGATGACTACCTCCCAATTGCTCTTTTGCACTATTTATCTATTATTGTAATTTACTGTATTTTTATGCCCATACCCACAAGCAGATGCAGGAAAAAGTGACAGGCCTGACAACCACATCAGCACACGTGGGCCTTAACATCCATAAAGGAAAACTAAAGTCCTCAAGATCAACTCAATCTGCGCAAACCCAGTCACTCTTGAAGGAAGTCCACTTAAAGAGGTAGAAGCTTTCACCTCTCTTGGTAGTGTCATTAACAGTCAGGGTGGCACCAAAGAAGATGTCAAGACAAAGATCAGCAAAGCTAAAGCAGCCTTAATCCAGCTCGAGAACGTCTGGTGCTCGAAGGTACAGTCAGGCTGTTTAACTCCAAAGTGATGCAGTTCTTCTGTAAGGGATAGAGACTTGGAAGGCAATAAAGACTACTTCTGGAAAGTGCAGACCTTTAATAATAGGTGTCTGAGAAAAGTGCTCTGGATGCACTGGTCAGAAGTCCTCAATAACTCCAATCCATGGCAGACAACACACCAGCAAGCAGTGCAAGAAGAATGATGGTGAAGAGGAAGGGGATGGATAGGATGTACACTGTGTAAGATAAGGACCAACATCACCAGGCAAGTGCTAATGTGGGATCCCCAGAGGGGCAGCAAATGACCTTGACGCTGACACTAAAAGGATGGGCTACACCTGGGAACAACTGGAAAGACTGGTCCGAGACCAGAGGACTCTGGTGAACTGCTGTCAGCAGCCAATGCCACCATAGAGGTGATGGGCTCAACTAACTAATGTACTACTGCTGTAACGTTCTCCTTCGCGTGTCACGAACGCCGAATTTAATGTCAAGATAAACCACAGTTAATAAGAACCAGATCGCAGCAAGATTAACCATTTACTGTTCACTCTTCACATTAACATATGGTGAAAACTGTTGATAAAACAATACAAGATTGATACAGTATTTGTTCCTTCCTTAATATCACATTTCAAGTGTAAATACTTGCAAAGGTGACTATAACTACATTACACTAAGGTGCAGTATACAGGGAGAGTTTACCTGCTCCATTGACTACTTTAAATACACTTCCATGCAAACTATCCGCGACTCTTTAACTAACGAAAGCATAAACATTATCTACCGTCGTTACTTCTAACAGGATCGGCATTAACATCTTAGTTCAATATATCGATTATCTATTAACTTACAGCGTTGCTCTCACTGTGATTTCTCATGCCTGCAAAACAACTTCTGCTCGGGTCTGCCTCGTGGTGAGCCCCCACCCTCGTGCTAATTTCAAACTGGTATTTTCCCACAAGACGCAGCGAAACCGGATGTGACGTCACCGCATGCCGATATATTTTACATGCAATGAATATACTTTAAACACTTCTAATTCTAACTAGAAAATACTATCGAATGAATTACTAAGCAAAAATATTATAAACTAAATAACTGTCGTAAAGACAGCACAACTGCCATAAACAGATGACAGATGTCAGTTGTAATAAAATTGATGCAGATTCTGATTCAAACCCCCCCTCCCTTGGTGAACTTGTGAAGTTTCTGTAGGTTTTCTTCCAAGTCTGCAATGCCTTTTGAAAATCCACTTTTTAGTTTATACCGTGTTCACCTTTTCAGCTTGACAGAGAAGCGTTGACCAGGACACCAATGTTATAACGTTTTGTACAGGCAGGTATCTTTTCCACCTTTTTGATGATAATGGAGATATGAAGATATTGGTGCCAAGGTAAAAAATTGGCCATGATCTTATTGAGTGGAAGAGAAGACATGAGGAGACAAATGGCCTGAAAAAGTAAACAAGAACTTGGTTTATAAATCTGTGTTCCCTCTAAGCTAAGCAGGTGTACAGCTGCGCACTAACTGAATCGTCTTAGCACTTGTTACCACCCAGCTGGGACTTTCTTTTATATAATGTTAGTATAATTTTGAAATCTATATTAATGAAATTGTGAAATATGCTATAATTAATTGTGTTAATGAATGTAATCCATTAATTTTACAAAATAATAAATATACCACAACTTTACTTTCAAACACTTTAGAGCTTCAATGTACTTACAATGTCGGTGCTTTGAGTTACAACACTGTTACAAATTGTAACAATAAACACAGAAAGGAAGTCATTGTTAATAAACTACCGGCCCATTGAATGCCATCTAGTTAAAACATTTTATTTTTGCCATTGTGCCTATCAGTTCTTTTGATTGCCTGACATCATTTACTTGTGATGTGAATTGTGGATTGTGTTTCTTTCATGCACAAATATAAAAAAACCACTTAAAGTGTGGTGTAGTTTTCAGGCTGTATAAAAATTTTCAGATCAGAACAATGGTTGGTAAAATAAATAGTAGAGGGAACCTTGTTTCAATTTCTATATCGGACCGATTCCAACTGCCACAGTGGAATTTTGTGGTTTTATGGAAGACAAAGGTACATGAAACACAATATTGATGTTAAGGATACTATCAGATCGAGCTACTCAAGTGCAAAAAGATTTGCTTGTTTGTTTTATTGAGTACACAAAAGCATTTGATAAAGTGAAGCACAATAAATTATTTGAAATAGTACAGGAAACTCCAGATCTAGATTCGAAAGACGTCCGCCTAATCAGAAATCTGTAATGGGAACAAACTGCCGCTGTAAGAATAGATGGAGAAATGGATCAGTTTACGAAAATCAAGAGAGGCATTAGACAAGGGTGTGTGTTTAATGTGTACAGTGAAACAATATTACAACAAATAAGAGACATCTTAGGAATTAAAGTTGGTGGTGAAAACATCAATAATTCCAAATATGTGGATGACACTGTGTTAATTGCAAGTACAGATTAAGAACTACAAGACTTAATTGATATAGTTATTGAAGAAAGTGCAAAAATGGGTCTATCTATCAATTGCAAAAAGACAGAATGTATGGTGATATCCAAAAAGAAGGAGAATTAACGGGGAAGACAAAACAAGTACAGAACTTTTGCTACTTAGGAAGCTAGGGGACATCAGATGGCAGATGAGACATGGACATCAAAAGAAGAATAGGGATGGCAAAAAACACCTTTACGAGAATGAAGAGTATACTGACCAACACTATACTAGATATGACAACCTGCCTCAGAGTACTGAAATGGTACGTTTATCCAGTTATGTTATATGGCTCAAAATGTTGGACAATATCTAGTAACATGAGGAAACAAATTGAAGCAGCAGAGATGTAGTTTTTGAGAAGGATGCAAAGAATACCACAGACAAAACGAATATCTAATGAGGATATCATAAACAGACCAAGCACAAAAAGAGAAATATTGTATGAGGTCATGAAAAGGCAACGTGACTTCATTGGACATGTGATTAGGAAAGAGAAGTTAGAATGCACGGTAACTATGGGAAAGATTGAAGGGAAGAAAGCAAGAGGAAGGCAAAGACAAATGATGATGGAGACAGCAGCCAGAGAACTGGAAGTGAATACCAATGAATTGATCCACTTGACCCGAAACAGGAGTGTGTGGGCCATGGTAGTCAAAGCTCAAACTGGGCATGGCACCTGATGATGATGATCTTATGGTTATAGTCATTTTCTTAGATTTTCACAACAAAGAAAAGAGCACTATGATGAAGTAACATAGCGGCAGGCAATGAACTCTAACTGTAACCAATTCACTCTAACAAAGAACCTGCCTCATGGTCTTTACACTGAAAACGGGTTCAAGCTGCACAGAGAAGGGAATGCTCTGAGAGCAGGGAGCTTGCAAAGAATTGACATGATATCTAAACTTTGACAAACTGCTATCGATGTGTGGTGGAGAGTATAGTACTGAGCAAAGGCCTTAGTCACTTGTATCACTACAGTGCCTGGGACTTTGCATAGTATTGTAGTAATTCTATATATCTCACTGTACTGCTGCCACAAAAAAAATAAATGTATGTGGGTGATGATAAACCAGATTCTGATTTGGGTCTCTATTGCGGACTGAGAGTGGGAAGGGATCAGGATTGGAAAAAGGAGAAGGGAGCGGGAAGCACCAGAGAGACATTCAGTAATGATCAATAAACCAGTTGTTTGGAATCAAATGATCTTACCTAGTGTCGGAGGACTGGATGCGTCTGCACCCGTGCTACCCTCCTGCCACCTGTTCCACAGCTCTCCCATGGTGATTCACCTTCACCATTCCCAACAGCCTTTGCTCCTGCCAGATTTACAAACTTATTTTCTGTTCTATGTTGACAAATGCAGTACTATGCACACATCTTACGCATCCTAGCTATGTATATGTGTCTAAGATCTTTGCACAGTATTGTATATTTACTGGTTGCGTCACAGTCTGGTATGGAAACACCAATGCCCTTGAACAAAAAATCCTACTTAAAGTAGTGGATATGGCCCAGTCCGTCATGGGTAAAGCCCTCCCCACCATTGAGCACATTTACACAGAGCATTATTGCAGGAAAGCAGCATCCATCATTACGGACCCCCACCAGCCACGCCTGGCTCTCTTCTCGCTGCTGCCATCAGGAAGGGGGTACAGGAGCCTCAGGACTCAAATCCCAATGTTCAGGAACAGTTATTACCCCTCGACCATCAGGCTCTTGCACCAGAGAGGATAGCTTCACTCATCTTCACTCACTCCATCACTGAACTGTTCCTATAACCTATGGACTCAATTTCAAGAAATCTTCATCTCAGGCTCTCAATATTTATTGCTTATTTATTATAATTATATATTTTTTTCTCAGCTTGAGCTGGTAAAACCTGAGGTGCGGGCTTAGTTAATTTGTCAATTGCTAGGAACTTTTGGACTATTCTAGTGGTGTTTAGTATTGTGGCTTTCTGAAGATTTACATAGATATTTCTGTGTAACCCTAATTGTTTAATGCTATCGTGTAGTGACGTTGGGATGATACAACTTATAGATATTACTGCTGGAACAATGAATATCCTGTTCATGTTCCTTAGTCTTTCAATTTCCTCTTTAATTCACCATACTTCTATTTCAATCATTGATTTCTGTATGTTGTGAGTCTCTGGAATGGCTATATCTACTCAGTACAGAGATGGGGCTCTTCAGCCATGGTTAGCGGTTCATCACGGAGAAGGAAAACTCTGATCTCAAATCTCCGGTGCCTTGCAGCTATACCCTCTCGTGGGTATGAGTAAACCCCAAGAGAAAAATCCGGTGCTGGAGTCTCTAAGGCAGTCTTACGTTGAGTTCAACACAACTGACAACTCCTGCTATGCAGCTGGTACCAAACTTGCTTTGATCTGCTGTTCCTTTGGGTCATCAGATGGGTGGTGAGGGAAGCCTGCTTGATGGGCGACAGCTTACTCTCCATATTGTACCGCCCTAGCTTGCATATCTAGACAGCTAGGATGCAACATTCACAGCCAACCCTGACTGACTGAGGCTTCATGATTAAGAAAGTTGTTCTTGCTTGTTTATCCTGTGATATTATATCTGGATGGTTCTTATGGATTGTCCTATCTTTAATAATGAATTGGTTGTAATGTAATATGTAGTACTCTGATTCTAACATTGGATCATGCTTGTATTTATAGTGAGGTATGATGTCTTTTATGAATTTGAATTTTAAAGTAAGTTTTTGATGAATGATATTTGCCACTTTATGCCTGTGTAAGTAATCAGATTGAGTTAAACTGCTACAGGATCCTGTAATGTGTTGGATTGTTTCTGTTTTTTCTCAGCAATTTTCTTCATTTATCGTCATGAATTTTTTGGTCTTTTATTATGTGTTTCTTAATTTTTTTTGTGTTAACTATCTGTCCTGTATTGCTACAAGGAAGCCCTCTGTGTCTGGGAAGAGGTCTCCAATTCTGAGCCCAGCTTTCAACACTTTCTTGTCAAAATTTAGAAGTTTTATCTGACTGTTGTGTGATTTTTATGCCAGTTATTCCTCTTCTTCCATCTGTCCTAGATAGTGTTAATCTATGTGTGTTTGAGTGCATATGTGTTCCTAACATCAGTCATTTCAGCTCTTAATTTTCTTTGTAAATTTTCCAGATACAGTTCAAGAGTTCATTGCCTTTGGTGTATCCTTACTATTGAGCTCTGTTTGGCCAATATTCTTAAGCCCTGAAGGAAATTCTGTTGAAATTTTTCCCTTTATCTCATTAAGGTCTATTTTCTTTGCTTGTTAATATCACAGATACTTATACGTTTCATATCCATCCATTTGTTGTAATGTATCCTGCTGCTCTGTTTTATATTCTACTAGCTCTATTGCACCACCCTTAATGTTTAATGTTCTGCACTTATCTAGTACAAGATTCATGTTTATATCTTCAGAAAATCGTTCTACAATTTAAAATATGAGGGGTGATTCATAAGTTTGTGGCCTAAGGTAGAAGGAGTCAATTTTAGAAAAGCTAGCACATTTATTTTTCAACATAGTCCCCCTCCTACATTTACACACTTAGTCCAGCAGTCATGGAGCATACAGATCTTGGACCTCCAGAAAGTGTCCACAGCAGGGGTGATTGATAAGTTCGTGGCCTAAGGTAGAAGGAGATGAGTTATACAGCTCTCGTTACCTGCACATGCAGTTCATCTCTTATGCACTGATTATGCAGAAAGTTTGAAGTTAATAACTCATCAGGGTGATTGATAAGTTCATGGCCTAAGGTAGAAAAAGATGAGTTAACATCCTTTCATTTATTTACGCCATCTTTTCTGCAAATATATTGTGGTTAATAGTTGCAAATGCACTTTACAATTTTACAATAGTTACAATTTTATATATAGTTCATAAACAAGTATTGGAACAAAATTGTGATGGTTCATTTGTGATTTCTCCTTTAGGTGTGAGATATAGTTCACTTTCAGTCAAACATTCAGGCACTTTGTCAGGATTCTCAGAAAATTGTTGATATGTTTTTATAGGTGCAAGTGATTATTATTAGTAGTATTTCTTTTTTATTTTTGTATTTGCACAGTTTGTTGTCATTTACACACTAGTTGTACACCCTGTTGGTGTGGTCTTTCATTGACCCCATGTGGTTATTGCATTTATTGAGAATGCCTGCAAGAAAATGAATCCCAGCATTGGATATGGAGACATACATGTACTTTGATAATAAATTTAATTATATCTTTACTAGGAACAGCCAGTGAAGCAACAGTCTTGATCCATGTTACTATGTCATCTCAGACTTACAAAGAAACCACAGAAGAGCCATGAGGTAATGTTGCTGCTCTATAAAATTCTGATTAGACCACATTTAGAGTATTGTGTTCCGTACCAGTCACCACATTACAGGAAGGATGTGGAAACTTTATAGAGGGGGCAGAGGAGATTTACCAGGATGCTACTTGTCTTATGAGCAAAGGTTGAGCAAGCATGAGCTTCTCTCTTTGGATCAAAGGAGGATGAGATGAGACTCTTGCAAAGGGGTGTTGGGGGTGGACCCAGCTGCAAGGCACAGACACTGAAGTAATAGGAGCTGGACAATGATTATCAAGAATGTAAGGAAAGTCAGGAAGCAAGGATTGATCAGAGGGAAATCCAGAAGAGAAAGCAGAGCAGAAGTGGAAAGTAACGAAGCTGGACACGGACACAGGACTTGGGCTAAGACTTGGACTACCAAGACCTGGACGAGAAACTCGGAACTAGCAGACTGGACAGGGGCTCAGACGGGGCTGGAACGCAAAACTCAGAGCTGGGACCCCTCCTTAGATACAGGACATAGGGCCAGGACTCTTCTTATACACAGAACCCAAAGAAACAAATCTCCACTCAAGGTTACAGCAAACAGCCAGTGGAGGCAAGGACACAAAGAGACAGTTCCCAACTCAAGGTAGCAGCAAATGGCCAGACCTAGCAAAGGCGATGACATGAAGAGACAAGACCATACTATGATAGACTGCTCCTTATCTTGATGCAACAAGGCTCCAGTCTCACTCCAGCAGGTTAACTTGACAGGGATGCTGTTGAAGTCACAGACAAGCTAACCCCTGGGGTTCTGACGGGAACAGTCCAGCAACCATCACTGGTCCCCAAAGCTATTTATGTTGCCAGCCCGAAACAAGAATCAGGTGCTTCAATTAAGACACCCAACAGAACAAGGGAAAAACAGAATAACTGGAGTACGGAATCCACGGACGGGTCTGTGAACTGGAATGCAGACATCATGGACTGGACTGTGACAGTGACTTGATAAATGTGTACAATTTGATAAGGGGCATAGACAGGGTGAACAGCTAGTGACCTTTTCCTGGGGTGGAAATGGCTAAGACAGGGGTACTAAATTTTAAAATGATTGGAGAATAGTACAGGGAGAGTGTCAGAAAAAGATTATGTACACTAAAAGTAGAACACCCTGCAGGGGTGCTGATGCACTTGAGGCATTGAAGATACCCTTAGATAGGGACACAGATGAGAAAAAGGGCTAAGTGTAAGGGCAGCATTAAATTGATTTTCGTGTAGGTTAAAAAGTGGATTAAAAGGTATGTTGGCGCTTGGCCAAGTGATCTAGTGAGCTGCAGGTTGCTAGTTCGAACCTCAGCTAAGGCAGCGTGTTGTGTCCTTGAGCAAAGCACTTAACCACACATTGCTCTGTGACGACACCAGTGCCAAGCTGTATTGGCCCCTTGCCCTTCCCTTGGACAACATCGGTGGTGTGGAGAGGGGAAGGCTTGCAGTTTGGGCAACTGCCGGTCTCCCATACAAACCTGCCCAGGCCTGCACCCTGGAAACTTTCCAAGGCACACATCCATGGTCTCGAGACTAACGGATGCCAATTCTATTCTAAAAGGTATGAGCTGGACCTGTAATGTGCTGGATTATTCAATGTCCTATGTAAGTACAGAACGAGTTGTACTCAATTTGCTGAAAATCCCTTGAACATTTACAAAGAGACGAACACATAGAAAGAAGATTAAACTACAGGAAAATAACAGTTTAGACCCTAATCCAAAAATGGCGATAATGCTAAATCTTTTGAGGTGTTGCCTCCAGCATTGGTTTCTGATATATACAGAGTATTGGTCACGTTGTGTTTCTTGTTTTGTCGCAATGATTGCACAGCTGCCAGTGTATGCAATAGTGTTTTATTTGCTCACCAAACAACAATGCTGCCTTATCAAGCTGCTAATGACGTAATTTCAAGGAAACCCAGGTTTCCTATTTCAACCAAAGGGTTTTTCGAATATCAGCCTTTATCTTGTGAGACAGGCAAACAAAGGAAGGAGAAGTATATTTTAATAGATACTGACGTGCTCAAAGGATAAGTTGACATCTGTGGAAAGAAAAATACAGTTGATACTTCAGTTCAAAACCCTTTGTCAGATTGGCCCTGGAACTTCAGGAATCCTAAAACACATGCCTAAGGCAGTAGACACCCCTCCCCCCTTTAAACTTTTCATGTTACAATGGTATTAGGTGCCTTTATTTCGAAATATATGGAGCCATAAAGCTATCAAAGGCTATCGTGATCTGAAACAGCTGGGAAAATGGGCTGAAAAATGGCAGATAGAATTTAATGCAGACAAGTGTGAGGTGTTGGCCTTTGGCAGTACAAACCAGAGCAGTACTTACACAATAAATGGTAAGGCACAGAGGTATAGAATAGAACAAAGGGATCTGCACATACTGTGGTGAACTACATATACCTGTCTGGACACGCCCCCTGCTGACTGCTCCTGTGGCTCCTCCCACAGACCCCTGTATAAAGGAGATTGAGGCCTGAGCCTGGCCTCTCTGTCTCCAGGATGTAGTATGGTGGTCATTCACTGCTTGTTCCTTCTTCCAGTCAATAAAATTGATGCACCATCAATAACTCTCTCTGAGACGTAAAGGCGAGATATCGGCTTTTATTGACTGGAAGAAGGAACAAGCAGTGGTTGACCACCATACTACATCCTGGAGACAGAGAGGCCGGGCTCAGACCTCAATCGCCTTCCTGCTCCTGTGGCTCCTCCCACAGACCCCTGTATAAAGGCGATTGAGGCCTGAGCCCGGCCTCTCTGTCTCCAGGATGTAGTATGGTGGTCAACCACTGCTTGTTCCTTCTTCCAGTCAATAAAAGCCGATATCTCGCCTTTACATCTCAGAGAGAGTTATTGATGGTGCATCACATACAGATACATAATTCCTTGAAAAGGGAGTCACAGGTAGATGGGTTGTAAAGGGAGCTTTTGTCACATAGGCATGTTTCTGTGCTGTACTGCTCAATGGCTCTGCAAAGCTCAATCCATCCCTGCCTTGGCTATTCTCTCTTATCTGGCAAATAGAACAAGGTTCCCTTCCTGAGAACTTTACTTAACCCCAAACTGTAAATTGGAAGTGAACAGGCACAGCTGTGATGGGATGAGCAAGCCCCCGCCAGAGTGAGTGAGACTGCTCCGCGCCTAATTATTCCAGCTCTCGGAGTGGTGGGAAGGAGAAGTTGGGGATGATGGGAAAAGGAAATGCACACAGGAATGCCCCATACCCAAACAGCAGACGTCTGCAGCCCACAGCAACAAGCAAAGCCTTCCCCATCCATCCATCCCAGCAGTCTTCAAAATGTATGAGCAGGGTGCCCAGAGGAAAGTCCCACAAAGCTGCATCCTTAGTCCCCTTTTCTTAAACCCTACATTTTCAAATGTGGAGTGGGCCAAATCTCAAATAGCATTAAGCTAGAGAACAGGAAGAAAATAGAGAGCCTAATGGCATGGTGTCATAACAGCAACTTTTCCTTCAATGTTAGCAAAACCAAAGGGCAGATCATTGACCTTAGGAAGAGGGAAGTCCATATTCCTCTATTTGCACCAAGGGTGCGGAGGTGCAGATAGTTATGAGCTTCAAGTTCCTAGAAGTAAATATCATCAAAGTCTTGTCCAGTCCAACCACGTAGATGCTATGGCCAAGAAAGTGCACGAGTACCTCTTCTTCCTCAGAGGTGAAGGAAATTTGACATGTCCCCACTGAGCTTTAAAAACTTCTATCGATGTCACATAGAAAGCAACCTATCTGAATGCATCATATCCTGGTATGACAACTGCTCTGCCCACAATAACAAAGAACTGTAGAGTTGTTAACACAGCTCAGCAATTCACAGAAACCAGACACCACCCCACCCCATCTACATTTAGTGCTGCCTCAGAAAAGAAGCCAACATAATCAAAAATATGAGGAAGTTTGCAAATGTTGGAAATCCAAAGCAAGACACACAGAACGCTGGGGAAACTCGGCAGTCAAGCAGCATCTATGGAAAAGAGTAAACAGTCACAGTTTTGGGCCAAGACCCTTCTTCAGGCTGAGGAGGAAGGGGGAAGATGCCAGAATAGAAAGGTGAAGCGAGGGGAAAGGAGCGAGCTGAAAGGTGATTGGTGAGAACAGGTGGGTGGGAAAGGTCAAGGGCTGGAGAGAAAAAAAATCTGATCAGAGAGTGGATAAATATGAGAGGACATGACTTTAGGGTGAAAGGGGAAAGGTTTAGGGGGAACATTATGGGGAACTTCACTCAGAGAGTGGTGGGAGTGTGGAACAAGCTGCCATCTGACATGGTAAATGCGGGCTCACTCTTAAGTTTTAAGAATAAGTTGGATAGATACATGGATGGGAGAGGTCTGGAGGGTTATAGACTGGGTGCAGGTCAATGGGACCAGCAGAATAAAGTTTCAGCACAGACTAGAAGAGCCGAATGGCTTGTTTTCTGTGCTGTAGTGTTCTATGGTTCTAAGAATAGTAAAAAGGGAAGGAGGAGGTTATCCAGGAGGGAGTAATAGGCAGATGAGAAGGTCAGAGTGGGGAATAGAGGAAGGGGACAGTGGAAATTTGTTCACAGGAAAGAGAAATCATTACTCATGCCATCAGGTGGGAGGATAGTCCGACGGAATATAAGGTGTTGCTCCTCCACCCTGAGGGTGGCCTCATCTTAAGATCCCTCCCACGCTGGGCTTACCCTCCTCTCTTCCCTCACTGGATAGAAGGCTGAAAACACATACCACTCAGGTTCAAGGACACTGATCTTTCTGATATAAGATTATTGAACAAGTCTCTTGCCCTCACAATCTACATTGTCATGCCCATGCACTTCATTGACTACCTGCACTGCACTTTCTCTGTCAATGGAACACATTTTATTATAACGTTTCCCTTGTACTACCTCAACATATTTACATTCAGATGGTGCAGTAGATAGACAATGGCTTTTCACTGTTTCTCAGCATGTGACAATAATGAAACAATCATCAGTTTTCTGTACAAGTATCCATTGCTCCACTTACCCTTATCTCAAAAACGTTTTACTGTAACATCCATGCAGGGGCTTTATCTCATCTGCATCATGGTGGCCTACAGTGTTTCCTATACATACATTTAGAGTGGTGATGACTGGAGAGTCAGCGACAGCTCGGAGAGAAGCAACCGGGGCAGAACAGGCTGGCGATCCAATCTGTGTCCTCTGAGAGGAGGAACCTCACAAAAGCTACAATGAATCTAAAGGAAAGATACCCCCAGGGGTGCCCGAGAGGTGGGGGAGGATGAGCACCCCAGTCGGACGGACACAACGGCAACAGACCCAGGCAATGGACAAATGACTATGAGCAAGCAGTGTGCATGTGGCAAAATCTGCAAGAACGATCGCGGCTTGAAGATCCACCAAGCGAGGGTGAAGTGTCTGGCGGGAGCAGGAGCAGCACGACGCGCAGGTGTCTTACCTGGTGAGACGAAGGAGGTGCCAGGCCCAGAGACACCCCATAGTGCCCAGAACCTCCAAGTGTTGCAAACTGATCCCTCTAACATCAAGTCTAACAGGAGGCAGATCAAATGGCCTGCAGCTAACATGACTTCACTGTGGAAACAGTTTGACGAAGATGTCAACCAAATTCTGGAGGCAACGGCGAAGGGAGAGGTTGATAGGCCCAGTGGAAGTTGGTTGTAGTGGATTCACAGCCCGTTCCTTAGCCAGAGCCTTCAGCAATTTGGGCATCGAGAGAGAGATAGAGAGAGAGAGAGAGAGGAAGAGGAGAGCCATCCGCAATACCACTGATGCGGCAGGGAGGGCCTCAAGATGGCTGTGGCTCAAGAGAGGGGAGCCATGGAGTCATGTGTAGCTAGCCATCTGGACACAAGCTGGGGTCTGATCTGCCCCGGCTGGGTCACCTGGAGGATGGTGTATGATGTTGAAAGACCCGAAACACCTGATGATTCCAGGAACATCACTGATGATGTGTCCAGAAGCATCAGCAGATGTACGCACACAGATTATTATCACAGAAAGCTTCATTTGTTTCTTGTCTCGGTACAGAGCAGAACTGCAGTTCTGCAACCTTGTTGAAGGCATTTTAAAACACTGTGGTTAGTTCCGAGAACTGATTACCGATCTGCCTTCTGCTGTCGACATCACACAGTCATCGTTCGGGTCATTAGCAGTCTTTGTTCACTAGGGTGTATCATGTCGATTTCTGTTTCTTGCAATGGAAATTATGTCATGTCAACACACCGCAGCAAATTCCTAATACATCAAAGTTCAAGGTAAACTGATTACCAAAGGATGTATATGTCACTGTATACCATCCTGAGATTTATTGCAGGCATTCAAAGTAGGATGAAGAAATGCAATAGAATCAATGGAAAACTACACACAGACTGACAACCAACCAATGTGCAAAAGACAAACTGCGCAAATACAAAATATGCAAATAATAAATAAATTGATACATACATACAGGACTTTACAAATCATTTTCTCATAGGTATTAGCTTTTCTATCTCTATTTGTGTCTGTATGTATGCATCTATTTATGTATGTATGTATCAATTTATTTATTATTTGTGTAACATCCTTGAAGGTGAGTCAGTAGGTTGTGAAATCATTTTAGAGTTGAGGTGGTTCAGAAGCCTGATGGTTGAGGGGTAATAACTGTTCCTGAATCTAGTGGTGTGAGACCCGAGGCTCCTGTACCTCCTTCCCGATAGCAGCAGTGAGAAGACAGTATAGCTAGGTGGTGAGGTTCCTTGATGATGGAAATGGAAATGTACATTTGTAAATGTATATGGTGAATAAAGTTGGTTCTTGATCCTTGAAGACTCAAAGCTCCATGACATCAATATCTGATAAAATAATAGGTTGAAGGTTGGTGCTTGTTTATTGTCTGTGGTTCTTGTTAATTATACCATCATACTCTGTCTCTTTCACTGGCTTGTAGGGCATGAAAGAGTTTGAGATGTTCTTGAGAGTCTCTTATTGTAAGGGATGGTAGGCTTGACCTAGAGATATTGAAATATAGCATGCAGGCTTCGAGTTCATGCATAAAAATCAGCATTCCTTGTTTCCAGGAAGGAGAGTGTTCACCTTCCAGAGAATTGACTAACGTTTGACTAATTTGAGGTGTATTTTAGAAGAATGAGTGAGGATCTTATTGAGATATTAATAATTCTGTGAGGTTGTGACAGAGTAAATCATAGAAGTCCAATCTCGCTATTTGGAGAGTCTCAAATTTGGAGGAGGGGATGGGAGGGGGAGACACAATCTAAGATGAAAGGTCAGCCAGTTAAAAGCAGAATGAAGAGAACTTTCCTTATACAAAGCAGCAGTGGTAGTTAACTGTCTGGAACACCCCTCCTCAGTGACCCATAGATAATCTGTCCTTGAGCACATGGATAACAGATTTTTGGAAGTAGAATTTGGGGACTGGGTGGGAAAGTCAACAGGGATCAGGCATGTTCTTTCTGAATGCTGGAGTATGCAGAGAGGATTATGTGACCCACTTCTGCTCTTATTGTACATATTCTTGTTTGGCTTAACAGAAAGGAGTATTGCATTCTGGTGAAGGCGGTACATATCCACCCCAGTAAAGCTCAATTTGCTGATTTACACTAGCACTTGCCAATGGTCTAACCAACTTGTGTTTGAAGACGACACAAGAGACTACAGATGAAAGTTCAAAGGTCAAAGTAAATTTATCAGCAAGGTATATATGGTACATCACCATATGCAGCCATGAGATTCATTTTGTTAGGATATTCACAGTTGATACAAAGGAGTACAATAGAATCAATGAAACAAACGCACACAAGGTGGACAAACAATGTGCAAAAGGCAACAAACAATGCAAATACAAAAAGAAAAAAAGTTAAATAATAATAATCCGTGTGCGTACATCTACTGATGCTTCTGGACACATCATCAGTGATGTTCCTGGAATCATCGGGTGTTTCGGGTCTTTCAACATCATACACCCTCCTCCAGGTGACCCAGCCGGGGCTGATCAGACCCCAGCTTGTGTCCAGATGGCTAGCCACACATGACTCCATGGCTCCCCTCTCTTGAGGCACAAATAAACAAATAAGCAATAAATATTGTGAACATCCTTGAAAGTGAGTTCATACCTAGGTTGTGGAAGCAATTCCGTGTTAGGGTGATTGAAGTTGAGTAAAGTTATCCCCTCTGGTACAGGAGCCTGGTGGCTGAATAACTGTTTTTGAACCGGGTGGTGTGGGTTTTGCACTTCCGTCTTGATGGTTGCAGCAAGAAGAGAGCACTTGCCTTCACAGCAGATGCTGGTATCTGGAGCAACTTGGGGGGGGGGGGGGGAGTCAAGCAGCAACTATGGGTAATGATGATGATGACGACTCAGGCCTAACAGGCCTTACAAGACTCCTCACAGAAACGTTTTACGAGGTCGAGTTGCGATCTCAACCTGGCACAGATGGAAAGTGTACTCGGGAACGGCCCAACTGGATTCGAACCCAGGAACCTTCGTTCTGGAGTCCGGTGCTGATGTCACTGTGCCACCAGCCAACTATGGGTGGTGGAGTAAAAAAATTGTTGATACTTTGGTTCAATACCCTGCATTAGACTTAGCTTCTCTCCACTGGCCAACCTTTTGAGTTCCTGCAGCAGATTGTTTACATCTTATGTTTAAAGCCATTTCCGGTAACTAAGTATAAAAGAGAACAAAATAATAGTTACTCTGGATTCAAGGCAGCACAAAAAAGCCCAATAAAATAAATAACGCAAAAATAAAAAAATCACAATAGATATAAATACTTAAGTCAGCTTATATACCTAGATTGTTTGTACAAACGGTGTTTGTATATCCACAATGTGACATGAGGCGCGGGAGTGTCTGTACATAAGGTGACTGTGAAAGGAAATGGTGGAGGGGTGGATGTGCTGATCAGTCTTACTACTTGGGGAAAGTCCAGGATAAGGCAATGGACTCACCAGAATGACACTGGGAATTGAAAATAGATTCTTAGAAATCTTGCATATGAAGAAGAGGCCAGTTGGCACATTAGCTTAGAGCAGGTAGCATATAAAAATGCTGTCAGTCCCATTCTGCAGTTCTTTCACTTTGGCACTGTATCTGAATTTTTCCATCTGTATTCTTTAGCAAGATTCAACTGGCTCTGCTTCGGTTGGAATTCTGGATCATGCAACATAGAAGTTTTCTCACGCATCAGGATCTCCTACTATCCCCCCAAATATCCAAATCTTTTCCCAA
The DNA here is from genome assembly GCF_030144855.1 of Hypanus sabinus. Taxonomy (NCBI): domain Eukaryota; kingdom Metazoa; phylum Chordata; class Chondrichthyes; order Myliobatiformes; family Dasyatidae; genus Hypanus; species Hypanus sabinus. The sequence goes on along the minus strand of NC_082712.1, from coordinate 20,880,444 downwards.
TATGGTAGAGTTTCTATGCAAAAATAAGCGAGGCAAATAGGAGAAATTTGAACTCACCTTGGTGTGGCAGTCAGTGTTACAGCCCCAGGGACTCAGGTTCACTTCTCAGAGAGACATAGAGTTATACAACTGTCCATGCTGACTAAGGAGACTGGATGAGTTAGTCTATTTGATAGTGTTTGGTCCAAATCTCTCTAAACCAGGGGTTCCCAACCTTTTTTATGCCTTGGGCCACTACCATTAACCAAGCAGTCTGTGGACCTGAGCTTGGAGACCCCTGATCTGAACCTTTTCTATCCATGTACCTGAACATCATTTAAACATTGGGAATGCACCTGCCTCTACCAATAAGTTTGACAGCTTTTTCTATATTACCTACCATCCTTTGTGTGGAAAAACCTACCCACAAGTTCCTTTGGAATCTTTTCCCTCCCACCTTAAAGCTCTGCCCAAAGATATTTTGATAGATTAATTGGTAACCATCAATTTTCTAATTGGTAATTGGCTTATTATTGTCACTTGTGAAGAGCTTTTGTCTGTGTGTCATCCAGGCGGATCATTCCATACACAAATACACCTAGGTAATACAAAAGGAATAGCTATAACAGAATGCAGAATATAGTGTTACAATTTTGGTGGCTGGGTAGAGATACATCTCTACGAAAGGAGGTGTAAGGTGCTCCTTTTCCCTCCTGGAGCCTGCAGGCCACCCTTGGGCAAGGTGTAGCACCTGCTTAGCCCCCTAGTCAGGGTCAAGTCATGCCATGGGGCAGGTGATGGATGATCATATGAGCAGTTGGTGTATATCACAAGTCCTGGTTATGTGACCACTGACGCCAGCCAGGCAATCTCTGAGGAGTATTGGTAATGGCTGGAGTCACTGCCCAGAAGAAGGCAACAGCAAACCACTTTTGTAGAAAAATTTGCCAAGAATAATCATGGTCATGAGACCATGATCGCCCACGTCATATGCCATGTCATATAATGATGATGAGTGTTAACAATGCAATCTGGGTAAAGAATTAAAGTGCAAGGGTCATAATTTGGTAGACAGAGAAATCAGGAGCTCTTTATCTAAGCAGCGGTTCATTCAAGAGTACAACCTCATTCTATCTCATTCAAGTGAGATAGAAACTGTCCTTGAGCTGGTGGTACATGTTCACAAGCTCTTGTATCTTCCGCTTGATGGAGGAAGAGAGCAGAGAGAATGAGCATGGTGGGAGAGGTCTTTATGTTTGCAAACACAAGGAAGTTTCTGATGTCCTGGGAAAGCACATCCTGGGAACAGATTGCCAGGGTCCGGTCCGGTCCGGTCCGAGTGCTCCGGACTCTGAGTCTTGCAGCTGTCCCTCCCGGCCCCTTTGAGCCTGTTAAGATCAGCCTGGATCAAGGAGGCACACCTGTGGCCAATTTGGCTGCAGGTGTTTATAAGGGGCCGTGGGACAGAGACTGGGTGGGTGTTTTGTTCTGTATATGCTCTATCTGGTTGGTCTTGTTCCCCTGCTTCTCTCCTGTGCGCTGGTCCTGCTGTTCTGCCTTATTCTCCTTGCTTGTGCTGCCACGCTGTTGGTTGTCTTTCCCAATTTACCAATGTGCCCAGTGGATCACTGTAGTTTTGCTGCTTACTCTGGACCCAGCTTCCTACCCGTTGCCTCCGTTGGGCGGGTCCAGTTGTACTGCCGCTGCCTGGCAGAGGTTCTGCCCCTTCCTACCTGTTGCCTCTGTTGTGTGGATCCGGCTGGAATGCCGCTGCCCGGTGGGGGTTCTGCCCCTCCTACTTGTTGCCTCCATTGGGTGGGTCTGGCCGGACTGCCACTGCCGTGCGGGGGTTCTGCCCCTTCCAGCTATTGCTCCCTAAGGGTTGTGCCCCACACCTGCCCAGGTGTCTGCAACTGGCCTAGGCCGCTGTGTTTTCCACCTGGGAGGCAGCCCTGCCCGGGATTCATGTAGCCTGCCCTAGGGACTCCTATCTTCCCTCCCCTCGTTTCCCATTGGTTGTGCCCCACACCTGCCCAGGTGTCTGTGACTGGCCCAGGCCTCTGTGTTTTCCGCCTGGGAGGCGGCCCTGCCCGGGATCCCTGCGGCCCGCCATGAGGAATCTGCCCGCCTGCCCCGAACTGTGGGATCTGCCCGCCTGCCCCGAACTCTGGGATCCTCCTGCCCGCCTCGTCTGAACTCTTAGATCCAGCCCCGCCTGCATTAACCCTTAAATGCCTTGGCATCCCCATCCTGTCCTCCCCCTAGCACTTCAGTGGCTGTGTCCTGCGTTTGGGTCCATCCGGCCCTGATCCTGACACAGATACAGTGGAGTCGAAGAAACTGAGAAAAGGGAGCAACACTTTTTAAAGGAGGTAGGGTGGGATGAGGTATAGTTGAGATAACCATGGGAGTTAGTAGGTTTATAAATGATGACGTTTGACAGTTTGTCTCCAGAGATGGAGACAGAGAGATCGAGAAAGGGGAGAGGTGGACCCTCATACCTTTTAATTCTGGCAACCATTCCCCTTCCTTCTCAGTCCTGAAGAAGGCCTCGGCCCAAAACACCAACTCTTTATTTTTTTCCATTAATGCTGCCTGACCTGCTGAGTTCTTCCAGCATTTTGTGGGTGTTGCTTTACTTTATGTTGCCAGTTTTCCTAAGGCAGTGGGAATTGTAGACAGAGCCAGTAGAGGAGAGGCTGGCTTTTGTGATAGACTGTGTTTACAACTCACTGCAGTTTCTCGCAGACTCTTTTCTAGGAAAAGAGTACAGTCGACATTTCAGGCCGAGACCCTTCAGCCTGAAACGTCGACTGTACTCTTTTCTGTAGATGGTGTCTGGCCTGCTGAGTTCCTCCAGCATTTTGTGTGTGTTGCTCAGATTTCCAGCATCTGCAGATTTTCTCTTGTTTGTAAAATTTGGTTAAGGTCTTTGGGAACATGTTGAACTTTCATAGCCTTTTGAGGAAATGGAGAGCCAAGAATATACTACAGTGTTTTTACCATGAGGAAGTATTATAAATCGCAGAGCAGTTGGACGAATAGGCAAGTTCATTCTGTTTATTCAGAGGGTCACTGGAGTGTAGAGATACAAAAGAAAAGTCTTCATGCAAAGCAATGTAGCACTCTAGTGAATCAAGGCTGCTTCAAAGATCAGATGAGCTCAAACAATCACTATTTTAGATCCTTGTCCATTAAGAAGTGTCACTTACATTTGAGTGAGTTAGAATTGTCAAAACAGCTTGAAATTGTTTTGGGATGCGACTATTACTTCCTGAAGCTGCAAATGTTTGAAGGTGTTTCCCTGGCTAGTGGCCAGTGAGTTAAGATTTAAAGAGCAGGAGGAGGTGCTTTTTCCTTGTCAGTCAACAGGCAGTTGCAAAAAGAAAGCACAGGCAGAGGGCTGAGCATCGAGAGAGACAACTGGAACCGAAATGAATCTGAAGAACACCGTGGGCTTAATAACAGGGGCATCCCAAGGATTGGGGAAGGCCATTGCAGAAGCCTTGTTAAAGAGAGGAGCAAAGGTAACATGATTTCTTTTGCATCCTGGAAGGGTCAGGGTGGAACTGGCCAGGAAATGAATGAGATTTGCAGGGGGTGGGAGGTGCGACAACTTTGCTTATCACAAGCCAGTAATGAACAAACAGACCGGGACTTGTTTACAAGTTCAAGATTTAAGCAAATATTTTTCTCTTCAGCTTGGCATTCGACTTAAAGTGGGAGTAATTGTGAGACATAGTTTAGAAAAAATAGATTCTGCCTTTTCCATCTGAATGTTTTTAATAGTTTTTTTAATTTTTAACTACTTCTGATTCAAAAAGGGATGTTAGGGACTATGATTCAGAGGAAGAGGATAGAAGGGTTAGAAACATAGAAAACCTACAGCACAGTACAGGCCCTTCATCCCACAAAGCTGTGCTGAACATGTCCTTAACATAGAAGTTACCTAGGGTTACCCATAGCCCTCTATTTTTCTAAGCTCCACATACCTGTCCAGGAGTCTCTTAAAAGACCCTTTCATATCCACCTCCACCACCGGCGTCAGCAGCCCATTCCACGCACAATATTCATTTATTGAGTTACAGCATGGAATAGGCCCTTCTGGCCCTCTTGAGCCACAGAGCCCAGCAATCCCCCGATTTAACCCTTGCCTAATCACAATGTACTATAACCAACTTACCTACCAACCTGTACATCTTTGTATTGTTGGAGGAAACCAGAGCACCCAGAGGAAACCCACATGAGAAAATACAAACTCCTTACAGGCAGCAGTGGGAATTGAACCCAGGTCACTGGCATTTTACTTTACTTTATTGTCACCAAACATTTGATACTAGAGCGTACAATTTGATTATGCACTTCACGCTCCCTGAATTGCAAATTGAATTAAATATAATAAAATTTAAATTATAAATCATAATTAGAAAATAGAAAAGGGAAAGTAAGGTAGTGGAAGTCAGGTCCGGATATTTAGAAGGTACGGCCCAGATCCGGGTCAGGATCCGTTCAGCAGTCTTGTCACAATTGGACAGAAGCTGTTCCCAAATCTGGCCGTATGAGTCTTCAAGCTCCTGAACCTTCTCCTGGAGGGAAAAGGGACAAAAAGTGTGTTGGCTGGGTGGGTTGTGTCCTTGATTATCCTGGCAGCACTGCTCCAACGGCGTGCGGTGTAAAGTGAGTCCAAGGATGGAAGATTGGTTTGTGTGATGTACTGGGCTATGTTCACGATCTTCTGCAGCTTCTTCCGGTCTTGGATAGGACAACTTCCATACCAGGTTGTGATGCACCCTAGAAGCATGCTTTCTATGGTGCACCTATAAAAATTAGTGAGGGTTTTAAGAGACAGGCCAAATTTCTTCAGCTTTCTCAGGAAGTAAAGGCACTGGTGGGCCTTCTTGGCAGTGGACTCTGCTTGGTTAGACCAAGTCAGGTCATTTGTGATATTCACCCCGAAGAACTTAAAGCTTTTGACTTGTTCCACCTGCGCACCACCGATGTAGATGGGGTCGTGTGGTCCGCTACTCCTTCTGAAGTCAACAACCAATTCCTTCTTCTTGCTGAAATCTTGCTCTAATCACTAAGCTACTGTATCACCCCAAACTTTCCATTTGTGACATTGCATCAACACACAAAAAAATTCATATTTCTTAGGTTTTTGCATTTTGGAATTTCAGATAAGGGGTACTCAACCTGCATAAGTTCAAATGATAAATAAATTGTAATCAAAAGTTTCATTCACAAGCAAGTCTGGTGGATAATTTACTCTGGAGCCCATATACCTGGTCCTTATGCCTTAATTCTGGACAATTGCAATCAGACTGGTGTTCAGGTACCCCTGGACTAACACTCAACAACCTAACAAAGTGAGCATTGATTGGTCCATAGAAAGTGTGCCTGGGACCTATTAATTGAAAACAAATGAATAGCAAATAAAGACTGCAGTTACTTTGCATCTGTCTTTACACAACAGACATGTGAAACCTTCAAAAACTACCGTAAAATATGAATTAAGAGGGAAATTGGAACATACAAAAATTAGTCACCGGGGCAGGATACTGAGCAAACTGTTAGATCTGTGGCTCAAAAGTATCATGTTCCTAACGAAGTTCATCGAAACATCATGGCCAGTTGATGCATTTCAGCATAACTCAACCTCAACACAACCAAAGTAGCTGATGGAAGGGTTGATCAGTTTGTACCCATGAGCTGATAAATTTCCAGTCGCTAACGGACTCCATCCAACAGAAATGGCTCATGGGTAGATGATACAAGGGTGTTAATTTTTTTTAGTTCTGTAGATTAAGGCAAGGCTCCAATGGATCAGAAAAGAGCAAATAAAACCCTTTTATCAGAAGGGGGAAGAACATGGGATGTAGGAACTACAAGTCAGTTGACTTTACATACATATATTGGAGTTAAAGCACTGGAAGCTATTACAAATGATATTATAACATAGGAACAGAAAACGAGGCAATCCAAGCAAAGTAAACATAGCATTGTGAAAAGATAATAATGTTAGATAGTTGTGAACCTCCTCTGGACCCTCTCCAATGCCAGCACATCTTTTTGTAGATAAGAAGCCCAGAACTGTTCACAATACTCAAGATGAGGCCTCACCAGTGCCTTATAAAGCCTCAGCATTACATCGCTGCTCTTGTATTCTAGACCTCTTGAAATGAATGCTGACATAGTATTTGCCTTACTCACCACTGACTCTATCTACAAGCTAACCTTTAGGGTGTACTGCATGACGACTCCCAAGTCCCTTTGGATTTTAGATTTTTGAATTTTCTCCCCATTTAGAAAATGACCTGCACTTTTATTTCTTCTACCAAAGTGCATAACCATGCATTTTCCAACATTGTATTTCATTTACCACTTTCTTGCCCATTCTCCTGATCTGTCTAAGTCCTTCTGCAGCCTTCCTGTTTCCTCAACACTACCTGCCCCTCCACCAATCTTCATATCATCTGCAAAAGTGGCAACAAAGCCATCTATTCCATCATCTAAATCATTGATAAACAGCATTAAAAAAAAGTGGTCCCAACACCAACCCCTGCAGAACACCACTAGTCACTGGCAGCCAACCAGAAAAGGATCCATTTATTCCCATTTGCTACCTCCTACCAATCAGCTAATGCTCTAACCATGCCAAAACCTTTCCTGTAATACCATGGGCTGATAATTTGGTAAGTAGCCTCATGTGTGGCATCTTGTCAAAGGCCTTCTGAAAGTCCAACTATACAACATCCACTGCATCCTTTTAATTATTCTACTTGTAATCTCCTCAAAGACTTCCAAGAGATTTGTCAGGCAGGATTTTCCCTGAAGGAAACCATGCTGACTTTGTACCATCTTGCCCTGTGTAACCAAGTATTCCATAACCTCATCCTGAACAGTTGATTCCAAACTTCCCAACCACTGAAGTCAGGCCAACTGGTCTATAAATTCCTTTCAGCTGCCTTCCTCCTTTCTTAAAGACTGGAGTGACATCTGCAATCTTCCAGTCCTGTGGCACCATGCCAGAGTCCAATGATTTTTGAAAGCTCATTTGTAATGCCTTCACATTCTCTACTGTTATGTCTTTCAGAACCCTAGGGTGCAGTTCATCTGGTCTGGGTGACTTATGTACCTTTATGTCTTTCAACTTTTTGAGCACCTTCTGTCTTGTAATAATAACTGCACCCACTTCTCTTCCTTCACACATTTCAACATCAGGCACACTGCTAGTGTCCTCCACAGTGAAGACTGATCTAAAATACTTACTTAGTTCATCTGCCATCACCTTGTTTCTTTAGCCTCATGATCTAATGGTCCTATATCTACTCTCATCTCTCTTTTATTTTTTACATACTTGAAAAAGCTTTTACTATCCACTTTGATATTATTTGTTAGCTTGCTTCATCTTTTCCATCCTAATGATTCTTTTAGTTGCTCTCTTTAGGTTTTTGAAAGTTTCCCAACCCCCTGTCTTACCACTAATTTTTGCATTGTTGAATGTCCTCTCTCTTCTGCTTTTACATTAGCTTTGACTTCCCCTGTCAGCCGTGGCTGTACTATTTTGTCATTTGATTATTTCTGTGTTTTTGGAATACATCTCTCCTGTACCTTCCTCATTTCCCCCAAAAAATCACACCATTGCTACTCTGTTGTCACCCCTGCCAGCAGCTCCTTCCAATTTACTCTGGCCAATTCCTCTCTCATATCACTGTAATTTCCCTTACTCCACCAAAATACTGCTACATCAGGCTCTGCTCTTTTTCTGTCAAATTTCAAGTTGAACTCAATTACATTGCGATCATTGTCTCCTAAGGGTTCTTTAACCTTAAGCTCTCTAATCACCTCTAGTTCATTGCATAACACCCAATCCAGTATAGCTGATCCCCTAGTGGGCTCAACAACAAACTGCTCTAATAAGCCATCTCTTAGACATTCAACAAACTCTGTCTCTTGAGATCCATTACCAACCTGATTTTCCCAATTGACCTGCATGTTGAAATCTCCCATGACCATCATAACATTGCCCTTTTGATACACCTTTTTTATTCCCTGTGTAATCTGTGGTCCACATCCCAGCTACGGTTGGGAGGCCTGTATGTAACTGCCATCAGGGTCCTTTTACCATTGCAGTTTCTTAACTCAACCCACAATGGTTCAACATCTTCCAATCCTATGTCACATCTTTCTACTGATCTGATGCCATTCTTTACCAGCAGAGTTATGCCACCCCACTCCCCGCCTAACTTCCTATTCCTCCAATACAACATATAACCTTGGACATTCAGCTCCCAACTACAACCATCCTTCAGCCATGAGTCACCTTATTTTTTAAATTCCGTGCTTTGGGATATAACATTTTGAGTACCATATTTGCTACCTTTATGATTTTGTATCCCTAAATCACTGATACTCACCCTGCTGGCTGCAATTTTGTCGTTCCTGTAGGTCTGACAGTTGGTGATTTGTTTTAAGACTCTTGAACAGGTTTCTTGTATATTACAGACGAACTTTGGAGACCACAGTCTACTCTAATGTGACCTTATGCACTGAACTTTCTCTGTAACTGTAAAACTATACTCTGCATTCCATTGTTGTCTTTCCTTCTACTGCCACAGTGTACTTATGTTTAGAAACAATCAGTATGGAAGGCTTTCAGAACTAACTTTTTCACTGGGTGTCAGCATATGTGACAATAATAAACTATACACCAAAAACATATGTTAATTGGTAAAAGGCATTTGATAAGGCTATGAGGAAAATAAAATTTAGCAGCAGGTAAAATATTGGTGCAGATAGACAATTTGGCTGATTAAAAGGAAAATGACTTCGCCTGTGGAAGGCAAGTCACTGGGTATTAAGAGATTCTTGATTAGTCAGGGTGTCATAGTTACGTGGAGAAGACAGGGGTTGAGAAGGATATTAGATCAGCCAGATTTAATTGCGGAGCAGGAATGTTGGAACTGTGGAACAGACGTGATGGCCTAATTCTGTTCTGTCTGGAAAAAGTGAACAGCAATATATAGAGTTTTTATGGTAATTAGATTCAGATTCATTTACTTGTCATATGTACATCAAAACATACAGTGAAATAAATCTTAAAGTTCAAACTCAAATTTCAAGGTACATTTATTATCAAAGTATGTATACATTAGACGCCCTTGAGATTCATCTCCTTTAGTGCTAACTACCTTCACAATCTGAGAATGTACTGGGGGCTGCCCGCAAGTATTGCCACACATTAAGGAATCAACGTAGCATGTCCACCATGTTCAGCAGAACAGCACACAAAACAACAACAGTAGAGCAAGCCCTTTTCTGCTCTCCCACCTTCCTACTCACTGGCACAAACCGTCCTCCAAACCCAGGACATCTGACCACAGATGCCCTTTGCCCCGCATCCACATCACTGGCCTTCAAATGCAGAGCACAGAGGGGAGCCTTAAAGTCCAGCCTGTCCTCTAATACCCCCATGTCCTTGTCCCAAAACCCTAACCTGACACTCTGACTCTTCAACCATCCCTGCGAACCTTAAAAACAACTATGTCTGAGCCACAACCTCAATGAAACTGCGGCTTGGTGCCATTTTGACCAGACTGGACCGCCATAGGGATGAGTTCTAGGGCCCCAAGTTTTACAATTTATGTCAATAATGGATGAAGGCGAAAAGGTATGGTTGTTACTTTTTTCTGATAACACAAAGGTACAGTAGTTAGAAATGTAAATTGTGAAGGAGGTACAAGATGGCTACAAGGGGATACAAAGGGGATACAAATAGGTAAGTGAATGGGGAAGGAAGTAGAAACTGGTGTATAATATTGGAAAGTGTAGAAATAGAGATTTCCACAGAATATTTAGAATAAATGGAAAAAGAAGTAATGGAAATAGAAAAAATGAGATGCAGAAGGAGAGATTCTCCAGGAGGACCACAACTCCATTGTAGAGTTTGGAGGCTTGCGTACCTAAATGTCCTGGAGAGCTACACTGGCTGGAGTCAGGGCCTTATGCTTTGGTTCTTGGTAGGCTCACCCATGCCAAACAGGTCAAAGGGTAGAGGCCAGACTAAAAGTGGTCCACCAGTCCTCCAGGTTTGGGAGTTCAACTCAGGGCTAACAATCCAGACTGGTAAAAACAAAACTGTATGGGAACAGCAATGAAGAATCCTTCTACAACTGTGGGCGACCATATGAATAGACAGAAATGAAGGACCTTCTTTGCTGCCCTAAACACCAGTGGCATAACAGGCAGTAAGTAAGTAAGAGAAATTACATCGGTGTTGAAGTGCACAATTTAGAAAAGGCCAATATTCAAGTACTGTGAGAAATATGATAGTTAACAGAATGTTAATTACTTGGAGAACTGAACTCAAAAGAGGGAAGGTCATCATTCCTTTATATAAGTTATCGAGAGTTCACATCTGAAGTACCATGCATAGCTTTGGTCTTATTTAAGGAAGGATGTTAATACATTGAAAGTAATTTAGAAAAACTTAACTAAGCTGTTACTTAAAGTGATTGTCTAATGAGTAAAGGTTAGATAAAACAGATGGACAGATCTGAGCAGATGAAGGATCTCAGTCTGCAATGCCAACTATTTATTCCACTGCATAGATGCTGCCTTTTGAGTTACTCCAGCATTTTGTATGTGCCACACAAAACTTCCAGCAACTGCAGAGTCTCTCATCTGAATGATAGACCAGTTTATCAATTGGAGTTTAGAAGAGATGTGACATTATGGAAACTTAACAGATCCTGGCTGCTTTGATGGTGGATTTGGATGGAAAATTTCCAAGCACCTACTGTAGTAAGGCCTTTGACGAGGTTTCTCATCAGACGTCAATCCAGTAGATTAAGATGCATGGGATCCATGGTGAAATGGCTATTTGGATTCAGAACTGGCTTGCCCATAGAAGACAGAGGATATTAATCAAAGGGAATTATTCTAGCTGGAGGTCTGTGAGTAGTGGTATTCTTCAGGGATCTGTACTGGGACCTCTGCCATTTGTGATATATATATACAGTATGACCTGGATGAAAATGTAGATGGGTAGGTTAGTAAGTTTGCAGATGATACCAAGATTGGTGAAATGACAGATGGAGTTTAACCCAGCCAAATGTAAAATGTTGCACCTTGGTGGATAGGTCAAATGTAACAAGACAGTATGCTGCTAAGGGCAAGACCATTAATGGTGTAGAAGAGCAGAGGGATCTTGGGGTCCAAGTTCACAGCTCCTTGAAGGTGTCTACACAGGTTGACAGGATGGTTAAGGAGGCATATAGCATGCTTACCTTTATTAGTTGGGGCATTAAGTTCAAATGTCAGGAAGTTATGCTGCAGCTTTATAAAACTTGAGTTAGGCTACCTGAGTATTGTATGCAATTTTGGCCACCACATTACAGGAAGGGTGTTGAGGCTTTGGAGAGGGTGCAGAAGAGGTTTCCCAGGATGCCTCTTGGATTGGAGGGCATGTGTTACAATGAGAGGCTGGACAAACTTGCGTTATTTTCTCTGGAGTGGCGAAGGCTGAGAGGAGATCTGATAGAGGTTTATAACATTATGAGAAGCATAGACAGACAGTATCTGTTTCCCAGGATTGAAACGTCTAATACTAGAGGGCATGCATTAAAAGTGAAAGCGGGCAATTGCAAAGGAGACATGAGGGGCAAGTTTCTTTACACAGAGTGGTGGGTGCCTGAGGTGGTGGTACAAGCAGAAACATTAGGGACTTTTATGAGATGTTCAGAATGTGAGAAAAATGGAAGGATATGGATATTGCGTAGGTGGAAGAGATTAGTTTAGTTAGCAATTCGATTACTAGTTTAAAGTTTCCGTACAACATTGTGGGCCAGAAGGTCTGTTCCTGCACTGTACTGTTTTATGTTCTATGTTCATTTCCTCTTGGGGAACATTATGGTTTAAAAATAACTTATTTTTTCTCTCGGAGTTTGCTGAGTCTCTCCTCACTGTGTGGCAGAAGCAGAATGTTTTTAACACTTGTTAAGACCCATGTAGATTAATAATTGGTAACAAGTGGGTGAAGGGTTTTCTGCAGCTACAAAGCAATATGGAACAGAGTTGGATTGCCTATGTTGTCATTAGATAGCAGAGCAGGTCTGAAGATCCAGAGGACCTATTCCTCCTCCTAATATGTAACATGCATTGGTATATTCACCTTGAATAATAGAGCACGGAAATAGGACCATGTGCTAACCATGAAGCCAATCAAAACTAGTTCCAGCTGCCTGCATGAGATTAGCCGGACCTACATCACAGTCACACAGTGGACAAACATGCCTCATTCTCTGTTTAACTTCAGTTTACTGGCACAGCCAGACAATCATTTTGAAATTCATATATTTAGCACATGCACATCAAAACATACAGTCGAGTACATTGTTTGCATTAACAGTCAGCACAGGCTAAGAAAGATTTGAAGGGAGCCTACAGGTCTCACCAAACATTCCAGCAGCAACATAGCATGTATGCAATGTTCAGGAGAACCATCCTGTCTGCACCAATTGTAATTCCACAGTCAAATTCACCTAGACCACATCTCTTCCCCATCCTGAATTCAATCGAATTGATGTTAAAACGTACATCCTTCATATACACGAGGAGTAAAAATCTTTACGTTATGTCTCTGTCTAAATGTGCAATGTGACGGGGACATAACGTAATTTATAAGGAATAGTATGTACAACAGGACAGTCAATATAACATAGAAATACAATTGTATCAGTGTGAATTAATCAGTCGGATGGCTTGGTGAAAGAAGCTGTCTTGAAGCCTGTTGGTCCTGGCTTTTATGTTGTGGTACTGTTTCCCAGATGGTAACAGCTGGAACAGTTTCCCATACTTCACTCAATCACAGGTCTCTGGAGAGAGTGGTGCGGACAGCCCAGCACATCTGTAGGTGTGAACACCCCAGTATTCAGGACATTTACAAAGACAGGTGTGTAAAAAGGGCCCAAAAGGATCACTGGGGACCTGAGACACTCCAACCACAAACTGTTCCAGAGCCTGTACCAAACTTCTTCAACCATCTGAGGTGAAAGAGGTGCACATGTTTGGTCAGAACAACAACTGAACCTCTTGACCATGTCTGCGTGCTTTTATGCATTGAGTTTGCAGCCACATGATTGGTTGATTAGTTATTTGTATTAATGAGCAGAAGTACCTTTGTAATAAAGAGGCTGCTGAGTGTATCTGGCGAATAAAGTTGCCTCTTGATCTTTGATCCTTGACAGAAACGGAGGTCATGACTGGCCCTATGGCACTGGAGTAGTTCAACCAGCTGCCCCACTCTATTGTCCAGAGCAGTGTGGTGTGGAAGTGAAGGGTAATAGTTGGCCTTGCCAATGTAACGGCCAGTTCTCAACAAATTACAAACAAAATGCTATGCTATTTTACCATTGAGTAGTTAGTGATCTCTTACTATAATAAATGTTTGGCCACAATGTTGTGCCAGCATTTTAACATGCTCCAAAATCAATCTCAGCCTTCCTTTGTACATAGCCCTCCCTTTTTCTATCATCCATGTTCCAATTTAAGAGCATCTTAAATGCCCCTAATGTATTTGCTTCTACCACCACCCCTGGCAGGCTGTTCAATGCACTCACCACTCTCTGTACAGAATGTATCCCTGATATCCCCCTCTGTAATTTCCTCCAATCATATTAAAATTATGCTTCCTTGTATTAGCCATTTCTGCCCTTGCAAATAGTCTCTGACTATCCACTGTATCTGTGCCTGTTATCTTGTACATTTCTGTCAAGTCACCACTCATTTTCTTTCACTTCAAACAGAAAATCTTTATCTCACTCAATCTATCTTCATTAGACATGCACCATTTCTAAAGCTTCCACATCCTTCCTATCATGATGTGACCAGAACTGAACACAAAACTCCAAGCAGGGTCTTATAAAGGTTTTACAGAACTGCAACATTACTTTATGACTCTTAAACTTAATACCCCAAATAACGAAGGTCAACATACTGTACACCTTCTGAATAACCCTACAGAACTGCGTGGCAACTTTGAGAGATATGGACCCCAAGATCCCTCTGTTCCTCCACACTGCTAAGAATCCTGCCATAAGCACCATATTCTACCTTCAAATTCAACCTGCTGAAATGAATCAATTCACAATTTTCCGGGTTGAACTCCATCTGCCACTACTCAGCCCAACTCTGCATCCTGTAACATCTGCCTTAAATATTTGTAATAATTTGGCCTCCACAGCCGCCTGTGGCAACAAATTCCATAGATCACTGCTCCGAGGAATTCACCACACTAATGTCCCCTTACAACCTAGAGCAATCCTCATTGAGGCCAGGGGTTCCCAAGGTCCATGGCCTAAAAAAAGGTTAGGAACCCCTGATCTACACTAATCTCATTTCATTCTCACCTCCCCAAAGACCTGCACACAAGTTGTGATTTACTGTGCCAATTAATCTACCTACTCACAGGTCTTTGGGAAGGGGAAGGGAACCGGATCAGTTGGAAGAAACCCACACAGTCAGAGGGAGAGAGTGCAAGTTCCAGAGAACAGCCTGATGCTGGTTGAAAATATTTCATCAACTTGTATTTCTTGTTGGCATGCTTCTGAGCACATCTACCTGGAGTGTGTGTAACACCGGGGCTGGTAATTAGCTTATTATTGTCACATGTACCGAGACAGAGTGAAAAATGTTGTTTTGAATGCCATCCATACAGAGCATTTCATCACATCAGTACACCAAGGTGATACAGAGGAAAAGGCAGTAACAGAGTGTAGAATATAACATTACCGTTACAGCGATGATGCAGTGTGTAGGTAGACAATAAGGTGCAAGGGCCACGACAAGGTAAATTATGAGGTCAAGGGTCAAGGGGCACAATTCCTTCAAGAGTTTTATAACAGTAGGATGGAAGCTGTCCTTGAGCCTGGTGGTGCATGTTTCTAAGATTTTGTATCTTCTGGGAGACAGGGTGGGGTGTGGGAGAGCGAAGCTGTTTGAGGGAGGCAGCATGGTAGCATAATGGTTAGCATGATGCTTTACAATATAGATGACCCGGGTTCATTTCCCGCCACTGCCTGTAAGGAGTTTGCACATTCTCTCCATGACTGTGTGAGTTTTCTCCGGGTGCTTCAGTTTCCTCCCACAATCCAAAAGGCGTGCCGTTTAGTAGGTCATTTGGTCATTGTAAGTCATCTCTTGATTAGGTTCGCATTAAATTGGGGAATTACTGGGCAGCACAGCTCAAGGGGCCAGAGAGGCCTACTTGGTGTTGTATCTCAATAAATAAATAAGATTAAATTATGCTGGCTGCTTTTTGAAGGCAGCGAGAAGTGTGGACAGAGTCTATGGAAGGGAAGCTGGTGTTCATGATAGATTGAACTACATCGATAATCTCTGGAATTTCTTACGGTCTTGGCTAGAGCAGTTGATTGATTTACTAACCTCTGCATCCAGGTGGGGTACTTTCATTGTTGCATCAATAAAAGTTATTAAGGGTCAACTGGAACGTGCCGAGTTTCCTTATCCTTCTGAGGAAGTAGAGCTGCTCATGTGTTTTCCTGGCCACAGTGTCTACCTGTTGGGCCTGAACAAGCTATTATACTTCAAACTCGAAGCTCTCAACTATCTTCACCTCAGCAGCAATGATGCATACAGAGGTGTGTGTTCTGCCCTGCTTCCTGAAGTCAATGACCGGCCGCATTGAGTGAAAGGTTGTCATCATGGCATTCTGTTATGAGGCCCACTATCTCCTGTTGGTATTTGAGACCAGGCCCAGCACAGAGATGTGATTTGCAAACTTATAGAATGAATTAGAGTAGAATTTGTAGAGGGAGTTGAGTAGGGGACTGAGGATGTGGCCCTGTGGACCACCAGTGTTGAGGATAATTATGGCAGAGAAGTTGCTGCCTGTCCTTACAGACTGCTGTCTGGTGGTCAGGAAGTCAAGGATCCAATTGCAGAGAGAGGTGCTGAATCTCATGTCTGGAGTTTGTGGATGAGTTAGTATTGAAGGCAAAGTTAGAGTTAATAAATAAAAGTCTTGCAATGATGCCTTTGTTAGAGGTGTATAGGGTCAGAGAAACTGCTGTGAGCATGTTGTTACAGTCGGCAAATAGCAGCATGTTAGGGCTGCCTGGGAGACGGGAGTTGATGCGTGTCATGACCAGACTCTCAAATCATTTCACGATGATAGATTTTTTTTTAATTTATTGAGATACAGCACGGAAAAGCCCTTCTGGACCTTCAAGCCATGTCAGCCATCAACCCCTGATTTAACCCTAACCTAATTACGAAACAATTCATAATGACACTTAACCTACCAACCGGTTCACCTTTGGACTGTGGGAGGGCACCCGGAGGAAACTCATGTAGATACAAGGAGAACATATGAACCCCTTATAGACAATGATGGGAATTGAATCCTTGATCCTTATACTTTAAAGCATTATGCTAACTACTACGCTACCTTGCCATCCCTCAGAGCCATAAGGGGAACCTGAATGGCAGGTGGAACCAGAATTAGATCAGGGAGTCGACACAAAAGATCCTGCAGGTGCTGGAAATCTTCAACAACATACACAGATGCCTGAGGCATCCAGGCAGCATCTGTGGAAGAGAATGAACCGGTCGACATTTTGAGTCCAGAAGGGAACTGGAAAACAGTCTTAGAGTTACCTGCTCATTCCAAGCATGACACAGCTCCCACAAAGGACGGTCATGCCCTGTGATGCATCATCAATAACTCTCTCTGAGATGTAAAGGTGAGATATCGGCTTTTATTGACTGGAAGAAGGAACAAGCAGTGGTTGACCACCATAATACATCCTGGAGACCGAGAGGCCGGGCTCAGGCCTCAATCGCCTTTATACAGAGGTCTGTGGGAGGAGCCACAGGAGCAGTCAGCAGGGGGCGTGTCCAGACAGGTATATGTAGTTCACTACACCCTGGCAATCCAGAGCCCGTGACAAAATAAAGAGATGGTGTCAATCAAAATACATTGCAGTTGTACATGATGTTGCTAGGGCCACACCTGGAACATTTGTATAGACTTGGTTACCCTTTTGGTGGAAAGACGTAATTAACCTGACGAGAATACAAAGAAAGCTTACAAAATTATCAAGTCAGGTCTCGTCAGGACAAGTTTATTGTCATGTGAGCACGTACTGAGAAGTATATGTGCAATGAAAATCTCGCTTGGAACAGCATCACATGAACGTAGGTGCACACAACACACAGAAAATAAAATACTGTATATTTACAGTATTGACAGGCTGAGTTATAGAGAGAGGGGTTCTGTAGGCATGACTTCCTTGATTCCTTGGAGTGTAGGAGATTGACCTTAGAGATGTATAAAGTCATGAGATACATAGATTGTGATGGAGTGCACTTGGTAAACACACTCCACACACACACACACACACACACACACACCACCCCCTCCCCCCCCATTGCCATTCTGCTGTCTTTGCATTTCCACGTCCTCCCCGGTATATTCTCATAATGATTCCTAAGCAGAGCTGATGCACTCAGGCTGGCTTGATGGTGCCTTTCCAACCATACACAGCAAAATATCCCATTTCTTTAGTACTGGGGATGTGCAATTGTGTATTTGTTGTTTGTATATTGTATTTAAGGTAGATACTCTTGTTTATTTTGTAATATGATTGTAACTACATTGAGGGGTGCATCATAGTCTAATTCATGTGCAGTCTTCAGTTAACTTTGTGGATGATTAAGGATGGTATGTCCTGGTGCCTAATGAAAAGGAGCTCTTCGCTCTCAGTAGGGAGAGAGATAGGGGCTGTCAGGAGATCACACTGGAAGAATAAGTATGAAGCTGTAATTGTGTTTTCCAGTAGATACCTTTTTGTAAATATTGGCTGTTTTCTTTTCACTATTTTCACTCATTTTTGTAAGTTTGATTTTTGAAGCACTTAATAAATTCCCCTCCATAAAGGGCTAAGCAACTCCAGCCAATTTTCCCTTGGGTCATAACCCAATATCTTAAGGAGTCGTATTACAATGAACATACCGGAAGGGTAAATAGTAATATTTCATCAGGAAATCATTAAATTAGGACAGACAACTGTAGAATTCTAAACTGGGTACAGAAATCATTTAAGGTGAACCTCAGCGACTTTTGCCTGATGGCTAATGAAACAAGGATAGCAACTAAATACTTTGTTAACTCTTGCTTATTCTGGCAAATCATCATCGCAATAGTCTGTAACTTCCCTTTGGACTTGGAGGCAATTCAATGTGGCAGAACCGAGGCAAGGCGAGGTGGCGGGCCCGTCACAAAGCACCTGGAAGAGCATGAAAGAGCAGGGTCCAGGCCCCAGAGTGTATCGACGGCCCTGAACACAATGTTCGACTGATATTTCCGGGCCAAATTGAGACGGTGAAGTCTGGCATATCCAAGTGGCAGAAGCCATTGTTCAGATGGAGATTTAAGCACAGGGCCAGATTGAAAAGGTCAAGGTGTCAGGGCCCGAGGTGAGGTACTGGCCGACTAAGATCGCTGCTGCATCACTTTTCCTCGTCTCAAGCTCTCTTTATGGACTTCACTTCAGAAATGTTATTTGCTTGTAGTTACTATTTTCATGATGTTCTTTGCATGTTGGGTGCTCGACAGTCTTTTAATTGGTTATTTTATTCTTTTATTTTCTTATGGGCATGATGTGGCTTTATGCTCTGCACATTGGGTGTTAGACAGTATTTTTTTCATAAATATGAGTTTTTTGGGGGTTCCTTTGTTTCTTTGCTGCCTGTTAGGAGTCAAATCTCAAGGTTGTTTTATGTAAACATATTTTGATAATGAACGTACTTCTGACTTTGAAATAGGAGGATCTTGTTAGAGATTGGTGAAATTTTTTTTTAAGAACTGCAAATGAAACAGTAAAATGCTGGAACAATAGAGCAGGTCAGACAGGCTCTGTGGAAGGAGCAACAGAGACTGCGTTTCAGGATGCAACACACACAAAATGCTGAAGGAAGTCAGCAGGTCAGGCAGCATCTGTGTGAGGGAATAAACAGTCAATGCTTCAGGCTGAGACTCCTCACCAGGACTGGAAAGACAGTGAGATGAAGCCAGAATGAGAAGGTAGTGGGGAGGAGAATGAGTACAAGCTGGCAGGTGATCGGTGAGACCAGCAGAGGGGGGTCCAAGATACATTTCAGGAAGGAGACCCTACATCTGAAAATGCTCTAGATATTAAAACTCTGGTGAGACCTTCAGCTGGAAGATGGTTTTCAAAACTGTACATTGAAGCACAGTGATTCAAAAACAGTTTCTTTCCCTCTACCATCTGATTTCTGAGTGGACATTGAACCCATGAACACTACCTCACTACTTTTCTATCTCTATTTTTTTCTTTTTTCTCTATTTATTTAATTTGACTAATTTTTTATATATATATATGTAATCCTACCGTAATTCAGTTTTCTCTCTATTATTATATATTGCATTGTACTGCTGCTGCAAAGTTAACAAATGTCACTACATATGCCAGTGAGCTTAAACCAGATTCTGATTCTGATTCTGAGAAGGATTTCAATGATTTATGAAGTTCATAAAGTCATAGAGATGTACAACACAGAAATGGGCCACGTCAGTACTGATCTTTTAGAACATCTCCATTTATCTCATTTGTCTGTTGTAAGTTCATATCTTGCCTATTCAAATACCTGCCTCAATGGAACATGGTGATTGTATCTGATTCCTTCAACTCAACTGGCAGCAAATTCCAGATATCAGACACTCTCTGTGTAGAAAAATAATTTTCCCGCTTGCCTTAAACCTCTTCTGCCTTGTTTTTGATAACCCCTACTATGGGAAAAGGTTTCTGATTAACTACCCTATCTATGGTTCACATAAAATGGTTCTCCTATTTGCATCTGGGGTTGAGCGGGTGAACAGCTTTAAGTTCCTCAGCATAAACATCACAGAGAATCTCACGTGGATCTCACATTCAAATTTTATATACCTCCATCAGATCACCCCTCAGCCTTATCCACTCTGGGAAGTACATTCCCTGTCTGCCCAAACTCTTCGCACAATGAACATCCTGTAATACCAGCTGTGTGGTGAAAAAGATGGCGCTGGTATTTACAGATGAGGAAGTTTGGTGTGGGCCCCCAAATCCTAAGAACTTCCTACAGGGGCGCAATTGAGAGCATCCTGACTGGCTGCATCACTGCCTGGTATGGGAGCTGTACTTCCCTCAATCGCAGGACCCTGCAGAGAGTGGTGCAGACAGTCCAGCGCATCTGTAGAACTTCCCACTATTCAGGATGTTTACAAAGACAGGTGTGTAAAAAGGGCCAGAAGGATCATTAGGGACCCGAGTCACCCCAACCTCAAACTGTTCCAGCTGCTACCATCCGGGAAACGGTACAGCAGCATAAAAGCCAGAACCAACAGGCTCCGGGACAGCTTCTTCCATCAGGCCATCAGACTGA
The DNA here is from genome assembly GCF_030144855.1 of Hypanus sabinus. Classification (NCBI taxonomy): domain Eukaryota; kingdom Metazoa; phylum Chordata; class Chondrichthyes; order Myliobatiformes; family Dasyatidae; genus Hypanus; species Hypanus sabinus. The sequence goes on along the minus strand of NC_082712.1, from coordinate 20,860,002 downwards.
TTAATTCACACTGATACAACTGTATTTCTATGTTATATTGACTGTCCTGTTGTACATACCATTTATTATAAATTACTATAAGTTGCACATTGCACATTTAGACGGAGACACAACGTAAAGATTTTTACTCCTCGTGTATATGAAGGATGTAGGTGATCAAGTAAATTCAAATTCAAATTCAAATTTTATATACTTCCATCGGATCACCCCTCAGCCTTCTCCGCCCTGGGAAGTACATTCCCTGTCTGCCCAAACGCTTCGCACAATGAACATCCTCCAATCCAGGAAACATCCTGGTGAAACTGCTCTACACTCCTCCCAGACCAGGGACAGCCTCCCTCTTGTGCCTTGATGAGAAATGCTACAATACTCCAATGTTAGTGACACCAGTGTTTTGCAAATTTGCAACATAAACTCCATGCCCCAACTCATGAAAGAAAGCAACACTAACAAACTCCTCTCCCTTCCTTTTTATTCCAACATCTCCCCCCACCACCACCCGTTCTCAGTCCTGAAGAAGGAAGGATCTTGGCCTGAAACGTCAACTGTGCATTCATTTCCATCGATGCTGCCTGAGCTGCTGATTTCCTCCAGCATTTTGTGTGTGTTGCTGTGGAATTCCAGAATCTGCAGAATCTCTTGTTCTGATGATCTGTTACCATCCTGTCTCATTCTGTTGCCACATTCAGGGAGCTATGCACTGGAAGTCTAAAGTCCCTCTGTTCATCAGGATGCCTTCGTGTCCCACCATTTACTGTATATGCCCTAGCCCCTAAGCTGACTTCTAAAAAGTCATCACTTTGCCGCTATCAGTACTAAATTCAATCTGACAATACTCCTCCTCTGTTCCTTATATTCTGCGTCGTCTTAAAAGTCCATCCTAGCCACCCAAGAGCACCAGCAGACTGGACAGGCTTTTAAGTCGTGTTTCCTAGATTCACATCCAATATGCATCACAAGCAACAAAAATCAGCACCAACCCCTGCAGTACATAAAGGTCCGGTACTTGCAAATAGAAAACCATCTTTCTTCCACCATCTTCTGCCTCTAATCACAAATGCAATATTGTATGCAGTTAGTTGGTTTGCCTTGTACTCCATGTAAAGTACTGTGCGAAAGGCTTAAGCACATATATAGAGAGCTAGGTGCCTAAGGCTTTTTGCACAGTACTGTGTTTATCAACATGGAGCTGACAGCGAGTTTGTATATCTGGTGGGAGCAAAGAGTGTTGGGAATGGTGAGGGTGGAGTGCTGCAGGAGGGCATGGGCCAGGTGGCAGAGAAGGAGTGTCAGCAGTTGTGGGGGGGGGGGGGTGTTGGGGCTCGTATGGGCGCAGTCAAGGTCGTTTGATTCCAAACAATTGCTTTATTGATCATTACAGAATATCTCTCTGGTGCTTCCCGCTCTCTCCCCCTCTCCCTTTTCCTTTTCCCAGCCATGATTACCCTCTCCCTGCCTCCTTCTCACCCTCAATCCACGTCGGAGACCCATACCAGAATCAGGCTTATCATTACTCACAAATGCCACGAAATTTGTTTTCTTTGGTGGCAGCAGTACATTCCAAACATAAAATTGCAACAGTACTGTGCAGAAGTCTTAGGCATCCTAGCTGTATATCCTGTATGTGCCTAACATTTCCGCGCAGTGTTCCACATTACCATGCAGGGCTGTGGCAAGTGTCTTTAAAAAGTCCATAAAGATAATATCAGAAACAGAAACAGAAATAGAATCAGAATAAGGTTTATTATTAACAACCAAGAGAAAATCTGCGGATGCTGGAATTCAAAGTAACGCACACAGAATCCTGGAGGAACTCAGCAGTCCTGGCAGCATCGAAGGAAAAAAGTTAACAGTCGACGTTTCAGGCTGAGACCCTTCATCATGACCCAGACTCAGACCAGGAACAGTCTCATCTGCTCTCAGGTTGAGGCCTTTCATTCCAGAACTAATGAGATGCCCTCCTTCTTCAAAGTAAGGGGCCTCCTTCCTCCACCATTTACGCAGCCCTCACACGTAACTCTTCGATTTCATGCCCTCACCCCATCCTCCTGCCACCCCATCATAAGTAGGGTTCCTCTTGTTCTCACCTACCATTCCAATAGCCTCCGTGTCCAGCATATAATTCTCCTTAACTTCTAGCATCTCCAATGTGACCCCCACCACCAAGCATAGTAATCCACAGTAATCGCTCCCTATGTGACTCCCTTGTCCATTTGTCCCTTCCCACTGATTTCCCTCCCAGTACTTATCCATGCAAGTGGAACAAGAGCCACACCTACCCCTACACCTCCTCTCTCACTAACATTTGGGCCTCAAACATTCCTTCCAGGTGAGGCAACACCTCACCTAGGAGTCTGTCAGGCTCAGCCAATGTATCTGCTACTCCCCATGTGGCCTCTTGTATATCGGTCAGACCTGACATAGATTGGGGGACCACTTCATGAGCAGTTGTGTTCTATCTGCCAGAAAAAGCAAAACCTCCCAGCAGCAAACCATTTTAATTCTACTTCCCATTCCCATTCTGACATGTCAGTCCTCTACTGCCATGATGAGGCCACACTTCAGTTGGAGGAATAACACCATATATTCCATCTGGGTAGTCTCCAACATGATGGCATGAACATCGATCTCTCGAACTTCTGGTAATGGCTCCCCACTTCACTATTCCCCATTCCCACTTCTCTCTCTCTATCTCTCCCCTTATCTCCTTATCTGCCCAGTATCTCCCTCTGGTCTTCTGCCCCCTTCCCTTTCTCCATGGCTTTCTATCCTCTCCTGTCACATTCCCACTTCTTCAGCCCTCTATCTTTTCCACCATTCGACTTCTCAACTCTTTACTTCACCCCTCCCCCATCCCAGTTTCACCTATAACCATATAACAATTACAGCAAAGAAACAGGCCATCTTGGCCCTTCTAGTCCATGCTGAACACTTACTCTCACCTTATCCCACCCATATCCCACTCAGCCCATAATCCTCCATTCCTTTCCTATCCATATACCTATCCAATTTTACCTTAAATGACAATACCGAACCTGCATCTACAACTTCAGCTGGAAGCTCGTTCCACACAGCTACCACTCTCTGAGTAAAGAAATTCCCCCTCTTGTTACCCCTAAACTTTTGCTCCCTAATTCTCAACTCATGTCCTCTTGTTTGAATCTCCCCTACTCTCAAAGGAAAAAGCCTATCCACATCAACTCTATCTATCACCCTCATAATTTTAAATACCTCTATCAAGTCCCCCCTCAATCTTCTACACTCCAAAGAATAAAGACCTAACTTGTTCAACCTTTCCCTGTAACTTAGGTGCTGAAACCCAGGTAACATTCTAGTAAGTCTTCTCTGTACTCTCTCTATTTTGTTGACATCTTTCCTATAATTTGGTGACCAGAACTGTACACAATACTCCAAATTCGGCCTTACCAATGCTTTGGACAATTTTAACATTACATCCCAACTCCTATACTCAGTGCTCTGATTTATAAAGGCCAGCATACCAAAAGCTTTCTTCACCACCCTATCCACATGAGATTCCACCTTTAGGGAACTATGCACCATTATTCCTAGATCACTCTGTTCTACTGCATTCTTCAATGCCCTATCATTTACCATGTTTGTTCTATTTGGATTATTCCTACCAAAATGTAGCACCTCACACTTATCAGCATTAAACTCCATCTGCCATCGTTCAGCCCACTGTTCTAACTGACCTAATTCTCTCAGCAAGCTCTGAAAACCTACTTCATTATCCACAATGCCACCTATCTTAGTATCATCTGCATACTTACTAATCCAATTTACCACTCCATCATCTAGATCATTAATGTATATGACAAACAACATTGGATGCAGTGCAGATCCCTGAGGCACACCACTAGTCACCGGCCTCCAACCTCACAAACAGTTATCCACAATTACTCTCTGGCATCTCCCATCCAGTCACTGTTGAATCCATTTTACTACTTCAATATTAATACCCAATGATTGAACATTCCTAACTAACCTCCCGTGCAGAACCTTGTCAAAGGCCTTACTGAAATCCATATAGACAACATCCACTCTTTTATCCTCGTCAACATTCCTCATAACCTCTTCAAAAAATTCAGTAAGATTTGTCAAACATGACCTTCCGTGCACAAATCCATTGTGACTGTTCCTAATCAGACCCTGTCTTTCCAGATAATTATACATACCGTGTCTAAGAATACTTTCCATTAATTTACCCACCACTGATGTCAAACTGACAGGCCTATAATTGCTAGGTTTACTCTTAGAACCCTTTTGAAACAATGGAACCACATGAGCAATACGCCAATCCTCCGGCACCATCCCTGTTTCTAATGACATTTGAAATATTTCTGTCAGAGCCCCTGCTATTTCTACACTAACCTCCCTCAAGGTCCTAGGGAATATCCTGTCAGGATCCAGAGATTTATCCACTTTTATATTCTCTCTAGCAAACCTACCTGCAAGAATATTTGTCCCCCTCCAGTTCAGATGTAAACCATCCCAGCTGAACAGGTCTCACCTTCCCTGGAAAACTGCCCAATTATCTATAAATCTGAAGCCCTCCCTCCTGCACCAAGTCTTCAGTCACGTGTTGATCTGCACTATCTTACTATTTCTAAACCCACCTGCACGTGGCACTGGTAGCAATCCTGAGATTGCTATCTTGGAGGTCCTGTCCTTTAACTTGGCACCTAGCTCCCTAAACTCACCTTTCAGGACCTCCTCACTCTTCCCACCCACATCATTGGTCCCTAAATGGAGCACGACATCCAGCTGCTCACCCTCCCTCTTGAGAGTACTGAGAACTCGATCTGAGATATCGCGGACCCTGGCATAAGAGAGGCAACAGACCATCCGGGATTCTCGATCTCTTCCACAGAACCTCCTATCTGCCTCCTAACTATTGAATCCCCTATCACGACTGCTCTCCTCTTTTCCCTCCTTCCCTTCTGAGCTGAGGGTCCAGTCTCGGTGCCAGAGACACAACCACTGCAACTTGTCCCTGGTAGGTCATCCCCACCAATGGTATCCAAAACCAATGGTATACTTATTGTTGATGGGTATGGCCACAGGGGTGTTCTGCTCTTCCTGTCTATTCCCCTTCCCTCTCCTGACTGTCATGCAGCTACCTGTCTCCTGACACTTAGGGGTGACTATCTCCCTGAAAATCCTGTCTATTTCTGCCTCTGCCTCCCGAATGATCCGAAGTTCATCCAGCTCCAGCTCCAGTCCCCCAACATGGTTTGTCAGGAGCTACAGCTGGATGCCCCTTTTGCAGGTGTAGTCACCAGGGACAACAGTACTCCCCCTGACTTCCCATATACTGCAAATGGAGCACTCGACTGCCCTAACTGTTGCCTCCATTACCTACTCCTAATCTAATTAGATTAATTAAAGGAGCTTAACCGGCCTTGCCTCACCTGGAGTGAAGCTCATCCTCCACCTCTGCTTGTTTTTTAAATTCTCCCGCTGATCTCAGAGACCGATTTTCACGCGCTTGCGCAGTCATTGCCCGTTCAAACCTCGCCTCTGCCTGTTCTCGCCGAAGCCTGATTGAGCCAAGGTGACCCAGTCTGCCTCAGTCCGCTCTGACAATGGCCACTGTATATGGCGGTCTTTCTTTTAAACATTTGGCACGCTACGTCACGTGCCTGCATAGTCTAGCCTCTGCCCCGATCAGTTAAAAACAAAACGGCTTCTCTCCGAGCTTTTTTTTACCTCTTCTAAGTATCACCTACTTCCTTATACTTCTTCCTCCACTTGTCCTACCTTCTTACTGTGACTTCTCATCTTTTTTTCTCCAGTCCTGATAACCGGTCTCAGCCCTGAACTTCGACTGTCTATTCTTTTCCATAGATCCAGCCTGGCCTGCTGATTTCCTTCAGCATTTTGTGTGTGTTATGCTTAGATATCCAGTAATCTACAGATTTTCTCTTGTTTGAGATAAATACAAATATTTTCTTCTAATACATTCCCCCCTCAGTCTTCTGAACTCCAGTGAGTACAGGCTCAGAGCCATCAACGTTAATCTTTTCATTCCGGGTTCAATCCTGCAAACTTCCTTTGGACCCTCTCCAATGCCAGCACATCCTTTCTTAGATGAGGAGCTGAAGACTGCTCACAATGCTCCAAGTGTCTGATCAATACCTGCATTACATCCTTGCTTTTATATTCCAATCTCAAAGTGAATGCTTCCAGCAGTTCCAGGATTTAGACCGAGGGTGACACGAAGAGTTTTCATTCATAATAAAAGTGCGTAATAGAAGCTTGGAGAGAAATATCGTACAGTAATCCATTTAAATCATACTTCCATTTTTGCAGCCAAAAGAAAATATGTCCCTCAAGTACATGAAAAATTCATCCACTAATATTTCTAACAGTTATCACTGTACTGTTAAGTCAGTCTATTAACAAGAAACTGAGGTCTTGGAAATAGCATTGTTGAATTGTATTTGAGATATGCAAAGGTAGCGGTACTCTCTCAGGGCATATCTTCCACAAGAGGAGGAAATAGGTGAAATATTTAAGGGGAACCTGAGGGATGACCTCTTCACTCAAATGGTGGTGGGAGTGCAAAACGAGCTGCAAAGTGACAGATGCTTGTTCGATTTCAACGTTGGATAAATACGTGGACGGGAAGCGTATGGTCTGGGTGCAGGTCGATGTGTCTAAGAAGAATAACAGTTTGGCATGGACTAGATGGGCTGAAGGGCTGTTTTCTGCACTATAGTGTTCTATGACTCTAAGAGCAGAAGCCATATGAAACAATTCAAGCAGACTTTTAAGTGGAAAGAAAGACAAGCATTTAATTGCCTTATTTGACTTCAAAGCTGCTTGCACTAATTGATGTACTTCAGAAGCAGTTTGAACTCCAAAATTAGGGCAGTAACTTGAGCATGGCAAGCTCCCATGACCATTGCATGAAAGGTTGGGCCAGGATTTTGTATCCCGCAGTAAGATGATGTTTGTCACAAGCTTAAGGCAAATTGCAGGCAAACATCCTTTTTTGATGCTGGTGCTTGCCAAGATCAGCTCACACAAATCCACCTGTTATGCTTCAAGTAAGCTGGCTAGGCACCCTTGTGCAATGAAGAATAACCACAGACAGTGAACTGGGAAAAAAATGAAGACATTATTTTAAACAATGTACAAAGCATAAAAGAAAGATTTGAGATGAAGTCCCACTCCCCAAACTCTGCCACATTCCACATCATTTTTATATTTTTGTTTTAATTATTCAAATGAATACACTTTGTCCTGATTCTTTGGGAAATGAAAGGTTCCTTGTCAGGTGGGAATGTGCAACAGCGAGGTCTAAATAAGGCAGCAGAGAATCAATATTAGACAGTCAGTGAGGGAATTCATTCTAATACTAACTTCAAATTCAGTTTCACTTATAAGGTCTGACTATTTCAAATTCAATAGGTTCAACAATATACATCCTGAAATTCTTTTCTTCACAACCATCCATGAAAACAGAGGAGCGCTCCAAAGAATGAATGAAAGTTAAATGTTAGAACCCCAAAGCCCCCGAGCACCCCCTCCCATGCATAAGTAGCAGTAAAGCAATGATTCCCCCCTCCCATCAGCAAAAAAAAATCATCATCCCCCCCCCCCCCACCGAGCACTCAAGAGTGTAGCTAAGTATCAATAAAGACACTAAAGACACACATTCTTGCAGAACCCCAAAGACTATCTGTTCACCTGGCAATTCAACATACCACAGGTTCTCTCTCTCGCTGATAAGGGAAAAAGAGGTGTCCCCATTTCACCATTTAATTAACCATTAAGAAACATAGAAGAGACATTGAATGTCAAAAAAACAGCTATCAAATATTGAATGGCCTAGATAGCGTGGATTTGGAGAGGAGAGTCTAAAAGCAAAGAGCACAGCCTCAAAATACAAGGACATCCCTTTAGAACAGATATGAGGAATTCCTTGACCAGAGCGTGATGATTCTATGGTATATATTGCTGCTGTGGATGGCTGTGGCCCACTTATTACTATTCTTGTTCAAACAAACAACAGGAGTTTCTGCTATCTTCAAGCTGAAGGGACAACGTGGAAGAACTGGTTTAACAGCTCAAAGTTCATCAGATGTTGTCAATGTTGTAAAGGAATTTTCTTCATCTTTCAGGTGGTTATGTGTGACATCAACCGTGAGCTAGGGGCAGTCACGAAAGCAGAGTTTGATCAGAAATATGAGTCTAGTCGAACTACATTTGTCTGCTGTGATGTCACATCCCAATCCCAACTGAAAGGTCAGTAGGTGTTTTACAGTTAAAGATTTCTTGTTAATGGACATTGAACTGCAAAAAGTTAAATCCCTCTGACATTGTTTCGCACTTTGAAATTAATGCAGTCATTACTAGGTCAGTCAAAAGCTCAACCATTTCATGGAAGATCCAAACTAGGGCTCTGAAAACTTCCAAGTGGCTAAAATGGAATGATAATCAGCGTTGGTGCCTAGTGCAAAGATATAGTGGAGGCCATTCCTCACAGCATTGTCTAGCCCACACAAAATGTTGGAGGAACTCAGCAGGTCAGGCAGCATCTATGGAAAGGAACGAACAATCGACATTTTAGGCTAACACCCTTCATCCGTACTCGGGCTAACGTCAACTCTTCATTCCTTTCCGTAGATGCTGCCTGACCTGCTGAGTTCCTCCTGCATTTTGTGTGTATTTTCCAGCAGCTATAGAATCTCTTGCATTTATTGTCTATCCCAGTTCTTTGAAAGCTTTCATCACACCTATTCTTACCCTCTTGACCTGTAAATTGCTTTTACAACCTTTCAATTATTTGACCAACTTCTAATTAAAAGCAGTCTTTCAGAGAATGCTTTCTAGCTCTTATAACCCAATGCCTAAAATAAAATGTTTCCCCTATCTCCCTCTTGTTTCCTCTGTAAGTTACCTTAAGTCTGTGTCCTTTTGGTTACTGATGCTTCTGCCGTTGAAAAGGATTTACTTACCCTGTTAAAACCCTTTGTTTTTTGAACACCTCCATTAAATCTTACACTCACCTTCTCCATATCAAATAACCAATCCCTATGCAAATAATTAATGACAGTACACCACCCGAAATTTAGCTGGTAATTTATACAGGTGACTGGCCTGATTTTGGCAGATAAGCAAATAATCTGTATTTGCATAGGTTTGTTTTTTGTTGAAGATTAAGTGAAAAAATCTTTCATATAAAACCATTGGGCATAGAAGCAGAATTAGGCCATGATGGCTCTGCCATCCCATCATGACTGACTTATTTTCCCTCTCAATCCCATTCTTTCACTTTCTCCCCCAATCTTTGATGTCCATTCTAAATAAGAACCTATCAGACTTAAATTCAAAACAATCTTTTTATGATATTTAGGGACCTTTTCCAATTTATAAAGTTTAACAGTGCACAGACTTTTATGTATATTTTTATCTTCTCTTCTTAAGTGAATATGGTTTTTTTTCTAATTATCCATTGTCATCCATCAGCTTTTTTCTTTGGTAGTTGGTAGGGGTTTGACTTTTTTATATATAAAAAAAATGTCTTTTATGATGTATGACCTATCTTTAAATTTTTGATTACAGAGTGGTATACTTTTATGTGTTATGCTATAACATTTTGATCAATTTTATTACAATATATGAATGTACACAAGTTATGTTGAGATGTATCTATGTGTTGCACTCTGTAAATCTTTTTTTCTTCTGAATAAAAATATTGTAAAAAGAAAAGAACCTATCAACCTCAGTTTTAAATGTACACAATTATTTAGCCTTTACATACCATTAAATATTGTAATTAAGCCTTGGCACAATGGCTTATAACTTCCCATCCCCAGTGGCCTGCTTGCTACAATTTCCCTTACAACAAGGTACAGTAGTATAATGGTTAGCACAATGCTTTACAGTACCATTGACCATGGTTCAATTCCCACCGCACTGTCAGGAGTCTGTACGTACTCCTTGTGACCGTGTGTGTTTCCTCCGGCTGCTCCAGTTTCCTCCCACAGTCCAAAGACTTATTCATTGGTGGGTTAATTGTTCATTGTAAATTTTCCTGTGATTAGGCTAGGATTAAATTGGGCTCAAAGGGCCTATTCCACGCTAAATGTGTTACGTACATACAACCCTGTAAAAGTATCAGCAGCGATAGGACACACCTGGAGTCTGGTTTTGCAGTAAACAAAACACTGTTTTATTAGTAACTATATAATATAGTAACTTAAACCAGGTAAATCAAGAGTTAACAGTGTTATGCATATATAGGTGTAAAAAAAAGTTCCCAAACTTATTCAAGCATAGGTGGTAAGTGGTACAGTCTTACGATGGTATGTAAGAAATCTTCAGTTCAAATGCACAGGTTAATAAACATGAGATGTTTATAATCCAAAGGCGAATGTTGTGAGAAGGCAATTAAATCGATATTCCACAGATTCCATGACAGCAACACAAAATAACATCAGCAGTAGGTTTTATCTCCGGAGTTGTTCCACTCCACACACAAAGTATCATCGACAGTGATCTTCAATGAATATCCTTTCAACACAAGTGGTACCACAGCCGAATTCAGCTACGGGACATCTCAAAGTGGTGGCCACAGGATACTCAAACAGAATCCACGTATGGATTATCACCAAGTAGCTCATCACAAAGGGGACCATCTTCAAGGGAACCACCACCCAGTCAAGGGTCGACGCACCAGTAGATTCCACAAGGGTACCTAATCACACACAACGTGATAGCCACTTATCCAGTTCCATGACATATGAAATAACTCCAAAGTTGATATGCCACAGGGGTGCCTTTCTTCAGTGAACTACTACACCCAGACAAAAGGGTAAACAAACACGTGGTACTCACAAAGGTTTTCCCCTCACCAGAGAACCCACTCCTGTGAATTAACTATGTGACAATCACACTTTCGTATTCGAATGGAAACAAATTCATCCTCATGGGCTACTTAGAGAGAGAGTACAAACAGTGATCTCTTTGTCACTAGGTTGCTTCTGTTTCAAACCTTCCTCTCCCCTCTTCTCTTCTCTGCAAACTTTTTCTAGTTGTAGCACTTGTGAGAGTCATTTTTCAATATTCTGGATCGATCTGAACTCACCCCTTTGGGCTACTGAAAGTTTAAACTGGTGACTGACTCACTGGTGTCTTCCATTGACAGAATCCATCTTGACTCTAACTCTGTGTGTCTGTGTGTCTGTGACTGTCCTTGTTTATCGAAAACAAGCTGCAGAGAAGCCATAACATCGATTGTCCATCAAATAACTCCACCTCTCTCACCATAGTAACCAAGCAACTTTGTAATCAGTAGGAATTCAAGTGTCCAAAAGTCAGTCTCATTCTCCCAGCGTTTAAAGTGACAGTCCACAGAAAAAATGAACCCTGGGGATACATAACATATGGCAATAAATACTTAAATAAACATTTAAAACCCTGGAACCAACGATTCTACTCTCACTCTCTGTATAAACTGTGACCTTATACAGTTGAGTCTTAGTTAGTTGTTTCTTTTGATAAATTGTTACCAAAAGCCATCAGGGAGATATTTAATTCAAATTCCTCAAAATTATACTTTTCATCAAGGAATAATATAGAACAGTAAAGACCAGAGATTCCACAAAATATTTATTTAAAGCTGTAATGAACATGTGAATCCAGTCGTTCTTACACTGGACTATAATGTTTACTGTGTTGTATCTAGTACAGGACTATTACAGTTCATGATTATTGAATTTGATGCAAAAAAGGGATTGGTTTAGCCATTGTTCCCATACTGAGCAAAATGGACGTTAGGTTAAACCCACTTCTCCACTCTTCATCCATAGACCTGCAAATCACTGCTTTTCAAATTTACTGTATATATGAAGGTTTCTGTTCCAAATTAGCTCTTTCAAATCTCGCTAACCTGTCACCAATTAACTGAAATCCCCATCAGATTTCATGAACCCATGGACACAACCTTAATATTTCTCTTCTGAGTTATTTAGTTACTTACCTATTGTTGTAACTTCCAGTATTTTTTATGTCTTTCACCGCACTACCACCACAAAAACAAATTTCATGACAACATACACAAGATCATGGAGGGATTCATCAAATCGGGCATCAGCATCAGAGGGGGATAAAGAGTCTGCTGAAAGAACTCAGCCTCAAGCATCGACTGTTTATTGCCATCCACAAATTCTGCATGACTTTCTGAGTTCCTCCAGCATTTTGTGTGTTGCTCAAAATTTCCGGCATCTGCAGAATATCTTACGCTCAACATTTCACATGCTCAATGATAATGAACCTGATTCTGAATTCTGATCCTATATAATATACTTATTGACCTCTATACCCTGGAAGGAGAATCTTTCTGTTCATAACCACAAGATGCTGCAGGTGCTAGAAATCCAGAGCAACACACACAAAATGCTGGAGGAACTCAGCAGATCAGGTAGCATCTATGGAAATGAATAAACAGGTGACATTTTGGAGCAAGAGCTTTCATCAGAAAAGGAAAGATGTCAGAATAAGAAAGTGGAGGAGGTGAAGGAGGACATGCTAGATGATACGTTAAGCCAGGTAGGCGGGGGGTAGGGGAGAGATGAAGTAAGAAGAAGGGGTAAAATGTGGAAAAACTAATGGGCTGAAGAAGGAGGAACCTAATAGGAAAGGAGACTGGACCATGGGGAGAAAGGAAGGGGGAGGAGCAGTAGGGAGAGGTGATAGCAGGTGAGGAGAAAATGTAAGAGGGGTCCTGAGTGGGGAAATGAAGAAGAGGGTAAAAACGGAAAAAAAACTAAAAATGGTGGCTTGTGAATGAATTCAGAATCCTGCTCTTGTCACCCAACAATTAGGTCACTGGGATAAGGGGAGAAAGTGAAAGGAGCAACTGCATAAGAGAGAAACAGCTGGTGAAATGCACAACGCCCAGCACAAAACACTGTTGAGTCAAAAGCTGACAACAATAAGGGAAAAAGTCACTTACAAATCTAATTGTATTATTCTTCAAAGCAAAATCTGACATAAATATCAGCGTATATATACACACACACACACACACATATACATATACATACATACACCTAAGAGTTATGCACAGTATTGTATATGGAGCAAACTGCTGGAGAAAATTATTGAAGCAGGGAGAAAGACAACATTTAAAAAACATTTGGATAAACACATGGTTAGGGAAAATTCAGAGGGATGTGAGGCAAATACAGAAAAATGGAACTATTTGAATAGATATCTTGGTTGGCATGGATGAGATGGACTGAGGGGCCATTTCTGTGCTGTGTTGTTCTACGGCTCTATGACTATGACTTTCAGCAAATGGTTCGGATTTGTTTGAAATTTCTGCTCTGCTTGGTAGAGGAGCTGACTGACTCGAAATGAATTGTTTAATTACTTCATTAAAGTAATGAGACATACCATACAAGATCAATTTTGTTTTTTTATCATGATTTTGAATCATTTGATGACTCAATCTCAAAGCCATGGTGGTTAGTTGAAATGAAATGAAACACAAATAGAATTTGAAACCACCAACATTTACCACAACTCACTCTGAACTGATTCTGCTACCCACACACGCACTTCTAGGAATCTGTCCAACTCACGTTCCAGTATTCCTTTTTGCTTGCTCAGTTTTTCTTCTTCTGCACAATGGTTGTGTGCCAGTTAGTCTTTGTTTATATATGATTTTTTTTTTTGTAAAATTCTGCTTTCTTTTTTCCTGTAAGTGACTGCAAGAAAATTAATCTCATGTTCATTGTGACGAGAGGTCTAGGTGAGGATGGTAGGGACCAAAGTGCTGGAATATCCAGGGTCTAGAATCAAGACACGATTTCAAGACTGAGATGAGAACAAGGTTCTTGACTGGATGCTAGAGGAAAGCTTGACGAGACTAGATGAGAATCCAAACGAAAACAGAAATCCCAAATACAATCACAGACTGAACCAAACTTGAGCTGACTATTGAGCACTGAATCTGTGTTCAGGTGCTCTTTGTCAAAGCATGGCCGCCAATTAGCAGAGCAAGCCCGAATCTTTAAAAGGGCCGAGCCAGCTATCCATTCTGCGGAGAATTGGAGCTGGCACAGTCAGGCGTGTATTGTAACAATGCCAACTGGTAACATGCACATACTTTGGTAATAAACTTGCTTTGAATTTTGTACCTCAGCTTTTGACAAGTAGCCCATCTTCACTGATTCTGTATCATAATTAACTACAACTCATGTCATCAGTATCATTTATTTGTTTATTATTTATTTGCATATTTTCTCTTCTTTTGTACATTGATTGTTAGTCAGTCCTTATGTATGATTTTCATCGGCTGTATTGTATTTCTTTGTTCTACAAGATGTCCACAAGACAATGAATCTCAAGCAGGTATACGGTGACATACTGAATACATATTTTCATAATAAATTTACTTTGATCTTTGAACAGTGAACCACCATCATGATATAAATGACCAGTGCAGACAAACTTCGATGCATGTTAGATCACCATATCATTTTTTAGCAAGTCCCCTTCTCGTGCTTCCTGGTGAGAATATAATGGTCTGTGACCTGAAAAGTGGGTAGGTTGGCCAGATAACATCTACAGGACAATCAAGAGTTCTTCATTAGAGCTGACAACCATGCAACTGTTTAGCTTCCTTTGGTTGTGTTTCATGTAGTTAACCTGTTCGAACATCATTTAATTTTTCCTGTCAGATACTCTCTATATCCGCAATATCCGCAGATATACAGTACTGACTAAGAGTCTTAGAAGCATATATATGCCTGGGTGCTTAAGTCTTTTACGCAGTATTGTATTGTTAACGTGGACAGTAGAGTGAGTTTGCAAATTTGGCAAGAGCATAGGATATGGGAATGTCGAGGGTGGAGTGCTGTTGGAGGGGTGTGGGACAGGTGACAGATGTGCCCGGGGTGCAGATACTCCCAGCCCTGAGACACCAGATAAGGTCAGTTGATTCCAGACAATTGGTGTATTGATCATTACAGAATGTCTCTTTGGTGCTTCCCGCTCCCTCACCTCAATTCCCCTACTATGCAAAAAACTATCCAGCCTTCTCTTATATATATTCACTGAGGTAGCCTCCACTGCTTCATTGGGCAGAGAATTCCACAAATTCAGCACTCTCTGGGAAAAGCAGTTCCCCCTCATCTCAATCCTAAATCTGCACCACTGAATCTTGAGGCTATGTCCCCTAGTTCTGGTCTCACTTACCAGTGGAAACCACTTTCCTGCCTCTATCTTATCTATCCCTTTCATAAATTTATATGTTTCTATAATATCTCCTCTCATATCATATAATATCTCCAGAGAGTTCAGGCCCACAAGTTTGCTCAACATGACCTGTTTAGTGATAACTAATGCATCGAGGTCATCACCTTCCATTGCATCCATAACGTCTCTCTTTGGCATGTTAGACGTGTCTTCCACTGTGAAGACCAACACAAATTAGTCATTCAAAGCCTCTGCCATTTCCTTATTATCCAATATCAATCCACCCTTCTCATCCTCCAAGGAATATACGTTCACTTTGGCCACCCTTTTCCACTTTATATAATTATTAAAATCTTTTACTATCCATTATACTTTGTGCAAGTTTATTTTCATAATCTAGCTTCCCTTTCTTTATTGCTTGCTTCATGGTTCTTTGTTGCTTTTTAAAGTTTTCTTCATCTTCCAGTTTCCCATTACTCTTGGCAACTTTGTACACGCGAGCTTTTAGTTTGATGCCTACTTTTATTTTCTTCATTATCCAAGGCTGGCTGTCATGCCCTTACTGCCCTTCCTTTTAACTGGAATATACTTTTGCTAAGCACTGTGAAAAATCTCTTTGTATGTCTTCCACTGTTCCTCAACTGTCCCACCATATAGCCCGTGTTCCCAGTCTATACTAGCCAAATCCTCCCTCATCCCCTTGTAGTCTCCATTGTTTAGGCAT
Organism: Hypanus sabinus; assembly: GCF_030144855.1. Lineage (NCBI taxonomy): Eukaryota > Metazoa > Chordata > Chondrichthyes > Myliobatiformes > Dasyatidae > Hypanus > Hypanus sabinus. The sequence goes on along the minus strand of NC_082712.1, from coordinate 20,844,041 downwards.
AATACACTCGTTTTGGATTGAGCTATTGCACCTTCCATTTGTATAAGAAACTCACCCATACTGTGATCGCTATTTCCAAGAGGATCCCTAACTACAAGATCACTAATTTGAACTCATTGCACAGGACCAGATCCAAGGTAGCACATTCTTTGTAGGTTCAGTAACATGCAGTTCAGGAAAGCTATCACAGATGTATTCTATGAAGTCCTCCTCAAGACTGCCTCAACCAACTTGATTCACCCAATCTATGTGCAAGTTAAAGTCCCCCATGATAACTGCTGTTCCATTCTTACATGTCTCAGATATTCCTCTGTTTATTGTCTGTGCACTGTACTATTATTATTTTGTGGCCTATAGACAACTCCCACCAGTGATTTTACTATTCCTATTTTCTACCCAGGTGGATTCAACATTCTGTTCCTTAGATCTTATATCGTCTCTCACTATTGACCTCATAGCGTCTTTAATTAAGAGTGCTACCCACCTTCCTTACCTTCATGCCTATCCTCCATTACCTGATATCCTTGGATATTTAATTCCCAATCATCTCCACCCTTCAACCATTTCTCTGTTATGGCCACTAAATCATACCCCTTTGTACTGATTTGTGCCACAAGTTCACTGACCTTCGAATACTACGGACATTCAGATAAAGTGCCCTTACACTCATTGTGCTTTTATAATCTTGTAATCTTTTTCCCTTTTTCACTTTTCTTCACTCCATTCTTACTTTTCTTTTTTATCTTTTGTTTTTACTTTATCCACACTTTTCTCTTCTTACTTCATACATACTTCTCCGATCTGTTGAACCCAGCCACCTATTTAGTTTAAAGCCCTATCCACAGCCCCAATTATGTGATTCGTGAGGATCCAGGTCCCATCACGGTTCAGGTGGAGCCCGAAACATTGGAATAGCTCCCTCCTTCCCCAATACTGGTGCCAACTTCCCATGAATTCAAACCCACTTCTCCCACACCAATACGCATTTAATTCTCCAGTCTTCTTGACCCTGTGCCAATTTGCAAGTGGCTCAGGTAGTGATCCTCAGGCTACCACCTTTTTGGTTCTGCTTTTTAATTTAGCCTGTAGCTGTTCAAATTCCCTCAGCAGAACCTCTTTCCTCATTCTACCAATGTCATTGGTACCACGACAACTAGATCTCTCCCCTCCCACTGCAAGTTCCTCTGCAGGTCAGATATGATGTCCTGAGCCTGGCACCAGGCAGGCAACACAGCCTTCGGGACGCTCTATCCTCACGACAGACAAATCTGCCTATTCCCCTGACTATACTAACCACAATTGCCACTACATTTCTCTTCTCTAGAATGGCTCGCTGAACTACAGTGCCACATCCTTCCTGCAGCCCACACTCTCATCCACCCAGGGAGCAAGAAGCTCAGACCTACTGGAGAAGCCCAAGGGATGAGGGTCCTCCAGCACCATCTCTTGGATCTCACTACCCACCTCACTCGCAGTCACCCCACTTGACCACAGACCGAATCTGAGGCAGCTGATCTAATGGGTGTGACTCCCTCCTGAAATAGAGAATCCAAGTAACTCTCCCCCTCCCTGATGTGCCGCAGTGTTTGGATCTCAGATTCCAGGTCATCAGCTTTGAACCCGAGTTCCTCGAGCAGCCAACACTTGCTGCCGATGTGGCCACCAGGAACCACAATGGGGTCCACCAGCTCCCGCATCATGCAGCTGCAGCGATCAAATTTATTTATAATATACTTCTTACAGTAATTCATAGCTTCCCTATTATGTAATCAGTGTACTACTGTTGCAAAGCCACGAATTTCACAGCACATGCCAGTGATGTTAAATCTGATTCTGAATGTGCTGTTGGCTCTTATTGCTGTTCGTAATAGATTCGCCCCTCTGTTCAAAGCTACATTGACAGAGCAGCTCAGGTGGTTGTGGATATAGATAAGCATATCACAGAAAACAGCCTCCCATCCACGGACTCTCTCTGTACTGCTCACTACCTCAGTAAAGAGGCCAGCATGATCAAAGACCTCACCCACCCCAGACGTGTTCTCTTCTTTTCTCTCCCGTTAGGGAAAAGCCTAAAAGCATGTACGAACAGGCTCAAAGGCAGGAGCAACTCTGTTGTAATAAGCCATCTAAATAGCTCTCTTGTTTGACAAGGTGGCCTTTTAATTTCACAATCAACCTTTATGGCCTTGCATCTTATCATTTGTCTGCTCTGCATGTTGTGTATTTAATATTTCAGTGTATTGTGTATTTAATATTTACACATGAGTAATGCTGTAAATACTGTATATTGTTTGATTAAACATTTATTTGTTTAACTAATACATTCCAGATTGAATGTAAAGGTACGTGAATGGTATACAGCATTACACTACCACATCATAAGTAAAGAAACAAAGTGCACACATTCACCTGGTTTCCCCGTGTTTTTCTTTCAATTAGTTTTATGTTTTAGAATTAAAACTGCAACAGAGATGATGAGGAAATTTTAAATGAACCCGACGACTACCTACCTGGTGTAGAACAGCGAGACGTTCAAGTTCGGATTTGAAACAACATCTCCTCGACAATCTCCATCAGCACAGGTGGCAGGATATGGCGATTTGCTTAGCCCCCTGCTCTGCTGGCTTTATACTTATGACTGTGAGGCCAAGCACAGCTCCATTGCCAGCCTGGTATGGGAACACCAATGCCCTTGAAAAATCCTACTATAAGTAATGGATACAGCCCAGTCCCTCACGGGTAAAGTCCTCACCACCATTGAGCACATATACATGAAGCATTGTCTCAGGGAAGCAGCATCCATTGTCAGGGACACCTACCAACCAGGTGAGGCCATACTCTCCTCTTGCTGCTATCATCAGGAAAAAAGGTTCTGGGGCTTTACAACTCACACTACCAGGTTCAGGAACAGTTATTACCCCTCAACCATCAGGCTCTTGAAACAAAGGGCTTAACTTCACTCAACTGGACATACCCCATCACTGAATTGCTTCTACGAACCTATCAACTCACTTTCAAGGACTCTTCATCTCATGTTCTTGATGTTTATTGTCTATATATTTATTATTCCTTGCTTTTTCTATTTGCACAGTTTGTTGTCTTTTGCACACTGGTTGAATCCCAAAGTTGGTGCAGTCTTTCATTGATTCTATTATGATTATTATTCTATTCTATTGATTTATTGAATATGCCCACAAGAAAATGAATCTCAGAGACGTATATGGTGACATAGATAGATAGATAGGTGCACTAAGATAGATACATTTACTTTGAAATTTGAACTTTTGAACTTTGAGTTTTAAAAAAATCTCAGCACTTCTTTTCTTCACAAGAGGAGAAAGACGTTCGAGTTTAAAAGAGAAGAAAAAGGATGAATTCATAGGTTCATAAATAATTCTGGGTATTTATAATAATCATAAATTTTAAAGGAACAGAACTAGCTGGTTACACTGGAAAGATTGATGTGCACGATTGCACAACAGATATCTGGATTTTACATACTGAGTGAATTGAGCGGTATAATAAGGCACAAGGAATAGTCAATGAAAAGTGAGTTTTGCTGAATGCATTGTGTTTAAAGACATTGAGATTGCTTAGAAGTTGAACTGCTCCAACTAAACCAGCCAAAATTAGCTTTGCTGATATCGTGAATGTAATGCAGGAATATTGAGAACTGAAACCATTGCAGAACACTTTATGTTTCATAAGCAGAATCAAAAGGAAGGGGATTCCATTTCAGCATGTGACCGAATTTAAAAAAAAAACTGAGCATTGTCAGTTTAGTGAAGGGTTTAATGGGGCACTAAAAGATTGTTTAGTTTGTGGAATCTTTCGAGAAAGCATTCAAAAATGGCTCCTATCTGAAAGACAACTCACATTTAAAAAAGCAGTTGAAATTGCTGTATTGACTGAACCAGCAGGGAGGGACGCAGATGAATTGGAGTCAGGAATGAAAGTGACCATGAACAAAATGGAAACATCTAAACTGAAACCTTCCCGGCCAAACAAATTTTGCTACCGCTGTGGCAGGGGCTCATATTCACAGGACCAATGCAGATTTAAAGGTAAAATTTGCAGAAAGTGTAACACAGTAGGATACATACAAAGACCATGTCAGACAGACAAAAATAAATGGACTGTACAGGGAAGAGACAGTGATAAAAAGAGAAGTTATAGTTTCAAAAAACAGCACTAATTTGCATGCTGTTGATGAAAAAAAATCTGATAATGATGAGAATGACACTGTTTGAGATTGCCAGGTATAATGTTGTGGCCATCACTGAATTTTGGCTGAAGGATGATTGGAGTTAGAAGCTGAATCTCCAAGGTTACACGTTGTATCGGAGGGATAGGAAGGTAGGCAGAGGGGGTGGTGTTGCTCTACTGGTAAAAAATGGCATCAAATCAGTAGAAAGATGTGACATAGGATTGGAAGATGTTGAATCTTGTGGGTTGAGTTAAGAAACTACAAGGATAAAAGGACCCTGATGGCAGTTATATACAGGCTGTGTTTCAGTGGAGTGAGGGAAACCACAACAGTATGAGAAAAGAGTTGGCCAAAGTAAATTGGAAGGAGCTGCTGGCAGGGATGTCAGCAGAGCACCAAATGGCATGAGTTTCTGAGGAAAATGGGGAAGGTGTAGGACATGAGTATTCCAAAAATGACAATATACTCAAATGGTAAAATATTACAACCGCGGCTGACAAGGGAAGACAAAGCTAATGTAAAAGCAAAGGGAACACATACAACAAAGCAAAAATTAGTGGGAAGATAGAGGATTGGGAAGTTTTTAAAAACCTACAGAAAGGAACTAAAAAGAACCATTAGAAGGGAAAAGATGAAATATGAAAGCAAGCTAGCAAAAAATATCAAAGTGGATAGTAAAAGCTTTTTCAAGTATGCAAAAATAAAATAGAGATGAGGGTGGGTATAGGACCACTAGAAATTAAGGCAGGAGAATTAATAATGGGGAACAAGAAGATGGCAAATGAATTAAATGAGTATTTTGCATCAGTCTGCACCGTGGAAGACACTAGCAGTGTGCCAGATGTTGTAGTGTGTGAAGGAAGAGAAATGGTTACAGTTACTGTTACAAGGGAGAGGGCGCTAAAAAAGCTGAAAGACCTTAAGGTACATTAGTCACCCAGACCAAATTAATTGCACCCCAGGTTCCTGAAAGAAATAGTGTTAGAGATTGGGGTGGCATTAGCAATGATCTTTCAAAAATCATCGCAAATATCACTCCACTCTTTAAGAAAAGAGGAAAGCAACAGAAAGGAAATTACAGACCGATTAGCCTGACCTCAGTGTTTGGGATGATGTTAGAGTCAATTGTTAAGGATAAGGTGATGGAGTACTTGGTGACACAGGACAAGATAGGATAAAGTCAGCATGGTTTCCTTCAGGGGAAATTCTGCCTGATGAACCTGTTGGAAATCTTTGAGGAGATTATAAGTAGTAAAGATAAAGGTGATGCAGTGGATGTTGTATATTTGGACGTTCAGAAGGCCTTTGACAAGGTGCCACACATGAGGCTGCTTACCAAGTTAAGAGCAGGAACTTTACTATCATGGTAACTAGGTAATTTCTAAGGTAAGGACATGTTCAGCACAGCTTTGTGGGCCGAAGTGCCAGTATTGTGCTGTAGGTTTTCTATGTTTCTATGGTTAGACCATTGACTAATTGGAAGAAAGCAGTGAGTGGGAATAAAAGGATCCTTGTCTGCCAGTGACTTGTGGTATTCCATGGGGGGGTTAGTGTTGGGACCATTTCTTTTTATGCTGTATGACTTTGTTGCCAAGTTTGCAGATGATACAAAGATTGGTGGAAGGGCAGGTAGTTTTGAAGAAACAGGTAAGATGCAAAGGACTTAGACAGATTAGGAGAATGCGTAAGAAAGTGACAAATGAAATATAATGTTGGAAAATGCATGGTCATGCACTTTGGTAGTAGAAATAAATGTGTAGACAATTTTCTAAATGGGGAGAAAATCCAAAAATCTGAGATGCAAAGGGTCTTGGGAATCCTCGTGTAGAACATCCTAAAGGCTAACTTGCAGGTTGAGTCAGTGGTGAGAAAGGCAAATGTCTAATATACAAGGGCAGGGATGTAATGCTGAGGTTTTATAAGGTGTTGGCGGGGTCTCACCTTGAGTATTGTGAACAGTTTTAGGCTCCTCATCTTAAAAAAAAGAGTTGCTGGCATTGGAGAGGGTCCAGAGGTTCACAAGGATGGTTCCAGGAATGAAAGGGTTATCATACGAGGAAAATTTGATGGCTCTGGATCTGTATTCACTGGAATTCAGAAGGATGAGGGGGATCTCATTGAAACCTTTCGCATGTTGAAAGGCCTAGGCATAGTAGATGTGGAAAGGATGTTTCCCATGGTGTGAAAATCTAGGACAAGTGGACACAGCCTCAGGATCGAAGGACATCCATTCAAAACAGAGATGTTGAGAAATTTCTTTAGCCAGAGAGTGGTGTATTTGTGGAATTTGTTGCCACATGCAGTTGTGGAGGCCAGTTTGCTGGGTGTATTTAAGTCAGAGATTGATAGGTTCTTGATTGGACATGGCATCAAAGGTTATGGGGAGAAGGCCAGGAAATGGAGTTGAAGAGAAGAAAGAAAAGGATCAGCCATGATTAAATGACAGAGCAGACTCAATGGGCCAAATGACGTAATTCTGCTCCTACACCTTATGGACACAAGATTGACTAGCCTTGAGATTCACAATGTGAAAACTAACAATAAACGAGCAACGTGGCTTACACAAGGAGTGAATAGCAAATTAATTACAATGTACAGTAGTTAGACACTGGCTCAGCTGTTTCAATCATTTCACAAAATGAGTTTGGACAGCATTTCAAAGATACGGAACTGAAGCCTATAGATATTCAAGTAAGAAATTACACTGGAGAAAAGATAACTTTTGTGGGAATGACATTTGTAACAGTAAAATACAACAAACAACAAGCCACTTTGGGTTTGTATATTGTAAATACAGGTAAGCCAGCATTGTAGGAATGTGATTGGTTGAGACAACTAAAACTTGATTGGCGATCCATCTACCATTTTAATGCCACATCCCCCGCAATAAAGTCAACTGTAAGAGAATTAAGAAAGGTTATGGATAATGCCACAGCTGTGTTCAGCTTTGGAAAACATAATCATATCAAGGGTAAAATAGTGTTAAATAAGAATGCCACACCCAAATTTTACAAAGCCCATCCAGTTCCTTATACCATCCATGACAAGCACTTCAGCAAAGTGGACTTAGCTAGTCATTACATGCTATTATAGAAATAGAAATTATAGAAATCTACAGCACATGACAGGCCCTTCAGCCCACAATGTTGTGCCGACCATGTAACCTACATATTCTGCATTCCATTATTGGTTTACTTTGTACTTCCTCAATCTGAGATCCATATGAATGGTAAGCAAGACGAGCTTTCCACTGTAATTTGGTGCATGTGACAATAATAAGCCAATTTCATTTCTATCCACCTGCGTGTGATCCTGATGTTCTCCTTGTGGTCTGCATCTTGTCCCCGTCAACAAATATCCTTCTCTGGATTCTCCAGTTTCCTCCGATGTCCCATGCTAGATTGAATGGTTGCTATAAATTGCCCATAATGTGGCAAACTGGTAATTGGAAATTGATTTATTACAGTGGAAAGTTAGTTTCACATGACATCCAAGCAGATATTTCATACATAAATACATGGGGGCAAAGGCAATAACAGAATGGAGAATATACTGTAGTGTTACAGTTCAGAGAAAATGCAGTGCATATAGTTAAATAAGACTATAAGAAATAGGAGCAGAATTAGGCCATTTGGCCCATTGAGTCTGCTCCACTATTCAATCGTTGCTGATTTATTTTCCTCTCACAATCCCATTCTCCTGCCTTCTCTCCATAACACTTGATGCCGTTACTAACTAAGTACCTATCAACTCCACGTTAACCTTACCCAATGACTTGGCTTCCACATCTGTATGTAGAAATGAATTCCACAAATTCATCACCTTCTAACTGAAGAAATTCCTCCTCAGATACAAAGGTTATGACAAGGTAAACTGATAAATCAGGATCTCTTTGTTGCACAAGAGGTCAATTCACCAGTCTTTAACAATTTGTCCTTGAGCTTCGAGGTACTTGATCTTGAGCTTTTGTACCTTCTCCCCATTGGAAAGGAGGAGAAGAGGGAATGACCAGGATTGGATGGGTCTGTGATGATATTGGCTGCTTTCCCAGAGCAGCAGAAAGCAAAGACTGAGTCTATAGCTGGTTTTTGTGATAGACTGAGCTGTGTCCAAAACTTTCTGCAACTTCTTGCAGTCTTGGACAGAGCAATTCCCATACCAACCCGTGATGTTTCTATATTCTGTAATTTCTATGGTGCATCTGAAAAGATTGGTGAGATTCAACAGGGCCATGCCAAATTTCCTTAGCCATTGAAGGAAGTGGAGGCACCGGTACACTTTCTTGGTTGTAATGTCATTGTGACTTAAAGCTCTCAACCATGTCCACATGGGCACTATAGATACTGATGGGATGTGTGAGAGACTGGATTAGGGGAATGGGACCGAGAGCCAGTGGATTCTCAATGGCCTGAATGGCCACCTAATTATAAGGAAGTATGAGATATTACAATATGAGTTAAATTCTGGCAATTTGTGCCAGCCTTGCCAGTCCTGCTTACAACCTGCAAACAACAGAAAAGCTCTGTTATTATAAAAAGCTTTGAAATTATATTCATAAACACAAGAAATTCTACAAATGCTGAAAATAGAAAACAACACACATAAAATGCTGGAGGAACTCAGCAGGTCAGGCAGCATCTATGGAAATGAATAAACAGTCAGCATTTTGAGCCAAGAACGTCCCTCAGGACTGGGAAGGAAGGGGGAAGACGTCACAATAACAGGTGGGAGGAGAGGGGAAGGTGAATAGCTAAAAGGTGATAGGTGATAGATGGGTAGAAAATGTAAAGGGCTACAGAAGGAAGGAATCTGATATGAAAAAAATGGTGGCAGAGATGGTTCCAGGAAGGATACATGGTCGTGGTAACGAAGCTTGGTTCATACATGGTCAAAGAGTCGGAGGGCAGCCCAGATCACAGAGGGGGGGCAGTGAGAGAGGGTCTTATCGAAGAGAAGATTTATCCTGATTGAGGAGTTTGATATTTTTGTGTGCACATTTATTTCCATAAGTTCAGTAACAGGAGAGAGCTGCTGAAGCTTTATTAGCGAGACACAAGGAGAAAAGGTTCCTATTTGATACGATCTCATGGTGTAACAAAGCAATTCACAGGCGCTAAGGTACTCTTGTAGTCTCGCACCAGAGGACACTGGGAGCTAAAGTTCATTTTCTTTTTCAGTGCTGTCAATTGAGAAACTAATGTTCAGGCAACCAATGAAAAATTTCCTGTTACAGGAGCATTTTATAAGTCAGCCATTACTTATTTAATTCTACTTTTTACTTAGCACGGTAACAGGCCTTTCCAGTTCCAAAAGCTCATGCTGCCCAATTATACCCATGTGATCAATTAGCCTACATCTATATCTTTATATACCCTATATCTTTGGAATGTGGGAGGAATTCAAAGTAGCTAGAGGTGAGCCATGTGGTCATGGGGAGAACATATAAGCTCCTTACATACAGCCGTGGGAACTGAACCTGGGTCACCGGTGCTGTAAAGCAAGGCACACTTACTCACATGGAGTTGCCCCCTGCACACCCACCCAGTTTTTCCATTCACTTCCCTGGAGTGAGAGTTGAACCTACAATTGTATGACTCAGAACCAAGACTACTAACAGCCATAACACAGCCAGCACTGTAAATACAATGGACACTTTGTCTGCAAAACCCCAAATCAATACAAAGAATATTAAATCAAGATGGATGAAATGAATCAAGGCATTGATCTCCCATGCTGTAATTGAACAGAATATGTTTGTGGGGCTCAGAGGCTTATTTCTAATTCACATTGCTATTTTTCTCATGTTTCTCTATTCCAAGTAACTGAAATATATTCAATATGAGATCACAGCTGAACTGTAGAACAGTAGTAAAGATGTTTTATTTGGTTCATACCTCCTCCATATATTTCAAATTTACATGTATATCTTCCATAGTTCAAACATTTTCTAACAGGTATTTACAAAAGCATTATTGGAAGTGATGCAACTAAGGATTTATCTCTGATTGTCTGCTTAGTTTTCAATAAGGTCTCATCTTAGCACAGTCATTCTTCTCTCTTTCTTCACTACCTTGTATAACATATGAATGATTTATATCTGTACCTGCATACCTGTGATGTTCAAAGTTCAAAGTACATTTATTATCAAAATATTAGCAAGAGAAAATCTGCAGGTGCTGGAAATCCAAAGCAACACACAGAAAATGCTGAAGGAACTCAGCAGGTCAGTCAGCATCTATGGAAAAGAGTAGAGGCGATGTTTCAGGCCGAGACCCTCCAGCAGGACTAGAGAAAAAGAGAGATGAGGAGTCAGTATTAGAAGGTGGGGGAAGCGAGGAAGAAACACAAGGTGATATGTGAAACTGGGAGGGGCAAGGGGTGAAGTAAAGAGTTGGGAAGCTGATTGGTGAAAGAGATACACGGCTGGAGAAGGGAGAATCTGATAGGAGAGGACAGAAGGCCATGTAAGAAAGATTAAGGGGAAGAGTACCAGAGGGAGGTGATGAGCAGGCAAGGAGATAAGGTGAGGGGGCAAAGGGAAATGGTGAATAAAGAAGGGGGGAATACTAGAAGTTTGAGAAATCAATGTTCATGCCATCGGGCTGGAGGAATATAAAGAATATATTCCATCATCAACTCTGCCCCCAACCGCATCTCTTTCATTTCGCACCCATCTGCCCTCACCTGATCTTTCCGCCATCCCACCAGGGATAGGGTTCCTCTTTTCCGCCACCCCACCAGCCTCCGCATCCAGCACATAATTCTCCGTAACTTCCTTCCCCCCCCCCCCCCCACCACCACTTTCTGCGTTCTGTATGGAATACTCCTTATGCGATTCCCTTCACCATTCATCCCTCCCCACTGATCTCCCTCCTGGCACTTATCCTTGCAAGCGGAACAAGTGCTACACCTGCCCCTGCACCTCCTCGTCTCAGGGCAGTGCTTCCGGGTGAGGTGACACTTCACCTGTGAGTTTGTTGGGGTTATCTGTTGTATGTAGGCCTCCTGTATATCAGTGAGGCCCAATGTACATTGGGAGACTGCTTTGCTGAGCACTGCAACCTTCTCTCCAGAAAATTGTTGAGAAATCAATGGACACCAATTTTAATCCCACTTCCCGTTCCCATTCTGACATTCCTGGTCAGGTGTCAGATCTCTCAGTGGGAGAGGATTTTGGAGGCAATCAGAATTCTACCTCCTTCACCATGGCACTGGAGAGGGATAGGAACAGACAATTTGGAAACACATTTAATTGCGGTAGGGGGAAATATGATGCTATTAGGCAGAAACTTGGTAACATTAATTGGGAGCAGATGTTCTCATGGAAATGCACAGCAAAAATGTGGCAATTTGCATGGCATTCTGCACAGGTATGTTCCACTGAGGCAGTGAAAGGATGGGAGAGTTAAAGAACCATGGTGTAGAAAGGATGTAGAAAATCTAGTTAAGAAGAAAAGATAAGCTTACTAAAGGTTCAAGAAACTAGGTACTGTTAGAGCTCTAGAAAATTACAAGGGTGCCAGGAAAAAGCTCAAGAATGAAACTAGGAGAGCCAGAAGGGGCCATGAGAAGGTTTTGGTGAGCAGGCTTAAGGACAACCCCAAGATGTACTACAAGTGCGTTAAGAGCAAGAGGATGAGCTGTGTGAGAATAGGAAAAATCAGGAGCAAGAGTGAAAACATGTGCGTGGAGTCAGAGGAGGTAGCAGGGGTATTTAATGAATACTTTGCTTCAGTATTCACCAGGGAAAAGGACTTTTGTGGGGATGACTTACAGCTGATTGAAATGCTTGAGCATATAGACATTAAGAAAGAGGATGTGCTGGAACTTTTTGAAAGGTTTTAAGTTAGATAAGTTGCTGGGACTGAATGAGATATACTCCAGGCTACTGTGGGAAGCGAGGGAGGAGAGTGCTGACACACTGGTGATGATCTTTGCACCATCAATAGGGATGGGAGAAGTTTGCAAATTTGGAAGGTTGCAAATGTTCCCTTGTTCAGGAAAGGGGGTACAGCTAACCCAGGAAATTATAGACCAGTATGCCTTACTTCAGTGGTGGGCAAGTTGTTGGCGAAGATCCTGCGAGGCAGGATTTATGAGCATTTGGAGAGACATAATCTGATTAGCGATAGTCAGCATGGCTTTGTTAAGAGCAGGTCGTGCCTTACGAACCTGAATGAATTCTTGGAGGATGAAATAAAGCACATCGATGAAGGTAGAGCGGTGGATGTAGTGTATATGGATTTCAGTAAGGCGTTTGATAAGGTTCCCCATGTGAGGCTCACTCAAAATGTATTGAGGCATTGGATCCAAGGAGACCTTGTTTTGGGGATCCAGAATTGGCTTGACCACAGAAGGCAAAGAGTGGTGTAGAAGGTTCATATTCTGCATGGAGGACAGTGACCAATGGAGTTCTGCAGGGATCTGTTCTGGGACTCCCCCTCTTTGTGATTTTTATAAATGACCTGGATGAGGAAGTAGAATGGTGGGTTAGTAAGTTTTCTGATAACACAAAGGTTGGGGGTGTTAATGTTCATGGCAAAACTCTTGACAGTGTGGAGAATCAGAGGGATCGGGGTCTGTGTCCATAGGTCACTCAAAGCAGATGCGCAGGTTGACAGCATTGTTAAGAAGATATATAGTGTGTTGGCCTTCTTCAACCATGGGACTGAGTTCAAGAACCATAAGGTAATGTTACAGCTATATAAGACCTTAGTTAGATCTCATTTGGAATACTGTGTTCAGTTCTGGTCACCTCATTGCAGGAAGGATGTGGATACTGTAGAGAGAGTGCAGAGGAGATTTACAAGAATGCTGCCTGAATTGAAAAGCATGCCTTATGAGAATGATTTAGTGAACTTGGCCTTTTCTCCTTGGAGCAATGGAGGATAAGAGGTGACCTGATAGAGGTGTATAAGATGATGAGAGGTATTGATCATGTGGATACCAGAGGCTTTTTCCGGGGGCTGAAATGGCTATCAAGAGGAGGCATAGCTTTAAGGTGCTTGTAGATAACAAGATGTCAGAGGTAAGGTTTTCACACAGAGAGAACTAGGTGCATGGAATGCACTGCCTGTGAAGGTGGTAGAGGTGGATACAGTAGGGTCTTTTAAGAGACTCTTAGATAGGTACATGGAGCATAGAAAAATAGAGGGCTATGAGATAGGGAAATTCTAGGCAGTTTCTAGAGCAGTTGGCACAACGTTGTGGCCGAAGGGCCTGTAATGTGCTGTAGATTTCCGTGTCTATGTTCCTCCTTGGTTTTCTCTACCTTCACGATAAGGCCACACTCAGGTTAGAGGAGCAATACCTTACATTCGCAGCAACACACACAAAATGCTGGAGAAACTCAGCAGGCCAGACAGCATCTATGGAAAAAATAGTATAGTCAGTATTTCAGGCCAAGACCCTTAATTATCTAAATAACTCTCTTACTAATTTCTCCTTTGGCTCCTCCTACTTCCTTCAAACACAAGGTGTAGCCTTGGGCACCCACATACAGTAGGTATCAGCTATGCCTGCCTTTTTGTCAGCTACGTGGAACGGTCTAAGTTCCAAGCCTACACTGGTGTCCGTCCCTCACTTTTCAGGAAGGGTCTCGCCCCGAAATGTTGATTCCATAAATGCTGCCTGGCCTGCTGTGCTCCTCCAGCATTGTGTGTGTGTTGCTTGGATTTCCAGCATCTGCAGATATTCTCTTATTTGTGACCTTATATTCTGTCTGAGTTGCTTCCAGCCTGATGGCATGAACATTGATTTCTCGAACTTCCGGTGATGGATAACCCTCCCCTTCTCTATTCCCAATCCCCTCTTCCCTCTCTCACCTTTATCTCCTTGCCTGCCAATCACCTCCCTCTGGTGCTCCTCCCCCTTTTTCTTTCTTCCATGGCCTCTGTCCCATTCCTATTAGATTCCCGCTTTTCCAGCCCTGCACCTCTTTCACCAATCAACTTCCCAGCTCTTTACTTCACCCCTCCCCCTCCCAGTTCCACCCATCACTTTGTGTTTCTTCCTTCCCTCTCCCACCTTCTAACTCTGACTGCAGTCCTGCTAAAGGGTCTCAGCCTGAAATGTCGACTGTACTCTTCCACAGATGCTGCCTGGCCTGCTGAGCTCCTCCAGCATTTTGTGTGCACTGCTATTATCAAAGTATGTATAAATTATACAAACTTGAGAATTGTCTCCTTACAGGCAGCTGTAGAACAAAGAAACTCAAAAGAACCCATGTAAAAAAGATGGTCAAAAATCCAATGTGCAGAGAGAAGAAAGGAACAATCATGTGAACAATAAAAGCAAGCAAATATCGTTCTGAACTGCAGTCCGCAGACAGTCCGTCTGCAGACACTTGCCTTGGGCCCCAACACCGTGACCTTTTCAATCTGGACCGGTGCTTAAATTGTCATCCAAACCTCGGGTTCTGTCGCTTCGATGAACTTCGGGACCTGCACCCCGCGGCCTCAATGCGGCCTGTACCTGACCTTTCCAACTCAGGCCAGCGCTTAAATCGATTGAACCTCGGGACTTTCCTCACTTCCAGTAACGCGCCTGCTGGTTCGCCTTGCCTTGGTGCTGCCACATGAAATTGCCTCCAAATCCAAAGGGAAGTTATAGGCTATTTGTGGTGACCAGTTGCCAGAAAAGGTGTGATTAGCAAAGCATTACATTTTTTTTCTTTGTTTCATTGGCCTCCAACAAGCAGTTATTCAGCGCCATCTTAAACCGGAATGATGCATCTACAAGTATGTTTTCCATTGCACCTCAACATCTCTGTACAAATGACAATAAATTTGACTTAATTTGTAATGTTGTTTACTGACAAAAGATACCTTGGATTTCAGTGTCATTCAAGTCAGTGTTTGAATATCATTTTAGGAGCTGTAGACCTGCAGTCCAAGAGCCCTCCGTACAGCAATGGAGGAGTCATAGTCACAGAGCACCACAGCACAGAAACAGGCCCTTCATCCCATCTAGTCCATGCTGAACTATTGTTCTGCCTGGTTCCATTAACCTGCAGCTGGACAATAGCCCGCCATACCTCTGCTGACCATGTACTTGCCCAAACTTCTCTTGAATGTTGAACTCGAACTTGAATCCATCATGTCCACTGGCAGTTTGTCCCACACCCTGGCCACCCTCTGTTGAAGAAGTTTCCCTGCAAGTATTTCACCTTTCGCCCTTAACGTATGACCCCTTGTGCTAGTCTCACCCAAACTCCCACCCAGTCCAACGCAGTTACAAAGAACACAAAGAGTGCTACTGATTTATACCACAACTAAAAGTTAATTGTTGATAAAGGCGTTTAAAGATCTGGTGTTATAATGGAGTTAGCCATTTTTCAAGTGTCTTGAACATAATTCCATTCTCTTGTTTCTGTTGCTGAAAGTTTGGGAATCCTATTCCCGACGCAGGATTCATTCCTTTCTGCTTACAGTTGCTGCTTGACCCACTGGCTGCCCCACACAGTTTGTTCCTGTGGGAAGAAATCGCTAATATTTTGAAGCTTATTTTTAACACTTGTTAACAGTACTGCCATCCTAACTGCCAGATTTACAATTTTTCCAGCATTACTAATAGTGTTAATACTTTGAAAAGTGTTTCGGCATATTCATTCTTCTTGGAAAGAACTGCTTCCTTCACCCTCCCAAGCATTTAGATTAAAATGTGAAAATAAGAGGAGGAAGTGAGAACTATCAAATTTGTTTTCCAGTGGTTAAGTAGCACCTGGCTACCAGAAATCATGAAGGGTTTTTATTAGCCTGAGCACTAGCACAGCCTGCTGCTGTTCACGACCGTGTCACAGTATTCAGCTCAAACGTGACGTCAGGCTTTCAGGCGGCACAACGGCCACGTCAACAACGATGACGAGACTGAGCGCAGAGAGGGAGTGGACCGGCTGGTCGACTTGTGTGAGAAGAACAACCTAAGCTTGAATGTGAAGAAGATCAAGGAAATCATTGTGGACTTCAGGAAAATGCAAATGAACCATCCCCCTCTGTGAATGCATGGCTACTCCGTAGACAGAGTTACCATAAGTGCACCAAATTCCTGGGAGTCCACGTCACAGATTACCTCACCTGGTCCCTTAATATCACCTCCCCAAATAAGAAGGCACAGCAGTCCCTCCACTTCCTAAGAAGATTGAGGCAAGCAAGGCTCCCCACCCCCCACCATCTTAACTGTATTTTACAGGAGCACCATTGACAGCATCCTGACAAGTTGTAGCTCCATCTGGTGTGGAATCAGCCAAACATCAGACCTGAAGACCCACAAAGGCTGGTGAGAACAGCTGAGAGGATCATAGGGGTTTCCTTATCATCCACATTTATCAGGAGCGCTGTGTACGCAGATCCCACCCGACCATCCGGCGTCCTCTTTGATTTTCTACCATCAGGCAGGAGACTCTGATTCATAAAACAAGAATGGTCAGGGTGAGAAACAAGGCCTTCACTCAAGCCAGTAGGCTTCTGAACTCCCAGCCACATCGTATTGAAGTGTCACTGGTTAATCTGTTCCAAACCTTACAATATCAGATTTATGTGCTTTAGTTTGTTATTTTTGTGTGACTCATCTTTAGATTTTATCTTACCTTCACAAGTTAGCCTGTGTTATGTGTACTACTGTGCTTCACACCCTGGTTTTGAGAAATATCTCGTTTCCATGGGCATGATATGATTATATAGTGTATATACATGTATATGGTTAAATGATAATAAACTTGACTTGTTTATATTCAAGCATATAGTAGCAGAATTTGACTAATAAGTCCCTTAAATCACTTATTATGATCCGGAATGTAATCTCTGCTTCACAGTAACCAACTTCCCAGGAGAACGTTACTGGCGAGTTCCTTCAAGGGTCTGTTTTTGGGCCTCTTGTGATTTATAAGCATTTGGGATGGTGCCATAGAGTCACAGAGTAACGTACCACAAATAGACCTAATGTCCAGCTTGTTCATGCCAAACATTGTGTCCACCAAGCCTGTCCCATTTGATTAAGTTTGGTCCATCTCCCTCTGAACCTTTCCTATCCACGTATCAGTCCAAATTTCTTTTTAATGTCATTACATTCCCTGCCTCAACCACTCTGTCCAGCGGCTCATTCCATTTACACACCACCCACTTAGGACCTTACTTCCTAAGACCTTTTCAAATATTTTCCCTCTCATCTTGGGCCTATGCCCTCTAGTTTTTCATTCCCTTTCCCAAGAAAATGACTATTTGTGTTCAGTTTATCCATGCTCATTGTTTTTATAACCCTCCATAAGGTCACCCCTCAATCTCCTAATCTCCTGTGTATAATGTCCCAACCTATCCAATCTCCCCCTATAACTCAAGCCTTCAAGTCCTGGAAAAGTTATTTGAACTTGTAAATTTTCTTTGTAATTTTTCCAGCTTACGGATGTCCTTCCTATAACAGGAAAGCATAAGATTGGATAAGATTAACAAGAATTGATGAGAACATAAGGAATTGGACAGACTCCAGTGCTACAGGCGGTCTGAGAGTAATTGGGACTTCAGCAGATATGTAGTTAGAACAGCTCTAAATAAATCAAATAAAGTAATTCCATGTGGGGAAAAGTAGTCTAGGGTGTTACACAGACAAGATGCTGGGGGAACTCAGCAGGCCAGGCAGTATCTGTGGAAAAGAGTGAACAGTTGATGCTTTGGGGCAAGACCCTTATCAGGACTGAAGAAAAAGATAAGGTTAGCGTGAGAAGGTGAGGGGAGGAGAGGGAGAAATACAAGGTGATAGGTGAAACTAGGAGAGGGGAGGGGTGAAGTAAAGAGCTGGGAAGTTGATTGATGAAAAAGATAAGTGGGAGTCTGATCAGAGAGGATAGAAAGCCATGGAAGAAGGGGCAGGGGGAAGAACACCAGAGGGAGACGATGGGAAGGTAAGGAGATAAGGAGAGAGAGAGAGAAATGGAAGTGGAGAATAGAGAAGGGGGGGCATTACCGGAAGTTTGAGAAATCGATGTTCATGCCATCAGGTTGGAGGCTGAATACAAAGCATTACTCCTCCAACCTGAGTGTAGCCTCATTGCAGCAGTAGAGGAAGCCATGGATTGACATGTCGGAATGGGAATGGGAAGTAGAATTAAATTGAGAGGCCACTGGGAGATCATGAGTGGGTCTCCCAATCTACATCAGATCTCATTGATATACAGGAGGCAACACCAAAAGCACCAACCACAGTAGATGACCCCAACAGACTCACAAGTGAAGTGTCATCTCACCCGGAAGGACTGTTTGGGGCTCTGAATGGTTATGAGGGAGCATAATTAAAACAGGTTAACAAATGGATACAAAATAGGTAATTCATGTTCTGAATTTGCATAATGCACTCTTGACCATAGGAAGTCCAAGTTATTGAACAGATCTTTTGTACAATAAGATAGACTCTGAACCTCACAGTCTATCTCATCACAGCCCTACACCTTTTTGTCTGCACTTTTTCTGTAATTGTAACAGTCTATCCTGCATTCTGTAATTGCTTTTCCCTTGTACTACCTCAGCTTACTGATACGATGAGATGATTGTATGGACGGAATGCAAAACAAAGAAAGTCAAACTAATGACAGAGAATTACGCAGCATCTTATTGAATAAACAGGCTAACTTGAAGGGCTGAGTGGACAACGTTACTATTTCTCCTGCTCTTATAATCTGAAAGAAATCCTAATTTACCAGGAGGTTAAAGTAGAGTGAACAATAACTTCATGGCATTTTAAAAGTTTCTTCCCCTCCCCCCAGGCAGTTAATCTGATCAATGATTCTAGTTAGCCCCACGCCCCACCCTGCTCATCTATTACCACAGTTTTTGCACTGCACCATAAACACTTTAAACCACCCGCTTACAACGCAAATACATACCCATAATTTTATATAAATATAAACACACACACACACACACACACACACACACACACACACACATATTTTATTCCATATCTGTATTTTAAACTCTAACTTTCTTTGGAATTGTTGAATATTGTTTTACGTTGCATGTCATGCCAATATATAGTACCACAGCAAATTCCTAACACACATAAATGTACATAGTGAATGAAATTGTTCCTTCATCCTTGATCTTAATTTTCAATTGTTCTACTGTAGCTCATTTAATTGCCTATTTAACGTAGAATGCTACAGGGACAATGTATTCTCTCAATCAGGTCAATTAATTAAAATTCTTACATCATATCTTCCAGATCTTTTTAATAAAACCGTGGAGAAGTTTGGAAAACTAGATATACTGTGCAATAATGCAGGAATAAATAATGAAAATTATTGGGAAAAAACTATTTCTGTCAACCTGGTAAGTACCATGCAATGAAATTCCACTTACTCATCAAGCCTGCCCTAACAATTCAGAAGTAATTTCTTAACAGATAAAGGAATGGGTCATTTGTATCTTCAACCTTGGTGGTTTCCACACCGCTTTCCCTACATCTCTCCAGTATGGGCTCTGAGATGGTTAATTAGACCTGTTTAGGATCTTCAGGCTCTGCACAGGTTCAGCAGGTGATGCTTAACAGGTCAGCAGAGTGGTAATTGAGCATGGTGTATTCCTTCCACTCTTAGTGCACAAGCTCCCTTCGCAGAAATCCAAGGTGCTCGATAACTTCCCAGACAGTTCTTCTCCATTGGAGGTCAATGGGATCCATGAGTTAGTCTACACAAAATCTCCACCTGCAGAAAGTTTGCACATGATACTGTGATAAAATACCTTGGGTGGTTCAGAGCTTGCTAAAGAATAACAGTGGGATGCACAGTCTAAATGATAAAATGCCTGATCACCTTTAGAACACCTCACCAGCTTTGGGCATTTTCAGTACCTTGAATATTGTAACAATCCCAAACAGCTACACAAGAATGTCACACACAAAATGCTGGTGGAACGCAGCTGGCCAGGCAGCATCTATAGGGAGAAGCACTGTCGACATTTCGGGCCGAGACCCTTCAACAGTGCTTCTCCTTATAGATGCTGCCTAGCCTGCTGTGTTCCACCAGCATTTTGTGTGTGTTGTTTGAATTTCCAGCATCTGCAGATTTCCTCGTGTTTACACAAGAATGTCATCAGGCAAACTTTGGCACCAAGCCATCTATGGAGATAATAGGACAAATCAAGTCAAAGAGAGATATTGGATAGAAATAAACCCCTTGGTCTGAGTCCATGACAACCACTGATCACCCATTTTTACACTAAATCTAACTTAATCTATTTTATTCTTGCCACACAAACGCAGGGTTGTATATGGTGATAAATATGTACTTCGAACTTTGAACATTCCACCATCACCTACCACTCATAGGGAGCATTTGGAGGCAAATTACAGTAGCCAATTTACATAGAACCCCTGCCATCTTTGGGATGTATAAAACTAGAAAACCATGCAGTCACAGAAAATGCTCAAAGTAAATCCAAGCTCTAAGTAAACACCCTCCTATTAAAGTCAATAGAGCAACTGATCATTAAATTGTCAGTCTATTCACTATCAAATGCTTATTTTAAAATTTATTGATAGTAAAGTATTGAATGAAATGTTTGAAATTTCATTTTATGTTCAAAGTAAATTTTATTATCAAAGTACATATACATCATCATACACAACCCTGAGATTGATTTTCTTGCAGGTGTACTTAATAACTCTGTAAGAATAATAACAATAACAGAAGACTGTCCAACTTGAGCATTCAACCAGTGTCCAAAAGGCAAAAAACTGTACAAATATAAAAAAACAAGAAAATAGTAATAATAAATAAATAAGCAACAAGTATCAAGAATATGAGATGAAGGGTCCTTGAAAGTGAGTCCGTTGGTCATGGGAACAGTTCAGTGATGGCACAAGTTGAGTGCAAATCCCACGCAGACAGCAATGGAGGTCAGGATTGGGCCCGGCTCTCCAGTGCTGTGAGGCAGTGTCTCTACTGACAGCTCCACTCTGCCACCCCAACTCAATCACCTGTCTCTAACTCAATCGATTGACTTTAGCTTCAAATGATTTTCTTCTAATTATGCCTAATCTTTTATGCAGGTGGCATTGGTACAAGCAAGTTATCTGGCTTTGGAACACATGAGGAGTGATCACGGAGGGAAGGGCGGTTGCATTGTGAATGTGGCCTCCATGTCAAGTAAGATGTGAAAAGTTTACAGAAATGTAGATGCTTAAAAAGTAAATAACTACCATTTTCCATGAAGGGAAACTTAAAACAGTATCAGTTCTGTGCAAGAAGCAGAGAAGACACACATAAAGTGCTAAAGGAGTTCAAGCAGATCAGGAAGCATCTCTGGAGAGGAATAAGCACTCAACATTTTGGGTGGAGGCCTTTCATTCCTGATGAAGGGTCTTGACTCAGAACATCAATTGTTTATTCCTCAGCATGTCAGACAATTCTGTGGAGAGGGAAATGAGTTAGTGTTTCATT
The DNA here is from genome assembly GCF_030144855.1 of Hypanus sabinus. Lineage (NCBI taxonomy): Eukaryota > Metazoa > Chordata > Chondrichthyes > Myliobatiformes > Dasyatidae > Hypanus > Hypanus sabinus. The sequence continues at coordinate 20,822,406 of NC_082712.1, read as the reverse complement.
TTCTCTGAGTTAAAAATCAAATGCCATAAAGCCTTACAGGAGGAGGATGGGAGTGGGAGGAGGAAATAGGGAATGTCTCTGATAAGCCAAACATTGGGCAGGAAGTACAAGAGCCTTAGCTCTCACCACCAGATTCAGAAGCAGCTCTTACCCTTCAACAATCAGGCTCCTGATCCAACATGGTTAATTTCATTCACCTCAACACTGAACTGATTCCACAACCCACAGACTCACTTTCAAGGACTCTACAACTCGTGTTCTCCATAGTGTTTATTTTTATTTGCTCAATTTGTCTTCCTTTAAATATCAGTTAGTGGCAGTCTTGTTTATTCACAAGTGTAAAGGAGAACAAAGTAATTGTTATTCCGGAACCAATGCAGCGCAAAAGATAAAGAACACAATAAATATAAATATATAAGATAGATTACGTACATTGATTGATTGTACATCCATAAAGTGGCACCAGGCTGCACATAAAATGACAAGAGTTGATAAACTAGCGGTGATGTTAATTGGTAGGAGTGTTGATCAGCCTGATTGGTTGGGGAGAGTAACTGTTTGGAGTTCCTACCCACCTGACTTCACCTATCAACTTGTGGCTATCCTTCTTTCCCTTACCCTGTTTTTTTATTCTGTCATTTCTGCCTTCCTTTCCAGTCCTGAAGAAGGGTCTTGGCCTGAAACATCAACTGTTTATTCATTTCCATAGATGCTACCTGACCTATAGAACCATAGAACACTACAGCACAGTACAGGCCCTTCAGCCCTCCATGTTGTGCTGACCCATATAATCCTTTAAAAAAAAGTACTAAACCCACACTACCCCATAACCCTCCATTGTTTTTTTTCATCCACGTGCCTGTCCAAGAGGCTCTTAAATACCCCTAATGTTTTAGCCTCCACCACCATCCTTGGCAAGTCATTCCAGGCACTCACAACCCTCTGTGTAAAAAACTTACCCCTGATGTCTCCCTTAAACTTCCCTCCCTTAACTTTGTACATATGCCCTCTGGTGTTTGCTATTGGTGCCCTGGGAAACAGGTACTGACTATCCACCCTATCTATGCCTCTCATGATCTTGTAGACCTCTATCAAGTCCCCTCTCATTCTTCTACGCTCCAAAGAGAGAAGTCCCAGCTCTGCTAACTTTGCTTCATATGACTTGTTCTCCAATCCAGGCCACATCCTAGTAAATCTCCTCTGCACCCTCTCCACCAGGATTAAACACAATACTTTAAGTGCGGTCTCACCAGAGATTTGTAGAGTTGCAACATGACCTCTCCACTCTGGACCTACTGTGTTCCTCTCGCATTCTGGGTGTGTTGATTTAAATTTGCAGCATTTGCAGAATCTGCAGTTTGTTTTTGAGTCTGGTGGTCCTTGCCTGAATGCTATATAGTCTCTTCCCTTATGGGAGTGGGACAAACTGTCCATGAACAGGGTGGGTGGGATCCTTCCTGATGTTACTGGCCATTTTCTGGCACCTTTCTGTGTATATGGAGGTAGTGATTACAATATTATTGAGTTCAACTTTAAATTTGAAAGGGGGAAAGTAAAGTCTGATGTAGCAGTATTTCAGTGGAGTGAGGGAAATTACAGTGGTTTGAGAGAGGAGTTGACCAAAGTAAATTGGAAGGAGATGCTGGCAGGGATGTCAGCAGAGCAGCAATGATATCATCTTCTGGGGAAAATGAGGAAGATGCAGGACAGATGTATTCCAAAAACGAAGAAATGCTCAGATGGCAAAATATTACAACCATTGCTGACAAGGAAAGTCAAAGCTAATGTAAAAACAAAAGAGAGAACATACAACAATGCAAAAATTAGTGGTAAGACAGAGGATTAGGAAGCTTTTAAAACTTAAGGAGAGCAACTAAAAGCAGCATTAGGAAGGGAAAGAGGATATATGAAAGCAAGCTGGCGAAAAATATCAAAGTGGATAGTAAAAGCTTCTTCAAGTATGCAAAAAATAAAAGAGAGATAATATTGGAAATAGAACCACTAGAAAATGAGGCTGGAGAAATTATAACAGGGGTCAAGGAGGTGGCAGGTGAACTAAATGAGTTTTTAGAATCAGTCACAAAATACTGGAGGAACTCAGCAGGCCAAACAACATCTGTGGAAAAGAGTACAATTGATATTTTGGGCCAAGACATCAGCTGTGCTCTTTTCCATAAATACTGCCTGGCCTGATGAGTTCCTCCAGCGTTTTGTATGTATTGCTTTTGATTTCCAGCATCTGCAGATTTTCTCTTGTTTTTGATTTTCATCAGTCTTCACTGTGGAAGACACTAGCAGTGTGCCAGGTTTAGAAGGGTGTGAGGGAAGAGAAATGAGTCCAGTTATTATTACAAGGGAGAAGCTGCTCAAAAAGCTGAAAGACTTAAAGGTACATAAGTCACCCGGAACAGATGAACTGCACCCCCTGGGGTTCTGAAAGAGGTAGTGGGAGAGATTGTAGAGGCATTAGTAAAGATCTTACAAAAATTATTGGACTCTGATATGGTGCCAGGGATTGGAAAATTGCAAATGTTACTCCACTCTTGAAGAAAGGAGAAAGCAGCAGAAAGGAAATTGTAGATCAGTTAGCCTGACCTCAGTGGCTGGGATAAGTTTGTGGTCAATTGTTAAGGATGAGGTTAACTTAGTGACACAGGACAAGATAGGACAAAGTCAGCATGATTTCCTTAAGGGAAAATCTTGCTTGATGAACCTGTTGGAATTCTTTGATGAGATTACAAGTAGGATAGATAAAGGAGATGCAGTGGATGTTTCTCAGAGCTACCTGGACTATTCCTCTTCCCACCCTGTCTCTTGCAAAAATGCTATCCCCTTCTCACAATTCCTCCGTCTCTGCCACATCTGCTCTCAGGATGAGGCTTTTCATTCCAGGACGAAGATGTCTTCCTTTTTTAAACAAAGGGGTTTCCCTTTGTCCACCATCAACTCTGCTCTCAAACAAATCTCTCCCATTTCCCGCACATCTGCCCTCACCCCATTCACCCGCCACCCCACTCGGGATAGGGTTTCCCTTGTCCTTACCTACCACCCCACCAGCCTCCAGGTCCAACATATAATTCTCCGTAACTTCCGCCACCTCCAAAGGGATCCCACTACCAAGCACATTTTTCCCTCCCCCACCTTTCTGCTTTCCGCAGGGATCGCTCCCTATGCGACTCCCTTGTCCACTCGTCCCCCTCATTCCTTCCCACCGATCTTCCTCCTGGCACTTATCCTTGTAAACGGAACAAGTACTACACCTGCCCTTACACTTCCTCCCTCACCACCATTCAGGGCCCCAGACAGTCCTTCCAGGTGAGGCGACACTTCACCTGTGAGTCGGCTGGTGTGGTATACTGCGTCTGGTGCTTTCGGTGTGGCCTTTTATATATTGGTGAGACCCAACGCAGACTGGGAGACCATTTCGCTGAACACCTAAGCTCGGTCTACTAGAAAAAGCAGGATTTCCCAGTGGCCACACATTTTAATTCCACGTCCCATTCCCATTCTGATATGTCTATCCATGGCGTCCTCTGCTGTCAAAATGAATCCAAACTCAGGTTGAAGGAACATCTTATATACCGGCTGGGTAGCCTCCAACCTGAAGGCATGAACATTGACTTCTCTAACTTCCGTTAATGCCCCCCTTCCCTTCTTACCCTATACCTGACATATTTAGTTGTTTGCCTGTTCTACATCTCCCACTGGTGTTCCCGCCACCTTTCTTTCTCCTGAGGCCTCCCGTCCCATGACCCTTTCCTTTCTCCAGCTCTGTGTCACTTTCGCCAATCACCGTTCCAGCTCTTAGCTTCATCCCACCCCCTCTGGTCTACTCCTATCATTTTGCATTTCCCCCTCCCCCCACTACTTTCAAATCTCTTACTATCTTTCCCTTCGATTAGTCCTGATGAAAGGTCTCGGCCCGAAACGTCGACAGTGCTTCTCCCTATAGATGCTGCCTGGCCTGCTGTGTTCCACCAGCATTTTGTGGGTCTTGCTTGAATTTCCAGCATCTGCAGATTTCCTCGTGTTTGCAGTGGATGTTGTATATTTGGACATTCAGAAGGCCTTTGACAAGGTGCCACACATGAGGCTGCTTACCAAGTTAAGAGCCCCTGGGATTACAGAAAAGTTATTGGCATGCTTAGTTAGAGCATTGGCTAGGTAGGAGGCTGTGAGTAGGAATAAAAGGATCCTTTTCTGATTGGCTGCAAGTCACTAGTGGTGTTCCACAGGCATTGGTGTTGGGAGCACTTCTTTTTATGCTGCGTATAAATGATTTCGATGATCGAATAGAGGGGAGGGGACAAAATAGAGGGGACAAAAATTGTCATGTTTGCAAATGATAGTAAGACTGGTGGAAGGGCAGGTAGTGCTGAAGATACAAGTAAGCTGCAGAAGGACCTAATCTGGAGCAGAATTTGTTGGGCAGTGGGGCTGAAGAGGAGGAAAAGGGGTCAGCTGTGATTAAATGGTGGAACAGACTTGATGGCCTAATTCTACTCCTATATCTGATATGTCCTTGATGGTGAGTGGGCTGGGTTGCCAGTGAGGTATTGAGCAGTTTTGACTACCCGCTGTAGAACTTTCCTATCTGCCACTGTGCAGCTTCCATGTTAAGCAGTGATGCAGCTTGTCAGGTTTCTCTCTTCTGTAGAACGAGGTGAGTATGGATGTGCAAGGTCCAGCTCTCTTCAGCCTCCTCAGAAAGCAGAGACATTGATGAGCTTTCTTGACTGTGGGGGTTGTGTTCTGGGACCACAAGAGATTGTGTGTGATGTGCACTCCCAGGAGTCTGAAACTGCTCACAGTTTCCACTGCTGTGCCATCGATGTAAAATGGGGCGTCAGTGGTGCGAGTTCTCCTGAAGTTGATAACCATCTTGTTGACGTTCAAGCAGAGGGGTGCACAGACCTTGCACCAGGCCTTGAGATCTCCCGCCACCTCATCATTGGTGATAAGCCCCACCACTTTTGTGCCGGCATCTGTGGGGCAATAGAGTTGAAAGCCAAACTGAAATCCAGAAATGGCATTCGGACATGTGTCCTCATTTTCCAGGTGTATCAGGGCCAGGTGCATGACAGATGCTGTGGCATCGGTCATAGAGCAGTAATATCGGTAAGCATATTGGTTAGAGTCCAAAATGGCAAGAGTGGAGTTTGTGATCTGTGCCATTACCAGCCTTTCAGATGATTGGTGTCAGTGCCACTGGGCAGTGGCTCACTTAGGGGTGGAGGTCTTCCCTGCAGGGATGATGGTGGCTGATTTGAAGCATGTGGGGACAGCAGCCTGGATGACTGAACTTTCATGTGCTGTCAGTAAGCTGGGGTACACGCTCTGAATACTTGGCCTAGGATATTATCTGACTCAGCTGCCTTACGGGATTTGACCCTGCAGAATACTGCTCATGTCCACTGCTGTTACAGTAGTGGCTGCTCACCTGGGAAGGGTGCTTTTTGTTGCACGACGAAGCATGCATAGGAGTTGTTCAGAACATCAGGGAGGGCAGCACTGCTGGTAAAGTTGATGCTCTTTTCCCTTGCACAGTCGGTAATACCCTTAATAGCAAGCCTCATACGCTGAGATTCTTTATCAAACAGGTGTTCCTGAATTTTTTGTGCATAGGCAGCCTTTGCTGTCTTGATGCCGAAGACGAGATTTCTCCTGGCTGCTCTGAGAGCTGTTCTGTCACCAGACTTGACAGCAGTGTCTCGGGCTTTTTAATAGCAAGCACACTTCTGCATTCAGACAAATTAGGAGAATGGGCAAAATGGCAAATGAAGTACAATGTTGAAAAATACATGGTCATGTGCTTTGGTAGTTGAAATAAATGTACAGACTAATTTCTAAATGGGGGGGGGGGATCAAAAAACCTGAGATGCAAAGGGGCTTGGGAGTCCTTGTGCAGAACACCTTAAAGTTAATTTGCAGGTAGAGTTGGCGGTGAGGGAGGCAGATGACATGTTAGCATTCATTTCAAGAAGTCTAGAACACAAGAGCAAGGATGTGATGCTGAGGCATGGGTGAGGCCTCACCTTGAGTATTGTGAAAAGGTTTTGGGCTCCTCATCTTAAAAAAGATATGCTGGCATCGGAGAGGGTCCAGAGGAAGTTCACAAGGATGATTCCGGGAGTGTAAAGGTCATCATATGAAGAATGTTTGATAGCTCTGGGTCTGTACTTGCTGGAATTGGGGGGGGATCTCAGTGAAACATTTTGAATGTTGAAAGTCCTAGACAGAGAAGATGTGGAAAGGATGTTTCCCATGGTAGGGCAGACTAGGACAAGATTGCACAGCCTCAGGATAGAGGGGTGTCCATTTAAAACAGAGATGCAGAGAATTTTCCTTCGCTAGAGGGTGGTGAATTTGCAGAATTTGTTTCCATAGACAGCTGTGGAAGCCAGGTCATTGGGTGTATTTAAGGCAAAGATTGATAGGTTCCTGACTGGATCAAAGGTTTCGGGGAGAAGGCCATGAAATGGGGTTGAGGAAGTGTAAAAAGGATAGCCATGATTGAATGGCACAGCAGACCCTATAGGCCAAATGGCCTAAATCTGCTCCTATGTGTTATGGTCTTATGGCTTCTGGTTGGACTTTGAGACATCCGTTCTTGAGCTACCTACATCATCTACACACTTACTGATGTAGCTAATGACAAATGAGGAAGAATCAAGAATGCATCTGTTCCATTTGTGGCAGCCTCCTTAACATCTACCAGATAGTCTTTTCAAAAAAGTCCTGGAGCTTAGAGATTTCCTCATTAGGCCATACAGTGATAGTCTCCTCGAATGGTTTCTCTAGTTCTAGTTTATGTACAGTTTTTCATGAATTCTATTATAATTCTTTATTTTTCTGTCATTGCTTGCAAGAAAATGAATCTGAGGGTACTATATGGTGACATATAAATGCTTTGATAATAAATTTACTTTGACTTTGGCTTTGAGACCAAGAAAGATGCAGCACTGCAAAAGAAGGTGGTGCCAGTGAAGAGAGGGTGATGGAAGTCTGCCAGTCACTCACTGAAAGAAATGAAACAGCCCAAGTGAAGGAGAAAGCAAAATCACTGTGAAACTTTGAGATACAAAACACTAAAATTATTGAACATCTGAAATAAAGGAGAATGCCATAAATTCTTTACAGGCCAGGCAGCATCTGTGGTGAGAGAAACAGAGTTGATGCTAACCTTTCATCAGAACTCTCCATTTCTGTTGCAAACGAGAAAAGCACTTCTGTAAATCACTGTTGTGCCCAATGAAACTGAAGGTGAGACATCTGCCTACCTGGTTACCTCATTGAAAAATTAATTTGAGTTAAAGGATCTAGGCTGGGATTCACCTTAGGATCTGTATGAATATGTCACAGCCATCACTGTCTTCATCAAGAACCTTGTGGATGAGTGTGTGCCATTGAAAATGTACGGAGTTTTCCCAAACCAGAAGCCCTGTATGAACCAGAAGTTTTGCAATCTACCGAGGGCTAGGTCAGTGACATTCCAGACCGATGATCCACAATCCTACAGAATGTCCGGGTGTGACACACAAAAGACCAGTGTGGGAACAAAAAAGGTAATTCTGAGTGAAACTAGACACAGAATGAAATGTACAGTACTGTACGAAAAGACTGAGATACATAAATATAGCTAGGGTGCCTAAGGCTATTGCATAGTACTGTATGACAGCTGTGGCAAAGTTTTCATGCCATTATTTTCTTAAAGACAAAACTAACCACATAAAAGCTAGCGACACTTGCAGGCTGCCTAGCACAAATCTTGCAGATTTGATTTGACAGAAATGACACATTTCACAGTATGTTTCAATATTTTCGTGTGCATGTGACAAATAAAACGAATCTGTTTTAATCTTCTGAAGTATTTGTCACTGCATATTATTTTACTTCTAATTAGCTGCCTTGTGTGCACAGCCACATAGGAAAGCCACAGTTCCCAGGGGTAACTCATGGAACTCGTGTCATGTCCTCTCATGAGATGGAATTTTCCCATGTGCTTTCTGTTGAAAGACCACTGTTTATTCAAATGGCCTGTGAAAAGATCGCAGGCAAGCGAACTCACCCTGTAGATAACGATACGAAAATATTCTTCCTGCCACTCAGAAAAATAAGTATTTCTTTTACCTTGATATCTATTGAAAATATTCACGAACCATTGACACATGTACGTTAAAAAAAAACTACCCGAGGAATGCAGTCAATGTAAGGCGGTAGCATTGGGGAACAATGTGCACATTGTACCTGAGCAAAGGAGTGTCTACTCTCTGCTCCTTGTGGATTGCTTCATGCCATTCCCCACTGTATGCCCGGTAGCCACAGGATCAGCTCAGCAAAGGTCTGTGCACATTCATCCATAACCTTGCATTTTTGAGAAACCTTATTGTGTATTTCCTCTGACATTCAGGTTTCCTACCAGCAGCCCACGCTCCGGTGTACACAGCCTCAAAGCACGGAGTGCTAGGCTTCACGAGATCCCTCGCTGTGAGTATTGTCAGCTATAATGGCGATTGCCCCAAATGACCAGGTTGGCCGTCGTTTTCTAAATAGGTGCTAGAGCTACTTTTATTACAGAAGTAATGAATATATCAAACCGACAATTGGATGGAGTCATTCAGACGACCTCTTCATAGCAGTGCTGATTCTGGGTCCATTGACACTAAGTAGAATTAGACCAATCCATTGGGTCTGCCTGCCATTCAGCTATGGCCTATTTACTTTCCCTTTCAACCCCATTCTCCTACCCTTTCCCTGGAACTATTGACGACCTTGCTCATCAAGAACCTATCAACCTCCACTTTAAATATACCCAAAGACAAGGCCTCCAGAGCTGTCTGTGGCAATGAATTGCACATATTCACCATCCTCTGGCTAGAGAAATTCCTCCTCAACTCTGTTCTGAAGGGAGGTCCTATTCTGAGTTGATGCTTTCTGGTCCTAGTGACTCCAACTATTGGAAATATTCTCTCCATGTCTACTCAGTCTGGACCTTCCACTATTCAGTAGGTTTCACTGAAATCCTCCCTCGTTTTTCTAATCTCCAGCCAGTGCATGCCCAGAGCTATGAAATGCTTCTCAGACATTAACATTTTCATTCCCAGGATCATTCTCACGAACCTCCCCTGGAACCCTCTCAAATGCCAGCACACCTTTTCTTAGATATGGGGGCCAAAACTGCTCAGAGTACTCCAAGTGTGGTCTGTCCAATGACATGGAAAGCCTCAGCATTACATCCTTACTTTTATATTCTAATCCTCTCAAAATAAATGACAACACTGCATTTGCCTTTCTTACTACCAATTCAACCTTTAGGGAATCCTGCACAAGGACTTCTTGGTCCGTTTGCATCTCCAATTTCTGAAATTGTTTCCTCGGAGTTCTCTAATTTTTCCTGAAATCCATCCAGGACTATTTTGCATGCTTCCTCACTCCCATAATAATTCCATGTGGTAGATGCAAGGTGGGGGTAAATGTGGCTAGACTACTCATCAAAGGTGGATAAATGAATTAGATCTGAAAAAAATATTCGAAGGGCAAATTTAAATAATTTGAATTGGGAATTCAGGAGGAAATTCGTTATGTGAAGACATATCAGCATGGATTAATGATTAAATTTATGCCATTCAAGATCAAAAATATGAGCACATTCAGATGATATGTCTGACCCTAGCTAAGATATAACATGTTGCTTGCTGGGTATCAGCACCTTGGAGGAGCTATCCCACAAAACAATAAATTTTGTGACATATGTCAGGGACAATAAATCTGAATCAGATTCTGACCCGAGTCAGAAGCTTATAGGCCCACAGCAGGAATTATGCCCTGACTTTCCCAGATCCTGTCACTGGAGTAGTCCACATGAAAACTCACTGACATCCCGTTCATAATTGGCTATTATTCTACATTCTGACTTCGGTCAGAACCCATCAGGGTGGGATAAAGGAACACACACAAAATGCTGGAGGAACTCAGCAGGTCAAACAGCATCTGTGAAGAGGGATAAAGTATTGACATTTGGGGCCGAAACCCTTCATCAGGACTCATGCAGAATCGCTTGTGTATCGGATAGGACAAAACTAGTTAAGGCTTACAGAGCAGCAGAATCCAACCTTGCTAAAGTTTATTAAGACTGAGTAAACAAACAAATAAAATAAATACTAGAGATTCTCTATAATCAAATGAAACTGCTCTCTCTGATCAAACTACATCCAAGAGCTTCTGGGAAAGGGAAGGACCATTGACCTAATAACCAACCTTTCTTTCCTACAGGAAGCTTCTAAACTTGGAAATTATGGAATTCGTGTCAATGCCCTGTGCCCAGGTTTTGCCAATACGCATATTCTGGACACCATAAACCACAAGGAAAACCTTGGAACATTTTTTCAATTTAAGGATGCGGTCAAGCAATTGATGGAAGTCTCGGGAGTACTGGAGTAAGTTTGTACCTGTAGTTCTTCTGATTCCCATAAGAACATGAGAAATAGGGGCAAGAGATGACCATAAAGTCCCTCAAGCTTGCTGCGTTATTCAATATGATCAAAGCTGCTCCCGTGTCGCTTATCCCTTGATTCAATCAGTGTCCCAAAATATATCTGCCTCAGTCTCAACAAACAGGCATCAAGATCCTTCAATAGATCATTCCAAAGATACATGACCCTCTGCATAAACAGATTTAAATAATCGATCACTCATTCAAAGTCAAAGTGGCTCGGCACAGTAGCGTCGTGGCTAGCACAATTGCTTTACAGAGCCTGCGATCACTGAATGGTGGTTAATTCCTGCAGTGTCAGTGCTTCCTCTAATTTGTAATGACCAGTGGGTGCAAAAATCTTGCGCTGTGCAATTTTTGGTCAGTGATAAGAACATGCATGCACTGAATTTTTAAGTGGAAGTAAACCTGAAGCTAAACTAAGGATAATAAGCCTTTCTGCTTTAAATGAACTAGCAGTTCTTTTGCAGTTCACACCCCTTGCTTCTTTGGAATTTGACATAGTGGATCACTAATTTCTTCAATAAAAGCAGAATAAAGAAGTCAGTTCTAAAATATGCAGACAAATCATCACAAACTCCACATTGACAACACCATCCACAGAAACCAGAAAAGGTAATGTGATCGTGTACAATTGTGAAATGTACTTGACATGCCAATGAGGTAGAGGGTGTCAACTTTTTGGGCGCAGTTTAAATTCCTTTGTGTGCTAGTAGCAAAAGATGTGTGTGTCGGCAATGTGCACACCTTAGAGGAAGCATTGCTTACAGCTGCCCCCAGTACAGTCCTAGCTGATTTGATTTGCTGTAAACAACACATTTCACTATATGTTTTGATGTACATGTGACAACTAAAAGCTAATCTAATCTTTAAGAAGCAAACACGAGGAAATCTGCAGATGCTGGAAATTCAAGCAACACACTCAAAATGCTGGTGGAACGCAGCAGGCCAGGCAGCATCTTTAGGGAGAAGCGCTGTCGACGTTTCGGGCCGAGACCCTTCGTCAGGAGTCCTCCCTATCATCAGCGCTTCTCCCTATAGGTGCTGCCTGGCCTGCTGTGTTCCACCAGCATTTTGTGTGTGTGGCTAATCTTTAAGAAGTCAAGTTTATTCTCATGTGCACAAGCACACGTATGCACGGGTGAAATGAAAGAATTAATTGCAGCAGTATCAAATGCAACTAGCATCAGATTAGCAGCATCTACAAGAAAAGTATTAAATAAACATATCATACACCATTTTTATGAGAAACAACACAATTAGAGCAAAAAAAAGGCCACTTTAGTGTTAAGTGTTCAAAGTGGTCATTGTGTTGCTAAACTGTAGTTCTTGTGTTGTGCCAGTTGGTTTGACACTGAATGGTTGAAGGAACATTGTTGTGTAGGTCCTGCCCAAAGGTAGATGCAAGAAAATGGCATGGCCCAGATGGTAGGGGTCCTTAATGATGAATATTGATGGATGATGGATGAATACTGAATTTATTTAGGATTCTTCAACCAGAAAAAAATAACTTCACTGCATCAACTCCTGCCCAAACTTCTTTGATTATAATATGATCATATACCATTGTTACACACTCCAGTCAGTAGAAGCCAATTAGGATCAGACACTTGGACAGTGCAGGAACAAGCTCAACAAGCAATCTACTGAAGGGATTCATTGCATTGAGTAGTACCATCCTGATACATTGTTCTAAGATTAAAAATTGTTTATTGTCATTCTTCAGTACATAAGGTAAAGGAAAATGAAATGATTGTTACTCCAGATCTGATGCAGCATAAAAAGCACACAATAAGCATAAAAACACAATTAACATAAAACAATAAATATAATTACTTAAGATTTGGCTTATAGTAATAGACTGATTGTATGTCCTTGAAGTGACACTAGGTATAGGTGTATCTGTAAAATGGTGCTGCTGACAGGAAATGATAAAGTAGTGGTGGTGGTGGGGTGAGGGTGTGGTGGCATGGGTTAATGGGCGAGGGTGTAGACCAACCTCATGGCTTGGGGGAAGTGACTGTTTTTCAGTCTGGTCGTCCTGACGTGGGTGCTGTAGAGCTTCATCCCTGATGGGAGTGGGACAAACAATTCATGAGTGTGGGTGGGATCCTCATTGATACTGCTGGCCTCTTCCAGCACATTTCTGCATACGTCCTAGATGGCAGGTACGCTGGTGCCAGTGATACATTGTAGAGCCTTCAGTAGAGTTTGCACATCAGGCCATGATGCAACCAACAAGCATACATTTATACAGATCCTACACTAATCCCATTTTAGCTCTCCCGACATAACTCTCCCCGGACTCCATCACTCTAGGGAGCACTTCGAGGAAAGTCGTGTGGTCAGGGGAGGAACATGCAAACTTCACAAAGACACACTGGAGATCAGGATTGAGCCTGGGTTATTGACAGTGTAGTCAAAGTCAAAATCAAAGTAAATTTATTATGAAGTACATAAATGTCACTATATACTACCTCGAAATTCAGTTTCTTTTATCAACATGCCGAAACTATGTGAACTTCTCAAAAAGCAGAGGGGCTGTCATGCCTTCTTTGTGACGGCACTTCCGTGCTGGTTCCGCAGAAGCTCCTCTGATATGATAACACCAAGGAATTGAAAGTTACTGACCCTCTATACCTCCAATGCCCTCATGAGGACTGGCTCATTGATCTTGGGCTTCTTCCTCCTGTACTCAATAATGAGCTCTTTGGTTTTGCTGACGTTGAGTGAGAGATTGTTGTGATGCTATTTGACAAGATTTTTAATCTCACTGCTAGGTAGGGTAACAGCTCTACCAGCTGTGTCTAACTCTACTCAATCTCTCCTCAGAGAGCATTGAGGATCAAAGACCAGTGTGTTAAAATAATTTCTCTCCAGCACCTCCATGTTAAGACACGGTAGCACCAAATGCCTCAGTAAGGGTATGGGCCACGGAAAACAGCTCTCCAGAGTCCTCTGTCTGAGACTAGTCTTTCAAACTGGATAATGGAAGGTTTGTCGGCCCTGTGGCCTTCACATTTACATATCTTTTCTAGGAGAAGGTCCTTCCTTTCCCACGAATGTGGTCTTTGGACCTTCTGTAAGCGTTTCTGGAGCTCTGTGCTTGCTGGCCTCATGCCTATCCTCCTCCTTTCATAGGCTTGCTTGGGACCATTCATGGCAGGGCTTACTAAATCATTGCACCTGTAAAATTGCATCAATTCAACAACCTCATGTTGACCAGATGAAATGTATAGGTAGGGCCATAGCAACAGCCATTCTCCACTGAGCTTGAGTGAGACTAGAACTAGAGGTCACAGGTTAAGGGTGAAAGGTGAATTATTTAAGGGGAACCTGAAGGGGAAATTTCTTCACTCATAGGGTGCTGTGAATGTGGAATGAGGCACCATGGTAGATGACAGTCTGATTTCAATTTTAAATAGTAATTTTGATAATTACATATGGATGGAAGGGGCTTGGAGGTCTAGGGTCCAGGTATGGAACGATGGGACTATCCAAAGTAATAGTCTGGCATGGGCTAGATGGGCCAAAGGTCTTGTTTCTGCACCATGGTGCCCTATGACTCTATAACAATGCAGTAAATATCAGCTGTTTGCTTTCAAGGCCTTTGTGCTCTCCTTGAAAATGATGAACAGATAGAATCTAACTGGCTCATCAAATCTGCACCACACTCATGATAAGTGCCATGGTGGCATAGTGGTATCTGCGCCGGAATCCGGAGCGAAGGCTCCCGAGTTCGAATCCAGCCGGCTCCCTTGCGCACTTTCCTTCCGTGCTGGGTTGAGTGTTGAGCTAGCAAGTCGGCCTCATAAAAATAAGAAAGGCTGCTAAAAAAAAAAACGTCATCACGATGGTGTGCTGATGACTCCACTTGAAATTTATGGCTTATTATTATTATTAAAGCAAAAGTTGCAGACAGTAGGATAAATGCAGAAAAGGATGTTATTAATTGCAATTACATAGGGCTTCAGTGAGAATGTTTTGTGTGTAGTGTACAGTTTTATTGCAGTGTGCTTTTGTTGAATAAAGAGCATTCTTGCCATAAAGGCAATAAGAAATCACCAGGCTTGTTTCTGGGAAAGTGGGTTTGTCAAATGAGAAGAGAATGAATAGACTGGGCTTGAATTCTCCAGAGTTTAGAAGAAACTAATCACATTGGAACTTGCAAAGTTTTTTGTAGAGCTCGGATGTAGGCGGTATGTTTCTCCTGGGTGAATAACCTGGAAATTTGAGTCACAGTGTCAGAATAATAGAAGGTGAAGAAATCCCTTCACTTAAAGGCTGGTGAATCAAGGAACATGTGGTAATATAGGAAAAGGGAGTTAATGTAAACTATTTATAAACTTGATAAAGGGCAAAGCATCCGCTACTGTTATATCCTTCTTTAAAAATACTCTGGAGAATTCCTACACCATCTCTTTCAGAGAAACTAATTCTTTACAGGAAATATTAGGCATTGCATACCTTCTGAGGGTGCACATCATTTACCATGGATCTTTGAAGAGCAGGAGGAATTCATTCCATGGATTGTATCCAGAGTGAGTGAAACATCTTCCCACTCCCCACCTCCTGGTTCATGGAGTGGTAGTCCATGAAGAATGCATTTGGATGAACATTTGAAGTGGCAGATGGCATTCAATCCCGAAAAAATATCAGCTTTATTTGTCACGTGTACATCAAAACATACAGAGAGATGAGGCATTTGCGTCAAATCAAATCAGTGAGGATTGTCACGAGCAGCCCGCAAATGCCACTGCACTTGCTGCACCGTATATCTTTGGACTGTGGGAGGAAACCAGAACATCCAGAGGAAACCTGAGTGGTCATGGCAAGGACATCTAAACTCTTCACAGACAGCAGAGGGAATTAAACCCCAATCTTACAGCTGGTGCTGTAAAGTGATTGCACTGAGAGGCTGTACTGCCCAAAGTGTGAAGTGATCCATCCTGAAACTTCAAACCTGAAGGCAAAATACATGATTGGCGGCAGGATTCTTAGCAGAGTGGAGGAACCAAGGGACCCTGGGGTCTATGTTCATAGATCCTTCAAGGTTGCTGCACAGATAGATGGTGTGATTAAGAAGGCATATGGTGTGCTCGTCTGCATCAGTCGGGGGGGTTGAGTTCAAGATCTGCAAGGTGACCACACTTAGAATATTGTCCTCATTATAGGAAGGATGTGGAGTCTTTAGAGAAGGTGCAGAGATTTACCAGGATGCTATAAGAGGGCATGTCTTAAGAATATAGGTTGAGCAAGCGAGGGCTATTCTCTTTGGAGCGAAGGAGGATGAGAGGTGACTTAATAGAGAGGTGACGATAAGGAGCATAGATCTGGTGGACAGCCAGAGACTCTTCCCCAGGATAGAAATGGCTAATATGGGCGGGGAGTAATCTCAAGGTGATTGGAAGAAAAGTATGGGGGTGATATTAGAGGTAGGGGTGGCTGTGCAGAATGCACTCTGGAGGTGGTGATAGAGATAGACACATTAGAAACATTTAAGAGACCCTTCGATAATCGATGCAAGAAAAGTGGAGGGCTATGTAGGAGGAAGCATTAGATTGATCTTGGAATAGGTTAAAATGTTCTATTCTATGCTCTGTGAATACTTTCGGCTCTATTACACTTCCAGCTGTTTCTCTTTCCAATCAGCTTCCCAGCTCTTTAATTCACCCTTCTGCAACTCCCCCCCCCAATATCACCTTGTGCTTCTTCCTCCCCTCTCCCCACATTCTGACTCTGACTCCTCATCTTTTTCTCTCCTGTGCTGATGAAGGGTCTTAGCCAAAAACATCATCTATACTCTTTTCCATAGATGCTGCCTGACCTGCAGAATTCCTCTGGCATTTTGTGTGTGTCGTTTGTAGGTTTTTGAAAGGGTGGATATGGAGAAGATGTTTCCTTATAGTGAAGGGTCTGGACCCAAAGGGCATAGTTTCGGTATACAAGGACATCACTTTGGAATAGAGATTAGGAGGAATTTCTTCAGCTAGAGGATGGGGGAATCTGTCAAATTCATTGCCATGGTGCTTGTGGAGACCAGGTGACTGAGTACATTTAAAGCAAAGTTTGACAGGTTCTTGATTAGTAAAGTTGTCAAAGGTTCCTTTGACAACAGGGAGAAGGCAGAAGAATGGAGTTGAGGAATAAATCGGGCATGGTGGAATGCAGGAGCAGACTCAGTGGGCTGAAGGGCCTAATTTTGCTGCTTTGTCTTATGGTCCTAGACCAAAGAATCAAACATAGAATGAGCTCATGGTCCAAGAGGGCCAATGACTCCTGTATACTTGGACGCCCGACACAAACCTCTCAGGGTATCGGATGCATATCCCCAATGCTATTACTATAAACTCAAGTTCACAGCAACAGAGCTCTACAATGCATGGAAATAACAACGCAAGAGGTCATTTCCATTAAATAAGCTCACCTAGGGTAAACATGATTTGGATATAAGCAAACATAAAAGTTTGAATGTTCCTTCCAAGGCAAACAAAGGCAGTTACTCTGACACACCAATTCAAATTTACCATTCGCCAGGGAAAATAATTTAACTCACACCAGAATAAACTTAGATCTAAAATGTATTGTCAAAAATTCTTAAGCTATATTATACAAAATACAGAAAAAAAGCGTCATATATATAAATAATAGTCTATATTTCTCATGTAATTGTTGGAGCCCCTTGTAGCGTAATCAATCCAGTTTACTTCACTTCATTTCCTCACAACATGAAACTGTCTCACACTAAAGAACCTGTCCCAGGAAACAAATATTCACACGACATCCAAGTGAAAAACATCGAATTTTCTTCAATGTCATATAGCTAACTAAAAGATATCTGCACATTCTCCGTGAGACCATTGTCTGCACAGGAATTCCCCAGCATCAGTATCTGCCCTTCCAAATGGGTTCTGTGAGCATTTCACCATGTTCTCCTCTGATGTTCATTGTCCATTTCCATTCTCCTTCTTCAATTCCACGCTCTCAAGAAGATGCCTCCCGATCTCCTTTTACCGCACTTTGTAGAATGTTCCCAAGACAAATCCTATTGGCTAATGCAACAACCCTAACTTATCAATCAACTATATTTTTATTTTAAACAGCAAAAATTGTATATCGTAATCAAAGGAACACATTGCACTTTGAGAAAATCTGCAGGAGATAAAAGTCCCAATAGGATAACTGTATTAATAAAATAAAGCATGGTGTTAAACAAGGGGATTACACTTACCTATTTATGAAACTTTATAAATGTCGTTTAGCTATTGTAATTGTACCCATCTCAACCACTTCCTCTGGCAGAATTAGAGATCAAATTAGATGGACACAGGGCAAGCCAAAGAATATTAATGATCCCTTGTCACCCATTGTGTGTTGCTTCTCAGAGTCACCACCCTAACACAATGGAGAAGCATGTACGTTCCTGAGATCCCGAGAGCAATGCCATCTAGATTTTAACTCCTGGTAGGGTCACCCATGGTGGTAAGGCCAACGGGGAGGTTCCAGACTAACGGTGATCAACCAAGACTTCATCTGTGGAGCAGGCAGGAGATAATGAAACACCTGTGTAGCGCCAGTCTCATCGTGTGTGACCAGTCGTCGCACTCTTCTGAGAAAACCAAATTTATATTGGGTGCTAGTAGGCCATCAGAAGAATCTAGGTATGAGAAGGAGGCAGTGAATAGAAACCACACGCGTCTGGGGATAAGGTTTTTTTTATAAGAAAAGAACAATATGTACAAAATATTTACATGAGCAAGAACAATTCAAATTCCAACATTCTGTTTAGGTTCCAAATCTTAAGTATCAAACCAAAACAAATTCCTTTTTAAATAGAATCAGTGAGATTCCTTTATTACTCTAATTTCTCTAACAAATTAGATCTAGTGTTATTTGCTATTTGAAAATTAACAGACTAAACTTTCCTTTTTACTTAGCCCTACTTAGTGGCCAAGTGATTAAGGCATTGGTCTAGTGATCTGAAGGTCGCTAGTTCGAGCTTTAGTTAAGGCAGACTGTTGTGTCCAACAGCAAGGCACTTAACCACACATTGCTCTGCGATGACACCGGTGCCAAGTTGTATCGTCCCTTGCCCTTCCCTTGGCAACATCGGTGGCATGGAGAGGGGAGACTTGCATCATGGGCAACTGCCAGTCTCCCATACAACCTTGCCCAGGCCTGCGCTCTGGAAACTTTCCAGGGCACAAATCCATGGTCTCTCAAGACTAATGGATGCCTATCATTAGTTAGTTAGAAACCAAATATTATTCCTATTCTCAAGTATTATAGTTAAAACAACAACACACACAAAATGCTGATGGAACACAGCAGGCCAGACAGCATCTATAGGGAGAAACGCTGTCGACGTTTCGGGCCGAGACCCTTCCTCCAGACTAACCGAAAGGAAAGATAGTAAGAGCTACTATCTTTCCTTTTGGTTAGTCCTGACAAAGGATCTCGGCCCGAAACATCGACAGCGCTTCTCCCTATAGATGTTGCCTGGCCTGCTGTGTTCCACCAGCATTTTGTGTGTGTTGTTCTTTGAATTTCCAGCATCTGCAGATTTCCTCATGCTTGCATTTTATAGTTAACTTCAGTTTCAGTTCCAGGCAGTATATCTATAAGTTTAATTTCAAATTCAAAAATTATATATACACAGTTTAACACCTTTCACGCCAATTCTCCAACATCACAACTCTTAAACAAAGTAAATCTCATTCAGTAACTAATCAGTCTTTGCAAAAATAATAGTTCTTGCCAAAAAATAATTTGGATTCTTTGAAAGAAAACAACTTGCACATCCAACCGTATTAAATCCTCTGGGTCATTACACATTCTGTTTCCGCGCTGGTTCTTCCTCTTGAGTGGCTTCTTGGGTCGTTGATCACAATTCTATCTCCTTTACCATAACATTGGAGATGGATAGGAACAGACAAGTTAGGGAAACGTTTAATTGGAGTAAGGGGAAATATGAGGCTGTCAGGCAGGAACTTGGAAGCATAAATTGGAAATAGATATTCTCGGGGAAATACACGGAAGAAATGCGGCAAATGTTCGGGAGATATTTGCACGGGGTTCAGTGTAGGTACTTTCCAAAGAGACAGGGAAACACTGGTAGGGTACTGGAACTGTGGTGTACAAAGGCTGTTGTAAATTCAGTCAAGAAAAGAAAAAGAGCTTACAAAAGGTTCAAAAAAACTAGGTAATGATAGAGATCTAGAAGATTATAAGGCTAGCAGGAAGGAGCTTAAGAATGAAATTAGGAGACCCCCTTCTGGGGAAGGCCTTGGTGGAAAAGATTAAGAAAATCCCCAAGGCATTCTACAAGTATGTGAAGAGCAAGAGAATAAGAAGTGAGAATAGGACCAATCGAGTGTGACAGTGGAAAAGTGTGTATTGAACCGGAGGAGATGGAAGAAGTACATAATGAATACTATTCACTATGGAAAAGGATCTTGGCAATTGTAGGGATGACTTGCAGCAGACTGAAAAGCTTAAGCATGTAGGTATTAAGAAAGAGGATGTGCTGAAGCTTTTGGAAAGCATCAAGTTGGATAAGTCACTGGGACCGGACGGGATGTACCCTAGGCTACTGTGGGAAGTGAGGGTGGAGATTGCTGAGCCTCTGGCAATGATCTTTGCATCATCAATGAGGATGGGAGAGGTTCCGGAGTATTGGGGGGTTGTGGATGTTGTTTCCTTATTCAAGAAAGTGAGCAGGGATAGCCCAGGAAATTATAGATCAGTGAGTCTTACTTCAGTGGTTGGTAAGATGATGGAGCAGATCTTGAGAGGCAGGATTTATGAATGTTTGGAGAGGCATAATATGATTAGGAATAGTCAGCATGGCTTTGTTAAGGGCAGGTCATGCCTTACAAGCCTGATTGAATTTTTTGAGGATGTGACTAAACACGTTGATGAAGGTAGAGCCGTAGATGTAGTGTATATGGATTTCAGCAAGGCATTTGATAAGGCACCCCATGCAAGGCTTATTGAGAAAGTAAGAGGGAATGGGATCCAAGGGGACATTGCTTTGTGGATCCAGAACTGGCTTGCTCACAGAAGTCAAAGAGTGGTTGTAGATGGGTCATATTCTGCATGGAGGCCAGTGATCAGTAGTGTGCCTCAGGGATCTGTTCTGGGACCCCTATTCTTTGTGATTTTTATAAATGACCTAGACGAGGAAGTGGAGGGATAGGTTAGTAAATTTGCTGATGACACAAAGGTTGGAGGTGTTGTGGATAGAGTGGAGGGTTGTCAGAGGTTACAGGGGGACATTGATAGGATGCAAAACTAGGCTAAGAAGTGGCAGATGGATTTCAACCTAGATAATTGTGAAGTGGTTCATTTTGGTAGGTCTAATATGATGGCAGAATACAGCATTAATGGCAAGACTCCTGGCAGTATAAAGGATCAAAGGGATTGAAGTCCCAGTCCATAGGACACTCAAAGCAGCTGCGCAGGTTGACTCTGTGTTAAGAAGCATACGGTGCATTGGCCTTCATCAATCATGGGATTGAGTTTAAGAGCCGAGAGGTAATGTTGCAGCTATATAGGACCCTGGTCAGACCCCACTTGGAGTACTGTGCTCAGTTCTGTTCACCTCACTATAGGAAGGATGTGGAAACCATAGAAAGGGTGCAGAGGAGATTTACAAGGATGTTGCCTGGATTGGGGAGCATGCCTTATGAGAATAGGTTGAGTGAACTTGGCCTTTTCTTCTTGGAGCGACGGAGAATGAGAGGTGACCTGATAGAGGTGTATAAGATGATGAGAGGCATTGATCGTGTGGATAGTCAGAGGCTTTTTTCCAGGGCTGAAATGGCTAGCACATGAGGGCATAGTTTTAAGGTGCTTGGAAGTAGGTACAGAGGAGAGGTCAGGGGTAAGTTTTTTACACAGATAGTGGTGAGTGCTTGGAATGGGCTGCTGGTGGTGGTGGAGGCGGAAACGATAGGTTCTTTTAAGAGACTCCTGGATGGATACATGGAGCTTAGAAAAATAGAGGACTATGGGTAAACCTAGGTAATTTCTAAGGTAAGGACATGTTCGGCACAGCTTTGAGGGCCGAAGGGCCTTTATTGTGCTGTAGGATTTCTATGTTTCAATTAAATAGTTTATCATCCATGGAAAGTCAATTCACAAACTTGTACAAAAACTTGACCAAATCCTTGGTATGATTTTGCAGAACTAATTGTCGACTACACGGTGGGGATTTTGAACACTGGTCTCAGCTGATATTTTCTCATTAAAGCTGCTGCATGTTATAGCTGAAGCTTCAATAAATCTTTTATCGCTATCGTCTCTCCTCCAAGGGTTTCACCCTGAGGGTTTCAAGTTAGTAGCGTAAAGATGTTCACTACTAATTCCACTCTTAACAGTTCATGCCTTCAGCTTCTAATCATTGCTGTGTTTGTTTCCTTGTCCGTCCTGTGTCCAGCCTGCCCTGCCCTCACTTGGCGTTTTTTTCAAATACTCTTTTTGGTAAATCGGTAAATCTTGTTTTCATCCTGCTGTGGGGACAACATAGCATAACAACTTTGGGTTTAATTAATCTGGGTTACAATCACGACACATCACAACAGCAATGAAGGTGGAGGAAGTGTCCCCAAACATATTCCATGCCACACTAATAGACCCTTATGCCAATCTGTCAGAGAGCACATCAGCCTCCCTATGTTAAACAAAGTCACATACAGATGTTCCCCATCACAGGAATGATCCCTTGGCAGAACATTAGGCTCAGCTTTAGTGATTGAACTATGGCTGGTTTTTGGTTATAATCACATTAATTTATCTTGTCAAAGGCCTTATGATAAAGTCATTTCATGAACTGTCTGGCTTTGCTAACATTATCTTTCTTACCAATATCATGTGTTACAGGCCATCGTTCGTGGCTGATGGCTTTATACAACTGGTTGAAGATGACAGCTTAAACGGAGCAGCAATGAGAATTACAAAATCCAGGGGCATTCACTTTGAAAATTTTTAGAACTCCAGGCAGCAGGAAAGTTCAGCTCATGGCTAACAACCCTGAATAGTGAAACAAAACTGTTATAGAAACAGCAATGAAGAATCCTATCTCTGTGTTTGACAGTATTCCTAAGTCTCCAACCAGAACTTGCATGATTGTCAGTAAACCAAGAGAAAGCTACTGACATGATGAAGGAAACTGTGAATGCTGCCAGAGATAGAGAAATTCATTGCTGCCCCAAATGCCGGTGGCATAATGGACAAAAGAAAAGGCAGGAGAACTTTGAACTCATTTACCCATTGGCAACATATGTCTATTTGCAAAGTTTTCTTTACAAGTCCCAAATTCACATTCCTCACTATTGCAGCCAAGTACAGACAAAATGGGGAGATTTGAAATCCACAATAAGGCCATTTGTCTAATCAAGGCTCAACCAATCCAGTATGAGAGAAAGATAATGTGGCTGTATTTTTCTATAAAGAAAGGCTTCCCTGCGGTCGCTTAATCCATAACTTCTTCATGTTTTTAAACTATTTAAGACTTCCTACACTATAACTATGCCAAAGATATTGTTTTGTAAAAACATTTCTTAAAGATAAGCACAAGGGACTCGGCAGGTGCTGGAAATAGGAACACACACAAATGGTAGATGCCTGGCCTGCTGAGTACTCAGGTACCTCAGGTTATATTGATCGGTTAGACTGCTGTGCAATATTGCAGTTCTGATCTGAAGTGTTTCTCAAACCTAGTATGTTGCCAGATCTGCTGGCTAGAAATTTCTAATTTTGTTTTAGATCCCAAGAAACTGCAGTATTTAAAATATTTTTTGGCGTGAATGTGCTCGCTGCACCTAGAGAGTCCTAATTTGTATGGGCTTTCAATGAACGAACAATAGCGTAGCAATTAGCACAACGCCTTACAACACCGGCGACCCAAGTTCAGTTCCCGCTGCTGCCTGTAAGGAATTTGTAAGTTCTCCTCATGACCGCATGGGTTTCCTCCCAGAGTCGAAAGATGTACCGGTTAGTAGGTTAATTGATCATTGTAAATTGTCCTGTGATTAGGCTAAGATTAAATCGGGGGGCTCTTGGGCGGCACGGCTCGAAAGGCCAGTGGGACCTACTCCTTGCTGTATCTCAATAAAAATAAATAACTAAAACAAGATGCATTCAATGCATATTTAGAAAGAATTGTCCCATACTCTCTATCCCTCATGTTTTAAAATATATTATCTGGTGGGAGATGCTGAGGACGTGGGATGATGCAGGATTACACTAAATGGTGCAGACTCGGTGGAAAGGCCTGATTCTGTGCTGTATCTCTCTATGGCTCTACGATTGTGGCCCTACACTCAGTGGCCACTTCATTAGGTACAACTGCTCATTAATGCAAATATCTAATCAGACTATGATGTGCCAGCAACTCAATGTACAAAAGCATGCAGACATGGCCAAGAGGTTCAGCTGCTGTTCAGACCAAACACCAGAATAGGGGAAAATAGGGATAATCTATGAGTTATTGCTGAACGCTTCCATTTGCAGGTGTGGGATTTTATAATTAAAATGTACTCTGAATTCAAAGGCAAAGCTATTGTAACATCTTGTTATACAATTATTAAAAGCTACAAGATCTCCAATGTCTAGACGTCTTTTGTAGTCAATCTCCATTTTATATTCTGCCCCAGCTGCATCTTAACATCTCACAAGGCGTTGATATTATTCTTTTTCTGGGATCAATGAAGACCATAAGAATATAAGACACTGGAGAGAAATAGGCCATTCGGCCCATCAAGTTTACTCCACCATTCCGTCATGGCTAATTTACAGTACTTTGGGAAAGGATTCAGCCCCCAATCCTTTGTTCACATAAATGTGTATTACAACCAGGGATCAATTTAACTGAGATTTTTGATTTGTGAATCACATGCTCCTTTTTTCACAGTACAGTCTAAAACCAGAAAATTGTAAAACATGAAAAACTAAAAATTTGAAACCTGAAATGTCAGCAGTTCAAAAGTATTCACCCCCTTTGCTCAGTACATAGTTGAACCGACTCTCACAGCTATTACAGCCAGAAATCTTTTTGGATAAGTCTCTATTAGCTTTACACAATGTGATGGAGCAAGATTTGTCCATTCCTCCTTGCAAAATTACTCAAGCTGTGCCAAGTTGTTTGGGGCATGGTGGTGGACAGCAACCTTGAGTTCTTGCCAGAGATGTTTGATCGGGTTAAGTCAAGGCTCTGACTGGGCCACTCAAGGACATCAATTTTCTTCATTTGAAGCAACTCCCTGGTTGCTCTGGCAGTGTGCTTTGGGTCCTGCTGAAAGATGAGCTTCCTCCCCAGTTTGAGCTTTCTGGCAGAGGCTCGCAGAGATCTCTCTGTATTTAGCAGCATTCATCTTCCCATCAATCCTGACCAGATTTTCAGTCCCTGCTGCTGAAAAGCATCCCCATAGCATGGTGCTATCTCCACCACACTTTATAGCAGAGATAGCATTACCTGGCCAATGCGCAGTATTAGACTGACGCCTCACATACCATTAAAGGTTGAGGCCAAGAAGTTCCACTTTAGTCTCATCTGACCACAAGACCTTCTTCCACATCTTTACAGTATCTTTTAAGTGATGCTTTGCAAAGTCCTAACGGACAAGGCTTCTTCCTTGCCACTTTTCCATAAATACCCTTTTTTGTGCAAGGCCTTAGAGCAATGAGTTTCACCTCCAGTTGCAGCCACTGTATGTAACTCATTCAGAGTGGCTTGACGTCACAGTGGCCTCTCTTACAAATACTATTCTTTTCCAGCAGCTAAGTTTAGAGGGGCTGCTGGACCTACGCAGTGTGACTGTGGCTCCAGGACGGCCTGCACTAAGCTCTGAAGTGTGTTCAGTGCCTTTAAGATGCTCTTTGACCCTTCCCCAGATTGTCACTTCTCTATTGGAATTTTCCTGACTTGTATAGAATGATCTTTGGTCTTAATTTGTGATTTGATCTGTTGAAAATCTGCCATACTGTTGGACCTGACAGAGATAGGGTGTGCTTGTTCTTATGAATTCATTAAAAACAGGTGATCCTCAATTTTCTACATCAACAAATTGGGTGAGTTGGTTAGGTAATAATGTCTACTGCACATGAGGAAAGTTAGTGTAATAATTACAAAGGATGAATGTTTTTTCAGCCTCATAATTTTGGATTTTAATTTTTAGTGAATTGTTGACAGGTTTTGGAATTTTACTTTTGATTTGACATCTGTACAATGTATTTAAATTCTCCCAAAAATCCCATTTCAAAATATGTTAATTTCACAAAATGAGAAGGTAAAATGTGAAAATAGAATACTTTTTCAAGGTACTGTATGATTCCTCTGAACTTCATTCTCCTGTCCTCTCCCCATAATGTTTAATGCCCTTACTATCAAGAGCCTACCAAATTACACTTTAAATATACCCAATGGCCTGAGGAAGCATCCTCTCCACATATACTCTAAATAGGTTTCAATGAGATTGCCCCTCAGTCTTCTAAATTCCAGTGAGTACAGGCCCAGAAACATCAAACCCTCCTCATATGTTAACCTGTTCATTCCTGGAACCATTACCGTCTCAGATGCTGCACATCATTTCTCAGATAAAGGGCCAAAACTTGGCCACCACAACCATCTGTGGCAATGAATTCACCACCCTTTGGCTAAAGAAATTCCTCCTTGTCTCTTGTCTCTGTTCTAAAGGGACTGTGTTCTCTCTGGTCCTAGACTTCCCCGCTATAGGAAACACCCTCTCCACATCCACTCTATCTGTGTCCTCTGGTCCTAGACTCCCCCACTATAGGAAACATCCTCTCCGCATCCACTCTATCTGTGTCCTCTGGTCCTAGACTCCCCACTATAGGAAACACCCTCTCCACATCCACTCTATCTGTGTCCTCTGGTCCTAGACTCCCCACTATAGGAAACACCCTCTCCACATCCACTCTATCTGTGTCCTCTGGTCCTAGACTTCCCCGCTATAGGAAACACCCTCTCCACATCCACTCTATCTGTGTCCTCTGGTCCTAGACTCCCCCGCTATAGGAAACACCCTCTTCACATCAACTCTATCTGTGTCCTCTAGTCCTAGACTCCCCCACTATAGGAAACACCCTCTCCACATCCACTCTATCTGTGTCCACTGGTCCTAGACTCCCCACTATAGGAAACACCCTCTCCACATCCACTCTATCTGTGTCCTCTGGTCCTAGACTTCCCCGCTATAGGAAACACCCTCTCCACATCCACTCTATCTGTGTCCTCTGGTCCTAGACTCCCCCGCTATAGGAAACACCCTCTTCACATCCACTCTATCTGTGTCCTCTGGTCCTAGACTCCCCCACTATAGGAAACACCCTCTCCACAGCCACTCTATCTGTGTCCTCTGGTCCTAGACTCCCCCACTATAGGAAACATCCTCTCCGCATCCACTCTATCTGTGTCCTCTGGTCCTAGACTCCCCCACTATAGGAAACATCCTCTCCGCATCCACTCTAGCTGTGTCCTCTGGTCCTAGACTCCCCACTATAGGAAACACCCTCTCCACATCCACTCTATCTGTGTCCTCTGGTCCTAGACTCCCCCACTATAGGAAACATCCTCTCCGCATCCACTCTATCTGTGTCCTCTGGTCCTAGACTCCCCCACTATAGGAAACATCCTCTCCGCATCCACTCTATCTGTGTCCTCTGGTCCTAGACTCCCCGCTATAGGAAACACCCTCTCCACATCCACTCTATCTGTGTCCTCTGGTCCTAGACTCCCCACTATAGGAAACACCCTCTCCACATCCACTCTATCTGTGTCCTCTGGTCCTAGACTTCCCCGCTATAGGAAACACCCTCTCCACATCCACTCTATCTGTGTCCTCTGGTCCTAGACTCCCCCGCTATAGAAAACACCCTCTTCACATCCACTCTATCTGTGTCCTCTGGTCCTAGACTCCCCCACTATAGGAAACACCCTCTCCACATCCACTCTATCTGTGTCCACTGGTCCTAGACTCCCCACTATAGGAAACACCCTCTCCACATCCACTCTATCTGTGTCCTCTGGTCCTAGACTTCCCCGCTATAGGAAACACCCTCTCCACATCCACTCTATCTGTGTCCTCTGGTCCTAGACTCCCCCGCTATAGGAAACACCCTCTTCACATCCACTCTATCTGTGTCCTCTGGTCCTAGACTCCCCCACTATAGGAAACACCCTCTCCACAGCCACTCTATCTGTGTTCTCTGGTCCTAGACTCCCCCACTATAGGAAACATCCTCTCCGCATCCACTCTATCTGTGTCCTCTGGTCCTAGACTCCCCCACTATAGGAAACATCCTCTCCGCATCCACTCTATCTGTGTCCTCTGGTCCTAGACTCCCCACTATAGGAAACACCCTCTCCACATCCACTCTATCTGTGTCCTCTGGTCCTAGACTCCCCCACTATAGGAAACATCCTCTCCGCATCCACTCTATCTGTGTCCTCTGGTCCTAGACTCCCCCACTATAGGAAACATCCTCTCCGCATCCACTCTATCTGTGTCCTCTGGTCCTAGACTCCCCACTATAGGAAACACCCTCTCCACATCCACTCTATCTGTGTCCTCTGGTCCTAGACTCCCCCACTATAGGAAACACCCTCTCCACATCCACTCTATCTGTGTCCTCTGGTCCTAGACTCCCCCCCTATAGGAAACACCCTCTCCGCATCCACTTTATCTGTGTCCTCTGGTCCTAGACTCCCCCACTATAGGAAACACCCTCTCCGCATCCACTCTATCTGTGTCCTCTGGTCCTAGACTCCCCCACTATAGGAAACACCCTCTCCACATCCACTCTATCTGTGTCCACAGGTCCTAGACTCCCCCACTATAGGAAACACCCTCTCCGCATCCACTCTATCTGTGTCCTCTAATCCTAGACTCCCCCACAATAGGAAACACCCTCTCCGCATCCACTCTATCTGTGTCCTCTAATCCTAGACTCCCCCACTATAGGAAACAGCCTCTCCGCATCCACTCTATCTGTGTCCTCTAATCCTAGACTCCCCCACTATAGGAAACATCCTCTCCGCATCCACTCTATCTGTGTCCTCTAATCCTAGACTCCCCCACTATAGGAAACACCCTCTCCGCATCCACTCTATCTGTGTCCTCTGGTCCTAGACTCCCCCACTATAGGAAACACCCTCTCCGCATCCACTCTATCTGTGTCCTCTGGTCCTAGACTCCCCCACTATAGGAAACACCCTCTCCGCATCCACTCTATCTGTGTCCTCTGGTCCTAGACTCCCCCACTATAGGAAACACCCTCTCCGCATCCACTCTATCTGTGTCCTCTAATCCTAGACTCCCCCACTATAGGAAACACCCTCTCCGCATCCACTCTATCTGTGTCCTCTAATCCTAGACTCCCCCACTATAGGAAACATCCTCTCCGCATCCACTCTATCTGTGTCCTCTAATCCTAGACTCCCGCACTATAGGAAACACCCTCTCCACATCCACTCTATCTGTGTCCTCTGGTCCTAGACTCCCCCACTATAGGAAACACCCTCTCCGCATCCACTCTATCTGTGTCCTCTGGTCCTAGACTCCCCCACTATAGGAAACATCCTCTCCGCATCCACTCTATCTGTGCCCTCTGGTCCTACACTCTCCCACTATAGGAAACATCCTCTCCGCATCCACTCTATCTGTGTCCTCTGGTCCTAGACTCCCCCACTATAGGAAACATCCTCTCCGCATCCACTCTATCTGTGTCCTCTAATCCTAGACTCCCCCACTATAGGAAACACCCTCTCTGCATCCACTCTATCTGTGTCCTCTGGTCCTAGACTCCCCCACTATAGGAAACACCCTCTCCGCATCCACTCTATCTGTGTCCTCTGGTCCTAGACTCCCCCACTATAGGAAACATCCTCTCCGCATCCACTCTATCTGTGCCCTCTGATCCTACACTCTCCCACTATAGGAAACATCCTCTCCACATCCACTCTATCTGTGTCCTCTGGTCCTAGACTCCCCCACTATAGGAAACATCCTCTCCGCATCCACTCTATCTGTGTCCTCTAATCCTAGACTCCCCCACTATAGGAAACACCCTCTCCACATCCACTCTATCTGTGTCCTCTGGTCCTAGACTCCCCCACTATAGGAAACACCCTCTCCGCATCCACTCTATCTGTGTCCTCTGGTCCTAGACTCCCCCACTATAGGAAACATCCTCTCCGCATCCACTCTATCTGTGCCCTCTGGTCCTACACTCTCCCACTATAGGAAACATCCTCTCCACATCCACTCTATCTGTGTCCTCTAATCCTAGACTCCCCCACTATAGGAAACACCCTCTCCACATCCACTCTATCTGTGTCCTCTGGTCCTAGACTCCCCCACTATAGGAAACTCCCTCTCCGCATCCACTCTATCTGTGTCCTCTGGTCCTAGACTCCCCCACTATAGGAAACATCCTCTCCGCATCCACTCTATCTGTGCCCTCTGGTCCTACACTCTCCCACTATAGGAAACATCCTCTCCGCATCCACTCTATCTGTGTCCTCTGGTCCTAGACTCCCCCACTATAGGAAACATCCTCTCCGCATCCACTCTATCTGTGTCCTCTAATCCTAGACTCCCCCACTATAGGAAACACCCTCTCCGCATCCACTCTATCTGTGTCCTCTGGTCCTAGACTCCCCCACTATAGGAAACATCCTCTCCGCATCCACTCTATCTGTGCCCTCTGATCCTACACTCTCCCACTATAGGAAACATCCTCTCCACATCCACTCTATCTGTGTCCTCTGGTCCTAGACTCCCCCACTATAGGAAACACCCTCTCCGCATCCACTCTATCTGTGTCCTCTGGTCCTAGACTCCCCCACTATAGGAAACATCCTCTCCGCATCCACTCTATCTGTGCCCTCTGGTCCTACACTCTCCCACTATAGGAAACATCCTCTCCACATCCACTCTATCTGTGTCCTCTGGCCCTAGACTCCCCCACTATAGGAAACATCCTCTCCACATCCACTCTATCTGTGTCCGCTGGTCCTAGACTCCCCCACTATAGGAAACATCCTCTCCACATCCACTCTATCTGTGTCCTCTGGTCCTAGACTCCCCCGCTATAGGAAACACCCTCTCCACATCCACTCTATCTGTGTCCTCTGGTCCTAAACACCCCCACTATAGGAAACATCCTCTCCACATCCACTCTATCTGTGTCATCTGGTCCTAGACTCCCCCACTATAGGAAACATCCTCTCCACATCCACTCTATTTTGGCCAAACAATATTGGATAGGTTTCAGTAAGCTCCAACCTCATTCTTCTAAACACCAGCGAGTACAGGCCCAGAGCCATAGAACTCCACAAATGTTAATCTTTTCATTCCTGGAATCATTCTCATGAACCTGCTCTCGGTCCTCTCCAATACCAACATATTGTTTCTGAAAAATGGGGCCCAGAACTGCTCATGATACTCCAAGTATGGTCTGATCAATGCCTTATAAAGCCTCAGCATCACATCCTGGCTCCTATGTTCTAGTCCTCTCAAAATGAATGCTAAGATTACATTCTTTACCACTGACTCATCCTGCAAGCTAACCTTTAGGGAATCCTTCACGAGGACGCCCAGGAACCTTTGCACTTCTGATTTCTGAATTTTCTCTGTTTAGGAAATAGGCTGTGGCCTTATTCCTTCTACCAAAGTGCGTGACCATACACTTTTCAACCCTATATTCTGCCTGGCAATACTCTACATTCTGCAGTATTTATTTGCCCTTTGTGCTACCCTGCTGATTAGAATGATCCGTCTGGATGGTAGGCAGACAAAAGCTTTGCACCCTATCTCAACACACATCAGCAACCAGTGACGATTTCTCAGTGCTCCCAGCCAGCAGGTTATCAGCAGTGTTTCAGACAGAGCAAATGGGCCACTGATGACGCTGGAATCTCTGTGCAAGAGGCAGAACAGGTCTAGAGAGGAAAACAGAGAGGTTTCGACAGCTTGCAATAGCGGACACGCCAGCACGAGGCTGAATACTCCTGACCAACTTACCCTCGGGACCATTGTACTGGCCTGGAGGAGACGCTATTATTGAGAGATGTATATTGTAGCCATAGATTTAGCACATCTTTGGTGACTCTAATCATTCCACTGCTGGCCATTAGAGTGACAGTGCCCATTAATAAAGTGATTACTCAGCCACTCCAGTCACCAAGTGGTGATTTCTCTGACAGTGAGCAGGCAGATAGGAGCTCCTGGGCGTGGGGAGAGGCTGCTACACTGTCATTCCTCATCACGCCTAACCAGTTTCTCAAAAAACCCCTTCATTCCTTATCTCTGCAAAACAGTCTCTTCTTTCTTGAGCTCATGTTGATGGGCTGCTTCAGCAAACACCCTCTCTCCACCCCCCCCCCAACTCCAAGCCCTGGCAATTCGTTCTTTGTGGGGAAAAAGCTAAAAGCTGCAGAGGGTGGCAAACTCAGCCAGCTCTATCAGAGGCGCTAGCCTCCCCAGCATTGAGGACACCTTCAAAAAGCGATGCCTCTAAAAGGTGGCATCCTTCGTTGAAGACCTCCATTACCCAGCAAATGCCCTCTCCTCATTGCTTCAGTCTCCTGTACCATCAGAGAGGAGGTACAGGAGAGTGAAGCCACACACTCAATCTTTTAGAATCTTTTGTGAATGGACAATGAACTCACCCATAAATACTACCACACTATTTTCGGCTCTCTTTTTGAGCTATTTATTGAATTCAAAATATCTCACTATATCTATATATTCAGTACTGTGCAAAAGTCTCTCTCTCTCTCTCTCTCTCTCTCTCTCTCTCTCTCTCTCTCTCTCTCTCTCTCTCTCTCTCTCTCTCTCTCTCTCTCTCTCTCCCACACACCCCCACCCCACCCCGCTACTGCACTTCTAATGACCAGCACTGTTTATTGTTCTTGTGTTAAAGTGCTTTTGTGAGATTATGGTGGGAAGTTCCAGTTCATTTATACTTACATTTTAGGCTGGGTTATACAATTATTCACCTGTGTATTTGTGGTTGTGTGTGATGGTTACCTCTCCTGTCTGTATGAGACTGAGTGGATTCTCTCTCCGGGTCCTGGTGCGCTGTCTATTTTGCGTTTATCACAATAAAATGGTTGTTGAGCTAATGATGCACCATCAATAACTCGCACTGAGACATAGGCGAGATATCGGCTTTTATTGACTGGAAGAAGGAACCAGGAGTGAGTGTCTATCATACAATGTCCTGGAGACTGAGGCCGAGCGTCAGGCCTCAGATCTCCTTTATACAGGGGCCTGTGGGAGGAGCCACAGGAGCAGTCAGCAGGGGGCGTGTCCCGACAGGCACATAGTTCACCACAGCTAATGAGCTTCTTTGTCTGTCATTATGGACCAAATGCTTGCCATGATATAGGGTGCATAATACATCCAGATCAGAGTCAGAATCAGGTTTACTACCATCAGCATGTGGCATGAAATTTGTTAAAATAGTAGCAGCAGTTCAATGCAATACATAATATAGAAGAGAAAAAATAAATACAATAATAATACATAAGTAAATCAATTACAGTATACATATATTGAATAGATAAAAGCGTGCAAAAAGCAGAAATATTTAAAAAGTGAGGTAGTGTTCATGAGTTCAATGTCCTCTCAGGAATCAGATGGCAGAGGGTGTTCCTGAATCGCTGAGTGTGTGCCTTCAGGCTTCTGTACCTCCTACCTGATGGTAACAGTGAGAAAAGGGCATGTCCTGGGTGCTGGATGTCCCTAATAATGGACACTGCCTTTCTGAGACACCACTCCCTAAAGATGTCACAGTACATTTGCACAGTACTGTAGTAATTTTATGTATTGTACTGTACTGCTACAAAAAAGTACTAATTTCATGGCATATGTAAGTGATGATAAACGTGATTATGATATGGGTCTCACTTGTGAACTGAGAGTGGAAGGAATCAGGGAGAGGGGAATCATGATTGGGAAAAGGGGAAAGGAAAGGGGAGAGAGTGGGAAGCACCAGAGACATTCTGTAATGATCAATAAACCAATTGTTTGGAATCAAATAATCTTGCCTGATGTCTTAGGGCCGGGTGTGTTTGCACCCCCACCAACCCCTGCCCGCACTCCTGGCACTCTTTCTCTGCCACCTGTCTCACACTCCTCCCATGGCGCTCCACTCACATCATTTCCAACATCCTTTGCTCCTAGCAGATTTACAAACTCACCCTCCACTCCAGGTTGACAAATACAGTCCTATGCAAACCACTGTTTCATATTGCACTGTAATGCTGCTGCAGAACAATAAATTTTGCAACATACTGTATGTCCGTGGTATTAAACTTGATTCTGATTCTGTTCAGTTATCATTGGAGAGAGTGATCCTTTTCATTCCGCAACCATTTCACTCCAGCTTTTAAAGTGAAGAGCACCACAACATGCCTCCAGCACACACGCTGACCATCAGCTGTTCAGTTACATTCACTAATCTACTTTTTATTAGAACACAAAGCATTGAAGAATACAGAACAGAACAACGCTGTACTGACCTATATAAACCTATTCCTCAATCAATCTAACCCTTCACTCCTACACAGCTCATAACCCTCCAGTTCTCTTATACCCATGTGCCTATTTGAGAGTTCCAAGTGCCCCTATTATATCAGGCTCTACCACTATCCCCAGAGAGTGTATTCCAGGCACATGTCATCAGGCTCCTGAACCAGCATAGATAATGTCTTCTACCTTTAAGCTTGTGATTTGCAGTTTGGAGATCTTTTGGCTGTTTCAATTCTCCACAGTCTCCAAGAGGATCTCAGCAGGCAGAGGCAGCATGAGCGAATTTCGTAATGAGAAGGGTGCAGGACACGAGCCGAAGTCCACTTCACCGATTAAAGCTTCCACTGTTCGCCTACTAAAGTGACAAGGGAGATCGAAGCATCGAGGCAAATGGAGAAGATGAGCCCTGGCTGCCTGCCTTTTGATTGATGGTGGGATCGCTCTGCTATGGAAAGGCAAGACTGCCTTTTGATCACAGGTGGGAATGCTCTTCTACGGAGAGGGGCGACTGCCTTTTAGACGCTGGTGGTATCGCTCTGCTACAGAGAGGGAAAAGCCTGATGTTGGGCCTGGAGAATGTTACCTAGGTTTATTTGCATTTTTTGGATATGGATTTTTTCCCAGTCTTATAGTTTTTATATTCGGTGTTTTTCACCCGATCTTTCTTGTTTTCTTTATGTGCTAGGGAGGGGGATGTACCTGTTTCGTTTATGTTCATTTTTTATGGGGAGGATGGATTTGGGGGGGGGGGGTGATTGTGTTGCTGTTTTTCTCTTTCTTGGCTACCTGGAGAAGAAGAATTTTAGAGTTGTGTACTTCAATAATAAATGAACCTCTGAATCGTTGAACCTTTGAACCTCCACACTGAGTTGACTCCACAACCTATAGAATCACTTTCAAGGACTCTACAACTCATGTTTTCAGTATTATTAATTTATGATGATTTGTCTTCTTTCTCACACTGGTTGTTACTCTGACGGGTTGGGTGAATGCGATCTACAGTGAGATCCAATAGTCAGGAAGGCAGCTCTGCCGACGGTCACGGGACAGCGAAGGGTATGACAGAGCATAGAAGACGTCATGATCATTCCACTGCAACCAAGGAAGACCCCAGTCGTTACGCTTTTTCGTACCACTGGACCCAGGCTTCCAAGGTTGAGAGAGTAGAACTGTCCCTGTGCAATGGCTTTTCCAAGTTAAAATCTCTCCGGCGCAGGTTTCCTGTCATGACAGAAACCCACCACCATTTATTGTTGTTATTTTGTTTTATCTCTTTCTGTATTTGAAGTTTGTTGTCCTTGGTTAAAGTTGATGACCATGATGTTGTCTGTGCCTTGTCATGCCCTTCACCGTCCACAAAGCCTTCCATCCTCCATCCTGGCTGTTGGACCTCACTGTAGACCTCACCCACCCAGATTGTTGGAGCAGACTTCACGTGCTAGGACAGGCTTGTCTCTATCTCAACTGGATATGAGGTCTGCCGGCTACATTCACCTTATTTAGCCTGCCTGTTGAAGAAGCTGTTTGTCTGTCTTTGCTATGTGCACTTTTTCGTTGCTTCTATTATGTGTCTTTGTACTCACTGTGAATGCCCATAAGAAAATGAATCTCAGGGTAGTATAAAATGCCATATATGCACTTTGATAATAAATTTACTTCGAACTTTGATGTACCATGATATGCACGGTCTGACTTTTCTAAGTCAATGCTCTGCCCAAGACTGCAAGGAATTGCAGAGAGTTGTGGAAACAGCTCAGTCCACGACACAAACCAGCCTCTGAGTGCATCTACACGCTCTGCTGCCTCAGGAAAGCAACAAGCCTGATCAAGGATCCCTCACACCCTAGACATTCTCTCTTCTCCCCCTCCCTCTGGGCAGGGGATAGTAAATCCTGAGACTCTCAACTAACAGGCTCAAGAGTCGTTTCTATCCCACTGTTTTCAGGCTCCTGAATGCACCAAAAGATGAATTGGTGAGCACTTGATTTCTCAGCCAACCTCTCCAAGGCCTTTGCACCTCTTTTGTCTGCCTGGACTGTATTTTCTCTCTGACTCCAGTAGGTTGGAAGCCATGACACATGAGGGTCTGTACTCGATGGAGTTTATTAGGATGAACACAGGACTGACACTTACTGAGCACAGAAAGACATGGATAGAGTGGACGCGGAAAGGGTGTCTCCTTCAGGATCCAAGGGCACAGGGAGCTGAGGAAGAATTTCTTCAGCGAGAGAAAAACTTTTGTTAGGTAAATCTGTGGAATTTGTTGTCACATGGGGAAGTGGAGGCTGTCATTGGATGTATCTAAGGCAGAGATTGATAGGTTCTTGATTGGTATGTGGGTTGTTATGGGAAGAAGGCAGGAGATTGGGGTTGAGAAAAAAAACTCAGCGATGATTAAATAACAGAGCAGACTTTATGGGCTAAATGACTTAATTCCATTTTTGCATCTTATAGAATTTGGTTTTATGGTCAAATATATTCTGCATTTTGTTTTCTTTTAACTACTTCCATGTAGTTATATATGGTCTGTTGTGCCTGGATAGCACGCATACCAAAAGCTTTTGGCTCTAAAGTGGTACACGGATCAATACCAACGCCAATACCAAATATGGGATTTGTGTCCAAACATGATTCTGAGGTCAAAGGTCTGTCATGATCTTGTTAAATGGTTCAATTCAAATTCCTCAGTTGCTGTGCTGGGATTGCCATTCTTGTAACTCCAACATCCATTGGACTGCTTTCAAATTAAAACTTCCTAAATTTTTGTGCTAGGGGTCTTCAGACATTGAGATTAGATCATAACTAGCAATGCCTGCTTTCCCGTCCCTAAAGACAAATTTCATTGTGACAGAATAAAGCAGATCTGCGGGCTGGATGTTGTCATGAAACATTGAGCCTGTGCTGCCATCTCCTGGTGAACTGATTAATTTCAGCCAATGCGCTGAAAATTCAAATCAACACAAATAAAATGCTGGAGGAACTCAACAGGTTAATCGGCGTCTATGAAGAGGAATAAAGGTACAGCATTTCAGGCCGAGAATCTTCATCAGGATCTGATCTGTGAAAGGTCTTGGTCTGAAGTGTTGACTTTAATTCCTCACTGCAGATGCGGCATGCCTGACCTGTTGAGTTCCTACAGCATTTTGTATATTACTCTGGATACCCAGCAGCTGCAGAATCTCTTGTGCTTGTGATTTGCTGAGAAATGCAATAAATGTTTGCTTAATAATTCTCGGTTTTTTTTTTCAGAGCCAGTATTCCTGACAGACCTAAAAGCTGCATTTACAACATTTAAACAAACAAGGACTGTTGTCCTTTCAGATAGAATGAAAGTGAAGACAGGCGATTCCTGGTTTGCAGATCAGAATCGGGTTTAATATCACTGGCATACGTTGTGAAATTTGTTGTTTTGCAGCAGTAGTACACTAAATACATAATAATAATTTTAGCTATAAATTACAATAAGAAATATATACAACATTTGTATACAGTTAAATTATTTGTGTAGTGTAAAGGAGAGCAAAAATATATAGTGCGATAGTGTACAGAAGTTCATTGTCCATACAGAAATTTGAAGGCAGAGGCTCTTCCTGAAATGATGAGTGTGTAGATTCTAGCTCCTGTTCCTTCTCACAGTTGGTAGTGGTGAGAAGGGGACAAGTCCTGGGTGTCCTTAAGTGGACTTGAATCCTGATCTTACAGCCAGCCTGTAAGGCATTGCAGTAGCTGCTACATTACTGTGCGATCCAAGTCAGAGGAAAAATAAATATAAGAAGAGGATAACATCAGACTAAGTTTTTTTTTTGAAAAGGTGAAAGCAGATGGATCAGCTTCAGTGCACCTTACTGATCCAGGCAGAAGCTGTAATGAATCATTTACATCCCAGTCAGTTCTGGCAAAGACAGAGAGGCTGACTGGCGACAATCCAGCAGGTCGTTGCCCCTGCCTATCCCTTCCGAAGCAGCTGTGCTAACCTGAGCAGCATTAAAATAGTGTTGTCTGTCAGCTACCTTTCACTGATGGATGTGGGGTGCACCATGCGTGGCCTCCCCCATAACTCAGCAAGAACAACCTCTGGGGCTCTTAGAGTGTAACAATATTGTCGTGAAATGCCAGAGGCTGATAGTGCAGCCATTAAACTACTGGACTGGCATGGGGCCTGAAGATTTAAGCAAGCTCTTTAAAATGTCGTTACAGTAGCTGGTGAACTTACGCTTCAGATTCAGACTTATTTATCACATGTACTTCAAAACAGTGCAATGAGTGTCAACGGCCAAGGACGTGCTGAGGATAGCCCAGAAGTCTCGCCACATATTCCAGTGCCAACACAACGTTCAGCAGAACAGCACAAAAAACGACAATAAGCATAGCAGCTAGCGTGATACTATTACAGATTGGGGCACTGGAGTTCAGAGTTTAATTCCCATGACCTCTCTAAGAAACCTCCCTTACATCCTTCCCGTGTGCACATAGGATACCTACCAAAATGAACCTCTTCATACTTTGCTGGGTTGAACTCCATCTGCCACTTCTCAGCCCAGTTCTGTGTCCTATCGATGTCCCACTGTAACATCTGACAACCCTCCAGAATATCTACAGTACCCGCAACTTTTGAGTGATCATCAAACTTACTAACCCACCCTTCTACCTCCTCATCCAGGACATTTATAAAAGTCACAAAGAGGAGGAGTCCCAGAACATGGGTCACCATCCTCCATGCAGAATACAAAGCATCCACAACCACCCTTTGTAATCTGTGGTCAAGCCAATTCTGGATCCACAATGCAATAGTGTCGCACTGGCTGCTATATTTGTTGTTGTTGTCCCAAGCCTCATTACTTTCTGAATGAGCCTCGCATGGGGAACCTGATAATTGCGTTACTGAAATCTATATGCACTACATCCACTGCTCTACCTTCATCGATGTGTTTTGTTACATCCTCCAAGAACTCAATCAGGTTCGTAAGGCATGACCTGCCCTCGACAAAACCATGCTGACTATCCCTACCAAAATGAACCAAAATGATTCATCTGTTGTCAGCCCCCAACCAACACATACTCCACTCTTCCCTCCAAACCCCCTCACAGACCTCCACCCTGATCTCGTGACTACACCCCTCCCACACCTGAAACAACCACAGTGGGCTTCGCAGCTGAACAGGTGAGAAGACAGTTGAAACGTCTCCACCCAAGCAAGGCTGCAGGCCCGAATGGTGTCAGCCCCAGGGTGCTCAAAGCCTGTGCCCCCCAGCTATGTCTTCAACCTGAGCCTGAGTCTCCAGAGGGTTCGTGTGCTGTGGAAGACGTCCTGCCTCATCCCTGTACCGAAGACGCCGCGCCCCAGTGGCTTCAATGAATACAGACCAGTGGCATTGACCTCCCACATCATGAAGACCCTGGAGAGACTTGTTCTAGAGCAGCTCCGGCCTATGGTTAGGCCACACTTAGACCCCCTCCAGTTCGCCTATCAGCCCCGACTAGGAGTTGAGGATGCCATCGTCTACCTGCTGAGCCTTGTCTACACCCACCTGGACAAGCCAGCGAGCACTGTGAGGGTCATGTTTTTTGACTTCTCCAGTGCATTCAACACCATCCGCCCTGCTCTGCTGGGTGAGAAGCTGACAGTGATGCAGGTGGATGCTTCCCTGGTGTCATGGATTATTGATTACCTGACTGGCAGACCACAGTACTTGCAACACTGTGTGTCAGACAGAGTGGTCAGCAGCACTGGGGCTCCACTGGGGACTGTCCTGTCTCTCTTTCTCTTCACCATCTACACCTCAGACTTCAACTACTGCACAGAGTCTTGCCATCTTCAGAAGTTTTCTGATGACTCTGTCATAGTTGGATGCATCAGCAAGGGAGATGAGGCAGAGTACAGGGCTACGGTGAAAAACTTTGTCACATGGTGCGAGCAGAATCATCTGCAGCTTAATGCGAAAAAGACTAAGGAGCTGGTGGTGGACCTAAGGAGGGCTAAGGCATTGGTGACCCCTGTTTCCATCCAAGGGGTCAGTGTGGACATGGTGGAGGATTACAAATACCTGGGGATATGAATTGACAATAAACTGGACTGGTCAAAGAACACTGAGGCTATCTACAAGAAGGGTCAGAGCCGTCTCTACTTCCTGAGGAGACTGAGGTCCGTTAACATCTGCCGGACGATGCTGAGGATGTTCTACGAGGCTGTGCTGGCCAGTGCTATCATGTTTGCTGTTGTGTGCTGGGGCAGCAGGCTGAGGGTAGCAGACATCAACAGAATCAACAAACTCATTCGTAAGGCCAGTGATGTAGTGGGGGTGGAACTGGACTCTCTGACGGTGGTGTCTGAAAAGAGGATGCTGTCCAAGTTGTATGCCATCTTGGACAATGTCTCCCATCCACTCCATAATGTACTGGTTAGGCACAGGAGTACGTTCAGCCAGAGACTCATTCCACCGAGATGTAACACTGAGCGTCATAGGAAGTCATTCCTGCCTGTGGCCATCAAACTTTACAACTCCTCCCTCGGAGTGTCAGACACCCTGAGCCAATAGGCTGGTCCTGGACTTATTTCCACTTGGCATGATTAACCTATTATTATTTAATTATTTATGTTTTTATATTGCTATACTTCTATACTATACTTGGTTGGCGCGGCTGTAACGAAACCCAATTTCCCTCGGGATCAATAAAGTATGTCTGTCTGTCTGTCTAATCAGATTATGTGTCTCCAAATGCTCATAAATCCTGCCCCTCCGGATCTTCTCCAACAACTAGCCCACCACCGAAGTAAGGCTCACTGGTCTATAATTTCCTGGGTTATCTCTAATCCCTTACTTGAACAAGGGAACAACGTTTGAAACCTTCCAATTTTCTGGTACTTCTCCTGTCTTTATTGATGATGCAAGTATCTCTCGTCTGTTCCCGGCGACTTGTCAAACTTAACACCTTTCAAAAGCTGCAGCACATCCTCTTTCTTAAATTCTATATGTAGCGTAGAAGGTTGGGGGGGACTTAATAGAGGTATTTAAAATAATGAGGGGGATAGATCGAGTTGATGTGGATAGGCTTTTTCCATCGAGAGTAAGGAAGATTCAAACAAGAGGACATGATTTAAGAGATAGGGGGCAAAAGTTTAAGGGTAACCCAAGGGGGTGTTTTTTTTTACTCAGAGAGTGGTAGCTGTGTGGAATGAGCTTCCAGTAGAATGGTAGAGGCAGGTTCTGTATTGTCATTTAAATTAAAATTGGATAGGTATACGGATAGGAAAGGAATGGAGGGTTATGGGCTGAGTGCAGGTAGGTGGGACTAGGTGAGAGTAAGCGTTGGCACGGACTAGAAGGGCCGAGGTGGCCTGTTTCCGTGCTGTGATTGTTATATGGCTATATGTTATACAGTCAAGCATTTCAGTCTGCTGTAGGACATCCCCACAATTGCCAAGGACCTTTTCACTGATGAATACTGAAGCAAAGTATTCGTTAGGTTCCTCCACTACCTCCTCCAGCTCCATGTACGTTTCCACTCTCACTCATGATTGGTCCTATACTCACACGGCTCATCCTCTTGCTCTTCATATACTTGTAGAATGCTTTGGAGTTTTCCTTAATCCTGCTTGCCAGGGCCTTTTCATTACCCCTTCTAGTTCTCCTAATTTCATTTGAGCTCCTTCCTGGCATCCTGCTCATCAAAATATTCTCATGGCCCCTTCTAGCTCTCCCGGTCTCATTCTTGAGCTCCTTCCTGGAACCCTTGTAGTTTTCTAGAGCTCTAACAGTACCTAGTTTCTTGAACCTTTTGTAATCTTTTCTTAGTAATTAAATTTTCTACATCCTTTGTACACCATGGTTTTTTTACTCCACCATCCTTTCCCTGCCTCAGTGGAACATACCTATGCAGAACACCATGCAGATGTTCCCTGAACATTTGCCACATTTCTGCTGTGTGTTTCCCTGAGAACACCTGTTCCCAATTTATGTTCCCAAGTTCCTACCTAATAGCACGGTAATTTCCCCCTATCCCAATTAAACATTTTCCCAAATTGTCTGCTCCTATTCCTCTCCAATGCTATGGTAAAGGAGACAGAGTTGTAATCACTATCCAATATGCTCCCCTACTGAGACCTCTGGTTCATTTCCCTAACCAGATCAAGTACAGCCTCTCCTCTAGTTGGCTTTTCTACATATTGCATCAGGAAACCTTCTTGAATACTCATAACAAACTCCACCCCATCTAAACTCCTTGCTGTAAGGAGATGCCAGTCAATATCAGGAAAGTTAAAATCACCCATCACAACATCCCTATTATTGTTGCACCATTCCAGAATCTGCCTCCCTACCTCCTCCTCGATGTCTCTGTTACTATTGGGGTGAGTATAAAAAGACCCATTAGAGTCATTGCCCCCTTCCTGTTTCTGACTTCCACCCATAGTGACTCAGTTGACAATCCCTCCATGACTTCCTCCTTTTCTGCAGCTGTGATACCATCCCTGATTAGCAGTGCCACTCCCCCACCTCTTTCGCCTCCCTCCCTGTCCTTTTTTGAAACATCTAAAGTCATTCCTGCCCCTGAGTCACCCAAGTCTCTGTAAAGGTCACAACATCATAGTTTCACTTATTGATCCACACTCTAAGTTCATTCGCCTTGCTCATGATACTGCTCGTAGTAAAGTAAACACCTCTCAAACCATCAGGCTGAGGGCATTTTTGCTCTGTCATCTGCCTATCCTCCCTCATAAACTCCCTACAAGCTGCCACTACTTGTGCACCAGCCACCCCATCCTCTGCCTCTTCACTTCGCTTCCCACCCTCCTGCAAATCTAGTTTAAATTCTCCCCAATAGCATTAGCAAACCTCTCTCACAGGATCTCAGCTCCCCTCCAGTTCAGGTGCAACCCATCCTATTTGTACAGGTCACTCCTTCCCCAGAAAAGGTTCCAACTTGAAACCATGCCCCCTGCACCATCTCCTCAGCCACGCATTCATCTGCGCTGTCTTCCTGTCCTGACCTTCACTAGCTCGTGGCTTGAGGAGTAATCCGGAGATTACCACCTGGGAGGTCCTGCTCTTCGGCCTCCTTCCTAACTCCCTAAACTTACTGCACAAGACCTCTACCCCTCTCCTGCCTATGTCATTGGCACCAAGATCTACCACGACCTCTGAACGCTCACACTCCCCTTCAAGAATATTCTGCAACTGCTCAGAGACATCCTGGAACCTGGCACCCGAGAGGAAGCAAACTATGCTGGTGTCTCTTTTGCTGCCACAGAATCTCCTATCTGTCGCCCTAACTGTTGAGTCCCCTATAACTGTTGCTCCGCCTGATTTCATCCTACCCTTTGAGGCTCAGAGCCGACCACAGTGCTATTTATTAGACTGGCTGCTGCTGCCTTGCCCAGATCAGTCATCACATAACCACACATTACAACAGTGGTGTGCAGAAGATGATTGCTGAATGCAGTATTCAAATGGGGTATACCTCCTGCTGAGGACAATGGTCACAGGGGGACCCTGCACTGACTTCTTTCTCCCAGTGTTCACCATATACTCCCTGAATTCTGCACTCTGGGTGTAACTAACTGCTCATAAGTCTTATCTATCAATTGCTCTGCCTCGTGGATGATTCTTAGTTCATTCAACTCTAGCTCCAGCTCCTTAATGCAGTCTTTCATGAGCTGGAATTGGCTGCACTTCCCACAGGTGTAGCTATCCGGAAGACTATCCCACATCCTAAAGGAGGAGCATTCCACTGCCATATCTGCCATCTTGCCTGCACTGTACTTTGGGCAACCAAGACCACATCCTCTAACCTGTTTCTTTGGCCTCATTCTCTTCTTGTCAGAAAGCCTGACGCTCCTACTCTCACCGCTGTCCTACCCCCAACAATGGCCACCCTGCTTGCCCCTTCTTTTATTTAATTTGTAGTGCTCTGCTCCCACCACTGATTGGACCTCTGGAACATCCAAACACCCACGAAGCTCTCCTTTCATACCAGCTTCGCTGACCTGTGAGTAAACTCTGAAGTGCTCTGCTCCCAATGCTGATTGCCTTCTTCTGTGCTTTCTAAATATAATAAAAGCAAGAATAGAACAACAGCAGCAAAACCCACCCATGCGCACAAGCAGATAGCCATCCAACCACCTTCAACCCCCAGCTTCCCTTGACTCAGATTTGCAGACATCGGGTCTTCAACTTCCCAATAGGATTGCAAGGTCTCAGCTGTCAGGCCTCGACTTCCAGCCTGGCTGAATTCGGTCTTTAACCTCTGGGCTCCAGTCTTTGGCATCAACTTTTCTACTCACCAATGATAGGACCCAGAACTCCTTCTTACCAATGGCAGGACCCTGTACCTAAGGCCTTTAATTTCAGACTCACTGAGATGCCGACCTCGGGGGTCACTGACCCTCCCCCCCCCCCCCCCTTGCTGCCTGTCTGCACGAACCTCCCATACCAGAACCCGCTGACCTGTGTGGAACACGTCGACCTGGAGGGTCACTAGCCCTCACCTACGCTGGTCTTCATACACACCGCTGCTGTCCATGAGTGTCCATTGTTGCATGCCCATGCTGCTGGCCTTCGACCTCAGATGGGCCCGAGGCCTAAACTCTGGCCTGACATCTAACTACCCTCATCTGTGTTCCTAAACCTCCTAACTCTCCTCTCCATCCAGCAGGTCGTTGCCCCTGCCTATCCCTTCCGAAGCAGCTGTGCTAACCTGAGCAGCATTAAAATAGTGTTGTCTGTCAGCTACCTTTCACTGATGGATGTGGGGTGAACCATGCGTGGCCTCCCCCATAAGTCAGCAAGAACAACCTCTGAGGCTCTTAAAGTGTAACAATATTGTCGTGAAATTCCAGACACTGATAGTTCAGCCATTAAACTACTGGACTGGCATGGGGCCTGAAGA
Source organism: Hypanus sabinus (assembly GCF_030144855.1). Lineage (NCBI taxonomy): Eukaryota > Metazoa > Chordata > Chondrichthyes > Myliobatiformes > Dasyatidae > Hypanus > Hypanus sabinus. The sequence continues at coordinate 20,777,469 of NC_082712.1, read as the reverse complement.
TCTAAGAAAAATATTTAAAATTTCATTACAGTAGCTGATTCAGGTTTACACTCAATGGACACCTAATTAGGTACAGGTATGGTCTTCTGCTGATGTAGCCCATCCACTTCCAGGTTCACCATGCTGTGCATTCAGCAATAATCTTCTGCACACCACTGTTGTGACGTGTGGTTATCTGAGTTACTGTCACCTTCTTGTCAACTTCAACCAGTCTGGCCAGTCTCCTCTGACCTCTCTCATTAACAAGGCACTTTTGCTCAAAGAACTGCCATTCACTGAATTTTTTGCGTTCCACACCATTCTCTAGAGTCAGTTTTGTGTGAAAATCGCAGGGTGATCAACAGTTTCTGAGATACTCAAACCATCCCGTCTGGCACCAGCAATCATTCCGCTGTTAAAGTCACTGAGATCACATTCCTTCCCCATTTTGATGTTTGGTCTGCACAAGTAATGCACCACTTGGCCATGTATGCATGCTTTTATGCGTTGAGTTGCTGCCATGATTGAGTTGCATTAACAAGCAGGTGTACAATGCAGCTAATAAAGTAGCTACTGACTGGATTTATTACATGTACATCAAAACTATTGCTCCATTTCTTCCCATCTCCCCTTTACGCTAGCTGTCTCCCTTCCACCTTTCAGACTAGATGAAGAGACTCAACAAGAAAGGTCACCTATCCATTTCCCTTTACACATGCTGTGAGCTATCACTGGTGGATTGACTCCATGCACTTTCTCCAGAAAACCTCCAAGTTGTGACTGAATCTCTTGTTCTTGTCATTGTAGCTGTGATCTTTTCAAAGATATTAAAGTCCATTCTGCTTTCTCTCCTTCAAATAATCAACTGTCATCTCACAATCAATATCCCGACCATGTTCCATTGCTTCTGCCAGCAGAAGCTGATGCTCAGTTTGATAAACATTTCCTGTTCATATAAAAGCTCAATTTTTAAACAATTGGTTGTTTAAAAGAAGGCACAACTGTACCTCAACATTCTTAGAAGTACACAATGATTTGGCATACCACTTAAAACTGACAGACTTCTATAGATGCACAGTGGAGAGTATATTGACTGGATGCATCATGGCCTAGTATGGGAACACCAATGCCCTTGAATGGAAATGCCTAAAAACTGTTGTGGATATGACCTAGTCCATTATTGGAATATGTCTCCCCACCACCGAACACACCTGCAAGGAGCACTGTTGCAGGAAAGCAGCTTCCATCTTTAAAGACCCCCACCATCCAGGCTACGCTCTCTTCTTGCTGCTGCCATCAGGAAGGAGGTACAGGAGCCTGAGGTCTCACAGCCACCAGATTCAGGAACAGGTTTGGCCCCTCAGCAATCAGGCTCCTGAAAATAGAGGGAATGACTTCACTCACCCCAACACTGAATTGATTTCACAGCCCAAGGACTCATCTCAGAGACACTACAACTCACGTTCTCAATCTGATTTATTAGTTATTTATCTAACATTATTATTTTGTTTTTCATTTTGTATTTGCATAGTATGCTATCTTTTGCTCATTGGTTGTTTGTTCATCCTTGATTGTGTGTAGTTTTCATTGATTCAATTATATTTACTGCAAATGCCCACAAGAAAATTAATTTCAGGGTAGTATATGGTGACATATACAGTAGGTATTTTGATAATAAATTTACTTTGATGTTTAAACTTTGAAATTACAATGTAGTGTAACACTTACCCAACAGGCTGGTATATGTCTAGGGGAAAAAGGAGATCCAGCCACTCACCAACCCACCTCCCGTGCACGCAGGTGCTGTGAGAATCGAGTTTTATGCCTCGCGCCCGCCAACAGTATCAAACCCACAACAAATACCGTTATGATATACACTTTAAAGAGTTTACTAAAATTAAAAGAGTAGTAGGCAATACAATATATATATACAAGGAAAAAAACAAAAGGCGCCAACTTATCAAAGTTCAGTCTGTTCAGTGCACTCGTTGGAGCTCAATCAACGAACCAATCGACCCCTCGTCGCTTGCCTCCGACCTCCACGTCTTCGCACCTAGGACCACGCCCGGGGGTCTTCCGAGCAGTGCAGCGCACGTCCACCTTCCTCGACGTCTTCCTCCCACTCTCTCCTCCCACCAAAAAACCCACGAAAACCCCTCCCCCAAGTTCCCAGCATCACAAGACACAATAACATTCTCCATTGATTAACAAATGAATACAATTACCATATCAGCCATTCTAAAGTGAAACAACGGCGAGAGAAACACTTATCCGACAAAGAAGCATTCCTACTTGTAACAAACCAAAGAGGCCATTTTGAGTAACATACATAGGACATTGTACAGTAGTAATGACATTGCAATGGTCATTCCTCATTCCAGTGATGTCTACTATTGCCTGTAGCCACTTGGTGTACTCCTTAGAAGCTATCCAGAAAATGTCCAATTATTTATTTTCTTCCATTAATGTCATTTTTATGCTTCATACATATTACAATTTATTATATTTATACAGAAATCTTAAGGAAGCAAATAGCACTATCATTTAAGAACACAGAACATTACAACACAGTACAGGCCCTTTGGCCTACAATATGCCGAACTTTTAACCTACTCCAAGATCAATCTAACCCTTCCCTCCCATATAGCCCTCCACTTTCCTTTCATCTATATGCCCATCTAAGAGTTTCTTAAACGTCCCTAATGCATCTGCATCTACCACCACCCCTGCAGGGTGTTCCATGCACTCACCACTCACTGGGTAAAATTAAACTAACTCTGATATCTTCCCGAGACTTTCTTCCCAACAGCTTAAAACGTATGCCTCCTTGTATTAGCCATTTCCCCTCTAGGAAAAGTCTCTGGAAGCAAGAAAAGAGCACGGCCAGGGTGGTGAGGATCTTTGATGATGGACGTTGCTTTTCTACAACAATATTTCATGTAGATGTGCTCAGTGGTTGGGAGGGTTTTACCCATGCTGCACTGGGCTGAAACCACTGCCTTTTATGGATTTTCTGCTCAAAGGCTTTGGTGTTCCCATACCAGGCCATAATGGAGTAGCATTTACATTTTCCACCACACAAAAACCTATAGACGGTTTTTGATGACTTGCCAAATATCCTCAAACTCCTGAGGAAGTAGAGGCGCTATTGTGCTTTCTTTACACTTGTATTAATGTGACGGGTCCAGGACAGGTTCTCTGAGAAAGTGACCCCCAGGAATTTAAAGTTACTGACTCTCTCTGATCTTCCAATGATTACTGGCTCATGGACCTCTGGTTTTCCTCTCCTCAAGCTTACAGTCAGTTCTTTGGTATTGTTGATATCGAATGAGAGGCTGTTGCTCTGACACCACACAACTGAATTTTCAATCTCACTCCTTTATGCTGATTCTTCACAACCTTTGATATGGGCCACATCAGTGGTGTCATCAGCAAACTTGTATATGGTGTTGGAGCTCAGCTTAGCCGCACAATCATTGGTGTAAAGTGAGTAGAGCAGGGAGTTAAGCACACATCCCTGTGGTGCTCCTGAGTTGATGCAGATTGTGGAGGAGATGTTGTTCCCTAAGCATCCTAACCTATTAAACATTTCCTTATCACTCAGGTCTTCAAGTACCTGCAATATCCTTGTGAATTTTATCTATGTAGACAGAAACTCCAAAGGCAGGCTTAAAAAACATGCAGCAGAATAGCGAGCAGAACTTTGAAATAGTCAATTTATTTTTTGTCAGAACTAAGTGACACAAATTTCATTCTGTCTAACTCTTGCTGTAGCTTTTAATAAGACATTTAATAAGAAACATAATTACATTCCAGAGATGTGGTTCCTTAAGTTTGTTATAGCCGGTGGGGGCCTAGTGGAGATAAGATCCTCCTACCTATTAAATACTCCCAAAGGCGTAAGCCTCAAATATCCTCTGACAACCAAGCGTAGCTCCTTGCCTTCACATGTGGTTTATGTACTAAGCCGGGTGGAGCCACGTCTACTGACAGGAGAAGAGGAAATGGCAGATTACTGGCACCTTACATCCAGTCACTTCGGTCAGATGAGGCTCGTCATCCGTGGTTGGCAGCTCATCTAGGAGAAGGAAAGCTCTGGTCTCAGGCCTCAGCTGCCTTGCAGTTATACCCACTTATGGGGCAGGCTTCGGGAATAAGGAAATGTTTGGGGAAGAAATCCAGAGCTGGGTCCTAATGGCAGTCCTACGTTGAGTTCAATGCTGACTGGCAACCCCTGCAGCGCTGCTGGTGCCATACTGTATTGGTCTCTGCCGTTCCTTTGGGTTCATGGAGAGGGGGTACCTGCTGCATGGACAACAGCTTACTCTTCTTATCGTACTGCCCAGCCTTGCACGAAGGGTCTTGACCCGAAACATTGACCGCTCCTTTCAATGGATGCTGCCCGACCTGCTGAGTTCATCTAGCTTTTTTGTACATCTTGATTTGATCACAGCATCTGCAGTGCACTTTGCGTTTGCATGTCATGTAGACAGCTAAGACACAACGTTAATGGTTGATCCTAACCAAAAGAGGGCCATGATTAGAAGCATGAAAATCTCTGACATCTTTCAGCCCTCTCAGCTAAAATAAATATCATTGAATGAAGTACCAGCTTGTATTTATCAATTAAGTTCCAATGATGCAAGTTCTTAAAGCATGCTTCCTTAAGAGAGATTAGGTGAGGGTTTGCTCCTGTGCTTGGCTAGGGTGGCCATTCATGGGTCCAGATGAAGGCAGTTGAGGGTTCTCCCTGATGTGATTGACTGCCTCTCTTCTGTATCCATGTGTCATTGGAGAAGGAGCTTGCTGTACCCATGGGTACATTGGGGGATTTCTGGGACTGTTGAGCACCACCAAGGCTCAAGTGCATTCTGGATAGAGATGTTTTTGCTACAATTTGAAACTATTGATTGTAAACAGTGTGAATCATGGGATATTGGAATATAGATGCAATGTGATGCTGTAGTGATTGAATGAACAGCCTTTGGAAATGATTTTAAAAGATGGAAAGATTGATCTGGGATCATCGTTATGTACCATATTGTATGACATGGATGATCACGGGCTCTGTGACCATGACTGTTCTTGGCAAATTATTCTACAGAAGTGGTTTGCCATTGCCTTCTTCTGGGCAGTGCCTTTACAAGATGGGTGACACCAACCATCTTAAATATTCTTCAGAGATTGTCTGCCTGGCATCAGTGGTCACATAACCAGAACCTGTGATACGCACCAGCTGCTCAGACGACTGTCCGCCAGCTGTTCCCCTAGCTTTGTGTGACCTTTATCGGAGAGGCTAAACCTTGCCCAGGGGTGAGCTGCAGGCTAGCGGAGGGAAGGAGTGCCTTATAACTCCTTTGGTAGAGACATATCTCCACCCTGCCACCCATCCGAGATAGGGAATCATATAAAACTGTCATGACAAATATTGTGCTCTTCTTGTTTCTGCCATCAGGTACAGAAGCCTGAAGACCCACCCTCAACAATTTAGGGATACCCTCTTCCCCTCTGCCATCAGATTTCCAAACGGTCCATGAACCCAGAACATTACCTCATTATTCCTTTTTAGCACCTTTTTTTTATAGCAGTAACACACACAAAGTGCTGGGAAAATCAGCAGCCAGGCAGCATCTATGGAAAAAAGTACAGTCGGCGTTTCGGCCCACAAAAATTTCCTCCAGCATTTTGTGTGTGTCACTTGGATTTCCGGCGTCTGCAGGTTTCCTCTTGTTTGTGCTTTTGTAACAGTAGTAATTTCTATGCCTTGCACTCAAAGGAGAGAGTCGGGCCGATTTCAGTCGGTCTCTCACGATGTTCACGCCGCTCTCTGTGATGCTGTGTGACTGCCCTGGCTGCCGTGCTTTGTGTCTGTGATCTTCGCAGCGAATTGCCCCGCTAATATGTTGAGCTAAGACCAAGGCTTTGGGCCTACTCCAGATGCCCTGGGGATTCGGATCTAAGGACCCAATTTGGGTTGGAATGCTTTTATTGTTCGCTTGATTTGTGTTTTTTCTCTTTCTCTCTGCTTTGGGAGTTGGTCTTTTTATTATAATTGGGTTCTCTCAGGTTTCTTGCTTTGTGCCTGCCAGTAAGCAGACGAGTCTCAAAGATGTATAATTTATACATTTTTTGATAATAAATGTACTTTGAATCTTTAATGCTGCTGCAAAACAGCAAATTTCATGAGGTAGGTGAGTCAGTAATTATAAACCTGTTTCTTTGTGTATTTTGTAGTTTGTATATCATCAGTTAAAACATGTCTAATCTGCCAGTAAACATAGCAAAATAGGATTGGAAAATACAAAGGAATCATTCCACAGAAAATGTGTTTAGCAGCCCACAGAAATCTCATCTCCTTTTTAACTTCAATGTTACCTCTGCTGTATTTCTGCAAAGTCATGTCTAAGGTGCCCACCAGAGAGAGTAGACAGGGGCTTGATGTCACGTTCATTGTGAAAGACGACACCAGTTCAAGGCAAATCTGCTGCTATTATTCAAATGTCAATCATTGCACTACAGCCTGTACAAACCATGAATATCATGCAGTTCCTTCTGGTGTCAAGCTGCTCACTCCCTGCTCCCAATAATTACTTTCAAGATGTTCCGCTGGAGCTGAGACCTGAAATTGATGCAAACAGTTTGTAATAGGAGAAACAACAAGCCAATGTTTTACAGGAAGCCCATTTATTTGCTTGACGGCTTTAAATTTGCTGCATTATTTGCTCTCCTGCTGAGCTTTGAAGCTGTCACAGTCTAATTCAACCAGACAACTGCCAGGTGTGATGCTCCTGTCCCATGGGATGTATCTGTTCTCTGTGGGCTGTGATGCAATGTGGGATTGATGTTTCATATTTATTTTCATTTAGAGATACAACACAGTAAAAGGCTCTTCCAGTTCAACGAGCATGAGCCAGCCAACCATACCCAGATGACCAGTTAACCTACTAACCCGTACGGCTTTGGAATGTGGGGGGAAACAGAACACCCAGAGGAAACTCACATGGACATGGGGTGAATGTGCAAACTCCTTACAGAGAGCGGCAGGAATTGAACCTGGGTCACTGCCGTTCTGTAATGGTGTTACACTAGCCGCCACACAACCATGCTGCCATCGAAATGATGTCCCATGGACAAAGTTGCCGAAGATGCACTGAAGCTAGTGGATATAAAGGAGTTTTATTCAACAAAAATGAGCAGCAGACATCATATTGGGACCCTTTCAAAGGAAGAGGCCTGTTTGACCCAATGTTACATGACATTTTAAATGCTAAAGATCAAAAAACTTTATATTTACAATGTACCTACAATGCTTCCTTTGAATTACATATAATTTCACATCTCCTTCGCACCCACACTCCAGAACAGAAAATGAATATAAATCAGTATTATCTGGTTTTTCAATTAACTGATGTCCACAGCTCCAGGAAACAGGGCTGCATTTTAAATTTAATCTATGATCCACATTCAGGTCTAAAGATTGGTTGCTGAAATTAATGTTTACTACAGATCCAAATTCCAGAATATGCCCTGACAGTCACATCCATATTTTTATTTATTTGGGTATTGGAAGAAATTTGATTTACAACTGCTTCAGCTGATGAAGTTTAGCCTTTCACTCCAACATTTCCATACCAAACAAGATTCCAACCTAATCTAGTTGCAATGGCCTGCACTTGACCCATATCTTTCAAAACACTTCCTATCCATGCACCTGTCCAAATGCCTTTTAAGTGTTGTTAATATACCTGCCTCAACCACTTCCTCTGTCAGCTCATTCCATATATTGATCTCCCTCTGGATGAAAAGGCAGTTTCCTCCCTCAGTTTCCTACAAAATTTCTCCCCTCTCCCCCAAACCGACATCCACTATATACAACCCTGAGATTTATTTCTTTGCAGGCATGCACAAGAAACACAATGGTGGTGGGGGTCCTTAATGATGGATGCTGCTTTCCTTTGACAGAACTCCATGCAGATGTGCACTGGAGTTACATCCAGCCAACTTCCAGAGCACTGCCCAACCTTGCACTCCTCTCCACCAAGAAGGACAGGGGTATCAAGCATCAGCATATCATTGCCACAGGTGAATGTGCAGGCCAAGTCATTGGGTACATTTAAGGCAGAGGTTGATAGATCCTTGGTTGGTCAGGGAATGATGAGATTCAAGGAGAAGGCAGGAGACTGGGGCTGAGTGGGCAACAGATCAGCCATGTTTAAATTGCAGAGCAGACTCAATGGGCCAAATGGCTTAAGTATGTTTCAATATATTATGGTTTTATTGCAACACCACCACCTGCAAGATCTCTTACAGGTCACACACACTCTTGTCTTGGAATTATTACTTCATTCCTTAATTATTGTATGTTCTAGGTCCAGAAACTCCCACTCTGGACATTCTCCCTTCTCCCTTCTTCCAGCAGGCAGATACAAAAGCCTGAAAATATATACCACTAGATTTAAGGAGAGCTTCAACCCCACTGTTATAAGACTATTAAATAGATCCTTCGTGTAATAAGTTGGACACTTGACCTCACAATCTACCTTGCTATGATCTTGCATATTACTGTCTACCTGCACTACACTTCCCCTGGAGCTGTAACTCTATATTCTGCATTCTGTTGTTGTGTTGGTTCTACCACAACACACTGTGCAGTGGCCTGGTCTGTCTGAACAGACCTGTGTGGAATGAGCTGTCAGCTGAAGTAGTGGATATAGGTTTGATTTCAACATTTAAGAGAAATTTGGATGGTACATGGATGGAAAGGGGTTATGGTCCGAGTGCAGGGCAACGGCACCAGGTGGGAGAATATTTCACCACAGACTAGATGGGCCAAGGAGCCTGTTTCTGTGCTGTAGTGTTCCACAACTCTATAACAGTGTGCAAGACAAGATTTTCACTGGATTTCAGTACAGGTGACAATAATAAACCAGTTCCAAATCCAGTACAGAGTAGCGCTCTGGGAACAGTTTTCACCAGCAGGACTAGAATGGCTCAACAAGATGCCCCTAGCCACCAAACATCTCAAAGACTGGACAGCAAGATCTGACATTGCCCAAATTCAGAGAACGGGGATGAGACTAATATACAGTAATATACACAAAGTGCTGCAGGAGCTCGGCAGGCGGAGGAAGGAAATCCCCTTTCTTTGAAGAAGGACGACTTCTCAGATGTCTAGATGTTCTTGCTCTGATACAAGTGTTGGTGCTAGTCCCATTTGATTGTCTCAGAATGAAACCTGTCAATTGATTCTGGGGAAGGCAAACAAGATATCAGATGATGGACAATGTCTACAGTGCAAACTCTCGCCACACTGTCATCTCCATTTAACTAAACGGCAAACAGAAATCAATGGAAATTCAGTTAAGATCTTTTGCCAAACTTAATTTTCTTACATTTTTCTTGTTGTCTGGAACACATCTAATAAGTGGGTATGACAAATGGTGTTTGCGCACCATTTTAGTCCAACTTCACTCTAAATCAGTAACGATATTTGGAACTGGCCTCAATGTGGCCAGATGGTTCACATGGGGAGATTAAGAGCATTTAAAGAATCTGGACAGATTAAATGAATGGGAACAGGAATTGGAGATGATGATAAATGATGATAGTGCAAGCATCTGACACAAGAATATGGACATTCAGTTTCACGTAGGGAGAACTTGAGGCTGCCCTTCAGTAACAGTGGGAGAGAAAAACTACTTACATTACTCCCTGCAAGTTCTTCACAGGTAGTTCCCCCAAAATCATGGACAGCTCACTGCCATTCCACCTTTTTCGAGATTGAGGTAACTAATCAAACCAACTTCCACACACCTCCACAGGTGAGTGGGAGGCGGGCTGGTGGATTGGCACTTGGACACTCTTTGCAATGGTGTGGTCCTCCTGTTGCTTTCCTCCATTTGACCCGGTGCCTTGACGTACACAATAGATCCTTTCTCCACTTTGAATGGCATTGGTCAGAGGATCCCAGGAGGTGTGTTTGACGTCTCTGGAATTGTACTAGGTGGCACTCAGAAGCCATCTAGTACAACACAGCAACACAGATGGCAACACAGCAGTGTCACATTTAGAGTAATACTCGTACAGTGTCAGCAACCCAGGTTCATCTCTGCGGCTGTCTCTAAGGAGTTTGTTTGTTCTCCCAGTGTCCATGTGGGTTTCCGCCCAGTGCTCTGGTTTCCTCGCACATTCCAAAGACATATGAGTTAGCAGGTTAATTGGTCACATGGGTGTAATTGGGTGGTGTGGGCTCAGTAATTGGAGGGGCCTGTTACTGTGTCGTATCTCTAAGTAAATTAAATACTATTGTAACCTGCCAATTCTAAAAGGCCTAAATAGAGTGAACATGAAGAGGACATTTCCATTTTTAGGAGAGTCTAGATTTCACAGAATAAAGAAACGCCCATTTAGAATTGGGGTGAGGAGAATTATTTTCAGCCAAAGAATGGTGAATCTGTGGAATTCATTGCCACAGATGGCTGTGGAGGCCAAGTCATAGGGTGCATTTAAGGCTAGGTTCTTGGGCAGTAAAAAAGGTACAGGGAGAAGGCAGGAGAGTGGGTTTGAAGAAAATCACACAAAAATGCTGGAGGGGCTGAGCAGGTCAGGCAGCACCTATGGAAGTGAATAAGCAGTCAATGTTTCAAGCTGAGATCCTTCTTCAGGACTCGAAATATAAATTCTAAATTTCCATAGAATGCCAAACCTGCTGAGTCTCTCCAGAAGTTGTGTGTGTTGCTTTGGATTTCCATTATCTCCAGACTTCCTCGTGTTTTTGAAGAAATTCAGCTATGACTGAATGTCTGGGCAGATTCCATGGTCTAATTCTGCTCCTAGTATGGTCTCATAGAGACATTGTCACACAGAACAGAAAGGGGCCCAACTTGCTCATGCTGACCAGTTGCTAACATGACCTTTGTTTGCTTCAGTCCATCCAAACCAGAGTGGATGTTGCATGTCTTCATAGAGATTTTGACGATACCCTTGACACTTTTCGTCTGTCCTGCTGGTAGTAACTTCCTGCAACAGAGTAGAATGATTGTTAACAATAAGCTTAATCAAAGATGGAAATAATTTCAAGTATTTTTGAGACATTGTGTAATCTGACACTAAACTTCTAACTGCCACTTGCATTGGGAAGGTATCCGTCCATGTGATGAAGGTCTTTGTGGACAAAGATTGAGGCATTTTGGTAGTGCAGTGGTTAGCATAATGCTTTACAGCACCAGTGATTGGGGTTCAACTTCCACCACTGTTTGTAAGGAGTCTGTGCACTCTCCCTGCGGCCGTGTGGGTTTTCTGCAGGTGCTGTTTCCTCCCACGCTCCAGAGATTTACGAGTTGGGGCATGCTATGATGGTACCAGAAACACGGCAACACTTGAGCCTGCCCCGAGCACGTCCATGTACTGTGTTGATTGTTAACACAAATGAAACATTTCACTGAGTGTGGCTTCATCTTGACAGTAGAGGAGGCCACACTCAAGACGAAGCCACCGCAGGTTGGAGGAACAACACCTTATATACCGGCTGGGTAGCCTCCAACCTGATGGCATGAACATTGATCTCTCTAACCACTGTTAATGCCCCTCCTCCCCTTCTTACCCCATCCCTGACATATTTTTTTCTCCTTTATTTTCTCTCTCTCTGCCCATCACTCTGCCTGTACTCCATCTTCCTCTGGTGCTCCCCTCCCCCTTTCTTTCTCCTGAAGCCTGCCATCCCATGATCCTTTCCTTTCTCCAGCTCTGTATCCCTTTTGCCAATCACCTTTCCAGCTCTTAGCTTCACCCCACCACCTCCGGTCTTCTATCATTTCGCATTTCCCCCTCCCCCTCCTACTTTCAAATCTCTTACTATCTTTCCTTTCGGTTAGTCCTGACGAAGGGTCTCGGCCCGAAATATCGACAGTGCTTCTCCTTATAAATGCTGCCTGGCCTGCTGTGTTCCACCAGCATTTTGTGTGTATTGCTTGAATTTCCAGCATCTGCAGATTTCCTCGTGTTGACTTTGTACTATCCTGTCCTGTGTCACCAAGTACTCCATCACTTCATCCTTAATTATTAAGGATGACGTGATGGAGTACTTTGTGACACAGGACAAGATAATTGACTCTAACATCTTCCCAACCACTGAGGTCAGGCTAACTGGTCTATAATTTCCTTTCTGCTGCCTTCCTCCTTTCTTAAAGAGTGGAGTGACATTTGTAATTTTCCAGTCTTCTGGCACCATGCCAGTCCAATGATTTTTGAAAGGTCATTTCTAATGCCACCACAATCTCTAACACTATCTCTTTCAAAACCCTAGGTTGCAGTTCCTCTGGTCTGGATGACTTATGTACCTTTAGGTCTTTCAGCTTTTTGAGCACCTTCTCTCTTGCATCAATTTCTCTTCCTTCACACACTGCAACATCAGGCATACTGCTAGTGTCTTCCATAATGAAGACAGATGCAAAATTCTCATTTATTTCATCAGCCGTCTCCTTGTCCCCTGTTATTATTTCTCCTGTCTCATTTTCTAGTGGTCCTACATCCCCACTTATTTCTCTCTTATTTTTAACATACTTGAAAAAATTTTTACTATTCACTTTGATATTATTTGCTAGCTTGCTTTCATATTTCATCTTTTCCCTTCTAATGATTTTTTAGCTGCTCTCTGTAGGTTTTTAAAAACTTCGCAGTCCTCTGTCTTCCCACTAATTTTTGTTTTGTTGTTATGCTCTTTCTTTTGTTTTTACAATTGCTTTGACTTTCCTTATCAGCCTAGGTTGTGCTATTTTATCATTTGAGTACGTCTTTATTTTTGGAATACACATGTCCTGCACATTCTTCATTTTTCCCAGAAACATACACCATTGCTGCTTTGCTGACATCCCTGCCAGCATCTCCTTCCAATTTACTTTGGTCAACTCCTCTCTTATACTTTAGTAATTTTCCTTTCTGATGTAAATACTGTTACATCAGACTTTACTTTCTCCCTATCAAATTTCAAGTTGAACACTATCATATTCTGATCACTGTGTCATAATGGTTCTTTTACCTTAAGCTCCCCAATCGCCTCCAGTTCATTACATATCACTCAATCCAGTATAGCTGATCCCCCAGTAAGCTCAACAACAAACCACTCTAAAAAGCCAAGTCTTAGGCATTCAACAAACTCACTCTCTTAAGATTCTTTACCAACCTGAATTTTCCAATCAACCGGCATGTTAAAATCTCCCATAACTACCAGAACATTGGCTTTTTGACTCGCCTTTTCTATTTTCTGTTGTAATCTGTGGTTCACCTCCCAACCACTGTTGGGAGTCCTGTATATAACTGCCATCAATGTCCTTCTACTGTTGCAATTTCTTAACTCAACCCACAAGGATTCAATATCTTCCGATCCTATGTCACCACTTTCTATTGATTTAATGCCGTTCTTTACCAGCAGAGCTACACCACCCTCTCCGCCTACCTTCCTATCTCTCCGATATAACCTGCAACCTTGGACATTCAAATCTCAACTACAACCACCTTCAGCCACGACTCAGTGATGGCTGCAACATCATACCTGGTAAACATCTCCTCCTAGGGGTGTGTGCTTAGCCCACTGCTCTACTCGCTCTATAACCTATAACTATGTGGCTAGGATTAACTCAAATACCATCTTTAAATTTGCTGATGATACAACCTTTGTTGGTAGATTCTCAGATGGTGACGAGTCAGTGGAAAGGAGTGAGACATGCCATTTAGTGAAGTGGTGTTGCAGCAACAACCTCAATGTCACTCAATGTCAGTAAGATGAAAGAACTAATTGTGGACTTTAGGAAGGGTAAGATGAAGGAACACATTCCCAACCTCATAGAGGGATCAGAAATGGAGAGAGTGACCAGTTTCAAGTTCCTGTGTGTCAAGATCTCTAAGGACCTAACCTGGTCCCAACACATCAATACAGTTATAAAGAAGACAACACAGGAACTATAATTCATTAGGAGTTTGAAGAGGTTTTGTATGTCAATAAATACACTAAGAAACTTCTGTAGATATATTGTGGAAAGCATTCTGACAGGCTGCATCACTGTCTGGTACGGAGGGGCCACTGCACAGGACCAAAAGGAGCTGCACCAGGTTGGAAGATTTGTGGATAGTGAGGAGGGCTGTCAGAGGTTACAGCAGGAAATCGATAGGATGCAAAACTGGGCTGAGAAGTGGCAGGTGGAGTTCAATCCAGGTAAACGGAAAGTGGTTCATTTTGGTAGGTCAGGATATAGTATTAATGGTAAGACTCTTGACAGTGTGAAGGATCAGAGGGATCGTGGGGTCTGTGTCCATAGGACGCTCAAAGCAGCTGCGCAGGTTGACTCTGTGGTTAAGAAGGTGTACTGTGTATTGGCCTTCATCAATAGTGGAATTGAATTTAGGAGCCAAGAGGTAATGTTACAGCTATATAGGACCCTGGTCAGGCCCCACTTGGAGTACTGTGCCCAGTTCTGGTTGCCTCACTACAGGAAGGATGTGGAAACCATAGTAAGGGTGCAGAGGAGATTTACAAGGATGTTATCTGGATTGGGGAGCATGCCTTATGAGAACAGGTTGAGTGAACTCAGCCTTTTCTCCTTGGAGCAACGGAGGATGAGAGGTGACCTGATAGAGGTGTATAAGATGATGAGAGGCATTGATTATGTGGATAGTCAGAGGCTTTTTCACAGGGCTGAAATGGTTGCCACTAGAAGGCACAACTTTAAGGTGCTGGGGAGTAGGTACAGAGGAGATGTCAGGGGTAAGTTTTTTTACTCAGAGAGTGGTGAATGCATGGAATGGGCTGCCAGCAACAGTGGTGGAGGCAGATACGATAGGGTCTTTTAAGAGACTTTTAGATAGGTACATGGAGCTTAGAAAAATAGAGGGCTATAGGTAAGCCTAGTAATTTCTCAGGTAGGGACATGTTCAGCACAACTTTTTGGGCTGAAGGGCCTGCATTGTGCTGTAGGTTTTCTATGTAAATTTAGTTGACTCTATCTTAGGTACTAGCTTTCAAAGTACCCAGGACATCTTCAGGGAGCGGTGTCTCAGAAAGGCAGTGTCCATTATTAAGGCCCTCCAGCACCCAGGGCATGCCCTTTTCTCACTGTTACCATCAGGTAGGAGGTACAGAGGCCTGAAGGCACACACTCAGCGATTCAGGAACAGCTTCTTCCCCTCTGCCACACGATTCCTAAATGGACATTGAACCCTTGAACTTTTTTAATATATATTATTTTTGTTTTTTGCACGATTATTAATCTGTTCAATATATGTAACTGATCTACCTATTTTTTATTTTTTTATTATTTTTTCTTCTATATTATGTATTGCACTGAACTGCTGCTACTAAGTTAACAAATTTCACAACACAAGCCGGTGATAATAAACCTGATTCTGATTCTGATTCAGTAGCAAATCAGCAAGTCACAAGCGCACTGCAGCTGTCATGCAAGGCTTCAACTTGGAGTATTCACTGTTTGTAAGATTTTGTGAATAAAACTTGGGAGAGTCATTTTATGTGCATAACAAAAGCCTCAGCCTTTCCTTCCATTAAGAAAAACCCAAAAGCAACCAACCTGTTTCAAGGCCGCCACCATCATCCCCGTACCGAAGAAGTCTTCAATGTTCTGCCTAAATGACTACCATCCTGTTGCACTCACGTCCGTCATCATGATGTGTTTTGAGAGGCTCGTCCTGAGGCATATCACGACCCTGCTGCCCCCCTTACTGGACCCCCTGCAGTTTGCACTCCGTCCCAACCGCACCACAGATGACGCCATTGCCATCACCCTCCACCTGGCCCTATCCCACCTGGACAAAAAAGACACATACGTTCGGATGCTGTTCATAGACTTCAGTTCAGCATTCAACACAATCATCCCTCAGAAACTGATTGGAAAGCTGAGCCTACTGGGTCTGAACACCTCCCTCTGCAACTGGATCCTAGACTTCCTGACTGGGAGACCTCAGTCAGTCCGGATCGGGAGCAGCATCTCCAACATCATCACACTGAGCACAGGGACTCCCCAGGGCTGCGTGCTCAGTCCACTGTTGTTCACTCTGCTGACCCATGACTGTGCACCAATACACAGCTCGAACGACATCATCAAGTTGCTGATGACACGACCATGGTGGGTCTCATCAGCAAGAACGACAAGTCAGCTTACAGAGAGGGGGTGCAGCAGCTAACGGACTGGTGCAGAGCCAACAACCTGTCTCTTAATGTGAGAAAAACAAAAGAGATGGTTGTTGACTTCAGGAGGGCATGGAGCGACCACTCCCCACTGAACATCGACGGCTCCTCAGTAGAGATCGTTAAGAGCACCAAATTTCTTGGTGCTCACCTGACGGAGAATCTCACCTGGTCCCTCAACACCGGCTCCATAGCAAAGAAAGCCCAGCAGCATCTCTACTTTCTGCGAAGGCTGAGGAAAGTCCATCTCCCACCTCCATCCTCATCACATTCTACAGGGGTTGTATCGAGAGCATCCTGAGCAGCTGCATCACTGCCTGGTTCGGAAATTGCACCATCTTGGATTGCAAGACCCTGCAGCGGATAGTGAGGTCAGCTGAGAAGATCATCAGGGTCTCTCTTCCCGCCATCATGGACATTTACACTACATGCTGCATCTGCAAAGCAAACAGCATTATGAAGGACCCCACGCACCCGTCATACAATCTCTTCTCCGTCCTGCCGTCTGGGAAAAGGCACCAAAGCATTCAGGCTCTCATAACCAGACTATGTAACAGTTTCTTCCCCCAAGCTATCAGACTCCTCAATACCCAGAGCCTGGACTGACACCTTACTGCCCTATTGTCTGGATTATCATTTATTGTAATGCCTGAACTGTTTTGTGCAGTTTATGCAGTCCTGTGTAGGTCTGTAGTCTGGTGTAGGTTTCTTTCTGTGTTTTTTTTATGTAGTTCAGACTAATTTTTGTACTGTGTCATGAAACACCATGGTCCTGAAAAAAAACGTTGTCTCATTTTTACTATGTACTGTACATAGCAGTTATGGTTGAAATGACAATAAAAGCGACTTGACTTGACTTGACTTGAGCAGTTTCCTTACACTGATGTCATCACACCAGATGCTGTCTCTTAACGTGCCCTCAGTGACGGTGTTTGTGAATTATATAGAACAGTTTCTATTATGAACAATATGTGACACTTGTCACCCACTATTACCCTACAAGTTCATTTATCTGGCCACGGTGTAGTGGCATTAACAGCGGACTTCGATGTGAGTGGTCCTGGGTTCAAATCCAGCCAGCTCCTCGCACGCTCTTCATCCATGCTGAGTTGAGTTGGCAAATCATCCTTGTAAAAAAAAACAGATGAAAGCTAAAGAAACAGCAAGCTTGTTGATCAATGTGCCATAAGGCACGAAGAGGTACAACACATTCCTTTCCACGTTCCCCCCTCCCCCCGCACCACCACAGCTGCTACTTGACCCACTGAGTTCCTCCAACAGATTGCACGTTGCTCCAGATTCCAATGGCTGCCTCTAGTACCCTACTGTTTGGCATGAGTCCATCTGTGCTGTATAAGGCATAAGAATCGTACTGAAGGAACTCACGGAGCCTCATAGGGATGCCATCAAAAACAAATCTGGCACTTTGCTACATAGGTTAGGGAAGGTAAACAAAACTAGCTCAAAAAAGTGGGATTTAAGGATTGTCTTAAAGTAGAGGCTGGTAGAGATGTAGTGAGACAAACGAAGGCCTTGAGGTTGAAAATTCAGAATTTCTGAATTGCAGTATGCTAGATAATTTAACTTGATGGACAGACAGATCAATGCTGAATCAAGATCTCTATTAAGCTCTCTATTTACCATAGGATTATAGGCTATCTTCTAACTCTAAAGACTGCAGGCTGCTGGTTAATTAACTCGACTGTGCTCTTCTAATGGATCATCGTTGTGTTTATATAAATATCTCTGTACAGCTTTCCCTCGGATTTGTTCTGAAGCCAGAAGAAAGAAAACAAAGATTATTTCTGTCTTCAGCATAACATGTAACCCTGAGGTGGCAGTTGGAGGATTTCTCATTAAAAGCAATTAATTGCAAATTGTGAGACAAAGTTGCCCTACGCTAAAATAGGGAAGAAATATGACCCAGTGCAAATGACTGAAATTTCAAAGTCATGAATGGGATGTGAGGGACTTGGGAAAAGTATATGCTGCCATGACATTTCTGGTCATCTTATTTTGTTTATTTCTTACTTTATTTTCCTGTAAATGCCTGCAAGAAAATGGATTTCAAGTCAATAGCAGCGTGATCATTCGAGTTGTGTTTGATCTTCTCCTAAGGGTGTAGTCAAGGTGGATTCCTTTAATGGAGGACGCTTGTGAGTGACTTTGTTTAACATGGCGAGGCTGATGAATGGACAGCCATCACACATAACAGATTGGGGTCAGACTCCTGTGACATGGAATGCAAGATGACTAGGGACCCTTCACTGCTGCAGCCTTCCTCTGCCTTCACTGCCGTTGTGATGTGTCATTATCTTCCACCGGCTCCATCACTGAGGTAATGTTTGGATCATTCTTTGTCTGGAACCTCACCCTTGACCTTACCACCATGGGTGACCCTACCATGAGCTAAGCTCCACTTTGCATTTCTCTCGAGATCTCAGGAACTCACAAGCCTCTCCACTGTGAAAAGGAGAACTCTACATACTCTGAATACTCCGTATTTAGATAAAAAATTTACTTCGCCTTTGACTGTAACTGTCCTTTTTTTTTAGTAGATATGCGACTGTGACACCGTGGCACTGTCTCACAGCTGCAGCGATTCTCCAGGGTCATCTGTGTGGAGCTCTCTGCCTATAACTCATAGGTATATCCTGCTGGCTCAGATTTCCTCTCACAAATGAGGAAGGAGGATGAAAGTTGACTTGATAGAAGTGTACAAGATCTAATGATAGAGTGAACAGCCAAAATCTCTTTTTTTCAGGATGGAAAAGGCTGATATGAGGAGGCGTGACTTTCAGGAAATTATGGAATTTGGAGGAAAGTTATGGGGGAGTGTTATCAAATAGTCAAGTTTTAATTAAGTAACTAATCTTAAAGTTTCCAGCTGTGCAAAAATCTTAGAAACATATAAAAAATCTGTAAAGCGAAAGAAAATATTCTGTCAGATAAAATGAATTGAAAACTTTCTAAATACTAAATATTTACTATAACGAGCCGTGAACTGTAAAAGAACTAAATCAAATCAACATTTGGCGTGACCACCTTTAAAACTGCATCAATTCTCTTAGGTACACTGTGCTTTATAAGAAAATAGGCTGGTCAGTTGTTCCATGTAACTTCTGCAGACTGTGGCTGTCCCGCTTGCTTCTGTCTCTCCAGGTAATCTCAGACAGCCTCAATAATGTTGAGATCAGGGCTCTGTGGCAGCCATACCACCTGAAACCATATGAAAATTCGCAGGTCCCAAAGACTTATGCACAGTACTGCAGGATTTAAACTCATGCCTTCTGGATCAATAATCCAGAACTCTGGTGATTTAACTCTTATGTATACCCCCAATAAAAAGGGGAGATTTGATAGAGGTTTGCAAAATTATGAGGGAAATAGATAAAGTGCAAGCAGGCTTTTTCCATTGAGGCTGACTACAACTAGAGGTCATGGGTTAAGGGTGAAAGGTGAATAGTTTAAGGGGAAAATAAAGGGAAACTTCTTCCCTCAGAGTGTGGAACAAGCTGCCAGTGCACATAGTGGATATGAGTGCAATTTCAATGCTTAAGGGAAATTTGGATAGGTACATCAATGATAGGGGCATGGAAGGCTGGGGACCAGGTGAAAGTTGATGGGAGTAGGCAGTTTAAATGGCTTAGCACTAACAAGATGGGCTGAAGGACCTATTTTTGTGCTGTACTTTTCTATGACTCTATGATTCTAAATGATTCTATGAGTTAACACCAAGAAAAATTTGAAAGTGACACTTTAAGTCAGAAGGGCATGCCCCTAGTGCACTAAATATATAATTTGTATTTTTATATTATCTTTAAAATTGTAAAACATCCCTAAACACATCACAGAGTGGATGACCACGTAAAACCTGACAATGTCAGAAGGAAATTTTCTTTGGTTGGGAGGTTTATGAAATCATAAGATCGTAAGATATAGGAGCAGAAGTAGGCCTTTCAGCCCATCGAGTCTGCTCCGCCATGGGCTAATCCAATTCTTCCAATCATCTCCACTCCCCTGCCTTCTCCCCACACCCTTTGATAACCTGTCTAATCAAGAATCTCTGCCTTAAATGTACCCAATGACTTAGCCTGCGCAGCTCCTCATGAAAACAAATTCCACAGATTTCCCACCCTCTGACTAAAACAATTTCTCTGCATCTCTGTTCTAAATGGACACTCTTCAATCCTGAAGTCGTGCCCTCTTGTCCTGGACTCCCCTAGCATGGGAAATAACTTTGCCATATCTAATCTGTTTAGGCCTTTCAGCATATGGGATGTTTCTATAAGATTCCCCCCTCATTCTCCTGAACTCCAGGGAATACAGCCCAAGAGCTGACAGAAGTTAACCCTTTCATTCCTGGAATCATTCTCATGAATCGTCTCTGAGCCATCTCCAATGTCAGTATATCCTTTCTAAACTAAGGAGCTCAAAACAGCACACAATACTCCAAGTGTGGCCTCACAAGTGCCTTATAGTACCTCAACATCACAACCTGCTCTTATATTCTATACTTCTAGAAATGAATGCCAACATTGCATTCACCTTCTTCACCATTAACTCAACCTGGAAGTTAACCTTTAGGGTATCCTGCATAAGGACTCCCAAGTCCCTTTGCATCTCTGCATTTTGAATTCTCTCCGCATTTAAATAATAGTCTGCCTGTTTACTTCCTCCATCAAAGTACATGACCATACACTTTCCAATATTGTACTTCATTTGCCACTTCTTTGCCTATTCCCCTAAACTACCTAAGTTTCTCTACAGGCTCTCTGTTTCCTCAACACTACCTGCTCTTCCACCTATCTTTGTATCATCGGCAAATTTTTTCCATAAATCCATTAACCCATAGTCCAAGTCATTGACATACATCGTGAAAAGCAGCGGTCCCAACACCGACCCCTGTGGAACTCCACTGGTAACTGGCAGCCAGCCAGAATAGGATCCCTTTATTCCCACTCTCTGTTTTCTGTCAATCAGCTAAAGAAAAGTCATACAACATGGAAAGGAACCTTTGACCCAACAAATTTGCACTGATCATCAAACACCCCTTCACATAAATCTGATTTTATCAAACGAGAGTTTGTTCAATAGGATTTTAGGTGATTAAAAGTAAAGATTAGCAGTATTTGTCACAAGTAAGTAAAACTTGAATGTGTCATCCTGCATCAACAGCCAACACAGTCCTAAGATCGTGGCAGGGGTAACTCACAAGTGTCACCTTGCTTCTAGTGCCAATAACTGATTAACCCTAATGCTAATTGTACATCTTTGGAATTTGGGAGGAAACCCAGAAAAAAATCCATGCGGTCACGGGGAAACATACAAAATTGTGGTGGAAATTGAACCCCTAATGGCAATTGCTGGTGTTGAGAAGTATTGTGCTAACCACAGTGCTACCATGCCACCCCTCGGGATATATATATATATATATATAGAGAGAGAGAGAGAGAGAGAGAGAGAGAAGGCTAGCTAGCAAAAAATTTCCTGTGGGTGTGCACGCACAATGATTTATGATACTTTCTCACATGATGCCATTCTGTAATGGAGCTCCTGATTAAACCCTCACTTTTGTCATCATCAGTAAGATGGGTCCGGCATCAGTAGAAAAGCCATTTGAATGATGATCAATCTCCAAACTATGTTCCAAACCTGCATTAGAGCAGACAAGACAGAAAGTACATTGTACAAAAGCACGTTCCACCACACTATCATTCCTCATGACAGTCTGTGATTGGGAACGAGGGTAGAAGTGTTTTGGAGACCACAGTGTTCAGTTGCATTTACTCAGTCATTAATTAGACCACACAAACAGCACAACTTGTAAAAATAAACGTTTTTGTACGGACTTTTCTGCAGATAGTACTATGGGATGTCAACCCAACTAATCACCACAACTGCAAAATTGACTCAGACTTCCACTTGGTTATGAAAGACCTGGCCTTTTGTACAAAGGTCATCCTGTCTCTGACAAGCTAATTCATCTCCCATTTCTCTTGCCAGTGTCAGCCTTAATTTTTATAGTGTTATTACTATTGAATGCTTTCCCCCACCTATCAAATTAACCGTGAACTTGCTTGAGAGATAATTGTTGGTTGTTAAGCATAATTTCCAATTAGTAATGTCAATAGCGTGGAAGGTAGGACAGAACTTCTATTCCACACATTTAAACTTTGATTAATGGGACCCTTCCAGAGACCAGATATTTCATTTGGTGAGGGGTCAGTGGGATTCTATTTCAATATTTGTTTCATTAAACAGAATCTTTATTGCCAGCCAGCCTGAGGATCAGAGTTTTAACATCCCGCATTGCACCCTGAATATCTGAAAGCAATAAAACTATCTTAAATTATGAAGGCGAATTTCTGTGGACCCCAGCAAAAGGGAAATAAACCAGGATTATTTTTCTTAGAGCTCAGAAAGTCTTAGGGGTAGATTTAATCCAGGTTTTAAAAGTCAGGTGAGGTTTTAGTAGACTGTTTGCTTGTTTAGCATATGCAATATGACTGAGACCCTTCTTGGATTCATTCTTCTGGTTGGATGGTTTGTTTCCCTGGGCAACAAGCCCTCTGCACCTGCCGCTTGTAGGTGGTCTCCTGCTGATGGGCTGAAACTGCTCGGAGGGAGCAAGCTGAGAGGGCTGGCCCTCGCTAGAGTAAATAATTTAGCCTATGAATCCAGCAAACCACTATACCAAGCCATGGGAGAGACTTGAAGCTTTAAACTATTCCTCATGCTTCTTTTTGCTTAAGCAACCTTTTGTCATCTTACCCCTCACCCTGTCTGGTGTTGACTCAGAAGCAGGTGGTTCTTGCTAACATCGGCTCTATTACAACATTTCGGCAACATTATATGTTTATTTGAAACACATACATCAAAATATACAGTAATAGGCGTCATTTGTGTCCAATCAGGTCAGCGAGCGTCGTGCTGGGGACAGTCCGCAAGTGTTGCCACACTTCTGGTGTCAACATGGCATACTTACGACTCACTAAGCCTAGCCTGTACGTCTTTGGAATGAGGGAGGAAACTGGAAAACCTGGAGGAAACCCATCACGAGGAGAACGTACAAACTCCTTGCAGGCAGTAGTGGAATCAAGCCTTCTTTCAAAGAAGGGTTAGTGTAAATCGATGCTCAAAGTTGGCATGCGACCATAAGACATAAGACAAAGAGAAGAATTTGGCCATTCAGCCCATCAAGACTGCTCTGCCATTCCATCATGGCTGATTTAGTATCCTGCTCAATCTCATTCTCATTCCTTCTCCCTGTAATCTTTGACACCCTGATTGATCAAGAACCTATCAACCTCCACTTTAAATATACCCAATAACTTGGCTCCCACAGCCAGCTGTGGCAAAGAATTCCATAGATTTACTACCCTCTGGCTGAAGAAATTCCTCCTCATCTCTGATCTAAATGACTTCTAAGGCTGTGCCCCGGTTCTAGACTCAATTGGCTGAAAGGCCTTTTTTCCATTTTTTATGAAACTATGACTTCACTTTGGCAATTATCTTTTACTGCTAATTAATATCATTATTAATATTTATATCCTAAAATATGATTCTTCTGTTAATGAAAATTGTTAGTTTATGATTCTGTCGCCTTGCTCTTAGTTTTATAATTAAGCAGCATGCAATTAATAATCACCCTGACTGTGCTAAGGTTAGTAAATGCTAAAAATGGTGTGAATTTATTGAAATTAAAAAGTGTTTTGACGTCATATTTGTAGCACTTGTACAGGGATTTCTCTTTTGTGGAGAGAAAGCAGCTAAGGTCATTCATAACAGAGAAGGTTAAGTGGAAATTTTATTGGTGAGTTCTGGTCACAAATGGGTTTAACAGAATAAACAGGAAGTCCAGTTAAAGAGTCTCAACTGTCTGTTTCATGATTGATTTCACCTCAAAGTCCCTTGCATTTTATTTGTCCACTACACTCTGCATTCTGTTTTTTTTTTCATTTGTACTACTTTAATTGGGTGGCAGGGTGGAGATACGTTTCTACCAAAGAGACATAAGGCGCTTCTTCCCTCCACAAGTCTGCAGGTCACCCTTGGGCAAGGTATAGCACTTGCTTAGCCCCAGTCAGGGTCATGAGAAACCATGGGAGCAGGTGGTGGATGGTCATCTAAGCAGCTGGTACACATCACAAGTCCTGGTTATGTGACCACTGATGCCCAGCGGACAATCTCTGAAGGGTATTGATAATGGCTAAGGTCACCTGTCTTGTAAAGACACTGCCCATAGGAAGGCAAAAGCAAACCGCTTCTGTAGATAAATTTGCTGAGAACAATCATAGTCATGGAAAAACCACAACTGCCCATGTCATAAGTGTGTCTACTTTAACATACTTATGAATGGGATGATCTGTCTGGATAGCATGTACAGCTTTTCACTGTATAGAACATAGCATGTAGAACATTACAGCACAGTACAACCCTTTGGCCCAAGATGTACGCTGACATTTTAAACCTGTTCTAAGATCAATATAACTCTTACCTCCTACATAGCTCTCCATATTTCTATCATCCATGTGCCTATCCAAGAGCCCCTAATGTATCTTCCTTTACCACCCCACCCCCAGGCAAGGCATATCTTTGTACATTTGACAATAATAAACGAATTACCCTCCACATCTGCTGCCTGTCCTGTTACGTTCCTTCCCTCTATTTTTTTCTTGCCCTAAACAGTAACAACTGGTTCAAATAGGAGAAAGGTCTTATCAGAGTAGTATTTAAAGGGAAAAGAATGCGAGAAAACTATTCATTTCCACAACAAATAGTTTAGAGACTAATTCAAAAGTAGCCTTGAAAGAAAAGTGGCGAAGAGATTTGAAGGGGAAATTGGTGGCAAAGCTATAGGGAAAATGTGGGTTGGACTAGAGTCAGATGGATAGCTCTTTCAAAAGACCAGTGCAGCAGATAATATTTGTCAAAGTTCAAAATGAACTTATTATCTAAGCAAGTACTGTATATCATTATCAACCTTGAGGTTCATTTTCTTGCAGGCACCCACACGAAAACAAAGAGATACAATAGAAAGCATGAAAAGCCAAAGACTAAGAAACATCCAATAGTGCAAATAAGAATATAAAAGAGAACTAATAATAGTGATAACATGAGCTGCAGAGTCCCCGAAATTGAGCCCACAAGCCACAGGGTAGTTCAGCACTGAGGCGGGTGAAGTCAGTCCAGGTGACCGATGGCTGCAGGGCAATAGTTATCCCTGAACCTAGAGCCATAGGACCCAAACCCCTCCTGCACCTCCTGCCTGACGGGAGTAGCGACGAGAGAGGGAGACGGCTCAAATGCAGGTAGACGGGACAGGCTTAGAAGAGGGATCTTGGCTAGCACGGAGTCGTGGTGCTCTCGAGCCTCAGCTTTTTAATCTGGCTTGAAGTCCACCCTGGCCCTCTCTCTTCCGGCAATGGCAAATCTTCATTCACTTCAAGGTGCCATGCCTGCGTTCCTGAGAGTCAAGTTCACCAAACCTTTCTGGAGATCATAAAATCGCTAGTTCATTCAGACTAGTGGTTCCCAAAATTTTTGGGGTTACCGCCTTCTTGGCTCTCAAACTACAACCCCAGCACACCCCCTTTCTTGCTGGCCATTACATAAAAACTATAAAGAATTTTGATGTCTCCTACTTTCAAATCTCTTACTATCTTTTCTTTCAGTTAGTCCTGACGAAGGATCTCGGCCCGAAACATCAACTGTACTTCTTCCTATAGATGCTGCCTGGCCTGCTGTGTTCCACCAGCATTTTGTGTGTGTTGCCTGTTGAAAGAATTTTGATGTACAGAATTATACAGAAACCATAAAGAATTTTGGTTATTGATAAGTTTGTGGCCTAAGGTAGAAGGAGTCAATTTTAGAAAAGCTAGCACATTTATTTTTCAACGTAGTCGTACATACAACATACTCATCAAGGGTGATTGATAAGTTCATGGCCGAAGGTAGAAGGAGATGAGTTATTAAGTTTAAACTTTCTGCATAATCACTCAAAGAGTTGACCCACATGTGCATGTGACAAGAACTATATAACTCATCTCCTTCTACCTTAGGCCATGAACTTATCAATCACCTCGGCTGTGGACACTTTCTGGAGGTCCAAGATCCATATGCCCCACGACCACGGGACTAAGTGTGTAAATGTAGGAGGGGACTATGTTGAAAAATAAACGTGCCAGGTTTTCTAAAAATTGAATCCTTCTACCTTAGGCCACGAAGGTGTCAATCACCCCGGTATGATGCACTATGAAACTTAATAGGAACTGCAAATCCAAATGATTGCAAAAAAAAATTCAAATATATTTAAAACTACAAATAAAATTAACTCTTTATTTAATTACAAGTAAAAACCCATTTTCCTCAACAATTTTAAAGCATAGAGTATATGAGTCATCCAGCTATCCTACTTCATTGCTTTTTCACCTTTCAGTGAGATGGACGGGCTTGGTGCGGTGATATCAGCTTCTCAACATCAGAAGGAGTCTCAGATCCCCACATTCAATAATGAAGAACATCTTGACATTTTTCCACAGTGCAGAGATTTCTTTCTGCAACCAGAAGTCTTACTACGACTTCTTGAACCCGAGTCATTTTGTAGTGATATCAGTTCTTCCTGTTACCTTCCTGGTAATTTCTCATTACAGCTATTCAGGAATAGATTTGCTACCCAATCTGGAATTTGGATCAAGAGAACATCCTCAAATCATGCAGCTCACCCAGCTGAGCACAGTATAGTTGAAAATCATCATCCGGTATTCTTCTTCCCTCTTCCGGTTCAGAGGCTCAGAAACTGGAAAAGGTTGTAGCAGCCAGTTAAATTGGGTTAACTTGGACAGAAATGTGGAGACAATTGATTTGACTTTGGTATGATTCACATTATTTCCTTGCAATTGAAGATAGATTTCATCAAGCTTTGCAAAAAATTCTGACAAATAAGCAAAATTGGGCCTAATATTCTTCAGTTAATTACTGAATGAAGCATTTGAGTATTCTAAGAACTTTCTCACAATTTCAAAAAGTGCTTAAAAGCATCTCAGTTTCATTTTGAGATCCATCTGACTTCTGTGTGCAACAGCAAGCATTCAAACTGGTCATCATGCTCAATAAAAAACTCTTGAGTTTTTCGAGAAATGAAAGCATGGGACATGATCTTATTTACCACTGTGACAACAGTATTTAATGATTTGTGCAGCTGATCACTTAGTTTTTTTTGCGACAAGTCGCTGTCTGTGGATTACACAGTGAATGGTAAATATGTTCGATACAGCTTTTATCAAGGAAGTAATAACCCCGCGATGACATCCTGACATTGATGGTGCCCATCAGTTGCACAAGGAAGAATGTTGGTGAGTGGAATGTCCTTCTCTTAAAACATTTCTCAACAAGCTAAAATATTGACTTCCCCTTCATATCTAATCCCCTTTCAAGTAACAGCTCTTGTACCATGCTTTCATCTTTTACGAAGTGAACATAACCAAGGAGCAAACATTCA
Organism: Hypanus sabinus; assembly: GCF_030144855.1. Lineage (NCBI taxonomy): Eukaryota > Metazoa > Chordata > Chondrichthyes > Myliobatiformes > Dasyatidae > Hypanus > Hypanus sabinus. Next base: position 20,749,792 of record NC_082712.1, on the reverse strand, counting down.
TTGCCTGGCAAAGTTGACTGATCCAACTGCAGAACAAATTCTGGTGTCCAAGTATGTTTCACAATGTCACTTCCACATTCCCAGACATGTCATCTATTCGTCTTTGAACAGAGTTTTCGCTGAGCAGAATCGAATTAATTAATTAATTAATTAATCTGGTGATTTATGCAAAACCATACTTAGAACCTCCCTTACTGCAGGCAGAATTAGCTTTCCTTCAGTTGTATTGGGTTTTCCAAATTTAGCAATGAGGGATGAAATGTTGTATAAAGCACACAAACCATCAGTGCTTTGTTGCGAACTAGTGGCAGGCATGTTTTGAAGTGATTTCCATTTCAGAAAGTTTTCACGGTGACTGAAAATAAGCCAAGTTACTTTTTGTCTTATCAATGTGTATTCTCTTCAAAATTACAGTTTCATTGCCTCATTTGAAAAATACTTTTTCACTCAACAAACTCAGTGGCTTCTGTCAGTTGCCGATGCAGGTATAAATCCATATTTCAGATACTCCACTCTATACTGACCACACTTCTTTTTGATTTGGTCTGTTTCTGCCATTTTCGTTATGGGTTCATGTCCACGGCTAATCTACGATTTTTAAAATCTAGCCATAAGCGTTGCAATCAATAAAGAGGAAAGTTATGACATCATCATAGATCAGACAAAACCTGATTCTCTGCCTGAAAATACATAAAGTGGGGCAGCGATATCTCGGTTGCGCCATGGGCTAGAGAAATGCAGTCAAGACCATTCAAAAGGGCAGATTCTGAACTTTATCCTATTGAACGCCATTCCCAAATTCATATGAATTCCATCACTCATCATTAGTGTATGCGAGTCGTACTACTTAATACTGTACTACAGTAGTAAAAAAATAGAAAAAACGCAGGGGCCAGATCCAGAAATAATACGATTTCTTCAGTGATATGCCAAATACAGAAATGTCACGTTGCTTTTCAAAAACTATAATGCACTTTGAACAAAGTCTAAGAGAATGGTAGGTTAGCAAGAAATGAGATGATTACATAATCATTCTCATCAATTATGAGGCATTGAGGATCAAATGCTTATAATAGGTAATTCATTTCTTAAGTTAAGCCTGTAATCCCTCAGCATCCTGCCTTGCTACCGAGCAACACCACCCTGGCCCCTCCACTGCCCCCTTTATCTTTATAGGTCCCTTAGAAACTCACACCATTCCCAGAGGGTGATATCACCCTCTTTGGGAACCATTGGTTTAGACACTTCAGCAGTACATTTCTTAAAGGGAAATTACAAACTACAGAATGCAAAGACCATATTTCAGAAGAAGTGTACCCAGTAGTTTTGTGAGACATCACTGTATATCACCAGCATGATCTTGTTATTCTTGGAGTTTGCGTTTAAAATCATACATCATCCCCCAAGATTTTTGGAACAAAATCCTCAAACTCATCAAACACCAACACAAAGATCCTTTAAAGCACAACTCCCCCAACATCAACGCAGAGGTCCTTCAAAGTACAAACTGAGGCAATTTAATAATCAATGTAAACTGCAGCATTTCAAGTAAGAAACTATCATTTTGTTTCCTGCGTTTGTTTTGGATTCTGTAGAAGTATTTGATGGGTGGCAGCATGCAGTTACCTCTTCACCACTCTACCAAAGGACTGATAAGGTGCTCCTCGTTGTTCCATTTCTGAATCTAGTCTAGACTGTCAAACATTGTGGGGACCATTTTTGAACTATTTTCAAAACCTTTGATTTGCCATTAAAGTTGTACAGATGTTGGCTAATAGCATATTTCACTATATGATAAGGATTTTTTCCTTTTTTCTTTCTTTACCAAACAGCTTCGATCTTGGTAGTGGGCTTAGATTCTTTTTGTATAATAAAATTATCACATTTCGATATTACGCTTTAATTTAATTTACATGAATATAGGGTAATGAGATTGCAAGTGTGATTCAAATATAATGTATTTGGTATTATTTTATCTTTTTTTGACTTATAATATATCTTCTTGTACTTTATTCTTCTATGTAGAAATTAATAAAAATATTGAAAGAGGTACTCCTTCCCTCCACTAACGTGCAGGTCACCCTTGAGCAAGGTGTAGTGCCTGCTTAGCCCCCACCGATTAGGGTCACGTGAAGCAGGCAGGGGGTGGTCGTATGAGCAGCTGGTGCATATCACAAGTCCTGGTTATGTGACCACTGACACCAGGCTGGCAATCTGTGAATACTATTGATAATGACTGGGGTCACTCGCCTTGTAAGGACACTGCCCAGAAGAAGGCAATGGCAAACCACTTCTGGTGAGAAATTTGCCGAGAACAATCGTGGTCCTGGGACCGTGATCGCTCATGTCATACAACACAGTACATAATGATAGCGATGATGATAAGTGATAGAGGAAGATATAATTCATGTTGTTAGGGTGATCCTTTGATTTCATTTTAATTATAAAACTCAAAATAAGAAAGGGCCTATGGTTCAGTGGTTTCATCATGACAGAGAAGTTAAACGCAGGTAATTACATTAGTTAGTGGTAGAGGAGCAGTCGAGGTGGTGATTACAATCAGGAGTAGGAAATTGATCACTTCATTTTGTCATGGTTGATTGCACATAATGAAGCACCCTTGTATTGAGGCTGTAGGCCCATGATTAAAAAATAATTTTGTTGCTGTTTGCAGTAAACATTTGCCATTTAGATCAAAGTTTTTTTTTATGATGCTGATGTGGAAGACCTCAGTAATCAGAAATAATTTGAATAATGATAGAAGCATTTCTCAGCCGAACTGAAATTTCTAATCAATGGATATAAACATTGAACGAAGTACGATACAGCACAGGGACTGTGGGACTGTGGCCCACAATGTCTGCAGCAAACAAAATGAGTGAATTAAACTAAATCTCTTCCACCTACACACATACTGCATATCCCTCCATTCCCTTCATATCCATGTGTGTCTCTAAGAGCCCCTAATCACCACGGTCGCATCTATTGTACAATCCCCAATAGTCTGTTTCAGTCGCCAATCTCTGTGCAAAAGTAAACGCCCTGCTCATCTCTTTTAAACTTTCCCCCTCTTGCCTTAAATGCCTGTCATTTAATACACAGAACATACAACATAAACACAAGAAATTCTGCAGACGCTAGAGATCCAGAGCAATACGCACAAAATGCTGGAGGAACTCTGCAGGTCAGGCAGCATCTGTGGTAATGAGAAAACAGTTGATGTTTTGGGAGAAGAACATAATACATAGAACTTAGAATAGAAGAGTATAGCACAGGCACAGGCCTTAAGGCCCACAGTGTTGTACCGAGCCAATTTAATTTGTAATCAAACTTGATCAGTATTTGGCATTTCAACCCTACCAGGAGCAGATTGCATATTTTAACTTTTAAACTTCATGAAAGTACTTAAGCTGAATGATAAGGTGAATTGTAAGGATATGGGTAATTAATCGCAGATTCTTTAAGAGGCATCACAGTCAGACTGGGTTGAATAGCCATGACCATAAGACTTAAGAGCAGAATTAGGCCATTCTGCCCATTGAGTCTGCTCCCCCATTCCATCATGGGTGATCCAGGATCCCACTTAACCCAATATACCCACCTTGCCCTGACCAATCAGGAAACTCTCAACTTCCGCTTTAAATATACCTGTGGGCTTGGCCTTCACCGAAGTCTGTGGCAGAGCATTCCACAGATTCACTACTCTCTGGCTAAAAAAATTCATCCTACCTCTGGACTAAAAGGTCGCCCCTCAGTTTTGAGATTGTGCCCTGGATCTTGCTCTGGATACCCCCACCATAGAAACATAGAAAACCTAGAGCACAATTTAGGCCCCTCGGCCCACAAAGTTGTGCTGAACATATCCCTACCTTAGAGATTACTAGGCTTACCTATAGCCCTCTATTTTTCTAAGTTCCATGTACCTATCTAAAAGTCTCTTAAAAGACCCTATTGTAACCGCCTCCACCACCGTTGCCTGCAGCCCATTCCCTGCACTCACCACTCTCTGAGTAAAGAACTTACCCCTGACGTCTCCTCTGTACCTACTCCCCAGCACCTTAAACCTGTGTCTTCTTGTGGCAACCATTTCAGCCCTGGGGAAAAGCCTCTGACCATCCACACAATCAATGCCTCTCATCATCTTATACACCTCATCCTTAATTTCCAGAGGAAACATCCATCCACATCTAGTCAAGTCCTTATCTAGTCCTTTCAACATTTGGAAGGTTTCAATGAGATCCCCACACATTCTTCTAAATTCCAGTGAGCAGAGACCCAAAGCTGCCAAACACTCCTCATATTCCGGCGCCTTCATTCCCAGAATCATCCTTGTGTGATATAGGATCTGCAGCAAACAAAATGAGTGAATTAAACTCCTCTGGACTCTCTCTAATAATAACACATTTATCTGAGATATGGGGTCTGAAACTGTTGACAATATTCTAAGTGTGGCCTGACTAGTGTCTTACTAAGCCTCAGCATTATCTCCTTGCTTTTATATTCTATTCCCCTTGAAATAAATGCCAACATTGTATTTGCCTTCTTTATCACAGACTCAACCTGTGAATTAACCTCCTGGGAGTCTTGCATGAGGACTCCTAAGTCCCTTTGTGCCTCTGATGTTTGAACATTCTCCCCATTTAGATAATAGTCTGCACTATTGTTTCTTTTACTAAAATGCATTATCATATATTTCCCAATGCTGTATTCCATCTGCCATTTTTTTTGCCCATTCTTTCATTCTGTCTAAGTCCTGCTGCAATCACATTGCTTCCTCAACACTACCTACCCTTCCACCTATTTCTGTATCATCTGCAAACCTTTCCACAAAGCCATCAACTCCATTATCCAAATCATTGACAAACAATGTGAAAAGTTGCGGTCCTACTACTGGCCCCTGAGGAACTCCTTTAGTCACTGGCAGCCAACCTGAAAAGGCCCCTTTTATTCCCACTCACTGCCTCCTGCCTGTCAGCCATTCCTCTATCCATGCCAGTATCTTTCCTGTAAAGCTATCAGAATCTATCTTGCAAAGCAGCCTCAGGTGTGGCACCTTATCAAATGCCTTCTGAAAATCCAAGTGGATGATATCCACTGCCTCTCCTTTGTCCACCCTGCTTGTTACTTCCTTAAAGATTTGTCAAGCAAGATTTTCCTTTCAGAAACCAAGCTGAGTTCGACTTATTTTATCATTAGTCTCCAAGTACCCTGAAAACTCAAACTTAATAATAGACTCCAACACTTTCCCAGCCACTTAAGTTAGGCTAACTGGTCTATAATTTTCTTTCTGTTGCCTTCCTCCACTGTTAAAGAATGGAGCGATATTTGCAATCTTCCAGTCCTCCGGGACCATGCCAGAGTCAAGTCATTCTTGAAAGATCATGACACAACATAAACACAAGAAATTCTGCAGACACTGGATGTGGTAACTCCTACTTTATGAAAAGACCATTCAATAATTTGATGGCCAAAAAAACACCTTTATCTGGGATGGCAAATGATATTTACAGTACAGACTTATGAGTGTGCTGCAACACACAGCTCAAACCACACCGTCAAGTTCGCCAATAACACAACCATGGTGGGTCCCAGCAGCAAGAATGACGAGTCAGCTTACAGAGAGGAGGTGCAGTGGCTAACGGACTAGTGCAGAGCCAACAACCTGTCTCTTAATGTGAACAAAAGAGATGGTTGTTGACTTCAGGAGGGCACGGAGTGACCACTCCCCACTGAACATCGACAGCTCCTCAGTAGAGATCTTTAAGAGTACCAGATTTCTTGGAGTTCAGCTGGCGGAGAATCTCACCTGGTCCCTCAACACCAGCTCCATAGCAAAGAAAGCCCAGCAGCGTCTCTACTTTCTACAAAGGCTGAGGAAAGTCCATCTCCCAACCCCCATCCTCATCACATTCTACAGGGGTTGTATTGAGAGCATCCTGAGCAGCTGCATCACTGCCTGGTTCAGAAATTGCACCATCTCGGATCGCAAGACCCTGCAGCGGATAGTGAGGTCAGCTGAGAAGATCATCGGGGTCTCTCTACCCGCCATCACGGACATTTACACTACACGCTGCACCTGCAAAGGAAACAGCATTATGTAGGACCCCACGCACCCCTCATACAAACTCTTCTCCCTCCTGCTGACTGGAAAACAAAGCACTCAGGCTCTCACGACCAGACTATGTAACAGTTTCTTCCCCCAAGCTATCAGACCCCTTAATACCCAGGGCCAGGACTGACACCTTGCCCTATTGTCCTGTTTATTATTTATTGTAAATGCCTGCACAGTTTTGTGCACTTTACGCAGCCCTGTGTAGGTCTGTAGTCTAGTGTAGCTTTCTCTGTGTTGTTTTTTTACGTAGTTCAGTCTAGTTTTTGTACTGTGTCATGTAACAGCATGGTCCTGAAAAACGTTGTCTCATTTTTACTATGCACTGTACCAGCAGTTATGGTTGAAAGGACAATAAAAGTGACTTGACTTGACTGGACTTGAACAGCTCACTGGTAAACGTCGGGCGGTTATCAGTGACCAGAGTGTCAGGCAACCCATGGACTGCAAACACTTGCCTGAGTTTGTCTATGGTTGAGGGGGCTGTGATGTTGCTCATGATGTGAGCTTTGATCCATTTGGAATGCGCATCTACCATTACAAGAAACATCTGTCCCATAAAGGGGCCGGCAAAGTCCAAATGTAGCCTAGATCAGGGGTAGACTGGCCACTCCCATGGGTTCAAAGGAGCTGGTGGTGGCATGTTCTGATTGGTCTGACATTGCGTGCAGGATTTTACCTTGTTCTCCAGATCCTGATCCATTCTTGGCCACCAGACGTAGGATCTTGCAAGGCTTTTCATTTGAGACACCCCTGGGTGAGCCTCATGAATTTCCTCCACAATCTGTGAATGGCCAGGGGGAGGCACGATGACCCTCGCCCCCCCAGAAAATGCAACCATCCTGCAGACTCAACTCGGTCTTGTGTTTGGCATAAGGCCTCTCCTTCCTTCCACAACTCTGGGCCAACTTTGTAAAAGAAAAGACTTGACTTGAGACAGGACTGGGTCCCTCTCTGTCCATTGCTTGATCTGGGTCACCTTTACAGGTGTCGTGGACAGCCTCGCCAATGAAAACACAGTCTCTGGAGGCACATATGTAGTAACAGGCGTCTCAGGTAAAGGGAGTCGACTCAGCGCATCGGCGTTTGCATTATCCCCACCCGCTCTGTACACAATAGTATACCGGTAGGCTGACAATGTGAGAGCCCAATGCTGTATCCTGGCTGAGGCTAGCGGTGGGATGCATCTGGTCTCCCCAAAAAGGCTCATCAGCGGTTTATCGTCCGTATAAATTGTGAATGCACGTCCACAGAGGTACTGATGAAAACGTTTGACCGCAAAAACAATGGCCAGACCTTCTTTGTCGAGCTGTGAATATCCCTTCTCAGCAGCTATCAGGGTACGTGAAGCAAAACCAATAGGCTTCTCTGAACGGTCCTCCATTACGTGTGAGAGAACTGCCCCGACTCCATAGGGCGAAGTGTCGCATGAAAGGGTGATCTCCTTGTCTGGGTCACAGTGAACGAGCAGCTTCACTGAGTGGAGGAGTTCTTTCACTTCCTTGAAAGCTTCCTCCTGCTCTTCACCCCACCGCCACTTAGTGTCATTGTCAAGCAGCTTGTACAGTGGGGCCAAAACCTTTGAGAGGTCCCGAAGGAACTTGCCATAATAACTCACCGTGCCCAAACATGATCTGAGTTCAGTGACGCCCTTGGGGCTTGGGGCCTCCTTGATCGCTCTCACTTTGTCCTCCATTGGGCAAAGCCCCTCAGCTGTGATCTTGTGTCCCAGGTAGATCACACTCGGTGCCAGGAACATACATTTTCCGTGTTTCAACCGCAGCCCTGCATCTGAGAGTCTCTTCAGCCCCTTTTCTAAGTTAGCCAGGTGCTCCCCCTCCGTGGCTCCCGTGATCAAAATATCATCCAGATACACTGCTAAGTGCGGAATCCCCTGCAGCAAAGAGTCCATTGTCCTTTGGAAAATGGCGGGGCTAGACACCACTCCAAACACCAGGCGATTGTATTTGAATAATCCCTTGTGTGTATTGATGATGACATACTCCTCTGAATCCTCATCGAGCAGCAGCTGTTGGCAGGCGTGGCTCATGTCCAGCTTTGTGAACAGCTTACCCCCTGACAGGGTCGCAAACAGATCATCCACCTGTGGCAATGGGTATTCCTCCAGCTCAGAGACCTGATTCACTGTAAGCTTGTAGTCCTCACATATCCTCACTGTTTTATCTGCTTTCAAAACTGGAACAATAGGAGCCGCCCAGCTTGAAAACTGGACGGGCTCAATGATGCCCAGTCCCTGTAAACGTTCCAGCCCCGCCTCGACTTGGGCACCGACCTGGGCTTAAAAAAACGTGGTGTGGCCTCAGGGTCGACATGGAGTTTCACGGTCACGCCCTTCAGTGTGGCCAGCTCGTTCCTGAAAACGTCACTATACCGCTGCAAATTGTCCTCCATTGTGTGTGCATATTTAATTTCATGCCAGTTGAGCCAGCTTTTGTGAAGCCAATCGTGGCCCAAAAGACTGGGCCCACTGCCCTTAGCTACCACCAGCCTGGCTTCAGCCTTCTGGCCCCTGGCTGAAATGTCCACATATAACACCCCTAAATGAGGTATGGGCTGCCCCGTATAGGTCCTGAGTTTGAGCTTAGATGGTCTAATGGGAGGCAGGTTGAATCCCCATGTCCTCCTGTAGGTCTCTTCACTAATGACCGATGCAGTAGCCCCTGAGTCAATCTCAAACTTAACGTCCTTTCCCTTGACAGTGACTGTGGCATAATATGGTTCAGGTGGTCCCTCATCCGTTTCCACATTGTAGGCACATTTCCATGTTGTAGACATACGCTGCCTCTTTGTCTGCTTCCCCTCGGTGGTGTGTGGCTGACTGAGCCTGTTGAGCTTAACCCAGGCTTAACCTTACCCTTTATGCTCCTGCACTTTTTAGCTACATGTCCCTTTTTGCTACAAGCATGGCAGACAATATCTTTGAATTTACAAACATTTGCAAAGTGCGTCCCTCCACACCGAAAACATTCCACCCGCTTTTCCTGTCTACCAGTCTCCCTCCTGACTTGGAGCACTGCTGCCGACTGTGACCACCCCATATCCTTTCTGTGTATCCTTGGCATTATCAGCAGCCAACTCCATGCCTTGGGCAATCTCTAAGGCAGTCTTGAAAGTCAACTTGTTGGTTTCCCCCAACAAGCGGCGTTGTACGGCATCATTATTAGTGCTGCATACTAATCTGTCACGGAGCATGTCATCCAACATGGCTCCGAAATCGCAATGCTCCGACAGCTGCTGAAGCTCGGTCTCGAAATCGGCCACAGACTGACCTGGCTTCCGGACATGGCAGTGAAACCTGAACCGTTGGACTATCACCGAAAGCTTCGGATTGTGGTGGTTCCCCGCGAGCTTGACCAGTTCATTGCATGAAATTTCTCCCGGTTTCTGCGGTGTGGCTAAGCTCCTTATCAGCTTGTACGTCTTTGCCCCACACACACTCAGGAGAATAGAGCGCTTCTTAGCCTCCTCAGTAATTCCATTAGCACAGAAAAGGAGTCCCAACCTTTCCTCATACTCCGGCTAGTCCTCAGTCTGCTCCTTGAACTCACTGATATTTCCAAACGAAGCCATCCGAACATAAGGCACCTCATCCTCTCACAGCTCCTGTTTGAAACACGCCGACCCATCCACAAAGCCAGTTTACCTCATCACCAAAAATATGTGGTAACTTCTACTTTATGAAAAGACCACTCGACAATTTGATGGCCAAAAGAGCATCTTTATCTGGGACGGCAAATGATATTTACAGCACAGAGGCTTCCAGGTACCTCGTGCGGCCTGGGTGGTGGAACTAAAACGAGTGGAAGTAAAAACCCCGCCAACCCCGGATCCCGCCTCTTGCTACCAACAGCTTCCCAATTAGTATTAACTTACTTTTAATAATACTCACATTACAACACTGGAAATCCAGAGCAATATACACAAAATACTGGAGGAACTCTGCAGGTCAGGCAGTATCTGTGGTAACGAATAAACAGTTGATGTTTTGGGAGGAGAAGTTAGGAGAGTACAACACGGCTCAGGCTCCAAGACCCACCGAAGCAATTAAATTTGTAATCAAACTTAATCAGTATTTGGCGCTTCAACCCTACAAGGAGCTGATTGCATATTTTAATTTTCAAACTTCATGAAAGCACTTAGGCTGAATGATAAGGTGAATTGTGCCTCACTTTTGTCCCAACGAAAAAGTTTGCTGCACTAGGCAGGAGTGCACAGTAATTACTCACAATGACAACTGGAAATAAGAAAGGATAAGGCAGTTCTGTTTCTTGAAGAAACTGTTAAGCAATTTTTTTCTTATTCCTAGGCAACAGGAAGATTGTAGAATTAGGAGTGACTGAAGACTGATCTCATGTAAAACAAACAGTTTTACCATTGATTCTGAAGTTAAGTAAGAAGTTGAAAATGTAATCAACGTCACCCCCAAAACAATTTAACACCCATCGTCTTCTCTTACTTTCATTACGAGCTTTCAAAGGCATGAAATAAGCTTTTAACTTTGTATCAAAATTGATTTTTCTGATCAAAACTGGACACAACAGAGAGAGAATCAGAACAGGGGATGCATTTTTACCCCAGAGGAGATAAATACTCCATATGGTGTGCTCCATTTTCCAGCGAACTTTCGGCAGGCTGCAAGCTTCACAAGAGGTTATCAGTTGGTGAGGCTGCACAAAGTTTGGAAAGAGCTTGGGCCTTTCAGAACTTATTGGTGGACTGCCATCCTCACGACAGGTTGTTGGTTGGTGAGGGGCACAAGATTTAAAAAGAGCTCAAGGCTTTTGGAAAATTTTGGCCAGCTGCAATCGTCATGAGAGGTCACTGGTTGGTGAGGTAGCGCGAGATTTTAAGAAAACCTTGGAGCCTTTCTGAACTTTTCAGTGGGCTGCAATAATTGCGATCTTTTAGGCACTCGGAAGGGCCCAAAAAAATGAAACAGAGTTGCCATTGTGTGAATAGAGTGGTCAGACTTTGGCTCAACAAGCTTAGGCAAGAACAGGAGCAGGATAGAACTTCAGCTTGAGAAGTTGCTGGTTTAACAGTGTCAGCAGGGTGGTAGGTCAGGCAGTGAAACACTCCACCTGTGAGATGTTGGATCTCGGGGCACCTACTGGTCTCTCCGATGACAACATCAACAATACTGATTGAAACATAGAACAATACAGCACAGTACAGGCCCTTCAGCCCACAATGTTGTGCTGACCTTTAAACTCTGCCTCCCATATAATGCCCCACCTTAAATTCCTCCATATACCTGTCCAGTAGTCTCTTAAATTTCACTAGTGTATCTGCCTCCACCACTGACTCAGGCAGTGCATTCTATGCACCAACCACTCTCTGAGTAAAAAACCTTCCTCTAATATCCCCCTTGAACTTCCCTCTCCTTACCTTAAAGCCATGTCCTCTTGTATTGAGCAGTGGTGCCCTGGGGAAGAGGCACTGGCTGTCCACTCTAGTTATTCCTCTTAATATCTTGTATACCTCTATCATGTCTCCTCTCATCCTCCTTCTCTCCAAAGAGTAAAGCCCTAGCTGCCCTAATCTCTGATCATAATGCATACTCTCTAAACCAGGCAGCATCCTGGTAGATCTCCTCAGTACCCTTTCCAATGCTTCCACGTCCTTCCTATAGTGAGGCGATCAGAACTGGACACAGTATTCCAAGTGTGGCCTAACCAGAGTTTTATAGAGCTGCATCATTACCCCGCGACTCTTAAACTCTATCCCTCGACTTATGAAAGCTAACACCCCATAAGCTTTCTTAACTGCCCTATCTACCTGTGAGGCAACTTTCAGGGACGTGTACCCCCAGACCCCTCTGCTCCTCCACACTTCCAAGTATCCTGCCATTTACTTTGTAATCTGCCTTGGAGTTTGTCCTTCCAAAGTGTACCACCTCACACTTCTCTGGTTTGAACTCCGTCTGCCACTTCTCAGCCCATTTCTGCATCCTATCAATGTCTCTCTGCAATCCTCGAAAATCGTCAACACTGTCTACAACACCACCAACCCTTGTGTCAGCTTCAAACATGCCAGCCCACCCTTCTATCCCCACATCCGTGCCGTTAATAAAAATCACGAAAAGTAGAGGTCCCAGAACCGATCCTTGTGGGACACCACTAGTCACAACCCTCCAATCCGAATGTTCTCCCTCCACCACGACCCTCTGCTTTCTGCAGGCAAGCCAAATTGAAACAAATACTGGACTGAAACTGTTATATTTGAATGCACATAGCATAAGGAATAAAATGGACAATCTTGAAATTCAGCTATAGATTGGCAAATATGATGCTGTGGCCATAGAGCCATAGAACCATAGAACACTACGGCACAGTTCAGGCCCTTCAGCCCTCCATGTTGTGCCGACCCATATAATCCTTAGAAAAAGGTACTAAACCCACACTACCCCATAACCCTCCATTTTTCTTTCATCCATCTCTGAAACTTGGCTAAAGGATGGCTGCCATTGAGAGCTGAACGCTAAAGGATATATGGGGTATCGGAAAGATTGGTTAGTAGGCAGAAGGGGTGGTGTGGCCCTGTGTATAAGAAATAATATTAAATCATTAGAAAGGGATGACATATGATCAAAAGGTGTAGAGTCTCCATGGGTTGAGTTAAGAAATGTGAAGGGTAAAAGGAGCCTAATGGCAGTTGCATACAGACCTCTAAACAGCAGCCAGGATGTGGATTACAAATTACAGCAGGATTTAGAAAGGGCATGTCAGAAGGGCAATATCATGATAATCTTTGGGGATTTGAACATGAAAGTGGATTGGGAAAACCAGGCCCGTACCGGAGAGAGAATTTGCGGTATCTCTAAGGGATGGCTTTTTAGAACAGCTTGTTGTTGAGCCCACCAGGGGATTGGGTGTCGTGCAATGATCCGGAGGTGATATGAGAGCTTAAGGTTAAGGAACCCTTAGGGAACAGTGATTACAATATGATTGAGTTCACTTTGAAATTTGAGAAGGAGAAACTAAATTTCAATGTGTGAATATTTCAGTGGAATAAAAGAAATTACAATAGCATGAGAGGGGAACTGGCCAAAGTTGACTGGAAATGGACACTAGCAGGAAGGACAGCAGAGCAGCAATGGCTGGATTTTCTGCAAAAAATGAGGGAAGTGCAAGACAGATTTATTCCAAATAAGAAGAAATTTTCAAAGGGAAAAAGGACACTACCATGGCTGACAAGGAAGCCAGAGCTAGTGGGAAGATAGAGAATTAGGAAACTTATAAATATTTGTAGAAGGAAACTAAGAAGATCATTAGAAAGGAAAAGATGAATTATAAAAGGAAGCTGGCGATTAATATCAAAGAAGATACTAAAAGCTTTTTTTAAGTGTGTAAAGGGTAAAAGAGAGTTGAGGACCAATAGAAAATGATGCTGGAGATATTATAATGAGAGATACAGAGATGGCAAAGGAACTAAATGTGTATTTTGCATCAGTCTTCATAGCAGAGACATCTGCAATATACCAGACGTTCAAGAGTGTCAGGGAAGTGAATAGGTGCAGTGAAAATTACGACTGAGAAGGTGCTCAGGAAGCTTAATGGTCTGAGAGTAGATAAATCTCCTGGACCTGATGGAATGCACCCTTGGGTTCTGAAGGAAGAAGCTGGAGATTGCAGGGACATTAACAATTATCTTTCAAGAATTAATGGATTCTGGCATTGTACTGGATGACTGGAAAATTGCAACTATTATTCCGCTATTTAAGAAGGGTGAGAGGCAGCAAAAAAGAATCTATAAACCTGTTAACCTGACATTGGTAGTTGGGAAATTGTTGGAATCAATTGTTAAGGATGAGATTACAGAATATCTGGAGGCACATGACAAGATAGGCCAAAGCCAGCACCATTTCCTGAAAGGAAAATCCTGCCTGACTAACCTGCTGTAATTTTTTGAGGAAATTACGAGCAGGGTAGACAGAGGAGATGCAGTAGATGTGGTGTACTTGGATTTTCAGAAGGCCTTTGACAAGGTGCCACACATCAAGCTGCTTTGTAAGATAGGAGCCCATAGAATTACAGGGAAAGTACTAGCATGGGTGGAGTATTGGTTGGCAGGCAGAAAACAGAGAGTGGGAATAAAGGGATCTTATTCTGGTTGGCTACTGGTTACCAGTGGAGTTCCACAGGGATTGGTGTTGGGACCGCTGCTTTTTATGATGTATGTCAATGATTTGGACTATGGGATTAATGGATTTGTGGATAAATTTGCCGATGATACAAAGAAAGGAGGAGCAGATATTGTTGAGGAAACAGAGAGCCTGCAGAGAGACTTAGATAGTTTAGGGGAATGGGCAAAGAAGTAACAAATGAAATACAATGTTGGAAAATATATGGTCATGCACTTTGGTGGAAGAAATAAATGGCAAACTATTATTTAGATGGGGAGAGAATTCTAAATGCAGAGATACAAAGGGACTTGAGAGACCTTGTGCAAGATACCCTAAGGATTAATCTCCAGGTTGAGTCGGTGATGAAGAAAGAGAATGCAATGTTGGCATTCATTTCTAGAGGTATAGAATATAAGAGCAGGGATGTGATGTTGAGGCTCTATACAACACTTGTGAGACCACACTTGGAGTATTGTGTATAGTTTTTGGCTTTACTGGCATTGGATAGGGATCAGAGAAGATTCACAAGAATGATTCAAGGAATGAAAGGGTTACTGTATGAGGCAACTCTTGGGCTATATTCTCTGAAATTCTGCAGAATGAGGTGGGGGGATCTCATAGAAATATTCTGAATGCTAAAAGGCCTGAACAGATTGGATATGCCAAAGTTATTTCCCATGGTTGGGGAGTCTAGGACAAGAGGGCAAGACTTCAAGATTGAAGGATGTCCTTTTAGAACAGAGATGCGGAGAAATTACTTTAGTCAGAGGGTGCTAAATCTTTGGAATTTGTTGCCACGAGCAGCTGTGGAGACCACGTCATTGGGTGCATTTAAGGCAGAGATAGATTGGTTCTTGATTAGCCAGGGCATCAAAGGGTATAGGGAGAAGGCAGAGGAGTGGGGATGACTGGAAGAATTGGATCAGCCCATGATTGAATGGAAGAGCAGGCTCGATGGACCGAATGGCCTGCCTCTGTTCCTATATCTTATGGTCTCAGGAGGGAGGGCGAGCAGCCAGAAGTCATGGTGCATGTTGCCTCCATTGGCATAGATAGATAGGGGGGAAGAGATCCTGCACAGATTTTAGGGAGTTAGGGAAGAGTCCTCCAAGTAAGTAATCTTTGGATTACTACCAGTGCCACATGCTAGTCAGGGCAAGAATAGGATGGTAGTACAGTTGAATGAGTGGTTGAGGAACTGGTTCGGGGGGCAACATTTCAGATTTCTGGATCATTGGGATCTCTTCTCAGGAATGTATGACCTATACAAAAAGAATGGGTTACACCTGAACCCAAGGGGGACCAAAATCAATGTGGGCAGATTTGCTATAGCTGTTGGGGAGGGTTTAAACTAATTTGGCAGAGGGATAGGAACTGGAAGGAGAGGGCAAAGGAAGGCACAGTTGGTATTCAGGTTGATGCAGTGTGCAGTTGAGACTGTGAGGAAGGATAAGCAGATGATAGTGCAAAATTGCAGTCAGTTGGATGAGTTGAAGTGTTGTGGCGGCTCTTTTCCTAGCGTATGCGAACCGACTCACAATTAGATAGCCTACGGGGGTTTGCGAGCACAGAGCTTTGGAGCCTCTTCGCCATGGGGGGCCGGTTGACAGAGGCTTAAAAGTGAGGCTGAAGTTTTCGAATAAAGTTTTTCCTTCGACTGCAGTTACCGACTCCGTGTCGTAATTTTAGCGCTGTTTGTAGCACACCGCTACAATTGGTGACCCCGACGGTCCAAACGATTTTTGGACCAGAAATGACCGACGCCGCCTCTGTTCATGCGGTTTCGTTGAAACTGCCGGGTTTCTGGACACAGTGACCGAACCTATGGTTCCAGCAAGCTGAAGCCCAATTCCACGTTCGCCGGATCACCTCAGAAGACACCCGCTACTACTACGTGGTGAACTCCCTCGACCAGGACACAGCGGCCCAGGTCGTGGAGTTTGTACAGTCGCCCCCGGCAGACGGCAAGTACACGGAATTCAAAGCCCTGCTCCTCAGGACTTTCGGACTCTCACGGCGCGAGCGGGCTGCCCGTTTACTGCACCTGGATGGCTTGGGCGACAGACCTCCATCGGCTTTAATGAACGAGATGTTGTCTCTGGCCGAGGGACACACAGGCCTCATGTTTGAGCAGGCATTCCTGGAGCAGCTGCCCGAGGACATACGCCTGCTGCTGTCCGACGCGGATTTCAGTGACCCCCGGAAGGTGGCAGCCCGGGCGGACTTGCTGTGGAACGCCAAGAAGGTGAGCGGGGCGTCCATCGCACAGATCACCCAGCCACGCTCCCGGCGGCAAACCAGTCCAGGCCCGGCCGCAGAGCCCACTAACCCCCGGCCCAATGACCACTGGTGCTTCTACCACCAGCGGTGGGGCGCAGAAGCCCGCCGTTGCCGCCCGCCCTGCAAGTTCCCGGGAAACGCCAGGGCCAGCCGCCGCTGATGGCTACGGCGGCTGGCCATCGGGATAGCCTCCTGTATGTGTGGGATAGCAGGTCGGGACGCCGCTTTTTGGTCGATACTGGGGCTGAGGTCAGCGTTTTACCTCCGACAAGTTACGACACTCGCAGCAGGGCACCGGGTCCCCCCCTGAGGGCCGTGAATGGCAGCACAGTAAGGACCTATGGCACCCGTCAGGTGCAGCTACAGTTCGGCCCCAGCCAGTTCACGTGGGACTTCACACTGGCCGCCGTAGCCCAACCGCTTCTGGGTGCGGATTTTTTGCGAGCTCACAGCCTGCTGGTTGACCTGCCCAGGAAGAGACTGGTACACGCCGAGACCTTTCAGACGTTCTCCCTGGGCGCGGCCCAGTTGCCAGCCCCTCACCTCGGCTCCATCACGCTGTCCGACAACGACTTCACCAGGGTCCTGGCGGAGTTCCCATCGGTTCTGGCACCGCAGTTCACAGCAGCCATGCCCAGGCACGGCGTACAGCACCACATCCCGACACAGGGACCACCCCTCCATGCCCGTGCTCGGCGGCTTCCCCCGGACAAGCTCCGACTGGCGAAGGAGGAGTTCCAGAGAATGGAGGAATTGGGGATCATCCGGCGGTCCGACAGCCCCTGGGCTTCCCCCCTGCACATGGTGACCAAAGCGACGGGGGGCTGGAGACCGTGCGGCGACTACCGCAGGCTGAACGAGGCTACCACACCGGATCGCTACCCTGTGCCGCACATTCAGGACTTTGCGGCAAACCTGCACGGCGCCCGGATCTTCTCCAAGGTCGACCTTGTCCGAGGGTACCATCAAATCCCGATGCATCCTGACGACGTCCCCAAGACGGCTCTCATCACCCCGTTTGGCCTCTTCGAGTTCCTCCGCATGCCGTTCGGCCTGAAGAATGCCGCACAGACGTTCCAGCGGTTAATGGACGCGGTGGGACGGGACCTGGACTTCGCGTTCATCTATTTGGATGACATCCTCATAGCCAGCGGCAGTCGTCAGGAGCATCTGTCCCACCTCCGTCAACTCTGCGCCCGACTGAGTGAGTACGGTCTTACAATTAACCCTGCCAAATGCCAGTTCGGACTTGATACCATTGACTTCCTGGGCCACAGGATTACTAAAGACGGGGCAACCCCTCTGCCCGCTAAGGTAGATGCGGTCCGCCACTTCCCCCGACCCACCACGGTCAAAGGCCTTCAGGAATTCGTAGGTATGGTCAATTTCTACCGCCGCTTCCTCCCTTCAGCTGCCCGGATCATGCGCCCCCTGTTCGCCCTGATGTCGGGTCCGAGCAAGGACATTACCTGGGACGAGGAGTCCGCCGCCGCTTTCGTTCAAACGAAGGAAGCTTTGGCTGACGCCGCAATGCTAGTACATCCCAGAATGGACACCCCTACCGCCCTCACAGTGGACGCATCAAACACGGCAGTCGGTGGGGTGCTGGAGCAGCTCATCGCAGGTCGCTGGCAACCCCTGGCGTTTTTCAGCAAACACCTGCGGCCACCCGAGCTCAAGTACAGTGCTTTTGACCGGGAACTGTTGGCGCTCTTCCTGGCAATCCGGCATTTCAGGTACTTCCTAGAAGGTCGGCCCTTCACCGCGTTCACGGACCACAAACCGCTTACCTTTGCGTTTACGAAAGCATCCGACCCCTGGTCATCCCGCCAGCAACGCCACCTGTCCTACATCTCTGAATACACAACGGATGTCCGGCACGTCTCGGGTAAGGACAATGTCGTGGCGGATGCGCTCTCTCGCCCTACCGTTCATGCCCTTTCCCAAGGGGTAGACTTTGAGGCACTGGCAGAGGCACAGCAGGTAGATGAGGAGATTCCGAGTTACAGGACTGCAGTCTCTGGTTTGCAGCTCCAGGACTTCCCCGTGGGCCCAGGTGAGAAGACCCTACTCTGTGACGTCGCCACCAACCAGCCCCGTCCGGTCGTCCCCGCAGCCTGGCGGCGACGTGTTTTCGACTCCATCCATAACTTGGCGCATCCCTCCATCCGGACAACTGTCCGGATGGTTTCCAGCAGGTTCGTTTGGCACGGACTCCGCAAACAGGTCAGTGAATGGGCCAGGACGTGCATGCACTGCCAGACGGCCAAGGTTCAGCGGCACACCAAAGCCCCACCGCAGCAGTTCCATCCCGCCCACCGGCGTTTCGACCACATTCATGTGGATATCGTGGGCCCCCTGCCAGTGTCGCGCGGAGCGCGTTACCTCCTGACTATCGTGGACCGGTTCACAAGATGGCCAGAGGCGGTCCCGCTCACCGACACCACCTCCGAATCTTGCGCCCGAGCCCTGATCGCCACCTGGATATCCCGCTTTGGTGTACCAGCCCACATTACCTCCGACAGAGGCGCCCAGTTCACCTCCAGCCTGTGGTCAGCTATGGCCAGCCTTTTGGGGACTCAGCTGCACCACACCACTGCCTACCACCCACAGTCGAACGGGCTAGTGGAGCGTTTCCACCGTCACCTGAAGTCGGCCCTCATGGCCCGCCTGCGAGGAGCCAACTGGGCGGACGAGCTTCCCTGGGTCCTTCTCGGCATCCGCACAGCGCCCAAGGACGACCTGCACGCCTCGTCGGCCGAGTTGGTATACGGCGCGCCCCTGGCCGTCCCCGGGGAGTTCCTACCAGCCCCGAGGGGGCAAGAGGAAGAACCCGCTGCAGTCCTGGGCAGACTTCGCGAGAAGCTCGGTAACCTGGCCCCCATACCCACTTCACAGCATGGGCGGCACCCGACCTGCGTACCCAAAGACCTACGGAACTGTAAGTTTGTGTTTGTACGAAGGGGCGGGCATCGGCCACCGCTGCAGCGGCCATACGAGGGGCCGTTTACGGTGCTCCGGAACAACGGGTCCACGTTCGTGCTGGACGTTGGGGGGAAGGAGGAGGTTTTCACGGTGGACCGCCTCAAGCCGGCCCATGTGGACCTGGCGCAACCGGCCGAGTTTCCGGCGCCTCGGCGCAGAGGCCGACCTCCCAAGCAGGTTCTGGCCCAGGCTGTGGACATTGGGGGGTGTATCGCCGGTTCTGGGGGGGGGTTATGTGGCGGCTCTTTTCCTAGCGTATGCGAACCGACTCACAATTAGATAGCCTACGGGGGTTTGCGAGCACAGAGCTTTGGAGCCTCTTCGCCATGGGGGGCCGGTTGACAGAGGCTTAAAAGTGAGGCTGAAGTTTTCGAATAAAGTTTTTCCTTCGACTGCAGTTACCGACTCCGTGTCGTAATTTTAGCGCTGTTTGTAGCACACCGCTACAGTGTAACATGGAGGCAAAATCAGAAAGGATGATGAATACAGGACTGAAGGTGTTATATCTGAATGCACGCAGTACACAGAACAAGTTAGATAATGTGCAAGTGCAGTAAGAGATTGGCAGGTATGATGTTGTGGGCATCATTGAGTTGCAGCTGAAAGAAGATCACAGGAGCTTAACATTGTATCAAAATGCGTTGGTTGTGCTCCCAATGGGTTTTTTGGGGGTTTTTTTTCCAGTTATAAGGGGTTTTTTCTAGTTAGTAGGGGGTTTCTTTTCCCTTCTTTTCTTCAAAAAAATATTCTTAACACTTTTTTTCTTCTTATTATTGATATATTGCTTAGTTTTGTTCATCAGTTATTTGCTAATTTAATTCCTTATTGTACATAATGACATATTGATATAATGTATCTTTTTTTGTTAATCTTCAATAATAATTTATAAAAAAGATTTTTAAATGAAATGGAAAAAAAATGACTGCCAGGTAGGCAGAGGAGGCAGGGTGTCTGTTGGTAAAAAATGAAATCAAATCCTTAGGAAGATGTGACATAGAATCAGAAGATGTAGAATCCATGTTGGTAGAGTTAAGAAACTGCAATGGCAAAAAGACCCTGATGAGAGTTATCACAAACAAGAAAATCAGGGGATGCTGGAAATCCAAGCAACACACACAAAATGCTGGAAGAGCTCAGCAGGTCAGGGAGCATCTATGGAAAAGAGTAAACAGTCAACATTTTGGGAAGAAGTCCATAACAGGACTTTCTTTTCCAGTACTGATGAAGGGTCTCAGCCTGAAACATCAATTGTTTACTCTTTTCAATAGATGCCGCCTGGCCCGAGTTCCTCCAGCATTTTGTGTGTTGCTGATGGGAATTATATATGGGCTTCTGAACAGTAGAAACATAGAAACGTAGAAAACCTACGGCACAATATAGGCCCTTCGGCCCACAATGCTGTGCCGAACATGTACTTACTTTAGAAATTATCTCGGGTTACCCATAGCCCTCTATTTTTCTAAGCTCCGTGTACCTATCCAGAAAGTTCTTAAAAGACCCTATAGTATCCACCTCCACCTCTGTCGCTGGCAGCCCATTCCATACACTCACCACTCTCTGCATAAAAAACCTACCCCGACATCTCCTCTGTATCTACTTCCAAGCACCTTAAAACTGTGCCCTCCCATGTTAGCCATTTTGGCCCTGGCAAAAAGCCTCTGACTATCCACACGATCAATGACTCTCATCATCTTATACACCTCTATCAGGCCACCTCTCTTATCCTCCACAGCTCCAAGAAGAAAAGGCCAAGTTCACTCAACCTTTTCTCATAAGGCATGCTCGCACAGTAGCTAGAATGTGGAACATAAATTTCAATGGGAAGTAGAAAGGTTCAACGTTCAGATTTCAAAGTAAATTTATTACTAAAGTACATATATATCACGATATACAACCTTGAGATTAATTTTCTTGCAGGCATACTCAATGAATCCATTAATAAAGATGAGGCTTTGGGGTACTTAGAGGTCAATGATAAACTAGGCCATAGTAAGCATGGCTTCTTTGAGGGGAAATCTTGCCTGACAATTATGTTGGAATCCTTTGAGGAAATAACAGGCCGGTTAGACAAAAGAGAGTCAGTGGATGTTGTTTACTTGGATTTCAGAAGGCCCTTGACAAGGTACCATACATGAGACTTCTTAACAAGAAGCGCCCATGGTATTACAGGAAAGATACTAGCATGGATAGAAGGTTGGCTGACTGGCAGAAGCCAAGGGGTGGGAATGAAGGTAGCCCTTGTTGGTTAGCTGCTCATGACTAGTGGTGTTCTGCGGGGATAGGTGTTGGGACTGCTTCTTTATACATTATATGTCAACAATTTGGATGACGGAATTGATGACTTTGTGGTCATATTTGCAGATGATACAAAGACAGGTGGAGGTGCAGCTAGTGTTGAGGAAGCAGCGAGGCTGCAGAAGGACTTGGACAGATTGGGAGAATGGGCAAAGAGATGGCAGGTGGTATAGAGTGTTGAGAAGATGATGGTCATGTACTTTGGTAGAAGAAACAACAGTGTAGACTTTGTTAAATGATGTGAAAATTCAAAAATCAGTGTTGCAAAGGGACTTGGGAATCTTTGTATAGCCACGGAATAGAGAGAAGTCCATTTAGAACAGAGATGAGAAGGAATTTCTTTAGCCAGAGTGAGTATCTGTGGAATTCATTGCCACAGACAGCTGTGGAGGCCAAGTCATTGAGTATATTTAAAACAGAGTTTGATAGGTTCTTGGGTTAGGGTTAGGGTAACCCTAACCCTAATGCGGAGCATCAAAGTTTACAGAAAGAAGGCAGGAGAATGGGGTTAAAAAGGATAATAAATCAGCTATAATTCTGCTCCTATGAATAATGGTCTATGGTTTTATGGTCTAATTGAGGTGAAAATTAATTTTACGACCTATGGCTCACATGTACAATTTAACATAGAACTGTGGCGACCCATTTCCTGGCACATCCGAACCGACTCACAATTAGATAGCCTACGGGGGTTTGCGAGCACAGAGCTTGGGAGCCTCTGCGCCACGGGGGGCAGGTTGAGGGAGGCTTAAAAGTGAGGCTGAAGATTTCGAATAAAGTTTTTTCCTTCGACTGCAGTTACCGACTCCGTGTCGTAATTTTAGCGCTGCGTGTAGCACACCGCTACAGAACAGTATTACCAAAGGAACAGGCCACTCAGCCACAATGACTGTGCAGACCACGACGGCATTGTAAATAGTACTATCTGACTGCACATGGACCATATCCTTCTATACTCTGCCTATTCATGTGTCTGTCTGAATGCCTCTTACATGCCTCATCAAGAGTCTGTAGGCATGTTAAAGCTGGAGGGAGGTGAAGGCTGATGTATTGGCTTGATCTAGTTTCAGTCTCTCAATTGTTAGAATTTTCTGATTCAAAAAATGATACCAGTTTAAATAAATATGCTTTAAGTTAGAACTTTAACTGTTTTTATGCTCCTGAAACAAAAGATAACACCTATATAAAATGTAATACAGTTTTGCCAATGTCAATTGTGTATCTAATTGAATAGATAGATGGCTTTCTGCAGATCATGTTCAGCTGGTGCAGAGCAAGGCTTCGTTTGTTTTTTATTGCATTATTGCTTAAATTGTGATATATGAAGAATTTGATCTATTTGGAAGGTTTTCTTAATTGCCAAGGAAAATACTCCCTCAATCTTTTTTTAATGCAATGGAAATGGAAGTAGTAATTTAATCTTTTACAGCTGTATCACCAGCAGGAATGATGATGCAACTTGGCTGTGATTCTTTTTAAAATGTTTCTTCCAGTCTTCTTTTATAAGACTGTTGAATGGACCTCTTATATGTTAAAGATGTACTCCGGTCCTCACAATCTACCTTGTCATGGCCTTTGAACCTTATTGTCTACCTGCATAGCACTTTCTCTGTAACTGTACACAATATTGTTATTGCTATATTTTTTTCTCGGCTCACGCTGGTAAAACCTGAGGTGTGGGCATAGCCAAGCATGCTTACTTCTCAGCTGCTAGTAACTTTGTTTATTTTAGTGGTAAAAAATTATCTCGTGCTTTCCCGGTGTAAATGACGAATAAACACTTCTCAGACTTCCAGCTGTGTAAAAGTATCGATTATAACCGATGTTTTGATGAGAAACTCCTATTCAATTGTAAACAAGGTGGGAGAGCCGAAACCTGATTTTATGAGGACTAACCAATCAGGAGGGATGGACTATGGGGGTATAAATACCACGGGACTGGAAAAGAAGATGTCAGAGTTTGTCATCAAAATGTCAGTTATAATCGATTCCTGCACCCAGCAGAAGTTTATTCAATATTCTTGTGGTGTTTAGTATTGTGGCTTTCTGAAAATTTACATAGATATTGCTGTGTAGCCCTCCTTGTTTAATGCTACTGTGCAGTTGGTTCAATGTATACCCTGCTCATAACCCATAGTCTTTCAATTTACTCTATTATTATTGTTATTATTCCAAGATACAGCGCAATAACAGGCCCATCTGGCCCTATAACTCCACACCTCTCAATTACATCACACCAATGAGACAAATTAACCCACTAACCTCTACAATTCAGTATGTGGGAAGAAACTGGAGCACCCAGAGGAAACTCACATGGTCACGGGGAGAACATACAAAATCCTTACAGACAGCAGCTGAATTGAACCCCAGTTGCTGGCATTGTAATAGTATTATCATATCTGCAATGCTTGGTTTTCTCTTGTCCTATCTCAAGTAGCTGATAGGAAAATAGGAAAAGGTGATTAATGAAGGATTAGTGTAAATGTGTGATTGATGGTCAGCATAGACACGATGGGCTGCTTTCCATGGTGTTTGTCTCTATGATTTCACATTGGAGTGAAAAAATTGGCTGCAGAGTGTCTTCTGGAAGGAATCTCAGGAAAGAGTCGACATGAATCATCCACTCGACACCATTAAAGCTTCCAATAGCTTTGATAGTTGAGCCAGAAATGAGATTTAGTGCGAGATATCAATTGTGCAGATCATTAAAGCCAGATACAAGCAATGACCCCTCCGGCAGCCTATGTCTGTGTGTTCATGCTCAGTTGCTCTTGTCACTGCAAAAGAGGTTGTCCTTATGGGTTTTGAGCAATCTAATAATCCCAAGAGCTTTGCAGCACTGGACAACTCTTGTCAGATAAATCTTTGAAGCAGCTCCAGTTTTTATCTGCCTTCGGAACTCTGTCTCAAAGTTGGCTGTAAATGCAGGATCTTGAAACTAATTCCCTCTTCCCTTTCCAAAGCCCACCTCCTCTTGAGGGAGAAGACCATCTACCTAATAATTCAAATCGCCTGTCTAATTGCTAAATATTTTTTAAAAGTTAAGCATTTAACACGCTTGTTATCATTATCTAATCTCAGGGCTCTGTACTCTTGTTCATTCTCAAAGCATTGTCCCATTCCATTGACACCATTACAGCCACGGCTTTGTCTTACACATTTTCACACATATCAAGGAGGAACTAAATACAATTTCTGGAAACCTTAATTCTCTCTTTGCAAACAACTCCCATATCCCGGGAATGCAGATAAAAGAAGAAAGATTAAGTTCCTCGATGTTTTATTTCTTCATTTTCTGACTCACACCATCATATCTAGTGGTTGCAATGACACTCTGCATTGCTATACTGTCTGTACAGTGTTTTTTTTTTCAGATTTTTTATCTCTCACATCTGGTTTGTTCCTTGTTTCCATATAAGGGATTTACACTGCATCCCTCCAGTTCTCTCACACAACTAGCAAGTTTAATCAGAATCAGGTTTATCATCACTGGCATATGTCATGAAATTAGTTTCGTGGCAGCACTACAGTGCAATATATAAACTACTATAAGTTACAATAAAGAATATTAAAAATAAATAAGTTGTTCAAAAAAAGAGCAAAAAATGAGGACATATTCATGGACTATTCAGAAATCTGATGGTGGAGGGGAAGTAGCTATTTCTAAAACATTGTGTAGGTCTTCAAGCTCCTGTACCTCCTCCCTAATGGTAGCAATGTGAAGAGGGCATGTACAGCACGGTCAGAGTCCTTCATGATGGATGTGGCTTTCTTGAGGCAGTGCCTTTTGATGATGGTGGGAGGCTAGTGACCATGATGGTTGAGCTTGCAACTTCTGATCCTGTGCATTGGTGCCTCCCTATAAGACAGTGATGCAACCAGTCAGAATGCTCTCCACAGTACATCTGTAGAAATTTACTAGAGTCTTCGGTGACATACCAAATCTCCTCAAATCCCTAATGAAATATAACTGTGTCAACTCAAAAAGGTGCTGAAGGAATTTAATAGGTCAGGCAGCACCTATGTACAGGAATGGAGTCACTAGTTCGGGTTGAATACATAAATGCTGCCTGACCCGTTGAGGTTTCCCAGCACCTTTGTGTGTGGCTTCAGGTTTCCAGAATCTGCAGTCTCTCGTGTCTAATTAGCTATTTGCATGACTACAATCAGAATATGTTATTAAGTTTTCTGACTTGCCTCCTGAATCATTAGCAACTTCACAATGTAAACAAAAGAAGGAATTGATTATGGATTTCAGGAAGGGGCAAGTCAGAAGAACAAGCATAGTCTTCACTGAGGGGCCAGAGGTGGAAAGGGTGAGCAGTTCAAGTTCCTGGGAGTCACCATCACAGAGGATAGATCCTAGGCACAACATATTAATGTAATCATGAAAATAGCACACCATTGACTCTTCTTTGTTAGGAGTTTGAGAAAATTTGGTCTGCCACTAAAAAATTCTTCAAAATTTCTATAGATGTACAATGAAAGTTCTCAGTGGTTGCATCTGTTATTGGTAAAGAGATTCCAATGCAGGGATCCCAAGGTACTGCAGGAAGTTGTGGACCCAGCCAGCTCTATCACAGGCACAACCCTCTCTAATATCCAGGTCACTTTCAAGAGTTGGTGCCTCAAGATAATATCCATCACAAATACCATCCCTATTTGGTACATGCTCTTTTCCCCTGACCATCGGGGGGGATGGGGGTACAGGAACCTGAAGGCCACACTCAATTGTTTGCGAAGTTTCTTCCCCTCTGCCAGCAGATTGTGAACAGTCAATGTACCCGTAAACCTCTACCTCAAAATTCTATATTTTGCACTATATTTGTAACTTACAGCAATTTTTTTGTACTGAACTGTTACTGCAAAACAAATAGCATATTAAGTAAATACAGTAATAAACTTGATTCTGACATTTATCACTGCTTTGTATGCTGCTCACAAGTTGCACCATCCCTTATATTTGTAAGTGCTATCTAAATATTTCAGCCCCCACCCCCTTGTAATCTCACCTTTCCATTGCCAGATGCATTTCTGAAATGCAAAGCAAAGTCTTCATACTTTATTTCTGCTTCTCTGTCATCATGGCTTCTATTTGCTGTCTAATTGGCCTGCCTGTTCTTACCAAGTTGTTTATTTTTTGTTTGAAGTCTTAATTATTTATCCATAATGCAATTATTTTGAAGTTATATTGTAGCTTACAGGAGTAAGAGCATATCAGTTGATGTGGTGTCTTTGGGTCATCAGAAGGCCTTCAATAAGGTGTCACTCAAGATGAATGAAAACATTTACAGTGCAACGGAGTATCAGAAGTGGAGCAAGTCAGCAACTTTAAAATTCACTGGTGTTATCATTTTAGAGGCCCAGCACGTAAGTGCAATTATGAGGAAAGCATGGCAGAGTCTCTACTTCCTTAGGAGTTTATGAAGATTCAACATGTCATCTACAACTTTGACAAACTTGTGTAGATTTGTGGTGGAGAGTATATTGACTGGCTGCATCACAGCCTGGTATAGAAACACCAATGTCCTTGAATGGAAAGTTCTACAAAAGTAATGGATACGGCCCAGTCCATCACAGGTAGAGCCCACCACACCATTGAGCACATCTGCATGGAGTGCTGTTTTAAGAAAGCAGCATCCATTATCAGGGTCTCCCTGCACCCAGGCCATTCTCTCTTCTTGCTGCTACCATAAGGAAGAAGGTACAGAAACCTCAGGACTCACACCACCAAGTACAGAAACTTATTACCTCTCAACCATTCCGCTCTTGAATCAAAGGGGTTAATGTCACTCAACTTCACTTTCCCCTTCACTGAAATGTTCCCACAACCTGTAGATTCTTTTTGTCTCACGTTTTTGATATTTATTGCTTATTTATTATAATTATTATTTCTTCTTGTATTTGCAGTCTTTTGTTGGTGCAGTCTTTCATTGAGTTTATTATGGTTATTATTTTATTATGGAATCTCAGGGTTGTATATGGACTAATACCTATTTACTTTGATAATAAATTCACTTTTAACTTAGTTTTCAGGTACTACTCTAGCATGGATTAATGACTAGTTAATAGATAGGAAATAGAAAGTACATGTAGAAATACTTTTGGCTTGGGAAGTTGTAAGTGGTGTGGTGTGGTGTCTTGAGGGATTAATGTTGGAGGTCCAGCTTTCTACATTCCTCACATTTGTCCCTTCATTGCCTCACTATATTTTCCAAATTCCTTTCCCTTAACACCAGTTAGACCTTCTGACCCTAACAAATTGACCTTTCTTTTTACAATACACTTCTTAAAATCCATTCCTCAGCTAGGTTTATGGACATCTCTTTCTCTTTGGATCAACCTCCATTTAAATCTACCGGTGATGTCCTTCTGCATTAAAAGTGCTCTGTGGAAAACATTATTGCAAAGGCTGCTCTTTACTATATTATTAACCTTGTCCTTACATTGACTCTAATCTTGATCTTTACCACCTCAAGAGTCAATATCAGACTTCAGAAAATTCCTGCTTTTCGCTTACATTAATCCAGAATCCTTTCTTATGATGGAACAGAATGTAAGAATTCAATCTTTAATTAGCAATAAAACCAAAAATCTGGACTTTGAATACATCTATTAATTTTGAAATAATAAATTATCATCTACTCAATCATTAACTTTGAAAGATAAAGATACATCATTTAAAGATACATCATTTTTGCAACATTGGAGAATGCAGCAGACAGTTCTACAAAAAGAACTGAAATAAGGTGAAGTGGGTTAAGACAAAGAGGTTAACTTTATTTGTCACATGTACATCAAACATAGTGAAATGTGTCAAATCAAATTAGACTGCAAGTGTCGCCACGCTTCTGACGCCAACCTAGCATGCCCACAGCTTACTAACGTTAACCCATACATCTTCTTGGAATGTGGGAGGAAACCTACATGGTCACAGGGAGAACTCCAATTGGTGATCGCTGGCATGGAAATGATTGCACTCAGCACTCCACTACCATGCCACCCTAAGAGATAACTACCCGCCAGAATATTAGAAAACATTGTTTCGATAGTGCTGTGGGACCCTTTGCATGCAATATAAGAATAAGACATGATTACATCAGAATTTCACATAAATGATGCTTGTGAAGAAGTTGAATATTTAAAGCACAGCAAACATAGTTGTTGTAATGAATGGCATATAAACAGTAGTTGGGAGAGGAGATGGTTGTGGTGAGGGGGAATACCTAGGCAAGGGGATTAGACAGCTGTGACATTGACAGGTGTGGTTGGAATCTGGGCAATGGAACTTCCAAGGGAGTCTTCCAAGTGGGGGGGGGGAGGGGAAGAGAGGAACAGCAAGGTAGTGTAGCCGTTAGCACAACACTTCACAGTGCCAGCTGTGAGATAAGGGTTCAATTCCTCCCACATTCCAAAGCTGTACAGTTAGGGTTAATGAGCTATGGGCTTGCTATGTTGGCGTTGGAAGCATGGTGATACTTATTGGCTGCCCAGCACAACCCTAGCCGATTTGATATAAAACAGCACATTTTACTATTTCAATGTACAAGTGGTAAGTAAATATAATCTTTGATCTTTAAATATGTTATTTTAGGGGACCGAGACTTAACTGAAGGGGAATATTGGGAGAAGAGAGAGTTGATTTCCTATCACTGGCCTTTTGACTATGTTCCTTTTTAAGTAATATTCAACTAAAGCAATGGCATGGTCCTTCCTTTGCAGACCATGGATTTCACAAACTTAATACAAGACGATCAAAAACCTACAAGTGAACTCCATGAATGTGTTGCATTCCATAAAAATCATTATCCATGGATTAACTCCTTTGAGACAGTGAAGGAAATTTTCAGAGCAACCTTAAGCCTCAATTACCATGTTCTATGTTTAGAACACAAAATATGAATCTGATCCATTTTCTAGGCAACTATTTTCAAATGACCTGGTTCAGTAAAGAATTGGAAGTCATGACTGAAATGAGACTGAAATCATTCAGTGAAACAAAATTAACAAAATTCTGAATTTAATGATGGGGTCATGGTCGACTTTTCATTTGTGTTCATCTTATGCCTCATGATTAGAGAAAGAAGAAATTTCACCGACCAAAAATTAACAAGAAACTCTATGGCAAACGTGAGGAAAAAATATTCAAATTTAAATAATTTCATGGAGATTTATTATTGTAACTTCCAATGTTATAAATCTTCATAATCAGAAGTTTAGGTGCTGGTGAATAAGTTAAACTTATTATAAATTAAATATCTTCAAAAAATATATAATTGTACTTTTATCAACAGTGATACATGCAAATTTCAAAGCATTGCAATGAAGCAATTAGCTGTATCAACCAACAGGCATCAACTTGAAAGGTTAGTTCTGCATGTTTCTGCACAGTTACTGCCTAAAGTGCTGAGAATTTCCATTATTTTCTGTTTTTGTTAGATTTTCGGCATCTATGGAATTTTGCTTGCGAATCAATGACGTGCCTGCATTATTAGTTACAGCTGAGCTATCTCTACACTTCAGCAGTTCTGATGTATCTTCAATCCTGGGGAAGAAATAATAAAAACACATTAATGCAACCCCACCCTCCTGGTTTGAGATTCAGCTTGTATTGGGAATATGATTAAATTAACTTTATTCTCACAACAATGTAATCTAAATGTTAAGCATCTAAACATGATGGCATAATGATTTTTTTTTCAAATAAATACTTGCTGAGCCACATCAGATTCTTCAGTGCAGAAAATTGTTGTCTTGAAGTTTTAATTTAATTTTAAGGCCCTTCAAATTTTATTACAAGCCTGACTAGTAAAGTACCAGATGTTTCATAAATGATGCAGTATTTAATACAGATTACAGCATCTTAGAAACATAGAAAAACTACAGCACAATATAGGCCCTTCAGCCCACAATGCTGTGCCAAACATGTACTTACTTTAGAAATTACCTAGGGTTACCCATAGCCCTCAATTTTTTTAAGCTCCATCTACCTATCCAGGAGTCTCTTAAAAGACCCTATCGTATCCGCCTCCACCACCATCACCAGTAGCCCATTCCACGTACTCAAAACTCTCTGTGTAAAAAAACTAACCCCTAACATCTCCTCTGTACCTACTTCCAAGCACCTTAAAACTATGCCCTCTCGTGTTGTTGCCATTTCAGCCCTGGGAAAAAGCCTCTGACTATCCACACGATCAATGCCTCTCATCATCTTATACACATCTATCAGATCACCTCTCATCCTCTGTCGCTCCATGGAGAAAAGGACTAGTTCACTTAACCTATCCTTTTCTCATAAGGCATGCTAAAAATCCAGGCAACATACTTGTAAATCTCCTCTGCATCCTTCCTATAGTTTCCACATCCTTCCTGTAGTGAGGTGACCGTAACTGAACACAGTACTCCAAGTGGGGTCTGACCAGGGTCCTATATAGCTGCAACATTACCTCTCGGCTCTTAAACTCAATCCCACAATTGATGAAGGCCAATGCACCGTATGCTTTCTTAACCACAGAGTCAACCTGTGCAGCAGCTTTGAGTGTCCTATGCACTCGGACCACAAGATCCCTCTGATCCTCCACACTACCAAGAGTCTTATCATTAATACTATATTCTACCATCATATTTGACCTACCAAAATGAACCACCTCACATTTACCTAGGTTAAATTCCATTTGCCTCTTCTCAGCCCAGTTTTGCAACCTGTCGATACCCCGCTGAAACCTCTGACAACTCTCCTCATATCCACAACACCCCCAATCTTTGTGTCGTCAGAAAATTTACTAACCCATCCCTCTACTTACTCATCCAGGTCATTTATAAAAATCATGAAGAGAAGGGGTCCCAGAACAGATCCCTAATGCACACCACTAGTCACTGACCTCCATGCAGAATATGATCTGTCTACAATCTCTCTTTACCTTCTGTGGGGAAAGCAATTCTGGATCCACAAAGCAAGGTCCCTTGGATCCCATGCCTCCTTATTTTCTCAATAAACCTCGCATGGGGTACCTTATCAAATGTCTTGATGAAATCCATATACACTACATTTACTGCTCTACTTTCATCAACGTGATAAGTCACATCCTCAAAAAATTCAATCAAGCTTGTACAGCATGACTGCCTTTGACAAAGCCATGCCAACTATTCCTAATCATATTATGTCTCTCCAAATGTACATAAATCCTGCCTCTCAGGATCTTTTCCATCAAGTTATCAACCACTGAAGTAAGACTCACTGGTCTATAATTTCCTGAGCTATTTCTACTCCCTTTCTTGAATAAGGGAACAACATCTGCAACCCTCCAATCCTCTGGAACCTCTCCCGTCCCCATTGATGATACAAAGATCATTGCCAGAGGCTCAACAATCTCCTCTCCTCTTGCCTCCCACAGTAGCCTGGGGTACATCTCATCCGGTCCCAGAGATTTATCCAATTTGATGTTTTCCAAAAGCTCCAGCGCATCGTCTTTCTTAATATCTATGTGTGCAAGCTTTTCAGTCTACTGTGTCATCCCTACAACCGCCAAGATCCTTTTCTGTAGTGAATACTAAGTATTCATTAAGTACCTCTGCTACCTCCTCCGGTTCCACACACACTTTTTCACTGTCACACTTGATTCATCCTATTCTCTCATGTCTTATCCTCTTGCTCTTCACATAAATGTTTCATATCTTACCACTCAATGCTTCATCCACACATTTCAGCATTTCCATGATCTGCTAATTATCTACCCCACTTACCAAATGAGAATCAGATGGAGGTGTTTTCAAGTTGGAAGCCCAATACAATCTTACACAAGTTTAACAAGATCTTAGCAGTGTTGATGAGCAGAGGGATATTGAAATCCAAGTTCATAGCTTCTTGACAGTGGCTACACAGACTGAAGGAATG
This sequence comes from Hypanus sabinus, assembly GCF_030144855.1. NCBI lineage: Eukaryota > Metazoa > Chordata > Chondrichthyes > Myliobatiformes > Dasyatidae > Hypanus > Hypanus sabinus. Next base: position 20,717,083 of record NC_082712.1, on the reverse strand, counting down.
GTTAAGAAAGCATATGGCATGCTTGCCTTGATTAGTCAAAGCACTGAGTTCAATAGTCAGGAAGTTAAGTGACAGCTTCATAAAACTGTAGTCAGGCCACATCTGGATGGGGGAGGGGCTGGTGGTGAAGGAGAAGGAGAAGAAGAAGAAGAAGAAGGCTCTTAACTCCAAGTGGAGTCATCGGGACGCCGTCGTGATGGTGTTTTTTTTAGCAGGCTTTCTTACTTTTACGAGACCAAGTTGCTAGCTCAACACTCAACCCAGCACAGATGGAAAGTGTGCAAGGGAGCTGGCTGGATTCAAACTCGTGGGCCTTCGCTCCAAAGTCCAGCGCAGATGCTACTGGCTGGCCAGCTACAATGAGAGGTTAGACAAATTTGGTTTGGTTTTTTTTGGCATAGTAGACAGACAGTATCTAATACCAGAGGGCATGCACTTAAGATGAGAGGGCAAGTTCAAAGAAGATGTGAGAGGCAAGTTTATTTCTCTCAGTTGTGGATACCTGGAATCGTGGCAGAGGCAGATAAATTCAGGACTTCCAAGAGATGTTTAGGTAGGCACATAAATGAGAGGGAAATGCAAGGACATGGACATTGTGAAGGCAAAAGGAATTTGTTCAGCTGTAATAACTTAACTGGTTTAGCACAATATTAAGGGCTGAGGGGCCTCCTCTTGCACTGTCCTGTTCTATGTTCTAATAATCTTGGTAAAATGGTGTAGCTGGTTTCATATTGCCTTTACTTGATTTCTCCCACAGGGTGGTGCTGTGCTGAAACTCATCTGTCATAATCACCGGTGTGTGTACAATGCTATCTATCAGTGCAGAAATCTGTGTTACCCAGTGACATATTTGGCAAATATTGCCAAAAAAAAGACACTATTTTTCAGTGGGCTTCAACGTTTCTAAAAGTGCAGAGAGAAATCGTGGAATCAGGGCAGACTGTCATCAAGTGGAATGGTCAGTGACAATCCCACTCACAGTGCTAAGCAGGATGCACCCTGGACCCCACATCTCAGCACTGAGTAAAGACAAGGAAATCTGCAGATGCTGGAAATTCAAACAACACACACAAAATGCTGGTGGAACACAGCAGGCCAGGCAGCATCTATAAAGAGAAGCACTGTCGACGTTTTGGTCAGAGACATCAACAGTGATTCTCCTTATAGATGCAGGCTGGCCTGCTGTGTTCCACCAGCATTTTGTGTGTGTTCTCAGCACTGAGTGACTGTTTTTTTCAGTCAAGTCCATTCAATGCCAGCTCTCACAGGCAGCCTCTTCCATTTGCCTTAGTGACTCACCCCAGGCAATGTTGAGATTACGGTTTACTGCAGCAGTTGTACCCTAGAGGTCCCTGGAACATAACCGTGCAGCTTGAGTGGTCTTCCCCCACCCCTCAAATGCAGAGATATGTACCTGTGAAAAATTGTATCCTGGAACCAGGAATCAATGCTCTCCAAGTGGAAGTGCCAAAAGCACAAGCATAAAAGGACATTGCATTCACATATTTGTAACTAATCTTAGAACAAATCAAAAGATATCCTGTTTGGCTATACAGTGTTTATAACTAATCATAGTTGTTTAGTAACAGGAAAACATAGCAATTAATTATAATTCTATGAGATCTCCTAATATCAAATCATAAACAAAAATACAATTGCACTGCTAGTTGGAATACAAATGCAAAAGTAGCACCTCTGCTTCAAGACAAGAAGAAATACTTACATTTTGTTTATCCTTTCCACTTTATGCTTCGTCTCTGACTGTAAAATACAAGACTGGGCTTTAAATGGAGAAGCATGCTGACTTTTATACAACAAGGATAAACTTTATTCATATTATACATTTACACTTATTAGGAATTTGTTGTGACATGCTGCAATAAAAACATTTAAAAATTATAAAGAATAAAGAATTACATAAAAATAATGTTAGAAATACAGATCAATAATGCAATGTACATAAATATTTCAATATCTGCATGTATTTACAATATAAGCAGCATTATAAAAAGTGGCTTAAGGTGTTTACAGTGCAGTGTAGTGACTGAAGTAACGGATGGGCAGTGGGGGAATGGCTAATCAGATTAACCGCTTGGGGAAAGAAACTTTTAAGATGCTCTGACACTTTTCTTTTAATAGCCTTACAACATTTCCCAAAAAGTAGTGTCCATAATTTCTTTCCTGCCTGCATTTCTGGCCTGGATACATACAAGTCCTGCAGTGATGGTAGAATGCAACCAATGACATGCAGGAAAAAATTAGCTTGTACATCAAGATCAACACTTAATTGTTTTCTAATATCTGCTGATACAATTTGTCATCTTCAGCAGAATACATGGCCCAACCACGGGCAGAGGAAAGATGAAATACACAAGGAATTACTTCTTAAGTTGTCATATTAGGAATCTATCAGCATTTTCCAAAGGAAAGTATAACCCAGAGACAACACACACACTCATTATGATCCAACCTTGCACGTGTCATGGGTGGTTTTGGTAGCAGACAGGAAAATATTGTATTTGAGATTAGAGACAAAGGACAAAGATAAATAACAATTAAAGCAAAATCCACTTACTTAAGCTTAAGTTTTATTCCCTACTGAAGAACAGGAGGACTCTGTACTCTGTAATTTCATGGAATAATGTACTTCGGTCATTAAAAAAACTTCCTCAGATGAATTTTTAACTACCATCTCCAAAGTTTGTATCTGAGCTTGCAGTCAATAGATGAACTGGCTCTAGTAACAAGCGTCCAAATCAATTTTCTAATTAAACAAGTAGGGTATCTCAGATAACTTTCCATAAAAACATCAGCTAACATTCCTTGTGAATAAATCCAATATGGTATTCTAGATGGTATTCTCTGTAAACATCTCCCACTGAAGTTAAGTGAACAAATTTGAAACACAGTGAATACTGATCTCTCTGTTGGACACTTGGGATGAAGGCCATACATTAACTCTTGATATCTTAGATAAATTGCTTTATTGTATAAACTTCAAATATGTTATATGTAAAGCATCAAAAAGTGTCCTATGGTCTTCTGACAGTGATTTATTGAGAACAGTCTTCCTGAACTCACTCCGTCTAGAAAATCCGGAGATGCATAAATGCTAATTCCATTCTATTTTCATCACATTGCCAACTACTCTCCCCAGACTCTACCACACACACTGTTCCCTTGGATTAGGTCAGTGCAGTGATGTGATTATCTGTATGAATGGGATGCCTAACAAAGTTTTTACTGTACCGCAGTACATAACAATAGTAAACCAAAAAAATAAGTCGGTCTGCAGATGCTGGAAATCCAAAGCAACAGACACAGAACACTGGAGGAACTTAGGAGGATGTTGGCGTCTAACAGCAACTCCTTTGCTTGTATCTTCCGAAACAGCTCTATTTCTATCTTTAATATCTTTATTTTTCCCTTTCAGGGTTCTTTTGAAGACTTCAGTTCTTTGCAGGAATAGAACCCACTCTCAGGCTCTCACGACTTGCCGCTATTTGATATGCCAAGGACGCAGCCTAGAAGACCAGCGCACCTTCAGGGTTCCGGGATTTCGTAGCTCTGGAGGCGGACAGACTCAAGGTCAGTGCATCTGCAGGAAACTGGTGTGTCGTGGGAGATAGAAGATTGAAAGCAACAAGCTGACTGCTGGCTGTGCGCACAGAAACCTGAATTCTTTGAGCACAGAGCTTGGAAAAAGCAACACAACAGACTTCTAACATCGTAAATGCGCAAGTTGTTTATGTTTCCCCTCTCGCTGTGAAACAGGGACACCTCCTTTTCCCTTATTAGGGGGAAAGAGAGAGCCTGTGGTATGTTGAATTATCAGGTGAACGAGTAGTCTTCGGGGTACTGCAAGTCTGGGTCTTTATTGCATGCATGCTTGAGTGCTCATGGTGGGGAGAGCACCGATGTTAGGTTTTTTTTGCTGGGGGGGGTCGTTGCTTTGCTGCTGCTTATGCATGGGTGGGGGGAGCTGGGGGGGGCTTTAGCATTCTAACATTTAACTTTCATTCATTTTTTGAGGCACTCCTGTTTACGTGGATGTTTGCGAAGAAAAAGAATTTCAGGATGTATATTGTATTCATTTCTCTGACATTAAATGTACCTTGAACTCAGCAGGTCAGACAGCATCTATGAAAAAGAATAAATAGTCTATATTTCAGGCCAAGACCCTTCATCAGGACCATAAAAATTGTTTTCAGGGTGTGGATAATGCCAGCAAGGTCAGCATTTAATATCCTGCCCTAATTGCCCAAGAACTAAGTAGTTCACTAGGGAATACTTCAGAAGGCAGTGACTGTTCCAACATGTCATTAAGTCTGTGGTCGCAGTTAGGCAAGGATGGCAGAATTCTTTCCCTGAAGGATATCAGTGAACCAGCTAATCTGTCAGTTTTCATAGTTATTAATTCTAGATTTGTAGTTCAATTTGTTAATTTCCTTAATTTAAATTCCCCAGCTATGTAGTAGAAATTTAAGACACGTACCTAAGTAAACAAAAATCCAGCCCTCCAGATCTCAGTAATTTAATTACTATTTAAGTAATTTGCTATTATATCCTGCATTATATTATGTATATGGATTTGCTCATTTTTGGGACTTGTGCCAAACTGGCCTGACTGCCTCAGATTTACTGTATCTCAGTGTTCAGCTGAGAAAAGAAACTTGCATGCTTAATGGTAGCCTTCTTAATGTTTTGGGAAAAGGTGTTCTTTATGTACTGTGGCAGTAACATTTTCTGCAGAAGCATTGTTTTCGCCATATCCATTCAGTACTCAGCTGATCAGGCAGCATCGATGGAGAAACTGAGTTAACGTTTCAAGCAAAGACCTTTCAGAAGAACTCAAGCCATCACTCTGAAACATTAACTGAGATATTGTTAAACTTGCTGAGCAAGTTTTACTATTTTTAATCCTATTCACTGCTCCCTCAATCACTCTAATCTAACTTCTTTTTCTTGTTCTACAGGTCTCCATTTTTAGACATTGCCAAATCATCTTACAATCTTTAAATTGTTCTAAAATGCTGAGCTTTGAAGCTTGGTGAGGTCTAATTTGGAGTATTCAAAGTAGATTTATTATCAAAGAATGTATAAATTATACAACCTTGAGATTTATCTGCTCACAGGCAGCCACAAAACAAGAAAGCTGTAAGAACCTAATTAAACAAAGAAAGACCAACACTCAAGGTGCAGAGAAAGAGGAAAAACACAAATCTTAAAAACAATAGAAGCAAGCAAGAGCATTCTGAACCAAATTGAGTCCACAGATCCAACTCACCCGAAGCAGCCAGAGTACGTCCAAAGTCTTGGTGTTAGTTCATCAGTTAGCAGGACAAATCACTGCAAAATTCACAAACACAAAACCCAGCAACTAGAGCAGTCTCACAGCCTCAGGGCCACAGACAGAGGAGCGCACATTGCATGAGAGCAAGTGAAATCGGCCGAACTCTTGCCTCCAGTCTTGATACCCTGTCTTTCCAGTCTATCAGGGACGGCACTTAAATTGTACAAACATCGTGTTGTCTCTCACACCAGGACCCGGGCCTTGGTGCAGTGATGTGCTCTGGGCCTAGACCTTGCTGCCCAGCCTGAAGCCCTTCTTGACCTGCCCGAATCAGCTGAGTGATCCAACCTTGCACCCAGACAGTCTGATGTCGTTTGCAACCTCTCCAACTGGCTCAGTGTTTAGTTTCATCCAACCTCACTCCGTTTAGGTAGATGGGCATCAAAACTCCTCCACCATGGCTCCTCTCCGAATCTCTCACTCCAATCTCTATCTGCGACCCCATCGCAAACACATTACACTTCAACTTTGCCACACACCAGCACAATTCATCCCTCAAATCGGCTTTGTCTTCACTTGCCTCTTCATTGTTTGTGATGATAGTTTACCACAATTTACATCAGGAAGGATGTATTTAATATTTTTTTCAGTTGAATTTCTTGTCTTTTGAAACTCCAGTTAGCTGTTGCTCAATTTCAGTATACCATCTTAAACTGGAATACAGTTCCAGTCACCTACCTACAGGAAAGATATCAATAAGATTCAAAGAGTAGAGAAAAAAATTACAACGATGTTACCATGACTTGAGTTATAGGATAAGGTTGCTTCGGTGGAACATCGGAGAATGACAGGAAGTTTGATAGAGTGATACAAAATTATGATAGGTACAGACAGTGTAAATGCAAGCAGGCTTTTTCCATTGAGATTTGGTGAGACTAGAAATAGAGGTCATGGATTAAGGGTGAAAGGTGAAATGTTTAAGGGAAATATGAGGGGGAATTTCTCCACTCAGAGGTGGTAAGAGGACAGAACAGGCTGCCAATAGAAGTGGTTGATACAAATCTGATTTCAACATTTAAGAGAAATTTGGATAAGTACATGATTGGGAGGAATATAGAGAGCTATCATCCAGGTACAAATCAATGGGAATAGGGAGAATAATATTTCAGTATGAGCTAGATGGGCCAAAGGATCTGTTTCAGTGTTGTAGTACTCTATCACTCACTCATATTTAAATTTTCCAACCTTGGTACACATCTGTGTTAAGATTCTCAATATAAAATCTAGTTTCAATGATTCTTTTGCCACATCAGGCTGCTGGTGCTCTCCTAAGGTAATTTTTCAGGCACCCACTACGCTCCACAAAGCATGGATGTGCACATTCAGCTCTGGAAATTGCTAACAACTAGGATTCTGTTGCACTGACATGCAACTGTTAATTTTTGTAATACTGATGAGTCAGACACTAAAGAAGTCTTAGTCCCATCGATTCACCAATAGCCTTGACTGAAATAGATCCCCATTCCACTTTAAAGATCAGGTCTATGGCACTGAGCCTGGTTCCTTGGTGCAGAAGGAAAAGAGGAAGATGAGGAATGCGGTAGTCATAGGGGATTCCTTAGTGAGGGGAACAGACAGGAGGTTCTGTCAGCCTGAGAGAGATACCTGCATGGTGTGTTGCCTCCCAGGTGCCAGGGTATGTAATGTCTCAGATCTGGTGCAGAATATTCTGAAGGGAGAGGGTGACCAGCCAGACGTCTTAGTACATGTTGGTACCAATGATATAGGTAGAAAAAGGGAGGAGGTCCTGAAGAGAGAATTCAGGGAGTTAGGTAGGTAGGAAGCTGAAAAGCAGGACCTCTAGGGTAGCAATCTCAGTATTGCTGCCTGTGCCACATGCCAGTGAGTGCAAGAATAGCATGATCAGGCGTATTATGTGTAGCTGAGCGTCTGGTGTAGGAGGCAGGGCTCCAGATTCCTGGATCATTGGGGCCTCTCCTGGGGGTGGTATGACCTGTACAAAAAGGATGGATTACGCCTGAACCCAAAGGGGTCCAATATCCTAGTGGGCACATTTAATAGAGCCGTTAGGGAGGGTTTAAACTAATTTGGCAGAGGGATCGAAACTGGACTGTTAGGTTTGAGGAATGGGAAAACAGAAATAAATCAAAGATAGTGTGCATCAAAGATCATAGAAAGAACAGGCAGGAGATGAGGCTTAATCACAACCAGTGGCATGAGTTACAGGGCAATAGAGGCATGCTGCAGTTAAAACGGAAGGCAACAAATACTGGACTGGAAATGGTATATTTGAAAGCACACAGCACAAGGAATAAAATGGACGATCTTGAATTTCAGCTACAGATTGGCAAATATGATGCTGTGGCCATCTCTGAAACTTGGCTAAAGGATGGCCATTGGGAGCTAAACGTCCAAGGATATATGGTATATCAGAAAGATAGGTTAGTAGGCTGAGGGGGTGGTGTGGCTCTGTGTATAAGAAATAATATTAAATCATTAGAAAAGGATGAATTAGAATTGGAAGGTTGGGTTACAAAATAGCAAAGGGTAAATGGATCCTAGTGGCAGTTCCATACAGGCCTCCAAACAGCAGCCAGGATGTGGATTACAAATTACAGCAGGATATAGAAAAGGTGTGCCAGAAAGGCAATGTCATGACAATCGTTGGGGATTTTAACATGAAAGTGGATTGGGAAAACCAGTACTGGACCTCAAGAGAGAGAATTTGTAGAATGTCTAAGGGATGGCGTTTTAGAACAGCTTGTTGTTGAGCCCACTAGGGGATTGGCTGTGTTGGATTGGGTGCTATGCAATGATCTGGAGGTGATAAAAGAGCTTAAGGTTAAGGAACCCTTCAGGAACAGTGATCACAATATGATTGAGTTCACTTTGAAATTTGAGAGGGAAAAAATAAAATCCAATGTGCCGGTATTTCAGTGGAATAAAGGAAATTACAATGGCGTGAGAGGGAAAATGGCCGAAGTTGACTGGAAAGGAACATTTGCAGGAAGGACGGCAGAGCAGCAATGGCTGGAGTTTCTGGAAAAACTGAGGGAAGCATAAGACAAATATATTCCAAATAAGAAGAAATTTTCAAAGGGAAGAAGGACACTATCGTGGCTGACAAGTGAAGTCAGAGCCAAAGTAAAAGCAAGAGAGGGCAAACAAGGAAGCCGGAGCTAGTGGGAAGGTAGAGGATTGGGAAACTTTTAAAAACTTGCATAAGGAATCTAAGAAGGAAACTTTCTTCATTAGGAAGGAAAAGGTGAATTATGAAAGGAAGCGGGCAACTAATATTGAAGCAGATACTAAAAAATTTTTAAGTATATAAAAGGTAAAAGAGAGTCGAGGGTAGATATAGGACCAATGCAAAACGACACTGGAGATATTATAATGAGTGACGCAGAGATGGCAGAGGAACTGAATGTGTATTTTGCATCAGTCTTCACAGAGGAAGATGGCTGCAGTATACTGGACATTCGAGTGTCAGGGAAGTGAAGTTTGTGCAGTGAAAATTACAACTGAGAAGGTGCTCAGGAAGCTTAATGGTCTGAGGGTGGATAAACCTCTTAGATCTGATGGAATGCACCCTTGGGTTCTGAAGGAAGTAGCCGGAGATTGCGGAGACATTAACAATAATCTTTCAAGAATCGAGATTCTGGCATTGTACCATAGACTAGAAAATTGCAAATGTTACACTGTTATTTAAGAAGAGTGGGAGGTAGCAGAAAGGAAACTATAGACCTATTAGCCTGACATCAGTGGTTGAGAAGTTGTTGGAATCGATTATTAGAGATAAGATTAAGGAGTACCTGGAGGCACATGACAAGATAGGCCAAAGCCAGCATGGTTTCCTGAAAGGAAAATCCTGCCTGACAATCCTACTGCAATTCTTTGATGAAATTACAAACAGGGTAGACAAAGGAGATAGTGTACTTCAATTTTCAGAAGGCCTTTGACAAGGTGCCGCACATGAGGATGATTAGCAGGTAAGATCCCATGGAATTACAGGGAAGTTATTAGCATGGGTGGAGCATTGGCTGGTCGGAAGAAAACAGAGAGTGGGAATAAAGAGATCCTATTCTGGCTGGCTGCCAGTTACCAGTGGAGTTCCACAGGGGTCGGTGTTGGGACCGCTGCTTTTTACGATGTATGTCAATGATTTGGACTACGGTATTATGGATTTGTGGCAAAATTTGCTGATGATATTAAGATAAGTGGGGGAGTGGGTAGTGTTGAGGAAACAGAGAGTTTGCAGAGAAATTTAGATTTCTAAGGTAGGGACATGTTCGGCACAACTTTGTGGGCCAAAGGGCCTGTATTGTGCTGTAGGTTTTCTATGTTTCTAGATGGTTTAGGAGAATGAGTAAAGAAGTGGCAAATGAAGTACAATGTTGGAAAGTGTATGGTCATGCACTTTGGTGGAAGAAATAAATGGACAGACTATTATATAGATGGGGAGAGAATTCAAAATGCACTGATGCAAAGGGACTTGGAAGTCCTTGTGTAGGATAACCTAAAGGTTAACCTCCAGGTTGAGTCTGTTGTGAAGAAGGCGAATGCAATGTTGGCATTCATTTCTAGAGGTATAGAATATAAGACCAGGAGTGTGATGTCGAGGCTCTATCAGGCATTCGTGAAACCACACTTAGAGTATTGTGTGCAGTTTTGGATTCCCTATTTTAGGAAGTATGTTCTGACATTGGAGAGAGTTCAGAGAAGATTCATGAGAATGATTCCAGGAATGAAAGGGTTACCATATGAGAAACATCTAACAGCTCTTGGACTGTATTCCCTGGAGTTCAGGAGAATAAGGGGAGATCTCATGGAAACATTCCGAATGTTAAAAGGCCTGAACAGATTAGATATGGCAAAGTTATTTCTCATGGTAGGGGAGTCCAGGACAAGAGGGCATGACTTCAGGATTGAAGGATATCCATTTAGAACTGAGATGCGGAGAAATTACTTTAGTCAGACGGTGATAAATCTGTGGATTTGTTGCTACAAGTGGCCGTGGAAGCCAAGTCATTGGACGTATTTAAGGCAGAGATAGATAGCTTCTTGATTAGCCAGGGCATCAAAGGGTATGGGGTGAAGGCAGGGGAGTGGGGATGACTGGAATAATTGGATCAGCCCATGACTGAATGGCGGAGTAGACTTGATTGGCTGAATGGCCTACTTCTGCTCCTATATTTTATGGTCTAAAGTGGTCATAGACCATGATCACATAGGTGGAGCAGGATTAATATGATCTTAATATTTTCTTGCATACTGACTCTTCAAATCTCATCTCCAGCTATACGGCTCCTAAATGCAATGAATGGGAAAATTAGAACACAGAATACTACAACAGAATACAGACCCTTCAGCCCACGATATTGTGCTGATCTATTGTGCTGTACTTTAAGATCAATCTAACCCTTCCCTCCTACATAGACCTCTAATTTACTATCTCCATGTGCCTATCTAAGAGATTCCTAAATGCCTCTATTGTATTTTCTTCCACCACCACCCCTGGCAGGGCATTCTATGCACCCAACACTCCTGTGTAAAAAGCTTATCCGTGACATCCCCCCTATGCCTTCCTCCAGAAAATTACACCCTTTGGTATCAGCTATTTCCTCACTAGATAAAGTCTCTGGCTTTCTACTCAATCCATATCTCTTACCTTCTTGCACATCCCTTTTCAAAATTCAAATATAAATTTTGAAAACTGTAGCTCCATTCATTTTTCCGGTTCCTTGGATCACCCAGAGCTAAATGACCTGGGGCTTTGAGGTTCCAGCAACGGCAGCTCCATCAGTAAGGAACAGGTTGCTTAAGGAACCACATTTATTTTGAATGAGTGCCAAGGATACATGCATCAATTGATCTCCGTAATTGTCAAAGACAATAGATACCAGTTATAAATGCTCAGGCCACAAACAGTGATGGAGTGGTACTGTAAGAATGCAGCTCTACATTGATGGCACAAAGAACTATAAGGAATAAGCTGTTAGTTATTGTTCATGATGTGTTTTATCTCACCTGAATAAACAGTAAGACAACATTCATTGATATAGATCAAAGTGGAATCACTTGAATTGGATATTCAGAGTACATTGATACAAAAGTTATTGATGTTAGGAATAAGTTAGCCAAAACCCAACACGGCTCCTCAATCACTATCACACTCCAATATGTATTCATTTACTCAGCTTCTAGGGTTGTTTGTACAGCCTCCAGACACTAATTTCCCTTGCATTTGCCATCTTCCCTCTATCACTTCCAAATAAAACACTTCCCGATAACCCTGCGTAAGCTACAAAATATTCTTGATTTTAACAACTATTGTAATGCCAGTGGAAATTGTGTGTGTGTGTGTGTGTGTGTGTTTCTTTCTCCTTTTCTTAGAGAAAAATAAGGTTGAAAGAAGGACCACAAGCTGACAATATCTTCAGAACAAATTTTACCTTGAAGATTCAAGTCTTAATCCTGCATTCTAGAGGCAATTCTACTTCAGATATATGTAATCTGAATAAACGTACATTTAATATCAACAAGTTCCCTGGCTTAAAACAGGACATAAGGAGATCTCTTCCAATTTTACCTACCTTTGTGACTTCTGTCAGACATAATGAATTAATGGTCATTGCTTTGGGCGATTCGTCTGCTGATAACAGTGAGTTGTATCCAGATGACTGATGGCCAAGACTCTCTGGCGTCTCGACTCTCAGTTCTTTATCTGTAAAGAAATATTCAACCTGAGTCAACTCCTGCCTTTCGACATGCCTATGCAAGGTCAGACACCAGACACTGATTTACAGTGAAGAGAAAACGTAGGGCACGCATTGTTTGGAGCTACAGACATTGCTGCTTGAGCTTCACTATGCAGTCATTTAATCCTCTTGCCAATAATTGGTTGATAATTCGATTTTTCAATGTTGGCTGGGAAGTATCTTCAGAATTCCAGTGTTATCATAGTTTTAAGACAAGAATGACATCTTACAGAAGTATAAATATCTAAGATAACTAGATGATGTGCAGACAAACCACAAACTCCACTATTGTGTAATACAGCATAAGGATTATCCAAGTTATAGATAGTGATGCCATCTCTGACTCGGATCAAACCATTGTTCCCGCAATGACTTGTTAGTAATAAGTTAGGCATTTCCTTAGTAGTCATATTCAATTTGAAAATACAAAATTGTTAAGCCAAAAAAAACTTTAAATCATTAAAATTGACAGCAAAGATGTCACTTAGCAACATCCATACCAACCAGAGAAAATTTATCCAGTTCAACTTCTATTTGCTGAGTTTAGTTTCATTATATGGTACAAAGTGAACCTTTGAGTAGTTTTTAAATGCAGTGAAAATTTCTGCTTCCAATAATTGCCAAGGCAATGAGATTTATGTCCTCAGGAGACTCTTGGTGAAAACTTGCCTATCACCATGCCACCAGTTAGTTTAAAACTATGTCTCAGTTACCGAATCTTCTGCTAAGGGAATCTCTGAGATCTCTTTGAGCTCCTTTTGAGTCTTAAATAATACCACCTGGTCAAACTCTTTTTGAAGTTAAAGTACTCTAATCCCCATTATACCCTTGTTCAACTTCACAATAACTTCTCTAGTATAACCATCCTTCCAGTAATGTGTTGAATAAAGCTGTACAAGCATATATTTTGACCTAACTAGTTATTTTACATACTTCTAGCATGACATCTCCGCTCTTATATTACCATATATCTTAACCATGTTATCTGTCCTGGTTGTATTGCATTTGAGACTGGTCTTTCTGTCCTTCTGAAATGCCACTACACTGCTTCAGATTCAATTCCTTTTGCTAATTTTCTGGCCACCCAAACAATCCATCGCTTTCTTCATCACTATCCAACACACAAACAATTTTCATATAATCTGTAAACATCCTGGTTGTGCCACTAAAGTCTGAATCAGCTGAAACAAAATGCCACTGAAAACAGCCATTCAGTCACAAAATACCCAATCATCACTGTGTTCAATTTCTCACTTTCCCAGAGATCCTACTGACATTTACATTTCTGACTCATCCTCCAAGTTTAAAACATTTGTCAACCTTTTAACCCTTTCCAAACACTAGAAAACACCAGCAATCATTTGTCACATTCCTGGATTGAAATATGACAGCTGGAGCTGGCACCACTTCCTCTCTTGCCTCAACTTCAATCCACTTATGGACAGTGAGAGAGGAGACTATTATGCTACCTTCAGCTCCAGTAACTTGTGGAGACCAGAGGAAAAGAAATATTAAACTTCTTTTTTATACCTGATTTCATATTTGCTCCCTAGTCAATGTGTCTCAATTACCTTCTCTTGGTCTGTCAAGTAACAGTCTCCCTGTTCACTCCATCACTCCTCTTTTCCTGTATATTTAATTTTACAGGTTGTGAAATATACACCATTCCCAAGAAAAGTCATTGATCTGAAATAACCTGTTTCTCTCTCTGAAGCTACTGCCCAGTCAGCTGAATACTTCCAGCATTTTGCTTTATTCCAGATTTTCAGCTTCTACAATGTTTTGCTTTATAATTACTGATGAATTCGCTGCCACTTTTCTACCAGAAACACCTACTTAGAAGCAGCTCTGCACTCCTCACTGCAAGAAATTCTGCAAGCCTTTTTATCTGTTTATTCTCAATAGATTTTGCTTTTCATTTTGTTTTGAGTTTCAGAAAAATAAAGAACACATTAGCCTTATTTGTCAAATACACATAGAAACATACAGTGAAATGCATCGTTTGCATCAAATCAACTCAGTAAGGATTATGCCCAGCAGCCTGCAAGTGTCACCATGCTTCCAGTGCCAACAAAGCATGCCCACAACCTAGTAACCCAAACCCATACACCTTTGAAATATGGGAGGAAACCAGGGACCCTGGTGCAAACCCACAGGGTCACAGGGAGAATGTTCAAAGAACTTACAGGCACATTGGGAGTTGAACCCTGATCTTACAGCTGGCTGCTGTAAAGCGTCACTCTAACCAAGATTCACTTCCATAGCGACAATTCTTTCCTTAGGATGTTATTCCAGCTCCAAGTTAATCACATGGATCCCCTTTGTTTACAACTTCTCAAGATAATTTAGCTGCAATTGGCAAACTTTCCACACCCTCTCCTGGGTGCTGCCAACCTATTTCTTCACCTTATTGCAGGCATTCACTTTCTCACCATATCTACTTAAATCTGGCTATTTGTTTATATTTATCCACTTCTGATGAAATGCCAGCTCTGTTCCTCTCCCACAGCAGAATATGAGCCCACCCATCCATGGAGACCAACAAGTACTTATCTTTAATAATCCTATTTGTCACTACTTAATTCATTGAATTCTATGCCTTGGTATTTCAAGTACCAAGTACTTTGGTATTTCAAATGCTAAGACACCACCTGGCTCCCCATTCTCCTCAAAGGTAGTACTTTCCAAACATCAATCTTCCTCCAAGTACAAAAAAAATCTTCGGTACATCCCTTCTAAACATCCTGCTCCTCTTGTTAAACCTACATCCTATGGCTAGACACCTCTGCTATGGGGGAAAGCTTACTGCTGTCTACTCTGGGACTCATAATTTTGTACGCTTCTATCAGATCCCCCGAAGCTTTCTTAGCTACAAGGTAAACCACCCATGGCAAACACTCCTTCTCAGGCAGCATCCTTGTGAATGCCCTCTGCATTCTCTATAGACTAGTCGCATCCTTTTCCTTTAACTTTATTGCAGAGCAAGTTCACTGGGTTGTTCTTTGGGATTATGTGGTTGGTGATTATACGCTGGGCAGGCTAGGCCTATACTCATTGAAGAAAGGGAATACAGAGATGTAACCTTACTGTAACAAAGTTTTGAGGGGGTTGCTGAAAATAGGTTTCCTTTAGCGTTGCTTTCTAGAACTAGAATAAGAAGTACACATCACGAAATTTTGAAATTGTCTCTCCCAGTATACCATGGAGGCAGTCATTGAATGCATTCAAGTCAGAGATAGACAGACATTTAAACTACAAGAGTGCCAAGTATTATGGGAAGAGAGCACGAAAATGATGTGGAAACCAAGCTTGGATCTGCTATGACTGCACTGATGATGTGAATGATAGAGCAAGCTTTTAGTTTCAACTGGCCTCGTTTTTTTTTTCTAAAACTAACCGACCACTTGTTCTACCATGAACAACCCTACGATTTTCATCTGGTCTCATTAGCCACCTCAGAACCCATAAAGAAAGAATGAAATCATCCTTGATCCTAAAAGATTGCCTTAAAAAGATAATTTTTTAACTTTTACAAGTTTACCTGAAGAGTTACGACTTGTCAGTTGGCACAGGGTATATTCACTATTCCCACTGATGGAATCGGAAGGCAAATTGTTCTGGAGATAAGAAAAGACAAGCCATGCAGTGATTTGAAACCAATTACAAACAAATGCTAAATTACGCTTATTTAGTTATTATTAATTTGTTTAGCAGGAACTTTGCTGAAAAAAAATTGACTCAAAAAATTATCAAATGATTCATTTTAATACAGGTCTCCCCTGCTATCCGAAGGTAGAGTGTTCCTATGAAACGGTTTGTAAACCGGAATGTCGTAAACCATTTATATGGGAAAAATTTGTGAGCGTTCCCAGACCCAAAAAATAACCTACAAAATTATGCCAAATAACACATAAAACCTAAAATAACAGCAACATATAATAAAGGCAGAAATGATATGATAAATACACAGCCCATATAAAGTAGGAATACTTTTCTGCAATCATTGCAGCACTGTCTAGTGCTGCGTATAATCTCACTATGTCGTGGAAGCAGTCTCTCCAGTAACCTTTAAGCCAGTGGTCCCCAACCTCCGGGCCACAAAGCATGCAGGGGTGCAGCGGTAGCCAACGCGCACCCAGCACACCTTTAAGAAAAAAGCCACTGGGTGCGCTCTGGCTACCATTGCATGCTTCGCAGCCCAGTATCGGTCCACGGGCTGGAGGTTGGGGACCACTGCTTTAAGCTATGAAGCTGCCAAATCATACCAAATAACACACAAAAATCCAGAGCCTATATAAAGTAGATAATGTATGTACAGTGTAGTTTCACTTACTGGAATCGGGAAAACAGTGAGCACACTGATGATGGTGTGTTAGGCCAGTCGTCGGAGGTTGGGGTGCTTGGCAATTTTTTCCAATAAATTGCAGTTTTGTCACAGTTAAACACTTGCTTATACGAATACCCACCTTCTGTAATTATTTTTGGCAGCTTCAGTATCAGCCGAAGCACACTCTCCAGTAAACTTTAAGCTATGAAGCTGCCCTCGCCTCAGAAACCGATCAAACCACCCATGACTACCTATAAGTTCCACTTTTGCAACACTTTCATCACCATCGTCCAGTGCTTTCTGTTTAAGCTTATTAAAAAGACTGATTTCTCCTTAAGTATAACTTAACGGAACACCACACTTTGTACACCCATCAATCCACTCAAGCAATAGACTTTCCATTTTATCCATTATTGGATGCTGAGTAAGAGAGACCACCTTTCTATGAGCAGAACCAACAGTAACATTGGCAGCTTTCAAGATTCTTTCTCTCTGCATATAAATATGCAAATTGTTCAATGCGCGGACAATGTCCTTACTTCATTCACCATGATTGAAATACTTAATTATGTCTAGTTTTACGCTGAGCGTAACACTCTTATGAGCTCACTTGGGCTTCTCTGATACCTTAGGTGCACAAAATAAATCAACGTAAAGCAGACACTCAGAGGCGCGTGTTTAAGCAAGGGCAGCTAGAATGCAGTACCGGGGGAAGAGCTTCGCTGCTCGGGGCGCACGCTGCCTTTTTTTTGTAACAGTGAAAACACCTTCTGTTAGCGAAAACAGGTAACTAATGTAGGTCTTTCCTAACAGTAAGGTGTCGTACAGTGAACATTCAAAAAACAGGGGTCACCTGTACAAAATTTATATCATTTGTATAGAGAAAATAGCGCAATTTAAGAATTAATGCAAAGATGGTTCAGTATGATGTTATATTTAATTTGCAAGATACAGATTGGTACCAGTTATAGAATACAGTGGAATCCATTTATCTGAGATATCGATTTATCGGGGAGCCGCTTATTTGGGATATTCTTAAAGAACAAAAACTAATCAAGAGAATTGCTGGCATTACCTTCACTTATTTGGAATAGGATACTGTTGCCAAAAGGGAACAATTTTTAAAAAGCTTCAGCTGCGTGTGTTTGTGTTCAAAAAGCAACAACGTTTGTCACTGATAATTGGTGAAAAATAAGCAATAATGCAATGCAGAACTGTTTTTGCTCATGGTGGTTTCAAGACTCAGGCTTGGAGATGTCAGATATGGCCAGGAGTGAAAATGAAACTATTTTATTACTTCAAGTTTGGAATTATAAAGAATTTGAAGGATCAACTATCATCTTTAATGTTACAATGAAAATGAAGATTTGGAAGATGCAATCGTTGAAAGCATTGTATAAAGGCAGTTCATTATCTGCATTAGTTGTTGCCAGTGATTTTGCTCAGTCACAGTCAATGAAATGAACATGGCAGCATACATTGGATGAATTCCTTAGTTGATAAATACTAGGAACTAATACGCAGTTTCATAGTACTGTGGTAATATTGGTAGTGTTCTAATTTGTTCTGTAAACGTATAATTTGTTACTCCATTAAATAGTAGCTTGTCTTTATACATTTTTAACTGTTTCTGTGAAACTAGCTAATTGGAGGAGCTGCTAAATTGGGCAAAAATAAATTGTTGTTGATGTGTACAATTAACCAGAATCCATTATAATTGCTGCATAGCTACTACTTGAAAATCTGCTACTCTTACAACTGATTAGTCCATTTCTTCACTTTTGTATCTATTTCATTTTTCCTACAGAATATGCACAGGTGATATTCAACCAAGCCTGCTTATGCCAGTTCTCTGCAAGTGACGTCTCAACGATCTTTCATTTTATTTGATTTACTCTGAATATCACAGACCAAGAAATTAAAAATACAAGAGATTCTGCAGATGCTGGAAATATAAAGTTACACAAACATGTTAGAGGAATTCAAAAGGTCAGGCAGCATCAATGAAAGGAATAAACTGTCAACTTTTTGGGCAGGAATGGACCGATGAAGGGGCTCAACTCGAAATGTTAATTGTTTATTCCTTTCCACAGATGCTGCCTGACCTGCTGAGTTCCTCCAGCATTTTGTGTGCTAAAGCAAAATAATTACATTTGGATTGAACTTTTGGTTCTAAAAACTGTACTAAAACATCAAATATAAAGAACTTGTGTTTCTTAATAAGTCTTCTAATAAAATCATTCTGCATGTGTTGCTGTGACATTTGATATCATTTATACCATTAAATAGTTTTTTTAATACAACTTAAAATTCAAGCTTCCTTTTTCTTTTACTTGGAATATCAAAGGAATTTTTAACAAGAACACATGGAAAACAACAGCAACTACTTCACTGAGTAAGACATGTGCATGGCATACACTGGATGCTTCCATTTCAAGGATAAGCTTGACTCTAAAGGTAGACAATGTAATCTTATTCTTAGCTAATATTTTGGGGAATCTAAATAAGCAAAAGGTGGTAAATAGATATGGGCAATGTTGTCAATAGCAAAAATAAGGATTTAAAGAAGGAACAGCTGCACTACAGCTGAGATTTCTGTTCTTTGCAGTGCTGGCTTCACCTGGTATCAATAGCTGAGGTGGAGGAAATACAGGAGATGGGTTGGGGTTGACAGCAGAGTCAGCCAGAATTCTCACTATCCGGTGAACCATGCTAGAAGTAGTCAAATTGAGTAAGAGCAGTGCCAGGTTTGCTTGTGAGGCTGTCTTTAGTTGAATAGCAAGCCTACAGACATGCTGACGAACAAAGCACATCCAAAATAAAACTCTGACTCACCTTTTTGGAATGTAGCAACAGTTGAGTTTCCAGCAGAACAACACGGCTTAGCAGATTGTTCCAATCCCTCGCATCTATAATCACCTTCCCAGCTGTAGCACACTCTAAAGCTTGTAGTTTACTCTGTATCACATCCAATACTTGAAGCTTCTCCTGACATTTGGCAATCTGCTGCTTAAGCATGGCAATCTCCAGTGCCTGTGACTGTCAAGCAAGAAAAAAACAATAAAGGCAGAGTTATACAACATGGAAACAGGTCCTTCAGCCCAACTCATCCATGTCAATCAAGATGTCTGTCTGAGCTAGCCCATTTGCCTGCATTTGGCTCATTTCCCTCCAAACATTTCCTATGCATTTATCTGCCCAGAAATCTTTTTAAAATTGGAATTTATTTATTTAGAGATGGTGGGGGGTGGGGTGTAACAGCCCTTTCAGCCCAACAAGCCCTCACCACCCAATTATATCCATAAGACCAATTAACCGACTAATCTGTACATCTTTGGAATGTGAAAAGGCACTTAAGCAGTTGGAGGAAGCCCACATTGTCACAGGGAGAACATACAAGCTCTTTACAGACAACTATTAAGTTGTTCTTGCTTGTTTATCCTGTAATATTATATTTGGATGGTTATTATGGATTGTCTTATCTGTAATAACTGATCAATCATAATATAATTCGTGGTATTCCAACTCTAAAACTGTGTCAGGCTTGTATTTATAGCAAGATGTATTATTATTATTGTGTTCATTATCTATTGTGTTTCTGTGTTGCATCGGATCCAGAGTAACAATTATGTTGTTCTCCTTACACTTGTATACAGGAAATAACATTAAACATTTTGAATCTTGTAGTAATGGTTTAAGGTTCAACTCCACAATCAGCGCATCTGAAGATGTGAACTTCCTACTATTCCTACATTTACAACAACAGGTGTGTAAAAAGGGCCCAAAGGATCATTAATGACCTGAGTCACCCCAACCACAAACTGTTCCAGCTGCTACCATCCGGGAAATGGTACCACAACATAAAAGCCAAGACCCACAGGCTCTGGGACGGCTTCTTCCACCAGGCCATCAGACTGCTTAATTCATGCAAACGCTACTGTTTTTCTATGTTATGTTGACTATCCTGTTGTACATAATATTTATTATAAATTACTATGATTGCACATTGAGCATTTGAATGGATATGTAATGCAAAGATTTTTAGTTCTCATATCTTTAAAGGATGTAAGTAATAAAATCAATTAAATTCAACTCCAAGACGCATCAACATCAAGTTCCAGAGTCAAAGCTAAACTTGCTTGTTTTCATTTTTTGGACTGGATGACAGTAATTAGAGGTCCAAACTGG
The DNA here is from genome assembly GCF_030144855.1 of Hypanus sabinus. Classification (NCBI taxonomy): domain Eukaryota; kingdom Metazoa; phylum Chordata; class Chondrichthyes; order Myliobatiformes; family Dasyatidae; genus Hypanus; species Hypanus sabinus. Next base: position 20,696,496 of record NC_082712.1, on the reverse strand, counting down.
TGCCTGCAGTGAGGGAACATGGTGGTCAGGGATGTGGGCATGTGCATACTGTGAACTAGCTCTCCGTACAGAATACACAAATGGTACAATTTTGATTGATACTAACACTGCTATTTTGGATCTCAGCATTCAGACTTAAGTCCTACCAAATACGCATGGTTGGTGGAACACATATTCAGGCAGAGGGAGAGTACAATAAGCAAGGAGAAAGTCAAGTAGTTGAAAAGATTAAAGGTTTCCATGCACATCACTTTGAAGGTGCTAGATGTCGCCTACTGGAAAGAAAAGCTATTTTGCTTGCTACTGGTGTAAAATGGTAAGCAAATCAATTTGATAACGTAATTTTTTCAGGATAGTTATAGCGTAAAACTCAACTTCACAACTTCTTCAGGACCCAGACCCATCAAAATCAAGTTCCATGGTCAAAGCTAGACTTGATTGTGTCCATTTATTGGACTTGATGGTATCAATTAAGAGGCCCAGACTAGTGTTTCCAGTGAGAGAGCATTGTGGCTATAGATGTAGGCATGTGCATACAGTGGATCTGTATAAGCAAAATGTGCAGTTTTGATTGAGAATAACACTATCCTGATAGCATCCTGACTGCCACTGCAATGTCTGCATTTCACCACAATGGGAGAAAAAGGTGACTACTAAATGAACAAGCGCCTCCAGAGATGGCACGACTCTTGAATTCAGTGAATGACCCACACCAGCACATACAGTAAAAGCCATACTGCCGTACAAAAATGTGATCGACCACTGGCATACTAAAATATTACTGTGGCTGCCTGGAGTTCCTTGTAGCAATCAGCAAAACAGGCATTAAGACATCTGTATCTTGTATACAAGCACATGCAGCTGCAACTAATTGGAAGAGAGCAGGTAAATTTTATTTTCCTCTGATCATGTAGAATTATCGTAGGTGAAGTGGTGACTAGGTTAAGTCCTTTTTGGAAAACCTGGGTGCTCTATTTCCTCCCTCCTTTTTAGCTCATTACATTATGAATGGTGACTTGGGTGAGCTTTATATAAAAAGCTCACCCAAGTCACCATTCATAATGTAAAGAGCTGAAAATCCTAAATTCTACATTCACCTTCAGACTCACATTTCACTGACACCATCATCTAAAGAAAAACTTGTGCCCAAGGTTGGTGCCAGATTCCTCTACGTTATTTGATACTTCAGGTTGGCACTTTAACAAGAATATCAATGCATTAAACATTTCATCATGCACATCAGTTTCCTTCTGTAAGTTTATAGAAACCATAAACTCAGTGCCTCACAGAATGTTGTAACCCATGTGTGTTTCCACTATTCAGTTTGTAGAAAAGGTGGGATATGAGGGGAATTCAGATATACAAGCTTTAGTCCTCTTCTGGCAACAGATGTCACAATGCCAACTAGCACAGTCTCCTTCATGATCAGAGGAAAAGAAAATTTACCTGCTCTCTTCCAATTAGTTGCAGCTGCCTGTGCTTGTATACTACCTTGTCATGCAAGAAAGATGGATGTGTGTGCCAAACAGTGTTTGGGTGGTGTTGCTACAATGCTGAATTACTGCAAATGTGTGCAAGTGTGAGTATGTGGGTAACGTCTGCATGCAGCAAAGTCTGAAACAGTGTAGTGAATCACATGAATGTTGGTTTAGAAGTCAAAGTCATAAAAGGTTGTTGATAGGTAAGTGAATGGCTGTGGCCAAGGGAGAACATCACTGTATTTGGTAGGATATACCACTTGAGCATTTCATGGGCCTGAATCATTCAAGGGACATCACTGATCTATATGCAGTGTTATGCCTGCAGCCCCCTCCTTTGTGAGAATCACAAGAGCACTAGTGGGGGGGGGGGGGGGGGGGTCAGTAGATCCAGGAAATGGGAGAGAGACGTGCCGGATGCCTCGTTCCCCGGCGATGCAAAATAACGCGACATTGACCATTGTCTCCTGGAGACCACGTTTGTGGATTGGGGACTATGCTACGTGCAAGCCCTCGGGCAAAGTGGGCTGGTTGAGAGAGAGATTGCATCATCCCAACCTGATTGACATCTGAGACCCACAGAAATGATTTTCTTGAACTAACAACGGGGAAAGCAACTTCCCCAATTCAACGGATTTGCTTCATAAAAGACCCGGGCAAGTTTCTTTTCTCACAAATCTCTCTCTCTCCAACAAGTGAAAACCCAGCGGTCCCCAAAGGCTGAAGCCTGCAGGAACTGAGTGACTTTTATATTTCCATCGGACAATATATTATCCCCTAGACAAACGATTGAGCTGTTTCTTATTGATGGTTATTATTACACCCGCGCTTTTAGATTGAGTAGTGACGACGTATATTATCTGAATGTGTGTATTAATCTTATTTTTGTGCCCCTTTATAAATAAAGACTTTTAAAAATAGTACCATCAGACTTCACCGGACCTCTCTATCTTTGCTGGTAAGTGACCTGGTTATGGGGTACGTAACAGCAGCAAGAGAACCAGATCTTCAGTGCTGGACTCCTGCCAGTGACCACAACAGTATCGGCTCCCACTAGCACATGAACATGTGCCAGGAGGGCTCTTGCCCCAGGATCCCTGCATAATTACAGGACATCAGTATCCAATTCCACCTCCCTCACAAATCTTTGTCTTTTCATTCTGATCATGGGTTAATTCTATTCATCAAATTTCATCTGATAATTTTAAATTTCTAAATCAAATTGTATTGTAATTTGTTAATGCCAATGAAAACAAGATCCAATTTCTCCAAGTCTTTCTTTGCATTTTATAATTCCTTATAGTGGTGTGCATCTCAGTGAATCTGCATTTTGCATTATCATTGTGTGATATCCATCCCATAATGGACCAATTATATAAAAATATATCTCAAAAGAGAAGATAAAATGATGATTGCTGATCCTCAACTGAGTCAATGATGGATGCTGTGAGAAGGACCAGGAGGAGGGAAATTTAACTGTTGGTGCTGCTGCTACTGTAAAGAAGAACAAATCAATGCTTTAAAAGGTTCCTGGAGATGATTATAGGTTCACGCTGAGTAGCTAAAGGCATGAGCATAGGAAATTCCTACTCAATGCATTAGAAGACATTGGGAAGGCAGAATACTTGATAAAATCAGGTCGGGATTTGGCAGGACAAAGGTGTTCAAGATGGGATTAATAATTGTCAACCATTGGGTTTACAAGGAGAGAGAGAGAGAGAGAGAGAGAGAGAGAGAGAGAGAGAGAGAGAGAGAGAGAGAGAGAGAGAGAGAGAGAGATAACAAAACAGGATAAAAAACTCAGAATAAGTTCATCAACAGTATGCAAACTTTCAGCCCAAAGACAAACTTGCACTATCTGGGAATAGTAGAAATTATTCAAATTTATCAGGAAAGAAGCAAATGAATGAATCTAAAATTGTAGTCTGATACATGATGCTAGGATTAAGTCAACATACAATCGGTGTGGAGTCACTTTAGTACGTTCAAAACCCATATTTAGACTTGGACATAACTACATAGAAGTTATTTGTAGACTCATATCTACATATAAAAAATTATAATGATAATACATAATATACTCATCATACTCTAACTTAAATTGTTCTGGTCATCTTCCTCTGAAAATCTACCAACTTTCAAAATATAGGTTTCACAAGCGTAATCCATAACTAATGTTTAGTTTGGCTTACTACCCACCAATTTCCACCTTGAAGTTGTGATAGATTAAATCTCATCTTGCTTAAAGTAAAAAAAGCACTTACTTCATGTGAAGTTGGTGGCTCCACATATTCTCCACGAACAAGAGGCCTGTCTTCAACAATATCATTTTCACGAATGAATGAAATACCAGCTGTTTTTATATCATTATTAGGTAAATGACGCTCCACTAAAGGTCTTATCTAAAAAAAAACACAAGTTTATTCTACTTTTCCTCCAATACATCTATACACACATCTACTTGGTTGATGGAACTGTTAGATGCTCCTTCACATGAAGTGTCACTGAGAAATCTTAAGAATACAATGACTGATTTTTATTTCACTAGTTTAAACATACAGAAAGTCAGGCACTGATCTCCACAATCATTTCCTTCAAAGCTCCATGATGCAAGCCCTGACAATTTATTGTTTTTTAGCCTCGTTACTTAATCCAATACTAATTTCTTACTATTATTAAGTACTTTTGGCTTCTCATTCACACTTAACTTTAATAATTCTGGAAGATTTTCTGTAACTTTCTCAGTGATGACAAATGCTTTTTTGATCTAAAGCTATCTTTTATTCCTCATGTACTCTTCTATAAGTACTTTCTCAAACCTAGACTTTATTAGATTTAGGTTTAGAGTTTTTTTCACCTGTCCCTGATCATAAAGATGTCCCATTGGAGACTGTCAGAACTACATGCAAAGGGATACAGAGAAAGCGTGGTACAGCTACCACAAAGGATTAACACAGAAAAGCCAGGGATTAGCACCCTCCTGCCACTGAACACACATAATTATATCTTGCACTTGTCACTTTTGGAAAATAAACACAAGAGATTGTGCAGATGCTGGAAATCCAGAGTAGAACACACAAAATGCTGGAGTAGCATCTATGGAGAGGAATAAACAGTCAAAATTTCAGACCAACACCATTCTAGAATTTTGTGTGTGTCCCTTATGGAATGGTTGTTTAAAAGAAAGTAATTATCATAATACACAGTGGATTCCAGTGAATTAGACCATCAGTTAATCAGAGCAGCCGCTTATTTGGGACAACACTTAAGGAACAAAAACTAATCAAGAAAATTGTTGGGATTCCCTTCGTTTATTTGAGACACTTTGCCACTTAATTTGGGCAAGAGAATATTGTTGAACAGGTTCTAGATAGCATTAGTCATGCACACTTGTATGGCCATTAAATGCCACAGTTTTTAAATAGCACCAGTTGCATGCTTTTGGTTTCAAAAAGCAGTGAGTTTCGTCATTGATAGTTGGTGAGATATAAGCAGTAAGACAATTCTGAACTGTTTTGCTCACTGTGGTTTCAAGCATTCAGGATTGAAGATACCAGAAACTGCTGGGAGTGAAAATGAAATGAATTCACTATTGAAACAAATAAGGAACTATGAAGAATTTGAAGGCAGTGATAAATATCTTGAATGGTACAGTGAAAATGAAGATTTGGAGGATGCAATCGTCAACAGCATTGTATGAAGGCAGCCCATTATCTACTCTAGATGTCTGTGTTGACTTTATTCATTGCGTACACTGAATGAATTCCACTGTCAATAACTATTAGGAACTGATACAGTTTATAGTACTGTAGTACTATTTGCTAGTGTTTTCATTTGTTCAATTTTTCATTTAAATACATAATTTTTTACTAAATCTGTCTTTTCAAATGCCTTTTTAACTATTTCCATGAAATTTCGGCTAATTGGGGTAGTCACTTAACTGGGCCAAAATGTACTGGTCTCAATGTGTCCCAACTAACCATAAGACCGTAAGATATAGGAGCAGAAGTAGGCCATTCAGCCCATCAAGTCTGCTCCACCATTCAATCATGGGCTGATCCAATTCTTCCAGTCATCCCCACTCCCCTGCCTTCTCCACATACCCTTTGATGCCCTGGCTAATCAAGAATCTATCTATCTCTGCCTTAAATGCACCTAATGACTTGGCCTCCACAGCCGCTCGTGGCAACAAATTCCACAAATTTGCCACCCTCTGACTAAAGTAATTTCTCCACATCTCTGTTCTAAATGGACATTCTTCAATCCTGAAGTTGTGTCCTTTTGTCCTGGACTCCCCTGCCATGGGAAATAACTGGAATCTACAGTAATTACATTTTATTGCAAGATTTATAATAGATCCTGTAATATGACTGCTAACATGTATTATATTTTTCCAACTTTAGAAACAATGTATATCTTTGTAAAATAACTCCAACAATATTACTAAAAAGTAAAACTTTTAAAAGGTGAAAAGACCGAAAAGTCAAAATAAAAAAAAGCACTTAGATCAGGCAGCATCTGTGGAAAGAGAAGCAGAGTTGACGTTTCAGGTGGTTGACCCTTTGTCCAAATAAGGTCAATCTTTAAACTAAATACCATATAATGCTAAGCGATGGTGTGACTTGCTTATAATGTTTAGTGATTTTTACCTGTAATTCAGCATTTGCACCTGTAGATGGCACTGTGATACAAGGTTTCAGTGCTAAAATTATCAGTTTATCACAAGATTTATCCTTTCAGCTGCCCAGATGCAGGCATTGTATGTGTGCGGTTCTGGCCAATTTATGGGGCAGTATGGCACAGATATAATGCATAATAAGAGTTTAATGTGACAGCTAATCAGCACATCAGGTGTGCAGAATGCCCCTTCCGTAGGAGCTCAGTATTTTGAGTTTTAGCATATTAATCCAAGAATGTTCAAAACATGTTGAACACTGGCTCTCACAGTACTGATGGACATAATCAGAACCTGCATGGTAGAACTGCATGAAGTCAGAAATTTATGTTACAGGAAGGAGGCCAATCAACACCACTAGAAATAAAGCTTTAGCTTAATCCCACCTTCAAGCTCTCAGCCCAAAGCCTTGCAAGTTATGGCTTTTCAGGTGTTCATCTAGGCTCTTTTCAATGTGATTACAGTTTCTAACTCCACCACTCTTTCAGGCAGTGAATTCCAGAATACTAGCACTGGAGTGAAATAACGTTTTCCTCAAAACATTTTCCCATAAATTAAAATTACTGACACCTCTTGTAAGGAAATTAGGTCCTTTCTGTTCAACCTAAGACTTGTAAACCTATCTAAACTTCCATTAAATCTCTCCATAGTCTCTCTTTTCCTAAAGAAAACAAACCTTGGCTAGACAATTTTTACTCAGAATAGTAATCAAAAGTCCTGGCACAATGCTTGAAAGTCTCGTCTAGTGCTGTCACATCACTCTAGAGCAATGGCAAATTAAGCAGCATACAGTATTCCACAGAACACTACATACCAAACAGTACAGGTGTTCTGGCCCATGATATTGTGACAACCTTTCTGACTTCCTCTAAAATCAATATAACCATTCCCTGCAACATGCCCTCCATTTTTCTACTATTCATGTATCTACCTAAGATTCTCCTAAATGTCCTTTATGTATTTGCACTACCACTACCTTTGAAGCACCTAGCACTCTGTGCAAGAAACCTACCTCTGATACTCCACCCCATACTTTCCTCCAAACATCTTATGCCTCCTTGTGCTTGCCTTTTCTGCACTGGGAAAAAATATTCTTGCTGTTCACTCTATCTTATCTTGTGGTGGTGGTTCAATGATAAAAATAGAGTATGCAGGAGCACGAACAACCCTTCAACCCTGTGCTGCCATCCAGCATGATCACGGTTGATCAGCCAGTACCATGTCCTTTCTTATTCCCAACATCCCTTGATTCCTCTAGTTCCAAGAATATAATCTAATTTCTTCTTGAATGTTTTTAATAATTGTCTTTGATTTGTTTCACTCTCAGCCATTCAGAAACAGCTTCTTCCCATCCAACATGAGAGCTATGAATGGTCCATGAACACTACATTATTGTTTTTTTTGCACTATTTTGCAACTTATAGAAATTGTATACTTTGTACTGCTGCTGCAAAACAACAATGGCCCCTGGGGGTCATGTCAGATTTCATAGGGGCCAGATGTAAAAACAAGAAACTGGGGGGCCATAGAAGTTTGAATGGGCTGTGCTTATTACTACAATATACAAATAAAAAAAGAAATGAATATTTGTAAATTAATTGGAACAATGAACAAAAATGGGAAAATATGCTAGATGATGCAAATGAGGCAGCAAAGCAACTTTGTTTGTGCGTGGGGTGGGGGGAGATGAGCCATCAGCATCAGGCAGCACTGGCAGGCAGTTCGGAGGAAAGTGCAAAAGGCAATACAGGCCATACAAAGTGCAAAAGGCAATACAGGCCATACAAAATGAGTGGTGTGGCCATACAAAAGGCACAAGAAATCCAGTCCTTTGCCGATAATAATGACGTGTATAACTTTTACAATGCTGTCAAAACCATCTACGGCCCAATAAATCATGCGTTACTCCCCTGAAAACAGCAGATGGTCTAACACTTCTGAAGAATCAGAATACCATTCTGCTGAGGTGAGCAGAGCATTTTAACACCCTGCTTAATCAGGATTCTGATGCAGACCCCATCATCCTGGACAATCTGCCTGAACTTCCTCCTATCCATGACCTCACGCTACCACCAACCTTCCAGGAGGTTCTATCAGCTGTCCATTCCCTTAAGAACAATAAGTCCCCTGGCACTGACAATATCTGCTCAGTTACTGAAGAACGGAGGGTACATGTGTATGCGCACCCTCTAGCAGTACATCACCAAGGCCTGGACTGACGAGAACATCCTACAACAATGGAGAAATGCAAACATCATTGTCATTTATAAGAACAAGGGTGACAAGGACATCTGCGGCAATAGTAGGGGCATATCACTCCTTTCTGTTGCTGGAAAGGCCCTGGCTAAGGTGATGCTTCAGAGGCTCATCAGCAACATCACCAAGTCAATGCTGCCTGAATCACAGTGTGGACTTAGGAAGAACAGAAGCATGATCGACATGATCTTCACAGCCCAACAGCTTCAGGAAAAGTGCCGGGAGCAATATCAGGTTTATGGCCTTTGTCAACCTCTCCAAAGCATTCGACACTGTGCAAAGAGAGCTCAGGTTGGCTGTCCCAATAAATTTGTTAACATCCTCTCCAGTTCCACGATGGGATGACTGCTCAGATGACCATAGGAGGACAAGAATCAGAGCCCTTCCTTGTACACACAGGGGTGAGGCAGGGGCGAGTGCTATCACCAGTGCTCTTTAACATCTCCCTCTTGTGTGTTACCAAGCTTCTCCACAACGAGATTGAGGACAGCAGCGGTGTGGCAGTGGACGTCAGATTAGATGGCAACCTCTTTGACGTCAGGAGGCTCCACGCAACTACCAAACTCCTTAGCGAGTGGGTCCTGGAGCTGCAGTATGCAGACGACTATGAGAGCGTACAGCAGGAAGGGGCTGACTGTCAATACCATCAAGACAGAAGTGGTTTGCCAGTGGAGCACCAGTGTCCCACCCACTCTACCTGCCTTTACTGTTGGTGATGAAAAGCTGTCAGTAGTGTCATCTTTCAAATATCTAGGGAGCATTCTCTCTGAGGATAGCGGCATTGACAACGACATCCAGAGCTGCATTAAACAGGCATCAGCTGCCTTTGGGAGACTTCGGCGTAGAAACTTTCAGAACAAGAGCCTTCGCCCCTCCATAAAGGTCACCGTATACCAAGCGGTCTGTGTCGCCACCCTCCTTTACAGCTGTGAAGCTTGGGTAACCTACAGTCATCGCATCAAGTCCTTGGAGTGCTTCCATATAAGCTGCCTTCAGCGCATCCTGGGAATTACTTGGCATGAGCAGGTGTCTCACACTGAAATTCTTGTAAAAACCAACTGCAGAAGTATTGAGGCCATGATCACCCAGCGTCAGTTGCAGTGTCTGGGACATGCGATATGGATTCCCCCATGTTGGCTACCCCGCAGTGTTATACGGCCAGCTACATCATGGTGGTACGCTCAGCTGGAGGGCCGATGAAATGCTATAAGGATCAAATGAAAAATACTTTAAGGAAGTGCAAGATCAGACCCGAGGTCCTGGAAGATATTGCTGCTGACCGTATCACTTGGCACCAGCTGTGTAGGGAGGGGGTTCATACTCTGGAGATAGAAAGAACAGCCAGATGACAGCAGAAGAGAGCCAGGAGAAATGCAGCCATGGTTGCCATCACTACTACCACTTCCACATAGATATACATGTCCCACCTGCAATAGAGCTTGTAGCCGTTAAATGAGTGGACATCGTCATCGGATTTCGATGGACAACCGAAGAGGAAGAAAGGGGGGGGGAGGGGAAGGGGTAAGGGAGGGGTTTGCAGCACATCAATTGTTCTCTCTACTCCACATCCAGCCCCAAATCACAAACTGCAGACCACAGGGGACTGTTACAGCAAGGCCAATCAGCGAGTATACAGCAGAAGGATTAATTGGATTTCCCACCTCTTATCCAGTTGAATGTAATTTTAGTCATGTTCTTCACCTGCTATCAGAAGATTTCAAAAAAAATCAATCAAATTCATAAGACAACCTTTCCCAAAGTATTATTTCATTGACTGGAAAGTTAACAGAATACACCAACCGTTTCCTGAATACAAGTAGAAATGTACCTCCACTCATTCAGTAACATTTTGTATTCCTGTTTGCTAAGTTACTCTATATCAAAAACCATAACCAACCCTTTGACATCTACATTTTGGATATCATGGAGGTGGATGTAAGATATCTTGGTTATGGAGATCATGGGATAACTAACTCACTCAATAGGAGATGCTCACATTCCAATATGTTCCTTCCGCGCAATGTTGCTCTACCACTGTAAACTGTAGCATCCTGCTTGCAACATTATTGGAAAACAAATAAACTTTTTTTTATTACCAAGGAACTTGGAATTTACTGACAAAGCCAGACACAAATTTCTCACCCACAACTGCCGGCAAGTACACTATGATGATGAGCTGCTCTCTTGAATGGTTACAATGCTTTTGATGAAAGTACTTTAAGATGTCAGAATCAGAATCAGGTTTATTATCAGCGGCATATGTTGTGAAATTTGTTAACTTAGCAGTGGTAGTTCAATGCAAGACATAATATAGAAGAAAGAAGAATAAAATAATAATAATAAATAAATAAATAAGTAAATCAATTACAGTATGCATATATTGAATAGATTAAAAATCATGCAGAAAACAGAAATAATACATATTAAAAAAGTGAGTTAGTGTTCAAGGGTTCAATGTCCATTTAGGAATTGGATGGCAGAGGGAAAGAAGCTGTTCTTGAATCACTGAGTATGTGCTTTCAAGCTTCTGTACCTTCTACCTGATGGTATGTCAGAAAAGGGCATGCCCTTAGTGATTGACAACCTGATGGTAAGTCAGAAAAGGGCATGCCCTTAGTGATTGACATCCTTAATAATGAACGCTGCCTTTCTGAGACACTGCTCCTTGAAGATGTCCTGGATACTTTGCAAGCTAGTAGTTAAGATAGAGCTGACTAAATTTACAACCCTGTAGAGCTTCTTTCGATCTTGTGCAGTAGCCCCCCACCCCCATACCAGACAATGATGCAGCCTGTCAGAATGCTCTCCACAGTACATCAATAGAAGTTTTTGAGTGTATTTGTTGACATAGCAAATCTCTTCAAACTCCGAATGAAGTATAGTCACTGTCTTGCCTTCTTTCAATTCAGTTTTGCATCAATCTGTTGGGACCAGGTTGGATCCTCAAGGATCTTGACACCCAGGAACTTGAAATTGCTCACTCTCTCCTCTTCTGACCCCTCTATGAGGATTGGTATGTGTTCCTTTGTCTTACCCTTCTTGAAATCCACAATCAGCTCTTTTGTCTTACTGTTGTTGAGTGCCAAGTTGTTGCTGCAATACCACTCCACTAGTTGGCATATCTCACTCCTGTACGCCCTCTCGTCACCACCTGAGCTTCTACCAACAATGGTTATATCATCATCAAGCTTATGTACTTGAGCTATGTCTAGCCACACAGTCATTTGTATAGAGAGTAGAGCAGTGGGTTAAGCACCCACCCGAGGTGTACCAGTGTTGATCGTCAGCGAAGAGGATACGTTATCACCAATCCGCACAGAACCATGGTCGTCCAGTTAGGAAGTCGAGGATCCAGTTGCAGATGGAAGTACAGAGGCCCAGGTTCTGTAGCTTCTCAATCAGGACTGTGGGAATGATGGTATGAAATGCTGAGCTATAGTCGATGAACAGCATCCTGACATAGGTGCTTGTGTTGTCCAGGTGATCTAAAGCTGTGTGGAAAGCCATCGAGATTGCGTCTGCCATTAACCTATTGTGGCAATAGGCAAATTGCAGTGGGCCCAGGTCCTTGCTGAGGCAGGAGTTCAGTCTAGTCATAACCAACCTTTCAAAGCATTTCATCACTGTATATGTGAGCGTTACCGAGCAATAGTCATTAAGGCAGCTCACATTATTCTTCTAAGATGTAAAATTACCTTTACCAAAAGCATGGCAGTCATTCATATTCATAATATAAATGTTTCAACACAAAAATAACAGTAGACTTAAATGAGCTGCTACTCAGCTCTCAAATTCTAATTTAGTTAAACTGAAGGAAAACTTACTGCTTCATTTGTTTCACATGGGAAACTTTCAGGGAGGTGCCTTTCATATTTAAATCGTGATGAAACTTTTACAGCATAATGTGAATTTTTACTTGAGTGTGTCCTATCCTGGAAAAAAACAAGGAAATAGCTTTTTAGCACTCCATTTCAGTTATAGTGACCTTTGGCATTGATGAACTTCTATATATTTTAACAGGATTATTTAACATTATAAAGCTATTATTAGTAAAAAGTAATTTAAGACTAAAATAATGTCGGCTAATGAAGTTTGCAACCCATCAATACCAACACCAAATATCAAAATAATACACGATCCTAGAAATTAATTTGTGTTTTTATTCAGCATTGTTAAATCACTGCATGTCTTCTTAATGCTATGTTAACAAGCTCCAAAGAGATTGTGAAGTTCAACAGTGTTTTCATAAAATAGCACTGTCCGGTTTCCTCATTTAATGCCAAAATATTTCAAAACAGCAGGTGCTGCTGAGAAACTAGTCAAATTTCTAGCAGCTGACAGCACTTCAAGAAACATTTGAAATCCCATAAGTCAGCCCTTAAAAACACAAGCATACAACATCACTAACAGCTACAACAACATATTCAAGGTCAATGGTAAGTATGGCAAGTCCAGTGATTCCTGAGGGCATCGAGCATACTCCCAGGTTTATGGAGAAGAACCTCAAAAGGCTAATAAATCATATCACTTGAAGAAGGCATGTTCGCTCTTCAAGTGAGATAGTGACCTCTCAGGGCCAGAAAAGGTTATTCTAATTTACATCCAGGCAGACAGGTCAGTGTGGGAATGTAAAATGACATACAACTGGAAGCTCAAAGCTGACCACTGCAGATAGAGCACAGGTGCTCTGCAAAATGATTGCTTCATCAATGCTTAGCCTTGCTAACGTAGATGTGGCCATTTCACAAATAACAAACACAAGTGATTAGGTTGGAGGAGGTGCACATGAATCTCTGCCTCACCTGGAAAGGCTGTTTCGGTGAATGGAGATGATGAAAGGACAAGTGTTGTCCCTCCAATGGGTGCAGGGGAAAGGTGGGTAGGAAGGAATGAGCAGGGAGTCACAAAGAATGTGGTCTCAGTGGAAAGCAGAAAGGGGAAGTTGTAACAAGTCATGAAGTTTAGTTAGAGCTAACAGAAATAATGAAGGATATGACGCTGGATGTAGAAGCTATTGGGGTGAGTCTTTGTTCTGTATGAGGGTGAGGGTGATGTGAGATCTTAATCGCACAGACAAGCACCTTTGGTGGGAACTTCCCCAGGAAATGTTTGTAAACACAAAGGATCTGCCCCCAATGGCAACAAGTGATGGTGGATGGCTTATCCACCCTATAAGTTGATGGAGAAGTAGAAGTTTTATTTCATGAGACACAGCATCAGCCACATCTTTGCCACAGCAGCTATCAGAAACTATAAAAGGGGGAATGTTTCAGCTGATGCAAGCTCCAATGATCTTCGAAGAAGGAAAATGAAGGCAAAGGAGAACAAGCTCCCACTTGCCTCTGTTGCTCTTGAGGGGGCTGAAGTGAGGATTACCCTATGAAAGCATTTCCTGTGTATCTTATTTATTTTAACTCTCAGATCAGCTTAGACAGGGTAAAAATGATTAGAAGACCTAACTGAACTCTTTTCCATCCAAACATTCAGTCACAAGCAGTAAGAACATTAAGTCCCAAAATACCTAGTCTTCTCTTTAAATCTGCATACCAGCCCTTATTTAAATATAAACTCTGATTAGACATTTTCACTGGACTCCTGAGCTATGGAAAGATGTCGAAGTCCCTTTTAGGCCAAGTTTGCTGTTTGGCCAACAGACCAAGAAAGACAAGTCTTGGATGGCGGAATTGAACTCCAATGTCCTGAGCAACAATAGAGTTGCGCTAACTGCCATGCAACCATCTTACTATAGATTGAGTACTCCTTATACAAAATGCCTGGGATCGGAAGTCATAATTTCTGAGCGTGCTACCCGTAAGCGCCTTTATCTTACACTTGTAAAGAAAATTGTGCCAACAACGCAGGCGATATCCTACAGATGGTTCACAAAATTGCTTCTTATACTTCTTTTTCTTTCAAATATGGTTCTGGTACTGATGGAGCCTGTGATCTAGTTTGATAATATTTTTTTGGGGCCGACTGAGTGATTGACCTGGCACTTAGCTGTCTCTGAGAGGGTTCTAGGAGGTGAGTGGCCTTCTCAAGGCCAAGTTTAGAGATGGGTGTGAGTCCATGATCAACTTCATTTCTCACTGATTAAAGCATCCAGAAAGATTGAAATCATCGAGGTGAGTGCAGAAGGCAAGCAAGTGTTCAGTGCTGTCTACCACCTTCTTGCTTGCTGCTGCCAGAGAAGGTGTCTGCGTATGTTGGTCTCTCTCTCTCTTCCTCCCTCTCGTTCACTGCTCCTGAAGGAAAGTCCCTGCTTTTGACTGATCTCTCTCTCTCTCCTTCAATGCTGTTGCAGGATGGTGCAGCAGTTCTGGCTCTGCTGTTTGTGAAATGGATTGTAGTTCACATTATGATGTGTTTTCTGGCTCCGGTCACCACTTTTGCTGTTGTTATTTTAGGCAAATTTGAATCAGGGTGTCCTGCAGATAATGAACACTGAGCTGAACTGAATATGGACATTGTTATGTTTTATATTCAGTGTTTACACTCATTCTTTTTTGTTGCCATTTGCGTGACATGTTTGTTTGTGGGAGGGGGGGGGGGTTGATGATTTTCTTTGAAGTTTTCTTTCATTTGTCTGTGGGGGAAACAAATCACAGTATTGTGTCCTGCACACATACTTGGATAATAAATGTACTTGGAATCCTTTCATATATACTTAACAGTAAAATTATTACATACCATTAATATAATGTGTGCAGGGAAACAAAAGTAGTACAGCAGCATCGGGAGAATACCTGAATCAGCTGTTGTACAACAACAAACAATGACAGGCTTTCAGTTTCCACCTACAATGCCGTGTTTTGATTAGAAAGTTACAGTACAACTGCCTTTGTATTTTACTATTTTAGGTTTTATGTACAGTACAAAAACAATCAGCATTGTAGCGTCGTTCTGGTGTTACAGTTTCATCAGCGATGATCTTCACAAACTTAATAATAAATTTATCTGCTACTTCATGATTAGCAGAGGCTTTAACTTTAAATTTTAATGCCAGGTCTTTTCTTAAACTTCTGCAACCAACCTCCTGAATATTCAGATATCTTCAGTTTTTCATGATCTTGCTTCATGATCAGCATACTGTTAAAGGACATATGTTCACTATAATGCTGACAAATCCATTCTTTCAATACACAATCACAGTCTTCATTTTTTGCTTTATGCAATGTTTTTCTGTTTTTCATCAACTGCTTATTACATATGCAAGGTCACTTCTCAGAACTATCTGTGATGCACAGAGATATGTGCTTCACCTGGGACCCTTTGCAGTGCCTTGTGGAATTTTTGATTTACGATTTCATATCAGCTCTCAAAAAAATTGTGGAATTCTGGGGTTTTGGGATTTTGGAAATTCAAATAGCAGATACTCAACCAGTATTTATTTCTTCTTTGTTCAAGAGAAGCCAGAGTGAAGCTCAAATGCTTTAAGGAGAATTAATTGATAACCAAGGAGTGTCACTTGCAAAGTGGCATGCTGCCAATTTGGCATAGAATCTAAACTGAAACTGTAATCTCTGCAGTATCAGATGCAAATAAAAAATTAACATGCATCAAATTCCAGTTTCTGCATTCATGCAAGTATGATATTTAACGAAGTACATCTCTATTTTAATAGACCATTTGTTTACAAAAGCCTTAGAAACTGAGTTTGATGCACTGTCTCTCTCATTAGCCATTATATGGGGAAAATACTGCAAATGGCTTCAGTGCACCTTGTTTCAGAGAATATAATTTAGCCAGAGCATTTGCTCCTACTAGAACTACAGGTCATGGGTCAAGTGTGAAAGGTGAAATGTTTAAGGGAACATGAGGGGAACTTCTTTGCACAGAGGGTGGTAAGAGTGTGAAATGAACTGCCTGTGGTGGATAAGGGCTCAATTTTAACATTTAAGAGAAATTTGGATAGGTACGCAGATGGGAAGGGTATGGAGGGCTAAAGTCTGGGTGCAGATCAATGGGACCATACAGAATAATAGTTCAACACGGACCAGATGGACCAAGAGGCCGGTTTCTCTGCTGTAGTATTCTATGACTCTACTCTACCCTTTCTAGATATACTGAAGATATAGTTTTCAAAGGGAATAAATCAGGGAGAAAAAGGAGCAAAGGCACAGTGGCAGGTTGATTTTAAACAGTAAGAGGCATGTGCAGAAGTAATGGATGGGCTGCAGTACTAGGGCTTGTGTTCCAAGCTCAGCATCATAAACTAGGGATACAGTCTTCTATAGCTACCTTCCCTGGCCCAACAATCAGCTGGAAAAATATCAAGAAGACAGAAGAAAATAAAGGAGTGACTAACACAGAAGCAAATATTAAAGGGAAAACAGCTTATATATAAGGTTGGGAAATAATATACCACATCACCTGAATTTGCATGAGGTGTTAAGAACCTTTAATTAGTATTTGTTCTCAGAAAATCAGTACCTTGTTGAGGTTGCTTAGCTCCTTGTGTTTTTTTGTCACAAGGCTTATTATGTCACATAAAAGCTGTATCTTCCGTTCTGCAAATCCGTAGTGCAGAAATTGTTCCTTTAAAAGCAATGGTTTATACTGGAACTGGTCTCGTAATACCTAGAAAAGTTCATGTTAACAGGAGAAAATAAATGTCACAATGTAAACTACATTATTTTATAGAATATTTACATTAGATTTCATTCAGACATATTTATTCATCCTGAACGTTTCTGTAACTTAAACTGGCTATTTAGTTATCAACCAAATAATTCACCCTCTCCAAATTTAAGACATAAAAATGCATAGTAGTGCACTATGTAATTCTTAAAAGTATAACCTGAGTGAGTTCCTATTTAGTATTTTTGGTACTATATATTACACTACGTTTCAATAAGCTCTACAAATTTACTTTTGCTAATACACCTCATAACCACATCAAAAGATATAATCACAAAAAAAGAATAGAAGAAAAAAATGTTTAATGGTAAAGAGGCATTTCTGGATGAAATCACAACAATCATAACATCTTGGTATGCTGAAAACATACATTAAAAACCGTATGTTAGAAAGATGGATTATGACCTTCAATTTTACCAAAGAAAAAAACAGCTGAAGTCGCTTAGCACTTCAGTGCAAGGATGTTGATCAGGTGCATCAAATAAATTAAACTAGTGAAAAAATGCCAACATTTACAAAAAGATATCTACAAGCAACATGATAATAGCTCTGTACTTATTCTTGTCCAGTGGTCAGTTCCTGGCAGCCCCTTTCTCTCTCTCAGACTGAGGGCAATGAGCTCCTTTTAATGGCACTATCTTTAATTACCCATAGAGTTAACTTAACACTACACATGAATTAGAATATGATGCACCCCACAATGTAGTTGCAATCAAATTACAAAATAAACAGAATGTCTACATTAAATACAGTATGCAAACATATATATTACTGAAAACTCAAGATATATTGTATAAAAATTTTTGATCAAAAGAAAGTTCAAACATTGAAAAATAATTACTCTTAAAACTTTTTCCAGATCGACAGCAGCATCTTGTTTTCAATTAGGAATACTCAAAGATAACAAATACTGCAAAAAAAATAAGAGAAGTATGCACAGACTGCTTTGAATTTAAAGAATGGACTACAATTGGAGAACAGTAACTCGGATGTAGCCTAACACACTGATCAACTGTAAATGGAGGAAGAAGTGAAATATATTTAGTTACAACATACATTCAAGAGGATTGTGAAGCAGTGTAGAATAGGTTTATAAGGTTAAGATTCATGGCATGAACTAACGCTGCTGAAAACCCAGTCCAAAAGTACTCAGTGGAAACTTCATGCTCATAATCTCCATTTGGACAAGGGATGCTTAAAAATGAAATATTTACTGAATATGTCACATTCAGAATCAAAGGAAATGTTCAGGCAAAAGTAATACAAATGAAAGTAAAATGGAAGTATATCTCTAAATGGCAGAAAAGATTACAAACTGAGTGAAATAACAGATAAAGTAAGGACTAACATTTATACAGAATCTTAATAATAAGATCGAGTTTCCAAAAAAAATGCTCCAATTGGTCAGGTAGTATCTATGCAAATGAATAAACAGTTGACGTTTTGGGCCTCTACCTGACCTACTGACCTCCTCTAGCATTTTGTGTGCCTTGCTCTGGAATCCCAGCATCTGCAGAACCTCCTGTGTTTATAATATTACAATTGCTTGGTCTCTTTAAACAACCTAAAATTTACCAAAAGCAAATAAACGTCGCTAATAACACTGGACATTTTATTTTGTAAGTGTTGCTTCCTCTGAAATTTATGTTCTTTATGATAGATTCCTTGAAGCTGAATACAAATATAATTTCAAACTACTTGTATCATGTAGGAATTTAGAGAAACAAGACATTAAATTTTATTAAACATAATGCGTTTAATTGCATAACAGGTGTTGACACTTTGCAATAGTTAACTGAGCTCAAATTGTTTTGCTGATGACTTTTGTCTGAGGCTTCTTGCTGAAGTGTCCAACAATAATCAGCCAGCATTGATAGATTCCAGTTGCCCCAATACCATTTCTCCATGACTGCAATGTCCTGGTGAAACCTTTTGGCGTGCTCATCACTGACACTGCCAAGATTTGCAGAAAGATGTCTAAATGGGAATGCAGAAAATGAATCTTTAGTGACATGTTGCACTTCATGATTTTGTATGCTTGAACCATGCTGTCAATCAGCTGCATGCAGTTTGGTGCTCTGTTAAGTGCCAAGAAATTTTTCAACAACCTCCTTCAATGCCTTCCAAGCGATTTTCTTCGTTCCCACTAGAAGTGCTTCAAATTGCCTGCTTGATTCGTGAACCAACAAAACTGCCTTCCTTAATCTTGGCATCAGTTATTCTGACTTGAATTACCAGTTGAAATAACAAATATAGGCAATCTCAAGAACAATGGTGCACGATAGGGAAATTACATGGTGATTTACATGATCAGCAACCCAAAATCCATAAGGTACACACAAAGATACAGGTTTCCCCCGCTATCCGAAGGTACAGTGTTCCTGTGGAACCGTTTGTAAGCTGAAATGTCGTAAAGCGAAGAAGCAATTACTATTAATTTATATGGGAAGAATTTTTGAGTGTTCCCAGACCCAAAAAATAACCTACCAAATCATACCAAAAAACACACAAAACCTAAAATAACACGAACATATAGTAAAAGCAGGAATGATATAAATATACAGCCTATATAAAGTAGAAATATTGTATGTACGGTGTAATTTCACTTATCAAAATCGGGAAAGCAGCAAGCCAAAATTGATTTGGAGAAAAAAAAATAGGCACGTACACGCATACATACGTATATGCATACCCACGTACACGCATGTGCAAACAACCACCTACATAAGGCTTCACAGTCATGGTAGTCTTTCTTGGCTAAACACACGTATAAAGTGGGCGTCTTTTTTTTCGTAAAAGCGAAAATCCTCTTTGGTTAGCAAAAACAAGTACCAATGTAGGTCTTTCGTAACAGTGAGTTGCCGTAAAGTGAACGTTCGAAAAATGGGGGCCACCTGTATTCAGGAAGCAATATCTTTGTTGTTCAGTGTAATCTGCTGCAATAGAGAAAAAAGAGAAAAAAAAAGCCAAAGGAAATGGACACTTCACTATTAGATATTCCAACGTGGTGAGCAGAAGTTTGCCAGCACCATCATTTCTTATTGATTAGTGACTTATATGACATCTGACTTATATAATTATTGACTTCAGGAGGAGAAAATTGGAAGTCCATGAGCCAATCCTCATTGGGGATCAAAGGTGGAGAGGGTCAGCAACTTTGAATTCCTTGGTGTTATCATTTCAGAGGATCTGTCTGGGTCTAGCATGTAAGTGTCATTACAATGAAAACAAAGGAGTGCCTCTATTTTCTTAGAAGCTTGAATTGGCATGTCAAACTTTGACAACTTCTACAGATGTGTGGTGGAGAGAACACTGACTGGTTGCATTACGGCTCAGTACGGAAACATCAATGCCCTTGTCTAGAAAAGCTGACAAGAAATAGTGGATATGGCCCAGTCCATCACGGTTAAAGCCCTCTCCACCAGTGAGCACATCTACATGGAGCAGCGTTGCAAGTAAGCGATATCCCAAGGACCCCCACCATCTAGGCCATGCTCTCTTCTCACTGCTGCCATCACAAAGGAGGCACAGGAGCCTCAAGACAACCATCACCAGGTTCAGGAACAGTTATTACTCCTCAGCCATCAAGATCTTGAACCAGAGTGAATAACTTAATTCACCCCATCACTGAAGAGGGCTCACCTTCAAGGACTCTTCATCTCATGTTCTCAATATTTATTGCTTATTTATTATTATTACTGTAGTTGCTTTTTTTCCGCTTTCTCTTTACATTTGCAGTCTGTTTTTTTTGTACATGGTTGGGTATTCTCTTTCACTGATTCTATTATGCTTCTTGTATTTACTGTGATTACTCGCAAGAAAAGGAACCTCTTGGTTAAATGGTGACATACAGTGGCATGCAAAAGTTTGGGCACCCCTAATCAAAATTTCTGTTACTGTGAATAGCTAAGCAAGTAAAAGATGACCTGATTTTCAAAAGGCATAAAGTTAAAGATGATACATCTTTAATATTTTAAACGAGATTACTTTTTTCATTTCCATCTTTTACAGTTTCAAAATAACAAAAAAGGATAAGGGCCCGAAGCAAAAGTTTGAGCACCCTGCATGGTCAGTACTTAGTAACACACCCTTTAGCAAGTATCACAGCTTGTAAATGCTTTCTGTAGTCAGCTAAGAGTCTTTCAATTCCTGTTTGGGGGATTTTTGCCCATTCTTCCTTGCAAAAGGCTTCCAGTTCTGTGAGATTCTTGGGTTGTCTTGCATGCACTGCCCTTTTGAGTTCTATCCAGAGATTTTCCATGATGTTTAGGTCAGGTGACTGTGAAGGCCATGGCAAAACCTTCAGCTTGTGCCTCTTGAGGTAGTCCATTGTGGATTTTGAGGTGTGTTTAGGATCATTATCGTGTTGTAGAAGCCATCCTCTTTACATCTTCAGCTTTTTTACAGACAGTGTGATGTTTGCTTACAGAACTTGCTGGTATTTAATTGAATTCATTCTTCCCTCCACCAGTGAAATGTTCCCTGTGCCACTGGCTGCAACACAAGCCCAAGGCATGATCGATCCACCCCCGTGTTTAACAGATGGAGAGGTGCTCTTCTCATGAAATTCTGCACCCTTTTTCTCCAAACATACCTTTGCTCATTGTGGCCAAAAAGTTCTATTTTAACTTCATCAGTCCATAGGACTTGTTTCCAAAATGCATCAGGCTTGATTAGATTTTCCTTTGCAAATTTCCGACGCTGAATTTTGTAGTGAGGACGCAGGAAAGGTTTTCTTCTGATGATTCTTCCATGAAGGTCATATTTGTGCAGCTGTCGCTGCACAGTAGAACAGTGCACCACCACTCTAGAGTCTGCTAAATCTTCCTGAAGGTCTTTTGCAGTCAAACGGGGGTTTTGATTTGCCTTTCTAGCAATCCTACGAGCAGTTCTCTCGGAAAGTTTTCTTGGTCTTCCAGACCTCAACTTGACCTCCACTGTTCCTGTTAACTGCCATTTCTTAATTACATTACGTACTGAGGAAATGGCTAACTGAAAACATTTTGCTATCTTCTTATAGCCTTCTCCTGCTTTGTGGACATCATTTATTCAAATTTTTCAGAGTGCTAGGTAGCTGCTTGGAGGAGCCCGTGGCTGCTGATTGTTGGGCTAAGGTTTGAGGAGTCAGGGTATTTACGAGGCTTTGAAATTTGCATCTCCTGGCCTTTCCTAACAATGATTGTGAACAAGCCATAGCCCTAACAAGCTAATTAAGGTCTGAGACCTTGGTAAAAGTTACCTGAGAACTCAAATCTCTTGGGGTGCCCAAACTTTTGCATAGTGCTCCTTTCCTTTTTGTTCCACTCTAAAATTGAACAAAACAAAAATAATACACTAATCTTGCTTAAAATGTTGAAAAGAATGTTTCATCTTTAACTTTATGACTTTTGGAGATTCACAGTAACAGAAACTTTGACCGGGGTGCCCAAACTTTTGCATGCCACTGTATACTACATGCACTTAGATAATAAGTTTACTTTGAACATCTCAGCACCATGAGAAGTTGATATTTCAAGTCATGAACCAACTCAAAGATGCTTTCAAGAGAATTACCTATAATTTGTTTATAATTACCCCATTATAACATAGGAGGAAATTATTTGGTCCATGGAGTTCATGCTGTTTCTAATGAATCCTATTTATATCTGTTTGCAACATATCCTCTCACATAATGAAACTGAGAACCTACAGATCAATCAGCATTATTTTGGGATGTGGAAGGAAACCACCAGAGCACAGAAGGTAAAGGAAGAAAATGCAAAAGGCAAGCAGACAGCACCTGAGGTCAGGATCCAATCCAAGCCCCAAAGCTCCAAGGCAGCAGTGTAATTGCTGTGCCACTGTGTCATCCCCAGCCTTGGTGTTTGGCACAACAATATTGCCAGTAACGAAGATTTGATTAAATTGTTGTGTATGGGAATAAATTTTGAAAGAATATAGGGATAAGATGAGTGAATGTAAAAGAGAAGCAGAGTGTAATCTATCTAGATAGTTTGGTCTGAATCAACATAATTACCTATTGTTTTATGCTTATCTGTGCATCTGAAAAAATGAGAAAAAGTTATTTGTCACAGCAAAGGATTTTAAGTCCCAAATATTGAATTTAATTGTTTAAAGTAATACAAAGTTGCCAGTTACAAAAGCAAGGAGGAAATTATTGGAATTAAAAAACTGAAAATATAATTATAGAGCTGCACGGCACTTGGGCTTAATTTGTCCTTGCCAAACTATATGCTTTCCTCAGTTAGTCCTATTTGCCTGTTTTAAACCTGTATCTCCCTAAACCTTTCCTATCTATGAATGTGTCCAAGTGTCTTTTAAACATTATAATTGTTCCTGCCTCCATCACTTTCCTCTGGCAGTTCATACCATATACACACTGCCCTCTGTGTATGAAACCTGACATTTAGGTTGACTTTGAATCTTTTCCTTCTCACCTTAAACCTGTGTGCCCTCATGTTTAGACTCTCCTCCCATGGGAAAAAGACTGTTATTTTACCATATATATGCCCCTCATAATATTATAAATCTCAACTCCCTTCACTCCTATCCCAGATAATCGGCAACTGGATCCTAGACTTCCTGACTGGGAGACCTCAGTCAGTCCGGATCTGGAGCAGCATCTCCAACACAATCACACTGAGCACGGGGGCCCCCCAGGGCTGTGTGCTCAGTCCACTGCTGTTCACTCTGCTGACCCACGACTGTGCTGCAACACACAGCTCGAACCACATCATCAAGTTCGCCGATGACACGACTGTTGTGGGTCTCATCAGCAAGAACGACAAGTCAGCATACAGAGAGGAGGTGCAGCGGCTAATGGACAGCTGCAGAACAAACAACCTGTCTCTGAATGTGAACAAAAGAGATGGTTGTTGACTTCAGGAGGGCACGGAGCAACCACTCTCTGCTGAACATCGACAGCTTCTCGGTAGAGATCGTTAAGAGCACCAAATTTCTTGCTGTTCACCTGGCGGAGAATCTCACCTGATTCCTCAACACCAGCTCCATAGCAAAGAAAGCCCAGCAGCGTCTCTACTTTCTGCAAAGGCTGAGGAAAGTCAATCTCTCAGCCCCCATCCTCAACACATTCTACCGAGGTTGTATTGAGAGCATCCTAAGCAGCTGCATCACTGCCTGGTTCGGAAATTGCACCATCTCAGATTGCAAGACCCTGCAGTAGATAGTGAGGTTAGCTGAGAAGATCATCGGGGTCTCTCTTCCCACCATTACAGACATTTCACTACACGCTGCATCGGCAAAGCAAACAGCGTTATGAAGGACCCCACGTACCCTTCATACAACTCTTCTCCCTCCTGCCATCTGGGAAAAGGCACCGATGCATTCTATGTAACAGCTTCTTCCCCCCCAAGCCATCAGACTCCTCAATATCCAGAGTCTGGACTGACACCAACTTACTGCCCTCTACTATGACTATTGTCTTGTTTATTATTTATTGTAATGCCTGCACTGTTTTGGGCACTTTATGCAGTCCTGGGTAGGTCTGTAGTCTAGTGTAGTTTTTTCTGTGTTGTTTCAGTGTAGTTTTTGTATTGTTTCATATAGCACCATGGTCCTGAAAAACGTTGTCTCATTTTTACTGTGTACTGTACCAGCAGTTATGGTCGAAATGACAATAAAAAGTGACTTGACATGATAATCCAGTTTCTCAGTCCTGTCAGCATTGTTGTGAATCTTTTCTGCACTCTTTCTCACTCAATCGTATCCTTCCTATTGTATGACGACCAAAACTACACAGAAAGCAGGAATTCCAGGGTTCTCCAGGCATTTGGAACATACAAGCATGATATGGCACCAGTTCCCAGGCAACTGGGAAGGTCAAAAGAAATCTATATTTGATCTTCCTGGACCTCGCCAATGCATTTGGCTCAATTCCCCACACACTCCTCTGGGAAGCATTTGACTTCTTACAGATACCAGAGCCCATCACAACACTGGTAAAGTAGCACTTTCATGACCTGCAATTGTGCTTCACAACAGCAGATTTTACCAGATACTGGAAGTAGGCATTATGGCAGGTTGCACTCTATCACCCCTGGCCTTCACAATGGCAATGGAGGTCATTATCAGGGCTTCAAGATGGGTGGTAGGCAGTGAAAGAATTTGTGCTGGACTTTGTCTTCCCTCTATTAGGGCATACACAGATGACATAACAACAATGACCAGTACTGCAGCATGCACCAAGTGACTACTTGGAGAGCTACAGGAAAACATCAAGTGGGCTAGAATGAAAATCAAACCAAGCAAGTCACGAACTATCTCCATAGTAAAAGGAATGCAGAAAGACAAAGTTCTTCATCAGTGATGACCAAATTCCAACAGTGTCTGAACAACCTGCTAAAAGCCTAGGCAGATGGTACAACACTGGCCTCACAGACAAAGAGCATGTGCAGCAACTAAAGCAACACATTCCCAGAGGCCTGAATAACATCAACCAATAAGACTATGCTACCTGGAAAACTGGAGCTCTGGTGCTTACAGACTAGACTCCTACCCTAGGTGTTGTGGCCCTTCACTGTCTATGAGGCACCGCTAACAACCATGAAGAAGCTCAAGCAAACCATCATGTCATTCGTAAAGAAGTGGCCTTGTGTCCCAAGGTGCATCAGTAACATTAGTCTCTGTGGTAAAGGAGTCCTTGAATTACCTTTCACAGGCCTTATGTTAGAATTTCAAATGTTCTAACGTGCATCTACAGATGACACACAAAGACTCTTATGACAAGACCATCAGTAAAACTGCATGGAACTTATCAACTGGGCAAAAATGGACCCCAGCTGATATGGTGTAGCAAGCAATGGCAGCCCTTAGGCACAGAGGCCTTGTGGGCCAAGTCCAACAGGGCAGGGGCAGCTTGTGTCTGACAGCAAGTGGACCCACCTTGCACAAGGCCACAATTCCAGAGTGAAGGAAAATGGTTGTCGGGGAAGTACGGCAACAAGAAGAGTCAGACAGAATTGTGAAAGCTGTTTCTCTGCCTAAGCAGAGGCAATGGATGCAGTGGGGAAGCACTAAGAGGAGGAAAATGAACTGGAAGGACATATGGGAGATAGAAGCAAAGAGACTAGTTTTCTCATCCGAGCTACATATGATGTGCTTCCCTCACAAAAAAAACTTCCACCGGTGGTTCGTTGAGGACCCAACTCGTGCCCTGTGCCTGATTCCGACAACCCTGAAACAAATCCTGGCAAGCTGCAAAGCCAGCCTCAAACAATTCAAATACACATGATGTCATGATCAGGTTTTGAAGAGTCCAGCAGCAGCATCAAGACCAAGAGGATAACAACCATCTCCTTGCCCCCTAGAACAACTAACACTCTTACACCAGCAGCATCCATCTGGGATGGAGGGAAAAGACCAATTAACCTCTCTAGTAAGCCAGAAACAGGACAGAAGAACATGGCCAGTAACTGGAAAATGTTGGTGGATGTCAATAAACAATTCATTTTTCCACCAGAAATTGCTACTACCAACCTTAGGCTAGACTTGGTTCTCTGGTCCAATTCATTACAAACAGTCTACATTGTGGAACTCAGTCCCGTGAGAGGATTCAGTGGCTGAAGCATATAAGTGCAAGAGGCTACACTATGCAGATCTAGGAGCTGAATCTCAGTGATGGAGCTGGAAGACCAAAGTTTGTCCTGTGGAACTGGGTTGTAGGGGATTTATAGCTACATTCACCATCAAATTGCTGAAAGAGCCATATCAGAGGCAGTGGAAGGAAGTAATCAAAGGCTTTGGATCAAGCGAAAAGACCTCTCCTGGGCTCCTAGATATCATCAAGAGAGTGGGAAAACACAAGGGGAGGGGGTGGTGACTCTGGGATGCCAGAAGTCATTGTCAAGCTCTCTGGAGATGTAGTGGGCTAATCGATGAAACATCGAGGAAGGAGGATGCCCACTTGAAAGCCCCTATGTGTCAATCCTGTGCCACTCCCAACATCAAGGCAGTCTCGAGCAAGTGCTCACGACCCAGTGGCACAGTGGATATTAACACCTGTTTTTTGATATTCAAATGCAATCTCACCAAGGTTGTACATATTGTCATATGATGTCCCAACTCTTACCCTGCCTGGATAAAGGCCAGTGTGCCAAATGCCTCTTTCACCACCTTATCTACCTACTTAGCAAACTTTCAGGGAACTATGTACTGCAGCCCAATGTTTCTCCGTTCCACAATAACCGTACCCCTCCCCAGCCCACTTCTTGTCCTTCAGTGTCTGTCATCCTTTCCTAGTTTAACTTCCCAAAATTATAATTAAATTCCAACTACTATTTTCCCAATTGATCTAAATCCTGTTGTGACCTTAGACAACCATCTGCAGTCGACCCTACCACTAAGTTTGATATTATCTGCAAATTGGTGCAGGTAACTCCAATATAGGCTATTTAGTTAAACTGGATGGGATGACAGGTTCATTTTCTATTTAATTTCTGTTTCTACATGACAGCACAGTAGCACAGCAGTTAATGTAATGCTATTACAGTGCTAGTGATCCAGGTTCAATTCCATTAATTCAGCATGAAAGGAGTTTATATGTTTTCCCTGTGACCATGTGGGTTTCCTCTGAATGCTGTGGTACTCCCATACTAGTAGGTTAATCGTTCACATAGGTGTAATTGGGTGGTGTAGGCTTGTTTGGCCGGAAGGGCCTATTAACATGCTGTATCTGAAAAAAAAAACGCCACTCACTGACAATCGTAAAATTACTACAGTAAATATGAGCTGTCTGGTGCGGTGAACCTTTGCTGACGTTAATACAATTACAACATAGTGAAATGTTTCAAATTAGTTTACAGATACAATATTAAAAAGGTCATATAAAATGTTTGGACAAATAACCAACATTCTGCCCAGATATGTAATTTTTAAGATTAAGTTTCAGTCACAGAGGGTTTAGCGATGAAATTCCAGATACTGGAATCTAGCCAGCTGAAAGCATGGCCAAAACAATAAAAGCAATAGATGTACAGGAGGCTGTAACTGTTGTAGAGCTGTCCAACTGAAACAGGCCCTTTAGCCAACCACATCCAAGGAAAGGGCTAGAATAGGTTGAGGTAAATGATTGTGAATTCATTGAGGCATATTGAAAACAACTTTTAAAACTGAACTTTCCTGCTTTGAAAACTATTGTATGTCAGCAACACAGCAGTTACAGGCAGCTTATATCAATGATAATCCAAAAATGACCTTATGCTCCTTAATGTAAATAGTAAAACTATCTTTATTTTTCAATATTTATTTCCCAGGTCAGTCAATGTTGTATTGTTCATTTAGAACCAATGCATAAAATATACCAGGCAGATATGTTCTGTAATTTTGAACAGCCCTGAGAGAAAGACCCTTCTGTGCTAGTGACCCTTCACAACTGACGGCTTAAAAGCTTGTACTCATGGCAGCGCAATTTCATCATTTCATATTAAGGTAATGAATGACTTAAAGTTGAAAGCATACAGTATCTTACTAATGGAGCATGTTTTGACAAATTAGTCTGTATTACTTTGAAAAACGACTTTGCCAGTAAAGGATAAATGCAATAGCCTTTGTAAATGTATTTAAGTTAAACAAGAGTCCCTGACTTGGACAGTCATGAGAGCATTCTGTTCTAAAACAGCATTCATTACTAATCAAAAGAAAAACATTTGTGTTCAGTTCAACTTGACTACATGTAACATTTAAGAAAGATGAAAGTGTTCTGCTTTTTAGATGCTGTTAATTTTATTGAAAGTTTCAGGGCTAGTTTGTAAGTAATCCCAAGTCTAACTAAACAAGATATAAAATTTAAACATAGAATTGATCTGGCCAGGTAGCACAGGCTCCAAAATACCCAAGAACAAAATTATATCTTGTTTTGAGACTCTGGAGAGTTATATATTCTGTCAACTACATCCTACTAGCACCAAAGTGCACAAACTAATCTAAATAAATTAATTCTATTTTATTATTTTATTTCATTTGTTTTGGTAATGAGCATGTGGCTAAGAACAAGAGGAATCATTGGTTGCTTAAAAAAAAATAAGCATTTAATAATGCTATCAGAATTCCTCAAAAATGCATTTGGCTTACTTATGCAGTTATCCAGAATGTTAATGATAAAAGTGGTTAATTTCCATCCACATTCCACTCCGTTTTTGATAACAGCACAAAAAGGAGGAGAAATACGTTGACAGATAAAATTGATCGAGTTCAGTCAAAACAATTGTAATCTAGGAAAATAAATCAACATCACATTGTGATCAATAACACAGCAGATCTAATTCTGGGTTTCCCCAACTAAATTGTTCCATCATTTGGTGGAAATCAGCTGCCTTAGCCTTAAGTTGCGAAACTCTTTCCCAAAATCTCTTTATTGCCCTTTCTCTCTCTCAAAAACCAAATTTGTATAACAAAGGTGCTTTGTCAAGCACTTTCACTCCATTCTCAATGGAGAAGATATCCTGATGGCCAACCATTTTAGGTCCACTCCTCATTCCCATCCAACATGTCAGTCCTTGGCCTTCTCTACTGCAACAATGAAGCCACTCTCAAGTTGGAGGAGCAACAACTCATATTACAATTGTGTAGCTTCTAACTTAACAGCCTGAACACTGTTACCTCCAGTTTTTGGAGTTTCTGCACCTCCCCTTTCTCTCCTTTTCAATTTCCCATTCTGGCTCCTCTCTTCTCCTCATCTATCTATCACCTTCACTTATACCCATCCTCCTTTCCTTTTTCTCATGGTTTAACTCTGCTCTTCTATCAGATTTCTTTGCCTTTTTCACCTATCACCTCCCAGCTACTCACTTTATACTCCTTCCCCTACCCACCTACCTTCTCCATCAGCTGGCTTTACCTATCACTTTCCAGCTTATATTCCTCCCCTCCCCACCCATCTGGCTTTTCCCCCCTTCCTTTCCATTCCCGATGAAGGGTCTCAGCATGAAATGCCAGCTCTTTATTTCTCTCTATAGATGTTGCCTAATCTGCTGAGTTCCTCCAAGCATTTTGTGTATATCACTCCATATAACACAGAACTTTAAAAATATATTTTTGTGTATAACCAGTTAATATAAATTCTTATGTTCTTATTTGTGACAGCAGATAATTAAGAACAAGAGAATGAATATATCTCAATTTCCAATTCTAGAAACAAGTGTATTAGGGAGGGTGTGAGTATTTCTTAATACATTAATGAGTAAAAATGCAGGTCTATAAAATGGCACGATACAATTAGAAGACCTTAGCCAGAGAGACAGTGAACCGATAACAAATAACATTAGTATTCCAGAGCTAGGTGAGCAAGAAAATAAGAATATTTTTTCTTAACAGTTAATCTCACATGCAGTGACAGAGTAAGTTCCATTTTATTCCATTCCTTGTTGTTTATAATACCCACAGGGTCATCACGATCCCCCAACAAGTAGACTGCCTATATTTTAAGCTTGCACTGAAGTACTATTGCACGACATTCCAATATCTCACTCAAAAGGCATTCTTCACAACTCTGAAACCACAGTGTACAACACATGGCCTGTAAGATAGTTCAATTCAAGCGAGCTGTTCCCCAAGCACATTAACGTCCAGCAGAAATTGTTCCCCAACCCCACTGTAGATCGATGATGGTGTTTACACAGCATTTCTGCCTAACTGGAGGGCACAGTGCCCATCTCTGACACTAAGCCCCTCCCACACCATAGCTGTGGCATTACGCAGACTGGACGACAAAACTTCAAATGTCTTCAAGTGTTGAAACACCATTCCGTGATATTCACAAAGATTTAAAAAAATCGGAATACTGTTATAGCATAAGAACAACTATTAACATCTGAATAAATATTAAAATACAGTGGATTCTGGTTAATCGGGATATATCTGGACTGGTACATTTTGCTCCAATTAAGCTGCTCCCTCAATACTTGAAGTTTCATGGGAAATAGTTAAAAAGACGAACTGCCATTTAACTGAATAACAAATTATGATTTATATGAAATACAGAACAATTTAGAACATTATCAATACTACAACAGTACCATAAAACTGTGTATTCGTGTCCTATAGTTACCAATGGAGGAATTATGCAGTCATGTTCTTTTGATTGACTATAAATGAACAAAATCAGCACACAGTGCAGATAATGAGCTGCCTTCATACAAAGCATCCACCAAATCTTCATTTTCATTATGATATCAAGATAGTTGTCAATACTTTCAAATTCTTCATAATTTCTAACTTGTTGACGTAGGGAAATCATTTCATTTTCACTCCTGCTGAATTCTGGTATCACCAAGCCTGAATGCTTGAAATTGCAGTTCTGAATTTTTTTTTACAGACTTGCAAAAGGTGATCCAGCTGCTTTTCTGCCAATTGTTTCTGAAATATTTCTCGCCAACTATCAGTGACAAAAATACTGTTTTTTCTTAAAACACACATGCAGTTCATCCATTGTAAGCAAGGTGTAGTGTTTAACAGCCACACAAAGTGCATATGATTGAAGCTAGTTAGAACCTGTTGGGCAACAGTCTACTGTCCCAATTAAGTGGCACAGTGTCCTAAATAAACTAAGGGAATGTCAGCTATTTTCTCAATTAGATTTTGTCCTTTAAAAGTTGTCCCAAATAAGTGGCTACCTCAATTAACTAGAATCCACTGTACTTAAAACACTAGAAACTAAAACAATTAAATATGCTACAGTAAACTCAACTTTTTTTCAATGAGGTGTATATAACTTGCCCTTCTCCTTTGGAGCCTTTCCTCATCATGTCAACCAATACAGTGGTGAAGTTGAGCCATGCTTAAAGGGATTTCCCAGGATAACTCCTGAATTATTTCTTGAAGTTGGCAATTCATCATAGGAGTTCATGAGAAGTCTGATGTCAAAGGACAATAAGAAGGCAGCTACAAAGATATTTTAGAAAGTCTGGGATTCTTATGTTCTTGACCATGGGTTCGCAGAAGTTAATCAGATCATTAGCTTGGCTTTAACTGCAAAAAAAACTTCTCCCCTACTATTCCAAACCTATCAGAATTAAACTAGATAAGAGTGATGATAGTACTACAGTCAGCCCTCCTTATCCGCGAGTTCCATATACGCAAATGCAACCAACCGCGAATCGAGAAAATCCGGAAGTGCTCTTCCAGCACTTGTTGTTTGAGCAAGTATAGACTTTTTCTTCTTGTCATTATTCCCTAAACATTGCAGTATAGCAACTATTTACATAGTATTTACATTGCATTAGGTATTATAAATAATGTAGAGATGATTTAAAGTATACGGGAGGATGTGCGTAGCTTATCGTGGATCGGGATTGGAAAAAAATGGAAGTTCTCTTACTAAGTAATTCGGAAGAAGTGCACCCGACATTATTTAACACCAGTTAGTCAAACGTTTGTCTTAGTACATAGTATATATTTTACCTTTCTACGCTTATAAAACACTTAAGAAACGTTTGTATTTCAATAATTAAACCACTACATTGCTTAGTAATAATGTTAGCTTACATTGGGCCAGGGCCTTTCTCACTTTATCCTTTAAAATTGTTCCAATCGTTGACCAACTGTAGCCGAATGCTTTTCTAATGACCGTTGGTGTTTCACCTCATTCCTATCACTTTATTATTTCCAATTTATTTTCAATTATGATCGTGATTATTTTCGTGAACCAAAACACTGCGGATTCAGAGCTCCACCGGGTCCTAAAGACCACCACACTGAGAAAGGCTAAATAAGGTCCGGGGTTCTACTGGGTCCTAAAGTCTACCGCACTGAGACAGGTTAAATAAGGGACTTTAGCATCCGTGTTTTTTGGTATCCGCGAGGGGTCCCAGAACCAATCCCTCGCAGATAAGGAGGACTGACTGTATAGTACTTGTTAACTTCACTGCAGCAAATACATGGATAAAGAACTTATAGTCTAATTTTTACTTCATTCCACCTTTCTCCTAATGTGATACAATTAGCTAAGTTATCCATTTCCATGCAGATCAGTGATAGTAGGAGATTCAACATCTCCTATCATGGGTGTGTACCATTATAAATGAGTTTGCCCATGCATGGGAGTGGGGAGAAAGTCAACATGTGGCCAGGCGACATATTCAATTGACTGCATAATTAAGAACCATGTTGAAAGAACCTAGAAATTTGCAGGCACCAAAATATGATTTATTGTTAAGGAAATTGGGTGATGTGGGGGGACAGTCAAAATAAAGAATTCAAAATAAACCAGCGAATAGTGGTTGAAATATAAGCATGTTGTCCAAATCAAAGAATGTACACAGGGATGGATCCTTTAAATAAACAGACAATTGATTTTCCATAAAAGCTATATTTAATTTCTACAATTTATTATTGTAAATTCACTATGCAATTTGACTCATCAGCAAGAAAGAAACTGTACCTTGTAAACAGCATCAAGAAAACGAGTGTCATTTTTTCCCGCAAGTTCCACTCCAGATGCTATTAGCTGCTCAGTCACATATGTGGAATATGAGGTGAAAGCATAGCTCATGATTGGTAGAAAGGCAGCTGGATCACCTTTTGCAAGACTGTAAAAAATAAAATTAAATCTTAAATGCAGTTTAACTTCCCAACAACCATTAACTGACTTCCCATGCTAATCTCACAGAAAACAGTTGAGTGCCTGGATCCAAACAGGCTTGTAATTTTCACTTCATTCAGAAATGATGATTTACATAATCATCCAGGTGGTGTAACTGAATTGAGCAAGAGTCCCGAATGCTCAAATGTGCTAAGTGATCTTATATTGAGTCCTGACAGACTCACGCTTGAAATACAGTCAAAAATGCAGAATAAAAAACAAATCTTAAATCCATCACTACAGTCGGCCCTCCCTATTGGTGGATTCAACCAACCGTGAATCGGGAGAACTCCAGCACTCGTTGTTTGAGCATGTACAGACTATTTTTTCTTGTCATTATTCCCTAAACAATACAATATAACAATGATTTACATAGCATTTACATTGTATTAGGTATTAAAAGTAACCTAGAAATGACTTAAAAGTACAGGCAGTCCCCGGGTTATGAATGAGTTCCGTTCCTGAGTCTGTCTTTAAGTTGGATTTGAAGTTGGAACAGGTACATCCGATATTATTTAGCATCAGTTAGTCAAACGTTTTTCTTAGCATATGGTACATATTTTACCTTTCTATGCATATAAAACACTTAAGAAACATATGTATTTCAGTCATTAAACCACTGTGTTGCTTAGTAATAATTGTAGCTTTCATCGGGGCAGGTCCTTTCACATGCTCCATTAAAATTGCTCCAATCGTTGACCAACTGTAGTCTAAAGCTTTTCCAATGACCGATGGCGTTTCACCTCTTTCTGATCGCTTCATTACTTCCACCTTATTTTCAATCTTGATTGTGATTATTTTCGTGAGCAGTAACACCATGGATTCAGAGCTGCACCCTCAGGTCCTAATGCCCACTGCACTGAGATGTTAAATAAAGCCCAGTGTTCCGCTGGGTCCTAAAGACCACCGCACTGAGCCAGGTTAAATAAGGGACTTGAGCATCCGCATTTTTTGGTATCCACAGGGGGTCTCAGAACCAATCCCCCACGGATAAGGAGGGCCGACTGTACTAACAAACACAAAATACTGGAGAAACTCCAGCATTTTGTGCGTTTTGCTTTGGATTTTCAGCATCTACTGGTTTCCTCGTGTTTGAGATCCTCATGTTTGCATGTTTGATGTATTTATACTGTGACGTCTTTTTTTTAATCATTTTGCAACAGCAGACCATTCTTCCTAAACGGTGCAGTATGAAGAGAAGAGAAGCTGGAATCTAAGATAAAAATCAGAAAATGCTGAAAATATTCAGGTTAGCTTGCATCTTTGAAGAATGAAACAGAGAAGGTTTCTCTTGACCAGAGATAGAGATAACCAACAATTATCAGAGGAGAGCTTTGCAACTCATGAAAGGATATCACCCTGTCTTAACTCCTCTCACTATAGAAGAAGAAACATTACCGCACAGTACAGGCCCTTTGGCCCACGATGTCATGCCGGCCTTTTAACCTACTCTAACTCTTTTATCCTACATAAAGCTCCATTTTTTATCATCCATGTGCCCATCTAAGAGATTTTTAAATGCCACTAATGTATCTGCCTCTATCACCACCCCTAGCAGGGTGTTTCACGCACACACTACTCTGTGTAAAGAACTTACCTCTGACATCCCCTCTACAACCCCTTCTCTCTGCATACTTTCCTATAAAAGTATGCCCCCTTGTATTAGCCATTTCAGTTCTGGGAAAAGGTCTCCGGCTGTCCACACTATTTATGCCACATGATTTACTTAATATTTCCCATTTAGGTTCCTTTAAATATCTGTTAAAATTATATGTTTAATCTAGGCTAAGTAAAACAGAGTGCCACAATTGACCCCAACAGCTGCACAATAGTAGAGAAGTAATGAAAGTTAACCACAGGATCTATGTAATAGTTTTCTTCCCCAAATTCAGATTTGTTCAGAATCTGTACCGTTCAAAGCTGTAAACTTGGATTTAGGATATCTGCCAATCATTGCCTGAAGCCAGGCCATGTTGAAATTCCAAACAATTTAATCAGCTTCTAATTCAAATCAGGAGGAAAAAAAGGCACAGGAAAACACAGGAAAATGATGTTGAGGTAAAAGGTCATCCATGATTCTATTTTTTTACATTCTTATGAAACATATGCTTCTGAATTTCATCTAGTCTTAACACAGATCACACATGTGAATGAACTAAGTTTCCTTAATGGAAAACATACCTTAAAAGCTATCTATAATATTTAGATATTAAGCACAAACATTTAACCCATTACCTTCAACTTTTTGTACTAAGATATTTAATTAATTTTATTTTAAGTGCAAACTTGTGCTACAGTGTCATGTCAAATCCAAATAATTCAAAATAACCAAATTCTGAGCTTTGGTTTTGAACCAAATTACAATAAAAAATATTAGGTTGCTACATTTTAATCTAACTAGCACCATAAAATAGTGCACTAGAAACAAATTGTAAAAGCTTAAGGACCATTTATATTATTCAATAAACTATCTACATTGATCTGTAATTAACCCGAGCTCTATCTCTCAATAATGACATCAACAAATGGCAATCCTCCATACTAATATTAAACTAAAATCAATTTAACTCAAATTAATGTGATAACAAAATGTTCATATTCTGTGGTTCAAATCATTTGGATATTGGAATTTTTGACATTTTAATATAATTGTTCTACTGCAATGACAAAAGCTGTCTAATAAACTTAGTCCAAACATCCAATTAAAAATCTACCAAGTCTCCTTTTGAAAGTATTGAATTTGCTACTGTGGTTGGCCTTTAGTTCAATCTGAAGATCCAGTTACTATGCAATAAATTTCCACTCTACAGCCATTAACCATGTGTATAAAAGCAGAATCAACTTCAAATGATGTGAACTTCAAAGGCATTAGATATTTGATGTTTAATTCTGGTCTATTTTATTTGCAGTGCTGGTTAATGTAATCCTGATCTTATTTACAAAAACTATCCCATAATTATCAGAGACTGTAATCCTTCCTCCTCCTTCAATAAAAACATTCTGAGGCTAAGCCATAAAAGTGAAAGTTGTTGGCGAAGTTTTGGCTTTGTCCAACTTGAATGATACCAGCTGACATTTCCTCTACTGTAGCCAAACAGAAAGCATCTGGAAAAAGTACACTATTGGGACATCCCTATTAAAAGCACCAACCAGGAATCAAATTATTAACCCCTGATTGTTCAATCATACATCTGCTCCACCAGCTGCTGAGTGATAACATGCACACACAAAAAAAAATCTAAATCATTGATATTGATGGCTTAAAAAATTTGAGCATTTGGAATGTGTCATTGTTCTGGATCTGCACTCACTGGTGTATAGAAGAATGGAGGGGGAAGGGGGGACCTCATTGAAACCTATCAAATATTGAAAGACACAGATAGAATGGACATGGAGAGAATGTTTCCTGCAGGGGAGGGGAGTCTAGGATCAGAGGGCACAGTCTCAGAGTAGAAGGATGTCCTTTTAAAACAGAGATGAAGAGAAATTACTTTGGCCAATGGGTGGTGAATCTGTGGAATACATTGTCAAAGACAGTTGTGGATGCCAAGTTATTGTACCTACAAAAGTGGTTAACACAACACTTTACAGTATTAGTGACTTAGGTTCAATTCCCTCCGCTGCCCGTATGCACGGAGTTTGCACGTTCTCCCCGTGACCATTTGAGTTTCCTCTGGATGCTCTGATTCCCCCCACATTCTAAAGGCATACTGGTTGGTAGGTTATTTGGTCATTATATATTCTCCTGTGACTAGGCTAAGATTAAACTGGGTGATTGCTGAGCGGCATGGCTCCAAGGGCCAGAAGGGCCTATTTTGTGCTGTATGTCAACTAAAAAAAGATTCACTTGGAAGTTTTCATGTTTTATTGTTTTCAACATTGAATCACAGTAGATTTAGTTTGGCTTTCTTTGACACTGATAAACAGAAAAAACTCTTTTCTGTCAAAGTGAAAACAGAACACTACACATATAAAACACAAACTAATTGATTGCAAAAGTATTCACTCTCTTTAATATGACACAACAAATCATGACTGGTGTAACCAATTGGTTTTAGAAGTCACATAATTAGTTAAATGGAGACCTTCGTGTACAACAAGATCTTTCAATTGACTGCAATAAAAATATACCTCAACGTGGAAGGTCCAACTGCTGGTGAGTCAGTATCCTGGCAAAATCACACCATGAAGACAAAAGCAACTCCATGAAAAGATTATTGAAAAGCACAAGTCAGGAGATGGATACAAGGAAATTTCCAAGTCACTGAATATCCTTTGGAATACAGTTAAGTCAATCATCAAGAAATGGAAAGGATATGGCAGAGCTGTAATTCTGCTTAGAGCAGGCCTCAACACTGCGTAACCGTGCAAGAAGGAGACTAGTGAGGGAGGCCACCAAGAGACCAATGGCAACTCTGGAGGAGTTACAAGCTTCGGTGGCTGAGATGGGGGAGACTGCACATTCAACTGCTATCCAGGTGCTTCACCAGTTGCAACTAATGGGAGAGTGATAAAGAGAAAGCCATAATTAAAAAAAGAACTCACACGAATTCTCGGCTGGAGTATGTCAGAAGGCATGTGGGAGACTCTGAAGTCAGCTGGAAGAAGGTTCTATGCTCTGATGAAAATAAAATTGAGTTTATTGGCCATCAGGCTAAACACTACATTTGGCATAAGCCAAACATTGAACATTATCAAAAACATACCATTCCTACTGTGAAGCATGGCGGTGGCACCATCATGATGAGGGGATGCTTCACTGCAGCAGGCCCTGGAAGATTTGTGAAGGTAGAGGGTAAAATGAATGTAACAAAATACAGGGAAATCCTGGAGGGAAACGTGATGCAGTCTGCAAGAGAACTGCAACTTGGAAGAAAATTTGTTTTCCAACAAGATAATGACCCCAAGCATAAAGCTAAAGCTATACAGGAATGGCTAAAAACAACAAAGTTAATGACCTGGAGTGGCCAAGTCAGAGACAAGACCTCAATCCAATTGAGAATTTGTGGTTGGAATTGTAAAGGACGGTTCACTCACGATCCCCATATAATCTGACAGAGCTTGAGCAGCTTTGTAAAGGAATGGGGAAAAACTGCAGTGTTCGGATATGCAAAGCTGATAGAGACCTGCTCACACAGGCTCAAGGCTGTAATTGCTGCCAAAGGTGCAACTTGAAGAGGGTGTGTAATTATGCAATCAATTACTTTTACTTTGTGTTTCATTTGGATTACTTTGTAGAGATCTGTTTTCACATTGACACGAAAGAGTCTTTTTCTGTTGATCAGTGTCAAAAAAGCCAAATTAAATTCACGGTAATTCAACGTTGTAAAACAATAAAACATGAAAACTTCCCAGGTGGGGGACATGAATACTTTTTATAGGCACGATACATAATTAAAATTTTATATTTAAGATTTTGTGGGGCCTGATCTAGGTATCCCAAGTCTCAGAAGTACATGTTGCCCAGTAGACTATGAGTTTTGTGTGAGGTTTGACGTCTTCATCTTGAAACACCAACTTTATTCCAACAATCCGTAGTGCTCAAGTGAAAAAGTAGTCTTTACCTAAATTAGAACTGAGCAGAACTCAGAGTAGTATCTTCTCAAAATCCCCTACCTGCTTTGTGAAGGTAACAAAGATTTCAGAATTTTATCTTTTAGTGAGTTAACCTTTTATTTTTTAAAACCCTGACAATCTAAAGCCACTGTACTTCATCTCACTTCTTAGGTTGATGTCTTTATCCTAAGTATGAATAAATCCTTGTTACATTCTGACTAAGGCAACTACTTCCTTTCTTAGGCAAGGACACCAAAATCATACACAGTCTTCCAAGTTTGGCCTCAATAAAGCAAATATAATTTGTAGGAGGTCTTTTGCAGCAATAAAATAACAATATTGGAAATGGTTTGAGTTCTTCTTTCTTGAATTTTTAAGGTAGATGATGAGCTGTACAAGTCAATTTAGTGACTCTGGGTTAGGAAATTGCAATGTTGGCAAGGTTCCAAAAAAAGGAATTCAAGTTGGATTCCCTTTTCTGAGTTCTAATCAGTAAGCTCAACTGCAAAATGCATCTGTACAAACTACAGGTCAATTTAAAAGGTCTGTTTCTTACATCACTGATTAAAGTGCCAAGCTAGATTAAAGCGTCAAGACCCATGAGCGGAAACGGCCTGAGAGCAGAAAATGAACTGATGTTCAGCCTCACTACTCCACACCGATTAAAGTGTCGAGCCAGATTAAAGCGTCGAGGTGCAAGAGCAGAAAATGAATTGGTGTTCTTCTGCATGCCAGCCAAGATCCCCCAGCTGGGCCTGCCCTGTCTGCCTGTATTTGACCCATCTCCCTCTCCTGTCACTATGACCATTGGGTAGGAGATGCAGGAGCCTTGGGCCCCACACCAATAGGTTCGCGAGCAGATATTGCTCTGCAGCCATTGGGCTCCTGGACCAACTTCACTCACCAGCCTATAGACTCACTTTGGGGAATTCTGCAGTTCATGTTCTATGTATTATTTGTTTACTTTTTAATTACTGTATTTACACAATTTGTTCTTTTTTCACATACTGAATGCTTGTCCGTCTTTGCTCTGTGATTTTTTGTATTTCTTTCTTTTATTGTGTTTCATTCTTTTGTGGGTACCTGCTAGAAGAGGTTTTAAATGGTATACATACTTTGATAATAAATGTACTGTAAACTTTACGCATATCTAGACACAGAATCAATTTCTAGCAAAAAAAAATGGATGAAACAAGAGATTAATAGTATTTATTCAACAGATTTAAGAAGGACTTTCCTGGCCAGTCCAGTGGATTCTGATGAGTCCTATATGTGCTTTGGCACAGATGAGGCATATAGTTTGAGACAGTGCATCGTTCTTCAGCTATTGCCTCAGGTATTCCCACAGAAAATAAAATTCACAATGATAAAGCTGTAGAATACAGAGAACAGCCTATTGATTTTGAATATGCACACCACATGTAAAAAAATATCACCAGCTATAAGGAAGAACTTGCACTATTCAAATTAATTTATTAAACAAAATCTTGTAGAGTTATCAGAGTTTCCTTTAATTAAATCTGAGATTTTGTTTAGGCGTGTAGATAATGATCATTTTCTCTATTGGGCTGGTCAGTGATTAGATGCACATCAATTTAAACATGTCAAACAATAGTGTGAGGAAAGGCTAGGATAATTTTTTTTACACTTAGACAGCTTGTGATTGATGCTTGGCTGCAGGAAGTGATTTGAGACAGAGACCACTGCATTTTATGCAAGGAAATTAGACAATATTAGAAACAGAGGGAAAAAATAGCCTGTGGTAACAGTGTGGGACAGCTGGATGCATTTTGGATTACTTGGCAAAGGGGCTGGCAAAAAAAATGATTTTTTTTTCTTACTGGAAATCTACTTTGAGCATCCAGCAATCTGTTTAAGAACCCCACCTGGTTACCAGCAGTGGTTAATGATTATCAGTTCCTGGAGATTAGATCATTAGCAGCAGTTTCAGTAATCAAGTTGCAGGAATTAAGAAACCTAAAAATGCAATAAATGCATTGAGAATAATACTTTCATCTAATAGACAGGAAATCAAACTGAACATTGGCACGCTCCTTTCATAAAGTGAATTTCAAATTTCCCCAGAGAGCCTAAGCAATGTGGAAGATATTGCTTTAGACTTAGATAGTGCTTGAGTTCAAGTTCAAATTCTTGGCTTCATATGCAAGAATGTATCCCCATACTTGGATGATTACCAAAGGACAAACTTCATCCATTTGGTATTATTAGTAGAATTTGAGTAACCCGTTATAAAGGCTAATAAATTACACCTCTCGCTGGTTATTGGTCAAGAACAGCTCTGCAATTTCCTGATTAAGGCAGTCAAAACTGCAATTCATAAAAGATTTTGCTCTACAACCCACCAATATAATTTCAGTCCTTCGGTCCTTTAATAGAGCAATACCAACATGGAATGCATATTCGTAATTGCCCCAAATCTTTATGTGATACTCAGGACTGGTTTTGCATATTAGCTGATTCGGAAGGATGGCAATGGTTCTTTCAGGAAGGAAACATTATACAATATTACCTCTATACTTCCTGATTATTTTGCACATTGTATAGGTGTATTATTGCAAATAATACATACTATTAGAATATTTTTTCATAGAAGAGGCCTTATTAATTTGTATATTATATTCAGAGCAAACTATTTGGATTCTCACATTATGATAAACATACTAAGGCCTTATGACATACAGTGCCTATTAAAAGTATTCATCACCCTTGGAAGTTTTCATGTTTTATTGTTTTACAACATTGAATCACAGTGGATTTAATTTGGCTTTTTTGACACTGATCAACAGAAAAGAATCTTCTGTATCAAAGTGAAAACAAATCTCTATAAAATTATCTAATTTAATGCCAAATATAAAACACAAAATAATTGATTGGATAAGTATTCACTTATATGACACACCAAATCATCACTGATGCAGCCAATTAGCTTTAGAAGTCACATAATCAGTTAAATGGAGATCTGTTTTTGGAGACCTCTATGAGGTTAAGGTGTTTCAATTAATTGTAATAAAAATACACCAATATCTGGAAGGTCCAACTGCTGGTAAGTCAGTATCCTGGCAAAAACAACAATAGAACTCTCCAAGCAACCCCACGAAAAGAATATTGAAAAGCACAAGTCAGGAGATGGATACAAGAAAATTTCCAAGTCACTGAATATCCCTCAGAGTACAGTTAAATCAATCATCAATAAATTGAAAGAATGTGGCACAGCTGTAAATCTGCTTAGAGCAGGCTGTCCTCAAAAACTGAGTGACCGTGCAAGAAGGAGACTAGGGAGGGACACCACAAAGAAACCAGTGACAACTCTGGAGGAGTTACAAGCTTTAGTGGTTGAGATGGGGGAGACAGCGCCTACAACAACTGTTGCCCGGGTGCGTCAC
This sequence comes from Hypanus sabinus, assembly GCF_030144855.1. Taxonomy (NCBI): domain Eukaryota; kingdom Metazoa; phylum Chordata; class Chondrichthyes; order Myliobatiformes; family Dasyatidae; genus Hypanus; species Hypanus sabinus. The sequence goes on along the minus strand of NC_082712.1, from coordinate 20,653,893 downwards.
CAGTCTCAGCTTTATGGCAGAGTGGCAAAGAGAAAGCCACTGTTGAAAAACCTCATATAAAATCTTGGCTACAGATTGCCAGAAGGCATGTGGGAAATCTTGAAGTCAGCTGCAAGGTGGTTCTATGGTTTGATGAAAACAAAATTGAACTTTTTGGCCATCAGACTAAACGCTATACTGCACATCATCAAACACACTCCATCCCTACCACAATGCATCACACTGTGGGGATGCTTCACTGCAGCCGGCCCTGAAAGAATTGTGAAGGTAGAGGGTAAAACAAATGCTGCAAAATATAGGGAAATCCTGGAGGGGAAAAAAAAGGACTGGGACTTAGGAGATTTATTTTCTTACCAGACAATGACCCCAAGCATAAAGCCAAAGCTACACATGAATGGCTTAAAAACAACAAAGTTAATGTCCTGGACTGGCCAAATTAGCATCCAGACCTCAATCCAATTCAGAATTTGTGGCTGGATTTGAAAAGGGCTGTTCACTCACGATCCCCAGACAATCTGACCGAGCTTTAGCAGTTTTGTAAAGAAGAATGGGGAAAAATTGCAGTGTCCAGATGTGCAAAGCTGATAGAGACCTATCCACACAGACTCAGGGCTGTAATTGCTGCCAAAGGTACATCTACTAAATACTAACTTGAAGGGAGTGAATACATATGCAGTCAATTATGTTGTGTTCTATATTTGTAATTAATTTAGATCACTTTATAGAGATCTGTTTTCATTTTGACATGAAAGAGTCTTTTTCTGTTGAGCAGTGTCAAAAAAGCCAAATTAAATCCATTATGATTCAATGTTAGAAACATATAAAACCTACAGCACAATACAGGCCCTTCAGCCCACAATGCTGTGTCAAACATGTACTTACTTTAGAAATTACCTAGGGTTACCCACAGCCCTCTATTTTGCTAAGCTCCATGTACCTATCCAGAAATCTCTTAAAAGACCCTGTCTTATCCATCTCCACCACCGTCACCAGCAGCCTATTCCACACACCCACCACTCTCTGTGTAAAAAACTTACTCCGACATCTCCTCTGTACCTACTTCCAAGCACCTTAAAACTGTGTCCTCTCGTGCTAACCATTTCAGCCCTGGGAAAAAGCCTCTGACTATCCACACGATCAATACCTCTCATCATCTTATACACCTCTATCAGGTCACCTCTCATCCTCTGTCGCTCCAAGCAGAAAAGGTCGAGTTCACTCAACCTATTCTCATAAGGCATGCTCCCCAATCCAGGTAATATCCTTGTAAATCTCCTCTGTACCCTTTCTATACTTTCCTCATCCTTCTTGTAGTGAGGCGACCAGAACTGAGCACAGTACTCAAAGTGCAATATTACCTCTCGGCTCTTAAACTCAATGCTGTAATATAAAACATGAAAACTTCCAGAGGATGGGTGATGCACCATCAATAACTCTTGGAGATGTGAGGCAAGATAGGCTTTTATTAGCTGGAAGAAAGCACTGTCAGCACCAAGAGACCATCACACAACATCCTGGAGACTGAGGGAGGAGCAGTGCCTCCAATCGCCTTTATACAGGGGTCTGTGGGAGGAGCCACAGGAGCAGTCAGCAGTGGGGGGGGGGGGGGTGTCCAGACAGGTATATGTAGTTCTCCACAGTGGGTAAATACTTTTTATAGGCATTGTATATACAGAACACCACAGTAAGACCTTACCACCTATATACATGTACGATTTATTTGGAATATGAACTACACTGGAATCTTGGCTCATAATGAAGACAATATTTAACTTTTTCAAAGTAACTCTCCTTTCAATTTGGAAATAAGACATATTATTGTAATTTTATAAGTTCAAAAGTAAATTTATTATCAAAGTACATATATGTCACCATATACAATCCTGAGATCCATTTTCTTGCGGGCATGCTCAGTAAATCGAAGAACCATAATATAATCAATAAAAGACTGTACCCAAAAGTGCAGGCAAACAACCAATGTGCAAAAGACAACAGATTGTGCAAATACAATAGAAAAAAATAACAGTAATAAATAAGCAATAACTTTTGAGAACATGAGATGAACAGTGCTTGAAAGTGAATCCATGCGTTGTGGTAACAGTTCAGTGATGTAGCAAGTCAAGTCGAATGAAATTATCCCCACTGGTTCAAGAGCCTAACAATTGAGGGGAAATAACAGTTCCTGAACCTGGCAGTGTGAGTCCTAAACCTCTGTACATTCTTCCTGACGACAGCAGCAAGAAGAGATCATGACTTGGGTGGTGGGAGTCCCTGATGATGAACATTGCTCTCCTGTAACAATGCTCCATGTAGAAGATGTGGTCAATGGAGGAATGGGCTTTACCCATGTCAGACTGGGCCATATCCATTACTTTTTGTAGGATTTTTCATTCAAGGGCATTGGTGTTTCCATTCCAGGCTATTCTCTCCACATTCTCTCCACCACACAGCTATAGAAATGTGTCAATGTATTAAATATTATGCTGAAGCTTTGCAAACTCCTAAGGAAGTAGAGGCACTTCATCGCACTTACATCCAGGGCCCAGGACAGGTTGTTGAAAGCATCCTCCTATATGATCTGTCACCACCTTTGATTCGGCCCACAACAGTGATATCATCAGAAAACATAAAAATGACATTAGAGCTGTGCTTAGCCACACAGCCATAAGTCTAGAGCAAGTACAGCAGGTGCTAAGCACACAGCCTTGTAGATGGATAGTGTGCAGGAGATGTTGGTGCCAATCGAAACTGACTGGGGTCTGCAAGTGGGGAAATCAAGGATCCAATTGCACAAGCAAGTATTGATGCCAAGGTCTTCAAGCTTAATGCTTAGTTTTGAGTGGCCTATGGTATTGAATGCCAAGCTATAATTGATGAAGAGCATCCTAATGTATGCAACTTTGCTGGCCAGATGTTCCAGAGTTGAGTGAAGAGAAAATGAAATAGCAGCTGTTGTGCCACACAAGTATTTTTATAGAAATGGCCAAGTTCGTTTAAATGATATATTGACAGACTAATAGTTTTTGATTGCCATATTCTGCTAAATATACTTTATCACCTATACAGAGAACATTACAATTAAAATGAGAAGTTTGGAATAACAGGACGAGTTCCACTCCTGTCTTGTGGTTTCCAAGACAGCTAATGAAGTCAGTATGAAACACAGATGGAGCAGGTGGGTGGGTAGTTTGAGGTGGTCTGCTTTTTCTGCCACTTATGCAGAGCTTCCTTGTTTGTGATCCCGATGCATGCCTTGGACATTCTCAATACCATTGGGAATTCTTCTTCACCACTTTGAGTGGTCATAGGCCAGGGATTCCTAGGAGTCAGCATCATCCTTCAACATCAGAGTGAAGAGATCAACCTTCTTAGGCAGATGTGAAACATCCCAAAGAGACAAACAGGAGGTAAGATGCACTCCCATCAATGTGTAATATGAAATTATCTAAGAAACAAATATTGTCACTGCTTCTTAGCTGAAAATTGGTTGCCATTTTCCTTACACTGCAAGTAACCTTAATTCAAAAATGCTTATTTAGCTGTACCGCTGAAGTTAATACAAAGAAAATCACAATATAAATCGTAAATCCATCATTCTGTATATTTGACTCTAAATCCTGAGCTTAAGCCTACATGCACAAAACAAGTCCATTTTCAAAGCAGAAAAATCTCCCATGTCAATGAAGGAGAAGGAGAACATCTTGTGCTTATTTTAACCATCACACGGTAATGTGAGAGTCCCTTACTTACCCATTATAGTCAATATCTTGTGGATAATTCAGTGAGCGAAGTCCTTGTTCTAACTTTCGAAGGGATCCCCTCAAATCACCAGTTGTCATCTTGATCCTACAACTTGATAACAAATACATAAACTTTTCTTAGCTTATTGCAGTTCATAAAAATTATTTAGTGTCTGTTGTTTTATTTCACTCCATAGATCTCAATAATAGTGGTGGTAGAATGTATAAATTTGATTTTTCTATTTAAGAACAGGTAAAAGCCACTCAGCTCTTTAAGCATACACATTTAATTGTTTTACTAGATATGTCCTCAATTCAATTGCCACAACTGTTTTATATCTCTATTTTCTGGAATAATGAAAATAAAATGATCTCAGCACTGATAACTTCAATCAGCTAATGTCAGCAGCACTTTTGGGTTAAAAAGTATCAATGTCTCATTCCTAAATTCACATTCCATATCCAGATTTCTCTAAGTCTGTGATGCTATACAAAAGAGAGATTAGCTTTGTTTGTCACATATGCATCTAAACATCTAAACCTACTGTGAAGTAGTATTTATATCAATGACCACAATCCAAGGATGATGTACTGAGGGCAGCACATTGCCATTCCAGCGAGCTCCTTCAAAAGCAAAAGTAGCCATATCTAGCAATGGCTTATTATTAAATGGTGCTGGCTTTCTCTGATGAGATACTTCTGCATGAACTCATACAGTGTTATTAAGTATATAGTATTCCTGATATCACTCTTCAAACTATAAGTTTGCAAATTTACTATTTTTTTTATATCACACTTGTAACATTATAAGGTATTTGCAACTTTCTGCTTCAAAGACAATTCCAGAACTCTTGGAACCCTTGGAAAACTACTACAAATACATCTGTAATTCCTTTATTGAATTTAGTACTCAGGAATACAAATCATTATCTCTTAAAAAAAATTTCACACCCCATTGGTTTTATCAAAACTAAAAAAATTATTTTTCCTTAAATTTATTCTGCGGTTCTTTTGCATTGCTAGTTAGCAACACAAGCTAATAGAAGGATGCAACACACACAAAATCCTGGGGAAGCTCAGCAGACAGGAAGTATCTATGGAAAAAAATAATCAACGTTTTGGGCGAGACCTTTCATCAGGACTGGAAACAAAGGGAGAGAAGCCAGAATAAGAAGGTGGGGGAGTGGAAGGAGTACAAGCTAGGTGGCGACAGGTGAAGCTAGGTGGATGAGGTAGGAAGTAAGAATTTGGAGGTGATTGGTGGAAAACATAAAGGGCTGAAGAAGGAATCTGATAGGAGAGAAGAGTGGACCATGGAAGAAAAGGAAGGGGAAGGTGATAGGCAGGTGAAGAGAGAAGAGAAGAGCTCAGATAAGAAGGGAGAGGGGGAAAAATTACTGGAAGTTGGAGAAATCAATGCTCATGCCACCAGGTTGGAGGCTACTCAGATAGAATACGAGGTATTACTCCTTCAACCTTAGAGTTCCCTCATTGTGGCAGAGTGGAGGATAGAACATAAAACAGTACAGCACATTACAGGCCCTCCGTCCCACAATGATGTGCTGACCCTCAAAACCTGCCTCCCATATAACCCCCCACATTAAATTCCTCCATATAGCTGTCTAGTAGTCTCTTAAACTTCACTAGTGCATCTGCCTCCACCACTGATTCAGGCAGTGCATTCCATGCACCAACCACTCTCTGAGTGAAAAACCTTCCTCTAATATCCCCCTTTAACTTCCCTCCACTTACCTTAAAGCCATGTCCTCTTGTACTGAGCAGTGGTGCCCTGGGGAAGAGGTGCTGGCGATCCACTCTATTCCTCGTAATATCTTGTATACCTCTATCATGTCTCCTCTCATCCTCCTTCTCTCCAAAGAGTAAAGCCCTAGCTCCCTTAATCTCTGATCATAATCTATACTCTCTAAACCAGTCAGAATCCTGGTAAATCTCCTCTGTACCCTTTCCAATGCTTCCACATCCTTCCTATAGTGAGGCAACCAGAACTGGACACAGTACTCCAAGTGTGGCCTAACCAGAGTTTTATAGAGCTGATTCATTACCCCACGACTCTTAAACTCTGTCCCTCGACTTATGAAAGCTAACACCCCATAAGCTTTCTGAACTACCCTATCTACCTGTGAGGCAACTTTCAGGGATCTGTAGACATGTACCCCCAGATCCCCCTGCTGCTCCACACTACCAAGTATCCTGCCATTTACTTTGTACTCTGCCTTGGCGTTTGTCCTTCCAAAGTGTACCACCTCACACTTCTCTGGGTTGAACTCCATCTGCCACTTCTCATCACACTTCAGCATCCTATCAATGTCTCAGAGGATCTTGGGGTCCGAGTCCATAGGACACTCAAAGCAGCTGCGCAGGTCGACTCCGTGGTTAAGAAGGTGTACGGTGTATTGGCCTTCATCAATCATGGGATTGAATTTAAGAGCCAAGAGGTAATGTTGCAGCTATATAGGACACTGGTCAGACCCCACTTGGAGTACTGTGCTCATTTCTGGTCACCTCACTACAGGAGGAATGTGGAAGCCATAGAAAGGGTGCAGAGGAGATTTATAAGGATGTTGCCTGGATTGGGGAGCATGCCTAATGAGAATAGGTTGAGTGAACTCGGTCTTTTCTCCTTGAAGCAACGGAAGATGAGAGGTGATCTGATAGAGGTGTATAAGATGATGAGAGGCATTGATCGTGTGGATAGCCAGAGGCTTTTTCCCAGGGCTGAAATGGTTGCCAAGAAGACACAGGTTTAAGTTGCTAGGGAGTAGGTACAGAGGAGACATCAGGGGTAAGTTTTTTACTCAGAGAGTGGTGAGTCTGTGGAATGGGCTGCTGGCAACGGTGGGTCTTTTAAGAGACTTCTGGATAAGTACATGAAGCTTAGAAAAATAGAGGGCTATGAGTAAGCCTAAGTAGGGACATGTTTGGCACAACTTTGTGGGCTGAAGGGCCTGTATTGTGCTGTGGGTTTTCTATGTTCTAGAAGGAAGCTGTGGACTGACATGCTGGAATAGGAATTGGAATTTAAATGGTTGGCCAGCAGGAGATCCTGCTTTTTGCAGATGGAGTGCAGGTGCTTGACAATGCGGTCCCTCAATTACATCAGGTTTCACCAATCTAAAAGGAGCTGCATTAGAAGGACTGAATAAAATATATGACCCCAATAGATTCACAGGTGAAGTGCTGCTTCACTTGGAAGGACTATATGGGGCACTGAATAGAGGTGAAGGAGGAGGTGAATGGGCAGGTATAAAAAGCTGGAGTGAATGGAGAATACAGTGTTTATGAAAAGATTTTAAATAGGTTTTGTGAGGAGCAAGTACGTCTGAAACAGCAGCCAGATATACAGTCTATTGAGCCTGTTCTAGCTCCATTAAAACAGTGGGCAATCCTCTACCTGGGCCATGCTGTTTCTAGTTCTCATATTCACATGTAATGGGATTTCATGGCTTTAACCATAAACATGACTTGGTGGAAGAATTGATAATTAAAGCAAATTTCTTTTTAGATAATTCTTCAGGATCAAGGAAGATTTCCTTTACTCCAGTCCTGTTGGTTCTAAAAAGGCTGATGATGCTCAGTCTTTTTTTTAACAGAAGGGGCAAAAAGTGCCTGACAGGGATGGGGAGGCAGAATCATTGAGTGTATTCAAAGTAGAGGCTGAAATGGGTTATAGAGAGAGAACAGGAAGGTGGTGTCATGGTCAACACTAGTATTAAACTAGCATTTAAGTGCCATGCTAGTGTAATCCTTAGCACGATGCTATTACAGTTTGGGCCGTCGGACTTCAGAGTTCAATTCTACTGTCATCTGTTAGGAGTCTGTACGTCCTCCATATAGAATGTGTGGGTTTTCTCTGGGTGCTCTGTTTTCCTCCTACACTCCACAAACATACCAGTTAGTAGGTAAATTAGTCATTGTAAATAGTCCCACAATTAGGCTAGAGTTAACTGGGGGTTGCTGGGCAGCACAGCTCAATGTGCTGGAAGGGCCTATTCCATGCTATACATATATAGAGGGATGTCTGGGGTGTCCAGGGAGGTGTGACACCTCTGGTGGCAGGCTTGTCATACTCCGCCCAGGGGCAACTCGTCAATCTTTTGTCCCCACCTGCCACCCAGCTCTCATCCGTGGCTCCAAGTAACTGTTTGTACGCATTAATGGCCACACCCCAGTACAGTGCTTCGACAAGCAGACTAATCCAGCTGAGGGTAGCCAGGAACTACCAACCCCGGTGAGAAAGGGATATACCTACCCCAGAATGCGAAGCCAGTTCCAGCAAACTGGGCGGATGAAATCAAATACAAGATCCAATGGCCAAGAGGGCAGTGCTGCAATGCTTCGTGGAGAGCGACGGGCATGACAAGGCACAGAAGGCGTCATGGCTATCCACTGCAGCCAAGGAAGTCTCCAATTGTGACGATTTTTAGTACCATTGGACAAAGATTTTTGAGGCCTAGAGTGGAACGGCTTTTTCACTCTAAAACTTCTCACACAGGTTTATGTCATCATTGGGAAAACAATGGACAACCAACACATGTATATTATAGAGAGCAGGTTTATAGGCTAACTAGCCTACTCCATTCTTGTACTCTCAAAATGCTTAAATACCTAGAGCATTTATCTGTACATCACTGTTCCCCCCCTGCCCACCTGGATCCCTCTATCACCCACAAGCTCTTGCTGTGCCTCTTCACTCCCTCTTTTTATACCAGCTATCTCAACTGCTTCTTTATTCCTCCAAATGAAGGGTTTTAATCAAAATGTCATCTATCCATTTCCCCCCACAGATGCTGCCTGACCCTTTCCAACACTCTTTGTCCAGCATCTCTAAAGGAGACACAAAGTACACTGCAGATGCTGTGGTTAAATCAACACGTACAGACAAGCTGGAGGAACTCAGCAGATCGGGCAGCATCCGTTGAAACGAGCAGTCAACGTTTCAGGCCGAGACCCTTCGTCAGGAGGAGCACTTGAATGATCAAGGTGTAAGAAGATGCACACGCAATACTGGTAAATGGGATTTATATGGATGTGTGTGTAGTAATGCTAAATATGGAGAGTCAGCATAGACGAAACAGTCCAAGCACCTGCCTCAGTTAAGACTATAAACCAGGCAAAACCAAAGGACAAAGGAAGCATGGTTGGAATTCCAAATGGTAAGGGCAAATGGTAGGATGGGAGGAAACAAAAGCAGTATTTGACTGGGATGACGTAGACAACAGAGATAAGTGAGGGAGGCTTTAACTCACACAACAGAACTAAAAAGGAGAATAACACAAAAAACACGCAGCACTGGAATCACCATGGCACAGTGCTGAGAAATGAGCTTAGTTACGGGAATGGGAATAGGTATGTGATAGTATGGATGTGATGGGCCAAAGAGCCTGTGCATGACTCTGTGAGGTCAAGCACTGGTGAGGAGAGGAACAAAGTTAATGTCACAGGTCAATAAACCCAGCTGAGATAAAGGGTTCCAACATGAACCAGGGATAGTGCTTTGACCGAACAGAGAGTAATTCAGATCACCTCCCAATAGGAAGCTGAAACTAATGCAGACATGATTCACAAGGATGCTACCAGGACTGAAGTGCTTGAGTTGTAAGCAAAGGCTTCAAAGGCTGGGATTTCTTTCCCTAGATGGAAAGAAACTGAGGGGGTGCCCGTGTAAAAACTTATAGAGTCATGACAGACTTTGGTAGGTGAATGGCCGCAGTCTCTTTCCCACGCTAGGGGAGTCTAACACTAAAGGACATAGGGTTTAAGGTGAGGGGAAATGATTAAGGGGAACTGGAGGGGTAAACTTTTCCACACATATGGGAGTGGATATATGGAAAAAGTAGAGATCGATACAAAGACATTATTTGAATGGTCACCAAATTATAGAAAGGCTTTGCAGAGGGTGCAGAAAAGGTTCACCAAAGTGATGCCTGCATTGGAGGGCATGTGCTACAGGGATAGGTTGCACAACTTGAGTTGGTTTGTCAGGAGCATGGTGACTTAAGGGGAGACCTGACAGAAGTACAGTACTGTGCAAAAGACTTAGGCCAAAATATATATATAGTTAGGGTGCCCAAGACCCTTCCACAGCAATGCATTTGTCAACGTGGAACGGAGAGCAAGCTTCAAAATCTTTTGAGAGCAAAGGATGTTGGGAATAGCAAGGGCAGAGTGCCATGGGTGGGGTGTGGGGCAGTGGGAGAGGAGTGCTGGGGCAGGGGTTGGTGCAAGTGCAGACATATTCAACCCTGAGTGACCAGGAAAGGTCATTTGATTCCAATTGGTTTATTGATTATTACAGAATCTCTCCCCGTTGCTTCCCACTCCCTCCCACTTTTGCCAAACCATGATTTCTCTCTCCCTGCCCCCTTTCCACTCTCAGTCCACAATAAAGACCCAAATCAGAATCAGGTTGTCATATTTCATGAAATTTGTTTTTTTGTGTGTGGCAGCAGTGCAGTGCAACAGAGTACATAAAATTACTACAGTACTGGCAAAAATCTCTCTCTCTCTCTATATATATAAAGACTTTTGCACAGTACTGTATGTAACACTGGGAGGCATAGAAAGAGCAACTAGCAACTTTTTCCAAGGTTGGTGATCTCAAATAATAGAGGGCATACAGTTAACGTGAGAAGTTTTTAAGTTGGGGGCAGTTTTTTTTAAAAACATAGTGAGCGGTGGGTGCTTGAACGCGCAGTTAGGTGTTGTGCTGGAGGCAAATACGATAGAAACGTTTAAGAAGCTCTTAGCACTTGAATACTGTATTCAGAGAAGAGAGAGAACATGGACAATTTCTAGGCAGAAGGAATTAGTTTAGTTAAGTGTTTAATTGCTTGTTTAGTTCATCACAACATCGTGGGCCGGAGGTGTACAATTCTAAAGACAGGTACGTGGATAGAAAATACGTTATGGTCCAAAGGGACGATGTAAGCCGAAAGGCTATTTCTCTACGAAGTTGACGCGGGGAATAGGGGACAGATGGAGGGAGTTGTGGGAGCAAGTAGAGGATGGGAGAAGACCAGGACGATCACTTAAAGACCCTAACCCTCCCTACCCCGCGAAGTGACCTCCTGCCTCACCTCCTGATCCACTGGCACCGTTGAACCGCCTCTCCCGAACTTCTGAATGACGGAGAGTCTCGACGTCGCTTGCGTCGCCGACCGCCTGCGGCTGATTGGGTCTCGGAAAGCGCTGATTGGTAGGAGTGGAGTCACGCCCTGCCCTCCTAGCGACTCGATAGGCTGCTTGGATCCAATCCTGTGAGGGGGAATTGGGCGACCCGCTCGCGCTGCTGCTTGAATTTGGTTGGTGCTTCCCCGCTCGCGCTCTGGAACTGGAGCCCCTCGCGCCGCTCCTCGAACCTGATTGGCAGGTGGGCTGCCCTCCGACGGTTTGGTCCGGCCTCCCAGGTGGGCGCGCGCGTTCTGGCGGCCGGATGTCCGCGGAGCGGTTCGTGTTTCCGCGTAGCAGATTCAGCGGCCGCTTAATTTGCAGTCATACACCCAAAAAAACCCGCTCAGGTTTACGTTTTTAATAGTGCACGTATATGTTGCAAACAATTTCCTGAGCGTCTTCCTGTCATTGAACGAATTTGCAACAGCAGAAATGAAAATTGGAATCTTAATCCTTACTTTAAAACTTGCAGAAGAACTCAGTTGGCAGCATCTATGGAGCAAAATTATCCCTTCAGTAGACGTTTCGGGCCGTAACCCTTCATCGGAGCCTTATATAAGGGTGCAAATGAATAAAACAGTAAATACAACAGGAGCACACTGCAACATTGTTGCAAAGATAACGGTGCAAACAGGTCGAGAAAAAAAATGCTAAAGATACAATTATGGAAGAGCGGAATTATTCGAGAATATGGCAGACCCACTGGGAAAGATGTGCAAATGGTGATTGGTTCAGGAGTTGATAGCAAAAGGCAAGATAGTTTTTCTTAAGTCTTGATGCCTCACCCACCACCCCATGAGCCTTTCCAACACATCATTTTCCGCAACTTCTGCCATCTTCAATAGGACCTTTCCATCAAATACATTTTAACTTGCCCACTCTCTACTATCAACAGTGTATGCTCCCTCCGTGATCCCCTTGTCTGTCCCTCACTGCTAAATTCCCACCTGGCACATATCCCTGCAAGCAACAGGAATGCCGCAATGTTAATTCACCTCCATTCAGGGCCCCCAAACAGACCTTCCAGGTGAGGCAACACCTCACCTGTTAATTTGTTGGCATTGTCTACGGTCTCCAGAGCTTCTGATGCAGCCTCCTGTGCATTGGTGTGACCCGACGTAGATTGGGGGACTGCTTTGCCAATCACTTCCACTCCATCCACGAAAAGCAGGATTTCCTGGTAGCCAAACATTTTAATTTCAATCCCCATTCCCATTCTGACATGACCCTCAATGGTCTTCTCTTCTGCAACATTGAGGACAATATATATCTCTCAAGCTAGTTTCACTGGTCATTGTTATTTTAAAGGGCCTCCTGTGAGCCTTTCCATTGCACAATGTTGATTACACATCTAAAAATACTTCATTGATTGTGAAGACATTTGAGAAGCATCGGGTTCTGAAAGGTATCAAACTTCTTCTTGGGCCCTTAGCTCCCAGTGGAGCATTGGCCATCAATGACTCCTATCTCCATCCTCCTCTGTTCTGAAGAGGTTTCTTGAAGATGGACAAGGAATGTCCCCATTGTCTAATTTTGACCTCAATGTCTCTCCTCGACTCACTTATCTTCTTGTGCTTGGTTAGCACTGATGATTCTGGAACTGAGGGCTTCCAATGCAGTCATGGCTCTCCATGCTTCTGGTGTCAACATGAAGTGGTGCATATTGTTCTGATGGCTTGGGTAGATTATACTTACCCCATTCGTCAATCGACTTTCTCCAGATGATGTCCATGAATAGACAGTTTGTACCTTTTCATCTCATGGTTCTCACATTCCAGATACCCAAGGTAGACATGGACTTTGGTGACATTAGTTTTCAGCTGTGCAGAACACTGGTGATTTGCCCTGCGGTGCATCATATGCTCAATCAATGAGCCTCTTCTGACAAAGTCGATTGTATGGTTGAAGTTCATCAATGTTCCTGTAATCCATTGTATCCAGTGTACAGGGTATTGGCCTGTACAGCTTCACTAGAGCCCAGTTGGCCAACCTTACCCATTTCTTCCTCTCACAATGGGGAGGTAGTGTTGGACTTTGAGAGGTAAGGTATCAAACATACTCATGCCTATATGGTTCAGGTGTGCAAGACTCATGGGGGAAGAAATGTTTGATTACCTTTCTGAATATCCTAAAAGGGATTATTTTTGATGTGCAATTTCTGAATAGATATCTGCCCTATTCCCCCTCTGGCCTACAATGAGGCTGAAAGCATATCTGAGGAATAGCACCTCAGTTTCTGTCTTGGAACTGCGCAGCCTTGTGGACTTGCTACTTAACACTACAACTTCAGGTAACTTGGTTTCTCTCTGTAACAACCATACCTCAAAGATTTTCACTCAGCTTATTTATTGATTATTTTACCCTCTGAGTGAAGAGGACAAGTCCTGTCTGACCGGCTGGACACGCCTTGTGCTCTGTATTTCCTAATTCCCATACTCTTTTGGCTGGATTCAGTGCTAAACCTGAAATGTTGGCAATTGCTTTCCCTCTCTAAAGATGTTGTTCAATCCAGCAGATTGTTGCTCCAGATTTCAACATCTTATGTCTATGCTCTCATTCTTGCTAACAGCTCCCATTTACAAATTGACCAGAAAACCTTGCTTACTGTTTATCCCCATGGTCACAAAATGTTCACCCTATTGGAGAGAACAGCCCCCATCCTCCCTGTACATAGGATATCTTATTTTATCCACTCTTTTCTTATCTCTTTTAACGGTATACATGTGTACGGTTGAATGACAATGAACTTGAACTCAGTTTTGAGAAGCGTCTTCAACCTGAAATATTTCACTTCTTACAGAAACTCATTGACCTTCTGAGTATTTTCAACATTTCTGCTTTTATTATTCATTTCTAGCATCTGCAGGTATTAAATTATATTTCTTTGAAACTTGAATACTATCTCTTCTTTTCCCTTTACAATCTTATTCACAAAGAACTCTTCAATTGCAGAGCTAAGAGTGCAGTATCTTGACAAAAATTAGTTTATTTTTCTGTTGCTGTAACATGTTCTCTCTATCTCAACACTGATTTCTATTGTCTCACATCAAGCAGTTTTGGAAAGAAAATTCAAAGCTTTATGAGCAGAATCAGGTTTAATATCATTGGCATATGTCATGAAATTTGTTGTTTTGTGGCAACATATAATATTTTTAAAACTAAATTGCAACAAAAAATATATATGGTATCAATGAAAAGAGGGCATGTCCTGCTTGATGTGGGTCCTTATTAACAGCTGTTGCCTTTTTGAGGTATCGCCTTTTGAAGAAGTCCTCTATGTGCCCACGATGGAAGTGGCTGACTTTGCAAATTTCTGCAGCTTTATCCAATCCTGTACAGTGGTCCCTTCATAACAGACAGTGAAGCAACCAGTTAGAATGCTCTCCACAGTACATCTTAAAGTCTTTGGCAACACATCAAACTCCTGACAAAATATAGCCACTGTTGCACCTTCTTTGTCATCATATGCTAGGATAGGCATGCTGATATCTCACTGGGGTATGAGGCCTGCCTGCTACCCTCATTGAGAGAGCAAAAGTGAATGACCTGCCCCAGAACGACACGACAAACCACTTCACCAGAAATGCCTTCCTCCCTGAAAACCCCATACAAAATAAAAGAAATAGTTATAAGTTATTTGGTTGAAAGATTCAAAGGGAAACGAGGATTTTTTTTTTCTCAGATGATAATAGGGGACCTGGACGTCACGTCTGAAATGGTTGTAAAGACAGAACTCCCAGTTGTTTAACAGTACTTGGTTCTGTATTGTGATCTGTTCAGCAACAGACATAGTAAAGTGAGGTTAGGCTTATCAGGTCTTTCTCAACCAACGGAGATACACCTCTACAAGAGGAGGAGAAAGGCGCTCCTTCCTCCACTAGTATGCAGGTTACCCTTGGGCAAGGTGTAGCCCCTGCTCAGCCCTCCGAACAGGGTCACGTGAAGCCATGGGAGCAGCTGGTGGATGGTTGTACGAGTCAGTGTTATGCGACCACTGACGGCAGGCAGACAGTCCATGAAGAGTATCATCGCCTTGTAAAGACACTATCCAGAAGAAGGCAATGGCAAGCCACTTCTGTAGAAAGATTTGCCAAGAACAATCATGGTCATGGAAAGACCATGATCACCCACATCATATGACGCGGCAGATAATGAACGACTGAACGGACACAATGGGCCAAAATGCTTCTTTCTCTGTCCGAATATTGCTATGGTTCTATCCTGTACAGTTAATACAAAAACCACATTTAATAGAACAATTAATTGAATGTATAGTGTACCTTTACCAAACATGTAATTTTTGCAAGAGGTTACAGAAGCCAGGCTTGAAAAATAGTGATAAGGGAATATAATTTGAATTTTCATGATGTGAACTTACAGAGAAACATTATTTTAGGAGGACAGTAAGTTTATGACTCAGAAACTTGAAACTCAGATGATGAGTAAGCTTTTCCTATCCCTCTCTTCTTATGATGGTGGTTTCAGAAATGGGCAAGAATGAGGTAATTTGAATGGAAGGAGATAACCGTTTTAAAACTGAGGTGACAATGTTTCATGAACACGTGTCATGAAACACACAGTGAAATGTGTTGTTTGCACTAACAACCAGCACACCCTAAGGATGTGCCGGGGAGGGGGCGGGGGGGCAGCCTGCAAGTCTCTCCACACATACTAGCATTAACATAATAAGTATGCGCGGCAGAAAAACACAGAACACAACAAGCAGTTGTACAAAACCATAACAGCAAAAAAAAAACAAGAAATCTGCAGATACTGAAAATCCAAACGCAAACAGAATGCTGGAGGAACTCAGCCAGTCAGGCAGCATCTATGGAAATGAATAGACAGTCGACGTTTCAGGCCGAGACCCTTCTTCTGGACAGCAAAACAGACCCCTTTACTCTCACTCACTTGAAGTCAGCATACCTGAGCAGATCTTAGCAGTGAACTCAAATCTATAAAATGTGGTGAATAAGGGTAGAAACAATGTTCTGCTTTGAAATGGTGTCCATGGAAACTCACATAAACATTTGAGAGGACAGAGGAGGCCAAAGTATGCTGACCACCCTCAGTCAAGGCTTTGAGCATAGAAGCAGGGATGTTATGTTGCAGTTTTACAAGATGATGTGGGGCTGCACTTAGAGTATTGTGTACAGTATTGGACACCCTGCAATCTATTATTATTCAACTGAAAAGAGACCAGAAAAGATTTACAATGATGTTGCCAGGATTCGAGGGACTGAGTTATAGGGAGGGGCTGTACAGACTAGGACTTAATTCCCTTGAAGGAAGGAAGCTGAGAGGTGATCTTGTGGAAGTGTATAAAGTCATAAGGGCTTGATACAATGAATGCACTCAGTACGTTTTTCCCAGGTTTGGAGAATAAGAACTAGTGAGTATAGGATATACTAGTGGGTATAAGATGAGAGGGAGAAGATTTAATAGGAACTTGAAGGGCAACTTTTCTTACACATAGGAGTATGAAATGAACTGCCAGAGGAAGTGCTTGAAGCAGGCACATTAACAAAATCTAAAAGATAATGGATAGGTACATAGGTTTAAAGGTTTAGAGAGATATCAGCCAAATGTGAACAAATAGGACTAGCTTGGATAGACATCTTAGTCAGTTTCCATTCTATAACTGAAAAACACTGTAGTACTTTCTCAGTGTTAGACAACATGATGCATCCTGGAGTTTTTCTTCAGACATGTTAAAGTAGTTGGCAGTCCAACTTAAAAGTTTATTGAGTTCGGTTCACTTTAAGAAGCTGGTCTATGTGATTACGTGAAGTACAGTTACATTCTTTGTGTTCAGTATTTGGATTACAATAAATGAGTTGTTACAGTTTTTCTTAAAATTAGAACACCTCATACTGTTTTATTTGCGAAAAGCTACACCACCACCAACTGGACAAGGCTGGTGTAGAGCTGGAGGAAAAAATCTTTACTACTTCTTTCAAATGAAAGCTAAATTACCCCAAAACCTCCTATATGTATTGAAAGAAGATACTGTGAATTAAATAAGTCACTCCCATAATTTAAAAGTTTTAAATGAAAATTATCAACCACCAAAGATTGTAATGAAGTCGACGTTACCTGCACATCATCTCCCTCTGGTGCTCCTCCTTCCCTTTCTCTCAGTCTTCTACTCTCTCCTATCAGATTTCCCCTCCTCCAGCCCTTGATCTCTTTCACCGATCAACTTCCCAACTCTTTAGTTCACCCCTCCTGTGGTTTTGCCCATCATCCACTACCTTCCACTTCTTCCTCCCATCCCCCACCTTCTTGCTCTGATACCTCATCCCTTTTTCCAATCCAGACGAAGTGTCTCGACCCGAAACGTCGACTGTTTATTCATTTCCATTCATGCTGCCTGACCTGTTGCGTTCCTCCAGCATTTTGTGTATTTTGCCTTGGACTTCCAGCATCTGCAGATTTTCTCGTGTTTTTGATGTAATTGAACCTTGTATGCTTCACACTGTAATCATTGTTCCATAAAAACCCTGAAAGATGTTTTACAACTGGACATAAGAAACAGTATGCCCAATTCTAAGTCGCATCCTGGAGTTGAACACCATTGAAAGTAATAGGACAGCCCGCACTCAGATCACTTGACACCCCCCCCCAACTTCCGGGGCAAATGACTTGCCTTTACATCATCATCATCATCAGGTGCCTTGCCCAGTTTGAGCTTTGACTGCCATGGCCCACACACACATGTTTCGGGTCAAGTGGATCAATTCATTGGTATTCATTTCCAGTTCTCTGGCTGCTGTCTCCATCATCATTTGTCTTTGCCTTCCTCTTGCTTTCTTCCCTTCAATCTTTCCCATAATTACCGTATTTTCTAACTCCTCTTTCCTAATCACATGTCCAATGAAGTCACGTTGCCTTTTCATGACCTCATACATTATTTCTCTGTTTGTGCTTGCTCTGTTTATGATATCATTAGATATTTGTTTTGTCCTTGATATTCTTTGCATCCTCCACAAAAACCACATTTCTGCTGCTTCAATTCGTTTCCTCACGTTACTAGATATTGTCCAACGTTCTGAGCCATATAACATAACTGGAGAAACATAACATTTCAGTGCTCTGAGGCGGGTTGTCATGCCTAGTTTAGTATTGGTCAGTATACTCTTCATTCTCGTAAAGGTGTCTTTTGCAATCCCTATTCTGCTTTTGATGTCCATGTCACACCTGCCATCTGATGTCACCCAGCTTCCGAAGTGGCAAAAGTTCTGTACTTGTTTTATGTCTTCCCCGTTTATTCTCAGCCTGCAGCTAGGATTCTCCTTCTTTTTGGATATCACCATACATTCTGTCTTTCTGCAATTGATAGATCTTTGCACTTACTACTGTATATCAAGTTTTGTAGTTCTTCCTCCGTACTTGCAATTAACAGCGTCATACCGCAAATCTGAAATTATTGATGAGTTAGTTCACCGCCAACTTTGATACCCAAGATGTCTCTTTTTTGTGTAATATTGTTTCACTGTGCACATTAAACAAATCAGGGGAGATTGTCTAACGCCTCTCCTGATTTTCCTGAACTGACTCACTCGCCCATTTATTCTCACGGCGGCAGATTTCTGATCAGGCGGAGGCCTTTACGTCACTTCCACGAATGGCTGACGTCCAGCGCGATGGCGTCACGGCCTTCCGTCGGGCGGCGCTTATACGCAAGTCGCTGGCATAAAAAGTTAATTGGGGACAGTAGCCGTGAGAGTAACGCAGTGGGTTTCCCCCCCCAAATATGGTGACTTTGCCTCGCCCTTTCGTGGCCGCGTTGGGATGGATTTGAATGCGGACGCTGAGCGCCGAGTTGATGCTGTTTTCCGACCTGAGGTACTTCACTCCCATCCCTTGTTGTTTCGGGGCCGAAGTGGAAAGCGGACGAATTGCGGCTCCAACAGGTAGGCGGAGTCGAGGCCAACCTAACCCGGTCAGCGCCGTGACGTCGGGCGATTGACCACCCTGGGCAGTCAATCCGAAACCTTAGCCCATGCTAGTCTGCCAATTAGATGTGGGGAAGGCGGGGCCTAGTGGTGCGTTCAGCAAGTTAGGTTGCGTCCACTGGCTGGGGTTGGTGCATAGTTTTGAGTCGAAGAGGCAGCTTTGGGTTGTGCGAAAGGTTCTGTTTAGTTTCAAAGGGCACCTATGTTAAAAATTCACCCAGTCAACACAAGAAATCCTGCTACCCTGCCGTTACAGAAAATGTTTAATTTCCATGCTTTTGAAGTATTGAGAACTATGATATTTCTCCAATTAGGGTTGTGGGGTTGTGAAGGAAATGTACTCATCTAATCAAAGAATAAAATCAATGCAGCATAGCGAGCCAGAGAAGGAAGCAAAATACTTCACCTTTATATTCTATTTTGTTTTGCATTCTGGAAGTAGGTTCAGTTTTTTTCCCCACACGTGGCATAGGTGTGTCATCTGGGATTGGTGGGGGGCAGAGTTGTTTAAGTCGCAAGCTTGTAGGTTGAAGTCCAATTTGTGTGTTTGAGGCACAAAATCTTGGCTGGCACTCCAGTTCACGAGAAGACTACACAGTCTTTATTGTGAATTAGCTCCTGTTAATAGAAAATGTGAAACTATTTTCAGGTATGCAATCTTCATGACAGGTAGTTTATTTTGTTTTGGAATTATTTTAATTATGGTGTGGTCTATCAAGCAATTTTGAATTAAGTTTTGATTTGCAATGGATTTGTTGAAACGAGTAGAACTCCAATTATGAGAACACTTGAACTTGATCAAAAGATAATTTGAAGGGTTGATTGTTTTCACCAACACGAGAGTGAATGTCAGTTATTTGGAGTCTCAGCTTGAATACATTTAGTACAGTATATCAAATAGCTTTTACTATGTGATCTATTTTTGTATCCACCCTACACCTGTATGTGAGGGATATGCATGACTGGCTGTTCTTTTGCAAATTAGCATTACGTCCTTCCTACCCTTCACCCTTGCAGCACAGATAAGCTGTGGTTGTTCTCTGTGAAACTAGAGGAGGCTGGGGGGAGGTTGACATAAGTGATTAAAATCACTGGGTTTAGTTACAGTAAAGAGAAACTCTCAAATGGCTGAAGAATAGCAATAACCTATTTAAGATGGTTGGGAAGAAGAACTAGAGGTGGTACAAGAATACTTAGGATTTAGAACATATTGCCTGAGAGTTCTTTAATAATAGCTTTATGGCTGGGGGGGGGGATACAAATTTTATGAGAAAGCTGGGGAAGAAAATAGCAGGTAGGACAGGAACTGATCAAAGAAAACCCTTAGTAAAATTTAAAGTCATTAATCGTTCTTCAGAAACAGAAATGTTAAAGTACATTTTAAACTGTAGGGGAAAAGAAATGGGAAACAAAAGAAGCCTGTGATATGATAGTAGATGCCGTTTGTGGCTGTAGGACTACTCTCTCAAATGTAGAGAGAGTAGAGCATGCATTCTTGAGGTGTGCCTGTGTTTATTGTCAGCAAGAACGAGATGTTATCATCAACCTACACTGTGGTCTCCCAAGGAGGAAGTTAAGGATCCATTTGCAGAGGGGTATACAGAAGCACATGTTTGAAGCTTATTGATTAGTACTCAGGGCATGATGGTATTAAATGCTAAAATGTAATCAATATACAGCAACCTTCTGTATGTATTGCTGTTGTCCGGGTGCATTAAAGCCTAGAGGCGAGCCAGTGAGATTGTGTCTGCTGTAGACTTATAGTTGTTGGTGGTAAGCAAATTGCAGTTGTTTCAGGCTCTTCCTCAGGCAGAGTTAATTCTAACCATAACCAATTTCTAAAAGCACTTCATCGCAGGAGATGTGAACACGACCAGAAGATGCTCATCTGTTGGGCACTAGTATGGTTGTGTGTATTGCTTTAATTTGCAGCATCTGCAGGTTTCCTCTTGTTTGTGATTGATGTTCATTTGAAGCAGGTGGAAACCTCCAATTGCATCGGTGAGAGTTGAAGATGTCCTTGAACACTCCAGCCAGTTGGTCAGAATTGGTTTTCAGTATCTTGCCAGGTACACCATTGGGCTATTTGGTGGTGTTCTGACAATGGCCTCCTAGATAGAGATCACAGGGTTGCCAGATGATGTGGACATTCACGCAGATGTAGTGTTATTCTCCCTTTCGAAGTGTGCATAATAGGTGCTGAGCTCATTGGTGAGTGAAGCATCACTGCCAATAATGCTGTTAAGCTTTACCTTATGCGAAGTAATAGTATGCAATCCCTGCCACTGTAATGCATAGTTACAACAGCATAGTTTACTCCCTGTACATCAACTTGCTTCAAAGTTTCCTGTGCCCATTACACATGCCATTGTGAAGATGCCATGGATGAGTAGTAGTATATAAATATGTTCACAGCATGAGCCCACTGGAGATTAGAAGAGGGAGATGAAACTTGCGAACCTGGAAGATGCTCACAGCAGATGTGGACAAGATGTTTTCTTTGCGGGAGAATCTAGAACTTGGGATCACTGTTTAAAAGTAAACTTAAGAAAGCAGACGTACAGTTTTTCTTTGGGTTGTAAGTCTTTGGAAATTTCTCCCATAAATAATGGTGGAAGCAATATGATTATGTATTTTAAAGATAGATACTTAAAAATCTTTGAATGTATGAAAAATGTATGATTGTTCTGTAGGAGGGAAGGGTTACATTGATTGGGGAGTAGGTTTATATAGGCCAACACAACATTGTGGGCTGTAAGGCCTGTACTGTGCTGTATTGGTGAAAGGTCACTGCATACGAGCATAAATGTGGAGTTGAGAATGCAATCAGATTAGCCAAGCTTATGAAATAGTGCTGTATTCTTGAGATACCAAGTGACCTTTTTCTGACTCTAATTCAAATGTTTGGATGCCACTTGCTTAAAAGATATTGGAATTTCTCAGAATCGCTCAGGTTTCCTGTTGGAATGGAGATAATTGACTGATGTAATGAGTTGGTTCAGTATTCATCACCTCCACTTCAGAATCAAGATGAATCCGATTTCTTTGTGGACCATTTCCCATATCTTGGAAGCAACCTGTCAATGAAGATTAACATTGATATTGAAATTGTCTGTCATCTTTAACTTTGTCACCTGTGATTCTTGTTCTTCTTTCTGTATGCTACTGAGTCTTGGACTACTTAGAGAGTATTGAGAGGCCCCTGAGAGTATTGGAGAGGCACCACCAACATTGCTTCCACAAAATCCTTAATCCATTGCCAAATGAGCAAGTTAGACCAACATCTCTGGCATTGCACCCAGTCATTCTTTTTGCAGGTTGTGTCAGCTGCTTGCCTAGAACGCATCCTTGAGCTCTGTCAGGAGGGTAAAATACTAGGTGCATTGAGGAAAAGTTTCAAAGGTGTTTTCAACGTCTTCTATGAAAAAGTGCAGAATCCTTTTTAGCTTTTGGAAATCCCTCTTCCTCCACCATTTGAAGTGGAGGGGAAACATTGGTTGGCACAGAGAATTTCAGTTCTACTTTAAGAACAAACTAAAGCTTCATGTGAATGGCAGCAGGGGTTCACCACTTTCCAAACAACCTGCTCCATTTGCTTGGCCAAGCACTTGCCTTATCTGCAGCACATCTCACTTTGTCTTCAAGAACTTAATTCAGTTCAAAATTGTTTATTGTCATTTCCAGTACACATATAAAGGAGAACAGACTTCGTGTTACTCCGGATCTGATTTCTGCACAAAAAGAACATAAGATAAGGAACCCAATAAGATAAAGCAGCTTGTATGCTCTGACTGTAAGCCCATAAAGTGACTCTTGGTAAGGTGACTGACAGGAAATAAGAATGTGGTGGTGGATGTGGAGAGTTGGGTTAGTAGGTGGAAGTGTTGATCATCCTTACTGCTCATTAGTCATTTCAGAATCCAGAAAACTGGACTGCCAGTGCCCTGCACAATCCCAGTAAACTGTCAAAGACTAATCACAGAAGAGTAGGTTTTCATAATATGATGTTATTATAACATAAATCTTTCCCCAGAAATCCTATGGAATCAAGAAAACTAAGTGGCTAATGAGGCCGATGTGGGAAGCATACATTCTTCAATGTACAATTGTAAGAAAAAGTTTGTGAACCCTTTGCAATTATCTGTTTTTTCTGTATTAATTACTCAGAAAATGTGGTCTGATCTTCATGTAAGTCACAACAATAGACAAACACAATCTGCCTAAACTAATAACCACAAACAATTGTACTTCTCTGAGTACTCCATTTAAACAATCACAGTCTAGGTTCAAAAGAACTATGTGAATCTCTGGGGTAATGCCTTCTTAAAAACAGCAATTTGGAATCAGGTGTTCCAATCAATGAGATGAGATTGGAGATGTGGTTGTAGAGGTGCCCTGCACTGTTTATTTTAAAAGACATGCAAAGTCAGGTTATCGACAGAGCCTGATCTTCTCAAGAACAATGTTTATGTACACCATTCCTTGATCAAAGCAACTTTCAGAGGACCTTAGAAGAAGAATTGTAAGGATGTATGAAGCTGGAAAAGGCTGCAAAAGCATTTCTAAAGACTGGAGTGTTCATCGGTCCACACTAAGGGAAATTGTCTACAAATGGAGAAAATTCAGTACTGTTGTTACACTCCCAAGAGTGGGTGCCCTGCAAAGAATTGCACCAGAAGCTCAACATGCAATGCTAAAGGAAGTGAAAAAGAACCCAGTAGTAACAGCAAAAGACCTGCAGAAATCTCTAGAACTTAAAGTCTATGTTTATGTGTCCACTACAATAAAAACACTGAACAAGAATGGTGTTCATGGAAGGACACCATGGAGGAAACCACAACTCTGCAAAAAAAAAACAAAAAAATTGCTGCTCTTCTCAAGTTTGCAAAAGACCACCTGGATGTTCCACAACACTACTGTTCTGTTCTGTGGACAGATGAGACAAAAGTTGAACTTTTGGGCAGAAATGTGCACTGCTATGTTTGAAGGAAAAAGGCTCTGGACAGCAATACCATAACTTCATCCCAGCTGTGAAGCGTGGTAGAAGGAGCTTCATGGTTTGAGGCTGCTTTGCTGCCTCAGGCCTGAACCGCTTGCAATCCTTGAGGGAGCAATGAATTCAAAATTGCATCAAGACATTTTACAGGAGAATGTCAGGGTAGCGGTCTGTCACCTGAAACTTAATAGAAGTTGGATGATGCAACAAGACAATGATCCGAAACACAAGAGTAGATCAACAGAATGGTTTTAAAAAGAAGAAAGTTCATGTTTTGGAATGGCCAAATCAGAGTCCAAACCCGTAACCCAATTAAGATGCTGTGACATGACTTGGAGAGGAGAGGACTATTCATGCAAAGTATCCCAGAAATGTTGATGAACTGTAACAGTTTTGTATGGAGGAATGATCTAAAATTTCTCCTTGTCGTTGTACAAGTTTGATCAGCTTGTTCAAGAAATGTTTGGTGGAAGTTATTGTTGCTAAAGGAAGCTCTACCAGGTATTAAGTACAAGGATTCACATACTTCTTTGAATCTGGACTGTAATTGGTTAAATGGCGTACACGGTATTGACACGAAGAAGTACAATTATTTGTGTGTTACTAGTTTAGGCTAATTGTGGTTGTCTATTATTGTGACTTAGATGAAGATTGGAACATATTTTATGAGTAATTAATGCAGAAAGTCAGGTCATTGCAAAGGGTTCTCAAACTTTTTCTTTCCTCTTTGTGTGACAGGCTGTACCTAATGGAGTGGGTGAGTATTTGTGCAAGGCGCATTCCTTTACTCAATTATGCAGGGCTCTTGGAGTGTTTCCTTTAAGTGACCCGAACATTTGTGACATCCCAAATGCCCCTTATCACCTTTGAGTGGTTGTGAGTCAGGAATTTCTAGCAGTGAGTTGGTTTCTCTATTCCCTGTAAGCTGCATGTGTGTATGGCTGTACTCTAACTGAAAGGATTCTGCGCTCATAGTTCCTGCTGCCGTGCAGCTGGAATTTTCTTTTATAAGGTAATTATGATTTTGAAATCAATGTTAATATAATTGTGAAATATCCTGAAATTGTACTAATGAATATAATGCATACACTTTCTAAATAATAAATATAACACATCATTTACGTACTTTGAAGCATTTTAGAGCTTCAATGTACTCAGACTGTAGTTGTTTCAATTTACAACATGGTTACTGGTCACCTCTCTGCAGGAAGGATGTGCATACTACGGAGTGAGTGCAGAGGAGATTTACAAGGATGTTGCCTGGATTGAACGGTGTACCTTATGAAAATAGTTTGAGTGAACTTGGCCATTTCTCCTTGGACCGACGGAGGATTAGAGGTGTATAAGATGATGAGGGGCGTTGATTGTGTGGATAGCGAGAGGCTTTTTCCCAGGGCTGAAATGGCTAACAAGAGGGGGGTATAGTTTTAAGGTGCTTGGAAATAGGTACCAATGGTATATCAGGGGTAAGTTTTTAACACAGAGATTGGTGGGTGCGTGGAATGCACTGCTGTCATTGGTAATGGGAGCAGATAAAATAGGGTCTTATAACAGCCTCTTAGATAGGTACATGGAGATTAGGAAAATGGAAGGCTATGCAGTAGGGAAATTCTAGGCAGCTTCTCGAGTAGGTTACATGGTCAGTACAAAATTGTGGGCTGAAGGGCCTGTGATGTGCTGTAGATTTCTATGTACAAATTGTAATGATAAACAGACAGACAGACATACTTTATTGATCCCGAGGGAAATTGGGTTTTGTTACAGTCGCACCAACCAAGAATAGTGTAGAAATATAGCAATATTAAAAACCATAAATAATTAAATAATAATAAGTAAATTATGCCAAGTGGAAATAAGCCAGGAGGAGTTGTAAAGTTTGATGGCCACAGGCAGGAATAACTTCCTATGATGTTCGGTGTTGCATCTCAGTGGAATGAGTCTGGCTGAATGTACTCCTGTGCCTAACCAGTACATAATGGAGTGGATGGGAGACATTGTCCCCATCTGAGAAAGTTAAGCCTGGTTCAATTAAGACGTTCATAGCTATGTTGAACTACATGATTAGAAACAAAGAATTTGAAGAAATGTTCATTCTTGCCTAGATTGGAGAGCATGCCTTATGAGAATGGGTTGAGTGAACTTGGAGTGACGGAGAATGAGAGGTGACCTGATAGAGGTGTATAAGATTAGAGCCATTGATCATGTGGATAGTCAGAGGCTTTTTCCCAGGGCTGAAATGACTAACACGAGGCGGCACAGTATTAAGTTGCTTGGAAGTAAGTACCGAGGAGATGTCAGGGGTAAGTTTTTCACACTGCCAGCAACTGTGGTGGAGGTGGATACAATAGGGTCTTTTAAGAGCCTCTTAGATGGGTACATGGAGTTTACAAAAATAGAGAGTTATGTGGTAGGGCAATTCTAGGCAGTTTCTAGAGTAGGTTACATGGTCGGCACAACATTGTAATGTGCTGTAGGTTTCTATGTTCTTGTTGAAAACATTGGAACATTTCAAGCCTCTAGTCCTGACTACAAATGTGGATTCAGTGTTATGAATTCAATCAAATGTAAATACAGAAACAGATTAGAAGTGGAATATTTGGATGGTCTAATGAGGATTAAGATATCTTTCACATGGATGCAAAATCAGCCTGGATAGTGTTTGTAGACAATGGAGTTGTAATAAAGACATGAGAGGTTTATGAAATGTGAAGATCTTTTTGTACTGTATCTCATAATACTCTCTATGTAAACTTAAATATGATTTTTCAATTTTCATTTTGTATACTCATAGTTTGCATATTACAAAATAAAATGAGTGCCGTGCAGTTTTCAGGCCGTGTTTTTAAAAAACATAATTTCCTGCTCAGGACAGAATGGGAGTAGTTGATCCATGCAGCTGTTTTTTTTTTAAATAGAGGGAATGTTGGTGGATTTGTTGTTATTTTTTTTAAGGAGCCTCTGAACACATCCAAAAATCATATCCAAAGTCTTCCTGGTAGTCTTTTCAGAGTTCTTCTATTGGACGAATCTCTGGGCATGCCAGTGGTGTGGGTTGCCCAAATTGGCTGATGATAGTTTACCTGGCTTCTTAATCATAGAGATTTGCCTGGATTCTTTTGCTGATATCTTTTGAAGACAACATAAGCAAGGGGCTGTGGTCAAACAACAAAGGAGTGGAACTATTTCCTGTTGGGTTGAATGCCTTCCTATTGCTGCATCATTATATCATTCATTTATAAATGATTTCTTGTGAGCTATTGACTAAACAATTCTCCTGATTTCATGCTGGTTTTGCCATCATGATTGGGGAGAGTTTGAGTTTAGCTCAGGGGTTCCCAACCTTTTTTATGCCATGAACCCTTACCATTAACCGAGTGGTCCATGGACCTCAGGTTGGGAACCCTGGTTTAGATGGAATCCTTGCAAGACTGAATTTCTTCCAGTCTCTATTAAGTGCTTCTCCTAAGTTCATTAAAGTTCATCTCTTTTGAGTTGAACTGAATTTGCAGAGCAAAAAAGTGACATCTGTATTATGTTCTCTGAATTTTTATAGATTTCTGCAAAATTCTGTATATTCTGCACAGTTGTGTGGTATGGACAGGTATGATCTTGTTTGCAGAACTGCGAAAGCCATGTCGTTTTGAAGAACGCTGTTGCATAAGTGTAATGGACTCTAGCGGTTGAAGTATGCTGTACTTCAAGGCAGTGAGCTAAATAGAGCATAGGCTAATGGGATTAAAGCTTTTGCTTATTCAAGTTCTTTGTCCTATGCACAAAGAACAGTAAGGTGCAGGTACAGTGAAAGACTTGCAGCAGCGTCACAGGCACGTATATCCAGACAGCACGCAGAGCATAAATTACACTGAATTTGGGAGGCTTTATTATCATCCCTTGCAAGGCTCCATTTAGATTGAGAAGAATCATCTGTCTTATTGAGGAAGAGCAGGTTAATTAATGAGGTAAGTGGACCTGTGCAAATTAGGGAACTTTGGGAAGATTCTGTCCATATATAAAGGATTTTTTTTTTGAGAACTTCAGGTTTGGCATTATTTAATTTCCCAGCAGTAGCAACTCTTGTAGCACACACAAAATGCTAGATGAGCTCACAGGTCAGGCAGCATCTATGGAAATGAATACAGTTTTAGGCCGAGACTCTTGTTCAGGACTCTTACTGTGCACTCATATTCATCAGCCAGTTCCCTCAAAACAAAATGAATATATTTCCTCTGAAGTTAGCTTGAAAAAGCTGTTGATAATTAGCTTGGAAAGTTGGAATCCTGCTGAAGCATCAACTGTTTATTCTGCTCCTATTTATGCTGCCTGACCTGCTGAATTCCTTCTGTCTGTCTCTGGGTTTCCAGCATCTGCAGAATCTCTTGGGTTTTGAAACTCTTCCCCTTTTGACAGTCTGATTAAATGGTGATATTTTCTAAAATACAAAATGTGTGGACTTTACTACAAAACAAACTAAATATTTGCAGGGAGATGCACAGGCTAAGTGGTACACCAGGGATTAGCAGGTTGTTTATGGGTTGGATAAA
This sequence comes from Hypanus sabinus, assembly GCF_030144855.1. Taxonomy (NCBI): domain Eukaryota; kingdom Metazoa; phylum Chordata; class Chondrichthyes; order Myliobatiformes; family Dasyatidae; genus Hypanus; species Hypanus sabinus. The sequence continues at coordinate 20,625,467 of NC_082712.1, read as the reverse complement.
CATTACACTGCAGGTTTGACACCTTGGATTTAAAAAAACCTGTAGAACAGATGGGATGGATTACAAGGAATAATCACATTAAGTTGCTTAAGTAATGTCACTAAAATATAAATTCCTTGCCTGTGAGCACTGGGATTTAATTATTTTCTTTTAAGTTTTGTTGCTTATTGAGGTTTTTAGCAATTGTTAGTATCAAGAGCAAATGACATTTGCAATATTCCTGGAATGCAGTAAAACCTCTCAAGGCAGTTCACAGAAACTGCATCAGAAAAAAAATGCTTGGTTATATATGGAGAGATTGTTGGTTATTAAACTAGAGTAGATGCATAGAAATAAATACAGTCTACCAAGCTGGCTGATAGCAACAGCATATTGATCAATAATATTGCGAGACAATGGGTGGACTGTGAAGGACAAGAAACTTTTTGTTATGTGAAGGCTGTGTCGCTGTAAGACACAGGGTGTTGGTCTGGATGTAAGAACTATTTGATTTCACGACAAAAGTGAAAATAGATTTGGAGAGGGAAAAGGAGATGGGTGAAAAGGCAGTAGGCCAAGAGGGAGTGTGAGTGTGAGTGTGTGAGTAGATTTGAAGGTGAGTGAACAACAATATTTGAAGTGAAAAGCATATACTATGGTTCAGCTAAATGGGAACTGGAAGTGAAGTTCCTTGATTATCAGTCTGCTGGGTATCAGGCTAAAGGAGTAGGAAGTTGGATCCGCGAGCAAGATAATCTTGGAGAAAGCATAAAAGAAACTAAAGTTGCTTTGGTTAAAGGCTTTGGGAGCAGCCTGACTTGGTAGGCTGAGGGAAACACCAGGGACTGAGGATGGATGTGCACACTGACCTATTGTCACTGTGTTATTGCTTGACGAACATTACCTCGTCTTCCATCTGGGCACCACACAGCCTTCTGGACTCTTGAGTTCTACAACTTGGGTAACTTTCATTTTCTGTTTGTGTAAGAACTAATCGATTAATCTGTAATAAAGGCACAGTTATTCTCTACATTCGTATTTGTCTCCCATGTCCAACTGCTCTGAATTTCTCAATTTTAATTCATTCTCTGACACCCCTCATTTTATTAGGTATCTATCATTGTCCCTATTAATTCATTCACCAGGAGAAATTGTTTACAGCTTATCCCCATGGCAACTTGGCTAGTGGCAATACAAATATGATTAAGCAGATGCAAAGTTTCCCTAGGGTTTCAATAATATCAGATTTAGAGTATATATGATGATTATGGGTGTTTTGTGGATAAGTCTGGAATTAACAAAACCATAAATGAGGGATCACTGATAGAAAGATATTTCAGTGTACCAGGAAATTGAAATATTACATAGGGCAGTTTGTAATTCAATGTAGGTGATAAATATTTCACCTTTGTAATTCTCTCAATAGTATTACTGATACACTCAATTGCAGCAGTTTGGGCTGCTTCAAATATCTGCTATTTTGTATTATTTAAAATTATGTATTTTTGTATTTGCAGAATTTGTCTTTTGCATATTAGTTTGTTCATTTTCGTAGTTTTTCATTAACTATTTTTTTTGTATCTAATGTGAATGCCCACAAGAAAATGATTCTCAGGGTGGTATATGGAGACATGTGCACTTTGATAATAAATTTACTTTGAGGTAAACAAGCCAAAGAAAAGTATTGATGTTCCATTGTGATATTCTCGATATGTTTTAGGATATTGCCTTTTCAACTCTTTGATTCTGTGGTTCTTGCTTTAGAAAGTGCCATCACTTTAAATTGCCTGAAATTACCATGTTTGAATCAAAATTCCATTGCAGCTATGGCACTGAAAAAGACCTTGTGTAAATCTGACTTTCACCAGATTGACCATGGTGCATGATATTCATCCTCGCCCATGACTGTGAAGTTGATTACCCCACCCTCCTCTATCACTACTACTTCTAGCTAAGACTGCCTTATCCAGCTGTAGACACATAATCTTCTTCAATGGTTGTTTTTCTCTCCAAGTGTTTACTTACTGGAAAACTTTTACAAGCCCTTTCTTTCCCCCCCTCCCCCCATTCACACTGGACTGAATCACCATTTTTTCACTTGGAAGATGGTGAATTTTTGGTGTTTGATTTGCTGAAGGGCAGTGGATGCTCTGTCACTGTTGGCAGTCAACACCAAGATCAGCAGGTTTCTGGAAATTGGATATGGGTTTGCAAGAAAATGCTTCGCAAGAAGTAGAAGATATTTGGCAGTGATCTTGAAAGGGTAATTGATAAACACATTCATGACTGAAACCTAAGTATATACCTGTTATTTTCAGAGTAAAATATTTTGAGGTTCTTCATCATCCTAAAGCTTTCTTGGCAAGGAGCTAACAAATTATGAAAGAAGGATGTAATTTTCACTTTGGCAAGAAGTTTAGATTTAGTGCAGGGGTTCCTAACCTGGAGTTCATGGACCCGTCAGTTATTGGAAATATGCCATAGCATAAAAACAGATTGAAAACCTCCAACTTAGTGTGTTAAGGACCAAATGCAAGAAGATGGGACTAGCTTTGATGGGTATCTTAGTTGATGTGGATGAGTTGGGCCAAAGGGTCTCTTTCTATACCATATTCCTGACTGGAATTTGAAGGGCAAAATCAGGGCAATTTGCAGTGTGAATTCAAATATATTCCAACAGCTGCATGTTTGGTTTAACAACGTGCTTCCTTGGGGCATGTTTTCTGGATAGATTTAAGTAAGATTATTAGACGACAAGCAGCATCCCTGCTTGTGAAAGAGTTTGTTTGCTTCAGTATTTTGGGTCTGATTTGACAAAGTGGTGTCCCAATAGCAAAATGAGGATTAGTTTCCGGAAATAAACAGACTGGTCTTTCATCAGAGACTGACCTGGAAAAATTCCCACATCTCTAATTTGTTTCCTAGATAGGTGGAGAATTAATACCAGTTTTGTAGAGGCCCCGTCATCCATGGCATTCAAATTGCATAGTTCAGTCACATATGTTTACGATGTCCATTACGAGGCCTTGCATACTATATTATATAAATGCCTTTTTAGTGCTGTCTTTATCATTGCGTAACTGGCTGACTATATTCAATTTTGCGCAAATGGACTTATCACGTGATTATCATAAATTCTGATTATGTGCTCCTTTGTCACTAAATAAAAGGAATAGGTTTGGTTGGAAAATAACTTAAACTATTTCTGTTCATTTTGGTTGTGAATTAATTAAAATTGCTATCTGTAGATACACAATTCCAACAAAGAAATAGTGGTGGTTATCAGCCCTTAAATCTTCCTGCACTAAGTTGTGTGACTCTCTGCTTGTGTTTTGCATGCCAAGGATTTCAAAGTGACTCAACTTGAGTACATGTTGAACACCATGTCATTTTATTTTATTTCCATAAACCACCCAACACTCCAAAACAAAGGTGCAGTAGAGAATTGTTAATGAAAATTTTCATATGTCAATCACTTGGAAGGAAAACGGAATTTTAAAAATATTTTAGGTGCAGCGTCTGTCTCCATGTTCATTCTTTGCCCAAACTTCCCCTATCTGTTTAATTATTTGCTGAATTCATCTTCTCAGAAATTGTATTAATAAATCATAAGAGGTAGGAGCAGAATTAGGCCATTTGGCCCATCGAGACTCTTCCACCATTCCATCATGGCTGGTTTATTAAGCCTCTCAATTCCACTCTTCTGCCTTTTTCCTGTAACCTTTGGTGCATTTACTGATTAAGAACCTATCAACTTTTGCTTCAAATATACCCAATAATTAGGCCTCCATTGCCATAAGTGGCAATGAATTCCACAGATTCACCACCCTCTAGCTAAAGAAGTTCCTTCTCATCTCTGTTCTGAATGGATGCCCTCTATGTAGGCTGTGCCCTCTGGCCTTGGACTCCCCCCACTACAGGAAATATCCTCTCAATGTCTATTCAATTGGTTTCAATGAGATCCCCTCTCATTCTTCCAAATTCCAGTGAGTACAGGCCCAGAGCCATTAAATGTTCCTCATACAGTTAACCTTTTTATTCCCAGGATAATTCTTGTGATCCTCCTCTAGCCCCAAACCAACACCAGCACATCCTTTCTTGGATAAAGGACCCAAACCTGCTCACAATACTCTAAATGCAATCTGACCAATCCCTTATAAAGCCTCAACATTACATTCTTCCTTTTACATTCTAGTCCTCTTGAAATGAATGCTAACATTGCATTTGCTTTCCTTACTACTGACTTGATCTGCAAGTTAATCTTTAAGGAATCCTGCACTAGATTGCTCAAGTATTAGTAAATAGGGACATGTTTGTGTGATATGAAGATAAGGTTAATGTGGAAATGCAGGTCAGGCAGCATGAGAGTGAATGATTGTTCTGGTGCAAACTAGAAAGGCTAGTAATCACTGGATATTGTTAAATTAGGTGTAATGTACCTAGTCAAAGGTAAGATGCCATTCCTGGAGCTTGCTGTTTTTGCATAGGGCAGTTCACTTAAAGGTTTGGGGTCACCAGTGCAGACTGAATGGAGGTGTGTTTTCCAGAGTGGTCATGGAATCTGTGTTTATTTTCTCCAATGTTGAAGACTAAATTCTGGGCCCCAAATTCAGAGCCTTTTGTGTTGGAGGAGGTACACTAAATTGGAAGGAGTGTTTGCATCACTAGATGTTGCAGGTGTGTAGAGGCAATTTAAAATTTGCCATTAGAAGGGGAATCGGTGTTGATAGACATGGAAGAAGGCATCCTTTTGAGATGTTGAAAGAGGAGTGAAGGGGAAGATATATGAATACATTGATGTAGAAGTTCTAAAGGATAATCTGTTGAAAATAGTGTTTGATTAAACAGAAGATGAGGACGAGTATGTCGATCCTTGCTATGGATGGATAGGAGAGAATGAATGTGGGCAATGGTTTGTTTGAGGACATTTCCAAATATGGTGAAGGAAAAACCACAGTTGAGGCTTATGGAAGATGTGTTTAAAGCACTGATATGGAATTGGACAGGCAGCAGGTATGGAATGGTTCTTGAGGCAGAATGTTAGGATATGTAGCTGATATATAGTCAATATAGCTGGGGGAATGTATGGGCTTGTTTTGGAAGAGATTAGTTTAAAAAGAAAAAATGAAAGTGGAATGGAAATTAACAAGAAAATAGATGAGGCAATTTGAGGGCTGTACTAGAGTAGAAAGCAGCACCAGTACAGTGGTCTGAGTACAAGATTTGAGGGAGGGATTCACCTTAGAACTGAAATGTCAACAATTTCAATCTCTGTCAGAGATGGGTATATCAGCAACTTTTGGCTTCCCACGGCTATACCTTTTGACCTGTGAATGTTTTGTTTTTCTTTATATATTGAAATTACCAACTAATAAATCACAAGCTGTACTATCCCACATTTCCTCTCTAACCCTTCCACTCAATGGTCCAAGCGTATTGACAATTCCTGGTGTTGCCCGAATAGTCAGTCATGAAGGCAGTTCAACAGTGCAAAAAGCTCAGAGATTCTGAGCTGCGCATGAACTCCAATGGTGGCAGCAGAGGCCACAAACTGACATGTCAGAATGGGAGCGGCCACTCGAAGTGGGTGGCCACCAGCAAATCCCACCTTTTGGTGGTGGACAGAATGAAGGTGCTTGATGAAGTGGTACCCCAGTCCATGATTATTGTTACTGATGTAGAGGAGGCCATACTCGCAATTTCAGATTCAATAGATTACCCTGACACTTGCAGTCTGAAAGGACTGTTTGGGGCTCTGACTGTTGGTGAGGAGTGAAGGAAGAGTTATAGTGGCAGGTGTAGCACTTGTCCCACTTGCAGTGATGTGCCGGGGGGGGGGGGGAGAGATTTGTGGGGAGGGATGAGTAGTCAGTGGAGCTGCACAGAAAGCGGGCTGGGGGAGGGGGGTCGATGGAGAGAAAGATGTACTTGGTGGCAGAACCCCATTGGAGGTGGCTGAAGTTGTGGAGAATGATGTGGGGGTAGGTAAATGACAATGTACAACAGACTGCTTAATTTCAGATCCATACTTCCCTATTTTTAATGTATACTAAGTTCTCTTTATCCACTGCCTTAATTAACAAGGTCAGCTGCAGTAGTTTATTTTTTGTGATACAGTGCAACATCTCGTCTTTTTTTTTGCTATTTATTTATATTTCCTTTTGCGCAGTTTGTCTTCTGCACTCTAGTTGATCTTTCATTGATCCTATTAGTGTTATTATTCTATAAGTTTCCTGAGCATGCCCACAAAAAATGAATCTCAGGATTGTATATGGTGACAAATATGGACCTTGATAATAAAATTTACTTTGAACTTTAAACAGGCCCTTCTGGCCCTTCGAGCCACAGTGTCTAGCAACCTGCAACTTAATCCCCGTCTAATCACAGGAAAATTTACAATACCAAAATGAACTCATCAACCAATGCGTCTTTGGACTGTGGGAAGAAACCAGAACACCCAGAGGAAATCTATCAAGTCACAGGGAGAACATACAAATTCTTCACAGACAGCGGCAGGAATTGAACCCAGTTCGCTGGTGCTCTGAAGCATTGTGCTCACCATTACGCTACCACAATTGAGAGTGTTGGCAAATTCCAAGATCCCTTTCCAATAGTGTCAAACTAGTGAATCCAGTTTGCTGTGAGACGGATTGCATTTTCTTGCTTCTGCTGGCAAGTAGGAAAACATCATTAGTCTGTTTTGACCAGCTGAAACTTGCTGTTATATCCATGGAGGGATTGACTGCTGTATGTGATTGCGGTCTTGGTGTTATTGCTGATGGCCTAGGAGGTACCTGTGGTTTTTATCTGCAGGAAGTCTGTGCCCTTACCCCTTACAATGTACTCTCTGTATTTTCACCACTTGAGGAGCACAGTGTTGTTGAAATAATGTTAGTAGCCCTTGGTACATCATTTGAATCTGCCAAATTATTTGACTGTGAGCTCAGTTTTGTTTAAGTCTGTTGGGTGCAAAGTACTTGTTACAATAGTAATAAGAGATTTAAAAGTAAATTTATTATCAGTACATAGCACATCACATCCTTATGTGCACTGTTGTATGACGTGGACGATCATGGTCTTTGACCATGATTGTTCTTGGCTAATTTTTCTACAAAAGTGGTTTACCATTGCTGCCTTCTTGGCAGTGTCTGTACAAGATGGGTAACTCTAGTCATTATCAATTCTCCTCAGAGATTGTTTGCCTGGCATCAGTGGTCACATAACCAGGACTTGTGATATACACTAGCTGCTCAGACGACCATCCACCACCATGACTTCATGTGACCCTGATCAGGGGGCGAAGCAGGTGCTACACCTTGCCAAATGGTGACCTGCAGGCTAGCGGAGGGAATGATTTCCTTACACTCCAGTAGTAGAGACATATCTCTGCCCCACCACCCAAAAAAAAGGTGAATATAGATGTTACATGCCATTAAACTTCAAACCCACTTTATTATAAGCATGAGAAAGTCTGCAGATGCTGGAAATCCAAAGCAGTACACACAGAGTGCTGGAGGAGCTCAGCAGGTCAGGCAGCATCTATGGAAAGGAATAGATGGTCAATGTTTTGGGCAGAGAACCTTCTTTAGGAGCTGGTGAGCTCCTCCAGTAATTTGTGTGTTTCACTGTCACATTATGGTCTTCTACATGTTATGGTCTCCTTTCTTTTATGGCCTTTCATAGAAAGGAATCAGAGTCAGGTTTATTATCACCGGTATGTCGTGAAATTTGTAAACTTGGCAGTAGTAGCCACAGCAGCAGTTCAGTGCTATATAAAATATAGAAGAAAAAAAATAATAATATATCAATTGCAATATATGTATATTGAATAGATTAAAAATTGTGCAAAAACATAAATACATTTTTTTTAAAGTGAGCTCGTGTTCAATGTCCATTTAGGAATCAGATGGCAGAGGGGAAGAAGCTGTGCCTGAATCGCTGAGTGTGTGACTTCAGATACCTCTCACCTGAAGGCATTAAGGTCCTAAATAATGGACACTGCCTTCCTGAGACACTGCTCCTTGAAGATGTCCTGGGTATTTTGTAGGCTAGTACCCAAGATGGAGCTGACTATATTTACTAGCCTCTGCAGCTTCTTTCGGTCCTGTGCAATAACACCACCACCCCCATACCAGACAGTGACACAGCCTGTCAGAATGCTCTCTGTGGTACATCTAGAGAAGTTTTTGAGTGTATTTGAGGACATGCCAAATCTTTTCAAACTCCTCATTAAGTACAGTCGCTGTCTTACCTTCTTTACAATTGTATCGATATGTTGGGACCAGGTTAGATCTTCAGATCTTGAAACTGGTCACTCTCTCCACTTCTGATCCCTCTGAGGACTGGTACATGTTCCTTCATCTTGCCCTTCCTGAAGTCCACAATCAGCTCTTTTGTTTTACTGACGTTGAGTGCCAGGTTTTGCTGTGACACCACTTCACTAATTGGTATATCTCGCTCCTGTATGCCCTCTCGTCACCATCTGAGATTCTACCAACAATGATTGTATCATCAGCAAATTTATAGGTGGTATTTGGGCTATGCCTAGCCACACAGTCAAGTGTATACGGAGAGTAGAGCAGTGGGCTAAGCACGCACCCCTGAGGTGCACCAGTGTTGATCATTAGCAAGGAGGAGATGTTATCACCAACCTGCACAGACTGTGGTCTTCAGGTTAGGAAGTTGAGGATTGTGGGGGTGGGGAGAAAAGGCAGTTTAATTAGGAATCTGGCCAAGTATCTGATTCCCATTTGCAACAAAGGGGAAAAGAATGAGATTCAGCTGGTGGATGGTTTTGCACTATATCCAGTGTAGATCTTGGGTAATGCAGCTTCTGCCCCAGAGCTAAGGCAGAATAGAAGTTTACATGGAAGCTCATAGGATTTGCATAATTCTCAGGCATTTTAATGTTGTGACATTGAACAACAGCGCCCTTATTGCCAGAGTAACATTAGATTTGGTTGTCCAGGGAACTGAAGTCTATACATGTGTCTCGGAGTTTCATAATACATGTGTCTCGGAGTTGCATACTCATAAAATGATGAACATTTCGCAATACAAGTAGAAGTGGGCTATTCAGCTCCTTTTGTCTGGTGTGCTACTTAATGCTTCTTTTGTCTCACTGGGTCATTTACGTTTTGTTTCTATTTCCAGGTATTTGCTTCCACTGCATGTGCTCTCTAGATAAATTGGAGTCTAGTTTTGGTGTATGAGGCAACAGCAGTTTACAGAGTTTACTTCAGGTCAAAGATTGTAAATTTTAAGGAGATCTGGCCACAGAAAATTGGGCTGATATTTCAGTCTATCACAGATTTGTTGCTGGAGATGTTGACTTTCAGCTGATGTGTTAATCTCATGCACTAGTTTCTCATATGGATTTGAAACAAAATCTCATGCTGCTAAAGGGAAGAACGAGTAGAGGTTATCCATGTTGCTTTGGCTATTATTTATCTTGCTCAATATGTCACAGTTCAAAGTAAATTTATTATCAAAAAAGATATGTCACTATATAAAACTTTAAGATTCATCATCCTTAGGCATTCACAGTAAATACAAGAAACAGAATAGAATTTATCACTGAAACTTATCAAATGTTGAAAGGCCTTGACAGAATGGATGTGGACAGGATGTTTCCTATGGGGGAGGAGTCTAAGAACAGAGGGCACAAGCTCAGAATAGAGGGACATCCACTTAGAACAGAGATGAGGGGCAATTTCTTTAGCCAGAGAATGGCGAATCTGTGGAATTCGTTGCCACAGGTGTCTCTAGAGACCAAGTCATTCAGTATATTTAAGACAAAGGTTGATAGATTCTTGATTTGTCAGGGCATGAAGGGAGACAGCAGGTGATTGAGGCTGAGAGGGAAATGGATTAGCCATAATGAAATGGTGGAGCAGATTTGATGGGTCAAATGGCCTAATTCTGTACTTATATTGGCCTTAAAGACTGCACCCAACAGGACAGACAAACAACTAATGTGCAAAAGACAAAATGTGCAAATACAAAAAGAAAAAAAAAGCAATGAATATTGAAAACATGAGTCCTTGAAAGTGAGTCCATGGGTTCTGGGGTTAGTGAAATTAAGTGAAGTTGTCCCTTCTGGTTCAAGAGCCTGATGGTCGAGGGATAATAACTGTTCCTGAACTTGGCGTTATGGGTACCACCCTCTTGTTGGCGGCAGGAAGAAGCAAGTAGTGGAAGGTTCTTGATGACAATGCTCCATGTAGATGTGCTAAATGGTGAGCAGGCCTTGACCTTTGATGTACAGGGCCATTCTCACTACTAATTGTGGGCTTTTCCATTCAAGAGCATTGGTTGCATCGCGGGTGGTATAGAAACACCAGACAATATACAGTTTATAGATCCACTATGGATCTATAGAAGTTTGTCAAAGTTTTAGATGATGTGCTGAATCTTCACAGACTTGTAAGAAAGTGAAGGCGGTCCTGTGCTTTCTTCAAAATGGTACTTATGGCTGGACCCAGGACAGATCCTCTTAAAAGATAACACCGAGGAATTTAAAGTTGCTGACCCTCTGCATGTCTGATTTCCCTGACTAGGACCAGCTCATGATCCTCTGGTTTCCTCCTCCTGAAATCAATGATCAGTTCCTTGGTCTTGCTGACATTGAGTAAGTGGTGGTTGGTGTGGCACCACTCAGCCAGACCTTGTCATTCTCCCATATCCTATATCCATCCTGGATTCTTTGGATTTTGTGTCTTTCGCTTTTGTTTGTTGTTTGTGCAATTATTTTTGTGCATGGTGGGGGGGGGGGGAGTTGTGTGATGTGTTTATTTGAACAGGTTCCATAGTTTTCTTTGTTTCGTGGCCATCCATGGAGAAGACAACTCTCGGAGTTGTATACTGAATACATGCTTTAATAAATGTACTTTGAACCTAAATGTTGGTTCAACATTTGTTGAATTGAAGAGCTTGCTAAACGTAAATTGGCTGCCATGTCTTCTTTGTACTTGAGTGCAGGAAAATACTTACTGACTATGAAGACTAAGTTTTTCATTGTTTGCAAATGTTTTAGATATACCATTTGGGTGTACCACAGCTTACTTTGCCCAAAATGTCAAGAAGTTGCAGAGAGTTGTGGACACAGCCCATTCTCTTACAAAAAGCAACTCCCCACTATTGATTCTGCCTACACTTTCTGCTGCCTTGGGAAAGCAGCCAAAATAAGCAAAGACCCTTTGCACCCTATACATTCACTTTTCTCCATTTTTTCATGGGAGAAGGTACAAAGATTTGAAATCATGTACTACTGGGCTCAAGGACAGATTTTTGATCTGCTGTTATAAGACTCTTGGTCTCCCTTATTTTTATCATTAGTTGGTCGGATTAATGCTATTAAAATGATGATTTTACCGAAATTTTTATATTTATTCCAAGCTTTACCAATTTTTATTCCTAAATCTTTTTTTGATAATATTGATTCAAAAATTTCCTCATTTGTGTGGCAAAATAAAAATCCTAGGTTAAGCAAAAGGCAATTATAAAAGTCTAAAAAAGATGGTGGTCTAGCTTTACCTAACTTTAGATTTTATTATTGGGCGAATAATATTCGTAACCTAATGTACTGGAAACTAGATTTGGATTCACCTGTGTGCCCACAGTGGGTAAATTTGGAATGTAGTGAGGTAAAGGGATATTCTATATTTTCCGTTCTTGGTTCTTTTCTTCCTATTGATTTAGCCAAATTCAATAAACAGATATCTAACCCTGTTGTCAAACATACACTACGAATTTGGTTTCAATTTCGCAAATTCTTTAATCTGAAAAACTTTGTTCTGGACAGCCCTATTTTATGTAATTTTTTTTTCAAACCTTCACTGACAGATCAAGCTTTTAGTATATGGAAAAGGAAAGGTATAAAATGTTTTTGTGATCTTTTTTTTGAAGGTACTTTGATGTCTTTTGATCAACTTTCCAACAAATTTGAATTACCTAAATCTAATTTTTTTAGATACTTACAAATTAGAAATTTTTTACATAAAATTCTTCCATCTTTTCCTAATTCAACTCCATCGGATTTTTCAGATTTGATTTTTACTTTTAATCCTTGTCAGAAGGGATTAGTAGCTTTTATTTATAACATGATTATGAAGATACAGCCAGAAATATCGGATAGAATTAAACAAGAATGGGAAAAAGAACTTCGATGTAATATATCAACAGATAAATGGGAAAAAATTTTACAAATGGTTAATTCCTCTTCTATTTGTGCTAAACATGCTCTAATACAATTTAAAATTGTACATAGAGCTTATATGTCTAAAGATAAGCTTGCCCGATTTTACTCGCATATCAACCCTCAATGTGACAGATGTCACTTAGAAGTGGCTTCATTGACCCACATGTTTTGGACATGTCCCACTTTACATAACTATTGGAAGGACATTTTTGATGTCATTTCCTCAGTATGGAATATCGATTTACAACCCCATTTTATTACTGCAATTTTCGGTATACCAAATGAAGATGGCAATCAGCTTTCCCCTTCAATCAGACGAATGATTGCCTTTGTAACATTAATTGCCAGAAGGTCTATATTACAAAACTGGAAAGAAGTAAATCCTCCTACATTTCAGTGGTTCTCCCAAACTATTTCCTATCTGAGTTTGGAAAAAATTAGAAGCACTATCTTTGATTCTTCAATTAAATTTGAAGAAACCTAGGGACCATTTATTCGACACTTTCATATGAATTAATTTGGCCTATTTCAGATCCTTTTCTCTACTTATCCTTGTTCAGGTATGGAGTTCCGGAGTTCTTTTCGTGACACCTTCATATATTTATAAAGTGCTATTATTGCCCATGTTAGTTTAGTTTAGTATTTTTTTCAATATATATTTTCTCATATATAATTTCAAATTTTTTTTTTCTTTTTTGATGATTATTTTTGTTTTTTTTTCATATATATTTATATAGACTTGATTGATTTATGTACCTTTTGTTGATTGATGTTTAATAGGATATTATTATCCTATTACTAATGTAATTTCAAGTTTATTGAATTTGTAATCTATTCATTATCATGTGTTGTTTTTTTTTATATGAAATTTAATAAAAAGATTGAAAAAGAAAGAAGAAAGAAAGAAGACTCTTGATTGAATTTCTTGTACAATAAAGGTGAACCCTTGATCTGGTAGTCTATGTTGTGGCCCTTGCACATTCTTAACTCTGCATCTTCTCTAACTATAACTTTGTATGGGGGGGGGGGGTTACAGTAGCAGAGAGGTTAGAGCAACCACAGGAAATATGAAAATGAGTCTGAATTAAAACATTAGTGTAACCAATATCATACTGTATTTTTGGAGAGTAATAATAACTTGCAGAATATGGATTTGACTTCCCTTGTGGATTCCTGACTCTAGAATAGATGTGGACTCTTTCCCTCCCCCACTGAAGAGTGTAAATAGATCCAAGGATTGATTAGGAAGTGTTTCAGGACTATGGCCATATATTCTGTGATTTGCCATTCCTTCTCTAAATGTTTCCCCCTTGAATCGCTTTTGCCCATCTTGTTTCATATGTGCAATTCATTTTTGTTCAAAGAATGATGATAGGAGAAGTCTAAAATTTTGGCTGAAAAGATTAACAATACATAAAAATGGTGTTGACAGCCTTTAAAGTGTATTTCATGTGCGTTAATATAAACTGCTGAGAACTTGTGGGCTATTAGTCTCTGTACAGGTGGCCCTTAATATTAGATTCAGTACATAAGGCTGAATAGTGCAAAGGATATCCTTGGGTATCTTTTTATCTTTTGTAAAAGGAATACATTCAGTTGTAGGTGGGGTTTGGAGATGAAGAAACCAAATCCTACCTGCCTTCTGTAGAATTCCTCCTGCTGTGGTCTTTGCCTTGAGCAATTATTTCTTTGCAGGAATTTGAAGCCAGTGTTTCAGCTTGGATTTCATTGAAGCCTGAGGCTGAGAGACTGTTGCAGCCCTATTAGTGCTATTTGTACTTTGAACCTGGTATTCAGTAAGGCCTGACATTCTCTAATTGGCTTCCCAGGCAGGAGTGCATGATGGTGATGAAGTGCTATGTGGAAATTCTTAGCAGATGGAGCTATACCAATTTGTGAATTGTGAATGCAGATGTGTTGCTGAGCTTAAATGTGACCAGCTACCTGTATCAGAACACAATTTGCAGGTTTAAATCAATGTGTAAACTATTCCAATTTTCAAAGGCTTCAAAGCAGTTTCTCCTTTAATATTTAATTAAAGAACAAAAACCCTAGATTGAGTAAAAAATATTTACAGAAGCCTAAGGAGGGCGGCTTGGCTTTACCAAACTTAAGATTTTACTATCGGGCAGTCAATATACAGTATTTAATATTCTGGACACAAGAATGGACTATAGCTACTTGCCCACAATGGGTAAATTTGGCATGTAAATCTGTGCAAGATTTTTCATTGATTTCAATCTTAGGATCTTCACTTCCTTTTTCTTTATTCAAATTGAATAAACAGATAGATGAAGGCCGAAAAAGATAATTAGATATTATAGGACATGATAAAATAAATTTATTCAAACCAAAAAATTTACGAAACTGAAACCAAATTCGTAATGTATATCTGACTATAGGATTAGTTATAGACAATAGACAATAGGTGCAGAAGTAGACCATTCGGCCCCTCGAGTCTGCACCGCCATTCTGACTCGAGGGGCCGAATGGTCTACTTCTGCACCTATTGTCTATAACCTAATCCTATAGTCAGATATACATTATGAATTTGATTTCAATTTCGTAAATTTTTTGGTTTGAATAAATTTATTTTATCATGTCCTATAATATCTAATTTTTTTTCGGCCTTCATCTATGGATCAAGCTTTTCTTTTATGGAAAACAAAAGGTATAACATGTTTTCGTGATCTGTTTCTGGATGATAACATTATGTCCTTTGAACAGCTATCTAATAAATATAATTTACCTAAAACCCATTTTTTTAGATATTTGCAAGTTAGAAATTTTTTGTATAATGAGTTAGTCTTTTTCGAAAGAATGTTCATTGGACATTACAGATAGAATTTTAGCTCTTAATCCTTATCAAAAGGGTTTAGTAGCCATCATTTATAAGATGATCATGAATTTACAGTTAGATGTATCAGAAAAAATCAAGAAGGAATGGCAAGAAGAGTTGCATTGTCTTATATCTACTGAGCAATGGGGAAAAAAATTTATTATTGGTAAATTCGTCCTCTATCTGTGCTAAACATGCCCTAATACAATTTAAGGTTGTACATAGAGCTCATATGTCTAAGGATAAATTGGCTCGATTTTACTCTCATCTTAACTCAACCTGTGATAGATGTCATTCTCATGTTGCTTCATTGACTGATATGTTCTGGTCTTGTCCTTGTTTACAAAATTATTGGAAAGATATCTTCAGTATTATTTCAAAAGTCTTAAAAATTAATTTTCAACCACATCCTCTTACTGCAATTTTCGGTTTACCAATTACAGATAATAATCGTTTATCTGCTTCATCTCAACGAATGATTGCATTTGTTACATTAATGGCTAGAAGATCTATATTATTGAATTGGAAAGAAATTAATCCTCCAACTGTATTTCAGTGGTTTTCTCAAACTATTTCTTGTTTGAGTTTAGAAAAGATTAGAAGTGTGGTTTTTGAACCTTCAGTTAAATTTGAAGAAACTTGGAGACCTTTTATTCAACATTTTCACATGAGTTGAATTGTCCTTTCCTAAACCTTACTTATATTATCCTTAATCGATTGGATGGTTCGGAGTTATTGGCACTACTGTATATGTACTTAATATTATTCAATGGCCCATGTTGGTTAGTGGTTTTTTTCTCTCTTTTTTGGGTTTTTTTTCCTTTTTTTTCTTTTTACTTTGTTCATTATTGTTCTGGGTTTCAGAGGTTATATATTTTTATTATTACATATCTGAATGTCTATTTAAACTATTACGTACTCAAACATTTTGTATTCATGTTTCATTTATGTTTGTTTAAAACTAATAAAAAGATTTAAAAAGAAAGAAAGAATATTTAATTGTACCATGCGTTGTTGTGTAATCTTGTATATAGGAAAAATACACTGCTGAGTTTACCTGGTTCTCTGAGACTTTACCTGGTTCATCATTAATATTGCCCCCCCCCCTCACTTTTCATTACTGTGTCATTCTAATTTCTACCACTGAACATATCTCCCACAGTCTTTGATAAAAATGAAGATGTTAAGATAGAACTTTTTTGATGAATTATATTTTTTGAAAGGAATGCTAAAGGGCCTTGGCCCAAAAAGTCATCTGTACTCTTCCATAGATGCTGCCTGGCCTGCTCAGTTCCCCCAGCATTTTGTGTGTGTTGCAGAGACTTTTCCCCCACCACCTGAAAACATTATGCTGCTGCACTCTTGTGGTAAGTGAAGAGCAAACCTGAACTTGTGAATAGGGTGCAGAGCAAGTTCCCGACTGCCCTCTTGTCCTAAGGAAAGACCCAGTTGTGGTTGGACAAACCTACAGTAATTGTCTTGTAAAGTTTTTAACTAAATAATCCTGATAAATGACTCAGAAACTTTGAGGGTGGTTCAATTCTCACTCCAGAGACAGGTTCACACAGTCTAAGTCAGGGGTCGGCAACGTTTACCACTGAAAGAGCCAATATGGACCCATTTCCCACAGAAAAGAAAACACTGGGAGCCACAAAACCCGTTTGACATTTAAAATGAAATAACACTGCATACAATGGGTTTTTTTTGCCTTTATGCTATGTATAAACAAACTATAATGTGTTGCATTTATGAAATTGATGAACTCCTGCAGAGAAAACGAAATTACATTTCTGTATGCAACAAAAACATTTTGAACTCCGAAAAAAAGACGTTGGGTTGAAGGTTACTCCATAGTTAGCCTACCTTGGATCGAAGAATTAAAAGAAAGCGCGCACTGGCGGGTGTCAGGCATTGGCAGTGGTGATGTATATTAATAGCAATTTTAAAAAAACGTAGCGGTGCGCTACACGCAGCGCTAAAATAACGACACTGCAGTCAAAGATAACTTTATTCGAACGAAACAGCCTTGCTTTAAAGCCTCCCTCAACCCGTCCCCCTGGGCGCAGATGCTCCAAAAAACACGTACTCTCACAAACCCCCGTAGGCTATCTCCCTTAGCCAGAACGGTGGCTAATTGTGAGCCGGTTCGGATGTGCTAGGAAATGGGGTCTCCACAATGTTTTATTTAGATTGTACAAGATCACCATAATCTTCAAATTTCGAATTACATTTCAAAAACTAACAAAGCACGGGGAGCCGCAGCACAGAGATGAAAGAGGCGCATGCGGCTCCGGAGCCGCGGGTTGCCGACCCCTGGTCTAAGCTAATAGTTCACTGTAGTAACAAAGATTTTTTTTTGTCAGACTTTGCAGCTTTTAATTCTCGGTATTAAGCAAGAATATGCTCTGTCGGGTGCACATGAAAGATCCTAATGTGACATCAATATTTGTGTGTCAGCCAGTAATTATTGATTGAGGTACAGCATGGAATAGACCCTTCTAGTCTTTCGAGAAATCCCCTGTTTTTAATCTTGGCCTAATCATGGGACAACTCACAATGATCAATTAACCTAAAACCAGTATGTCTTTGGACTGTGGGATGATACCGGAGCACCCAGAGGAAACCCGCGTGGTCACGGGGAGAAAGTACAAACTCCTTACTCTGGTTGTTGGTACCGTAGAGCACTGTATTAGCCACTGTTACTGTACCACCCTATCTGGTTGCTCAAAGCCATTAAAGTAGGGAAGTAACTGATGGAGCCTGCTCCTCCATTTGGTTAACATCATTGTTGATTGTTAACGCTCTTGCCCAATTATCATATCTCTAGGTTACTGAAATGACTCAAAATCAGTATATTTTCCTGCATTGCTGCTGCTTGCTTTCTTTTGGCCTGCACAGCAGTTCATGTTGCCCTTCCACAGCTTTCTGAATTCTAATATTCTAACTCATGAATGGGCTGGCAGGTGGTGTAGTGGCATCAGCACTGGACTTCGAGGCAGATGGCCCTGAATTTGAATCTGGGCAGGTCCCAACATAGGCAGCAGCAGTATCTGTGCGGAAGAAAAGCCTGGCAATCTTCTTCCGTATCCTGCCATGAAAACCCTCTGGACAACTACACTGTCGATAGGATCGCCAGGAGTCAACAATGACTTGATGGCACACAACAACAACAACTTAATAACCATAGTTTTTCTGGCCTTTTATTGAAGGATTGAAAATGAATGTCAGAGTAGCAATCAGTGAGACAATTTGTTAGTGAGTGAGCAGCAAAAAGCTTGCACAGCCTAAAGCAGGAAGGCAAAACCAGCATTTATGAATTTTGCTACTCAAGCCTTGTTCTTTAGCTGTCATAAGGTAACTGAGATGGCAACTGAGTGGCTGATTTCAGTGAAGTGCAAGGTGACCTACCTTAACAGAAAATCTGGTTTGAGACTGGATTGTATTTTCCCCTCTGAAGTGGCATGGATTAGTATTGCAAAAATAAAACCTGTAAGCTGCCCCAGATCTTTTGTATCATACTTAAAGTGGTATATTATACCTGTCATGCAGACCAGAAAGCGTGAAGTTGTATTTATTACATTTAATTACACTACAAACTTTAACCAAATTATTACAGTTTAGCACTAACATGCATAAATTAATTCTCTTGAGGAAGGAGCATGAAAAAGCGCAAATTTCAGTGTGTGCGTTTGAACACTTAAACCTTGACTGCATTGTTCAGGCGACAAGATTTATTTCCCTGTGTGGCTACAACAAAATACAGTGTTCAAATGGCACCAGCTGAGTTAGAACAATGATTCCACAGAGGAATAGCAAAACAATCAACAACAACTTTAATTAATCTGTGAGTTTAAAATCAACATAAGGTCATAACATTTGGAAAGAATGAGGCACAGGAGCTTTCTATTGTTGGCGAACTTGTGCCCTTTCCAGATGTGTCATATGATTATAATTTTGTTCCCTCATGGGACAGAAGTAGCCTATAAATAACTGCAGTGGGTTACATTTTTTGATTCATGGAGTAGTAATAATGAAATGACCAACTTGCCTAGTGTTGTTATTGTATGACGCAGGCCACTTTTCCTTGTATTGCTGCTCACTGTGGTATCATTATCACATTAGACAAAAGCTGCTGGAAAGACTGCAAAGGAAGTTATAAAGCCCTGATTTTTCTCGGCATCATTTTGGGTATTGTTTCAATTCCCATTCCAAAATTGGAGATGCAGTATATTTTAATTCCTCAACCTTGTTTGAGTAGCAGTGTCTCATTTTAAATTGGGACAAGCAGGAAGGAGCATGAACAGTATACTTAGGTAGCTGCTTCTGCCATTTTTTTTATGATGTTTGAAGTAAATATTATTGTCAAAGTATATGTATGCCACCATATTACAACCCTGAGGTTAATTTTCTTATGGGCATACTCAATAAATCTATAGGATAATACCACAACAGGATCAGTGAAAGACTAGGGTGTTCAACCAGAGTGCAGAAGACAACAAACTGTGAAAGTACAAAAAAGTAGTAACAATAATAAATAAACAATAAATGTGTCGACCGTGAGATGAAGAGTCTTTGAAAGTGAGTTCATAGATTATGGGAACATTTCAATGATGGGGCAAGCTAGAAATGCCCAATTAGCTGGTTATGAGAGACAAGCGCTTAATATTTTGTTTTATTAAAGAAACTCCTGAGATCCAGCATGCGAAGCTATTGGGTTCTTTCCATGGACACCTCTTGGTGTTGTTAAAATTTTCTGTACTGTCTCAGATTTCTAGCATTTAATAGATTTTTATATTTTACTTTTGCAGTCACCAATGTTGCTGTGGTTATTTCAATAAATAATCCTGTCATTAAGGTAGTTGCAACTCACTGTTTTGTTTCTTACTTTTCTATAAACTGTCATTAGGTAAAATTTAATTCATTCACAGTGGTTAACTCCAGAAATAAAACTCATGGAAAATGTTCCCATGTTACATAAAGCAACAGCTTTCATGAAAATTAGTCATCACCATCTTAACGCGTGCACACAAGATTTTGCATCCAAACTTTTTGAATGCATTGACAAATTTTTTAAAGATGTGCTCAAGCTTCTGTCCTGGTCAGTTCCACTGGAAGCTTTGGGAATTCCCTTGGAATATCTGGAGCATTCTAGATCAGCCTTGTTCTGTTATTTTGATATAATACTTGCCTTGTGAACCAGATTTTACATTGAATATATCCAGTCTTTTGAATTTGTAGTAGTTTTCTCACATGCAGTCTTGATCAACCTCTAATCCTGCTCGAAGACTGCCTTCCATGTTACGTTCTCCATTGCATTTTATTTGGAATTGTTCTCAGCCTTCTGTTTAATATGCTATTTCTGGACTTTTTTAATACAATATTCAAAAAATAAGAATGACAGAACATAATAAAAAGCTGAATATGGGCAGCTCTTTGATAATGTGACAGTTGTGTTCCAAATAAACCTTGTGTTACAGAAAATCACATTATAAAAGCAATTGTCTCAATAATGGAAAAGGTAGAATTTCAGGCTTGCAATAGCATTATAGAGTAAACTCAAAATATCCAGGCAGTTGGATCTTTTGTTGACTTTAATTTTGCTTAGTCAACAAAGGTCCAACCAGTCCCCCTGCACCACCCACTTGGTCATTTGGCAGGACTGGTCCTTGTCCTCAATAATCTTTCCTTCAGCTCCTCTTCCTTTCTCCAAACTCACAGTAGCCATAGACACCCCCATGGGCCACAGCTGTGCTTGTCTTTTCGTTGGCTACGTAGAACAGTCCATGTTCCATGCTCCCCAATTCTTCCTGTGCTACATTGACAACTGCATTGGCGCTGCTTCATGCATCCATGCTGATCTTGTCAAATTCATCAACTTCGCTTCCAACTACAACTCTGCCCTTAAATTTACTTGGTCCATTCCTGACACCTCCCTCCCCTGTCTCAATCTCCCTCTGACTCCATCTCTGAAGACGAATTGTCTACTGACCTCATTTATAAACCTACCAATTTCTGCAGCTATCTTGACTGTACCTCTTCCCACCCTGTCCCAAGTAAAAATGCTATTCCCTTTTCTCAGTTCTTTTGTCTCCTTCACATCTGTTCCCAGGACGTGGCTTTCAGTTCCAGAACATCGGAGATATCACCATCTTCCATCAAGAAAGGTGTTTCCCTTCTTCTGCCATTGCTGCCCTCATCCCTGTATCTCCTCCATTTCTCAGATATCTACACTCGCCCGTTTCCCCCGCCCCCACTGCCTTAACAGTGATTGTTACTCTTGTCGTCACCTATGACCCCAGGAGCCTCCACATCCAACACATTATTCTCTACATCTTCTGCACTCTTCGGTGGAATCCTACCTCCAAACACATCTTTACCTCTTTCCCCACCCACTCTCCACTTTCCGCAGGGATTGCTCCCTTTGTGATTCCTATTTGTCCTTCCCTGGTAATCTCCCTCCTGGCAAGTGACAAGATATAGAACACCTGCCCATTCATCTCCTTCTTTGCCTCCATTAAAGGCCCTAAACAGTCCTTCTAGGTGAGGCAACACTTCACCTGCAAATCTGCTGGGGTAATCTATTGTATCCAGTGCTCCCTTTTATGCATTGGTGAGACCCATTGTAAATTGGGGGACCACTTCATCAAGCACCTCTGCTCCATTTGCCAAAAGCAGAATTTCCAGTGACCAACCATTTTAAGTCCTATACCCATTTCTGTCCAACATGTCAGTCCATGGCCTCCTCTTTTGCCACAATGAGTCACTTCTCAGGATGGAGGAGCAACACTCCTATTCCATCTTGGTAGCCTCCAACCTGATGGCATGAACATTAATTTCTGCTTCTGGTAATTTTTTCCCTCTTCCTTTTCTATTCCCCACTCTTGCCTCTTTCTTCTCACCTGCTTATGACTTCTCCCTGGTGCCTTCCTTCTCATTCTCCCATGGTCCACTCTCGTCTATTAGATTCTTTCTTCTCCAGCCCTTTACCTGACCCGCCCCCATCTTTTCATTCTGGCATACTCCTTTCTTTCCGATCCTGATGAAGAGTTTTGGCTTGAAATGTCAACTATTTATTCATTTCCATAGATGCTGCCTGACCTGCTGAGTTCCTCCAGTGTTTTGTGTGTGTTACTCAGCGTTATAGTTATTTTTCTCAAAGGATTATAGAAAATGTTTTTGCAGCCACTTATATTTATATCTTAAAATAATAACAAATTAAATGCTATATATTAATGATAAAGTATCATTGCATACGTGTGAATAGATCCTATTGCTTGTTAACTTCCAACTTTCCACCTCCCACAGGGAAATTAGCAGTCTGTAATAACAGACAGTGGTATCTGATTACCACAGGGAGGAAGCGTGCAATTTTCCCCTCAAAACAGCTTGCTGTTCTGCTTGTCAACTTCCAAAGTGACTCTTGAGAGGTTCTCTAGTTCCTAGTTAAAATTACATTATAACCATTGTGACCAATGCATTACTAATGGTATTCCTTAGTTCATCAATTGTTTTGTGGAAATATAGGAGAACGACCTTTACATGTGTTAGTGCAATGTAAATTGCAATATATTGGATCTCAGAGTGATGGTAGCAAGTCAAGGTATTGGTGCCTGCTCATGAAACATATTAGGGAAGGGAGAGGAGAGTAAAATTGTCGTAGCTATATTTTACCATATGCACCTCTGTATTTTGACATTCTATAATCCTGTATGTGAGGAAATGGAGAGTATCAACTGTAGTCCCTGATGGGCAAACTGTGTTATGACTATTTGGGTTATGGAAATTCTCAGAATCAGGTTCAATATCATTTGCATATGTCATGAAATTGTTGTGTTGTGGCAGCAGTACATTAGAAATTTGCGAAGATCTGGCGTGACATCTAAAACTTTGGCGAATTTCTATAGAAGTGTGGTGGAGTTTACATTGACAGGCAGCTTAACAGCCTGGTATGGAAACACGAATGTCTTTGAATGGAAAATCCTACAAAAAGTAGTAAATACACCCCAGTCCATCCCAGGTAAAGCCTTCCCCACCATTTGAATACATCTACATGGAGCGTTATAGCAGGAAAACAGCATTCATCATCAGGGGCTCCACCACCCAGGTCGTGCTCTTTTACTGCTGCCATAAGGTACTAGAGCCTGTTTTCACACTACCAAGTTCAAGAGCAGTCCCTCAGCCATCAGGCTCTTGAACCAGAGGGATTTGCTATAGAACCTGACAAGTCCGTTTCTTAAGTGGCACCCCATAATGAAGCAGCAGCTGCAGTGTTTTATGAGTATAAATGTTCCATGGGGACTTATCTCTACATAATGAGTTTCAATGAGAAATAGAATTTTGTTTGTGGAAAATCATGTTATGGGTGACTTGATAGGAATGAAACCATTTAGTAACCCAGTCACCTGTGTTTACTGAGTCCTACTGGATATCCCTGCTTAAGGCAAGTGGCTCTTATCAACCTCTTTGAAGATGAATAACGAGAAAGCTTAAACAATGTTTACAATATAAAGTATGAGATACCAGAGCAAAGCTGTATGTTTCACAAGGTTTTCACTATTATGTGACTTAATTTTCAACTTCTGTGGTGTGTGAAGGTAGCCTCATTAAACTACTCTGAAGACAAATTATGTATGTCATCTTGGTAATTATCCATTGCCTTTTGGGTTCTGGCGCATAACTGCTGTAGGTTGAATGGCTTCCCATTAGTTCTGAAGACTAGTTCCATTCACAAGTAATTAGAGGATGAAAGAGATTACAGATGCTCAATGCTGGAAAAGCTCGGTGAGTCAAGCAGCCTCTGTGGAAACAAAAGCTGAGTAATGTTTCAGATTCAGACTCTGTTGGGACTTCACTGATGTGACTTGGCATTTTTTGTTTGTAAAGGGGGTTTCTTTTTTCTCTTTGTTACTGTTGGGAAAGGGTTTCCTTTTGTTAACTAGCAGGAATGCTAATTTACTGATAACTAGAATGGTATTCCTTTGTAAACCAAATGGGGATTAATGTTCTTTCTTCTGAGTCTGTAAGCTTTTGTTGACGGGCTTTTGGACAGATCGGCACGAGGGGGTAGAGAGAGAGGACGCAATGCTCTAAGCTGGGCGAGGATCGGACCCCAAAGGGGGGGTCCGAGGCCGGGAGATTCTCCGAGGAGGTGGGGGGGGGATGAAGCTAGATGTGCTTGGTTGACCACTCGGAGGGTCCTGAGCTGTTTGAAGAGTCGAGGAGTTCAGAGGGTCCTGAGCAGCGAGTCGAGGAGTTCGGAGGGGATCGAATGGTGGCCAGAAGACTTCAGAAATTGAGCTGCAACAGCTGTGCACGAAGTGGTTTGAACTTTGATAAGTTTGGCGCCTTTTCTTTAATTTTCTCTTCATATATACTGTATCGTTATTAATCACTTAGTTATAGTAACCTTTATAAATTGTACTCATTTAATCGCATATGGTGTACTGTCTGGTTTTTGGGTGAGGCGGGGACATCACACAGCATCCACACCAGCTGATTACCCAGTTTGGCGGGGCTGAAGGCTGCTCCCCCTAGACGGAAACGAGCTGAGCGAGCCTGAGGCGACCCAGGGGGTTACATGTTGTTTTCCATAGGATGTTTATTGGCAGTGAGATCTAATGTGTAGCATGAAAGGTTTGACTAAAATCATAACTTGTATTGCATCATGGACTAATCACGAGATGAATTTGGGTGAGCAGATAAGTTGAGGAGAATATTCCATGGATCATCCCTATTGGATGCAATCAAACACTTAGTAAGTTTTAAAAGGTTGTATGTCATGTGGGAGCTGCTTCCTGATCTTAGGATGTTGTTGCATGGTGAAAGTCCTGTCCACTGTGCTTCTGGGTGGACAGAATCCACAACAAATTCAGTGAGCAACTCATTAGCATCTAGAGAGACCCTTGGTAATTTTTTTTTCCCCTGTTGCTGATAGCAGGAAGCCCCTTTGTAGTTACCACAATGTGAATTGTCAGCTCTCTTGAGTATTGTTGTAACTGCATTATGAGTTCCTATGAGACATCCTTCTCTTCGCAGATGTGGATGATGAGATTGTGAGTTTCTGACTGAAGGACTTTGGTTCAAGTGTGTTACTCAACCGTACATGTGTCTACAGCGAAATGAAATGAAGTTCCTCTGGACCAAGGTGCAAAACACGGTACATGCAGTGGCATGCAAAAGTTTGGGCACCTCTGGTCAAAATTTCTGTTACTGTGAAGACTTAAGTGAGTAGAAGATGAACTGATCTCCAAAAGTCAAAGTTACAGATGAAACATTCTTTTCAACATTTTAAGTAGGATTAATGTGTTATTTTTGTTTTGTACAATTTTAGAGTGAAAAAAGGAAAGGAGCACCATGTAAATGTTTGGGCACCCCAAGAGATTGGAGCTCTCAGATAACTTTTAACAAGGTCTCAGACTTTAATTAGCTTGTTAGGGCTATGGCTTTTTCACAGTCAGTGTTAGGAAAGGTCAGGAGATGCAAATTTCAAAGCTTTGTAAATACCCTGACTCCTCAAACCTTGTCCCAACAATCAGCAGCCATGGGCTCCCCTGAGCAGCTGCCTAGCGCTCTGAAAATTAAAATAAATGATGTTCACAAAGCAGGAGAAGGCTATAAGAAGATAGCAAAGTGTTTTCAGGTAGCCATTTTCTCAGTTCGTAATGTAATTAAGAAATGATAGTTAACAGGAACGGTGGAGGTCAAGTTGAGGTCTGGAAGACCAAGAAAACTTTCCGAGAGAATTGCTCATAGGATAGCTAGAAAGGAAATCAAAACCCCCGTTTGACTGCAAAAGACCTTCAGAAAGATTTAGCAGACTCTGGAGTGGTGGTGCACTGTTCTACTGTGCAGCAACACCTGCATAAATATGGAAGTGTCATAAGAAGAAAACCTTTCTTGCGTCCTCACCACAAAATTCAGCATCAGAAGTTTGCATCAAAATAAGCCTGATGCATATTGGAAACAAGTCCAAGTTAAAATAAAACTTTTTGGCCACAATGAGCAAAGGTATGTTTGGAGAAAAAAGGGTGCAGAATTTCATGAAAAGGACACCTTTCCAACTGTTAAGCATGGGGGTAGATCGATCATACTTTGGGCTTGTGTTGCAGCCAGTGGCACAGGGAACATTTCACTGGTAGAGGGAAGAATGAATTCAATTAAATATCAGCATATTCTGGAAGCAAACATCACACTGTCTGCTTTTTTAAAAAAAGGACTGAAGATGAAAAGCGGATGGCTTCCACAACAGGATAATGATCCTAAACACACCTCAAAATCTACAATGGACTACCTCAAGAGGCGCAAGCTGAAGGTTTTGCCATGGCCCCCACAGTCCCCCGACCTAAACATCATCGAAAATCTGTGGATAGACCTCAAGAGCAGTGCATACAAGACAGCCCCAGAATCTCACAGAACTAGAAGCCTTTTGCAAGGAAGAATGGGTGAAAATCCCCCAAACAAGAATTGAAAGACCCTTAGCTGGCTACAGAAAGCATTTACAAGCTGTGATACTTGCCAAAGGGGGTGTTACTAAGGGTACCCTTAGGGTACCCATGTAGGGTATGTAGGTTGCCCAAACCTTTGCTTTGGGCCCTTTTCCTTTTTTGTTACTTTGAAACTGTAAAAGATAGAATAAAAGTTTAAGCAAGATGACTTTTTTTAAAAAAGAAATATGTCATCTTTAACTTTATGCCTTTTGGAAATCGGATCCTCTTACTTGCTTAGCTATTCACAGTAACAGAAATTTTGACTGGGGTACCCAAACTTTTGCATGCCACTGTATATCACATACAGCAACATAATATTATTGTGTTAATATTATTTTAATAGATAATAAAAAAGCTATCTACTTTTGAAGCCTTGATAGACCACAAGGCATAGAAGCATAATTATGCCGTTAAGTCCATTGAGTCTTCTCTGCCATACCATCATGGCTGATTTATTATACCTCTCAATCCCATTTTCC
Source organism: Hypanus sabinus (assembly GCF_030144855.1). Classification (NCBI taxonomy): domain Eukaryota; kingdom Metazoa; phylum Chordata; class Chondrichthyes; order Myliobatiformes; family Dasyatidae; genus Hypanus; species Hypanus sabinus. The sequence continues at coordinate 20,598,485 of NC_082712.1, read as the reverse complement.
TGCCTTTCCCCAAAACCTGTTGCACATTACTAATCAAGAACCTATCAACTTCCTCTTTGGTTCTTTTGAGTTGGAGTTTGACCTTAATTTCTCTTCAGTTAAGAATTATCGAAAGACTGACACAAGTATAACACTGTGGGGTGCAGCTGAAATCATTCATGTCATGGACAATGCTATGGTTGAGGAAGTCTTCATGTTTCCACTAGTAAGCAGTACAAAAACATAAAATTACTATAAATTGCAGTACAAATAGTGTAAGAAGAAAGGATTAATGAGGTAGTTTTCATGAACCACTCAGAAATTGAGGACAGAGGGAAGAAACTGTTCCTGAGTAGTTGGAACACTTTAGGCCAGGGATTCCAGTGTGGCAGAAAGATTTACAAAACTAAAGGAAATGGGGTTTGAGATGAGCCGATTGTAGGAAATGCTGGATGTGTTGTTCTTTGTATGAAATTAGTTTTTGGGATAGATGTTTGGCCTTATTCACTTGTGCATTGTAACTTAGGAGCATTCATGCGTGGCACTTCAAAGTCTTGCTTCTGAATTCCAATGAAATTGAATTCAAAATGTATCTTTCATTATGGATCTTTACTATGAGGCCATGCTCACTTCTTGCCACTACCATTGAGCAGGAGGTATAGGAGCCTTTGGTTCCATACCAAGATACTAAGGAATTGCTATTATTGTACAAACATCAGTATGTGTAGCTTCACTCACCATGACTGAAATCCCAACATACAGACTCACTGTCAAGGACTCTACAACTTGTGTTCTAAGTATTATTTTTTATTTGCACTATTTGTCATCTTTTGCACAATCGTTGTTTGTCAGCCTTTCAGTATCACAAACAAGAGAAGATCTGCAGATGCTGGAAATCAGAGTAATATACACAAAATGCTGGAGGAACTCAGCAAGCCAGGCAGCATCTATAGAAAAGAGTAAACAGTCAACGTTTTAGGTTAAAACCCTTCATCAAGACTGGAGGGCAGCAGAGGTCACAGAGGGGTGCAGTGAGAGAAAGTTTCACCAAACTCTCTTCAAAGGGAAGATTTAACCACCTTCAGGGCAGGCATTCATAAGGCCAGAAGACATAGGAACAGAATTAGGCTATTTGACCCACCGAGTCTGCTCTGCTATTCAATCATGGCTGATCTTTTTTTTTGCCCCCTCCTCAGTCCCTCTCCCTGGCCTTCTCCCCATAACCTTTTGATGCTATGTTCAATCAAAAACCTGTCAAGCTCAACCTTTAATACACCCAATGACCTAGCCTCCATAGCTGCCTGTGGTAACAAGTTCCACAAATTCACCAACCTCTGGCTAAAGAAATTTCCCTGTATCTCTGTTTTACATAGACATCCCTCTATACTGAAGCTGTGTCCCCTTGTCCTAGACCAGGGGTCAGCAACCTTTACCACTGAAAGAGCCACTTGGACCTGTTTCCCACAGAAAAGAAAACACTGGGAGCCGCAAAACCCGTTTGACATTTACAATGAAATAACACTGCATACAATGTTTTTTTTGCCTTTATGCTATGTATAAACAAACTATAATGTGCTGCATTTATGAAATTGATGAACTCCTGCAGAGAAAACGAAATTACATTTCTGCATGCAACAAAAACATTTTGAACTCCGAAAAAAAGACGTTGGGTTGAAGGTTACTTTTAAGTAAAATACTCAATGTCTATTTGAGTTCTTGTATTTATGAAAAATGCTGAACTTAAATTTTCCGCCAGCAGCAAACCAAAAATAACGTCAGCCAGCTGTCAACCTGAAAAATAAAAGGACTATTTCACTGAACAATGAAAAAAATATGAATATTCCTAAAATAATAGGCAATTAAAATATGTATCATACTTGGTTAATGGGATTTCTGCTCCTGGACCTCAGCGCACAGCATCTGCACATCAGGGCTGTATGACGTCACCTTCATCTTTACACAGGATCGCAAGCTGTCATCTGCGAGGCGTGCATGATGTTTGTTTTTAATAAAGTTCATGTTGGAGAACACCTGCTCACATACATATGTGGATCCAAAGATCGACAGGACTCCAAGCGCATACTTTTTAATGTTTACATAAATGTCGGGGATAGCATTCCATGTTTCAAACACAAGTTTGTCCGGTTTAGGGAGATTTTCAATATCACTCCATTTGTGATTCTGAGCAAGAACGGCCTTCCGACGGGCAACATCTTCAAGGTCTGCTGTCAAGCGTCTAAACTTGGACACCCATATGTCTTTGTCGGCTATTTCGGCCAGTTCCATCTCAAGATCAGGTTTACTCACACCTGCCAATGCAGTCGTATTCAGTAGAGATGAATCGATGCTTGGGGGAGTGACCGGGAAGGATAATGTGTTTTTTTCCTCTCTGAACTTACAGAAGCGTTTCCCAAACGATGTTTGCATTGCGATGATTGCAGAATGTAAATACTCTGAACTTATCATGTCGTGACCTTGTTTGAACTCTCTCAAATTGGGGAAGTGAGACAACGTGCCTTTCTGTCAATCTCTGGCAAGCACTGTCAACTTGCGCTCGAATGCCAAAACTCCTCCAACATGTGTAGGGCTGTACGTCCTTTCCCCTGAAGAACTGTGTTCAGCGTGTTCAGGTGCGCTGTCATGTCTACCATGAAGTGTAGCTTTTACAGCCACTCTGGCTGTTCCAGCTCAGGAAAGGTGAGCCCTTTGCTGCCCAGGAAAGTTTTCACTTCCTCCAGACACGCGACAAAGCGTTTCAGCACCTCCCCTCTTGACAGCCACCGGACTTTGTTGTGCAGCAGGAGATCAGAATATGCGCTTTCCAGCTCGTCCAGTAACAAACGGAATTGACGGTGATTTAAACTTTTTGCCATTATTTTATTGGCAATCTGAATGACAACATCCATTACTTCTGTGCATTCTGGAGGAAATGTTTGAGCGCACAGTGCCTTTTGGTGCAAGATGTAGTGAAAAATCAGCAGCTTTCTGTCCAGCGACTTCCGCAGTAAAGCCACAATTCCCTTGTGCGTTCCCGTCATATTCGGTGCCCCCATCAGTAGCTACTGACACCAGGTGGGTAGTCTTTATTCCTTTGGCTCTTAAACAATTCAAGACAGCCTCACAGATGTCCTCCCCCCGTGTTTGGTCTTTTAGAGGTATCAACTCAATTAGTTCTTCCTGTGGCCCGGCAGAGTTTACATACCGGCAGAACAACGCTATTTGTTCAATATCACCTTTGTCTTTAGACTCGTCACAGGCAATTGAGTAGGCCACAGCTGAATTGATGTCTTTAATTTGCTGTCTTGTGATGTCTTCCGCCATTTTTATGGTTCTGACTTTGACAGTCTTTGCAGAGAGGGGCATATCCCTGATTTTCTGCACAATTTCACTCTTGTTTTTAAAGTCCGTGAATAGATGTTCTGAAATCTTAATGAAAGATTCTTTTATATATTCACCATCTGTAAACTGCTTCCCGTGCCTGACTATTTCCTGAGCGGCAATATAACTACAGTATGTCGTTGGTATTCCGGACTTCATCCATTGCTTGAAATGATTTTTGCTCAGATCAACCTTCCGCATCAGTTCCGAAACGGCTTTTTTCCTCTCATCTCCATCCGGATATTTTTGAGCAAAGGCTGCGTGTTTATTCTAGAAATGCTTTGCAACATTTGACTTTTTGTTGTTTGCTAGTTTCTCATTGCATATTAAGCATACCGGTAAACCAGTCTCGTCAACAGTGAAAGCAAATGAATCTGTCCACGTATCATTAAACGTTCTGTTTTCTTCAGTCACTTTTCTTTTTTTAGAATTCTCCATAGTTGGCCTACCTTGGATCGAAAAGTTAAAGAAATTGCGCACTGACGGGTGTCAGGTATTGGCAGTGGTGACGTATATTAATAGCGATAAAAACACGTAGCGGTGTGCTCACGCAGTCAGTAAACTGCAGTCGAATAACTTTATTCGAACTAAACAGCCTTGCTTTTAAGCCTCCCTCAACCTGGCCCCCATGGGCGCGGATGCTGCAAAAGATCAATTATTTCCCAAAGCAACAGGGAGCCGCAGCACAGAGGTAAAAGAGCCGCATGTGGCTGCGGAGCCGCGGGTTGCCGACCCCCGTCCTAGACTGTCCCACCATGGGAAACAGCCTTTTCAAATCCATTCTGTCTAGGCCTTTCAACATTTCAAAGGTTTCAATGAGATACCCCCCCGATCCTTCTAAACTCCAGTGAGTACAGACCCAGAACTATTAAATGTTCCTCATATAAAAACACTTTAATTCCCAGAATCATTCTTGTGAGCCTCCTCTAAACCCTCTCCATTACCAGCACATCTTAGATCAGGAACCCAAAACTGTTCACAATACTCAAGGTGAGGCCTCACCAGTGCCTTTTATAAAGCCTCAACATCCCACCCCGCTCTTATATTCTAGACCTCCTGAAATGAATGCTAAAATTACATTTGCCTTCCTCACCATCGACTTGACCTGCAAGTTAACCCTTAGGGTATTCTGCACAAGGACTCCCAAATCCTTTTGCATCTTAGATTTTTGATTTTTTTTTTCCCCCCCTATTTAGAAAATAGTGGGCACATTTATTTCTTCTACCAAAGTGCATGGCCATGGATTTTCCAACATTGTATTTCATTTGCCATTTTCTTGCCCATTCTCCTAATCTGTCTTAAGTCCTTCTGCAATCTACCTATTCCCTCACCATTCCCCATCCATTGACCAATCTTCATATCATCTACAAACTTGGCAACAAAGCCGTTTATTACATCATCTAAATCATTGATATACAGCTTAAAAAGAAGTGACCCCAACACCAGTAATCAATGACAACCAACCAGAAAAGGATCCTTTTATTCCCACTTGCTACCTCCTACCAATCAGCTAATGCTCTAACCATGCCAGTAACTTTCCTGTAATATCTTGGGCTCTTAACTTGGTAAGCAACTTCACGTGAGCACCTTGTCAAAGGTCTTCTGAAAGTAGAAATATATAACATCCACTGCATCCCCTTTATCTATCCTACTTGTAGTGTCATAGAATTCCAAAAGGTTCGTCAAGGAAGAGCTTCCTTCAGGAAACCATGCTGACTTCATATCTTGTCCTGTGCCACCAAGTACTTTATAATCTCACCCTTGACAATTGACTCCAACATCTTCCCAACTGCTGAGGTCAGGTTAACTGGTCTATAATTTCCTTTCTGCTGCCTTCCTCCTTTCTTAAAGAGTAGAGTAGCATTTGCAATTTTCCAGTCCTCTGGCACTATGCCAGAGTCCAATAACTTTTGAAAGTCATTACTAATGCTTCCAAAATCTCTACGGCTGAGAACTTTAGGGTGCTGTTCATCTGGTCCGGGTGACTTGTGTACCGTTGGGTCTTACAGCTTTTAGAGCACATTCTCTCTTGTAATAATAACTGAATTCACTTCTTTTCCCTCACACCCTTCAACACCTGGCACACTGGTGTCTTCCACATTGAAGGCTGATGCAAAATACTCATTTTGTTTATCTGCTACCTCCTTGCCCCCTTATTTCTTATCCACCTTATTTCTTATACTCTGTGCATTGAGATGAAACACTTCTGAGTTCTGTATTTGATACCTGTTTTGATTCTGTATCCCTAATGCACTGATGCTCAGTCCTATCATCTGTCTACCCTTCCTACAGTCTGACTGCATGCTATCTTTGTTTTTTTTTTAACCATCCATCCTAGCCTGAGTCCCTTCACTCGGTTCCCAACCCCCAGCCAAATTAGTTTAAACCCTCCCCAACAGCTCTAACAAACCTGCCCGTGAGAATATCTGTCCCCCTTGGGTTCGGGTGCAACCTGTCAGTTTTGTATACGTCATATGTCCTGCAGAAGAAACTTCACAATGTAGTAGTCAAATCACAAACGAGAAGATCTGCTTATGCTAAAATTCAAATACACACAAAATGCTGTAGGAACTCAGCAGGCCAGGCAGTATCTGTGGACACTCCTGATGAAGGGTCTTGGCCTGAAACGTCAACTGTTTACTCTTTTCCATACAAGCTACCTGTCCTGCTGAGATCCTCCAGCATTTTTTGTATATTTGTTTATGTATACCTATTTATAAATTGTAAATTGTAATTTATAAATTATATTGTATTAACTTGTTTATCAGTTGTACATGTAGTACTTTGTATGTGCCCAGGGACAAATTTCTACTCACTTCCAAAATATGAAAGTACATGTAGCAGAAATTTTCTATGCATTTTGGGTTTTACGCCTGCTTAAGAAGTACTTAATCTTTCTCTCAAAGAAAAATCATTTACTGCGCATTAGATAATGACCTCTTCTGCATAGTATGAATTACTATGTTGAGTGACTAGCTTTTTAAAAGATTTCACTCTGCTTAACAGTTGCTTCCCATCAACAGTGGTATCCATGCTAAATAGTGTAACATTTTCTTATCCGGATACTCAGATCAGATTGGGAATAGCCGGTTAATTGAAGAGCAAAAGTTGTGAGTTCCAACTTCAGAAAACAACCCAGACCACTGTTTCCTTTGCCAATGTTTTTGTCACTCATAGTGCAATTCATGTGTATCATGTTTTCTTTAACATTTCCCAAAGTGAGCAATAATAATGACAATTTTGGTTTGCATTTGACAATCTTGCACTGACTCCACCATGTGTACTTCAACTGATTTTCTTTTTTGTTCAGACAAATGTGACGCTTGTTTGGGATGTGACGTCATTTGTGTCCATGGCAAGGGAAGTTTGACCCATTTTACTCGTGATTGAACAAGTTAACCCATTTATTGAACACTCTCTAGGCAATCTTGACTTCTCAGGATAGCGCAGGACTGAGCTGTCTGTAAAACAGTTTACCTTCATTGTTCTGGTCCCATTATCTGTTATCCTGAAATTGCCAAGAGCTAGTCCCTTTGTTCCAGCTTTGTCATCATCACCACTAACGGAATGTGGCCTCTAGACATCGGGCTGAAATGAGTTGGCTTGTCTGGGTGTTGAGCAGAAATGAATCAACATGCCTGGACTCTGGCATTGATTAAAGGATCCTGGGTAGTCCCTTTTGAAAGATTTTGATCCAAAATAAGTGACTTCTCATTACAAAATCTTATTCTGAACGTTTTTATGTGTATTGAACCAGAAAGGAATAAATGTATACAATCGGTAACAAATTGCAAACGGAAGAAGCACTCTTGCTAGCAGAAGCCAAATCACAAATGATTGTGTTTTGTAAGTAGCAGGAATCTGTCCCAGAGCAAAGGATACAATATTAGCCAATTCTCCAGAACAGACACCAGGCTTGTAGAGGATCATCTCCTCTGGCCCCATTAGTTAAACCTTTGAAATTAGAGTTTTTAGAATTCCAGTAAATATAACTATTATGGTGGAAATCAATAAGGAATGGCTGGACTTTTATTAGACCAATTATTTGTTTTATTGTTAATTAAAAGAAAATGTTTGTATCACTTAGTCACTGTGTAGTACTTGCAAAATTGTACAATGAAATTCAGAAATGGGTCTAGACATTTATTATTGGAAAAGGCCACATACATCTGTCCGATGGAAGAGAATTAACCTTTCATCAGAAGATCTTGCTCAAAAGATCTTTGAAGATCATGCAAGCTGTCATCTTGGGAAGCTTAGAGACTGAAAACATTAACAACCAAAGATCAGACATTCTCTTTTTCAGTTTTATCCCTGCTCCAGTATTTCTCAATTCTCAACTCTACTAAGATCACTCCTTTTGAATCAGAATTGGGTTTATTATCACTGTTGTATGAGATGATTTTTGTTTCTTTGCAGCAGCACTAAAATGCAAAGGCATAACATTACTATAAATTACAAAATAAAGTTGTAATGTTCATAGTTCATGTGCCATTCAAAATCTGATGGCAGAGGAGAAGAAGCTGTCTCTAAATTGTTGAGTGTGGTTCTTCAAGCTCCTGTACTTCCTCCCTGTTGGTAGTAATGAGAAGACAGAAGACCGATGACCAAGTGGGTGAGGGTCCTTACTGATGGATGGTTCCATTTTGAGGTGTCACTTTTTGAAGGTGTCTTTTGTGGGGATGTTTATGCCTTTGGAGCCGGCTGAATCAATGACCTCTGAAGCCTCATGCAATTACATCCTGGCATGAAGACAAATTGAAGCCTGTATGCCAGGCTGTGATGCAGTCTATCAGAATGCTATCCACTGTACAGGGTCTTTGGTTTCATACCAAATCTCCTTGAATTCCTAACAAAGTAGAGTTGTTGGTGTGCTGCCTTTATGTTTGCATCAGTACATTGGGCCAGGAATAGGTCCTCCAAGGTATTGATGCCTAGAAGCTTAAAGGTTGCTCACTTTTTCCACTGTGCTGACAAAAGACCTTAGCTGGAAATGTCAACTGCTTACTGTTTTCCATAGATGCTGCCTGGCCTGCTGAATTCCTTCATCATTTTGTGTGTGTTGCTTGGATTTCCAACATCTGCAGATTTTCTTGTGTTTGTCATCCTTTCCCCTGCTTACTCCTCAAATGAGGACTGTGCGTGTTCTCCCGGCTTTCATTTGCTGATGTTGCGAGTGAGGGTATTGCTGCAACGCCATTCAACTTGCCGATCTATATCGCTCCAGTATGCTGATTTGCTGCTGGAAGTATGCTTAGCCGCATCAAGCCTGTAGAGGGGGAAGCACACATTCATGTGGTGTCCCCAGTGATTTTCAGGAAGGTTGAGGTTTTATTACTCATCTGTACTGACTAGTCTCCCAATAAGGAAGTCAAGGATCCAGTTACCAGAGAGAGGTTCAGAGGTCCAGGTTTAGAAGCTTGGTAATTAACACTGAAAGGATGATGGTGTTAAATGCTGAGCTGTAATTGGTGAATAGCAGCTTGATATATTTTGCTGTTGACTTGGTGCTCAAAAGCAGAGTGGAGAACCAGTGAGATTGCATCTTCTATTGACCCGTTCTGGAGGTAGGCAAATTGCAGCTGGTCCTGATCTTTTCTCGGGCAGGAGTTAACTCTAGCCAAAATAAAACTCTTACATGCACTTGAATTACTGGTAGTGTGAACACTACTAAACAATACTGGGGTTTGTTCAGCCATATTTGCCTAACACGGATTTCATGGTCTATATATCAACTAAGTAAAGGTGGCAATCCATAATCTGAAATGTTTATTGTGTGGATTTAATGGTGATTTTACATTGTTTTTCATTCCCTTATATTTTTATAACTTTGAACTGCTGCATGCTCTAATTTATGTTCTGCCCAAGTAGCTATTCATCGATCTCAGAGTGTTATTTTGGCTTTCAGCCTTGACACCATCACAAGCCAGTATAGTTATTTCTATAAACTTTGAACCCTCTCTTTCAGAATGCTGGGAGTCCAGAATGATGGATTAGTGTTGAGAGCTTTTCCACTGTTTAAGTGTAATACATCCCCCCTTGTGTTTATGGAACTATTAGTGGTTAGTAACAGAATGTATCTTGTTGGGAGAAAATTGCTAATTTGTAATGTTATCATTTATTAGCCGATCCTCTATGACGTATTGTGGGCCACTAAACTATAAACAGTTAGCAACAGTGCGGTAGCTGTGAGCTGCTGCCTAATAAACTTGGTGTTTCAGATCGCAAAGTAAAGCTGGAAGAAGTAATTCATTGTGACTACCCAACATTGTTATTTGTTATTATTAACATTAAGCTGCTGGAGTCCTTGGCAAAGCCCCAGCAAATTGTTCCTCGTTTAATATTTTTCATAGTTCATTAATGCTGTACTTGCATTTGCAATGGAATTAACCCTGACTTTATGGTGTTGTGCTTCCTTGCACAATTAGTTGTCATTACCAACATAAAAATCCATAATGCAAGATTTTTAATTTCTTATCAATATAAGACCATAAGACATAGGACCAGAATTGGGCCATTTGGCCCATCAAGTCTGTTCCATTATGGCTGATTTATTATTCTTCCCACCCTCACTCCATTTTCCTACCTTCACCTTGTAACATTTGACAGCCTGACTAATCAAAAACCTATCAATCTCTATTTAAAATATACCCAATGACTTGGCCTCTACTGCCACCTGTGTCAATGAATTCCACAGATTTACCATCCTCCGGCTGAAGAAATTCCTCCTTGTCTGAGGCTGTACCACTATAAGAAACATCCCCTCCACAATCACTTTCCATCTACCCCTTTCAGTATTGGATAGGTTTCTATGAGATTCTTACCCCCACACCCCCCATTCTTCTAAGCTCCAGCAAGTGCAAGCCTAAAACTTTCAAATGCTCTCCATATGTTAACCCTTTAATTCCTGTAATCAAATGCAAGGGCAGGTTTTGAAATTATTGATACCATCACAGTTCAAATTTTGAAGAGAGGTTATTCCATTAAGGATCACATTGAACCTTAGTTCAACCATTCTTTTGGTCTCCACATAACAAAAATCAAGAGTGAGGCACAGTAAGACGCTATTTACTCGCAAGAAGCTGTCTGCCAATCCTGTACAAGAGCAAGAACCATTCTTCTTGTTCCACTGCTCTGCCCTTGTAGGCCTGAAGTGTTACCTTTTTGAGTGTCAGGCACTACATTCAGTGGCCACTTTATTAGATACAGGAGTAGAACCCAGTCTGATCTTCTGCTGCTTTAGCCCATCCACTTCAAGGTTCAATGTGTTGTGTATTTTCTGCACACCACTGTTGTAAAATGTAGTTATTTGAGTTACAGTTGTCTTCCTGTTAGCTTGAACCACACTCTGGCCTCTCTCATTAACAAGGCATTTCCACCTACAGAACTGCCACTCACTGAATGTTTTTGTTTTGTTTCTCGTTTCATTTTCTGTAAAATCGAGAGACTATTGTGCATAAAAAAAAACATTGCAGGTCAGAAGTTTCTGAGATACTCAAACTATCCAGTCCAGCACCAACAATCAAAGTCACTTAGAACACATTTCTTCCCCATTCTGATGTTTGGTTTGAACAGCGACTGAACCTCTTGACCATGTCAGCATGCTTTTATACATTGAGTTCCTGACACTTGATTGGCCGATTAGATATTTGCACTAACAAGCAGATGCACAGGTGTACCTAATAAATTGGCCACTGAGTGTATCCCCCCCCCCCCCCCAATCTCCTGGCAGCACATGCTAGATGTTTGTACCAGAACTGAGTTTATAAACATCTATAAATAATTAGCAGACTTTTTTTTAACTCAGAGGCTGAGAGAAGGCTCAGAGTTGAACTGATAGTGAACCTGCAAAGTAACGACTAGGTTTAACCAGATATTTCCAGTTGTAGAGTAGTCCAAAAGTCCTGGACATACATGTACTTCCTTTACTCAAAAAAAAAAGTGATCAGCTCTATCGTGATGAAGTGAGCAGCTCAGGTGCATTTAAGATGAAACTTTAACAAATGTGATGGGGTCTTGTGTGAATTGCAAACAATGGCAAAGAAAATTTAGGCCCAGTGGCTGCCTTCTGTGCTGTAAACAATAACGATCATTTATAGAAGTTATAGAATTCAGCGTTCATGCCATCAGGTTGTAAGCTGCCCAAAATAAGGTTGATAGGTTCTTGATTAGTAAGGTTATGGGGAGAAAGCTAGAAAATGGGTTGAGAGAAAAAATAAATTCAACCGTAACATGAGTTGAGACTTGGGGGGCAAAAGTTTAAGGGTAACATGAGGGGGAATTTCTTTACTTAGAGAGTGGTAGCTGTGTGGAATGAGGTTCCAGTAGAAGTGGTAGAGGCAGGTTCGGTATTGTCATTTAAAGCAAAATTGGATAGGTATATGGACAGGAGAGGAATGGAGGGCTATGGGCTGAGTCTGGGTCAGTGGGACTAGGTGAGAGTAAGCTTTCAGCACGGACTAGAAGGGCCGAGATGGCCTGTTTCCATGCTGTAATTGATATATAGTAATTGAAAGGCAGAACAGACTAAATGGGCAAAATGGTCTAATTCTGCTGTCTTGTAGTCTTAACGATATAGAAGGTAATGAGGCTCGTTTTAAATGAGGTTATATCTTTAGTTAGAGCACAAATGTCAATGTGGGTTTGTGACTGTTAAATCACTTTTGTTGGAGATGCCATCTTGCAGTTTTCCAAAAGGCAGAGGTGATTACATGGTGGCATGGTGAATATTTTCTCTTCTACAAATATCACAAATTTTGTGGATTATCTATCACTGTCATATCGGTGTTGGTGAGAGTTTGCTCCAGCCACTTGTGTTCTGTTCGTTTCAACATGGACCATAGTTATTGCAGAGTCTGCAGGTTGACCTGAAGTCATGAATGATGTTTACAATTACAAGTCTTGGCAGATATTTATTAAACGCCCATTAGCAGTGAAGCTAATTTCTCTCCATCCCTTTCCAATGTTCACACTACTTGAAGGAGGTTGAGAATTATGTAGCTGCAATACCCCATTATGAGGTGTATTTAATTTCCAGCCTGCAAGGGGAAAATTTCATTTTTGCTTGTACTTGTACATATCCTGTTAATCTTGGTGGCTAAGGCCCTTAGTATCTGAACTATGAAATAATTCCATCATCAGGGACCCCAGCCATCCAGGTCACGCACTTGCCTTGCTGCTGACATCAAGAAGGTGGTATAGGAGCCTCAAGACTCTCACCACCAGGTTCAGGAACAGTTATTGCCCCACAACCATCAGGCTCTTGAACCAAAGGAGATAACTTCATTCAGCTTCACTTGCTCTATCTCTGAATTATGGGCTCACTTTCAAGGACTCTTCCTCTCTTGTTCTCAATATGTATTGCTTGCATATTTATTTTTATTATTTCTCTTTTTCTTTTTTGTATTCATACAATTTGTTGTATTTTACACGCTGCTTATCCACCAGGAGCTTTTCTGAATTTCTCTTAAAGATATCTGCTTGTGCCATCATCGGTGACAGTGTGTTCCACACGCATGCACCTCTATACGGGGAAAGAAGACACATACCTCTAACATTCTCCCCCTCTATACATTCCTCCAACTATTTTAAAGTTTTGCCCCCTTGTATTAGCCATTTCCATCCTGGAAAGAAATTTCTGGCTGCTCTCTTTATTAATGCTTCTTGTCTTGTACAATTCTATCAAGTTACCTCTCATCCTCCTTTACTCCAATGGGAAAAGCCCTGGCTCACCTAGCCTATCAGCATAAGACATGCTCTTTAACCCAGGCAGCATTCTGGTAAATCTTCTGTGCACCCTCTCTAAAGCTTCCACATCCTTTTCTATAATGAGGTAACCAGAGATAATCATAGTATGCCAAGGGAAAATGGTCAATATGAAACAAAGTGAAAGGAAGGAGTGAGGCGGGGGCTGGTATGCAAGTGGGTAGGTGGAGGAGGAAAGGATGGGGATGATGGTGTTCTGAGGTGTTGATTAATATCAATAGAATGTTAGAATTTGTACTGTATGTTCATGATTGCAAAATGTACAATGCCTTGAAAAAGTATTCAGCCCCCTATAACTATTTTTGCTGTTTCATTTCCCAAATTTCAAATATTGAAGTAAGATTTTTGAGCTAATGTACAAAACATTGTGCATCATGCAAAATAAAAAGGAAAAAATTTAAAAACCTTTCCTCAGTATTGCCTTACCAACTCACCCAACTTTTCGATGTAGAAAATTGGAAGATCACCTGTTTTCAAAGCATAAATAGCCCCTCTCTCTAAGGTCCAACAGTATGGTAAATTTTTAACAGACCAAACTAAAATGTAGACAGAAAATCATTCAAGTAAAGTTAGTGAAATGATGATGGAGAAGCCCAAACCTGGGGTGGGCTCCAAGACTATCTCAAATGCACTGAACATACATCAGAGCTCAGTGCAGTCCATTATGAAACCACAACCACACTGCCTAGGTCAGGCCAACACTCTAATTAATTAGTCACCATAAAGGAATGTCACTTGTAGGAGAAGCTACTGTAACATCCACAGTTACTCAGAGTGAGCTGACGGAAGTTGATGGCTGCAACTGGAGATGGAGATGAAGTTCATAGCTCCACAATCTCTAAGGCCTTGCTCAAAAAGAGTATTTATGCAAGATTGGCAAAGAAGAAGCACTGGCTTTAAAAAAAAGAGCATATCCTTACCTGTAAAAACTTTTCACAAAGTGTCACTTAGATACTGTAAAGATGTGGAAAAGATCTTGTGGTCGGAACATTTTTGCCGCAACACTAAGTGGTACGTGTGGCGTAAATAAAATACGGCGTATCAGCCAAGTGACACTGTAAAGTATGGTGATGGTAGCATCATGCTTATGGGGCTGCTTTTCAGCAGCAGGGACTAGAAATCAGGTCAGGATTGATGAGAAAATGAATACTGCTAAATACAGAGAATTGCTGGATTTGAAAACATGCTAGCCTCGACCAGAAAGCTTAAACCTGAAATGAAGTTTGTCTTTCAGTAGGATAATGACCCAAAGCACACTCCCAGAGCAACTATAGAGTGGCTTAAAATAAAGAAAATTAATGTCCTTGAGTGGCCCAGAGTCCTGACCTTCACCTGATCGATGCTTATGTGAGAATGCTGTTCTTGGACTGCAGTTCAGCATTCAACACCATAATTCTCTCCAGGTTCGACAAGAACCTCAAGAGAATTCAGCCTTCCCTGCCTTGTGTAGCTGGATCCTGCATTTACTGTCAGATTGTCGGCAGGTGATAAGAGTGGACTCCCTCACCTCTATCGCTCTGACTGTCAACACAGGTGCCTCTCAGGGCTAAGTACTAAGCCTCCTCCTTTACTCTCTGTGTCACCATCCACAGCTCCAATCTGCTAATTAAATTTGCTGAGGACACTACACTGATTGGCCTAATCCCAAATAATAATGGGGCAGGTTACAGAGAAGAAGTCATCACCCTGACACAACCTCTCAATGTCACAAAAACAAAGGAACTGGTTGTGGACTACAGGAGCGATGGAGATGGGCTAACCCCTATAGACATCAATGGGTTCAGAGGATAAACAGCTTTAAGTTTCTCTGCATAAACATCACCGAGGATCTCAAGTTTGTACATATCGTCTGTGTGGTTATAAAGGCACAACAGCACCTCTTTCACCTCAGATGGTTGAAGGATTTGGGGGCCCATACCAGTCATCTAAGAACTTTCTACAGGGGCACAACTGAGTGCATCCTGACTGGCCTTCCCTCACTCGTAGGATTCTGCAGAGAGTGGTGCAGACAGCCCAGCACATCTGTAGATGTGAACTTCCCACTATTCAGAACATTTGCAAGACAGGCCCGAAGGATCATTGGGTACCCGAGTCACCCCAACCACAAACTGTTCCAGCTGCTACCATCCAGGAAATGGTACCACAGCATAAAAGCCAGGACGAACAGGCTCCAGGACAGCTTCTTCCACCAGGCCATCTGATTGATCTTCCACCAGGCCATCAGACTGACTAATTCATGATGACACAACTGTATTTCTGTGTTATAATTCACTATTCATATTTAACCATCTTGTTACTGTCCTGCTGTACATACTATTTATTATAAATTACTATCAATTGCACATTTACATGGAGACGTAAAGATTTTTACTCCTCGTGTATTTGAAGGATGTAAGTAATAAAGTCAATTCAATTCGAACATCTCTGGCAAGACCTCAAGATTGCTGTCCACTGCCACTCCCAAACTAACCTGGCACAGCTTCAGCAATTTTGCAAGGAGAAATGAGCAAATCTTGCTCCATCATTTGTACAAACTTAATAGAGAGTTAGCCAGAAAGACTACTGAAGGTAATAGTTGCAAGGGGTGGTTCAACTATGGAGCAAAGGGAGATGAATACTCTTTGAACTGCTGACGTTTCAAATTTAGAATTTTTATATTTTTTTTCTGCTTTGCAATTTTCCTGTTTTTTTTTGGGCTCTACTGTGAAAAAAGGAGTATGTGATTCACAAGTAAAAATTCTCAGTTAAATTGTTCAGACTCCCTGGTTGTAATACCCATTTATGTGAACCAAGGGTTGGGGGCTGAATCCTTTTTACAAGGCACGGCTGATCTTTATTAAATCACTTTGATTCTTGTCCAATTGCCACTTCCTGCCATGTCCTATTACTGCTAAGACCCTTTTTGTCATTGACTGCTTTTTGCAAACATTGCTCAGTTTGTGTTTCATTTTCATAGATGGGGCAGGCGCTGTGGAGGGTTGCAAGGAACCAGCAACTGCAACACCAACGGTACACTGAGGACGGCTACTATCTCGTAGACCATGACGGGAGGCTTGCCGCAGCAAATCGCAAACATGCGCAGGTTGGGATTGACATCTACCACATGCTGAGAGTTGGCAAATCAAAGGAAGATCGCGGATTTCCAGATCTGGAACTCTTGCCCCCAGAGCTAAGCTTAACTATTCTATCATATCTGAATGCAACTGACCTCTGCCTGGCTTCGTGTGTCTGGCAGGACTTGGCCAATGATGATGTTCTCTGGCAAGGGTAAGTGCCATTCTGTGTTGTCACTCATAGCTGTGACCGAATGAAAACTGTTGCTAGAATACCGCTTGAGTTGCATTCATGTTTGCAGTCAATCCCGAATTATATATTGAGGAGGAAAATATCTTTTGTAAATTAAGATCAGAAATGATTAGAGACCAGAATGCTCTGTGTGACTACTTCATCGAGCACCGGTACTCTATCTGTTGTGGCCATCTGGATCAAGACTGTATACAGGCTAAGCGTCTACTTCATCGAACATCTGTGCATCATCCACCATGATTATCTAGGCCTCCCCATTACCAGCCATTTTAATTCATCTCCCCATTATTTCCCAGACCTGTCCATCCCCAGACACCACCATTGCCAAAGTGAGGCTAAACACAAGCTTGAAGAACAGCACCTATTCTGCGTGGGTAACTTGCAACCCGATGGCATGAATGTTGAATTCTCCAACTTCTGGCAACTCACTTTGTCCTTCTCCCTCCTCCACCTTCTTCCTCTGTCTATCAATAGACATTCCTCCCATTGTTTCCACCTCCCCCTCCATCATTTTCTCTTGCCTCCCATAACTCCATGCTCCATCTTCCTCTCATCTAATTCCATCATCTTCAGCCCTTTGTCTCTTTCCACCTATCACTTCCCACTTTCTAATACCATTGCCACTCCCCCTTCCCCTATTTGCCTATTGTCCTTCTTCATCTGGATCCATCTTTCACCTGTCAGTTCTTGTTCCTCCCCTTTCCTCTAACTTAAAACTGGCTATCTTCGCAAGTGACAGATGTGAAACAAAGGAGGGAGGCAGAAAAATTAAATTGTAGGCCACTTAGCCTAACTTCAGAGGTTGGGAAAATGTTGGAGTTCATTATTAAGGATGAGATTTCAGGGTGCTTGGAGGCAAATGGTA
Source organism: Hypanus sabinus (assembly GCF_030144855.1). Taxonomy (NCBI): domain Eukaryota; kingdom Metazoa; phylum Chordata; class Chondrichthyes; order Myliobatiformes; family Dasyatidae; genus Hypanus; species Hypanus sabinus. The sequence goes on along the minus strand of NC_082712.1, from coordinate 20,581,192 downwards.
AAATAGGCCAAAATCAGCATGGCTACCTTAAGGGAAAATCTTGCCTGACAAATCTTTTGGGATCCTTTGAGGAAATGTCAGGCAGGATTGTTAAAGGGGAGTCAGTGGGTGTTGTTTTACTTGGATTTTCTGAATGCGTTTGAGGCTGCTTAGCAAGGTAAGACTCCGTGGTCTTGCAGGAAAGATAGTTTTCCATGCAAGAAAATGGTCTTGCATGGACAGAAGTTTGGCTGACTGGCAGGAGGCGAAGAGTTGGATTAAAGCAAACCTCTTCTGGTTGGCTGACAGTGACAAGTGATGTTCTACAGGGGTTGGGACCACTTCCTCTCATTATATGTCAGTATACATCATTATACGTCATATTATTCTTCTCCAGATAGTCATGAAACCAAGAAAGAAAAGAACGGAAGTACGATCATCAACCTCCAAAACCCTCCTCCCCATGCAAAAATACAACAAGGGGGCATTAGTGGGTGAGTCTAGGACCAGAAAGCACAACCTCAAAATAGAGGAACATCCCTTCAGAAAAGGGATGAGGATCAATTTCTTCAGCCAGTGGGTGGTGAATCTGGAATTCATTGCCACAGACGACTGAAGGGGCCAAGTCATTGGGTGTATTTGAAATGTAGGTTCTTTATTAGTCAGGCCATCAGAGGTTATGGGGAGAAGGCATGCAAATGGTGTTGAGAGGGATAATAAATTAGCTATGACATAGTGGTAGAGTAGACTTAACAAGCCGAATGGCCTACTTCTGCTCCTGTGTCTAACGGTCTATCTTCCAGTCCACATGAAGAGTCTTGACCTTAAGTATTGACTGTCTCGCTCCCTGACTTGTTGAGTTCTTTCAGATTGCCTGCATCTGCAGTCTTGCAACTCCTATTTAAAAAAAAATTCTGCACTTTTGTGCCCTGTTTAATGACTAATGCTCCAATGATTATTCTGTAATCTCCAGAATTTTTATTCAATGAATTACTGATATAACAATTATAGGTTTGAAATTCCTGTAAAATAGTTAAACAATTCCAGCCATTTGAAGGAGCTACTTGAAATTAAGCATCTTTATAGGATAACTAATACTGCTTTAATCCACTGCCTTTCATATGGATTCAGATTTTTATCCATTGTAATGTTTAAATTGTTAGTATTATATCAAGTACTGTGTAAATCTCCCAGATTGCTACTGTTGCTGTAGAAATAGTTAGAAAATGGGATTTGAGGATTGTAGCCACAAGCATGACAAATGTTGTTTATCAAATCAGATTTAGGTGCAACAGATTAAACACATTTGCATCATTTCCCTTGAGGCACAATTAATGTTTGTCATGTGGAGACTGCTGATGGTAGAATCTTGAGCAAAAACAAACCGCTGTGAGATATCAGTGTCAAGTAGTGTCTCTGCAAGCAGAACATTGTCACATTTTGAGGACTAGGAGTGGAGAGTAAAGATTGCTGGTCTACAGATGTGAGAGGGAGTTCAGACAGGCTAGTAGATAATGGGAGTGGAATGATGGACAGATGCAACAGGTTGAGGAGGAAGATAGGAAAATTAACCAGAGGAGAAGAAATTTAAGTAGACATGTAGGGGGTGATGAGCTAGGTATGTCGGGCAAGGATGGGAAAGATGAGCTAAGAGGAGAGGTGGGCTGGTGGGAATAGGATAGGAACATTGTGGGGATATGGTTTACTTGACGTGAAGAATAATTTCCTGATGGGTATTAACTAAAGAGCTGATAACTTCAGGAAGGGCAGGAACATGAGCACATCTATATTGGAGGATTGGCAGTGGAACATATCTGAAAGGGATGACCTGTCCTGGGCTCAGCTCATACTGCAGATGCAATCACCAGGAAGGTGAACCAGTGCCTTCACTTTCAAGGAAGGTTAAGGAGGTTAGACATGTCACTGAACGCTCTTGTATCCTGTATAACTGGCTGCACCATGTTCTGGCACAACCATTTGAATGTATAGGAACATACGGAGCAGAAGAGAGTAATGGACTTGGCCTAATACATCATGGGCATATCCCTCCCTGTCATTGGGGTGCTGTCTCAAGAAAACAATACCTACACCAAAGACCCCCATCATGTTTCCGGGCAGATGTAGAAGCCCCAATACCTCACTACCAGGTTCAAGAATAACTTCCCTTCAAACAAGCTACATAGTCCTAATCACTACCTCAGTATGGTAACACTATGGCACTTTGACCGCGTGGCACTGAAGTTTTCTTCTTGATCTAATTGTGTTCTTTCTTATGTATACAATGCTATGAGCCTATGATACTGCTACAAATTTTTCATTACATCTGTGTGTACATGTACTTCTGTTTATAACAACAATTAATTTGACTTTGGAGGTGTATTGGGATGTGATTACTTGAAATTGGAAAATTATCATTTGTATCGTTGGCTGTCGGCTCCCCAAGTTGAATAAGAGATGCTCTTTTCTTGTTTGTGTTTGGCCTCATGGCAGCAGGAAGACCCAGGGCAAGATGGGTCAGTGAGGGAGTAGGATTGGGAGCAGAAATGGCGTGCAACTGGAAGCTTGAGATTACTGTTGCCCTCTTCAAAATAGTCAACTAGTCTACACTTAGACTCTCCTTTACACTGGAGGCCTATTCAAACAAAGAGGAATTCTTATTTTAATTGTTGACTTCTTAAAAATACTGTGAAATAATTTGCCTATTATAAAAAATGAAGAAATTTGTTTACAATATAGTAAGTTTTACACATACTTTGAAGAGCATCAGTTGTCTAAAATTTTCACTGCAGTATATAACTGGACAACAAAGAATTTGCTTCCTGAATACTTGTCTGTGTACGTTATGGAGTTTGGGCTGCTGATCATGAAACTCACCACGAAATTTCCCTATCACGCATCATTTTTCTGAAGTTGCCTCTATTTGTTATTTCAGTTCATAATTCAAGTTAATTAAAATATTGTCCACAATATAAGCTGAGAAGTTTTTTTTTAAATCTTATCCAGACATGCTTAGGCAAGTCAAGAGCTGCATGGCAGGATTAATTTTACAAAAATTGCTACTAGAAATGCAACTCAGATGCACAGAGTACTGTTGTTTCATTTGCCAATGGGACAGCATGCTAAAGAATCTCATTATGTTAAAAAAGATTGACCATTCTGCAGAAAAGTATGGTGCATGAGCCATTTGTAGACCCAACAAAGATATATTTTTGCCTCCTCTTCATTGTAAAACTGGGGCTTATGAAAGGTTTTGTGAAAGCAATGAACAAGGAAGGTGAAGGATTTCGATATCTGAGAAGGATGTGTCCCAGAATGCCTGATGCCAAGATTAAGGAAGGCATTTTTGTTGGTCCACAAATCAAACGGGTCATCAATGACAGGCAATTCAAAGAACGTATAGTGGGACCACAGAAAATCACATGGAAGGCATTTGAGGATGTTGTTGGCATCTGCAGAGCACCAATCTACATGCAGCTGGTTAACAATATGCTTCAAGCATACAAAACCAAAACCATGAAGTGCAACATGTCACCAAAGATTCTTTTTCTGCATTCCCATTTAGACTTCCCTGCAAATCTTGGCAACTGTCAAGTGACGAGCATGGTGAGAGGTTTCACTAGGACTTTGTAGTCATGGAGAAATTGTATCAAGGCAATTGGAATCCATGAATACTGGTTGGTTATTGTTGGACACTTGAGCGAGAAGCCTCAGACACTGAGTACAAATGAAGAAAATATTTTCGGCTTAGTTGAATTGTTGCAAAGCACTGATACTGTTCTTCCGTTAAACATACTTTTCCAATAAAAGTTAATTTCTTGTTTCTCCATATTCCTATGTGATACAAGTAGTCTGAAATTATATTTGTGTTCAGCTTCAAGCTGTCATAAGCTTAAAAAAATTTCTGAGGAAGCAACACTTTGCAAAAAATTTGCTGCCCGGTGATTAAAACAGTAAGAATACCCAAACATAAGGACTTTTCTTTTCATAGTCCGAGAGCATTAAGAGGAATTGATTGGTGGATGTGTCAAATATTATATGCGTCTTGTTGTAAAAATGATCAATAATAGAATAGAAGTAGGGACACAGCCCAGTTACCTGGTAATGGAAATGTTGAAAAGTTATTTTTTAAAATAAAAATCCATTAAACGATCGAATATTTTGTATTAGGATTCAGTCTGGTCAAATAGAACAAAATAAATGGTAAGTCTAAAATAAAATGAATTTTTGATAAAGTATCAACAGGTGTATAAATTTTGTTTCAGGTTATGCAAGTCCACCTGGGGTCACTGTTCCATATACTATCGAGTCTATCCAGGTTTTAACTACAGACAACTCTACATGCAGCTAGATGAAGGCAGCCTTACCTTCAATGCTAATCCTCATGAGGTAATCATGATACTAAATGCAATGTTAAATTTGCCATTCCTTATGCAAACCAGGTTTCTCACTGGAGAGGAAGTATAGTGCAATTGCTGTGAGTCATGTGCTAAATTTACAAAGACAGAAATGTTATAGATGAAAAGATGAATAACTTGACTTCCCAAGTGTAAAGTAAATACCTGTAGCCTTGTTATGTGTTGCTGACTGTCTTGGGGTGGGATGGGGCTAACAATTTGGATGATGGAAGAGATATTGGAATGATGGTTATTGATGATTTAATCCTGAATCTGGAATCACATCCATTCTTTAAAAAGGTGACCAGAACATGCCATTCCATGTGTGGTGCTAATCAGCAGCATTAAATCGTAGCTCTTGAGTTATACCATAAGTCCTCTTACCCTGTCAACTTACATAACAGCTTTAAGGGATCTATGGATGTAAAGGACAAAATTTCTCTTCCTCCACACTGCAAAGAATCTTGCCACTAACCCAGTACTCTGCCTTTTAAGTTTGACTTTCCAAAGTGTATCACTTCACACTTTTCCAGATTGAATTCCACCTGCTACTTCTCAACCTTCTACACTATCCACAACATCAACCTTCATGTCATTCTGCAAAGTTGCCAACCTACCCTTCCACTTGTTCATCCAAGTCATTTATAAAAATCTCAAAGAGTAGGGGTTGCTGATCAGATTTCTGTGGAACATTGATTTTCAGGCAGAATACACTCCATGTACTACAACACTCTGCCTTTTGTGGGTTAGCCGATTTTGAATGCACACTGTCAAGTTTCCATGGATTCCATGCCTCATAAGTTTCTAGATGAGCCTTCCATGGGGTCCTTGTCAAACACCTTACTAAAATCCATAAACACCACATCTACCATTACATCTTTATCACATTGTAATTTTTGAGGAGACAACAGTACAATCAGGCTTGTAGGCACAATCTGCCCCTCACAAAGCCTTGTTTACGATCTCTATTAAGACAATACCTCCACAAATGCTCCTAAGTCCTGTCTCTAAGAATTCTCTCCAGTAGTTTACTCACCATTGACATAAAACTCATTGGCCTTTAGTTCCCAGGATTATCCCTATTACTCTTTAACACAGTTACAACATTCACCATCCTTCAGTCATCTGCTGTGGCCAGTGAGAACAAAAGATGGTCTTCAAAACTTCGGCGATTTCCCCCCCCCCCCCCCCCCCGATTCTCATATTAAGACAATAAGATATAGGAGCAGAATTAGGCCATTTAATCCATAGTCTGCTTAGCCATTTCACCATGGTTGATCCATTTTTCCTCTCAGACCCAATCTCCTGCCTTCTCCCCATATCCCTTCATGCCTGATCAATCAAAAATCAATCAATCTCTGGCTTAAATATACATAAAGACGTGGCCTCCATAGCTGCCTGAGGCAACAAATTTACTACTCTCTGGCTAAAGAAGTTCCTCCTCATCTTTGGTCTAAAAGGACATCCCTCTATTCTGAGACTGTGGTCTCTGGTCTTAGACTCTCTCATTATAGGAAATGTTCTCTCCATATCCACTCTATCAGGTCCTTTCACCATTCAATAGGTTTCAATGAGGTAACCCCTCATTCTTCTGAATTCCAGCGAATACAGGCCCAGAGTCATCAAACGTTCTTCTTACGACAAACCGTTCAATCCTGGAATCATTTTTGTGAACCTTCTTTGAACACCTTCTTTCTAAGGGGCTCAAAACTGCTCACAATACTTACCAGAGCTTTATAAAGTCTCAACATTACATCCTTGCTTTTATATTCTAGTCCTCTTGAAATGAATGCTAACATTGCATTTGCCTTCCTCACCACAGATTCAGTCTATACTCCAGGCTCAACCTGGCATGTAACCCATCTGGCCCTGGGGATTTAACTATCCTAATGTTTTCCAAAAGCTCCAACATTATTGCTTTCTTAACTGCCACACAGCCTTTCCCCTGCAGCTCAGCATTAAAGAGAGGCAGGCAATTATGTTAATGAATTTTAAAATGCCAGCCATCTTTCTGGGACCTGTTCTTCTTTAGCATATCCCAAACCAACCTTGTCACGTCTACAAATGTAAATGAATTGAAGGGTGACATACTCGGGAGTTGTATCCCCTGATTGTCAAATTGCTTCCTGCATTCAGTTCCATGAGCTAATCATATCTCCCCTCCACTGCCTTCCCTCCCTAAATACAATATTTCAATTTTATTTGCAGTTTAATTGCTGTTTTCTATGGTATGAAAGTTTTACAACAGGAAAATGGCAGTGAGATGAATAAATGTTTAAACAGCTGTTAATGAAACATGTGGCTTGAAATAATTCAGTCACAGTAGTGCAAAATTATATTCATGAGAGATTTTAAAGTATGTTCTTACTCGGTCTGTCTTTTTTCACATTTGTATTTACTAAGTTAAATGAGTGAAATTGTGAAAGTATGTTTGCTATGGTACCATATACTGAACTGAACATTCAAAGGTCAAAGGGGATCAGTTCTTTTGTAACATTAGGTTGCTGATGTCTGACCCTTTACATGCTTCGTCATTGATCATAATATTTTACCCCGCAAGTGAAAATTTTATTTTTTTTCTATTGAATTGTGTGGTATTCCAACATAAATATATTGTTGATTTAAATTAAGACTTGTTCTATGTTTATGGATCTGTTAGTAATTAAGTCTCAACCACAGTTTATCGTTCTTTCTGTCATTTTCTAGAGATGCCAAAAAATCACCCTTTTAGGTAAGGGCTAAAGTATTCTGTTAAAGATTAATGGTACTATTACTATGGTATTAATATTAACTAAACACAAGAAGTAAATAACACGCCGTGACTTTTCTTTGCTATTGTAGTGTGCTGTCTGCTCACTAAAGCTAAAATAAATCTTTCACTTTACAGACAAAACATGAGAGACCTGAAGCAGTTAACAATACATGTGACTTGAATGACAATCCTCCTTGTGTTTTGAATTTGAAATCCACCATGATAACCACGTGGTTGTGAAAACTCCATTGAAATAGTTAATTAAATATCAAAGAGGGCTGATATTTGGGTACTGAAGGAGATTTGTTCCATGTTATGCAGGGTTACTTTGTTTTTGAATTGCAATGTTGTCTTTTTCCTTTGTCTGTCTCCCACATTGACTGAAAGCAGAGATTTCCAAGTTGCAGCATAATGCTATAACCACCTTCAGCCAGGAAGACTTTGAACTGGAGCTGCTGAATTCATAAATCATATAAATTGAAGCAAACATTTACAAAATATCATAGTTGTGCTACTAAGAGTTTGAGATCTACTGTAATGTTGTGACTAAGACTGGATAGTTAAACATTAATTTTTACTGCTTTTGTTAATGTGTGATAGGATTGGTTTGACACTTAAACTGCAACTGATCTAACAGGATATCAGCTTTCACTATCATTTTATGTATAGATAATGCTGGTTAAGAACGCTGATATAATCCAATGTATTCAGAATGCAACTGGAGTAAGCTACATAGTAGACATTGGAGTAAAAATAAGTGTAATCAAAACACTTTTGTTTTAACGTGCAAATGAATATTAGTGAGAAATTAAACTTTTAATTTCAAAATAGCTAGAATACCTTTGCTATGTGATCAGAATTTAACTATCCCTCCATTCCAGGTACCAAACAGAAAATTGCATTAGCTGCAACACCTGCTACAGGAATGCAGCAAATATAATTGTCTCAATTGGGGGTTCATTTAATTTCTTTTTTAACAACAGTTGGGTTTTGTTTAAACACTACCATTCTGATCCAGAGAACCTGAAACTTAAAATTTTGTATGGCCTTGGCCTGATTACTCAAATGTCTGTCAATGACATTTTGTAAATGTAGCCAAATGACATTAAATGAGAAGAATATACTTTTACTATTTAGCTCTATTCTTTTCAAAGGATATTTTTTGACTGCACATTAGGCTTAGGTAAAGCTTATGCCACAAGCATTCATCATCATGTATGTAACAGAAATGGCAGGCAACTTGGAAGTCTTCTGGTTTTCTCTGTAGAACCATAGAACATTACAGCACAGAAACGGGCCTTTTGGCCCTTTTTGGCTGTGCCGAACTATCTTTCTGCCTAGTCCCACTGAGCTGCACCTGGACCATATCCCTCCAAACCCTTCTCATCCATGTACTTGTCCAAGTTTTTCTTAAATGTTAAAAGTGAGCCTGTATTTACCACTTCATCTGGCAGCTCATTCCACACTTCCACCACTCTCTGTGTGAAGAAGCCCCCCCCCCCCGATGTTCCCTTTAAACTTTTACCCCCTTCACCCATGTCCTCTGGTTTTATTTTTCTCCCCTACCCTCAGTAGAAAAAGCCTGCTTGCATTCACTCTTATCTATACCCATAATAATTTTATATACCTCTATCTCTATTTCCTGAGGAGACTGAGGTCCTTTAACATCTGCAGGACGATGCTGAGGATGTTCTACGAGGCTGTGGTGGCCAGTGCTATCATGTTTGCTGTTGTGTGTTGGGGCAGCAGGCTGAGGGTAGCAGACACAAACAGAATCAACAAACTTATTCGTAAGGCCAGTGATGTTGTGGGAGAGGAACTGGACTCTCTGACGGTGGTGTCTGAAAAGAGGATGCTGTCCAAGTTACATGCCATCTTCAACAATGACTCCCATCCACTCCATAATGTGCTGGTTAGGCACAGGAGTACATTCAGCCAGAGACTCATTCCACAGAGAGGTAACACTGAGCGTCATGGGAAGTCATTCCTGCCTGTGGCCATCAAACTTTACAACTCCTCCCTCGGAGTGTCAGACACCCTGTGCCAATAGGCTGGTCCTGGACTCTTTTTGCACTTGGCATGATTAACTTATTTATTTATGGTTTTATATTGCTATATTTCTTCACTATTCTTGGTTGGTGCAGCTGTGACGAAACCCAGTTTCCCTCGGGATCAATAAAGTATGTCTGTCTGTCTGTCAAATCTCCCCTCATTCTTCTACGCTTCAGGGAATAAAGTCCTAACCTATTCAACCTTTCTCTGTAACTCAGTTTCTTGACATCCTTGTAGATCAGAATTTTGGTCCAACAAATTTCATTCCTATCTGAGCCATTAAATTGATGCTTTAAAATAAAGTGACACCTTGCCCTATTGTCCTGTTTATTATTTATTGTAATGCCTGCACTGTTTTGTGCACTTTATGCAGTCCTGTGTAGGTCTGTAGGCTAATGTAGTTTTCTCTGTTTTTTATGTAGTCCAATCTAGTTTTTGTACTGTCATGTAACACCATGGTCCTGAAAAACGTTGTCTCATTTTTATTATGTACTGTACCAGCAGTTATGGTCAAAATGACAATAAAAGTGACTTGACTTGATCTTTCCCAGTCATTTTTGACTCAGAATGAATTTGCACTGAAGCAAAGGAAAATTCATCAAACATAACATGCAATGTGTTTTGGGTTTGGGTTACATGAGGTGCAATATAAATGGTAATTTCAAGGACAACTATACATTGAGCTAGGTGACATGTCTTCATATAAAGCTTCCTATCATCATTTGACTTCAGACTTCCCATCAATTTACTGTACACTTAATGCTTCATTGCAGTCAGCCCACTTAGCCTTACAGCGCCTCAAATATTTTTTCTATTTTTGTAAACAATATGTATAAAAAATGACAGCAGCAATTAACAAAAGAGATTCAGCAGCTGCTGGAAATCCAGAGTAACACACATGAAATGCTGGAGGAACTCAGCAGGTCAGGCAGCATCGATGGGAATGAATAAACGGTTGATATTTTGGCTGAGACCCTTCATTAGGATTTGGATCTCAGCCCAATAAGTACTGACTGTTTATTTACCTCCTATAAATGCTGCCAGACCTGCTGAGTTCCTCCAGCATTTTTGAGTGTTACAGCAACATTGTTTTCCATTGTATTGGTGCAAATATTGCTGCTTTTTTTTTTGTCTGAAAGCTCATCAAACCCTTGTATCACCTACACCTTGTACCCATTTCAGGAAAGAAATGTAATTGAATCAAAGTACTGAAATGAAACTTCGACCCAGGAGGGGAGAGAAGTACTCCTGGTGCCAGACTACTATTTTTATTCTATAGTGCCTGTAATTCATAAATTAGACAGCTTTTATTCATAAATTAGACTGCTTCTATGGGTTTAAGGACTGGAGCACTTTTTAATGGCTACAGTATAGTTTTCTTGACATGAGTGATCATGGTCCGTAGCCATGATTATTCTTAGCAAATTCTACAGAAGTAGGTTTCCATTGCCTCCTTCTGGGCAACTTCTTTACAAGAGGGGTGACTCCAGCCATTACCAATGCCCTTCAGAGGTTATCTTACTGGCGTCAGTAGTTGCATGACCAGAACTTGTGGTATGCACCAACGGCTCATATGATCATCCACCGCCTGCTCCCACTGCTTCACGTAACTCTAATTGGTGAAAGGGACTAAGCAGGTGCTAGGACTTGCCCAAGGGTGACCTACAGGCAAGCAGAGGAGTGCCTTACACCTCCTTCGGTAGAAATGTATCTCCAACCCACCACCCACATCTTGACACAGCTCGTAATGATGAGGGTGATGGTTTTGTTGGGGAATTGTGCATGGATGGAGGAGGGAGGAGACGAATCATTGCATTTATAACATTGGATATATGGCATACCAACTGCCAGTCTTTATGATTTATCGGAATTTCCTAATTGCTCCATTACCATCTTTCTCTTCCCTTTTTCTCTCGTGTGCTTAATCACCTCAAAAATGCAATGATCTTCATATCCAAGAGCTTATTTAATATTGAATAAGTTTTTAAGGAAGATCACATATTCTTTGGCCAGGCAAGAGCAGCTAATTTTTCAGAATAAGATTCCGTAAAGAACATGGATTTATTTACTACATTATTGTTTCAGGGTTGAATTTTGGCCAGGGCACTCCATGCCCTTTGGAAAATGTCCTTGCTGCCTCTGATGTGTATGTCTGCAGAGGCAAACTATCTTTGCTCAAATTCTGTTCCACACAAAAAACTAATTGTGCAATGCTGCAGTATTTGAATAGAGGATTAGTTTGTTCTGGCGTGTTCCTTCAACCTAAAATATCAGCTCAGGGTGTGTTGCCAGTGCAGCAACTAATATAAACAAATAACAAGTTTGTACTTAGGCTGAGTCAGGATATTTCTTGTTTCAGTCATGGTTCCCACAGTTCAGGTTCCTCAAGGTATTTTGGCCATTTCTATCTGTCCTGGTGAGGATGATGGCAGAACGGAGGTGGCTGAAGTTTCTGGGAATAGTTCACAAGATGCAGGATAGATATGTCCCACAGAAGAAAGAGCTCTGAAGTGGCAGGGCTAGGTAACCGTGGCTGACTAAGGAAGTCAAGGAATGCATAAAAGCCAGGAAAGGATGTATAAAGTAGTAATAGTGAGTGGGAAGTTGGATGATTGAAAGCTTTTAAAGTCCAACCGATGCAACTAAAAAAAGTTACAAGAAGAGGGAAAAAAATGAAATATACAGGCAAACTAGCTGATAATACAAAAAAGATACTAAAAGTTTTTTTTCAGTTATATAAAGAGTAAAAAGTGGGGTGAGAGTTGGTGTTGCATCACTAGAAAATGATGCTGGTGATGTAGTGATGGGGACAGAGGAATCACAGATGAACTTAATAAGTACTTCGCTTCAGTCTTTACTATGGAAGACACTAGCTTATGCCAGAAGTTCCTGAGTGTCAGGAAGCAGGAGTGAGTGCCATTGCTGTTACAAAAGAAAAATTGCTAGGCAGACTGTAAGGTCTTGAGGTGAATGCCACCTGGACCAGATGGACTACACCCCAGAGTCCTGAAAGAGGTTTCTGAAGAGATAGCTGATGCATTGGCCATGATCTCTCAAGAATCACTTGATTCGGGGATGATCCTGGAGAACTGGAAACTTGTAAATGTCACACCACTCTTTAAGAAGAAAGGAAGACAAAAGGGGGAAGATATAGAACAGTTAGCCTAACCTCAGTGAGCGGTTAGTAAAGTGTGGACAAGATTTTGACGTACTTGAAGACTAATGATAAAATAAGTCAAAATCAGCATGGTTTCTGTGAAGGGAAATCTTGCCTGACAAATCTGTTGGAATTCTTGGAAGAGGTAACAAGAGGGTGGACAAAGGGTGGATGTCATTTACTTAAATTTTCAGAAGGCATTTGATAAGACGCCTCGCATGAGGTTGCTTATCAAGATAAAACAAGAAAGATGCTGGCATGGTTAGAGGAATGGCTGACAGGCAGGAGACAGCGAATGGGAATAAAGGGGGCCTATTCTGGTTGGCTGCTGGTGACTAGTGGTGTTCCACAGGTGTCAGTGTTGGGACTGCTACCTTTCAAATTGTTTGTCTGTGATTTAGTTAGTGGAATTGATGGCTTTGTGGCAAAATTTGCAGATGATGTGAAGATAGGTGCAGGGGTAGTGCTGAGGAAGCAATGCAATTGCAGAGGACTTTGACAAATTGGAAGAATGGGCATAAATGTGGCAGATGGAATACAGTTTTGGGAAATGTAAAATAATGCATTTTGGTAAAAGGAGCAATAGTGCCAACTATTATCTAAATGGGGAAGAAAATTCAAACATTAGAGGTGAAAAGGGACTTGGGAGTCTTTGAGCAAGACTCCCAGAAGGTTAATTCACAGGGTACATCTGTGATAAAGAAGGCAAATGCAATGCTGGTGTTTACTTCAAGGGAAATAGAATATAAACACAAAGAAAAAAGCTTTATAAGGCACTGGACAGGCCACACTTGAAGTATTGTCAATAGTTCTGAGCCCCTTGTCTCAGGAAGGATGTATTGTCATTTGGAGAGAGTCCAGAGGAGGTTTATGAGGATGATTCCAGGAATGAAGGAGTTAATATTTAACTCCTTTGGATCTGTACTTATTGGGATTTAGAAGAATTTGTGGGGATCTCACTTTTTTTCCTGTGTTTTTACATAGTTCAGTGTAATCTTTGTACTATTTTCATGTAGCACCTTGGTCCTGAAAAATGTCTCGTTTTTACTGTGTACTGTACCAGCAATTATGGTCGAAATGACAATAAAAATGTGACTTGTGAAACCTACTGAATGTTGAAGGGACTAGATAAGGTCGATGTGGAGAGAATGTTTTGTTTGGTGCGGGTATCCGGAACTAGAGGGCACAGCCTCAAAACTGAGGGGTAACCTTTAAGAACAGAAGTGAGGAGGAATTCTTTTTAGCCAAAGAGCAGTGAATCTGTGGAATGCTATGCCACAGACTGCAGTTGAGGTTAAGTCCATGGGTATTTTTAAAGCAGAAGTTGATTCCTGATTGGTCAGACAATCAAGAGATTTGGTGAGAGGGCAGGGGTATGGGAACTGGGATCTACCATGATGAAATGGTGGAGCAGACTCAATAGGCTTGATGGCCTGATTCTACACCTATGTCTTGTCATCTTTCAGCCTACGTTATGGTAGTAAATGATTCCTCTTGGGTATCGCTGAAAGGTGAACGCCTACGCTGCAAACTTTTATTAATGTTGCCATGTCTGCTGACGAAGAGTCTCTGTTCTGTGCTTCAGAAGTCATGAGTGTGCAAATTTGCAGCAACCACCTAAAGCCCAACGCTTTTAAGTTGTGACTGCTTCAGGAAGACCATTTTCACTGCTATATTGAAATACCTATTGATTTTATCTTTGGTTTTGTTTTAAGTTTTATGTTTAAATGCATATTACAGACTGTTTCCTTTACAGGGTATAGGTTACATTTTTCGTAAAGGAATACTGGACAATGTCCCAAAGGAAATTGCAAAGTTTATTTTCTACACAAGAACACTAAATTGGAAGAAGCTTCGAATTTATTTAGATGACAGGTAAAGTCCTTGTACACATGAATTCTGATTCCCGTAGCGGGCAGTGTTTATAGGAAAAGAGCCGTATTTTGACCAGACCCAGATTGATCTGTGTTCAGTTCTTTTCTTGCACCAATGCGGTTGATTGTTAATAGGTCCTTGAAGTAGACATTTAGTATGTTGGTGGTATCAATCTACTGTGCTGTAGCTCAAGAAAGTGTTGAATACATGGAATGACTAAGAAATCGCTCTGGGTGGGCAAAAGAGCTGGAAGAGTACCGTGGTCAGCATGGACTGGTTGGGTCGAAGGTTGATTGGATCTTGTTGTGTTGCACTGTGACTATCACTCTATGACTAAGAAGCTAGCCCATCACCATAATCTTAGAATGTCTGGCAACCAGCAATAAGTATTACTACCCATGATTAAATTATAAAACTGAATATCGAAGCTATTTGCTGGTATTGGGACAATTTTAGACTCTTTTTTCTTTTGTAAGAACTGGTTAGGAGGGGATATTAACAAATTTGATAACCTGTGTACTTAAAAACAAAAGGGGGGGTAGGAAGAGAGAGCAGGGGTGGGGAGAGAGAGAACCCACACACAATATCAAGGAGCACTGACGTCCATTGTGAGTTTGGATGTTGCATTGGATGCGTTGTAGTAATCCTAAAAGACAGAATTATCATAATTTTGAGTACCTCCAGATGTAAACTGTAAATTTGTTTTTGAAGTAGATTTCTTCATCGCTACAGTGTTCTTTCAAACATTTCCATACACTTTAGAGAGCATTGCCCAAGAAACAATGCTTTATTTATTCTTTGAAAAGCACTGTAAATGAACATTGATAAATAATCTTCAAAAACTTTTTTTTTAAAAAAAGAGGTTGCCCGGATAGATGTATTTTTTTCCCAATTGGTAATGTATGGGGTTTGAGAAAGTGTAATCTTGAACAATTTTTTAAAAATGTTTTTCATCTGAATATAATTCACAGTAAACATTAAAAAGAAAATCACAAATATTGGTGTTTTTGATTTCTTTTGCTAAATCAACAGGTGATGTTACCTGCCTTTTTTATTTCCATGAATAACTATTTATTTACCTCTACATTACCTATTTCAACTTTCCAAGTCTATGTCTTGGATGTATGAAATCTGATTTATTTTCTCATACAAGTGGCATTATTTTTCTTTAAGCCTTGCCATTGAACAGAAATTAGATTAGGGGTTTTGCTGGCTTAACTATGAGCTTGACTCGATACCAGTGTGATATGCATATTCTACAAGTGTTTCATTGCACACTAATATATACAGCCTGCAAGGGATGTTGAATACCAATGGGAATCCTGGTTGATTTTCAGTCTGGCACATTGAGGCAATTGTTGCTGTCTCAACGTCAAGGGTTGAACCTGGAATCTTCCTGTTCTGTGTGGCTCTAGCCCACTGGGTAAATTTGTTGAGAGTCTGGGCATGTTTAGATAACCTTTCCATCTCTTGGATGTAAAACAGACTCTGCAAAATGACTAGTTTCTAGTTTTCTATTTGGTTGTAGAACACATTCTGTTTTGCTGAAATGCTAATTAGGGTAATAAAGGTATTTTAGCTAGATTGAGAAGCAATAGGGCCCAGGAGGGAAAACAGTAAGCTTAAGGGCCAATTTTAAAATTTTAAAATTAGTATTTATTAACTTGAAGCTATTTGCAATCATTGAGTATTGGTTCCACCCACAATTTCTGTAGCTTTACTCATTCAAATCATTATAGTCTCTTTGACCTTTTGAATGCTTTCCCCAACACTTCCCCCAGCCCAAACCCATGCTGAGATCCATTCTTCTTGTGGATGTTCTTTCTCAGTTGCAGTTCACCTAAACCTAAATGAACTGTTTTCACTACACTGAAATAACTTGCCAATACTTGGCACCAAGCTTAAAGAAAGAAGCCCATAAAGATTTAATGAACTTGAGAATATGATATATGACAGCAGGAGTTCACTGTTCAATCTTTTGTGAGACCCTACTAAGTAATATGATCAGGCCTGACCTTTTACCTTGATGCATTTTCCTATACAAATGCCATTTCTTTTGTTTCTCTTAATATCCAAATATTTATTGATTTCTATCTTGAGTATAGTTTCTGACTGAGCTTTCACAACTCTTTTCCAAAACTTTATACTTTTCCATAGTTAAGGAAACTTGTTCTTTTTTTTCAGTCTTGAATGGCCAGCACCTTTGAGCTGGTGATCCTCATGAATCTGAAATCTCCCACATGAGTGAAACATCATTCCTGTATATGCGCACTCTGGTCCCATGAGAGTTCTGCTAATCAACCCTCCTAGTCCAACAAGCCCCTGTTCCCATTGCTGTCTACCCATCCCAAGAATCAAACCAGTGGAACCTTGTGAAATTTTATCAAATACCTTTTAGTTACAGTGAGGTGCCTTTACTCTTGTAAAGAAATCCTCTTGCAGTAAAGACCAAATTACAATTTGCCATCCTGTTTGTAATTCTTGGTGATATGCTCCAGAGTGCCCAAGACCCCCTAACCCCAGAGGGACATCCGCACTCCTGAATTCAAATTCAAACTCCTGAATTGTTTCAAAACCAGCCAATTGTCATTAGCGTTATGCTATGGAGGAAAGAGAGCAGTTTTTATTTAACTTCTAACATATTTTATGGAACTCAGATTTAAAGAGTATATTTAACTGAAATGTAAATAAACTTAAAAAAAGTAGTGATGGCATAATAGTCTCTGGGGTTGCGATTTATCCTTAGTTCCCTGTTTGAGTCATTACTTCAGCATTAATTCTGCATGTGCTTAAGATCTTTCTTCTCCTTCAACTCTCATTGCCTCTTTACTTCCTCTTACATTTTTCACTAAACCTAATTTTCTAGATCAGACAGTATGCTTTCTAGTGATTGTCTGAGCTGAGGGGAATAAACATAATGCATAATTTACTTTTATGACCTACAGTGACAGGTTGTTATTTATACACTCTTATTGTTACAAACGTTTTGTTCTTTAGGAGAGATGTGCTAGATGAGCTTGTGACACTGCATAATTTCAGCAACCAATTCCTACCTAATGCACTTCGAGAGTTCTTTCGGCGCATTCACGCTCCCGAAGAGCGGGGCGAGTACCTGGAGACGCTAATCACCAAATTCTCGCAGCGATTCTGTGCTTGTAACCCGGCTGTGACTAGAGATCTTGGCCTGAGTCCAGGTAGTAATCCTTTTTTGACCTTTTGCAACTTATCTTAGACTGTAGAGCTGCATTAGACTTTCCAAAGGCCGGAGCTAAAGAATTTTGCTTGAATTCCTGCAGAGATTGTATAAACATGATCTCTTCATATGTTGCAGCTCCCGAGTGTGTTTGAAATTTGGCCTGGCAATTCGTTAATGAAAGAAAAGAATACCCAAGAGTACTGGATGCAGTTGACATTTTGCAATCTCAGAAACAGGAAAAGTTTTAACATATTAAACTTTGCCATTTGCATTATACTCAGTTTCACTGATGGGTATTTTTCCAGAGCAAAGTTAGAAGTTACTTGAGCTTTTTGGCAATTTGATCAATATACACTGAAGTATTTCCAAGCAATAAGTAACTTATAATATTTTGTAGTGCGTCCTTAATTTTATTTATTTAAGGATACAGCACAGACAGGCCCTTCTGGGTCAACGAGCCTCATTGCCCTATTTAACCCTAGCCTAATCATAGGACAATTTACAATGCCCAATTAACCTACTAAATGGTACATCATTGGACTGTGGGAGGGAACCAGAGCACCAGCAGGAAACCCACACAGTTCACGGGAGGAACGTACAAGCTTACTTTCAGAGTACTTGGAATTGATTTTTGAACTTTGCCCTGAGCTGTACTAGCATCATACTAGCTATGCTATGTTGTCTGCACAATTTGTATATTGAACACAGATCTTACTATATAACAACAGAGCACAAACATTGTAATGTGATCCTCACTGTGCAATTACACTACTAACCAATCAGATCTTGGTGTCTAAATGTCACTGCGTTCTACACGGTACGACTGAAGATAGTTTTGCATGAATGTTGTGGTTGGAACTTTCACAGCTGAGGAGGACACACCACTGGTGATAAATATTAAAGTTTTGTCAGTGAAAGTGATGGAGGTTCAGGAGGTAGGGACTAAAACGTCTGCTTTATTTTGGACACAACATTCAAAAGATCCTGGAAAAATGTAGAGTACTGTTGAATGCATTGAGCTTATCATGTTACTTGTTTGTTTTGTTCTGGGACAGTGTTACCATTTCTATGGTAATTCTTTTTAAATATAGCGATACAGCGCAGAACTGGTCATTTTGGCCCAACAAGCCAAGCTGCTCAGCAACCCACTTATTTAACTCTCACCTAATCACAGATCAATTTATAATGACCAATGAACCTACTAACTGACACATCTTTGGATTGTGAGAAGAAACTCATGTAGTCGTGGGCAGAATATACAAACTTCTTACAGAGGATGCTGTAATTGAACTCCAAACTCTGACACCCCAAGCTGTAATAACTTTGTGCTAATTGATGTGCTACCATGGTATCCCCACAGTAATGTCCAACAAGAAATCCTTTGCATCAGGTGCAGTTCTGGAAGTTCAAAGTAAAATTATTATCAAAGAACATGTGTCACCGTATGCTACCCTGAGATTCATTTTCTTGCAGGTATTCACAGTAGCTACAAAGAAGCACAATAGAATCAACAGAAAACTGCATACAAAGACTGACAAAAAAAAGTGCAAAAGACAATCTGTGCAAATATTTATTATTATAAATATTGTTTTATAATATTGAGAACATGAGGTGTTGAGTCCTTGAAAATGAGTCTATAGGTTGTGGAATAAATTCAGAGTTGAGGTGAGTGAAATTATCCATGCTGGTTCAGGAGACTGATGGTTGAAGAGTAATAACTGTTCCTTAAGTTAGTGGTGTGGGACGCAAGGCTCCTTTACCTCCTACGCAGTGGCAGCAGCAAGAAGAGAACATGGCCCGGATGGTGAGGGTCTTTAATGATGGAAGCTGCTTGTTTGTGGTAGTGCTCCTTATAGGTGTGCTCAATGGTGGGGATGGATTTTTCGGTGGTGGTCGGTGCAATATCCAGGATATTAAATCACAATGCTGTATGACCTGTCAGGTAACTAAACTAACTCAAAAGAAACCTTGTCAAATAGTTACAAAGGTAGTAAGATAGTTGGGCTTTGAGGAAAAAATAGTGCTTAGATCTATAATATCTAGTAACTAAATAATTTAATTCAAAGTAAGTTTGATAAATGGATATTTGGTTTCTGCCTTGAGCCATATTGAAAGGTTTTCTTGTTGTCATAAGGTTTTCTACTACCATGTAAAGTATCAGTACTATTATAGACCATTTGATCTGAGTAGATAATTAGCTGCTTTAAATTATTCATAAAAGTGGTATCGAACATAGAGCACAACAGCGCAGTGCATGCCCTTTGACACACCATGTTGTGCCGACCTTTTAATCTACTCCAAGATCGATCTAACCTTTCCCTCCTACATAGCACTCCATTTTTCTAACATCCATAAGGGTGTCTTCCTAGATAAATTGCTTTGAATTCTATTCAATATTTCCTGAATCTCAACACTCAGCCAAGCATCACTCTGCCCCAGTGGTTGCGGTTCATTTGTTTTTCCAAAAACTGCAACAAAGTGGAATAAAGCCAGAATCCCTGATGTGTGTTACGGATTGTGTCCCACAATAGAATTAATTTCTTAATGGCATAAATGTTGCCTGCCAGTTGTCAGTCCAGGATGTTTTCCAGAGTCTTGCTGTTGGCTGACATGAGCTGTTTCTTATCAAAAATGTTAATGAATGGAGCTAGACACCGAACTTGTCAGCAAACCGTTCTATTTTTAGTCTATGACGGCAGGAAGATCATCAATGAAGCATCAGAAGATATCTGATCTGACAGCACAGAGCTGATGACCTGCTTCAATGTTCTGGGATTGTAACAATCGATCCATTAGAACCTTTGCTCTCTTCCTGTGCACCCCCCCCCCCCCCCCCGCCCCAGGAGGTTAGTCCCTTTCAGCTTTCATTTCAATTAAATGTTGCATTGATAATACAAATGGTTGCCCTCATTTTTCATCCGATATTCAGCTCTTGCATCCATAACTCAGAACTGAGCATTACTGAAGGATTAAGTGATTGTAAGCTGCTTCATCTTGCCCTTCTGGCTTATGCCAGCATTTCAGACTATTTATGATATTACCTTGGGCCTGCTTTTGAGATCCCGTTCCATGGATTTAACATGCAAGTGAAAAGTTTAGGTCATGGATACTTGGATTTTTGAAGTATCTTCCTCTGTTCTTAATCACTTCACAAAATGTATTACTCTCTAAGTTTGTAAGCAGAGCTATGCACTATGCATTTTAGGACAAGCATTCCTTTAGTAGCCAGGCCAGAGTCCAGAATTCATTCCCACTTCGTCTTTTTATATACCTACTTTCCCTTTTTAAAGCAACTTAAGTCTCAGTAGAGTTTTAGACTACTGATTTGCTCTTGGTTCCTAATATATCCTTGCCTAGCTTGAAGTTGTTATTTATTAGTAAGATTCCTGGGAACACATTGGATGTCCTGCAGTGCATAAACGCAGCTGACACTTAAATAACATCAATCCAAAACATACTTGCTATGAATTATAATTTTATTGTAGCTTATCTAAACTTGTTGAAGAGAGATTTTCCAAATCCTAGAAGATTAATAGTTTTTGGATTTGATGGCCAGAATGTATTGGCCATATCCAAACACTTTAATGATGCAAATTATGGCCTGGTCAAAATTTTGCCAGCTTCTCTTTAAAATCGCGCATTAAGTTGGTATTTCCCTGTAATGCCCCACTCTAGGAAGGATGTTGAGGCTTTTGAAATGTTGCAGAAGATGCCTGGTTTAGTGAGGCTGGATAAACTTCGGTTTTTGTTTTATGCTGGTGTGTCTGAGGCTGTGGGGAGATCTGATAGAGGTTTACAAGATTATGAGAGGCATTGATAGAGTGGACAGAATTTCTGGTTCCCAGGGCTGAAATATCTAATATCAGACAGCATGTATTGAAGGTGTGAGGGGTAGGTTCAAGAGGGATGTGAAGGGTAAGTTTCTTTTTGCTCATGGTCGTGGTTACCTGGAATGGACTGCCTGGTGTGGTGGTAGAGGCATTAGAGGTTTTTAAGAGACATTTGGATAGGCATGTGGATGCAAGGAAGATGGAGAGATATGGAAATGGTGCAGGTAGGAGGGATTAGTGCTTGTGTGTTTTTGATTTGCTTTTTAGCTGGTTCAGCACAACATTGTGGGCTGAATGGCCTGTTACTGCCCTATGAAGGGAGAGCATATCTAACAGCTTGACAATGTGTTACTCAAGCAAAAGTTCTTTTTTATTGAGTTCTGTGGGAAGCTAAAGTTGCTTTTAAGGTAATAAGATAAAGAGAGGACTTTGATCTCATTATTGTCCATTACCACAGTAAACAGGACATTCTTGTTTTGGGAGTGTAGTTTTAGTAGATTTGATTCCTGAGATGATGAGGTTAATGTGATGGGAAGAGAATGAGTCAGGTTAACCCAAATTTAAAGGAATTTTTAAGAGCTGATTTCATTGAGACATGCATGATTCTAAAAATAATTGGCAGAGTAGATGACATGAAATTACTCCACCTTAGTGATGCATCTTGGATCAGAAGACACAGTCTGAGATTGTAAAATTGGTCATTATTCAGAGATGAGTCATTTTGTTATGTGGAGAGTTATAAATTGAAGGAATTCCTGCATCCCTAGTGGGTTATAAGTTAGATCATTGAGTATATTTAAGATAGAGATTAAGAATTTTGTCCATTGAAGAAAATTAAAATATGCAGATGTACTGGAATAATGGATAAGATACAAGGCCAGTCATATTAGTGAATTATCATACATCTGCAGGAGCAGATGTATGAGCTCCTGTGGTCTACCCCTACTTGTGTTTCCAAATAAACCTGATGATTAAGCAGAAAGGCATTCTAGATGAAGGAAAATATTTATGAAAATCATCTGATATGGCACACTTCTACAGAATGTCAGTCAAATCAGATACTGTATTGGCACTCAAGTTAATGCAAGTTTTTTTTGTGTCTTTTTGTTGTAGATGCTGTTTATGTACTTTGCTATTCCCTGATCCTGCTTTCCATCGATTTGAATAGTCCACACGTGAAGAACAAGATGTCCAAGCGGGAATTTATCCGGAATACACGACGTGCTGCCCACAATATTAGTGAGGATTTTGTGGGCCATCTATATGACAATATTTACCTAGTTGGTCACGTAGCTGCCTAAAAAAAAACTACCATTTACAACTTTACCAGAACATTTAAACTTAAAACTATAAAATTGCACAGTGAAGTACGTTGACCTTTTTAAATGAGGACTATTTAAGAGCTGGCCCTTGTAATCTTTTGTGTACAATCAGATCTTTTCTGTTTCCATCTTGCCATTGTTAGCACTTTAGTAACTGAATCCCTGTTTATATTTTATATTGTTTAGTTATCATAAGTTGCACATAGTTGTGCCAATGGTCTGATGCAGCAATTCGGGAAATGGATTAATTCAAAACTGACATAGTAGTGCAAGGGCTACAATAGCACTGGATATTGGTAATAGGGTTAACAAATTAAGTGGGGCAATGAGCTCCCTAACTTTTTTTAAAATGTGTGTGATGTGTGTAAATATTGCAGAATAAGAGAGATTTATAATCATATGATTATTTTGTAAGATATTTTACTGAAAAGAATTTTCTGTGTATGGAGAGGTTTGTATTTTTTCTCTTTTGTCTTTCATTCCATAGAAGTGACATAAAATATAGCACATAGTTATGTGATCTTTAGCATTTGATGTGATTACTTCATCAATTAATGCTGGAAGTAGCAGTTTGGGCAGCACCTGTAGTTGGAGAAACAAGGATAATACGACAGGTTAAAGATCTGTCACCAAGATTTTATAATGTGGGTTGTCCAAATTTTACAACAAAGATCTATTTTCATAGTTGGTATCACTCATGAAAGAATATTATGAAATTCAGTCAAGATGTGTATGTTGCTATGAAGGTTGTATGAAGATTAAACTCTGGATGAGTTTGTTCTATTTAAAACAAAGCAATAGCTTTGCTTTCAATTTATTTCTATTTTCATAGGAAGTTGTCTTAGAATATGTGGTGTATGAGGAAATAGAAAAAAATAAATATTAACAATAGCAGGAGAATTCTGCAGATGCTGTAAATCCAGAGAACACACACAAAATGCTGGAGGAACTCAGCAGGTCAGGCAACATCTATGGAAAGGAATAAAGAATCGACATTTTGGGCTGAGAACAGAGTCATGATGAACAATCTCGCCCCAAAACATCGACTTTTTATTCCTTTCCATAGATGTTGCCTGACCTGCTGAATTCCTCCAGCATTTTTTTGTGTTACTCTAAATACTACCAACCTTGTGTTGTAGTATTTAAACTAATTGTTTAAGTTTCTTTTCTCGTTGGGGTGAGATGAAGGATTGGGGAGGAGAGAACAAATGTGCTTGTTTTTGAAATGAAATGTTCCTGCAGTCCCTCCAGTTTTAATACACCATTGCCATAAATAGTTCATTCAACATTTGGCGTTTGGTTGGCTATTCTCAGATGTGCCAGTGTTGACATTAAATTTGTCCCTGGCCTTAAATTAGCATGGGGAAAATTTGGACATTGTTTTCAAAGTTCAAAGTACATTTATTATCAACTTATGTATACGTTATACAACCTTGAGATTCTTCTATACAAACTTGAGATTCATGTCCTTACAGGCAGCCACAATACAAAAGAACCCATTTAAAAAAAAACACTTGCACTTAAATTTTGTCTGAGAGCTGAGTTAGAATTGGAATTGTGTTGTTTGTTGTCAAATCTTGCACTTAAGTTAACAAATGAATAGCTAAGCCACCTGAAGGGCATTGTGACATGGAATTATTATGAGAAGGGAGATTAAGAAATAAAAAATTATGTTTTTGAAAACTCTTGGACTTTTTTCAAAAATCGTGTTTTATCATTTGAAGATGCAGCAGGGCAAATGTTTAAAATAGTTGTTACTACTTTTATAAATGATTTAATATCTCCCATTAACAATTAAAAATCAGGACAATCTATTCATATGAAGGAAGAAGATGAAAAAAAAACAACTTAGGATTCCCAAGTAATGTGCATCAGAAATTTCATCTGGAGATTTTAGTTGCTTCTCAAGACGCTGCAGTCTTTATTTTGTAATGAACAATTACATTTTTTTTAAATATATTAAACTTATCTACCCTTCAGTGTTTGGTACTTTCATAGAAGCATTCTCACCAAGACTTGGTACTATATGGGCTGTTGACTTCTTTTGAAGAGCTTCAACTCAAAATCCCATTGCCCTCACAGATGCTGCCTGGCTCATTGAATTCCTCTCAAAGTTTGTTTGTTTTTTTTGCTCTGAATTTCAGCATCTGCAGTCTCTTGCATCTCCATGGCATTCCTGTTATACACATGTTCCTTCATTTCCCCACTATATGCTGTTTGTTTCAGAGTTTACCATGTTGGCTATAATATGGAGATTTCTTTAATTTTGCGATTGCAAAGGAAAAAGTTGAAGATAAACAGAAAATAAATGTTTTCCAAAATTTAAAATGACTTCTCAGTTCTTGAGGAACATTTACAAAGAACAAGAATATTTCAGTAAAAAAGCTTAAATGTAAATTTATATTGGTTTAATTGCAGGAGACGTTTTACACAAGAGTTAGATGTCATTGATTACGGACTACAACTTTCTGAAGATCTAAGCTTTTGGTGCAAAGTAAGGGGGGCTGGATTTCCTTAGGTTACTGTTGTTATTGTTTATTGTTGGACAATTCTGTTTTCAAAGATGATCCCTTGATGGATTTTGTACAATCCTATCATAAATTGGGTTGTTTATTAGAAACACAGAGCTTGGACATGTCCATCAATTCCCATTTAGTTTGGACACAGAACTTAGTACAACACAGTACAGGCCTTCAGCCCACAAGGTTGTGCCACCCTTTTAACCTACTCCAAGATCAATCTAAACTCTTAGAAGTTATCAACAAACATAGTAATTATGTCATCTGTATGCTCGTCTAAATCATTAATGTATATTCAGATAATTTTTATTCATCAGGGGTACATCAAAACATAAAATGAAATGTGCAATTTGTGTCAACAAACATCGTAACACAATGGTGTGCTGAGGGCAGTCTTCAAGTGAAGCCACATATCCTGGTGCCATTCTATCCTAGTAGTTGCATGAAACAGAACTGTTAGTAAATCATAATAGGTGCTTGCTATCAACATATCTGCACTGGACCCAAATGTGATGAAGACAGCGCCCAATGTTGGAACAGTCTAGTACCTTGATTCTGTATTACCTTGGTTTCTCAAAATCACATTCTTGCACTCAGTCGTCAAAGTAATGTCTTTTGCAGAATATTTTTCCCAAGTATTTCTATTGTGGGACAGTCTGCTTCTCATTTTCTATCTTTTAAAAAAACTTGGAGGACATTTCTATGCTAGTAAACACAAGAAAGTCATACTTGTGTCGTTCTCTTTTAAAAATAGTAAATGTGTTTCTAAGAATAGGTTTGCCAGATTACTGCCCCCGGCTCCATGCTATAATTTCAGCTCTCAAAAGGACTGGTTGTAATTAACTATAGAAAGGATTTGTCAGTTTTGATTTCACCTGATCAATAATATCAAAAGGAATTTATTATACAGTTCACTGTTCAGTTTGAAGCAAAAGAAAATACTCCTGGAGGATTTAAGTTCTTTCTTTTTATTTTGAAGTTTGATAGATGCCTGTGAATTAATTTTAAATTAAAGTGAAATGAACAACAGGTGGAGAGGCAACACATCTAAAGGTTTAGATGCTGCTCTGAAAGTTTAAAAATGGCACTTTTCCCACCCCACTTCATCCCCTCAAAATTTGGAACAGGACCTACATAATGTGGGACCCCGACTGCAAACTTTTAATTTTCTTGCTATATGCATGGTTCAGAGTCCAATAATATTGAGTACAATGTGGAGATTTTTTCTGACAAAACTTTATTCAGTATTTCATGTCTTCATTTTTAATTCATATGCAGGTAGCTGTTGTGTTCAGTTAAAATCATTTTAGTGAGATGTCTTAAGAGCTTATTCTAGCTTTTTAACTTGTTGAAATTTCTACATTGTATTGAGTGCGCATAATTTTAAAATTGTATGGTCATCCTTTAACAAACAATACTATTGAATTCTGATTCTCAGCAGCTTTATTGAAATGCCAGAAAGTACACCTTGTTGCAGTATTTAATTATGCAGCAAATGTGTTGTTTCTTGCTCTTACTGAAAATGTAAGAAACTGTGGAAAATTGTAGAGTATTGAGAGGTGGTGCCTTATTGATAGGAGTGATGGGGAGAGGCATTATAAATAATCACATAGTGCTAAATTTTGACGGATTCAGTGGGATTTAGATTCTTGTGCATAGATAATGTAATTGGAAAGAGTTTGGGATCTTGGGCTTTATAAATGGTTATAAAGCCTGGTAGGATCACAACTCAAATATTATTAGGATCTGGTTATCAGTCTTTAGGAACTATGTGAGGGTCCTTGATTGGGTGTGGAAGAGATTCGCCAGAGATGCTCCAGAGATGAATGGTTTAGTTTCAGAGTTATGATTTCGGAAGCTTGGGTTATTCTCCTTGGAGTGAAGGAGGTTGAGAAGTGTTTTAAAGAGTTTAAATAATATTGACAGAATAACAATTCCTAATGGTGCTGTTGTAAAGTGACTAAAGTCACCAGAGAGACATTGCAGTTAATGATATACAAGTGTTTTATTCAACAAAACAGTGCAGCAGGGATCATATTGAGGCACTCTTGGAGAAAGAGGCCTCCTGACCCAATATTACATGACATTTTTATATGCTAAAGATCAAAGGTAACAACAAAATGTATCTACAATGTTTCCTTTGAATTACATATGCATATAGATATAGATTGCACACACCACCTTATTAACACCCACACTCCAGACACCTAAAATGAATGTTAATCAGCGTAGTGTGGTTTGCTATCAACTCTAGTCCACAGCTCCAGGGAAACTAATGCTCAGGGCTGCATTTTAAATTCAATCTACAATCCATATTCAGCTCTAAAGATTGGTTGCTGGTCAAGTTAATATTTCCTAATATACCCTAACTCCAGAATATGCCCTAACAGTGCATAGGGGCTGGAGTCATGAGTTTTTAAGTTTTAGGGGCTGCCTTTGAGTGTGGTGGAAACAGAGATGATCAATGATTCCAAAAGGAAGTTGGGCAGGCATATGAGAGAAACATGCCGGGAATGTCATTGACTAGCATGAATTAATAGGCCAAATGGACTCATTCTGATGTAATGACACCACAACTAGATTTACTTGTGAATGTTTTCCAAAAGAATTCTAGTTGCTTTTGAACTTCCATTAAAGCTATGGGAGAGAATAGTTTGATAAAACGTTCAAAAGATCTTGCCCAATGAATGCCATTAACAATGTTGGGTGGGGGTTTTATTCATTGTATTGACCAGCATAATTGTGTGATCTTGCTCTTAACTAAAAGTGATCTATTATGATTAATCGATCACAGTGCAATGTTTTCTGTGTGCCACACAATACCCGTAATCCAGCTGATAACAGAAAGTCTGAGCTCTGTGAAATTCCACACAATGTGCAGAGGGTTACATATTGTTCAGGAATGAATGTAAGTTTTCACAATGTAAAGATATTTCTTCCCACCATATAAGAAGCATAGTTAACGTCAGAACTGATAGTCATAGCCATCTAATCCATTTAAACTGCTTACTCCCATTGACCTGCACTGGGACAGTAACCCTCCATATCCCTACCATATATATATATATACCTATCCAGATGTCTCTTAAACATTAATCGAGCTCATATGCACCACTTATGCTGGCAGCTCGTTCCACACTTTCACAACCCTCTGAGTAAAGACCCTGTACACACTTACCTTATCCATACCTCTCAATTTTGTATGCCTCTATCAAATTTCCTCTAAGTCTTCTATGTTACAAGGATTAAAGTCCTAACCTGTTTAATCTTTCTTTGTATCTCGGGTCCTCCAATCCTGGCAACATCCTTGTAAATTTTTCTCTACTCTTTCAACCTTATTACATCTTTCCTGTAGGTGACCAAAACTGCACATAATACTCCAAATTAGATCTCACTAACATCTTGTACAACTTCAATGTAACATCCCATCTCCCGTACTAAATAATTTGATTTATAAAGGTCAATGTGCTAAAACTTATCTTTATGACCCTATCTATCTGTGATGCTACTTCCAATGAATTATGGACCTGTATTCCTAGATCCCGTTGTTCTGCAGCACTCCTCGGCCCCCTTCTGGTTGATCCTACTGAAATGTAACACTTTGCACTTGTCTGCATTAAACTTCATCTCCAATTTTCAGCCCATTTTTCCACCTGGTCCAGATTCTGCTGCAAGCTCTTATAGTCTCCTTACTGTCCACTACACCCCCAATCTTGGTCTCATCTACAAATTTGCTGATCCAGTTCACCACTTTATCATTGATGACAAACAACAACAGACTCCGCATCAATCCCTGCGGCACTCCATTAGTCACAGGCCTCCAGTCAGAGAGTCAACTATCTACTACCACACTCTGGCTCCTCCCACAAATGTCTAATCCAATTTACTTCCAAATCTCGAATACCGAGCGACTGAACCTTCTTGACTGGCCTCTATGCGGGACCTTATCAAGTGCCTTGCTAAAGTCTATCTACACAATATTCACTGCCTTGTCTTCATCAGCTTTCCTGGTAACTTACTCGAAAAACTCTATAAGATTGGTTAGTCACAAGCTACTACATTACAGAGCCATGTTGACTGTACCTAATCAGTTAATGTCTAGCCAAGTACTCTTATATTCAGTTCCTAAGAATACTTTTGAATAACTTCCCTGTTCAGGCTCACCTGCCTATAATTTCCTGGTTTATTTTTAGAGCTTTTCCTAAAGAACAGAACAGCATTAGCTATCCTCTGATACCTTACCTGTCACAAAGGATGATTTAAATATCTCTGCTAGGGTCCCTAGGATTTCTGCACTTGTCTCCTGTAGGGTGAGAGAGAGCACCTGATCAGGCCCTAGCGAGTTATCCACTCTCCCCCCTAATCTCTGTAGCATCCATGAAGTCAATGCTGCTTTGCTTCACTTCTGTAGATTCTGTGTCCATCTCCTGAGTAAATGCAGATCCAAAAATAAATCCTTTTTTTGATATTGGACCTCTAGAAAATGCTGGTGAGGTAATAATGGGGGACAAAGAAATGGCAGATGAACTGAAGTACTTTGCTCCACTCTTTACTGTGGAAGATGCTAGCTGAGTGAGTGTCAGGGAGCAGGAGTGAGTGCCGTTGCTATTAGGAAAATGTGCTTGGCAAGCTGAAGGGTCTTGAGGCAGATAAGTCACCTGAATCAGATGGACCGCATCCCACCTTCCTGAAGGAGGTTGCCGAAGAGATAAAGGATGCATTGGTCATGATCTTTCAAGAATCACTTGATTCTGACATGGTCCTGAAGTTTTCATTTTCTCTCAATTATTATGCATTGCATTGTACTGCTGCTGCAAAGTTAACAAATTTCACAACATATACTGGCGATATTAAACCTGATTGGCAAATGTCACTCTACTCTTTAAGAAGGGAGGAAGACAAAAGAGGAAATTATAGGCCTGTTATCTCAGTGGTTGGGAAAGTGTTGGAGTCCATTATTAAGGATGAGGTTTTAGGATACGTGGAGACTAATGATAAATTAAGTCAAAGCCGGCATGATTTCTGTAAAGGGAAATCTTGCCTGACAAATCTGTTAGAATTCTTCAAGGAAGCAACAAACGGTGGACAAAGGAGAGGCAGTGGATATCATTTACTTAGATTTTCAGAAGGCATTTGAAACGGTGTCTCACATGAGGCTGCTTAACAAGGTAAAATCCTATGGTGTAACTGGAAAGATACTGGCATGGATAGAGGAATGGCTGATGGGCAGGAGGCAGCGAGTGGGAGTAAAAGGGGCCTTTTCAGGTTGGCTGCCAGTGACTAGTGGTGTTCCTCAGGGGCAAGTATTGGGACTGCTACTTTTCATATTGTCCGTCAGTAATTTGGGTAGTGGAATTGATGGCTTTGTGGAAAAGTTTGTAGATGATACAAGGATAGGTGGAGTTGTAGATAGTGCTGAGGAAGCAATGCAATTGCAGCAGGACTTGGACAAATTAGAAGAATGGGTAAAAAAGTGGCAGATGGCATACAGTTTCAGGGAATGTATGATAATGCATTTTGGTAACAGGAACAATAGTGCAGACTATTATCTAAATGGGGAGAAAATTCAAACATCAGAGGGACTGAGGAGTTCTTAGGCAAGGCTCCCAGAAGGTTAATTCACAGGTTGTGTCTGTGATAAGGTGAATACAATGTTGGCATTTATTTCCAGGGGAACAGAATATAAAAATGTGGAATAATGCTGAAGCTTTATAAGACACTATCAGGCCACACTTGAAATATTGTCAGCAGTTTTTGGGTCCCATATCTCTGAAAGGATGTGTTGTCATTTGGAGAGTGTCCTGAGGAGGTTCATGAGGATGATTCTGGGAATGAAGGGGTTAACATATGAGGAATGTCTGTTAGTTTGGGGCCTGTACTCACTGGAATTTAGAAGGATGTGTGGGGATCTCATTGAAACTTACCGAATGTTGAAAGGAGCTGATAGGGTGGATGTGGAGAGGGTGTTTCCTATGGTGGAGGTATCCAGAACTGGAGGACACTGTCTCAAAATTGAGGGGCAACCCTTTAGAACAGGAGTAAGGAGGAATTTTTTTTTAAGGCAGAGAGTAGTGAATCTGTGGAATGTTCTGCTACAGACTGTGGTGGAGGCCAAGTCCGTGGGTGTAATTAAAGTGGAAGTTGATAGATTCCTGATTAGTTGGGGCATTAAGGGATATGGTGAGAGGGCAAGTATATGGGGTTGAATGGTATCTGGGGTCAGTCATGATGAAAGGGTAGATCAGACTGGATGGGCTGAATGGACTAATTCTGCTCCTATGTCTTTTGGCTCCACACACGAGTTACCATTCTGAAATTTCTGAGGACCTGCTTTGTCCTTTGCAATACTCTTACATATCTGTAGAATCCCTTGGGATTCTTCTTCACCTTGTCTTCTAGCGTAATTTCATGCCTTCTTCTTGCCCTCTTGATTTTTTTCTTAAGTGTTAAAAACATAAAAAACCTACAGCACAATGCAGAGCCTTCGGCCTACAACGCTGTGCCAAACATGTACTTACTTTAGAAATTACCTACAGTTATCCATAGCCCTCTATTTTTCTAAGCTCTGTGTTAAAAGACCCTATCGTATCTGCCTCCACCACCATTGCCAGCAGCCCATTCCATGCACTCACCACTCTCTGCGTAAAAAAAAAAAAAAAAAACAACAACAATAACTTACCACTGACATCTTCTCTGTACATACTTCCATACACCTTAAAATTTTACCCTCTCGTGTGAGCCATTTCAGCCCTAGGAAAACTGACTGTCCACACCATTCTCTTGTGTTTCTTCTACTCCATAAGTATCTCATTTGTTCCTACCTGCCTATATCTGCTAGGCACTTCTTAATTAGGGCCTAAATATTTCTTAGAAACCAAGATCCCCTAAATCTGTGATCTTTACCTTTTATTCTGATAGGCAATACAAGCTTTGTACTCTCAAAATTTCATTTTTTGAAGGCCTCCAACTTACCAAGTACACCTTTGCCAAAAAAACAGCCTGTCCCAATCCACGCTTGCCAGATCCATTATGATGCCATCAAAATTGACCTTTCTCCAATTTAGAATTCCAACCCGCAGACCAGACCTATCTTTTTACATAGTTACTTTGAAACTAATGATCACTAGATGCAGTGTTCCCCAACACATTCTTCCGTGCAGTAGCAGTTCAAGTATCACACCATCTCTGTCTAGGACTTCTATGTACCGATTAAGGAAACTTTCCTGGACATATTTAACTATCTAGCTCATCTAATCCTTTTACTGTATGTCCAATACCATTTGAACCTGGATGAGTATGCTGCAGTTGTTACTGATTTCATTAAAACCTGTGTGGATGAGTGTGTGCCCACTAACACTTACTGTACATTCCCAAACCAAAAACCGTGAATGAACCAGGAGGTGCGTCATCTGCTGAAGGCTAGATCTATGGCATTCAAGACCTGAACCAGAAAACCAACTATGATTTGCAGAGGGCTATTTCAAGGGTGAAGACATAACTTTGAATAAGGTTGGAGGCGACGTCGGATGTACTGCAACTCTTGTAAAGTCTGCAAGACATTTGTTGGAAGACATTACTTCCAACAAAGTGAAACCCAATAGCATAAATGGCAGCAATGCTTCACTACCAGATGAACTCAATGCCTTCTATGCCTGCTTTGAAAGGGAGAACACAACTACAGCTGTGATGACCCCTATGTTCTCTGTCTCAGAGGCCAATGTTAGGTTGTCTTTAAAGAGAGTGAACCCTCAGAAGGCAGAAGGTCCCAATGGAGTACCTGGTAAGGCTCTGAAATCCTGTGCCAACCAACTAGCGGGAGTATTTAAGACATTTTCAACCTCTCATTGCTATGTGCGGAAGTTCCCACTTGCTTCAAAAAGGCAACAATTATACCAGTACCTAACAAGAATAATACGGACTGCCTTAATGACTATCGCCCAGTAGCATTCACATCAACAGTGATAAAATGCTTTGAGAGGTTGGTCATGACTAGACTGAACTCCTGCCTCAACAAGGACCTGAACCCATTGCAATCTGCCTATTGCCACAGTACTGTAGGTCAATGGCAGACGCAATCTCAATGGCTCTCCACGTGGCTTTAGACCACCTGGACAACACAAACGCCTACATCAGGTTGTTCATCGACTATAGCTCAGTATTTATTACCATCATTCCCTCAATCCTGACTGAGCAGTTGCAGAACCTGGCCCTCTGTACCTCCCTCTCCAATTGGATCCTTGACTTCCTAACCAGAAGGCCATAATCTGTGCAGATTGGTGATAACATATCCTCCTCACGATGATCAACACTGGTGCACCTTGGGTGTGTGCTCAGCCAACTGCTCTACTCTATATACACATGATTGTGTGGCTAGGCATAGCACAAATACCATCTATAAATTGCTGATGATACAACCACTGTTGGTAGAATCTCAAGTGGTGACGAGGGCATACAGAAGTGAGATATGCCAACTAGTGGAGTGGTGCCGCAGCAACAACCTGGCACTCAACATCAGTAAGATGAAAGAGCTGATTGTGGACTTCAGAAAGGGTAAGACAAAGGAACACATACTATAGAGGTATCAGAAGTGGAGAGAGTGAGCAGCTTCAAGTTCTTGGGTGTCAAGATCTCTAAGGATCTAACCTGGTCCCAACATATCGATTTTAGTTATAAAGAAGGCAAGACCATGACTGTACCTCATTAGGAGTTTGAGGAGATTTGATATGTCAACAAATACACTCAAAAACTTGTATAGTTGTACCGTGGAGAGCATTCTGACAGGCTGCATCACTGGTATGGAGGGGCTACTGCACAGGACCAAAAGAAGCTGCAGAAGGTTGTAAATCTAGTCAGCTCCATCCTGGGTACTAGCCTACAAAGTACCCAGGTCATCTTTGGTGAGCAGTGTCTCAGAAAGGCAGCATCCATTATTAAGGGCCTCCAGCACCCAGGGCATGCCCTTTTCTCACTGTAGAAAAGGTGAGAAATCAGGTAGGAGATACAGAAGCCTGAAGGCACACACTCAGTGATTCAGGAACAGCTTCTTCCCCTCTGCCATCCGATTCCTAAATGAGGACATTGAATCCTTGGACACTACCTCACTTTTTTTTAAGTATACAGTATTCCTGTTTTTGCATGTTTTTTAATCTATTCAATAAATGTAATTGATTTACTTTTTTTATTGATTATTTTTATTTTATTTTATTTCTCTCTACTAGATTATGTATTGCATTGAACTTCTGCTGCTAAGTTAATAAATTTGATTCTGGTGGGCAGGTAAGGAGATGAGATGAGACAGGGAAAAAGGAATGGGGACTGGTAAGGGAGAGGGGACAGAATATTTGTCTTCCATTTCAGGTCCAATCCACCTCTTCTGTACAGGACCCACCTTTCCCGGAAAAGAGCCCAATGATCCAAAAACCTGACACTGTCCCTCCTACACCGACTCCTTAACCACGGGTTAAATTGTAAATCTTCCTGTTTTGGGTGTCACTAGCGCATGGCATGGGTAGCAATCCTGGTGGAAATGTTCTTGAACTTAGCACCCAATTCCCTGAGCTCACTGTGCAGAACTTTGTCATTCATCCTACCCATGTTATTAGCATCTACATAAACCATGACCTGTGGCTGCTCACCCTCCCATATAAGAATGCTGAGGACTTAATGTACCTGGCACCTGGGAGGGCATCATATCATCCAGGAATCTTGTTCTCATCCACAGAATCTCCTTTCTGTTGCTCTGACTAATGAATGCCCTATCACCTTCCCTTCTGAATTACAGAGTCAGACATGGAGACTTGACCACTGTGAATTTCCTGCTGTCATTGCCCCCACCCCCACTGCCTCCAACAGTAGCCTGTTATTAAAGGAGATAGCCACAGGTGGACTCCTTAGCCCCTTTTCCCCTTCCTGACTGTCACCCAGTTTTCTGTGTCCTCCACCTTGGGTTAACCTACATGTCTTCATGTCCTGTCTATCACTCCCACAAACTCCAGAATGATCCAAAGTCCATCCAGTTCTGGCTCCAACTCCTTGACGCAGATTCTTAGAAGTGGCTGGATTCACTTTCACAGCTGAAGTTACCAGGGACACTGGAAGTCTCCTTGCTTTCCCACATCCTGCAAAAGGAGCATTCAACTATCCTGCCTGGCATCTCTACTATTCTCACTGAGCAAATATACAGAAGGAAAAACAAAAAATAAACTGTGGGTGGAGTCTACCTACAGCTGTTGACTTTCTCTTGCTGAACCCTTGAAAACCTAACACTGGTCAAGTTGTGATTTCTTTTAATATGCGGTGAAATAAAAACTGTTCTTGGAGTCTTTTACTCCCTTCCTATCTGTGCCTATGTCTTTCAGTTCTCATGTTCCACATATTCCTTGTAATGTAGAAAGAGGGTATTCGGTCCATTGAGATTATTGCAGCTCTTAAATGGATGCCACAGTAGTGTAACGGTTAGTGCGATGATATTACAGCTGGGACATTCTGCAGTTCAGAGTTCAATTCTGGTGTTGCCTGTTTTCCCAGTGAACCATGTGGGTTTCCTCCAGGTGTCCAACTTTCCTCCCACAGCTAGAAACACGGAAATCCTACTGTACAATACAGGCCCTTCAGACCACAAAGCTATGCTAAACACATCCTTATCTTGGGTTAACCATAGCCCTCTATTTCTAAGCTCCTTTTACCTATCCAGGAGTCTCTTAAAACCCTATCGTATCCATCTCCTCCACCGTCGCCAGCAGCCCATTCCACGCAAGCACCTTAAACTGTGCCCTCTCATGCTAGCCATTTCAGCCCTTAGAAAAAGCCTCTGACTATCCACACAATCAATGCCTTTCATCATCTTATACACCTCTATCAGGTCACCTCTCAGCCTACATCGCTCCAGAGAGAAAAGGCTGAGCTCACTCAACCTATTCTCATAAGGCATGCTCCTCAATCCAGGCAACATCCTTGTAAATCTCCTCTGCACCCTTTCTATGGCTTCCACATCCTTCCTGCAGTGAGGCAACCAGAACTGAGCACAGTACTCCATGTGGGGTCTGACCAGGGTCCTACGTAGCTGCAACTTTACCTCTCGGCTCCTAAACTCAATCCCACGATTCATGAAGGCCAATGCACCATATGCTACCTTAACCACAGAGTCAACCTACACAACAGCTTTGAGT
The DNA here is from genome assembly GCF_030144855.1 of Hypanus sabinus. Taxonomy (NCBI): domain Eukaryota; kingdom Metazoa; phylum Chordata; class Chondrichthyes; order Myliobatiformes; family Dasyatidae; genus Hypanus; species Hypanus sabinus. The sequence goes on along the minus strand of NC_082712.1, from coordinate 20,544,948 downwards.
GTCCTATGGACTCGGACCCCAAGAACCCTCTGATCTTCCACACTGCTAAGAGTCTTACCATTAATACTATATTCTGCCATCATATTTGACCTACCAAAATGAACCACCTCACACTTAATTAGATTTAACTCCATCTGCCACTTCTCAGCCCATTTTTGCATCCTGTTGATGTCCCACTGTAACCTCTGATAGCCCTCCACACTATCCACAACACCTCCAACCTTTGTGTCATCAGCAGACTTAATAACACATCCCTCCACTTACTCATCCAGGTCATTTATAAAAATCACAAAGAGTAAGGGTCCCAGAACAGATCCCTGAGGCACACTACTGGTCACCAACCTCCATGCAGAATATGACCTGTCTACAACCACTCTGCCTTCTGTGGGCAAGCCAATTCTGGATCCATGAAGCAATGTCCCCTTGGATCCTATGCCTCCTTACTTTCTCAGTAAGCCTTTCATGGGGTACCTTGTCAAATTCCTTGCTGAAATCCATATACACTACATCTACTGCTCTACCTACATGAATGTGTTTAGTCACATCCTCAAAAAATTCAATTAGGCTCATAAGGCATGACCTGCCTTTGACAAAGCCATGCTGTCTATTCCTAATCATGTTATGCCTCTCCAAATGTTCATAAGTCCAGCCTCCCAGGATCTTTTCCATCATCTTACCAACCAATGAAGTAAGACTCGTCTATAATTTCCTGGGCTATCTCTACTCCTTTCTTGAATAAGGGAACAACATCCACAGCCCTCCAATCCTCCGGAACCTCTCCCGTCCCCATTGATGATGCAAAGATTATCTCTAGAGGCTCAGCAATCTCCTCTCTTGCCTCCCACAGTAGCCTGGGGTTCCTCTTGTCCAATCCCGGTGACTTATCCAACTTGATGCTTTCCAAAACCTCCTGCACATCCTCTTTCTTAATATCTATATGCTCAAGCTTTTCAGTCCACTGTAAGTCATCCCTACAATCGCCAAGATCCTTTTCAGTAATGAATATTGAAGCAAGGTATTCATTAAGTACCTCTGCTATCTCCTCCGGTTCCATACACACTTTCCCACTGTCACAATTGACTGGTCCTATTCTCGCACATCTTATCCTCTTGGTCATCACATACTTGTAGAATGCTTTGGGGTTTTCCTTAATCCTGTTCACCATGGCCCAGAGTGAAGTGTCTTACCATTGATTTGTTCTGTGATTAGTCCAGTGTTAAATAGGTGGGTTGCTGTATGGTGCGGTTTGTTGGATCAGAAGAGCCTATTCCATACTGTATTTCTAAATAAAGAAATAAATAGTTCTTTTGCATTAATCTGCATATTTCCCAGTAACCTGTTCTACCTCATGTCTTTTTATAAAGCTACTTAAGTCACAGCTATAATGCAGTCTGGTTCTGTATCCATACTTTGGGAAGAATTTAAAGGCCCTTGTGCGGGTGCAGAAAAACTTGCCAAGATTGGTTTTAGAATGAATGAGATTGGTTGCAAGGTTAAATTGGGGAAACTCAAGTTTTTTCTCTTTGGAGTAAAGGACTTACTTGATACATTTTAGGAATAGTTTCTATCCCTCTGCCATCAGATTCCATAAACTCTTGAACACCACCTCACTATTCCTCTTTTGCCATACTATTTGTTATAGCAATTTGTTTTGCTGCACTGTGCTCCTGTATACCTTATGTGAGTGACAAGAACCCTGATTCTGAGTCTGCTGCTAGATAAGATACACAAGACAACTGTTCATGTTGATGCAAGATGAAGGGATGTAGGTTAAAAATTTGGTGTAAGGTTGAAAGCTATGCAGAGAGTATTCCCATCTTGACCTTCCTGCCACCCATCAATGCTAGAAGTGATTAGAATAACCACCAGCACATCTTTAGGACATAGAGTGGAAATCCAGTCACAGGGGAAGTGTACCAAATCCTCACAGGTCAAGGTCAGGATTCAACTTGAGTTACTGGAGATATGCAGAATCAGCACTAACTGCTGTGTCATATGTTGCAGTATCCAGCCTTTTCTGACAATGGACCTTTTTGTGCTTGGGATATTTGGTGGTTTGTTGTTTAACATCTTTCTGTTGACATTTTGAACAAGGCTACTTTTGGAGTGAATTTACATATACATGTTGTGGCCAGAAGGGTCTACTCCAGGCTGTATCTCAATAAATAAAGATGCAATGCACTGAATGGCTTCCTGTCTCTCCCCACCTCAGTTCCCTCCACTGCAACCCTTTTATGTTTTTTTTAATGGGACTTTTGAATTATTTTAATCTAAGTGATATGTAGTTATATGTTTATAGTACTTCAGCCTGGGTGGTGAAATCTGGGCTTGGAGCAAGTTGCTGGATGGAGTGGTCTAGGCCCAGACCATCTTGCTGCAGCTGGGTCCTCCGATGAGGTACGATACATTGCTTAGACACTTTAAACTCCAGCACAGATCAGATGTGAGAGCCAATTTCGCTCACTCTCCACGATCTTCACTCCTCTCTCCAGGGTGCCAGATCCTTTCGCTGTTCCATTGGTCAATTTAAGTGCTGGCCTAGATAGACTGAGAAGACACATTTCAGGATCTGAGGTGAGAGCTGGTTTCACTTGTTCTCCGTGATAGTCACTCCTCTCTCGCTGTGGCGCTGAAGATATGAAGGCTGCCCCAGCTGCTGTGCTCCGTGCCCATTAATTTGAAGAGGCTTGGGCCCTACTCCAGGGTGCTTCAGGGTTCAGATCTGAGGACTCAATTTCTGTTCAGACTTTTGTTGTTTGCATGATTTGTGTTTTGTTTTACTTTATCTTGTGTAACAGGTGTTGGTCTTTTATTTTTATTCTTTTTTTTTCTTTAATTGGGTTCTTTCAGGTTTCTTGCTTTGTGGCTATCTGTGAGAAAACTAATCTCAAGGTTGCATTATTTATACACTCTGATATTAAATGTACTTTGAATCTTGATTATTGAATCTTTCAGTAGTATCTAATAAGATGAAGGCTTTTGGGGCAGTGCCATAATTTTGTGATGGAATTCTCTGTAAATGAGGGAGAATATTGGGGATGGATAGGCATGTTTTGTGGTGAGGGAAACAGAGATGAAGAGTCAAGTTAATGACTTGCAAGTACAGGCAAGGCTTAGATCAATGATGTGACAATCCTGCATTAGATTGTGAGGTTAGATTTTATTGGTGTTCTGGAATAAGACCTGAACCCACAATCTTCTGATCTGAAATAACAAGTATTACTCATTATTCTGGTGTTACATATGGCTCAAAGCTACTATCTTGGATTGCAACCTGATTTGGCCAAATTGAATCCATAACCAACATAAAGACTTCTGGAGCGTCTGTGCATGTAGTTTTGGGTGCACCACCCTCTTAAAGTATCCCAGTATTTTGCACAGTTTTAGCCGATGCTTGCCAAGTTTCATTACAAGGGCCAACAGAAAAGTGCAGAAATGGCCATCAAACTGCAAATACTGCAGATGATAGAAACATTTAGGCCATGCTGCATTTGTGGAGGACAGAGGAGATGGAAGAGATGATTTTGATAAACTAAATAAAAACTGTGCTTCTGTAGCATCATGAGGACGTTCTGTAGCAAGAAATAAAAGAATGACTAGAATAAATATGGGTCTAGGAAATGGAGTTACACAGCAGTGGTTTTAGTGCAAGCTGAGCAGTCGGGATAAGCTTGGCAATTACAAGCTGTTAAAGCTAGCATCAGTGGCTGAAAAATCAATGGAAAAATAACACAGAGCAGCATAGCCCTTCAGCCCAGTGTTATGAAAACCTTTCAACCTACTCCTGGATCAATCTAACAGCACAGAACCCTCTATTTTTTTCATTCATGTGCCTATCTAAGAGTTCCTTAAAAGTTCCTATTGTATCTGCTTCTACCACCACCCCTGTTCTAGGGACTTAGCACTTCCTGTGCATAGAAAACACATCTGTCATCCACCCATACTTTCCTCCACTCACCTTAAATGGATGCCCTTTGGGGTAAGATTATCTACACTGGGAAAGGAAGGGATTAACTGGGCAGTTAGCATGGCTTTGTTGGTAGGTGATACTATCAGACTAATGTGATTATAATGTACTATAATGTACTATAGTATAATGTACTATAATGTACTGTATGACTGTGGGGCTAAGCACAGCTTTGATGCCATACTTAAATTTGCCGATGACACCTCTGTCCCAGGTCTAGTCAAAGGTGGTGATGAATCGGTGTATAGGAGGGAAATTGACAACCTAGCTGTATGGTGCCACAACAACAACCTCTCACACAACGTTAGCAAGATCAAGGAACTGATTATTGACTTCAGGAGGAGCAAACCAAAGATCCATGAGCTAAGCTTCATCAGAGAATCAGAGGTGGAGAGTATTGGCAACTTAAATTCCTCGGTGTTATCATTTCAGAGGACCAGTCCATGCTGGTCCCAGCACATAGTGCAACTATGAAGAAAGCATGACAGCATCTCTACTTTCTTAGAGGTTTGTAAATATTTGGCATGGTCTAAAACTTTGACAAACTTCTATAGATATGTGGTGGAGAGAATATCAACCAGTTGCATCATGGCCTGGTATGGAAACAGTAATGCCCTTGAATGCATAATCCTATGAAAAGTAGTGGGTACGGCCAAATCCATCATGGGTAAAGCCCTCCCCACCATTGAGCACATCTACACAGAGCATTGTTGCAGGAAAGCGCATCTATCTTCTGAGGCCCCCATCACCCTGGTCATGATCTTCTCACTGCTGCCATTAGGAAGAAGGTACAGGTGCCTCAGGACTCACACCACCAGGTTCAATAACAGTTATTACCTGATAAACATCAAGCTTTGGAACATAACTTCACTCAACTTTGCTTGACCCATTGCTGAAGAGTTCCCACACCTATGAACTCACTCACAAGGGCCGATGATGTCATATTCTCAATATTTATTGCTTATCTATTATTATGATGTTTCTTTTCTTTTGTATTTGCACAGCTTGTTGTCTTTTACACAATAGTTATTTGTCCAGCTGATGCAGAATTTCAATGATTCTATTAGGGTTATTAGATTTATTGAGTATGCCTACAAGGAAATGAATCTCAGGGTTGTAGGTGCTAACATCTATGTACTTTGAACTTCGAGTATTTTTTTGATGAAGGAACAAACTGTATTGTACTTTGTGTATTATAGCATTGCTTTTGTATTTACTGTGTTCTTTTTGTGCTTATTGTGTTTTTATGCTGTGTTGCATGCAAGTAACAATTATTTCTTTCTCCTTCTCCTTTACACATGTACTGAAGAATGACAATGAACTATTTTGAATCTTGAAAAATGTATTGATGAGAGTGGTGTGCTTTAATGTAGTTGGCGTAGATTTCAGTAAAGCATTTGACAATATCTGGCATGGAAAACTGGTCTTGAAAAGGCAAATCTAATTAAATCTAAGACAAATTGGCAAATTGTATCCAAAACTAACCTGGTAATTGGAAGCAGTGAGTGATGGTGGAGGGTTGTTGATTTTGTGGTTAGAAGTCTGTGAATGCTGTTGTAACATAGGGATTAATACTGGAACCATTACTATTTGCAATATAAGATCCTAAGATACAGGAGCAGAAGTAGGCCATTTGGCTTATTGAGCCTGCTCCATCATTCAATCATGGGCTGGTCCAATTCTTCCAGTCATCCCCACTCCCCTGCCTTTTCCCCATACCCTTTGATGCCCTGGCTAATCAAGAACCTATCTATCTCTGCCTTGGATGCACCCAATTACTTGGCCTTCACAGCCACTCGTGGCAACAAATTCTACAGCTTTACCACCCTCTGACTAAAGTAATTTCTCCACATCTCTGTTCTAAATGGACATTCTCCAATCCTGAAGTCGTGCCCTCTTGTCCTAGATTCCCCTACCATGGGAAATATCTTTGCCATATCTAATCTGTTCAGTCCTTTTTCATTTGGAATGTTTCTATGAGATCCCCCCCTTGTTCTCCTGAACTACAGGGAATGCAGCCCAAGAGCTGCCAGACATTCCTCATTTGATAACCCTTTCATTCCTGGAATCATTCTCATGAATCTTCTCTGAACCCTCTCCAATGTCAGTATATCCTTTCCAAAATAAGGATCCCAAAACTGCACACAATACTCCAAGTGTGGTTTCACGAGTGCCTTATAGAGCCTTAACATCACATCCCTGCTCATATATTCTACACCTCCAGAAATGAATGCCAACGTTGCATTTGCCTTCTTCACCACTGACTCCACCTGGAGATTAAACTTTAGGGTATCTTGCACAAGGACTCCCAAGTCCCTTTGCATGTCTGCATTTTGAATTCTCTCCCCATCTAAATAATAGTCTGCCCGTTTATTTCTTCCACCACACTTTCCAACATTGTATTTCATTTGCCACTTCTTTGCCCATTCCCCTAACTATCTAAATTTCTCTGCAGGCTCTCTGTTTTATCAACACTACCCATTCCTCCACCTACCTTTGTATCATTCAGCAAATTTAGCCACAAATCCATTAATCCCATAGTCCAAATCATTGATAAACATCGTAAAAAGGAATGGTCCCAACACCGACCCCTGTGGAACTCCACTGGTAACCAGCAGGCAGCCAGAATAGGATCCCTTTACTCCCATTCTCTGCTTTCTGTTGATCAGCCAATGCTCCACCCATGCTAGTAACTTCCCTGGAATTCCATGGGCTCTTATCTTTCTAAGCAGCCTCATGTGTGGCACCTTGTTAAAGGCCTTCTGAAAATCCAAGTACAGCACATCTACTACATCTCCCTTGTCTACCCTGCTTGTAATTTCCTCAAAAAATTGTAGTAGGTTAGTCAGGCAGGGTTTTCCTTTCAGGAAATCATGCTGGCTTTGGCCTACCTTATCATGTGCCTCCAGGTATTCCTGAATCTTATCCCTAACAATCCATTCCAACAACTTCCCAACCACTGATATCAGGTTAACAGGTCTATAGTTTCCTTTTTGCTGCCTCCCACCCTTCTTAAATAGTGGAGTAAAATTTGTAATTTTCCAGTCATCCGGTACAATGCCAGAATCTATTGATTCTTGAAAGTTCATTGCTAATGCCTTCACAATCTCTCCAACTACTTCCTTCAGAACCTGAGGGTGCATTCCACCAGGTCCAGGAGACTTATCCACCCTCAGACCATTAAGCTTCCTGAGCACCTCCTCAGTCATAATTGTCACTGTACATACTTCACTTCCCTGACACTCTTGAATGTCCAGTAAATGCAGATGTCTTTTGCTGTGAAGACTGATGCAAAATATGCATTCAGTTCCTCTATCATTTCTGTGTCTCTCATTACAATACCTCCAGCATCATTTTCTATTGGTCTATATCTACTTCCACTCTCTTTTACCCTTGATATACATAAAAAAGCTTTTAGTATCTTGTTTGATATTAGTTGCCAACTTCTTTTCATAATACATCTTTTCCTTCCTACTGACCACCTTAGTTTCCTTCTGCACATTTTTAAAAGATTCCTAATCCTCTATCTATCTTCCCACTAGCTTTGGCTTCTTGTATGCCCTCTCTTTTGCTTTTACTTTGGCTCTGACTTCATTTGTCAGCCATGGTAGTGTCTTTCTTCCATTCGAAAATTTCTTCTTATTTGTAATATATCTGTCTTGCATTTCCCTCATTTTTCACAGAAACTCCAGCCATTGCTGCTCTGCTGTCCTTCCTGCTAGTGTCCCTTTCCAGTCAACCTTGAACAGTTCCCCTCACATGCCATTGTAATTTCCTTTAAAACACTGAAATACTGGCACATTGGAATTTAGTTTCTCCTTCTCAAATTTCAAAGTGAACACGATCATATTGTGATCACTGTACCCTAACCTTAAGGGTCCTTAACCTTAAGCTCTCTTATCACTTCCAGATCATTGCACAACATCCAGTCCAGCACAGCCAATCCCCTAGTGGGCTCAACAACAAGTTGTTCTAAAAAGCCATTCCTTAGATATTCTACAAATTCTCTCTCTTGAGGTCCAGTATGAACCTAGTTTTCCCAATCCACTTTCATGTTAAAACCCCCTACAATTATCATGACATGCCCTTCTGACATGCCTTTCCTTTCCCCTGCTGTAATTTGTAATCCACATCCTGGCTGCTGTTTGGAAACCTGTATACAACTGCCATTAGGGTCTTTTTACCCTTGTCATTTCTTAACACAGCCCACAGAGACACTACACCTTCCGATCCTATGTCATTCCTTTCTAATGATTCAATATTATTTTTTATAAACAGGGCCACACCATCCCTCTGCCTACTGACCTATCTTTCTGATATACCATATATCCTTGGACATTCAGCTCCCAATGACAGCCATCCTTTAGCCAAGTTTCAGAGATGGCCACAATGTCATACTTGCCAATCTGCAGCTGAATTTCAATATCATCTATTTTATTCCTTATGCTGCGTGCATTCAAATACAACACTTTCAGTCCTACATTTGTTGCTTTCTGTCTTCGCATCCCACTGGCTGTGATTATGCCTCATCTCCTGCCTGTTATTTCTATCATCTCTGTTGTATGCTATATTTATGATAGGGATATAAATGAAAGAGATATCATGAAAATTAATAGTCAAATCGGTAGTCCTACGTTAAAGAAAATATTGATCAGCATGTTTCATCACTTGTGGAATATTTCCCATGTTTAGTGTTCCAACAGCTGTGTGTTTCTGCCTCCTGAATTGTATTTGCAAACTTCATCCTCACAATTGCAGGTGCTGAGATGGCTGCCTTTCTGAAGATATTTTTTTTTCTTTTTAATATCCAGGAGAAGGTTCTTCCTTGTATCTGTTAAAAGAGCAGCAGGTAGCTTGGCTCTGGACAGTGTTGATGTAGTAGTGAGGTAGATTCATTTGTAGAATTTGAGGGGGAACTGTTAAGGGTTTATTAGAAAAAGTTCAGCAAGGCAATGAAGAGTGGGTGTGGAGCGAAAACTATTGGTGTATTGTATAAACCTGAAACAGAGCAAAATAAAACCTAAAGTTCTCATAAATAAAATATTAACTGTGTTCCCACTCCACAGACACTGCTTGACATGCTGAATATCTTCAGTATATCCTGCTCTTTTACTGACCTAACTGGGATCTGATCTGGGACTTGATTCTAATGCTAATTTTCAAAGTTTTACCCCCTAATAAAGTATAGCTGGTTCCTTATAGTACAGGCTAAAGTATAGTAAATTTATTAACTCCACTTATTTCCAGTAATCTTGTTTCATAACTCACTGAAGGATACTTAAAAAAAAGATTGTGTCTGGTGATAAATGTTTTCAGCTGTAATAATAATACAGCAAGTTTCCACTGAAGTATCCCATAGTACATTTATTGAAAAAAAATTGAACTTTGCATTATGATTTATACAAATTTATTTTATTGGAACTCTGAATAATTCTGGCCAATGAGTTCCTGAAAATTGCATTTTCAATGCAATTTCCTGATTCTTTTCCATCAAGGCGAATAGTATTTTAAAATGTTTCAAATTTGACTTACAGTTGTTTAAAAGGAGCTGAAAATGCTGTTCATGTCTGATACCTAGGTCAAGGGTACCAGAGAACAGTTGCAGTGCATTCTGTATGAGGAGGGTAAATAGTTGGTGGTTGTGGTTCATATTTGTTTCAATTAAATGGGTAAAAAGAAAGATGTTATACTCCTCCCCTCCTCCTTGCCCTTCTTAATTCTGGCTGCTGCCCTTGTTAGGGTATATTCTGGAGTTAGGGTACATAACAAATATTAAGTTCAACAGCAGCCATTCTTCAGATTCGAATGTGAATCATAGATTGAATTTAAAATGCAGCCTTGAACAATGGTTTTCCTGGTGCTATGCACTGAAGTTGATTGCAAACCGGGCAGTGCTGATTGACATTCATTTCAGGCATCTGGAGTGTGGTTGAGTAGAAGGAGGTGGGAAAACTATATATATCTCAAAGGAAGCATTGTAGCTACTTTGTAACTGTGGAATTGTCCTGCTACGTATGTAATATTGAGTATAAGATGTCACGTCATATTGGGTTGGGAGGCCTCATCCTCAAGAGTGGCTCATTTTGTTGAATAAGACCCTTCTATATCCACTAGCTTCAGTGTTCACATTATTACGTCCCTTTGCAGCCCTGATGAAGTGTCTCGGCCCGAAGTATTGTCTATTTATTTCCCTTCATAGATGCTGCCTGACTTGCTGAGTTCCTCCAGCATTTTGTGTGTGTTGCTCAAGATTTCTAGCAGAATCTCTTGCGCTTGATAGCAGGATCTCTAAGGCTGTGGTAGAAAATAAGAGGAAAGGTCAAGTGTGTGGTCGATAAGAGGGTGCAGGAGGGAGAGCTCTAGATTTCTGGATGACTGAACCTTTTCTGAGGGAATTGGGACCTGCACAAGTCGGATAACTTACCAGTGAGCCAGAATGCATTCAACATCTTTGCAAAAGGGTTTCCTAGAGCTGTTTGGGATCGTTTAATCTAACATCTCAGTAGAACGGGACAACAGTACGAATATAGTAGAGGGTGAGGAATGGCCAACTATAGAAGGAAAACTCAATCTGATAGGCTAAGTATGCATAGACACATGAAAAAACAGGGCTAGACCATCTATTTTGATACAAGGAGTCTGGTAAGGAAGATGAAATGAGGAAACTGGTTTGAGAGTGGGGTTATAATGTTGCTGTTATGTTGTGGTTGAAGATTAAGATTATCTTTATTTGTCATGCACATCAAAATGACCAGTGAAATGCATTGTTTGCATCAATGCCCAGCACAGTCCATGGATGTGCTTGGAGCAACCCAAAAGTGTTGTCATGCTTCTGGTGCCAGTGTAGTGTGCCCACTGCCCACAACTCACTGCCCCTAACCTATACATTTTTGGAATGTGGGAGGAAACACATGTGGTCATGGAGAACATATTAATTTATTACAGAGAGTGCCAGATCAACGGCACTGTCATAACATTTTGCTACACAGTGCTAATGTACCACACAAAACAGTATTCCATGTCTTGAAATTTTCAGGTGTGATGGAGGTGTTCTAATAGAGGAGGTGGTATTGAAATATTAATTGAGGAACCCATTTCAGCATTAAGAGAGAAAAATACACAAGAGACTGCAAATGTCAGAATCTGGAGTAAAATATAAATAAACAGTGGGTCAAGCAGCATCTATGGGGAGAACACCTAACTGAAATGTTCAAAATTAGAAGAAACATATGCCAAATAGTGAGAAAACATTTTTTTCAGTAGAAGTGAGAAAAGCAGAGAGCATAATTTTAAGGAATACTAGTTTTCAAGGAAATTTCAAGATTTTTTTTCAGCTAGTGGCTTTAGAGGGGATTTAGAGGTGCAAACTCTTGTAGAATCAAGGCACAGAAGGGCACAGACTGAGTGCAGGTAAATGGGTGCTAGTGAATGTAGTGTATCTGATGCTACGTGCCTGTGACGTTGCTGCAATATGCTGTATCTGTACTTAAGTCCACTTGACCTTGTGATGTTGGCACAGAAACACCATGTTGAAATCCAGTTTCCAAGTTCTATGACTTATTAAAAGAAAAAATTCACTCAGTGAAAATCTAAGAAACCTTGATTCCTCCTGTCTTTAAAATTGGAAGCACTATTTTGCATTATAGTAGAGAAACAGTGTGTACAGCTTGTCTGCACATCATGGAAAGATGCAGGAGAGCACAGTAATCAACAGCCTAAAAGTAATTGTGGTCCAGTATTAAAACATGCCAACATGTTTGTTCCCTGATTCCACCATCTTCTGGTGTTACTTATTTTGTTGATCACCTGGCTTTAGGTGGTCCGGGCAAAAGTACTCTGATGGGTTGCATCTCAGCATGGTGTGGCAACTGATCTGCTCTAGAACCTACAGAGAGTGATCAACTCGAGCAATTCTGTAGATGCTGGAAACTGAGAGTAACACACACAAGGTGCTGGATGACCTCAGAAGAGGAGCTGTTGAGGGTCTTCATCAGGATGAGTGGTAATACGCCACCCAGTCCTCAACTGACTTGTCCCTTCCAAACATCCAGCCCTTTCTTGTGAAGGCTGGTAATATCAGAATCAGGTTTAATTTCACCAGCATATGTCGTGAAATTTGTGGTCTTTGCGTAGCAGTCCATTGCAATGTGTAATAGTAGACAAAACAGAATTACACTAAGTACATACATATATATTGAATTGAATAATGAGCGCTAAATAGAACTAAAAAAAAGTAGTAAAAATAAAACTGATCAAAGGTTCCTGACATCCTAGCTATTCCCTTTCCTCTCTTCCACCTCTGGGAGAAAATACAGAAGGTGAGAGCCCAGACATCTTTATTTAAGTTCCCACTGCAATCTTCTGAACCAGTGAATGATTTCACATCCCCCTTCTACAGGCACTGCCAGATTATCAGATATTTAATTGCACCTCTCTTGCATTCTGTTATTGTCACTTTCACAGTTCATTTTGCACTCCTTCGGCCTGTTTAACTATTGTTGCACCATTCTGTCTTTGTGTGCTTATACTGTATTTACTGTTGTATTAATTATCACCATGAACAGCCCTTACTCTGAGTTTCACACCAGTAAGGAATTTCACTGCACCCTGGTGTTTGTAACAACTAGCTACACAAACTTTACTCTCCTCCTGCAGAAATGTAGAGTTGCACATGTCAGATTCTTTATTGAAAGCTTTCCTGTAACCTGAAGATAACACACACAAAATGCTGGAGGAACTCAGCAGATCAGGCAGCATCTATGCAGAGGAATAAAGAGTTGATGTTTCGGGCCGAGACCCTTCATCGGAACTGCTCAAAATCAGAATCAGATCTAGTATCACTGCCCTACCATCAATTGTGAAATTCGCCGTTTAGCATCAGCAATACATTTCAAAAAGCTATAAATTACAACAAGAACAATATATAAGATATAAACAATAAGAAATAGAACTGTTTCTTATATATATTAAATTAAATAAGTAGCACAGAGAGCAAAAAAAAATCTAGTGAGGTAGTGTACTCATAGGTTCATGAGTCCCTGATGATAAGTTGGCTGAAAGTGATGTTCAACATCCTCAGAGAGTGGAATGTAATTAAGATATATTTTTGAGCAAATAAATAAGTAGATATTTATTTACGTCTGCTGAAATTAGCAGATCAGGCAGTGTCCACGGAAATAGAACACGACAACATTCCCCTTTTCTTTCTCTGCAGATGCTGCCGACTCTGAGTATTTTCAGTCCTGTCAGTGATTATTTGCATTCATTCCAGGAGGGTAGGTTTCGCAGGCTGCTTCTGCTCTTTAACCGGCCCTGAGAAGATGATGCCTTCCGGGAGCGCTGCAGAACCTGAGGTGTGGGCATGCCCTATTAGGAGAGTTCCAGAATATCAGCTTTCCTGAAGCGGAAGTCTTACTTTCCTGCGGTTTTTATGTACAGCTCTCGTTCCACAAGGTTGAATTAACTTCTTTTTTTTTAAAAAAAAATCTAGTTTACTCAAGTTAAACTAGTCTCGCTTGTCATTGAATTAAAAGGAGTGGGGTTGGAGTAGACATTACGGTTCATCAAGCCAACTCAAAACAGTTCGGAAAGACTCCGTGTATTGGCATCATACCCTTCTTGTCCTGCAGGGAACTATATAATCCGCAAAATAACGACAGCTGATTGTATATTTAACTCGCTGGGAAAGTAATGTTCCAGTATCAAATGGTCTGACTTATAAACTTTAATGCTACAATATCATATGTCGAGGGTTGATAAGCAATGTTATTCGTGCCAGAAGCGCTAGTTTTACAACCCGTTCTGAGCATCCATCCTGATGCTAAATGAGATTGTCCCAGGGCTTCTAGTAGTTTTCCTTCCCCCCCCCCCCCCCCCCCCCAGGGAGAAGGTAGGTCTGGACTGTGACACGTCGTTGTAGAGAAACTGCTTCCCCGTCCCCACTTAAACCGTTGCGATCGTCCGACTGGAAAGCTGAATGTGGAAGACCCGTAACAAACGAAAAGTGGCCATAACTCGTAACCAGTCGAACTCAATGCAGGATTCAATTGCACCGAATTGATGACGGCGTCATTTCATAATCTGATCCATTTTCCCTCTATGTGTCGCATTAAATTTACACCTAGCATTCACATAGCGGGGGAAATAATAATCCCCAATTCGGGTTAAAATGTTGATAGCAAGCGTTTGTAGTAGATCCTAAAAGTCCTTCTCTAAATCACTTTTTTTTTAAATTCGTGGCTTTTCAAACATTTTCTGAGTAATTCTTGCGGTTATTTGACCCAGACTTTAAATATGTTTCATTTAAAGAAACCCGAATTCACTTTCCTTAATAATAGGTGATTCATCGTTTGCCTGAACTCACAGTGATTACTTCAGGATGGCTAATATCTCGTCGTGACTGTCATCGTCCATCGGCGACGGCTGGAACTTGTTCCTGTTGGGGGACGTTTGAAATGAAAGCGGCTGAGCCCTGTGTGGGGGGCAATAACCCAGCGCCCGAGACATTCAAAATGCACCGCGGTGCACTGTAAATTTAAACTCGACTAAAGCAGTGGGCTATATATGTCAAATAATATTTATTATTGCAATATTTAGTGAATTATTTGTGGCTATGATGTTACTAGGAATACAATTATTTTTATATTGCAAACCAGATTATATTGGATGTCAAGTTTTTGGCATGAGTATGGAATGTTTTATAATTATTAAAGATCGACTCAGCAGTCTCGCGAAAACGAATATCCTGAAGAAGGATCTCGGCCCGAAACATCGATTGTTTATTCGCTTCCATAGATGCTGCCCGACCTGCCTAATTCCTCCAGCATTTTGTGTGTCTTGCTCTAGAAGTCCAGCATCTGCACGCTTTCACGCGTTTCTGTATATAATTCGATAGGTTTACAGTCTCTTCAAACGACCCTGCGATCTTCCAGAATAGCTATTCATTAGCGTTCTGGGAAGTTAATTGCATTTGTTTATATTAGCAAATCAGAAATCCGCGCGTTTTCCCCGGGTATAGGAGACGGGGGGTGGTTGCGTGATGTAGTTTCGCATTTATAACTGCTTCTGCGAAGTTGCAGGAAACGACTGGATATCGTTGTACCAGGCAACTGAAACCCAGGGATATATTTTCAATCATTGATTTGAACTTAAAATTTCCAGGAAAAAAATGACGCAAAGCGCATTATTATATAGGATGTATTCAGAAAATAAAAGGACAATTGTAATACGAACTTCACATTCTACAGCGCTCGTGCATTGAAGGACTAATGTTGTAGTAGCCTGTCCCTGTTATTTTTGCTGCTGTTCGGAACATTTAAATCATTTGGCTGTTTATAAAATTTCAATCTATTGGCCAGAGCGTGAAAAAAGAGTGGAGCATAAAATTATCTGGTGCAACGCAAGGCGAAAAGGGTCCATTAACGTAGATATTTTCCTCTCGCATATCTGCCAAGTGCCAAACGTGGAGGTAAGGTTGTGCTGGATGATTAATGAGGCTTGTGTCAGACTCGCACGCTGGTCGCTGCAGTTTGTCAACACAAGGACTTGGGGAAATCGCGACGCCACACTGTCGCCCCGAGCTGCCTCTTTGGAGTAAAATTGCAGGCGCATTATGGTTGTTTAGCACATCTTATAAATAAAAGCCTACCGCTCGTGGTAGCGTGTCATCGCGAAGACTTAAAGGCAGCGGCCCCCGCACTTCATATCGATGCGGAGATTATTTTATTGTCGACCTACTCATGTTACTCCAGTCAAAACAAATGCCACGGGAATTAAAACAACTTTAGAAAAGTCACAGCCTACCATATCAATCGAAATAATTCCACAGCCGTGTAAAAACAAACATGAGTTAACGTATAAAAAAATGAATTAACAAAAGAAAACACTTAGAACATAGTGCAGCACAGATACAGGCCCTTCGGCCTTCTGTGCCGAACCAATTAAACGAGTAACCAAACGACCAACTAATCTCCTCTGCTACACAAGGTCCTTATCTTTCCATCTCCCTCACCTTCATCTCTGTTGCGTTCCCGTCTATTATCCAATAAGATCGTCAGAGTTATTGACACGTTAGTGAATAGTGCCTCTTTTCCATCATTTCTCAAACGAGCCCATTTTACGGGTGAAAGTCAAGACAAATTCACCGATAGTCCTCGGTGAACAAAATTCAAACCTTCGTCCTCCATTACCAAACATTACTGTTATCGTTTAATAACGGAGTTATATTTTCTCTGGCACAAAAATGCACCCAGCATGATTAACCATCTAATTCCGGTAAATTAATTTTTATTGATGAGTTAATACGCGCACTTCTCCGGTGACTTTATTTCCGCGTCCGGTTATTAAGAGATACAACTGACAGCATTCTTGTGAACTGCTGATGAAATAAACCCTTTCGTTTGCCGGGAAACTGTCGTGTATTTACGGTTGCCATTCGTTCTTTAACAACGCAGCGTATGTGAGAATTTTGCTTTCACCGGTCTTCACCCTATCTGGGAAGATGGAACAGATTCTGCAGATGCTGGAAATCTACCGCGACGCAGAAAACAAATGACAAGGAAAAATGCCGGAGGAACTCCGCAGGGCAGCATCTATGGAGAGAAATAAACGATCAATGTTTCAGGCCGAGACCTTTCATCAGCACTGGAGATCATCATATTTTGTAAAAAAAATAAATTAGGTCTAAATATAGGTCCTGAACAAATCTTCGTTCTAATTTCCAAGACTCTGCCCTGCGCTCCAATGTTTTAGCTGTGTAACAAAAAATATAGACAAGCCGAAGCAAGTTGGCGCGTTCACGTTCTTGACCTTGACGATTACCTGGTAACTTCCAGAATGATGATCTGCAGCAAAGATATCTCAACCAAGCATCATTTTTTTTTGTATTAAAACACTTAAGATGAATTAATTGTCATCTTATATGAGTCGAAAGTCGAGTACATAGAGGGAAAAATAGCCTTATGTCCAACTTAGCTTCCAACATCGTTCTGTGCTTTTTATGGGCCAGATGCAATTCACTGAATTTTTTTTTTGCTAAAGAATTTCCCCTATAAACACGCACTTGCAATATGAGTATTGCAAATGTGTAATCATTCCGCGGTCGCGTTTCACTCTTTGCTGGTACCTGTTTACCAGCACTTTGAAAACAATTGCTAGTAAATCCCATCTGGAATACATTAGACGCCCTATTGCATTATTTCGCTTCTCATTAAATCAACTTAAAATAAGAATTCGTTCGCATATGCAATGGTTAAATAGTTCTGAAGCAAAATTGGACGGATGGGCGTGACCCGGTATATTTTGCAGATTGTGTTACTGCACCATACTGCAAAGGACGATGGTCGTGCAGAATCGGGGTTAATATCATTGGCAAATGTCGTGAAATTCGTTATGCGGCAGCAGTACATTGCAATACATTGTAATAAAAGACTATAAATTACAATAAAAAGTATATATATAAATTAATTAAATAGGTAGTACAAAAAGAGAGGGAAAAGGGTGTTCATGGATTCATTGGCTTTTCAAAAATCTCATGGTGGAATGCAAGGAGTGAATCCTAAAACCTTTGAGTGTGTGTCGTCAGGCTCCTGTAACTCCCTCCCTGTGATGGTAGCAATGAGAACAGCTTCCTGGCAGCATAAAGGTCAGGGGTCATGAGCTGGGAAACTTTGATAGAATTTATTCACCTAGCACCAGGGACTGCCTTGAGCACTAGCATTGGTGGAGGTCAGAGAGCACTGTCAGTTTTAAAAATATATATTTAGAGATGCTGTGTGGAGCAGGGCCTTTTGGCCCAACAAGTCGCATTGTCCAGCAAACCACCTATTTAACCCTAGCCTAATCACAGGGCAATTTACAATGACCAGTTAGCCTACTGACCGGCATGTCTTTGGACTGTGGGAGGAAACCGGAGCACCTGGAGAAACCCATGTGGTTCACAGGGAGAACACACAAACTTCTTCCAGAGGACGCTGGAATTGAACTCCGGGCTCTGACACACAAGCTGTAAAAGCATTGCGCTAACTGCTACACTACCAAGTTCCTGGCGGTAAAATCAGAACTGAAATGAGAATAAATGCAATTCACCATAGGGTCCCTCAGCTTTGGTGCAGAGCCTACCGTTTCAGCTATAAATCCATCATAACAGGGAAAGCAATATGCAAAATATTAAACCAGATCTGGCAGATAATTCCAGCACGTACGTGACATGAAAAGGAATGGGTTTCTCATGCCCTCATGATAAAACTGTTAATAATGACCCCGATGTTGGGAATCTAAAATAATCAGAAAATGAGCAATGGATCAAAACAAAATTGGAAATGGACACTGTTTTTTATTTTATTTTCAATAAAGTATTTCATTTTTTAAAAAAACATTGATTATTTTAAACAAATCTGCATCCTTGCTATGAAAATGCTTGGCAAGAGAAAGCAGTTGTCTGCATTTCATTTTCAAATTATATCAAAATAATAAAATACTTACAGTGTAATAATGTAGTTGTCCTGCTGGAAGCTACCAGATTCATGTTCTTGCTGGTATTTTTGATTACTAAAATCAAATAACCATCCCAATATTTAAACATGTGCTGCTGAGAATGTTAAAGACAGAATTAGCTCATGTGAAACCACAGAGTTATTGGACACACAATTCGAATTGCCTATAGAACAAAACACAGCAAACTATTTAGTTCAAAACTCAAAATAAACTTAAGCCCAAGAGATTTTGCAGATGCTGGAAATCTTGAGCAACGCACACAACTCAGCAAGTCAGGTAGCATCTACAGTATGGAGGGGAATAAACAGTCGATGTTTCAGGCTGAGAGCTTTCACCAGGATTGGAGGCCCCATTCCCTTCCAGTCCTGATAAAGGGTCTCAACCCAAAACATCAACTGTTTATTCCCCTCCATAGATGCTGCCTGACTTGCTGAGTGTCTCCTGCATTTTCTGTGTGTTGCATAAGATATACCGGTTGGGTTTTGGGGCATTTTCTGCTTTTATTTCAGATTTTCAACATCCGTGTTTTTAAATTTAATTTTTATACTTTCAAAGGAATTAGGGGGAGAATTTGATTGCATGGGCAAATTTAGGGCTGGGGTGAGGCAAATGATAATTGATTTAGAATTGTCTCATGCATGGTGATGCAGTAAAAAGTTTTTGGCTGTCTTCTATTAAGACAGATTATTCCATCCGTAAAGTGGTGGTATCTATTTAAACACCTGAAGCCACGCATTCTAAAAGTATATCTTTTTAATATTCATGAGTGTGTTCCATTATTATCTGTCCTACAAAACAGACTAGAAATGTTTCAGTTGTGTAAGATTCTATTTAGGCTGCAGTTTATGGACATATAATCAATCTCTGTATATAAGCTATCTTGTGTAATACAATAAGACCATAAGATATAGGAGCAAAATTAGGCCATTCAACCCATTGAGTCTGCTGCGCCATTTCATCATGGAAGATCTATTTTCCCTCTCAGCCCCAATCTTCTGCCTTTTCCCCATATCCATTCATGCCCAGAATGATCAAGAATCTATCAGCCTCTGCTTTAAATATACATGAGGTCTTCGCCCCCTCCACACCTGCCTATAGAATACTTCTTCTTCTTTGGGAGGTATATGTCCTGTGCCTTCTGAATTGCTTCCAGAAATTCCAGCCACTGTCCTTGCCAGTACCTCCAATCAATGCTGGTTCATTGCACTACATGCAATCCAGAATAGCTGATCCCCAAGCGGGTTCAACCACAAGCTGTATAGGCACTTTCTGCCTGTCTTTTCGATACAACATGCATCCTTGGTCATTAAGCTCACAGCTATAATCTTCTCTCAGCCATGATTCATCATACTTGCCAATCTGTAACTGTGCTGGAAGATCATCCTCCTTATTCCGTATACTGCCCGCATTTAAATATAACTCCTTTAGTCCTACATACACCCTTTTTGATTGCAGTCAACAGGACACTGTTGACTGAAATTTTGTCTGATCCTTGTGTAAACCAAATATCTCACCATCAGCACTTTCACTCCAGCTTCCAACCCCTGCCAAATTAGCTTAAACCCACCCGAACAACCCTAGCCAACCTGCCTGCAAGGATATTGGACCCTCTCAGGTTCTGTTTTAACTCGTCCCTTTTGTAAAAGTCATACCTTCCCCAGAAGAGATCTCAATAATGCACAAGTCTGAAACCCTGCCCCTTGCACCCGTTCCTCAGACATGCATTCACCTACCAAATCTTCCTATCTTCCCCTTGCTGGCATTTGGCACAGGCAGCAATCCCGAGATTACTAACCTGCAGGTCCTGTTTCTCAGTTTTCTATATAGCTCCCTAAATTCTCTCTTCAGGAACTCCTCATCTATGTCATTGGTTTCAATATGTACCAAAGCTGCTCACCCTCACCCTCGAGAATTCCATGGACACAACCTGAGACATCTCTGATGCACCATCAATAACTCACTCTGAGACGTAAAGGGGAGATATCGGCTTTTATTGACTGGAAGAAGGAACAAGCAGTGGTTGACCACCATACTACATCCTGGAGACTGAGAGGCCGGGCTCAGGCCTTGATCGCCTTTATACAGGGGACTGTGGGAAGAGCCACAGGAGCAGTCAGCAGGGGGCGTGTCCAGACAGGTATATGTAGTTCACCACAATCTCTGATCCTGGCACCAGGGAGGCAACGCACCTTTTGGGTGTCTCTATCACGTCCACAGAACCTTGTCTCTGTTCCTCTGACTTCAGAATCTCCTTTCAACTCTGTAGTTCTCTTCATCTCTCTGCTCTTCTGAGCCACAGCACTAGAAACCAAGTCACTGCAGCTCCTCCCTGTAGGTCATCCCTCTCAATAGTATCTTATTATTGAGGGGAATGGTCACAGGTGTACTCTGCAATACATATGTTGTGTTTTTTAATGATTATGTCCTTTATCTTATTGTGTTTTTTGTGCTGCATCAGATCTGGAGTAATAATTACTTTGTTCTCCTTTACAATTGTGTACTGGAAATGGCAGTCTTGAAGTTTGGAATATTGTGTGCAATTCTGGTTGCCCAGTTCCAGGAAGGCTTTGAAGAGGGCGCAGGAAAAATTTCAAACACAAGGAAATCAGCAGATGCTGGAAAGTCAAACAACAACACACACAAAATGCTGATAGAACACAGCAGGCCAGGCAGCACCTATAGGGAGAAGATTGCCACATGGACTAGAGGGCATCAGCTACGAGGGGAATCCATTTGCTCATGAAATTGTGAGACACAGAACAGGTGGATAGTCAGAATCATTCTCTGATACAAAAAAAATGTTAAGTGCGAGAGGGTATAGCTTTAAAGTGGTTGAAAAGGGGAAAGTTCTTTTTTTTACATATATAGGGGAAGCAGATATGGTAGTGGTATTCGAGAGTAATTTAGTTAGTCACATGGATTTACAGGGAAGTAAGTCATGAACAAGGCAGAAAGTATTAATTTGATTAGGCAGCATGCTCAGCACAGAACTTACGCACTGAAAGGCATTTGTCTTTAAGGTAAATCCTAATGGTCAGTGCAAGGCAAAATATACCGTATAGTCTCTTCAAATACAGATAGGCCCTTGCTTCCAAAACTATGAAGAAGTCATTTAAATTTTGTAAGTAATATAGTTTAAACATTTCATTTGCTGTGTTTCTATAAACTGTCACCATTTCTTATATATCTGGTTGTCATCTGGGCTTTCAACACTCTTGCTCTACACCAGACAAATCTATGTTCCATTAAAGACTCCTAAAAGAATTCGACTGTTCATTCCCCCTAGAATCTCGAGACGGCTGTCTACCTTGAGATATTTTTAAAGCTTTTTTTTAATTTCAGAAATGAAATTTACTGAAATGGTTTAGACTGAAGCAGCAAATAACCTGCAGGAGGAATTCAGTGGGTTGAGCAGCATCGGTAGAAGGGAAAGGAATGGTGACATTTCAGGTTAGGTCCCTGCATCAGGACCTGAAATTTGGAAAAGTCCTCCCTCCCCAACAAGTACACGCAAAAGCAACATTCAACAATTGTAAAGAATTGTTTATAAAAAATCAAGTATGGATATGGAATAAAATATGCATAAATACATAAATACCAGCATGTATTTACAATGTAATACCAAAATTATGAAAAGTAGTTTAAAGTGTTTACCATGCAGTGTAGTAGTGGGTAATAGAGAGAGGGAGGTGGGGTGGGGGCTAACTAGGATGGCAGATCAGATTAATTGCTTGTGGAAGGAAACTTTTAAGATACATGACACAAGGAAATCTGCAGATGCTGGAAATTCAAGCAACACACACAAAATGCTGGTGGAACGCAGCAGGCCAGGCAGCATCTATAGGGAGAAGCACTGTCGACGTTTTGGTCAGGACGAAGGGTCTTGGCCTTCGTTGAGAGGCCTTTGTGAGAGGATGCTGCACCAAACCAGACAGCAATGGCTGAGGATGGTCTTACGATGGCAGTGTAGAATCGCACCAGTATGTTCTGGAGTTACATTATCTGTTGCTTCAGATTTTAATATCTCCAGTCTCCATGTCTCTACTTGATCCAAGTGGAACTGTGTCCTTGGAGTTTTTAAACCTCCCATTTTCTGGCTGACTCAACCATTTAACACAGGACCCACCACATAGGGATCCATGGCATAATAAAAGTCAGGAACCCCCGATTTAAATGGTTCCACCAGTGTCGTTTTTTGATCGATCGGGTTGCTGCGCACAAGTTCCACGATACTACAAGTATCAAGGTATTGTATTCAAGCGCAGGGAGGTCATGCTGTAACTATACAGGGTACAGGTGAGGCGGCACCTGGAGTACTGTGTGCAGTTCTGGTCTCCATACTCGAGGAAGGATACACTGGCTTTGGAGACAGTGCAGAGGAGGTTCAGCAGGTTGATTCCAGGGATGAAGGGGTTAACCTATGAGGAGAGATTGAGTCTCTGGAGTTCAGAAGAATGAGAGGGGATCTTATAGAAACCCACAAAATTTTGAAAGGGATAGATAAGATAGAAGTGGGAAAGTTGTTTCCATTGGTAGAACTAAGGGACATTGCCTCAAGATTCAGGGGAAAAGATTTAGGATAGAGATGAGGAAAAACTGTTTTTCCCAGAGAGTGGTGAATCTGTGGAATTCTCTGCCCAGGTAAGCGGTTGAGGCTTCCTCACTAAATATATTTAAGAAACAGTTGGATAGGTTTTTACATAGTAGGGGAATTAAGGTTTAAGGGGAAAAGTCAGGCAGATGGAGCTGAGTGTACGGACAGATCAGCCCTGATCTTATTGAAAGGCGGGGCTGGCTCAATGGGCCGGATGGCCGACTCCTGCTCCTATTTCCTATGTTCTTATGTTCTTATTATGATAGGTAGAGTTAACATCGGCAAAATCTGAAATTTTGCATTGTGTTGACAGTAATTTAGTTTTAATTATAGTTCTGATCCCCATAAGTGAACAATTATGATTTTAAATATGGATTCCCTTAATTCAAATAGTCAATAACGCCATTCGCCCAAACCGAATCACTAAACATATATTATGCCATAGCTTTTGAACTTAGTAGCACCAGAGTTTAGAAGTGAATATTACCATATACGGGAGTTGGATAGATATGTGGGGCTCCCATTGGAGAACCTCAGAACACAGGTGCAGTGGCCACTGAACTCCTCAAGTAAGAGAATTGGGACATTTAACATATAACTAGTTAGAATACACAAGCTTAGTAATTGGACATTTTTGATAACAGTCAATCATAAAGAGATTAATGTAGTAAATACCCAGCTTCATGAAAGTAAATTTTTATTATCAAAGAACATGCATGTCACCTGATATTTATTTTCTTACTCAGTAAATCTATAGAATAATAACCGCAGCATTGTGGTGGAAGCAGTTTAAACAGTAGAGTTTAAGTTGCTTTCAGATAGGCACTTGAATATGCAAGGATATGGTTTATATGCAGACAAAGTGATTTGGTTTCATTTGTCTTCATATTTGGCTCAGTCACCCTCTTATGATATGTGTGCAAAATTTCAAAAGGCAATATGACACTTTCTATTGCATTCAGCAAAGACGAGCTTACCATAAGTACCCTGCCACCACTGAGGTGAGCTGTTTACTGTTAATTGTTTACATATGCTGCATACCGTGTGCACTTTAAATTATACTTTCTTTGTGGTGCTGTTTTGTTTTATTTGCTGTGTGTGATATATGTTTCGTGGGCGCACCGTGCTCCAGAGGAACGTTGTTTCCTTTGGTTGTGTATATGTATGGTCAGATGACGATAAACTTGAACTTAAAGGGAATGCAAGCTGCAGCGAGAAAACCATGACCCTGTGCAATATTTCTGAGTATCATGTAAGGATGTCAACAGTTTAATCACGTTTACACTGCAGATAGACTTTGTCTGAAAAATGGTGACAAGTTCCTGTATAAATCAGTATTAAAAAGCAGGAAGAAGAGGGAAAAGATTCTGGTCAACCAGTGTGAGGGCCAAACTCTAAGTTCAAGTTTATTTGATATTTAACCACACACATGAATACAGCCAAACGAAGCAGCATTCCTCTAGGGCCAAGGTGCAAAACACAGAGCCACTTTTCACACACAGCACATAGCGCATATAGATCTGATAGCAGAAAAAATATAGTCACAAAAAATATATGTAGCCCAATATGTAGCCAAATTGTACAGGGCATTGGTAAGGCCAAATTTGGAATATTGTGTACAGTTCTGGTCACCGAATTATAGGAAAGATATCAATAAATTAGAGAGAGTGCAGAGACAATTTACTAGGATGTTACCTGGGTTTCAGCACTTAAATTACAGAGAAAGGTTGTACAAGTTAGGTCTCTATTCATTGGAGCGTAGAAGGTTGAGGGGGGATTTGATCGAGGTATTTAAAATTTTGAGAGGGATAGATAGAGTTGACGTGAATAGGCTGTTTCCATTGAGAGTAGGGGACATTCAAATGAGAGGACATGATTTGAGAGTTAGGGGGCAAAGGTTTAAGGGAAACACGAGGGGGTATTTCTTTACTCAAAGAGTGATAGCTGTGTGGAATGAGCTTCCTGTAGAAGTAGTAGAGGCCAGTTCAGTTGTGTCATTTAAGGTAAAATTGGATAGGTATATGGACAGGAAAGGAGTGGAGGGTTATGGGCTGAGTGCGGGTAGGTGGGACTAGGTGAGATTAAGAGTTCGGCACGGACTAGGAGGGCTGAGATGGCCTGTTTCCGTGCTGTGATTGTTATATGGTTATATGGTTAAGTCCCTGAGAGGCATGGTCTGTAGACTGATGGTGTATGAGATGTTGTCCTGGAGCCAGTTTTCTGCAAGAGCAAGCCCGCAGCAATTCCCCATCAAGCACTGGGCCTGTAGGCCTTTATCAGTACCCAAAGCCAAAGTCGCCTCCAAGAGGACCACATGTTGTTGTGGCTTGGAGGCCTGTGTGCCTCAATAACCTGGAGAGCTATATTCGCTGGAGACAGGGCTTTGTATTTTAGCGCTTGGTCAGGTCACGCATACCAGGCAGGTCAAAGGGTAAAGGCCAGACTATGAGTGGTCCACTGGTCCTCCAGATTTGTGGACCAGTTCAGGGCTACCAACGCAGACTGGTAAAACAAAATTGTTGTGGAAACAGCAATAAAGAATCCTTCTATGTCTGAGGGTAACAGTATTCCTTGAGTCTTGAGTTTCTATCTGTGACTTGCATGGGCGATGTTAGTGAAGACCAACAGGAAGCTACTGGCATGATGAAGGAAGTCCTGAACTGCACCAAAGATCTTTATTGCTGCCCTAAACAGCATAAGATCATAAGACACAGGAGCAGAATTAGGCCATTCAGCCCATCGAGTCTGTTCCACCATTCCATCATGGCTGATCCCAGATCCCACTCAACCCCATGCACCTGCCATCTCACCATATGCATTGATGCCCTAACTGATCAGGAAACGATCAACTTCTGCCTTAAATATGTGCATAGACCTGGCTACCACCATAGTCCGTGGTAGAGCATTCCACAGACTCACTACTTTCTGGCAAAAAAAACTTCCTCCTTATCTCTGTTCTAAACCGTTGCCCCTCAATTTTGAGGCCATGCCCTCTAGTTTTGGATATGCCCACCATCGGAAACATCCTCTCCACATCCACTCTATCTCATCCTTTCAACATTCAGTAAGTTTCAATGAGATCCCCAGGCATTCTTCGAAATTCCGGTGAGTCAAGCCGCAGGTGTAACGGGCTGTAAGTAAATAATGTCGAAGTATATTTTATTATTGAAACACGTGAATGTTAACATAGAATCCGAATCAGATTTAATAACCGGCAGATGTTGTGAAATTTGTTGTCTTCACAGCAGCACTACAATGTAATAGATAATAATAGACAAAAATGTGAATTACAGTAGGTATATATACACACACACACACACACACACACACACACACACACACAGATAGATAGATATAAAACAGTTAAATAAGTAGTGCAAAAATAGAAATAAGGAAGTAGTGAGGTAGTGTTCATGGGCCCAATGTCCATTCAGAAAGCAGATGGTAGAGGGAAAAAAACTGTTCCTGAATTGTTGAGTGTTTGCCTTCATGCTTCTGTATCTCCTTCCTGATGACAGCAATGAGAACAAGGCATGACCTAGATGATGGGAGTCTTTAATGATGGACGTCGCCTTTTTGAATTTTCGCTACTTGAAAATATATTAGGTACAATGGAGGTTAGTGCTCATGATGGAGCTAAGTTTACAACTCTCTGCAGCTTATTTCGATCCTGCGCAGTAGGCCACCATCCCCCCACCATACCAGACAGTCTGTGGGGCTACTGACAGTATACTAACTTGAGATTTATATTCTTTTTCTTTGCTTTGCAAGAAAATAAAGAAGTGCAACAGATTTGGGAAAAACTATCTATAAAAAGACTGACAACCAAAGTGCAAAAGAAAGCAAGTTTTGCAAATAGTACTGAGAGCATGAGTTGTAAAAAGTTCTTGAAAATGTGTCTGTAGGTTGTAGTATCAGTTCAAAATTGTGCTGAGTGAAGTTATCCACACCGGTTCAGGAGCCTGATGGTTGTAGAGTAATAACTGTAGTGTAATTCCAGTTTTATTTGTCCCACTCCCTGTTATACCTTAAATGATTGCTGAGTGGATCGCAGTCAGCACCTCAAACCCTAGCTGGGAAAACTCAGCCACACCAGTCTAACAAATGAAAACTGAATGGTTGGGCTACCTAGATCATGCATGTATGAAATATATTTCTCTTGGCTATTACAGTCATATTTAGTGCCTCAATACTTAGCATGTCAATTTAGCATTAAAAAATCACGTGTCTGGCAGCATAATCTAAGACATTCAGGGGAGCACATAATACTTCAATTAAAGTCCCTGTTTTCATTGGCATTTCATGCAGTATTGCTGAAATCCTATGCCACAGATTTTGGGATCAGTCTAACGTAATAACTCGTCCATTTGCTATAAATTCAACATCAATCCTTTTGCACACATAAATTCATACAGAATTCAAAGAAGCTTTCAAATTGCCTCTCCCTGGCCATCATAATATTGTTGAAACCATTAATGGAAAATCCAGCTTGTTCTCCTTCTACGTTTTGGGTCGAGGTTGTTGGACTATTTTCTTTAAACAGCAACCTTAACTACAGGAACAGGATTTATTTTTAGTCTCACGCAAAAAATCACTGAACACAAACACCAACCAGATGGCAAGGTTGGAAGGAGACTTTAGAGACAGTCAGCCGTCTCCCCAAGTCTGATCAGTGGGGCGGTAAGGTAGTGGATCATACAATCACTTTACAGTGGCAGCAATCACCATTTGGGGTTCGATTCCCACTGCTGTCGATAAGGGGTTTCTATCATCTCCCCGTAACTGCATGGATTTCCTCCTGGGTGCTCAGGTTTCCTCCCACATTCCAAAATCACCCAGTCAGGGTTAATGAGTTGTGGGCATGCTATATTTGCGCTGGAATCAAGGCGACAGTTGTGGGCTGCCCCCAGCACAATTGTGTTGTTTGTTGATGCAAAATAACACATTTCACTGTATGTTCTGATGTTTCAATGTAGATGTAACAAATAAAGCTAATCTTTATTTCTTTATTTTTATCTCTGTATCTTGTGTTATGGTATATAGCAAATATTAATTTTAAGACCAGCCAGTCTCCAGATCTGACTGTGGATTGTAGATGGAATTTAAAATGCAGCTCTGAACAATGCAGAGTGGAGTTGATTGCACACCAGACAATTCTGAATAACATTCACTTCAGGTGTCTGGAATGTGGCTGCAAAGAAGGAGGTCTTTGAAAAACATATGTAATTCAAAGGAAGCATTGTAGATGCATTGCTTTAAAATTGCTGTTACCTTTGAAATGTCATGTAGTATTCTTCTACAATTTCTTCCAAGAGTCGAGTAAACATTTTTATATCCTCCAGCTTTGGTCTCTCTTTGGTGACTTTATTCACGTCACGACATCTCAATTACATCCAGCCAAGCAGTTGCCCAGTTTGTTAATTTCTTTGTTAGCAACACTCTTCTGTTGTATAGTATTCTGGACCAGCAGCAGCTCTATCAATCTGAAGCTACACAACGAAAAAGAATCAGTTTGAACATTGAAGAATGCATTTAAACTGTAAAAGGAGAAGGAGCATTAAGATTTTAATGATTGGTTGTTACAATCTCCTGTAGTTATTTTAACATAGGCATAAGGCCATTTGAGATTAATGGTTAAACTAAACCTCTAATTTCAAATGGCTTAATGCCTAGGTTAAAATAACAGGCATGGGAATATCTTAGTGCCCTAATATCCTAGGGTAACAGTTTTCCATAATTAGACATTTTAGCATGATGTGAAAGTCAATGGTATTCGGCTAAATTACTTCAAAAGTGCAGGAAAGCACACGGTCATCGAACTTTTAAATGTTGAAAGAGCAATGACCCATCCTGTCTGAGTCATCTTGGAGTAATCTAAAGCAAATTTCCCTATCCCTCAGCAGAGGTCAATAACTAGCAGGGTGGATTTAAGACACAAATTGAAAGCAATAGAGGGAATGTGAGGAGATATTATTTCATCCAGAGGGTTGCGGCTATATGGAACTCAGTGCCTGAAATGGCAATGAAGACAGCAAACGTCATGATATTTAAAATTCACTTAGAGTCATAGAGTGCCACAGCACAGAAACAGGCCCTTCAGCCCATCTAGTTCATGCTGAACAATGAATCTACCTAGTCCCATTGACCTGCACCGCGACCATAACCTCCACCCATGTACTTATCTAAACTTCCCTCAAATGCAGAAACCAAAACCCCATCTACCATTTCCATTGGCAGCTCATTCCACATTCGTAGCACCAGCCTAAGAGAAGAAAATATCCCACATATTCTCCTTGAACATTTTACCTTTCACCCTTAACCCATGACCTCTACTTTGTCGTCTCATCCAACCTCAGTGGAAAAAGCCTGTTTGTATTTACCCTATCGATACCACTCATAATTTTATGCACCTTTATCAAATCTCCCCTCCTTGCCCTATGCTCCAGGGAATCAAGTTCTAACCTTGTCAACCTTTCCCTGTAGCTCAAGTCCCAGCAATTTTCTCTGTACCCTTTAAATCTTATTGATATTATTACTGTAGGTGACCAAATCTGCATACAATACTTTAAATTAGGCCTCACAACTATCTTATACAACTTCAATGTACATCTGAACTCTTGTACTCAATATCCAATACTTCAATTTATGGATCACTTGGATGAGTGGTAACATATAAGGCAATGGACCTAGCTAGGAAGAGAGATTAGTTTGATTCCCACTCCAGTCTTGCTTTTATAACTGCTGTATGCATGATAGGCTGAACAGATGCTTTATATGCTGTAAGTTTCTTGAAACTTTGTCCTATCATGAACCTTATTGTCCAACTGTATGTAATCAGCTGGGCTTCGGACCAAAGTCCTGATCCATATTTCATCACTCCGGTTGTGGAAGTATCCTGAGCTCCCACAGCCCTCTGTGTGAAAATATGTCCTCTCGCATCTCAGAAGAACAGAAAATGCTGGGAAATGTCAGCAGGCTGGGCAACATCTGTGGAGAGCATTACTGCTTCAGGTCGATGACTGAGCGTCAGATTGTTAACTCTTTCTCTGTGAACGTATGTGGCCTGACATGTACTTTCCATTTTTATTTCCAATTTCAGCATCAGTAGGACATACACTCAGTGGCCACTTTATTAGGTACACCGTATTGTTAATGCAAATATCTAGTCAGCCAATCCTGTGGCAGCAACAAAAGCATGCAAACGTGGTCAAAAGGCTCAGTTGTTTTTCCGACCAAATATAAGCAAGGGGAAGAAATGTGATCAAAGTGATTTTGACTGTGGAATGATTGATGGTGCCAGACGGGGCAGTTTGAATATCTCAAAAACTGCTGATCTCCTGCCTAGTGGAGCGGTCATTGGAGTAGGACGTGAGACAGAGTAGTAGGTCTTTGGCTTGTCGGGGCTTCTGCAAGGATGGGCCTAGGTGAGGTACGTTACTTTCATATCTCTTTTTTCCTCTAACTTAAGAATAGTGGGTATGACTGCGAGGTCAGTTTTCTGCTCTGGATGTCAGATATGGGATATCTGGGAAACTTTCAGCCTCCCTGATGGCCACACCTGCACCAGGTGCATCAAGACGCAGCTCCTTAGAGACCGAGTTAGGGAACTGGAGCTGCAGCTTAATGGCCTTCGGCTTGTAAGGGAAAGTGAGGAGGTGATCGATAGGACCTCTAGGGAGAGAGTTACGCTGGGGCCACAGGAGACAAGTAAGTGGGTGACACTCAGCAGAGGGAAGGGAGAGTGCAGGTAGTGAGGAGCACCCCTGTGACCATCCCCCCTGACAATAAGCACTCCATTTAGGTACTGTGGGGGGGGCAACCTACCTGGGGGAAGCAACTGTGGCTGTGCCTCTGACACTGAGTCTGGCCCTGTGGCTCAGAAGGGTTGAGAATGGAAGGCGATGGCAGCAGTAAAGGGGGACTCTATAGTTAGGGGGGACAGATCGGTGATTCTGTGGGTGTGAAAAAGAAACACAAAGGTAGTTTGCCTCCCGGGTGCCAGGATTTTTGATGTTTCTGAACACATCCACAAAATCATGAAATGGGAGGGTGATCAGCCATGGTACATATTGGTACCAACGACATAGGTGGAAGGGAGGAGGAGCTCTTGAAAGCAGAATACAGGGAGTTAGGAAGGAAGCTGAGAAGCAGAACCTCAAGGGTAGTCATCTCAGGATTGCTGCCTGTGCCATGTGACAGTGAGTATAGGAATAGAATGAGGTGGAGGGTAAATGTGTGGCTGAAGGATTGGAGCAGGGGGCAGCGATTCAGATTTCTGGATCATTGGGGACCTTTTCTGGGGAAGGTGTGACATGTACAAAAAGGATTGGTTGCACTTGAATCCAAGTGGGGTCAATATCCTGGCTGGGAAGTTTGCTAATGCTATTGGGGCGGGTTTAAACTAGATTTGCAAGGGGGTGGGAACTGAAGTGAAGAGGTAAGGGACGGGGTGGTTGGCACACAAGTAGAGACATATTGTAGGGAGTTTGTGAGAAAGGACAGGAAGATGATAGAGTAAAGATACTCTATGACATTGTGGCCATTACAGAGACTTGGATGTTTCAGGGGCAGGAATGGGTGCTGAGTGTGCCAGATTTTAGATGTTTCAGAAAGGACAGGGAGGGAGGCAAAAGAGGTGGGTGTGTTGCAATACTTGTCAGGGATAGTATCATGGCTGCAGGAAAGGAAGAAGACATGGAGGCTTTGCCCACTGAGTCAGTATGGGTGGATAGGGGCAATAACACTACTGGGTGTTTTTATAGACCCCCTAATAGTAACAGGGACATTGTGGAGCAGATAGGAAATGGTGCAATAATAGTAGGGTTGTTGTGATGGGAGATTTTAATTTTCTTATTACTGGCATCTCCTTAGAGCAAGGGGTTTAGATGGGACAGGTGTGTTCAGGAAGGTTTCCTGATGCAATATATAGATAAGCCAACTAGGAGAGGCTGTACTTGATCTGGTATTGGGAAAAGAACCTGGTCAGGTGTCAGTTATCTCAGTGGGAGAACATTTTGGAGGTAGTGGTCACAGCACTATTTTTTTTTTAACCACAGCGCTGGAGAGGGATAGGAGTGGACAATTTAGAAAAACATTTAATTGGGGTAGGGGGAAATATGATTTTGGGAGGAAATAGGAATTTTGGAGCAAAAGTTGGGAGCAGATTGAGATTCTCAGGGAAATGCACAGCAGAAATGTAGCAAATGTTCAGGGAACATTTCCATGGCGTTCTTCATAGGTGTGTTCCATTGAGGCAGGGAAAGAATGGTAAGGTAAAAGAACCATGGTGTACAAAGGAAGTGGAAAATCTAGTTAAGAAGAAAAGAAAAGCATATGAAAGTTTCAAGAAATTAGGTTCTGTTAGAGTTCTAGAAAATTACAAGGTTGTCAGGAAAGAGCCTAAGAATTAAATTAGGAGAGCTAGAAGGAGCCAAGAGCAGGCCTTGGTGAGCAGGACTATGGAAAACCCCCAGGCATTCTACAAGTATGTGAAGAGCAAGAGGATGAGTAGTGTGAGAATAGCACCAATCAGACGCGATAGTGGAAATGTGTGCATGGAGTCAGAAGACATAGCGAAGGTACTTAATAAATGCTTTACTTCAGTATTCACCAGGGAAAAGGATGTTGGCAATATCTGGGATGACTTACAGCAGATTGAAACACTTGAACATATAGACATTAAGAAAGAGGATGTACTGGAGCTTTTAGAAAGCATTAAGTTAGATAAGTCACTGGGTCCGGATGAGATATATCCCAGGCTACAGTGGGAAGCGAGGGAGGAGATTGCTCAGCGAAGATCTTTGCATCATCAATAAGGATGGGAGAAGGGCCAGAGGAGTGGAGGGTTGCAAATGTTTGTTCCCGTGTTCAGGAGAGTAGAGGCAACCCAGGAAATTATAGACCAATGAGTCTTACTTCAGTGGTGGGCAAGTTGTTGGAGAAGATCCTGAGAGGTAGGGTTTATGAGCATTTGGAGAGACATAATCTGATTAGGGATAGTCAGCATGGCTTTGTCAAGGGCAGGTCATGCCTTATGAGGCTGATTGAATTCCTTGAACATGTAACAAAACGCATTGATGAAGGTAGAGCAGTGGACGTAGTGTATATGGATTTCAGTAAGGCATTTGATAAGATTCCCCATGCAAAAATCATTCAGAAAGTAAGGAGGCATAGAATCCAAGGAGACCTTGCTTTGTGGATTTGTTAAGTTTGCTGATGACAGAAAGGTTGTGGGTGTTGTGGATAGTGTGGAGGGCTGTCAGAGTTTACAACAAGTTATTGATGGGATGTAGAACTGGGCTGAGAAGTGGCAGATGGAGTTCAACCCGGATAAGTGTGAAGTGGTTCATTTTGGTAGGTCAAAGTCAAAGGCAGAATATAGTATTAAAGGTAAGACTCTTGGCAGTGTGCAGGATCAGTGAGATCTAGGGGTCCATGTCCGTAGGACACTCAAAGCTGCTGTGCAGGTTGACAGTGTTGTTAAGAAGGCATATGGTCTGTTGGCATTTATCAATCTGGGACTGAGTCCAAGAGCCGGGAGGTAATGTTACAGCTATATAAGACCTTGGCCAGACCTCACTTGGAGTACTGTGCTCAGTTCTGGTCGCCTCACTACAGGAAGGATGTTGAAACTACAGAAAGGGTGCAGAGAAGATTTACAAGGATGTTACCTGGATTGGGGAGCATGCCTTATGAGAATAGGCTAAGTGAACTTGGCCTTTTCTCCTTGGATGAGAGGTGACCTGACAGAGGTGTATAAGATGATGAGAGGCATTGATCGTGTGGATAGCCCGAGCTTTTTCCCAGGGCTGAAATGGCTAACATGAAGGGGCATAGTTTTAAGGTGCTTGGAAATAGGAAGAAGGGGGATGTCAGAGAGTGGTGGTGCATGGAATGCACTGCCGATGATGATTGTGGAGGCGGATACAATAGGGTCATTTAAGAGCCTCTTAGATAGGTACATGGAGATGAGAAAAATAGAGGGCTATGCGGTAGGAAATTCTAGGCAGTTTATAGGGTAGGTTACATGCTTGGCACAAACATTGTGGGCCGAAGGGCCTGTAATGTGCCATAGATTTCTATATTCTATGTTCTATGTTCTGATTTTCACACACGACACTCTCTACAGATTACAGAGAATGGTGAGAGAAAACGAATAAAAAACATCCAGTGAGCAGCAGTTCTGTGGTATAAGTGCCTTGTTCATGAGGGAGGTCAATGGAGAATGGGCAGACTGGCTCAGGCTGAGAGAGGATGACAGTAACTCAGATAACCATGAGCTACAACAGTGGTGTGCAGAAGAGCATCCCTGAAAGCACAACACATTGAACCTTGAAGTGGATGGGCTGCAGCAGCAGTAGAACAAGAACATACACTCGGTGGCCATTTCATTAGGTACATTAGTTTCCTAATCGCTCCTCTCTGCTCTGAATGATAAATTTGAACTAACATACTTATTTATCGGAGATAAAAGAGACTGCCAATGTTGGAATCTGGAACAACAAACAACCTGTGGAGGAACTCAGCGGGTTGAGCAGCATCTGTGGGGAGAAATAAACGGTTCAAACCCTCTGTCAGATCAAAGTCCTGATATTGAAATTTGACTCGAAACGTTGACAGTTCATTCCTCCTCCTCAACCTCCACAGATGCTGCTCGAACACTTGAGTTCCTTCAGTGGATTGTTTGTTGCATACTTATTACTACAGGGAATGATGCCATTCAGCCTATCAAACCCAGGCTTTCTCCTGCCAGATCAACTCTTATCAGTTTCATTAACTCTCCCTTGCCTTGTGTCTTATTGTTAGATACCTGTACATGTGTTACAGCCAAAGAAAAAATGGCTGGAGTTGCTTAGCACAAAGAAAGGAAAGTCTGCAGATGCTGGAAATCCAAAGCAACATACAAAAGTGCTGGAGGAACTCAGCAGGCTTTTCCACAGGTGCTGCCTGGCCTACTGGGTTCCTTCAGCATTTTGGTCTGAAGCATTTTGTAGGAGTCGCTTAGCACTTTAGCGCAAGTGTTTATGAGGCGCATCAAAAATCAAACTTAGAAAAATTAGTGAAAAGTAAACTGCCATATTTACAAAATGATATCTACAAGAAACAATAATAACTCCATACTTATTGTTGCTTTGTGGGAACTCCTGGCAGCCCCTGTCACCTCCTCTTACTGAAGGCAAAGAGCTCCCTTTTTTTAGGCACTAGGACAAACCATATTTACCAACAAAGTTAATTTAAGCCTACACATGAGTTAGACTATGGTACACTCTACAATGTTAGTTGCAATCATATTACAAAATAAACAGAAGTATCTACCATAAATACAGTGTACATACAACATATACATATTTACACATCCCAATTACTAAAGAAATGGAATGGCGGGAAAGGCATCATAAAGCCAACCTGAGCACAGTTTAGGACCCAGTGGATGCCACGTGACTATCAGGAAATGCCAGCACGAAACATCAGAAAGCTCAACGTAATTGCACACTTACTGTTCAGTATCAATAAAAAATGAAATGATGCTGAACTTTGGTGTCTGACTCTGAATTTGGCCATGCAGAGGGAAAACTGCGAGCTTACTGGGGAAGACATTCAAGTGCGTACACTCACCACCGTGACGGCAGAATGGCAAGGCAATGTTTGCGTGTGAGTGAAAGTGTGTGTGTAAGGAGTGCTCTCTGAGATGCCTATTTTTGATCACGTCACCTTCAGCTCTCTGAAACCCGCCCTTTTTTTAAAACTCTTTTGCCATTTGCCTACGTTGATAGTTTACAACTGCCCATTTAACCGATGTTGGGCTGTGGGAGGAACCCACACAACCATGGGGGGAGCGTGCAAACCCAACTCAGAGAGCACTGGAGGTCAGGATGTGTCATTGGGCAGTAGCAGCATGATGATCCCTTATTGCATTTACCCAGAACAGACAATACAAACACTCTGCCCTCTTCCCTCTAACAAAGTCTATCGTAATTACAAAAGCCAGCCAGCACAACTCTTACTGTTGTCAAGCTGCTATAGTTGTCTCTGTTAGAAACATTTAAAAACTATTTCAATTGTTTTAACTAATCAATGTGAGATATTACTTATTTTTAAAAATTTATTGACATATATTGTCAAATAGGCGCTTCCGTCCCTTTGAGACACATCAACCAGCAACCCCTGATTTAACCCTAGCCTAATCATGGGACAATTTATAATGACTAATTAACCTTCCAACTGGTATGCCTTTGGACAGTGGACCCGGTGGAAACACATGCAGTTAGGGGGAGAACGTACAAACTCCTTTGTCCTTTGCAGGGTGACTTGGATAGATTAGGTGAGTGGGCAAATTCATGGCAGATGCAATTTAATGTGGATAAACGCGAGGTTATCCACTTTGGTGGCAAGAACAGGAAAACAGATTATTATCTGAATGGTGGCCGATTAGGAAAAGGGGAGATGCAACGAGACCTGGGTGTCATTGTCCACCAGTCATTGAAAGTGGGCATGCAGGTACAGCAGGCGGTGAAAAAGGTGAATGGTATGTTGGCATTCATGGCAAGAGGATTTGAGTACAGGAGCCGGAGGGTTCTGCTGCAGTTGTACAAGGCCTTAGTGAGACCACACCGGGAGTATTGTGTGCAGTTTTGATCCCCTAATCTGAGGAAAGACATTCTTGCCATAGAGGGAGTACAAAGAAGGTTCATCAGATTGATTCCAAGGGATGGCAGGACTTTCATATGAAGAAAGACTGGATCGACTAGGCTTATACTCGCTGGAATTTAGAAGATTGAGGGGCGGATCTTATTGAAATGTATAAAATTCTAAAGGGATTGGACAGGCTAGATGCAGGAAGATTGTTTCCGATGTTGGGGAAGATCAGAACAAGGGGTCACAGCTTAAGGATAAAGGGGAAGCCTTTTAGGACCGAGATGAGGAAAAGCTTCTTCACACAGAGAGTGGTGAATCTGTGGAATTCTCTGCCACAGGAAACAGTTGAGGCCGGTTCATTGGATATATTTAAGAGGAAGTTAGATATGGCCTTTGCGGCTAAAGGGATCAGGGGGTATGGAGAGAAAGCAGGTACAGGGTTCTGAGTTGGATGATCAGCCATGATCATACTGGGTGGCGGTGCAGGCTTGAGGGGCTGAATGGCCTACTTCTGCACGTATTTTCTATGTTTCTATGTTTCCTTACAGGCAGCAGCAGGATATTAAATAATTAGTAAAGATTAAAAAATAAAAATTTTAATCCTTATTCCTATTCAAAGGGTCAAAGGGGAAGAGTATTTTCTCTATTTTGGGAATTATTAATGCTTGCAATAAAGTAATATATGAAAATAAATAAAACTGGAGATGAAGAGCAAAGGAGGTGGGTGGAGATAATACTGGAGGTTAGAGAAATCGGAATTCATATTGCCTTGTTGGAGGTTACCCAGGTGGAATATGAAGTGATGTTCCTCCAACCTGAGAGTGGCTTCATCACGGCAATAGACAGGACAGAATGGGAATGGGAAGTAGAATCAAAATGGGTGGCCCCTGGGAAATCCTGCTCGTGTGGACAGAATGAAGGCGCTCGATCAAGTGGTTCCCAATTCATGTCGCGTCAGCACCCGGTGATCCGTCACGAGCTTGTTGCTAGATTAGCACTGAACTGGCACTAATCCAATGCCCAAATGGTAACGGAGAAACAGTTTTGAACGAAGTGACAAGGCAGAATGGAAATCCTCTCCATAAATCTACTTTTATATTTGCCTTCTATAAATCATAAAATGAAGTTGTTTTAACTACTGAAGTGGCTTTGCTACATATTTTGAGACAAATCTTTGAACTGCCATCTTCCTTTATTGAATTGCCTGAAGATATTTTTCAGGTACTTGGATCAAAGACTTGGATATTAAGAAAAAAATAAGGTTTTGCTTTTTATAATTATAATCCAACGTATATTTAATGTAATGATGCAAGCTGTCAAAGTCAATACAGCTTTGGTCGACGTACACAGACGATACCTAGAAAGGATTAAAGGTGAAGGCGCTAGGTACAACATCCCAGTTGTGTTCACACTGCCCTTGTTGTCACTTCCAATACTCAATCATGCACTCACAATAAGCAGCAGGTAAGAATCACATTGCTCTCACTTTTCCCAGAGGGAGGGTCTGAGATGACTTGGTAGCGTGAGGGAATCACAGTAAGCACAGAGCCATATTTGGTTTCTCATTTCCTCTCTGAAGGAACAATGCTGATGTCGCCTCTACTCTCTCTGCCATCAGTCAATTCAGTGACAGGTCTGAAAGCTCTGGAAATAATTGGCACGGCTGTGCTGAACTTCATTAAGGGCAACTGGCTTAGGTCCACCCTTTATGTGTGTCCCATCCTAGCACAGAATCACTTACCGATCTGCAGCTTGGTGGGAATAGTTTTTAATTAAGTTGAAGGAAGATGAAATTAAACCAGCAAATGTGCTTATTTCAGGTTTTTAATTTGATGAGATCATCTATAGAATAAAAAGAATCAGATTTCTGAACAGTCCATAAACCCATGTTAACTATTTTGTTATCCATGAAGTATGGGACAGTGAGCAGAGATTTGACAGAGATATTCAAAATTATGAGGGGTATAGATAGGGTTGGGTGGCCGGATGGATATTCATCTCTCCCAAGGGAGATGTAAGATTCTCCTTCCCTCGGCTCACTTGTAGGTCACCCTTGGGCAAGGTGTAGCACCTGCTTATCCCTCCCCCACCCGCAATCAGGGTCAGGTGAAGCCAAGGGAGCAGGTGGTGGATGGTTGTATGAGAGCTGGTGAACATCACAAATCCTGGTGATGCGACCACTGATACCAGGTAGACAGTCTCTGACGAGTATCGATAATGGCTGTATCTGTGGAAAGAGAAACAGAGTTAACATTTCAGATCAAAGATCAAAACTGTGAAGGAGAAACAAGTAAATTTTAAATTGCAGAGAGATGATGTTACCACCAGCACAGCGGATCACAAAAGTGGTCTCCAGCACCTTCTATAGGTCACTTAAAGATCAATGCAAAATGAATTAAGAAATCAGCATAAAGCATTCTAGTGGAAGAACGCAATGAGTCAAGCAGCATCTGTGGGAGGAAAGGGACTGATGACATATCAGGCCTAAACACTACATCAAGAATGAGAGTGGAGAGAGGTGATGGCCAGTACAAGGAGAAGAAGGAGTGTGGCTAGAAAGGAGTCTGAGTGGACGGAAGAGAGGCGTAAAATGATAGGCAGGTTGTGCCTTGTGGGGGTCAAGGACAGCAGTGGAGTCCATAAGATCATAAGACCACAGGTATAGGAGCAGAGTTAGGCCATTTGGCCCATCGAATCTGCTCTGCTATTTCATCATGGCTGATTCTTTACCCCTCTCAGCCGCAATCTCCTGCTTTCGCCGTTCATCCCTTCATGTCCTGACCAATCAAGCAACTGCCAACCCCTGCCTTAAATATACATAAAGGCTCGGCCTCCACGGCTGCCTGTCAGGAGACAGGGACAGGTGAATTCAGCGCATTCCCTGGTGCGAAGGGGTGGCAGAGTAGCACAATGGTTAGCATAACACTACTACAGCAGCAGTGACCCAGATTCAAGTCAGTTGCTGTATATAAGGGGTTCGTTACTGTGAATGGGAGGGTTTCCTCCTGGTTCCCCGGTCACCTCGCACATTCCAAAGACATATCAGCCATTAGGCTAATTGCTCACATAGGTGTAATTGGGTGGTGCAGGCTTGTTACTGCTTAAATCTCTAGTGAATAAGTAGATAGGTAGAACATATGTAAATAGATAGATAAAACTGTTGTTCTATGAGTACAGCAATGAAAAACAAAACCTGAATACCAGATTCTTAGTTATTTTGCACAGTCCCAAATCAGAATCAGGTTTATTGTCACTGACTTGGATGATATGGAAATTGGTGTACTGTAGCAGCAGTATAGTGCAGAGACTTTTCAATGTTCTTTGTTTCCTATTTGTTTCGTAAATTCTCCATTTAGGCAGCCAAGTTCTGGGTCAGGTCAATGGGACTAGGAAGATAATTAGTTCTGCATAGACTAGATGGGCCAAAGGGTCTGATTCTGTGCTGTAGTGTTCTATGACTCCTGCATAAAAGAAAACTACAATTTTTCAGCCATTTCTGTATATCAAGCAACATTGGAGAAACTTGAATTGGGATGAACTCTTCAGTCTTAAATGGAATTAAACCTGATGCTGTAAAAAATGTACGCAAAGTTCCAAAAAGTTCCAGAAAGCAATCTGTGATCTCAGTTGTTACGTACTCGTGACACATGACAGTGGTGCCCTTGTCATGTGACTGGGGTTGAAGCTGTACTGGTCTTGTGATGGTGGTGACGTCATTTTCCCGCCAGTAGAGATCATGTGACAGGTTTTTTTTACAGGTTATAAAAGGTAGACTCCACCCTGTCAGAAGGGGCAGTTCGTGGCTGGATTTGCCAGGTTGACTTCATGCCACTGCGTGTTTTAAGTGATGACGCAGTTTAGTTGAAGGATGAAGTTTTTATTTAATGCTAAAGTTTAAAAGGTCATTGCCAGCAGGTTCTTTATGATTCTGTTACTTCGAGACAGTGGAGAGTGAAGATTGGAAGTTGGAAGTTAAAGATCGAGGAGAATCGCTTTCTACGGTGAAACGGGGGCGACCTTTGTTTGATTCTTATTCAGAAGGATTTCGTTGACTATCTTCGTGTTGATCCCTAAGTTTAACTAGAAAGGATTGAAGGTAGTGGAGAAGGAAAGGTCAGTGCCTTTAAGCCGTTCTGTTTTGTAAATTCTTCGTGGGAAGTTCGACGTCGGGAATCGAAGCAAGCGACGTGAAAGAGAACCTAAATCGTCCTATAAAGTCTCTCCTTTTAAATGGACTGTGAGCATATTGAACTTTTGGCAATACCACTTTTAAGAACTGTTTTTGGAATATCACTTTAAGAACTGTTTGGGCTGCCGCTCAGCAGCTGTTTCCGGTTACAGTAGTGTTTGTTTACTTTTGGGGGGTTTGTTTTCTGTGTTTAATAAACGTGTTGTTTGTTATAAGAAACCTTTGCCGAACTCATATATTTATTGTTACCTGAATACGTAACATTAAATATGGGGGCTCGTCCGGGATTGAATCATTTGAGTTTAAATGCTTGCTAACTTTTAAATCGGTGTTTTGGAAACGGGGATTACTCAGTTCTTTTGTTTGGCTTGTTGTGGTATTCGGCAGCAATGAATATTGATGAGTTTCTGGCTTTGCCAACTGCGGAGGTGTTGACGAAGGCGAAAAAAACTGAGGTGTTTGAGATAGCTAGTAGATTGCAACTTAAAGGTATTTTGCAGATTACATCTAAGGCTGTGATACAGAGAAAAATTGCGTCACACTATGTGGTCTCGGGTGTTTTTGATGAATCGACTTTAGAGTCGTTTCCAATAGGTAATCTGGAGATGCAGTTGCAAATTGAACAAATGAAATTGGAGAGGTGTAAATTGGAGATGGAACAAAAGCAGAGAAAATTTGCATATACAATGGAGGAATTAAGGTCTGGGAATCAGTCTTCTGGTTCTAAAAAACCGTTTGTTGCTAGTCAAGAAATTAAATTGGTCCCTCCATTTAGTGAAACAGAAGTGGAAAGATATTTTCAACATTTTGAAACTATTGCTCGGATGTCAGAGTGGCCGAAAGATAAATGGTCAGTGTTGTTACAGAGTGTAATTAAGGGCAAAGCACAACAAGTTTACACAGCTTTAACAGCTGCACAAGCACTTGATTATGATATTGTAAAGAGGCATATCTTAAACGCATATGAGTTAGTCCCAGAAGCATATAGGGAAAGATTCAGAAGTTTGAAAAAGTCTGTGGAAAAAACTTATGTGGAATTTGCCTATGATAAAGCTATGTGTTTTGAGAGATGGGTTTCTTCTAAAAATGTAAATGGGGACTATGATACATTGAGAGAGCTGATTTTAATGGAGGAATTTAAAAGAAGCATTCCTGTTGAAGTAAGGACCTACTTAAATGAGAAGGATACTGATAAGTTGCAGGACTGTGCTAGATTAGCTGATGAGTATGTTTTAATCCATAAGAATAAATTTCCTCAGGGCAGAAATTTTACGAGGAAAAATAACATGGAGACTCCAGGTAAATCAGAAATTAAATCAGAGGTTAATGAGAAAGTTGATGAGAAAGGAAAGCCTGTGAAGGAAAGACAGTTTGGTCTTACTTGTAACTATTGTAAGAAGCCTGGCCATGTAATAGCTAACTGTTTCAAATTGAAAAAGAAAGAGAAGGAAGCAGTTCCAGATGCTTGTGTGCAACATACTGAAGCACCTGTAAAGTTACAGGGTTTGATAAAAACAAATGAGGCTTTGTTAGAGTCTGACCAAGTTAGAAAGGGATATGATCATTTTATAACTGAAGGGTTTGTATCCTTGAAGGAAGGATCTACTCTGGTGCCAATAAAAATCCTTAGGGATACTGGTGCTTCTCAATCACTGATGTTAGACAGTGTGTTGAAGTTTAATGAAGAGTCTGATACCGGTGAGGTAAATTACATAAGAGGTGTTGGAAGTGATTTTATGCCTGTACATTTACATAAAGTACATTTAAAGTCAGGGTTAGTTACAGGATTTGTTAAAGTAGGATTACAGCATAGCTTACCTGTGAAGGGTATTTCTTTATTGTTAGGTAATGACTTGGCAGGTGGACAAGTTTTTCCTGAAGTGCATTTGACAATGGAGTCAGAGGAACCAGAGTTGAATTCTAACACAGATTCTTCCTGTGTTGTGACTAGAGCTATGGCTAAAAAGATTGATGCGCAGAATAAGGTTGTTACTCAGGACTGTTCAACTCAGGATTCGAGTTTTGAGGATGTGTCAGAGACTTTCTTATCTTTGTTGTTTGAACAAGATTCTGGGAGTAAGTCTGACTATAAAGATTTATCTTTGTCTCGGAAGGAGATGATAGCAGAGCAGAATAGAGACTCTGAGATTATAAAATTAAGAGAGCAGGTTTTACTAGATAGTGAAATTGATAAGGTGCCAGTAGGATATTACTTGGAAAAAGGAGTGTTGATGAGGAAGTGGAGATCGCCTACAATTCCTGCAAGTGAGGATTGGAATGTTGTTTACCAGGTAGTGGTTCCAAAAGTTTATCGAAATGAGATTTTGACTTTAGCTCATAGTGTGCCTTTAGGTGGACATCAAAGGGTAAGGAAAACTGTGGACAAGATTTTAAAACATTTTTACTGGCCTGGTCTAAGAAAAGATGTGGCGATGTTTTGTAAAACGTGCCATACTTGTCAAATTGTGGGTAAACCAAATCAGGTTACACCAGTAGCTCCATTACAACCTATCCCAGCATTTGGTGAACCATTTTCTAAAGTTATTGTAGATTGTGTTGGTCCATTACCAAAGACAAAAACTGGTTATCAGTATTTGTTGACTATCATGCGTACTTCTTCTAGGTTTCCAGAGGCAGTGCCACTTAGGAATAT
This sequence comes from Hypanus sabinus, assembly GCF_030144855.1. NCBI lineage: Eukaryota > Metazoa > Chordata > Chondrichthyes > Myliobatiformes > Dasyatidae > Hypanus > Hypanus sabinus. Next base: position 20,501,417 of record NC_082712.1, on the reverse strand, counting down.
AAAAGCTAAGACTGTGACAAAGGCCCTTATAAATTTTTTTACTTATTTTGGATTACCTAAGGAGATACAAACTGATCAAGGCAGTAATTTTATGTCTGGATTGTTTCAACAGATAGTTTATAAATTGGGAGCTAAGCAAATCACTTCGTCTGCATACCATCCAGAATCGCAGGGTGCCTTGGAGAGGTTTCATTCTACCCTCAAGAATATGATTAGGACATTTTGTGTAGAAAACGAAAGTGACTGGAATGAGGGTATAAACTTACTTTTATTTGCAGTAAGGGAATCGGTACAGGAATCTTTAGGTTTTAGTCCATTTGAACTTGTGTTTGGGCATAGAGTTAGAGGACCTTTAGCTTTATTGAAAGAACAGTGGATTAGTAAGGAAGTACACGCTAATTTGTTGGACTATGTTTTGAAATTTAAGGACAGGTTACATAAAGCTTGTAGCTTAGCTAAGGAAAATTTAAAGTTGGCTCAGGAGAAAATGAAGACTTGGTATGATAAAGAAGCTAGGATCAGGATGTTTAAGCCTGGAGATAAGGTGTTGGTTCTTTTCCCAGTGCAGACAAATCCTTTACAAGCTAGATTTCATGGTCCTTATGAAATTGTGTCTAAAATCAATGATGTGGATTACGTGGTAAAAACTCCAGATCGTAGAAGGTCAACACAACTTTGCCATATAAATATGTTGAAACCATATTTTGAGAAACAATCTGATACTGTGACTGTTGTGGTTAGTGAGAGTGAGTTTGATTTAACTAGGAACATGATAGATGATTCATCTGACTTTCATTCTAAATCCAACATTGTTTCTGTTAGGTTACCAAATTCAACCATTCTGGAAAATATTGATGAAAAATTAGCACATTTACAGTTAGAGCAGAGACAACAGATGAAGGAGTTGATTTTTAAATATAGGGAGTTGTTTCCAGATGTTCCGAGAAGGACTACTGTAGCTTCACATGATGTAGATGTTGGGGATGCCAAACCTATTAAACAACATCCATATAGGATGAACATGGAAAAATGTGAACTTGCTGAGAAAGAAATTGAATATATGTTAGAGAATAATATCATTAGACATTCTAACTCGAATTGGAGTTCGCCATGTGTTATGGTGCCAAAGCCAGATGGTAGTATTAGGTTTTGTACGGATTATAGGAAGGTGAATGCTGTAACGAAAACAGATGCATATCCAATTCCTAGAGTAGATGATTGTGTAGATAAAGTTGGAAAAGCAAAGTTCCTTACAAAGATTGATTTATTGAAAGGGTATTGGTGTGTTCCATTAACGGACAGAGGTAGAGAGATTTCTACATTTGTAACTCCATCTGGGTTATATGAGTATAATGTTCTTCCATTTGGGATGAAGAATGCCCCAGGTACTTTCCAGAGGATGATTAACTTTGTGATTCAGGGATTGAAAGATACTGATGCTTATATTGATGATTTAGTGACAGGAAATGATACTTGGGAAGTACACATTATTGCGATGGAGAAATTGTTTGAAAGGCTTTCAAAAGCTAACTTAACTATTAATTTAGCTGAAAGTGAATTTGGACATGCCACTGTGACTTACCTTGGTTATGTTGTGGGTCAAGGTAAGGTAGCTCCTGTTCAGGCAAAAGTTCAGGCAATTTTAGAGATTCCCACTTCAACGGGGAAAAAGACTCTCAGAAGGTTTTTGGGAATGGTAGGATATTATCGGAAATTTTGTAAGAATTTTGCTAATGTTGCCCTTCCATTAACTAACCTTCTGTGGAAGAATGAGAAGTTTGTATGGATGGTGCCTTGTCAAGAAGCATTTGAAAAATTGAAAACAATGATATGTCAACAACCTGTGCTTAAGGCACCTGACTTTGGAAAACCTTCTTCATTGGCTGTGGATGCTAGTGATGAGGCTGCTGGGGCAGTATTGATGTAAAGGAATGAGGGTGATGAGGTTGATCATCCAGTAGCTTACTTTTCTAAGAAATTTAATAAGCATCAAAGAAACTATTCGACAATAGAGAAAGAATTGTTATCTCTTGTTTTAGCTTTGGAATATTTTGAGGTATATGTTAGTACAACTCAAAAACCACTTATTGTTTACACTGATCATAATCCGTTAGTTTTCCTGAGTAAGATGAAAAACAAAAACAGATGATTATTAAATTGGAGTTTGATGTTACAAGAGTACAATATTGGGATGACTCATATTAAAGGTAAAGATAATGTGGTTGCTGATTGTCTATCTCGATGTTGAATGTACACTGTAATTTTTTTTATGTTTTTTTTAAATTGTAACACTCCTACTGTATTGTGAGTTATAAGCTGTTATATGATGGTGTTGTGTATTGTATACGTTATAAAATTTATACCTTTGTTTTTCTTGTAAGCAATTGTTAAAAATTTTTGTTCTTGTCAGGCCAAAAATGTTTTTTTGGAGGGAGGTGTTACGTACTCGTGACACATGACAGTGGTGCCCTTGTCATGTGACTGGGGTTGAAGCTGTACTGGTCTTGAGGTGATGGTCTTGTGATGGTGGTGATGTCATTTTCCCGCCAGTAGAGATCATGTGACGGGTTTTTTTTACAAGTTATAAAAGGTAGACCCCACCCTGTGAGGAGGGGCAGTTCGTGGCTGGATTTGCCAGGTTGACTTCATGCCACTGCGTGTTTAAAAGTGATGACACAGTTCAGTTGAAGGATGAAGTTTTTATTTAATGCTAAAGTTTAAAAGGTCATTGCCAGCAGGTTCTTTATGATTCTGTTAGTTCGAGACAGTGGAGAGTGAAGATTGGAAGTTGGAAGTTAAAGATCGAGGAGAATCGCTTTCTACGGTGAAATGGGGGCGATCTTTGTTTGATCCTTATTCGGAAGGATTTCGTTGACTATCTTCGTGTTAATCCCTAGGTTTAACTAGAAAGGATTGAAGGTAGTGGAGAAGGAAAGGTCAGTGCCTTTAAGCCGTTCTGTTTCGTAAATTCTTCGCGGGAAGTTCGACGTCGGGAATCAAAGCAAGCGACGTGAAAGAGAACCTAAATCGTCCTATAAAGTCTCTCCTTTTAAATGGACTGTGAGCATATCGAACTTTTGGCAATACCACATTTAAAAACTGTTTTTGGAATATCACTTTAAGAACTGTTTGGGCTGCCGCTCAGCAGCTGTTTCCGGTTACGGTAGTGTTTGTTTACTTTTGGGGGGTTTGTTTTCTGTGTTTAATAAACATGTTGTTTGTTATAAGAAACCCTTGCCGAACTCATATATTTATTGTTGCCTGAATACGTAACACAGTGAAGAGCAACAAAGATGAATGCTTGAAACAACACAATAAAACTCCGGAAAATTTACAGTGGTATTTTGGATGTATATTTCTAATCAAAATGAGTGAATACAGGTGAATGATTATATGGTCAGAAGCAGAGGACAAATCTTTGTTAGTGAATAAACGATTCCTGCAGATGTTTCTCTGTCACATTTAAGAGCTATCTAGATAAGTACATGGCAAGGAGAGGTTTAGAGAACTATGGGTCAAATGCAGGGAAATGGGACCAGCTCACTAGACAACACAGTTGGCATGAACAGAATGGGCTGAAGGGCCTGTTTCTATGCTGTATGACTCTGACTCTATGACCTGGTAGAGAATGACTGAGGCAAATTGGATGTAGCATGAAGCAGGTGTCATTCACTTAATCCTGAATTTTCCTAATCAGTCCATTAAATCTCCTATTGCAAATCACTGTTTTCTTGATAATACTTTTCATAAAATTTGTACTTTTAAAAAAATACATGTATTTTTCACAGTTCATGGTGGTGCATCCCCACTCACTGGCAGAACGCGATATAGCAGTTAAGCTAATAGTTTCCTCATTTTTCACTGGCCAAGTATGAGCACATTACCCTCATGATGTAATTGTTTCAATTATGCAGCCTATTAACCAGTTTATTCCTATCTAAGTAATTTCCTTATCTTATCTATAAAAGTGACTGGCTTTTCAGAGGCACCATTTTTGCTTCTTGTTCATTTTGTTTTTTGCATTCTTGATCTACCTCTTAGCATCATTTCTTGGCTCTTTATTTAGTTTGCATAGTGTTTGTATGTATATTTATACTTTAAAATAAATGACCATTAAAACTAAGGCTACTTGTTATTTTTAACTCCTAAAAAAACCTAAAGATCAGAAAATGACTGTTGGCTTAACTTTTAGTATTATAAGCATGTTGCTGGGATTTGAGGGACTGAGTTATGGAGAGAAATTTAGCAGGTTGGGACTGTTGTCATTGCAACACAGGAGAATAAGAGGCAGTTTTATTGAGGTGTATAAAATACTGTAGGGCTTAGATAGGGTGAATGCACTTAGTCTTCTTCTCAGGGTTAGGGAGCCAAAGACCAGAGGAGACAGGTTAAAGTTGAGAGGGGAGAGATTTAATAGGAACTTGTACTGTGCTGCACTGTTCTATGTTCTGTGTTAACATGAGGAAAAATTTTGACATTACTCTGCTAACTGGCATAGACTCAATGGTCCAACTAGCCTCCTTCTATGTAGTAAAGAAATATGGATTAAGCTACTGGCCGAGAGAGGAAAAACTCTCTTCCAAATGTCTCCTTAAATTCACAAAAGTCCCAAAAAAATAACTCTGCCACGTGTTATCTACACCCAGGGCCACTTTATTTGGCACCTCCGGTTCCAAATAAGGTAGCCAATCGGTGTTTGTTCGTGGTCTTTTGCTGCTGTAGCCCATCCACTTCAAGGTTCAAGGTTTTATGCATTACAATGGTCTTTTGCACAAGACTGTTGTAACACATGGTTAACTGAGCTACTGTTGCCTTCCTGTCAGCTGGAAACGGGTATTCTCATCTGATCTCTCTCAATAACAAGGTGATTTTGCTCACAGGACTGGCTCTCGTTGGATTTTACTGTTTTCTGCATCATTTGCCATAAACTCCAGAGACTGCTTTGTGTGAAAATTCCAGGAAATTGGCATTTTCTAAGATACTCAAACCACCCTGTCTGGTACCAACAATCATTCCACAGTCAAAGTCACTTAGATCACATTTCCTCCCAATTTCAATGTTGGTCTGAACAACAACTGAACCTCTTGACCATGTCTGCATGTTTTTATGCACTGAGTTGCTGCCATATGATTGGCTGATTAGAAATCTGCGTTAATATACAGGTGTACCTAATAAAGTGGCCACAGGGCATAGTTTTATCGAACTAGTAGGTTAACAAGTATATGCATTATTCAGAATATAATATATCTGTTTTCCATGCATAAAACCTTATTACCTGGAACCTTCAACATGAAAAAGATTAAATGGCAGGGTGAGCCAGAACATCACAGATGTATTGAGTCTCTGGGTTGAGAGATCAGCAAAGTAACTTTTGTCATTAAAATTCAGTAATAACAAATAATTTAGGAATATTATAACAATAAAAAATAAACCAAGTTGTTTGCCTAGCCACTGGTAGAAAGTCTGTTCCTAATCTTGGGAGCATTTTTCCTCAACCTTCTTGCCTTTCATTCCTTTGTTTAAAAAAAACTCACCATTTCAATGACATTCTTTTCTTCATGCCCAAGTCCTTAACATTTTCTTTTTGTCCTCTTGTTATGACCACCACATTACCACTCTTCATGACGTGCATTAGGAAATTTTGTAGATAACGTTCACTGCACTGATCTGGCATGTTTCAATATGATTCCATAAGTATTAATTAAATTCCCACTAACAACCTTTGCCAGGTCAGCCTACAGACAAAGATAAAAATGAATATTAGCTTTATTTTTCACATACATCATAATATCGAAACATACATTGAAATCTGCCGTGTGCATCAATGACCAACACAGTCCAGGGATGTGCTTGAGGTAGCCCAAAAGTGTCACCACACTTCTGGCACCAACATAGCAAGCCCACAACTTACTGACCCTAACCCATAAACAAAAGAAATCCTGCAGATGCAGGAAATCCAAGCGACATGCACAAAATGCTGGAGGAACTCAGTAGGCCAGGCAGCATCTATGGAGAAAAGTACAGTCGAGGTTTCGGGCAAAGACCTTTCGGCAGGACCCTAACCCATAGGGACTTTGGAATATTTAAGGAAACTGGAGCACCCTGAGGAAGCCTATGCTATCACGGGCAAAAGCGCAAACCTGTTACAGATAACAGTGGGAACTGAATCTCTGTCACTGGCGCTGTATGCTAACTGCTATGCAACTGTAGAACATTTTATAACATCTGAAATAAGCCTTAAAATGTAGAATCTTGAACTATGTATGCTTAACTGCTTATTATTCAGTCACAGAGTTCAAAATGAATAATTCTTTTTTTTGTGAATATCAGCTTAAGAATGCTTGGCATGTTAATGTTAAATTCATTTGCTGTTATTGTTGACAGTAATGTTACCCCATTTATTTTAAGAGGACAATTAACTCTCTTAAATACTCCTGCAGGATAATTTAAAGGCCAGCATCATTTATGTAAAATAAAATTGAAATGAAGTGGACACAAATTTAAAACAGTATAAGACATAAACCAATTTTTGTAGTAAGTAATCTTTTCAAAGGTAGGAAATTCAAAAGAAACTTGTTAAGTGCAATCTGGTATTGAAAATAAGCATGCCATTTACCAGACCTTTCTCATTTTGACCAAGTTCACTTATAATGAGCTAAATTGGGATGGTATTTTTATAATCAATCAGAAAAAGCTGCAGAGGTTTGCAAACTCAGTCAGCTTCATCATGGGCACTAGCTCCCAGTATTGAGGGCTTCTTCAAAAGGCAGTGCCTCAAAACACATTTATCGTTAAGGATCCCTATCACCCAGGACATGCCCTCTTCTCGTTGTACCATCAACACTACCTTTGAGTGTTATGGACTATAGAAGTCACCTGTTGTATGTAAGTAAGTGATTGTGTTTTAAAATTAAGCTATACTGCATGCATTGTACTGCATAAATTTCACAGCAAATGTCAGTGATATTAAATCTGGTTCAATTCAATAAAAGCTGCTTTAATTTTTTATCATATATTTTTGAGTTTTCTCCCGCACTTCCCTCTATTATCCTCGTCACTGCAGTACAGACACTTTAAACCAATTCTTCTAATGTATTTGCATTGTAAATACATGATGGTATTTATTAATGCACATTTTATTCCATATTCATTCTTTTAACTCTAAATTTATTAGCTTTTTTATATATAGTTCTTTTTTTACGTAGTTCTTTATTTTTATAATTATTGAATACTAATGTTTTTGTTGCATGTAGTGTCCCGACCAATACACCACAGCAAATTTCTAATATTTGAGATTTATGGGGAAAAATGTCATTGAAAGGTCTAAATAGAGTGGACATGGAGAGGATGTTTCCTACAGAGGGGGAGTCTAGGATCAGAGATGAAGGGGAATTTCTTTAGCCGGGTGGTGGTGAATCTGTGTAATTTGCCACCGTCGGCTGTGGTGGCCAAGTCATTAGGTATACTTAAAGTGGGATGTTGATAGGTTCTGATTAGTAAGGGCATCAAAGGTTATGGGGAGAAGGCAGGAGAATGGAGTTGAGAGTGATGAAAAGGCCTTAGAGTATTGTCAACAGTTTTGGGCCCCATATCTCAGAAAGATGTGTTGTAATTGGAAAGAGTCCAGAGGAGATTCACGAGGATGATTCTGGGAATGAATGGGTTAACAAATGAGGAGCAATTGGCAGCTTTGGGCTTGTACTCACTGGAATTTAGAAGAATGCATGTGGTTCTCATTGGAACCTGTTGAATGTTGAAATGACTGGTCGAACGCCCAACTTGGGCAGTCTTCCATTAATTCTGGTTATCTTTGTTATTATCCTCCAGGTAGTGCTGTTCCATTTCAGCTGCTGTCCTTATCCTCCCTAACACAGGTTTGGAAGATGTGGCTGGTATAACTATGGGCCATTTCTTTAGATGGTTCACCCTTTAGCCACTGTGGTGGAAGAAATGAATACTTAGGTTGCTAGGAATCGGATGCTAATCAAATGAGATTCTATGTCTTTGTAAGTGCAAGCAGAGAGGCCATACACAGTTGGTGTTTGAAATTACAAGCAACTTCTTTAAAAAAAACTAGAGACCAGTTAAAGCTGATCTACCTGAGCATGAACTTAGTACAGCTTTTACATTCTCAGTTGATGAGATTAACAGTAAAATTACATTTTGATTACAGCATGGCAATTAAAGGAAGATTTATTTATTTATTGAGAGACAGCTCAGAATAGGCCCTTCCAGCCCTTTGAGTTGGGCCATCCAGCAGCCCCGATTTAACCCTAGCCTAATCATGGGACAATTTACAATGACAAATTAACCTACTAACTGGTACGACTTTGGACTGCGAGAGGAAACTGGAGCACTCAGAGGAAACCCACATGGTCATGGGGAGAACGTATAAACTCCTTACAGGCAGTAGCAGGAATTAAACCTAGGTCATTGATACTGTAAAGCGTTGTAGTAACCACTATGCTACCATGCCACAATTAAATCGGTTGTGGTTACCGAATAAAATGGTTATCCCCAAGTCTCACAGCAAATTCAGTTGCCATCAGGAAGAAGGTACAAGAGCCTCAAGACTCACACTACTAGGTTGAGGAACAGTTACCAGCCCTCAAACATCAGGCTCTTGAACAAAAGGGGATAACTTCACTCGCTCCAATATTGAAATGTTCCCACAACCAAGGGACCCACTATTAAAGACTCTTCATCTCCTGTTCTCAATGTTTATTGCTTATTTATTTAATTATTCTTTCTTCTTTTTGTTGTTGTACAGCTTTCTTTGCCCTCTGCACTCTGGTTGAATGCCCTAGTTGGGTGGTCTTTCATTAATTCTGTTTTTGCTATTATCCTATAGATTTGTTGAGTATGCCTACAAGACAATGAATCTCAGATATATGTACTTTGATAATAGAATTTATTTTGAATGTTGAACTTTGAAATGTTCTATTACAGTGGGTTTAGGCTATAGCACAATTAGTGAAGTTCCTAAAACTTAGATATCATTGCTGCTACAATGCATGTTTGTACTTCTGGGCTTTGCCTGTGGTTTCCTGCTACCACGTCCCTGTTTGCTAGTTACTAATCTCATGATCATTTTCCCTACAGTAGTCTTGAATGGTATTGGCATTCGCATTGGTTTATTGTTAGCGCATGTAGCAGGATACAGCGAAAAGCTTGTCTTGCAGACTGTTCATACAGATCAGATCAGGTCGAACAAGGTGGAACAATAACAATGCAGAATAAAGCGCAGAAGGTGCAGTGCAGGGAAACAGTAACATTTAAGATCATAATGAGGTTAACTGTGGGGTGAAGAGGCCATCAGATTGTACAAGTACTTTCAAGACTGTTGAATATCATTTCCAGTACACAAGTGTAAAGATGAATTAAATAATTGCTACTCCAGATCGATCTGGCACAAAGAACACAATAAGATTCAGAATATGACAATAAAAAACACAATACATATAAATACACAAGGTAGCTTATATACAAACAGTATATTGATTGTATATCCATGAAGTGACGCTAGCAACAGGATTGTCTATACTTAAGGTGACTCTGACAGGAAATAATACAGGTTGGGAGTGTGGAGGGGTGGGTTAGTGGGTGGAGGTGTTGATCAGCCTTTTTGCTTGGGGAAAGTAAGTTTTCGAGTCTGGTAATCCTGGTGTGGGTGCTATGTAGCTTCCTCCCTAATGGGAGTGAGACAAACAGTCTGTGAGCAGGGCGGGTGGGATCCTTCACGATGTTACTGGCCCTTTTCGGCACCTTTCTACATACATGTACTTGATGGTGGCTCGGCTGGTACCAGTGATGTGTTGGGCTGTTTTGACTACCCATTGTAGAGGCTTCCTGCCCACTACAGTACCATGCAGCGGTGCATCTTGTCAGGATGCCCTCTACTGCGCATCTGTAGAATGACGTGAGTATGGATATGCAAGGTCCGGCTCGGAAAGGAGGGAAGCCGGTGAGCTTTCCTAATTGTGTAGGACGTGTTCGAAAGCCATGAGCGTTTGTGCAAGATGTGCACCCCCAGGAGTTTGAAACTGGTCACAGTTTCACTGCTATGTCACTGATGTAAAAAGTGGTACGAGTTCTTTTGAAGTTGATATTGATCTTGTTTGTCCAGTTGGCATTGAGGAAGATGTAATTTGCCAGGCCCCAGGCCTTGATCTCTTTCACCTCCACTCTGTAGGCAGTCTCGTTGCTGGTGATGAGCTCCACCACTCTAATGTCATCAGCAAGTCTGCCAAATGATTGCTTGGGTGTTTGGTTAAACAGTCATGTGTAAGTGGGGTATATGGGGTGTCCTAGGAGGGGTAGCAGCCCTGGTGAAGGGGCTTGTCATGTCCATTCTGGGGCAGCTCACTCACCTTTGGTCCCCACCGGACACTCAACTCTCCCCTGTGGCTCCAAGCTGCAGTTTGCATGTGACAGCGGCCGCTCCCCAGTGCACCTCTTTGACAGGCAGGCTAAACCGGATGAGGGTAACCAGAGGGCTTTGTACCCTGGAGAGGTAGGGACAGTTCTGGTTTGAAAGACCTTGGGATGTCAGGAGCGGAGCCACTCAACAAAGGACATTCGGCCCTAACATGTTCCTCTATCAATTGCCTCCTATATGATGTGACATCGACAGCTCACCATGGGAGCCACATTATTTCCTTGCATCAAAGATGCAACAGGCACAAAATGCAGAAGTTTTTCAGCCGGTCAGGCAGCATCTACGGAGAGGATCAATCAGCCGACATTTCGGGCTGAGACCCTTCTTTGTCTAATCCCTTCCATCGACGCTGTCTTTAGTTCCTCCAGCATTTTACGTGTGTTACTTTAGCTTTGCAGCATATACAGAATCTTTTGTGTTTGCATCAAAGGTGATCTAGCCAGCCTACTTTATTGTGACCAGTTACAGTTAGAAATCAGTGCGTTAGCCTTCTTGTTTTATGCTTTCTGTGCAGTGATTTGTTCTTGGACTGCCACTGATGAACTGCACCACCGCGAGCCAAAGGAAGCTCTTTATATTGATTTTTGTAAACCATCCTGAAAATACAAGGAGCAAATTAAAAGAAAACAGGGTCAATTGCTCTTAAAAGAGGTGCGAGCTGAAGCCCTGTCTCCAGCACACTTAGCAGCAAGATGTTGGATTTGCAGAGCAGTTTCGTTGGTGTGAATGATGTGCTGAGCCAGTGATGGCATTTTGAAATCTCGGCTTCTGGAAACAAGTAACCCAAGGTTGAATATTGTTCTGCCTAATGTCAGGCAGTGAATGCTTAATGTGGCTGTATCAGTGTCTCTCATCCACCCCTTTCAAGGGACGTGTCAATAGAGCAGATGGGAGTGGTTGATATCGATAGATTAAGCATTTGTAAAATAATTTCCAGGGCTGTAGCAGAGAGAAATTCTTTTGGGCACTCAATATTCAAGTTTTTTTTATTGTTGATAGTCAGTACACAAGTGAAAGGAGAATGAAATGATTGTACTCTGGCTCTGATGCAGCATGAAAAAAACCACAATAAGCACTATAAGACTATAAGAAATACAAGCATATTTAGGCCATTCGGCCCATCGAGCCTTCTCTGGCATTTCATCATGGCTGATCTCTTTCCCTCTCAGCTCCAATCTCCTGCCTTTTCCCCATGACCCTTCATTCCCTGACTAAACAAGAACCTATCAGCCTCTGCCTTAAATATACCCAATGACTTGACCTCCACAGCTGCCTATGGCAATGAATTCCACAGATTCACCACTTTCTGGCTAAAGAAGTTCATCCTCATCTCTGTTCTAAATGGACTTCCGTCTATTCTGATGCAGTTCTCCCTTAATTCTAGATTCTCCTGCCACTCCACTTCGAGTAGGTTCAAATGAGATGGCCCCTCACTCTTCTGAATTCCGGGGAGTGCAGGCCCAGAGCCATCAGTCGGTCCTCATATGGTAACCATTTCATTCCCAGAATCATTCCCGTGAAACTCCAATGAGTTATTCCTTCTTAAACAAGAGGCCCAAAACTGTTCACAATCCTCCAAGTGAGACCTTATCAGTGCCTTATAAAACCTCAACATTACAAAGTTGCTTTATAAATGTAAATAACACAATAAAAACTCAAAATAAATATAAAAACAATCCTATCGATCCCAATGTACAAATAACAAAATGAGTGAATGATGAAAAGATGCTCTCTTCGTTGCTACTGTAATGCTCTTCCAGTGCTTCCTTGGTGTTAACGTTTAGGGCATTTAACTGTAAGATGTAATCAACTCTAAGATATGTTAAAATATAACTAACTTGAAGATATAATCAGAAGAGTGACGGTATATTGTAGGAGTCAGTGGGGTGAGGGGGGGGGGGGGGGTATGTGATAGGAAGCAATGACAATCCTCATTCACAGTCTGACAGATAATGGTTGAAGATAAGATGAAGGGTTTCACCATGCTGCCTGAAAGCTTAGAGAGACAGAGAGTTGAACTTCTTCTTGGCTCCGTCCCAGAAGTGCAGAGTATGTAGAGCATAGAACCGTACAGTACAGGAACAGACCCTTCAGTCCATATGATGTCAAATTAAACTAAGTGTCTTCTCTCTGTTCATGAAAGACATTAAAGTTCAAAGTAAATTTATTATCAAAGTACATATACGTCACCATCTACAACCCTGAGATTCATTTTCTTGTGGGTATTCACAGTAAATACAAAGAAACACAATAGAATCAATGTAAAAACATATTCATACGACTGCATACAACCAACGTGCAAAGGACAGCTAGTTATGCAAATACAAAAAGAAAAGATAAACTAAATAATAAAAATAATAAATAAATAAGTAAGCAAGCAAGCGATAAATATCAAGAACATGAGATGAAGAGTCCTTGAAAGTGAGGCCATTGGCTGTGGAGCAGTTCAGTGTTGGGGTGAGTGAGGCTGAGTGGAGTTATTCCCTCTAGTTCAAGAGTCTGATGGCTGAGAGGTAATAATTGTTCCTGAACCTGGTGGCATGGGTCCTGATGTCCCTATACCTTCTTCCTGATGGCAGCAGTGAAAAGAGAGCAGGCCTGGATCCACTCCATTCCCTGGGAATGCATGTACCTATTCAACTCCACTGTTGTAAATGTTGATGCAGTTTGCCAGTGTCTCTCATCCGTCCTTTTTGAGGGAGGCATCAATACAGCAGACAGGAGGGAGATGATATTGATAGATTAAACATTCTTAAAAATAAGTTACCAGGTTGTAACACAGAGAAATTATTTGGGTACTTTGGGCAATCAGAAAAAGGAAGATCTGTTGTAGGGGTCAGTCATCTGGCTCATCGAGTCTCTATAAGTTCAATAAGATCATGGCTGATCTGGGTGTGGACTCAGCTCCACTTATATGTCAGTAAGACCAAGGAATTGATTGTGATGTTCAGGAATTTGTGGGAGCACACACCAGTCCTCACCAAGGGATCAGCAGTGGGAAGGTTGAGCAAATTCAACTTCCTGGGTGTCAACATCTCTGAAGCTCTATCTTGACCCTATATTGATGTACAGTAATTACAAATAAGGCACAGCAGCAGCTATATTTCAGTACGAGTTGAAGACACTTGATAGTCACCAAAGACCTTTGCAAATTTCTACAGATGTACCATGGAGAGCATTCTAAGTGGTTGCACTGCATAGGATCGGGAAAAAAAGCTTCAAAAAGTTGCAAATGCAGCAAGCTCCATCATGAGCACTAGCCTCCCCAGCCTCGAGGGCATCTTCAAAAGGTGATGCCTCAGAAAGGCAGCATCCATCATTAAGGACTCCCATCACCCAGGACATGCCCTCTTCTCATTGCTACCATCAAGGAGTATAGTACAGGAACCTGAGACACATACTCAGCATTTTAGGAACAGCTTCTTCACCCCCACCATCAGTTTTCTGAACAGACAATGAAGCCGTGAACACTATGTCACTGTTTACTTTCTATTTTTGCTCTCCCTTTGCACTAACTACTTAACTTCATATCGATATTTATATTTCTAATTGTAATTTCTAGTTTTTATTTATGGATTGTAATGTACTGCTGCTACAAAACAACTTATTTCAGGACCTATGCCAGTGATACTAAAGCTGATACCGATCCTGGTTCTGTTTCTGAGTGGCACAGTTGGTAAAGCCAATACGTCGCAGCTCCAGATCCAGGTTCAATCCTGCCCTCCGGTGCTGTTGGTGTGGAGTTTGCTCACTCTCCTTGCAACTACGTGTTGTCCTGCAGCTTCCTCACACATCTCCAAGTTTGTGAGTGTTTGGGACTTTTTCAAACATCTCCAAGTTTGTGCATTTCCACTGTAAATTCTCCTTAGGATCCTTAAGATTGTCAAGGCCGGGAGTAGTAGACGAGATAATCTCCCATTACCTATTACATGCTCCCAATGGTGTGCATCTCAAAGAGCCTCTGGGAATCAAACCCAGCTCCTGGCCTTCATGTGTGGCTTAGCTACTAAGCCTTGTGGAACCATTTCTACTGGCAGGAGAAGGCCAGAGGAGGGGAACTGGCACCTTAAAGCTAGTCGCTTTGGGCAGATGGGGCTCATCAACTCATCCAGGAGAAGGAAAACTCTGAACTCAAACCTCTGCTGCCTTGAGTCTATACCCACTCATGGGGCAGGTTTCGGGAGTAAAGCCCGAGGAAAAATCTAGAGTTTGCTGCTGCCAAACTGGTTCAGTCTCGGCTGTTCCTTTGGATTCGTTAGTTGCATGGAGGGGGGAGCCTGCGGCATGGGTAACTGCTTGCTCTTCATATGGTGGCATGGCAGCACAGGGGTTAGCACAATGAATCAGAGTGCAAGCAACCTGGGTTCAATTCCCGCCGCTACCTGTAAATAGTTTCTACGTTCTTCTCGTGACCACCTGGGTTTCCTCTGGGTGCTCTGGTCTCCTCCCACAGTCCAAAGACCTACTGGTTGGTAGGTTTTTGCTCATTATAAATTGTCCTGTGATTAGGATAAGGTTAAATGTGGGGGGGGTTGTTGGGCAACGATTAAATCAGGGGTTGTTGGGCAGTGTGGCTCGCAGTGTAGAAGGGCCCATTTTGTGCTATCTCTCAATGAGTAAATTAAAAAAAAATATCGTACTGCCTTGGCTTGTGTATCATGCACACACCCAGGATGCAACATTCATGGTCGTCCTCGGCCAATGGAGGACTTCAACACGTTAGGACTTCATTCCCTAGAGTGTAGATTTGATAGAGGTATATAAAATTATGAGGGAGGGGGATTAAAAAGCAAGCTTTTTCCCCACTGATGTTGAGTGGAACTAGAACTACAGGTTATAGGTTAACGGTGAAAGGTGAAATTTTGAAGAAGATGAGGGGGCACATCCTCACTCAGAAGGTGGTGAGAGTGTAGAATGAATTGCCATTGGAAGCGATGGATATGGGTTTGATTTCAATGCTTAAGATAAGCGCCTTGATGGGAGGGGTGTGGAAGGCTATGGTCTGGGAGCAGGTCAATGTAACTAGGCAGAAGCATGGGTTAGCATTCACTAGATGGGTTGGATGGCCTGTTTTTGTGCTGTGGTGCTCTACGACTCTATAGATAAGTAGGTGGATACTATATTGATCTCAAGGGAAATTGCAGAGTCACAGTAGCACTGTAAGCGTATAGATATACAAATATAGAACAAAATTGAACAGAAGTAAGAAAGAACAAAAAAAAAGTTACCTTAAACAGTCTAACAGGAGGGGGTTATCACTTCTCTGGTTATAGGTTGACTCATTATAGAGCCTAATGGCTGAAAGTAAAAATGTCCTCATATGGCACTCTTTGGAGCAGCACAGTTGTCTTAGTCTGTTACTAAAAGTTCTCCTCTGTTCAGCCAAGGTGGCATGCAGAGGGTGAGAAATATTGCCCAGAATTGTTGGGATTTTCCAGAGGGTCTTTTGTTCTACCACAGCCTCCAGTGTGTCCAGTTTGACTCCTATAACAGTTTGACTTTCTAAGCAGCTTATTGAGCCTGTGGGCATCACTCATGTTGATGCCATTACCCCAGCATGCCACCGCATAGAAGACTGTACTGGCGACAACAGACTGGTAGAACGTGTGAAGGAGAGGCCTGCCTACTCCAAAGGATATCAGTCTCCTTAGGAAGTAGAGGCAACTCTGGCCCTTCTTGTACACAGTCTCTGTTTGGTGCTCCACTCAAGTCTGTCAACCAGGTGCACCATCAGGTACTTGCAGGTCCTCACCACTTCCATGTCCTCACCACCAATAGTAACAGGGAGCAGTGTAGGCTTAGTCTTCCTAAAGCCCAGCACCATCTCCTTTGTCTTACTGATGTTGATCAGCAGACAATTCAGCTTGCACCATCTGACAAAGTCCTCCACCATAGCCCTGTGTTCATCATCCTGTCCTCCCTTTAAACACCCAACTATTGCTGAGTCATCAGAGAATTTCTTCAGATGACATGACTGAGTGTTGTACCTGATGTCCAAGGTGTACAGGGTAAATGGAAGGGAGCTAATACAGTCCCCTGTGGGTCCCCAGTACTGCCTATAGCCATGTCTGATCCACAGCTCTGAGGTTGCACAAACTGTGGTCTGCCAGTCGGAATGGGTGGAAAACAAAAATTGGGATTTAAGTGGGATTAGTGTAAAATAATGGTAGATAGCACGGACACGATGGGCTGAAGGGTCTATATCCAAGTGTTGGTGGAGCACCAACACCGAGGCTGTGTACAAGAAGGGCCAGACTCTCGTCTTGAGTCTGAGAGTTAAGCAACAATATAATGAGAAGAACAGAAGTTAATGGCTTGAACTCTCTCTCTGCTGTATCAATTTATCACCTCACAAGATGGAGAAAAACATTTAAGCTCTGGAATAATAAAGAACGTTCTGTTTATTTGTCAATAGTGATCAGATTTTTCCTTAAATAAAACCTGAAACTGCTGGAAATATTCAGCAGGTGAGAGATGTATGGGAAGAGAAATAGAGTTAATATTTCAGGCTAAAGTCCCTTTGTTAGAATGAGGAAGGGAAAAATTGTGTGAAGCTGCAAAAGTGGGAGAGGGGGGTAGATTAAACCATGGTGAATGTGGCTTTGAGCTGCAAACAAAGTTATCTGGACAATGAATGAATGTGAGCAGATTGATAGAATGTAGACAAAAGAACACAAACAAAAGAATTCGGAAGTTGCAAAATGTAGGTTAGGAAAATGAGCCCTGTAGATTAGGCCCTCCACTTCCAGAGGGGAAAAATAGGAGTTAAAAACAGGCAAACTAAGCCAGTAACACAGATAGACCATAAAACACTGCTGCACAGAACGAGCCCTTCAGCCCACAGTGCTGAGCTGACCTTCTAATTTACTCGAAGATTAATCTAACCCAAGGGTTCTCAGCCTGCAGTCCATGAACCCATCTGTTAACGGTAGAGGTCCAAGGCATAACAAAAGTTGTGAACCCCTGATCCAACGCTTCCCTCCCACATAGCCATCCATTTTTCAATCACCCATCAAAGAGTTTCTTAAATGTCCCTAATGTATCCACCTCTACTGCCACTCCTGACAAGCTGTTTCATGCACCCACCACTCTCTGTATAAGGAACTTGTCTCTGACACCCCCCTGTATCTTCCACCAATCACCTTAAGATTATGCCCTCTTGTATTAGCCATTTCTACCCTGGGAGAAGACTTTGGTTACCCACTCGATCTATGCCACTTATCATCTTGTACACCTTTATGAACTCATTTCTTGTCCTCTTTCGCTCCAAAGAGGAAACCCCTATCAACCTATCCTCATGAGACGTGCTCTCTAATCCAGGCAGCATCCCGGTAAATTTACTCTACACCCTCTCTAAAGCTTCCACATCCTTCCTAGAATGAGGCAGATGAATGACTTACTTAGACAGGAGAAGTAAAGTTACATGAAGCTGCAGAATTCCAAAGTTTGCAGTGTGCCCAGTCAGAAGATGAGGTGCTGTTTCACGGTTTGTGTAGGGGCTCCGTGTAAGAGTACTGGGGCTTTAGATCAATTGCTCAGAGCGGGAATGGTTTGGAGGATGAAAGAAACAGGCAAGACGAAGCTCGGGATTACCCTGCAGACTGAACATGGGTGTCCACAGACCGGACACCCAGTCTGCATTCGGTTTCTCTAGTATAGAGGAGGCCACGTTGTGGACATCAAATGCAGCACACTAGATTGGAGAGAAGTGCCTGTCTGTTTGTGTTCCTGGGTGGTGGGAAGGGAAGAGGTGAAATAAACTGTTCCATTGCTTGTGGCTGTAAGAGGAGGGGTGGTTGGTGGTAATGCAATCATGAAGAAATAGAACATAGTACAACACAGTACAGGCCTTTCAGCCCATGATAATGTGCCAACCCTTTAACCTACTCCAAGATCAATCTAACCTTTCCTCCTACATAGTGCTCCATCTTCCTTTCTTCAATGCGCGTACCTAAGGGTCTCTTAAAGTCCCTAATGTGTTTGTCCCTGCCATCACCCTTGGCAGCCTGTTCCACGCACCTACCAATCTCTGACAGCCCCCTGTACTTTCCTCTCGACACCTTAAAGTTGTGCTTCCTTGTGTTAGCCATGCCCACTCGGGGAGCAAGTCTCTGGCTGTCCACTCAATCTACACCTCTTGTAAGCAAATGAAAGACAATGGTCCCTGCACAGTGTTGAAAAGGGAAGAAGGGGGAAAGAGGAATCTGGTGGGTGGAATCTCTTTGAAGATGTTGGGGTTTGCGGAAGATGATCTGTAGGACTTAGAGGCTGGTGCGGTGGAAGATGAGGCCCAGGAGAACTCTTACTATGTTCTGGTGCTGGAAAGGGAGTGGGGGTGAACTCATGTGGGGGAATGTGAAGACCAGGGGAACTTTTTCTGTGTTCTATGCTGGACTAGAGGGGGTGAGACGGGAAGCGCAGGATATAAATGAGATGCAGTCAAGTGTTTCGTTGGCAATGGTGGAGGGGGAAACCACAGTTCAAGAAGAAAGAAGGCATTTAAAAGCACTGATTTTTCCCTACCTATAACAAGGAAGTATGCATGCTAATGGCAGAATCGTCCAGATTATTTTCAAAACAAACTGCGATGGTTGCAATCAGTTACAAAATACAGAATGCAGGGTTATGTAGGTGTCAGCTGATGAAAGGAAAATGGGCGATTAAAAAAGGTAGCTTTAATGTAATTTATGGTGCATATATTCAGCTCTAGAAACATAACAGTATATCACCGTGGCAGGAAGCT
Source organism: Hypanus sabinus (assembly GCF_030144855.1). Classification (NCBI taxonomy): domain Eukaryota; kingdom Metazoa; phylum Chordata; class Chondrichthyes; order Myliobatiformes; family Dasyatidae; genus Hypanus; species Hypanus sabinus. Next base: position 20,482,236 of record NC_082712.1, on the reverse strand, counting down.
TGGTATGTGTACTTCAAAGGAGGCAACCCTGTAGTACTCACTTCAGTTGGCTTTAGAATGAAGCCGGCGCTGAATAATAGTGAGAGGGTGAAATTAACCACCCCAGTGCCCGCAAAGAGTGGATTAGTTCAATATTGAACCTCTAATAATGATAATTTAGTGTTTTGCTGCCTGGAATGTTTTAATTATAATCTGAACTCTGTGATTTGTAGGTCCTCGTACTCATTATAATGGCAGACATCATAAGTTCAGTGTTCATGTGTTCCTGTGGTGTGTTTATACCATCATTACTAGAAAATTAATTAGTAAATAAGTCTAGTGGTAGAAAGAGAGATTGGGAATCCTGTTGCCAGTGCTTTACACCAATTCAGCATATCCAGATAAAGAATATTTTAACAGTAAATATTTAAAGGTGATGTGTTTTGAAGCAATGTCTCATGGAAATGGATTCCATACACACATTATGTCTGATTGGCAGGCTGTTCACAAAACCACGGAAGGGAATCTTATGAATTGTGTTTATAAAAGGGCAATATATGTATGTGGTGTTGTCTCTCAAACTGTATGCAATCTTCAGTCATATTTCATTCCATAATTTAAACAGAAAGTAAATATTATTCACTTAAAAATAAAACCAGGACAGAAAACATCAAAACATGGCTGGCTGTCAAAACAATTATTTTTGACCTAATTGAATGAAGTTCCTGGTAAATCATAACCACAATAAGTTTTGCAGATGCTGTACATCTTGAGGAACGCACACAAGATGCTGGGGAAACTCAGCAGGTCAGGAAGCATCTATGCAGGGGAATAAACAGTTGATCTTTTGTGCTGATATCTTTCTGGCCCAAAATATCAACCGTTTTTTCCCTCTAAAATGATGCTGCCCAAAGTGTTGAGTTCCTCGAGCACTTTGTGTGTGATACTGGTAAATGTCTTGGTGTCAACTAAAATTCTGTACAGATGTTACAAATATTGTAGTGTTACAGAATCATGGAGTTATACAATTCAGAAAGCAGGCCATTTGGTCCATTGTGTTCATGCAAACCATTAAAAACCTATCAATGGTTTTTGATCCGCACTTTCATTCCCGGCGACATTTTCATAAAGCTCCCCTGGACACTCTCCAGTGACAGCAGATCCTTTCTTAGAAATTGGTCCCAAAACTGCTCACAATACTCCAAATGTAGATTGACTAATGGCCAATAATGTCTCAACATTGCATCCTTGTTATTATATTATAATACTCCCAAAATTAATGCTAACATTGCATTTGCTATCCTTACTGTTGTTATTGTGAACAAAGTCACCAGAGAGGCACTGAAGTTAGCAGACATAGTATTTATTCTACAAAACAAGCGGGCATCATTCTCGAGATGCTTTTGGAAGATGAGGCCTCCTGACCCAATGTTACAACACATTTTGTATGATAAAGAACAAGGGTAATGGCAGGACAATTTCTATAGTTACAGTGCATTCATGATGCTTCCTTTCGGTTTCAGACGCCTAGATCTTCACTCCAACAGACCCAAAATGAGTGTTAATTACCTCTGACTCTGCAGCTACATTCATGCATTTGCAGATATCTCAGGTGAATGGAGGTTTCCTGGTTTGCAATCGACCCAAGCCTGCAGCTCCACGAAGACCATTGTTCGAGGCTTCATTTTAAACTCAATCTACAATCCATATTCAGGTCTGAAGACTGGTTGCTGTTGAAATTAATATTTTCTATATACCATAACTCCAGAATACGTCCTGTCTCTTTCTACTTTCTGGCGGTCTGCAATCTCTATCCATGCTTTCCTATAATATCATTCATTGGCTCTTTCCTTGTTTAGCAGCTTCATGTGTGCCACCTTGTCAAAGGCCTTCTGAAAATCTAAAGTTCATTGACTCACCTTTGTGTGTCCTGTCTGTTTGTAGTTTTGTGGTGAAGTGTGAGACCTTTCTTATTGCTAGGAAATAAGATGAGGCCTTGTTGCTGACCAGGCAGTCTGAAGGTGCTTCATCTCGGACTACTCAGCTCGATGTCACAGTCACTAACCTGGCAGGGAAAGTTTAGCAACACACACAAAATGCTGGAGGAACTCTGCAGGCCAGGCAGCAACATTTCAGGCCAAGATCCTTTGGTGGGACTGTCGGCGTCTGGACCTGTCAGTCCTGCCGAGACAGGCCTGACTTCGACAGGGTCTCGGCCTGAAGCATCGACTGTATTCTTTTCCATAGATGCTGCCAGGCCAGCTGAGTTCCTCCAACATTTTGTGCGTGTTGCTTGGATATCCAGCATCTGCAGATTTTCTCTTGTTAGGGAAAGGTCATCAATGTCCAGAACTTCCAGTTTTGAAATAAAATATCATACGTTAGTTTAAGCAGGACTCTGGTGTACTTGCATTGAAATGTTGAGGGTTAACATGCAGACATGGTGAACAGAGAGGATGTTTCCTATGGTGGGGGCATCCAGAACTAGAAGGCACACCCTCAATACTGAGGGGCAACCTTTTAGAGGAGGGCAAGGAGGATTTTCTTTAGCCAGTGGGTAATGAATCTGTGAGATGTTCTGCCACAGATTGTGACAGAGGCCAAATCCGTGGGTATATTTAAGGCGAAAGCTGATAGTTTCCTGATCGGTTGGGGCATCAAAGGATATGGCAAGAAGGCAGCTGTATGGGGTTGAGTGGGATCCAGGATCAGCTGTGATGGAATGGTGGAGCAGACTAATTTTACTCCTGTGTCTTGCAGTCGTAAGGAAGAAAAATGGTACATTGGCCTTTATTACAAAAGGGTTTGAGTACATGAGTAGTTCACTTTATCCCACTCACCTTCCTCCTCACCTATCACCTGCCGCTCCTTCCCCTCCCCCCGCCTTCTTATTCTGGCATCTTTTCCCTTCTTTTCCAGTCCTGATGAAAAGTCTCAGCCCAAAACATCAACTATTTATTCCCTTCCATAGATGCTGCCTGACCTGCTGAATTCCTCCAGCATTTTGTGCTTTGCTTGATACATCCAGCATTAGCAGAATCTCTTGTATTACTGACTGCGATGCATTTTCTGGCTATGAATGAAATATATCTTTGATATAAAAATTATTTAAATTACTCTGCACACTTCAAACTGTAAGACTCTGGTCAAACTCACTCCATCACTCATTATCCCAACACAGCAAAATTGCACGATGTTTCCAGTAGTGTATAATGTTAACTCAAGGGGCTTGTGACTGAGGTTCTAAATGGAAGTTCATCTCCCAAGCCACTTAAGTGAAAGATTCTGGTCAGTTAGCATGGTATAAAAACACAATAATTGCTTAGGGCAGCACTGGAACAGTTAAGCATTAATGGCAACTGAAGGCATCAGTAATGATGATAAATGACACGTTTCTCACAACGGGTATGTAAAAGATCCCGTGATACTATTTTGACAACGAGTATTGGGCTTTCTCTTGTGCCCTAGGTGATATTTATCGGTCAACAAGCATTGCCAAACTGGTCTGGTTAGTGTCATGTTGCTCTTTGTGGGAGCTTACTGTGCTTAGATTGAAGGCCATGTTCACTTGACAGTGAATGAAATTTAATAGGCCATAAGAGAGAGCAAACATACAGAGAAGATAGTATACTGTGCGTGGAATGGGCTACCGAAGACGGTGGTGGAGGCAGATACGATAGGGTCTATTAAGAGAATCCTGGATAGGTACATGGAGCTTAGAAAAATAAAGGGCTATGGGTAACCTTAGGTAATTTCTAAGTAAGTACATGTTCAGCACAGCATTGTGGGCTGAAGGGCCTGTATTGTGCTGTAGGTTTTCTATGTTTCTGTGTTTCTACAGGACATAGGACAGTACAGGTCCTTTTGCCCATGATGTTGTGCCAACATTTTAACCTACTGCAAGATCAATCTAACCCTTCCCTTCCAAATAACATGAAAAATCCTACAAAAAAGTACTGGATACAGTCTAGTGCATCTCAAGCAAAGCCCGCCCCACCACTAAACACATCTGCATCGAGTGTTGTCACAGGAAAGCAGCACCCATCATCAGGGACACCCAGGTCATGCTCTCTTCTCACTGCTGCAGTCATGAAGGAGGTACAGGAGCCTCAGAACTCACATCACCAGGTTCAGGAACGGTTATTGTCCCTCAGCCATCAGGCTTCTGAAACAAGAGGAGGTATCTTCACTCAACTTCACTCACCCCAACATTGAACTTTTCCCACAACCCATGGACTCACGTTCAAGAACTCTTCATCTCATGTTCTCGATATTTATTGTTCGGTTGTTTGTTTTTTATTCTTTTCATTCCATATTTATATGGTTTGTTGTATTTTGCACACTGGTTCTCCACCCTATTTGTCCGGTCTTCCATTGATTCTATTATGGTTATTAAATGTTACTGAGTATACCCTGAAGACAATGAATCTCAGAGTTGAAGATAATAAATTTAATTTGAACTTTGAACATTCTCTTTTTCTTTCATTCATGTACATATCTATGTGTCTCTTAAATGTCCCTAATGTATCTACCTCTACCACCACCCCTGGTAGTGCATTCCACTCACCCCGCACTCGGTGCAACTAAAACTTACCTTTGACATCCCCTCTACACTTGCCTCCAATCACCTTAAATTATGCCCTCTTCTATCAGCCATTTCCACCATGGGTAAAAGGTTTAGCTGGCTGCCCACTGTAGCAATGCCTCTTATCATCGTATACGTCTCTATCAAATCACTCCTCATCCTCCTTCACTCCAAAGAGAAAAGCCCAAGCTCACTCAGCCTTTCTTCAGGAGACATGCCCTGTAACCCAGGCAGTATCCTCACAAATATCCTCCGCACCCTCTATAAAGCTTCCACCTGCTTTCTATAATGAGCTGACCAGAGATGAGCACAATACTCCAAGTGTGGTCCAATCAAAGTTTTAAGAGTGGCTATATTACCTCACTCAATCTCATGACTTGAGTTTTTTTGATGAGGTGTTGAGGATGATTGATTGTTGAGGGTAGGGCTGTGGATGCTGTCTACATGGATTTTAGTGAGGTGTTTGACAATGTCCCTCATGTGAGGCTCACCCAGAAGATTAAGGTGCATGGGATTCATGCTGATTTGGTGGGATTCATGGTGACTTGGCTGGATTCAGAACTGGCTTGCCCATAGAAGACATAGGGTAGAGGTCGAAAGGACTTATTCCAGCTGGAGGTCTGTGATGGGCATATGAATGTGAGGGAAATAGAAGGATATGGACATAGTGTAGGTAAAAGACCATAAAACATAGAACAGGACCATACAGGAATGGGCCATTCTGAAATGAAATGAAATGAATGAAATGAAATGAAATATCTTTATTGTCATTGCATAGTACAATTTGTCATGCACCAATACGGTGAAAATGAGTTTGTAACTCTCGTACTCAATGCTATAAAACAATAAATAAATAAACAATAAATAAAATCAAGTAACCAGCCAGTATAAACAATGTCCAGCAGTACAAAAGCACATCTCAGATGCATGACCACAATATTGTGCCAAAAGCACTCAAACACTAATCCCTCCTACCTACTCAATGTCCATATCCCTCCATCTTCCTTACATCTCTGTGCCTATTCAAATGTCTCTTAAAAGCCTCTGACGTATTTGCTCTAACACCACACCAGGCAGCGCATTCCAGGCATCCACCACCCTCTGAGCAAAAAGCTTACCCCTCACATCCCTCTTGAACCTACCGCCTCTCACCTTCAATGCATGCCCTCTGGCAATAGACATTTCAACCCTGGGAAACAGATACTCCCTGTCTACTCTCTCTATGCCTCTTATGATTTTATAAATCTCCATCAAATCTCCCCTCAGCTTCTGGTGCTCAGAGAAAACAACCCAAGTTTATCCAGCCTCTCATGATGGCACATGCCCTCTAAACCAGGCAGCATTCTGGTGAACCTCTTCTGCACGTTCTCAAAATTCTCAACATCCTTCCTATAGTGGGACAACCAGAACTGCAATCGTCCAGATGTGCTCTAACTAGAGTTTTATAAAGTTGCAACATAACCTCCTGATTTTTGAATTCAATGCCTTGGCTAATAAAAGCAACCCTTCTTAACCACCCTATCAACCTGTGTGGTGACTTTCAAGGAGTTATGACCTTGGACCCCAAGATCTCTCTGCGCAGCAACACTGTTAAGGATCTTGCCCTTAACCGTGTATTGTCTCCTTGCATTTGCGCTACCAAGGTGCAACACCTCACATTTATCTGGGTTAAACTCCATCTGCCATTTCTCTGCCCACATTTGGAACGAATCTATAACACGTTGTATTTTTTTTTTTGCCAGTCTTCTACACTTCTACATGGTCAGGATGACGCCAGCAAACAATCCCCCAGGCAACATCTTTCAGATAGCAAATCTTATAAATTATTTCACTTTTTTCTACGCTTTCTGCTTGTTCTTTTGCCTTGTTTGTGTTATGGAAATTGTTGGTGCCTGTGATGTGCAGTTTGGATCTTGATCAAAGGATCCAGCACTGACCTGTGTTCAGAGAGCTGCCACATGGAGATCAGAGACGAGAACCCGAAAAGGTCCGAGAACACAAGCTGACCCGTGGAAAAAACAAAGATGAGGCACAGAGTCACAAATGACTCCACTTCGAAGCGGCGAGGAATATTAAAGCATCAAGGTGACGACGTTTGGACCTGGTCAATGATCGCTCCCGACGGACAATGGTGCTCAGAACCAGTCAGCGATCACTCCCAGTGGAGGCCAGAGAATCCGAAATCTCCCCCAACGGAGGCCAAAGGGTCTGTGATCATTCCCAATGGAAGCCAGACAGCCACTGATCGCTCCCAACGGAGATCAGAGTGTTAGCGATCGCTCCTAATGGAGGCCAGAGGGTCAGAGACCATTCCCAATGGAGGCCAGAGGATCTGTGATCGCTCCCAACAGAGGTCAGAGGGTCAGAGATTGCTCCCAGAGGAGGCCAGAAGGTCAGAGATTGCTCCCAATGGAAGCCAGAGGGTCAGAGATTGCTCCCAGTGGAGGCCAGAAGGTCAGAGACCACTCCCAATGGAGGCCTGGGGATCTGTGATCGCTCCCAACAGAGGTCAGAGGGTCAGAGATTGCTCCCAGTGGAGGCCAGAAGGTCAGAGATTGCTCCCAATGGAAGCCAGAGGGTCAGAGATTGGTCCCAGTGGAGGCCAGAAGGTCAGAGACCACTCCCAATGGAGGCCAGGGGATCTGTGATTGCTCCCAACAGAGATCAGAGGGTCAGAGATTGCTCCCAGTGGAGGCCAGAGGGTCAGAGATTGCTCCCAGTGGAGGCCACTGTTCAGACCAGGCGTGAGTCCTGAGTCATGGACAGACTGCTTGATATTCTCAGATTTATGTGCTCAGACTGGACTTTATACGGATCTCCTTCAATTTTTTTGTGTTTTCTTTCGGGTGGCCGCTTGGCGGGAGGGGGGCAAGGGATTCTGTGATCTGCGGGTTCTGTTTCTTTTACTTTGTCAGGTGTTTTTCATGACTATCTGGAGAAGACAAGTATCAGAATTGTATTATACATGCATACTTTGACAATAAAATAAACATTGAACCTTGTACCTTACTGACAGCTCCACCAATCTTGGTATAGTCCACAAACCTATCCATCTATGTTTTCTCCAGATCATTTATAGCCATCACAAATAGCAGAGGTTCCAGCACAGAACCCTGTGGAAAACCACTAATTACAGATCTCCAGCTCGAAGAAGAACCATCAACCACAACCCTTTGTCTTCTATATGCAGGCAGATCTGGAATCCAATTCACTGCGGACACCATGCATCTTAATCCTCTGGATTAGCCCCCCTCCCAGTGAGGGATTTGTCAAATGCCTTACTCAGATCCATGTAGACAACATTCACTGCTCTACCCTCATTAACTTCTCTTGTCCCCTGTCAAAAACAGCAATTAAGTTGGTAAGGTACAACGTGCCCTGCACAAAGCCAAGCTGCCTTTCCCAAATTAGGGATTACTTTAGTTGTCCATTTGATTGCCAGCTGTTTCTCTGTTGTACTATTCTATGTTGTGTTCTAATGAAGGTAAATATATGGGTCATCTTTACCCCATCAAATTGCCTAGCAACTCTGAGGAATCTATGACCATGGACTCTAAGCTTCCTCTGTTCCACACTGCTCTGAATCCTGCCATTGGCCCTGTACTCCGTCTTCAGGTATGACCTTCCAAAGTGAATCACTTCACCTGAGTTCATTGGGTACGGAGCTCAGAAGAAGCGACACAACAGACGTCTAACACCATAAATCAGCGAGTTGTTTTGTTATGTCTCCCCTCTCACTGTGAAACGGGGCCACCTCTTCTTCCCTTGTTAGGGAGAGAGAGAGAACCTGTGGTATGTCGAATACCAGATGAACGACTAGTCTTTGGGTCTGTGTCTTTATTGATGCTTTGCTGCACGCGTGAGTGCTCAGTGGGGGGGTGCCGATGCTGTTTTGCTGGTGGGGGGGGAGGGTCTTTGCTTTGCTGCTACTCATGCATGGGAGGGGGAGTTAGGGGGGCTTTGGGGTTCTAACATTTAACTGTCATTCATTCTTTGGGGCACTCCTCTGTTTTTGTGGATGTTTGAGAAGGAAAAGAATTTCAGGATGTATATTGTATACATTTCTCTGACGTTAAATATACCTATTGAAACCTATTTTAGGTGTATCTGTTGAGACCTTCCAAGAGTTTTTGGATCTTCAGCACCAGCTGCTTTTCTCCCAATGGCCATGAGCTTTCACAGAGCACCAAGTCTGGAGAAAGGCTCTGGGTTGGGATACACAGAATGTGGAGCATGGAACAGAACAACACAGCAATGTACCATGCCTGTGCCCACCATGATTACAAGTGAAGCTCATCTCGTCATCCGTACGTGATCAACCTCTGCTGCTGGGGGAAAATGCAGACATTTTTTCACCTTTCCCTGCTTTAGTAAAGCAGCACAACATTGTAGCAATTAGCATAATGCTTTACAGCACAGTGATCATGACCAGGGTTTAATCCCCACCTCTATATAAGACCGTAAGACCATAAAGTTCCAAGTTCAAAATAAAATTTATTATCAGAATAAACACTCTCAGATTCCTTTTCTCAAAAACTTCTATAGTTGTACCGTGGAGAGCATTCTGACAGGCTGTATCACTGTCTGGTATGGAGGGGCCACTGCACAGGACCAAAAGAAGCTGCAGAAGGTTGTGAATCTAGTCAGCTCCATCTTGGGTACTAACCTACAAAGTACCCAGGACATCTTCAGGGAGCGGTGTCTCAGAAAGGCAGCGTCCATTATTAAGGACCTCCGGCACCCAGGGCATGCCCTTTTCTCACTGTTACCATCAGGTAGAAGATACAGAAGCCTGAAGGCACACACTCAGTGATTCAGGAACAGCTTCTTCTCCTCTGCCATCCGATTTCTGAATGTTCATTGAAGTTTTGGACACTACCTCACTTTTTTAAAATATACAGTACTTCTGTTTTTGCACATTAAAAAAATCTATTCAATATATACAATCAATTTATTAATTATTATGTTTTATTTTATTTATTATTATTATTTTTCTCTCTCTCTGCTAGATTATGTATTGCATTGAACTGCTGCGGCTAAGTTAACAAATTTCTCGTCACATGCCGGTGATAATAAACCTGATTCTGATTCTGAATACTTAGCAAATCGATAAAACAGTAACTGTAAGCTATAAACATCAGGAACTATTAACTGTAAACAAACTATGCAAAAGCAGATATAAATAAATAGCAATACAAAAAAGTCCTTAAGAGAGTTCTTAATGGAGTGCAGTTAACCCCTTTTGTTCAAGAGCCTGATGATTGACGGGTAGTATCTGTACTTGAATTTGGTGGTGTGAGTCCTGAGACCCTTGTACCTTCTACCTGACAGCAGCTGTGAGTAACGAGCCCAGCCTGGGTGGTGATGATCTTTGATGATGGATGCTGCTTTTCCACGCCAACATTTCATGTAGATGTGCTCAATGGCTGGTAGGGTTTTGATGTACTGGTCCAAATTCACCACCTTTTGTAGGATTTTCTACTCAAAGGGACTGGTGTTTGCATACTAGGCCGTAACGCAGCAGAATGAGGCCATTTGGCCCATGACTCTCAATCCCAATTTGCCTACCTTTTCCCCATATCATTTCATGCTCTGACCAAGCAAGAGTCTATCAATCTGTGCCTTAAATATACATAAAGACTTGGACACCACTGCTTCATGTGGCAAAGAATTCCACAGATTCATCATTCTCTGGCTGAAGAAATTCCTCCTTATTTCCATTCTAAAAGGATACCCCTCTTTTCTGAGGCTGTGTCGGCAGGTTGTAGATCTCCCACCATAGAAAACATCCTTTCTACATCCACTCTATCAAGGCCTTTCAACATTTGACAGGTTTCAATGAGGTCTCCCCTCGTTCTTCTGCATTCTAGAGAATACTGGCCCAGAACCATAATACACTCGTCATATGACAAGTCATTCAATCCTGTAATCATTTTTGTGAACCTCCTTTGAACCCTCTCCAGTTTGAGCACATCCTTTCTAAAATAACAGGCTCAAAACTGCTCATAATACACTAGTGCTTCATCAAGTTTCAACATTACATCCTTGCTTTTATGTTCTATCCTCTTGAAATGAATGCTAACATTGCTTTGCTTTTTCTCACCACAGACTGAACCTGCAAACTAACCTTAAGGAAACCCTGCACAAGGTCTTCCAAGTCCCATTGTGCCTCAGGTTTTTGTATTTTCTTTCCATTTAGAAAATAGTCAATCCCTTCCTTTCTTCTACCAAAGTTGATGACCATACACTTTCTCACATTGTATCTCATCTGCCAATTCTTTATCCATTCTCCTAATCTGATTAAGTCCTTCTGCAGTCTCTCTACTTCCTCAGAACTACCTGCCCCTCCATCTATCTTCATATCATAGAAACATAGAAAACCTACAACACAATACAGGCCCTTCGGCCCACAAAGCTGTGCTGAACATGTCCCTTACCTTAGAAATTGCCTAGGGTTACCCATAGCCCTCTATTTTTCTGAGCTCTGTGTACCTGTCCAGGAGTCTCTTAAAAGACCCCATCATATCTGCCTCCACCACCGTTGCCGGCAGCCTATTCCACGCACTCACCACTCTCTGCATATAAGCTTACCCCTGACATCTCCTCTGTACCTGCTTCCAAGCACCTTCAAACTGTGCCCTCTCATGCTAGCTATTTTAGCCCTGGGAAAAAGCCTCTGACTAGCCACAGATCAATGCCTCTCATCATCTTATACACCTCTATCAGTTCACCTCTCATCCTCTGTCGCTCCAAGGAAAATAGAGCAAGTTCACTCAACTTATTCTCATAAGGTATGCTCCCCAAACCAGGCAACATCCTTGTAAATCTCCTTTGCACCGTTTCTATGGTTTCCACATCTTTCCTGTAGTGAGGCGACCAAAACTGAACACTGTACTCCAAGTGGGGTCTGACCAGGGTCCTATATAGCTGCAACATTACCTCTCGGCTCCTAAACTCAATCCCACGATTGATGAAGGCCAATGCACTGTATTCTTTCTTAACCACAGCGTCAACCTGTGCAGCAGCTTTGAGTGTCCTATGAAATCGGACCCCAAAATCCCTCTGATCCTCCATATCATCTACAAACTCTGCAACAAAGCCATCAATTCCACCTTCCAAATTATTGACATGTGACATAAAAGAAATCTATTGCAACTCGGACCACTGTGGAACACCACTAGTCAGTGGCAGGCAACCAGAAATGGTTCCTTTTATCACCACTCTTTGCCTCCTGCCAATCAGCCATGCTCTATCCATGCTCGAATCTGTCCTGAAATACCACGGACTCATAGCTTATTAAGCAGCCTCATGACCTTTTGAGAATCCAAGTATACAACATCAATCAATTCTCCTTTGTCTATACCGCTTGTTATTTTTTTTAAAGAATTCCAACAAAACCAAGCCAATTATGGCCTATTTTATCATGTGCCTTCAAGTGCCCTGAGACCTCATCCTTAATAACCAATTCCAACATCTTCTCAGCCACTGAGGTCAGACTAACTGGCCTGTTGTTTGCTTTCTGTTGCCTCTCTCCATTCTTGAAGAATAGAGTGACATTTGAAATTTTCCAGCCTTCCAGAACCATTCAGTAATCTGGCGATCCTTGAAAGATCATTTACACATGCCTCCCCACACTCTCTACAGCCACCACTTTCACTGTGTTGCACACCATCTGGTCCAAGTGACTTGTCTACCTTCAGACCTTTGAGTTTCCCAAGAACCTTCTTCCTAGTAATGGTAACTTCACACAGTTGATGACCCCTGACCCCTGACCCCTGGAACTTCCACCATACTACTAGTGTCTTCCACAGTGCAGACTGATGCAAAAGACTTATTCTGTTCATCCTCCATTTCCTCCTCCCCCATACTACATCCCCATCATCATTATCCAGTGATCTACTATCCACTCTTGCCTCCCTTTTACACTTCATATATCTGAAGAAACTTTTGGCATCTTCTTTAATATTATTGGCTAGCTTGCTTTCGTATTTCATCTTTTCCTTCCTAATGACTCTTTTAGTTGGTTTTTAAAAAAGCTTCCCAATCCTCTAACTTTCCACTTTTTTTTGTTCAGCATTAACAAACATTTCTGAGAGGATATTAATCCCCCTCCAGTTTAGATACAAACCATTCTTTCAGTGCAGGGCCCATTTTCACTGGAAGAGAACCCAAAGACCCAAATACCTTATCCCCTTCCTCTTACACCAACTCCTTAGCCACATATTAAACTGTATAACCTTCCTATTTTTGGCCTCACTAGATCGTGGCACGGTAGCATTCTTGAGATCACAACCCTCAAGATCTTGCCCTTCAATTTAGCACTTAACTCTCTGAGCTCCCTATGCAGAACCTCGTCACTCATCCTACCCACGTCACAAGTACCCACAGGGACCACGGCGTCGGGCTGTTCACCCTCCCACTTACAAATGCTGAGGACTTGAGATATCCCAGTTCTTGGCACCCGGGAGGCAACATACCATCCAGGAATCTTGTTCTTGTCCACAGAGCTTCCTGTTCATTCCTCTAACAAATCCTGTATCACCATAATGTGCCTTTTCTCCCCACTTCCCTTCTGAGTCATAGAGCCGGACTCAGTGCCGACCTCTGTGACTTTCCTCTGTTAGCTCATTCAACCACCCCCCACAACCAACAGTCCCCAAAGTGATATAGAGGGGGATGGACACAGGGGCACTCTGCACTGGTTCCTTCACTCCATTCCCCTTCCTGGTCGTCACCTATTTTCCTGTGTTCTCCACCTTGCATGTAGCCAACTCTCTATGTGTCCTATCTAACACCTTTTCAGACTCCCGAATGATCCGGAGTTCATCCAATTCCAGCTCCATCTCCTTAATGCAGATTGTTAGAAGCTACAGCTGGATGCAGGAGTAAAAGCTGCTACTTCTTGCAGTTGTAGTTGTCAGGGACGTTAGACATCGCCCTGTCTTCCTTCAGCCTGCAAGAGGAGCATTTCGCTATCTTTCCCGTCATCTCTACTGTCCTAGTTGAGCAGATATAAAGACGGGAAGGACAAACAAAAGAACTTAACCTTGAGCATTTTTTCTTTGCTTTCCCTGACTGAAGCCTCTGTTTGCTGAAGTCTCAGAGAACTGAAGCCTCAGATCATCGAACTGACTCTGTCCACACAAACGACAGCCACTGTGACAAAGGCCTTTGCGCTTGCCCTGGCTTCCTTTAATTTGCTCTTGCTAATCAAACCCAAATGTGGATACGTAAGGAGTTTGCACATTCTCCCCATGACCTCATGGGTTTCCTCTGGGTGCTCTGCTTTCTTTACATGTTCCAATGATGCACAGGTTAGAGTGAGTAAGCTGTGGTCAGGCTACGTTGTTGACGTAACTACGATGACACTCGTGGGCTGTCCCCAGCACAATCTTCAGATCGTGTTGGTCATTGACGCAAATGACGCCTTTCACTGTATGTTTTGATGTTTCACTGACGACATCATCATCGTTATGTGCCATATATAATATGACATTGGCAATCACGGTCCCATGGACATCATTGCTCTTGGCAAATTCTTCAACGGAAGTGATTTGCTAATGCCTTCTTCTGGGCAGTGCCATTACAAGATGGATGAAATCAGCCATTATCAGTACTCTTCAGAGATTGTCTGCCTGGCGTCAGTGGTCGCATAACCAGGACTTGTGATATGCACCGGCTGCTCATACGACCATCCACCACCTGCTCCCATGGCTTCATGTGACCCTGATTGGGGACTAAGCAGGTCCTGCTCCTTGCACAAGGGTGACCTGCAGGCTAGCGGAGGGAAGAAGCGCCTTACATCTCCTTTGGTAGAGACGTATCTCCACCTCACCGCCCCATGTGACAAATAAAGCTAATCTAAGTTTCTCAAACAGTCTGCCGGAGGAACTACCTGTGGTTGCTAGTCCCATGCCCAACCCTCCTCCTTTTGCAGCCAGGCTTGGGACCGTGCATGGCCGAGTTGATTGCTACATTAAAGGTGCTATATAAATGGAAGTTGTTCTTCATCAAGGAGCAAGGATCAAGGAACACCGTTATCTGACAATTACACTTGCATGTAATATGTAACACCTGTGTAGTGCTGGTTTTATCTCATGTGACTGCTCACCGCACTCTTTATGAGAAAAATCAAATTACCTGGTACTATACTAGGTGTTAGTAGGCCATCTGAAGCGCTAGAAAACAAAGTAAATCTCATTCAGTAATTTACCAAAGTCTTTACAAAAATAATAAGTTCTTCCAGAAAATCAAATTCAATCCTTCGAATTAAAAATAAGCTTATACATCCAATTGTATTTAATCTTCGACATCATTAAACATTTCATTCCCACGCAGGTTCTTTGATCTTAGACCATAAGACATAGGAGCAGAATTAGGCCACTCGGCTCATTGAGTCCAATCCACCATTTCATCATGGCTGACCTAGATCCCATTCAACCATACACCTGCTCTCTCACCATATCCCTTGATGCCCCGGACAATCAGGGATCTATCAACTTCCTCATGGCCTCCAACGCAGTCTGTGGCAGAGCATTCCACAGATTCACTGCTCTTTGACTAAAAAAATTCCTCCTTACTTCTGTTCTAAAAGGTCGCCCCTCAAATTTTGTGGCTGTGCCCCCTGGTTCTAAATACCTCCCATGAGAGGAAACATCCTCTCCACATCCAACCTTATCTAGTTCTTTCAACACTTAGTATGTTTAAATGAGATCCCCACACATCCCAGCTCCCTTTGCAATCTCAACCCCACATTTTGGCTACTATTTAGAGGCCCACTTATGATTTCCATAATGGTTTTTTTACCCTTGCTGCTTCTTAACCCCATCCACAAAGATTTGTCATTCTCTGATCCTATGTCACCTCTTTCTAAAGATGTCATTCCATCTCTTACCAACAGAGCCACACCACCACCTATGCTTTCCCGCCTGTCTTTTCAATACAAAGTATGTGCTTTAATGTTAAACTCCCAACCATGTCCTTCTTTCAGCCACGACTCAGTGATGCCCATAGCGTCATATCAACCAATCTCTAATTGCACCACACCACAAGTTTGTCTCTTTATTTCAGATGCTACGTGCATTTAAATATAGCATCTTCAGCCCTGTTTAACTCTTTGCTCTGTTTAGTTTTACCCAGTCATTGGATTGTCCGTTCTTCCATTGCATATTACGCATTATATATCTACTTGTAAACCTGCAGGGTCATCCTCAGCTCTATCATACTGGTTCCCATCCCCCTGCTATATCAATTGAAATCACTTCCAACAGCTCCAGCAAACTAGCCTGCAACGATATTGGTCCCCCTGGGATTCAAGAGCAACCTCTTCCTTTTGAACCGGTCACACCTGCTCCAGAAGAGGTCCCGATGATCCAGAAATCTGAATCCCTGACCCTTGCTCCAAGTCTTCAGCCATGCACTTATCCATCACCTCATTCTATTCTTATCCTCACTATCGCGTGGCACAGGCAGTAATCCCGAGATGACCACCTTTGAGGTCCTGCTTCTCAGCTTCCTTCCTAACTCCCTGTATTCTGTTTTCAGGCCCTCCTCCCTTTTTCAACCTATGTCATTGGTACCAATATGTACCACGACCTTTGACTGATCACCCTCCCTTTTCAGGATATTGTGGACATCTGCTGAAACATCGCGGACCCTAGAACCTGGGTTGCAAACTACCACCTGTGTTTCTTTTTTGCATCCAAGAATCACCTGTCTGTACCCCTAACTATAGTCCCCTGTTACTGCTGCCATCTTCTTCAGTTTCCTGCCCTTCTGAGCCACAGGGCCAGACTCAGTGTCAGGAGAATGGCCACTATTGCTTCCCCCAGGTCGGTTATCCCCTCTCCAACAGTACTCAAAATGGAGTACGGGAGGGATGGCCACAGGGGTGCTCTCCACTATCTAACGTTCTTCTTTCCCTCTCCTGACAGTCACATATTTATCTGTCTCCTGTAGCCTTGGGGTGACTACCTCCCTGTAGCTCCTGTCTATCACTGCTCCACTTTCCCTAACAAGCTGAAGGTCATCGAGCTGCAGTTCCAGTTCCCTAACATGGTGTCTAAGGAGCTGCATTTTGCCATCTTGTTTCTTGGTTCATTGGATGAAATAGTCGGTCATCCATGGGAAGTTGATTCACAACACTTACACAACAAAAAAACTTGTCCAAATCCCTTGGTATGATTTAACAGAACTAATTCCCAGTTACACCGTAGAGATCTCAGCACTCTTCTCTGCTGATATTGTCTGCTGCTTGTTGTAGCCAATGCTTCAATAAACCTTTTATCGATATTGTCTCTCCTCCAGGGGTTTCACCCTGAGGTTTTCAAGTCCATAGGGTAGGGATACTCACCACTAATTCCATTGTTAAGTTTATAGCTTTAGTTTCTAACAGTTTACTGCATTTCTAATGATTGTTTGCACTTGTGTCAGCCACACATCGTTCTTGTATAGCCTTTTCTCCCCAGTTCTCCTTTTTGTTAAAATTTGGTAAATCTCGTCTTCATCCTTCTGCATGTGGGGCTTTCTAACATTGCATCTTTGGGTTTAATTAACATGGGTTACAATTACATTTTGTGTGTTGGTGCAACGTGCACCAAAAAACACCAACATTCAATAATATTAAAGAATCATTCGCTCATTATGTGCCATGTCGTATGCCATGGGGGATCACAGTCTTTCCATGGACATGAATGTTCATGGCAAATTTTTCTACAGAAATGTTTTGCCATTGCCTTCTTCTTGGCAGTGTTTTACAAGATGGGGTGACTCCAGTCAATATCAATACACCTCAGAGATTGTCTACCTGGCATCAGTGGTCGCATAACCAGGACTTGTGATATGGACCAGCGGCTCAGACGATCATCCACCACCTACTCCCATGGCTTCATGTGACCCTGATCGGGGGGCTGAGCAGGTGCTGCACCTTGCCCGAGGGTCACCTTCAGGCTAGCAGAGGGAAGGAACACCTTATACCCCCTTTGGTAGAGACGTATCACCATCTCACCACCTATATAAAGAATATAGAATTCTATATATTCTATATATAGAATTTAAAGAGGTTAAAGAATGGATATTGAATAAAATGTGCATAAATACATAAATACCAGGATGTATTTACAATGAAAATATCATTATAAAAAGTGGTTTAATGTATATAATGCAGTGTCTGAGGTAATAGAGAGAGTAGTGTGTTTTGGTTGGGGGGGGTCAGCTGACTAAAATGGTTGATCAAATTAACTGCTTAGGAGAGGAAACTTTTAAGATGGTGTGATTTCTTTGTTTTAATAGCACTATAGCACCTTCCAGAAAGGAACGTATGGAAAAGGCAGTTTGCCGTGCGTTTCATACTGCCGAATTGCAAAGGGTTAAGTCGAAGCTTTCCATCCACAGAGATTATCAGCAACGCTCAGCAAGTTGATGATGTTCCCAAGTGACTTCTGGCATTCTTGCGTAGCCATTAAGGATACAAGGTTTAGCAGTCGTGATATTTGTTTATCAAGTCAGAAGTGCAATATTGCAGGGAGCTGCCAACAAAGAGTACAGCAAACTGAGCCTCCCAGCACTCTGAGAACTAGTCAGTTTCTCTGGCCTTTGGACTAAAATAATATTCGGTGGCTCCAGCCCCAAGCCTGTTTAATGCATCTGTCCAAAAAGCCATAATTACTTGGTTAAAACATTACCCGGCCAGTATCCAGCAGTCAGCCCCAGTTTCCAACTCTGTGGGATTTTTTTTCATTGTTGTCTTTTGATCTTAAGGTAAAATGTTCATGAAGAACTTAAGAAGAAACAAACGTTTGAAAACTTTTAAAGTGGCGGTCGTAGAAACTAAGCGAGTTAAAAGATATTTTGGCAGCATCAGCCTTACTGGGGTCAAAAATACAGAAATAAGTGTTTAAGTCTTCTAGCTCTTCGAAGTTATTTTATCTGGAGCTGTTCGATGTGTGGATGTGGCATGGTAGTATAATGGTTAGCATAAGATACTACACTGCCAGTGACCTGCGTTCAATTCCTGCCGCTGACTGGATGGAGTTTGCACGTTCTCATTGTGATTGTGTGGGTTTCATCTAGGTGCTCTGGTTTCCACTGACATTCCAGAGATGTATGGGTTTGTAGGTTACTGGTCACATGGGTGCTATTGGGTGTCATTGGACCAGAAGGACCTGTATATCTCAACTATAGAAATATAAATACATAAACACATAGTATATAATATATACAATATATACCGTGTACTATATATACATCATACATGCTTTATATATTATATTATATACAGTACTGTGCAAAGGTCTTAAGAATATCCTGGGTGCCTAAGACTATTCTATAGTCCTGTAGACATTTTATGTTTTGCACTGTACTGCAGCCGCACACAAAAAACTTATTTCATGACATATGTGAATGATGATGAACCTGATTCTATGGTGACCGAGAGAAAAAGGCAGCGAGAGGGAGTAGAAAGCACCAGAGAGACATCTGTAATGGCGGTTGTTTGGCATCAAATGACCTTGCCTGGTCCCTCAGGGCTGGGTGTGCCTGCACCCGCATCATCCCCCACCCCGGCACTCCTTCTCTGCCACCCATCCCACACACTTCCCATGGTGCCCCATCATTCCCAGCATCCTTTGCTTCTGCCGGATGTACAAACTTGCTCTCTGCTCCACATTGACAAAACAATACTGTGTAAAAGTCTTAGGCACCTTAGCTATATATATGTGCCTAAGCTACAGTATACATATATGTGTGTGTGTGTGTGTGTGTGTGTGTGTGTGTGTGGTGAGAGCGAGAGAGAGAGACAATTTTGCACAATACTGTATATAATATATATATGTAGATAATTTAGATAATAGGTTGCTAGATAAATGAATAAGTTTGAATCATACTGTATAATTTTGGTGAAGATGATTCATTTATAAACATGGAAAGTTAGATTCTGTTTCAGAGCATCTGACCAGACTATCAGCGAACTGAGACTCTAAATGCTTGAGGTGGGTGTCCTTCTCATATGCTTACTGCTGCTGAATGATAAGTTATCTGCCTCGTAGTTACAGTAGGTCAAAGCTTGGGCTGTTCCCACAGACCCACACAAAGTCATCACATCCCTCATGACAAAGTGCAGATTAGTCGTTGACTTTATTCCAGAGAAAGAGAGAGAGAGAGAGACAGAGAAATTAGAATCATCCATCCACATTACGGGCTCCAGCAATTTCCCTCTGCAGAAGCGAGTCACAGATTCGGGACCACCATGTCTCAGGTCTTTATCAGAGAATGTAAATCATGGGATTTGGGAGAGATTTTAGTTTTCATTACACATTGACCTCATTGACCTCATTCTCAATAATTTGGTGCAAATCCCAAGCAGCTAGGTTGGGTGTTGGGGAATTTACCTGTTTCAGACTTGAAGTGTGTCTCATGTTGAATCCTGTAAGCTGTGCATACAGTGGAGCTCTGGTGTGAACCCTGCTGACGGCCCTCGTAATGTGAATGACACTAATGTGGTGAATGATGAGAGGCAGAATCCAAATTCACTTCTCGATTCAATAAAGGGGTCTAAGGAGGACCATCCACATTGCAGCCGGGTGAGTCTTTCTGACTGCTCTTTCTGCTATCACAACACACTGAGGAGATGCACTCAGTAGCCACTTTATTAGGCACCTTCTTACCTAATAAAGCAGCCCTTCAAGGTTCAAAGTGTTTTGCATTCAGAGCTGCTCTTCTGCACCCCACCGTTGTAATGTGTAATGTAATATTTGAGTTTTTGTTGCCTTGAACTAATCTGGCCATTCTCCTCTGTCTTTTCTCATTAGCAAGGCACTTTCACCCACAGAACTGACGCTCACTGGATGTTTCTTTGTTTCTCGCACCATTCTCTGTAAACTCTAGAAACTGTTGTGTGTTGAAATCCCAGGAGATCAGTAGCTTCTCAGATACTTCAAACCCCCACCCCATCTGGCACCAACAATTAATCCATGGTCAAAGTCACTTTGATTACATTGCTTCCCCATTCTAATGTTTGGTCTGAACAACAGCTGGACATCTATGTCTGCGTGCTTAATGTATAGAGTTGCTGCAAGATGATTGGTTGATTAGATAATTGTATAAACAAACAGGTTTGTGCCCATAATAAAGTAGCAACTGACTGTACATGGTGTGGGCTGGGGAAGCAGTCATAATTCAATGTCCCACTGAAAATAGTTTCATCAGCTTAGAACCCAAGAACACAAGGAATTTAGAGCAGGAATAGGCCATTCAGCCCTTCTTCCCCATTCAATATGATCATGCCTGATCTGCCTCATCTCCTCTTCTGTGTTATAATTGCCCCTAATTCCCTCCTTTTAAAAATGTGTATTTCCTCTCTAACTTCCACAATGCTTTGGGGAGAAAATGCCACAGGTTCATCATCCTCTGTGAGTAAAGGTTTCTGTATCCTAAACCACCACTGTTTAATCTTTCTGTTTGTTCGAAACTCTGCTAGTGGAAACATCCTCATGTCCTTGTGTGTGTATGTATGTGTTTGGGTGGGAAAGGGGCTTGTCCTGCTGTTGTTATTGCTTGTAGTGATCTGCTGACCATTGAGTGAGTGCTATGTAGCCGTAGCCGTGGAGTGTGTGGTCACACTTGTGGGCTGCCTGTAGCAAATCTGTTGGTGTATTCATTCTTTACCCAAATGACATATTTCACTGTATGTTTTGGCTTACATGTAATAAATAAATCTGAATTTGAATCCTAGTCATGTTTTTATGTTTCAAATAGATCACGCCTCAAATAGAATTAATCTTGTGAAACTCTTTTGATTTGCTTCCACATCAGGATATATGTCTTTAAATAAGAGGAGCACTCCAGCTGTGCCCTCAACAACATCTGGTACAATTGTAATAACTCCTCCCTAAAACCACAGAGTCAAAGAGGTCAAAGGACCTGTTTCTGTGTTGTAGAATCACAATTGCATAGAAACAGGTCCTCTGGCTCATGTAGTCCATGTTGAACTATTATTCTACTGAGTTCCCTCAATTCACACCTGGGCCACGGCCCTCCATACCCCTCCAATCCATGTATCTATCCAAACTTCTTCAAGGGTTCTCACACTGGAGTCCACAGACTCCTTGGTTAATGGTAGGTCTCCATGGCATAAAGAAGGTTGGGAACCCCTGGTTTAAATCTTGCTGTTAAATCCACATCCACCACTTTTGCTCGCAGCTCATTCCATACTTACACCACCCCTGAGTGAAGATCTTCCCCATCATGTTCTCTAATTAATTCACCTTTTAGCCTTAACCTATGACCTCTAGTTCTAGTCTAGAAAAAAACCCCGCTTGCATTAACCCTATCTATGCCTCTTTATTTCTAAACTTAATTGCAAAAAAAGACAAATATGCCATTTCCTTTCCTGAATGTTATTTGTTGCACCTCTTTGCTTAATTTATTTGGATGCCTCTCTAAACACATCTGCCTTTCTTTAATCTGCTCCTAAAACATTTTTGCTGTCAACTGCCTTAATATCTTCTCTTCGTGATAATTGACACCTTATTTGTGAAGCAATTAGGTAGTTTTTACTCTGAAATGGGAGCTATAGAAATGATGCTTGTCTCAGACATAAATGACATGATCTTCTCAGTAGAGAATCTTGGCACATTAAAGGCCCTCAAAAATATGGAAGCTGTTGTTGATTAAATGGCATCTGTTGGTGAAAAATGTCTTGGTAACATGATTCAATTGCCCTTCAGTCAAAAGAGACGGAGTTTGAAATTCTACTCGCTCAGAACAAAAATGCCATCAAGGGAATGCTGTACTGTCAACGATCTTGTCTTTTTAATATTTTCTTGAGGTCTCTTCCACCTTATAAGGCAGATTTAAAAGATCCCGTGACAATACTTGAAGAAGTGAGCACGTCCCTTTGGGATCATTGTCAGTATTTATCCATCGACCAACACATTATCATGTTATATGGACCTCTTGCCAACGGACAACAAGCAACTGGAACCCCTCAGAATTACCACTCTCCAATGTACATAAAGAAAAATTAATGTCATACTGATGTAACGTAAATCTTGTAAGCAAATAAAACTATGTTTTGTACAGCAAAAGGCAACATTTACCCAGTGTTCGACTAGAGACTGCTGCAGCGTTCATGGACTTGGGGGTCTTGCACTATATATATTTTTTGTGTTATTGTATTGTATTGTATTGATATTTTATATGTGCTTGTTATCTTATATGTGCTATATGTGCCTTATGCCGTGCATGACTGTCCTACTGTGTTTTGTACATTGGCTCCAGAGTAACGTTCTTCTGTTTGGCTGTATTCATGGGTATTCATGTACAGCTGAATGACAATTAAACTTGAACTTGGCCCTGAACTTGAAGAGTTTCTGCAGACACTGGAAATCCGGAGCAACATATACAAAATATTGGAGGAACCCAGCAGGTCAGGCAGCACCTATTAAGAGGAATAAAGAGTCAATCTTTTGCACCAAGACCCTTCATCAGCAGTCAACAATTTCTCCTGATGAGTCCTGATGAAGGGTGTTGGCACAAAACATCTTTCCATAGATGCTGCCTGACTTGCTGAGTTACCCTAGCATCTTGTGTGTGTTGAAAGGCAGCATATGAATGTCATGAATTCATAATGTTTTTGAAAGAAAAGTCTACTTGAAATTAACTAACTGGTTGTTCGCTTAATTCAAACTAAGATTCTTCATTGACCTGGTGAAGGGTCTTGACCTGAAATGTCAAATGTCCATTTCCCTCCATAGATACAAGAAAAAATCTACAGATGCTGGAAAACCAGAGCAACACACACAAAATGCAGGGGGAGCTCAGCAGGTCAGGCACCATCTATGGAGAGGAATGAACAATTGACATTTCGGGCCGAGACCCTTTATCAGGACTGGAAAGGAAGGGGGAAGATACCATAAAAAGAAGGTGGGGGGAGAAGTAGGAGGACAGCAAGAAGGTGATCAGTGAAGACAGGTGAGGGGGAAGGTGAGACAGTGAGGAGGGGGATACCTCCATAGATGGTGCCAGGCTAGTTGATTTCCTCCACTGTTTTGTGTGTTGCTCTGAGTTTAATTGTTTTCTGTGGGATCTTTCTGTGTAAATACTGTTTGTTACCTTTCCTGATATTCCATCTGGGATAACTTTAAAACTACTCATTGACCATAAAATACTCCAGAGCATCCCATGTGACTAAATTTAAGTAAGTTCTTGTTTTTGATGAAAAAATTCTGAATTGTCTTGTTTTTTGGATGGGCTTTTGATGACGGAGTTATTACGTATAGTAAGGGATCCAGTGAATCACATTTACAGCTTGGAACAAAAGCATATTTAAAGCCATTCTAAAAATGATAATTACATTGAGCTCTGTCTGAATTTGAATAATTGGGTAATGAATGAGAAATGAGAGACAGTAACTGTACTTTATCACTGGGACAATTGTTGGATGCAACTTGGATGTTTCAGTTCCTTAAACAAACTAAGTTGCCCTATGCAAAGGCTCAGGCATGCGCCAACTTGGAGTCTGACAGGGAAAGACGCCAGACATTGTTTATTTAACGGCAATCAACTTAGCAAATTCAGATTTTTCTAGAATTAATTATGATTAACTTACTGTCTAAAGGGGAACACAGGGTGTAATTCTTGGCCAGTGCAACTATACAGAAGGAAGGGGTTAACTTGTCTCCTTAATTGCTTAATTAACTACTTGCCCTGTTCATTACTCTAATTTGCTTTATAATGATGATGCCGACCCAGCAGTGAATTGAAACCATGAAAAGCTGGGGAGGGAGAAATGGGTTTGCACTTGAATGCAAAACCTTCCTAAGGATTAATAATGAACTTCCTTACTAGGAAGGGAGGAAGTGAAGGAATCCAATAAACTGCAGACCCACTGAAGGTTATACAGATAGGGCAGAGCAACGCAGTAATGTTAGAATAAAAATGTAGAGAATGTAACAGCAAGTCAGCAAAACTGCTTCAATTTGTACCTTTTAGCTCTTATATATTCCTGCAGTGGGTGTCCCTCTATTTGTTCTGAGGACTGTTCCCATTCGGAGTGGAAACTAAAATGAGCGAAGTTTAATTTCATGCTCAGGGGCTCTGCGGTGAAGAGGCATTTCTCCTGTTTGAGGGTTGTGAATCTCTGGGAGATCTATATCCCAGAGAGTGGTATTGCTTGAAATGGATACGTAAATACTTTGACCTCAGGGAATCACATCACAGAAACCAGCCTCCCCTCCATGGAATCTGTCTGCAGCTCTTGCTGCATCAGTAAAGTAGCCAGCATAATCAAAGACGCCCCAGCCTCCTCAGAAATTCTCTCTTCTCCATCTTCCCACAGGGCAGAAGATAAAACCTCTAGGTACACATCATCAGGCTCAATGAGAGATTCTATCCCGCGGAATGGAATTTTACAATAAAATAGATTCGTGACCTTGCAGTCTACCTTGTCATGGCCTAGCATCTTATTGTTTGCCTGCACTGCGCTTTCTCTGTGAGAGGAATGTGTCCACTTTTCGGGCCGAGACCCTTCATTGGTCCTGATTAGTTCAGTGTTTAATATGATGAAAGGGGCAGCAGACTGAAGGTATTCTGTCCTAGTATTGACTTGTGCCTCGTATGTGGTGTAGAGCAAACTGATGGTCCAGACAGAGTTGGTGTTTGAAATAATGGGCACTTTATTAAAAACTGGTGCACACCAAGAGACCAGTCAAAGTTGATCTACCTGAGTGTGAGTTTGGCACTGCTTTTACATTCTCAGTTGACAAAATTACATAGTGACAGGAAAATGAAGTTTGGGATAATGGAATGGTGGTTACAAAATGACTTAATTAAAAAACAAACTGGTTTGATTAAAGAATAAATTGATTATCCACCAGTCTAACTTAGTTAACAGTAAATCTAACTTTCTATTACAACAATAGGTGCACACTATTACAATATTATTAATTCCCTGAAACTTGGCATTATCACTGCTGCATTAATGTTTCTGCTTCTGTTCCCTGTCACCACATTGACACAACCCACATCCCTATTTATTAGTGATTAGCCCTCAATATTCTTTATTCTACCACATCAAAGAAAGGAAGGGAGCTCGGCAGCTCTGTTGGAATAGCTAGTCTCTGTTGTCCACTTGTAGTCAATAGATGCATGCGACTGGAGAGTTCAGAAGTTTGTTGTTAATATTAAACTCCAGCAAGTTAGTGGTAGGGGATGTGGTGAAGGTAATGCAATTGAACGTCATTGAACATAGAAGAGTACAAAACAGTATAGTTGCTTCAGCCCACGATGTTGTGCTAGCCTGTGGTAAGGTCTTCTTTATAAATATCACCTTCAGTTGCTGCCTCCGACCTGTGATGGAGTCTGTGTTTCACGACAGTTTTATAAAGAAAAATATACTTTATTTGCCACGTCTGAACATTGAAGCATACAGTGAAATGGATCACAAACACGACAGAAGCTACAGATGCTGGAAATCCAAAGCAACAACCGTAAAATACTGGAGGAACTCAGCAGGCCGGGCAACATCTATGGAAAAAGAGTAAACAGTAGACATTTTGGGCTGAGACTCTTCATCAGGGCTAGAAAGAGGAGGAGTCAGAGTAAGAAGGTGGGGGCAGAAGAGGAAGAAGTACAAGGTGGTAGGAAGTAAGTGAAACTGGGAGCAGCAAGCGGTGAGGTGAAGCAAAGAGCTGGGAGGTTGACTGTTGAAAGAGATAAAAGGCTGGATGAGGGGGAATCTGATTGGAGAGGATAGAGGACCATGGAAGAAAAGGAAGAAGGAGGGGCACGAGATCAGGCGATAAGGTGAGAGAGGGAAACAGGAGTGGGGAATTGTGAATAGGAGGGGGACAATTACTGGAAGTTTAAGAAATGGATGTTCATGCCATCGGGTTGGAGGCTACCTGATGGAATATAAGATGTTGCTCCTCTAACCTGAGAGTGGCCTCATCGCAACAGTAGAAGAGGCCATGGACTATCATGTCGGAATGGGAAGTAAGATCGAAATGGGGGGGGCTACCAGGATATCCTGCTTTTCTGGCGGATGGAGCGCAGTTGCTTGGTGAAGCAGTCTCCCAATGTACAGGAGGCCACACCGGATACAGTAGATGACCCCAGCGGATTCACAGCTGAAGTTGTCTCACCTGAAAGGACTGTACGGAGCCCTGAATGGTAGTGAGGGAGGAACAGTAGGGGCAGGTGTGCCACTTGTTCCACTTGCAAGGATAAGTGCCAGGAAAAAGACCAGTAGGGAGGGACGAGTGGACAGGGAAATTGCATGGGGAGCGATTCCTGCAGAAAGCAGAAAGTTGGGAGGGATGGGGGTAAGGGAGAGATGTGTTTGGTGGTGGGATCCTGTTGGAGATGGCAGAAGTTACAGAGAATTATGTACAGGACACTGAGGCTTGTGGGGTGGTAGGTGAGGACAAGAGGAATCCTATCCTTGGTGTTGCAGTGGGATGATGGGGTGAGGGAAGATGTGTGTGAAATGGAAGAGATGCGGTTGAGGGCAGCATTGATGATGGAGGAAGGAAAGCCCCTTTCCTTAAAGAAGGAGGACATCTCAATAGTTCTGGAAAGAAAACCCTCAATTTGAGAGCAGATGAGGCAGAGATGTGGGAAGTGAGAGAAAGGAATTTAATTTTTACAAGTGCCAGTATGGGAAGAGGTATAGCCCACGTGGCTGTGGCAATCAGTGGGTTTATAAAAGGTACCAGCAGATAGATTGTCTTCAAATATAAAGACAGAGAGTTCGAGTAAGGGAAAGGAGGTGTCTGAAATGTGTCACTTCTGTTAATGACCAACACATTCTGAGGATATTCTTTGTGAAAGCCTGCTTCTGGAGCCAACAAAGCATGTCCACAATCTACTAATACTAACCTGTACATCTTTGGACTGTGGGAGGAAACTGGAGCTCCTGGTGGAAGAGAGCATACAAGCTCCTTACAGGCAGCAGTGGGAATTAAACCCAGATCTTCCATTTGCTGGTGCTATGAAGCCTTACCCTAACCACTACATTACCCTGTCACCAGTGCTACACTACTGTACCGTATAACATGTGGGCCACGTAACTTGCTGGCTGTGCTGGTCATTTACATGAACAACATATTTCACTGTATAGTTTGCTGTTTTGATGTACATGTGACAAATAAAGCTAATCTTTTTCTTTTACAAATTATTACAGTTGCAAGATGTAGGCAATAGAGAGATGTGCAATGTTTCCTACTATTGTTTGCAGACAGGAAAGATGAAAATAAGATTGAAAAAGTACAGTGAAAATTTACAGGGATGTTGCTGGGACTGGAGAGCATGAGTTCGAAGGAAAGACTGAATAGGTTAGGACTTTATTACTCACAATGTAAAAGACTGAGGGGAGATTTGATAAAGGTATACAAAATTATGAGGGGTATAGATAGGGTAAATGCAAGCAGGCTTTTCCCACTGAGGCTGGGTGGGACTACAATTAGAGCTCATGGGTTAAGGGTGAAAGGTGAAAAGTTTAAGGGGAACATGAGGGGAAACTTCTTCACCGGGAGGGTCGTGAGAGTATGGAATGAGCTGCCAGTGCAAGTGGTGCATCTGTGCTCAATTTAGATGTTTAAGAGAAGTTTGGATTGGTGGATGGATGGCAGGGGTACGTAGGGCTGTGGTCTTGGTGCAGGCCGTTTAAATGGTTAAGCATGGACTACGTGGGCCTAAAGGCCTGTTTCTGAGCTGTACTTTTTTATGACTCTAAGACGTTCATTATTATGGACCCTCACTAATTGGGACAAGTCCTTTTCTAACTACTACCAACAGCGAGGAGGTACAGGAGCCTAAAGACCCACACTCAAAATTTTAGGAACAGTTTCTTCCACTTTGCCATTGGTTTTCTGAATGAACACTGAGCCCATGAACACAACCTTGCTCTTCCTCTTTTGCACTATTTAGTATACTTTTATTGTAGTTGAAGCAATTTTTAATGTATTGTTTTGTACTGCTGCCACAAAACAATAAATAGATTTCATGATACATGTCAGTGATTTTGATTAGTTTAAATCAGTATGTCAGGATTTACTTTCTTTTACCCCATTACCATTTCTAATCCATTTCTTTCTCTCAGGTTTATTAGAAACACAAGTTTCCCCATTTTGTGGACCCTGTGTTACCAAGTGAACATTAAAGCGAAAGGCGTAGACTGTTGTGTGTCGCTAAGTTTGGCCATTGTGCTGCAGAAATGCTGGTGTAGCCCTCCCACACACATTTGGAAGGACAAGGGCAGCTCCTCTCCATCACTATGGCTTGGGCAAAACCCCGGTGTCCTGACTGTAGGAGTTCTCTCACCGTATGAACTGCATCAGATCAAGAAGGTGACTCATCATCCGTTTCTTGGAAATCAAAGGATAGACAATGAAAGTAGACTTTGCTGGAGATGATATTTAAAACAAAAATCTTCCTCAATTCTCTGATTTAAATTGTTCAAGCTGCTTGAGATGTTGAACGTCAGATCAGTTAAGCCAAAGCTTCCTGTAGTGGATTCACTATGGAGTTAATCTAAGTGGCTACCACATGAGCATAAGCCAGTTTAAGTGGGTCCAATGAGAGGCTTATTTCCTCCGACAAGTTTAGAGGACATTTGCAGCTGGCTCTCCTTTTAACCCTGGAAAAACCACTCATTAATCGTGCCACTACCTTTGCTGAGCGAAGTCTCCTGTGCTTCTCTGAGCTACTAGCATGCATTGGCAGAGCTGAATGCTGCTCCTGCCTGCCAGTGTTCTTGGGACCCAGCAGTAACTGAACGAACCGGAGAGAGGTCAGGAGAATTTCTTTTAAGTAATGAGTTATGTTCTGGATTGCACAAAATCATAGAGCTACACAGCACGGAAATAAGTCTTTCTGCCCAACTTGTCCATCCTGACCAAGCAGCCTAACATCTAGTCCCATTCACCTGAGTTTGGTCCATAAACCTATAAACCTCTCCTATCCATGTAACTGTCCATATATTGTAAACATATCCCCCTCTACCACTTCCTCATTCCATATACCTACGGCCATCTGACTGAGAAAGTCTGCTTTTAAGATTTTCCCATCTCATCTGTGTCCTCTAGCTTTGGACTCCTCTGCCTTGAGGAAAAGACTCTTCACCTTATGTATGGCTCTCACAATTTTATAAACACCTATGCAGTCATACTTCTGGCTCTTACTCTTCACCAAAAAAATGTCCCTGTCTGTCCTATACTCAGTATTGAAGACAAGAGTGTCTCTTCACCGGCCTGTCAACCCGTGTCGCCATGTTCAAAGAAGTATGAACCTGCCTGAAAGGATAGTCGAAGATGATTCAGCATTAACGCTTCAGTGGATATAAAAGTGTTTTTGTACTGTGTCATGTAACACCATGGTCCTGAAAAACGTTGTCTCATTTTTACTATGTACTGTACCAGCAGTTATAGTCGAAATGACGATAAAAGTGACTTGACTTGACTTGAAATGGAAAGGGAAGTATTTGCCGTGGGAAGGAGTAGAGAACAGAACACCACAACACTAGGAGCAACATGGTTTCCTTTTTGTTACAGCTTTCTTCTTTGGCTTGACAGGTTCCTTCTCAATTCCTTTTTGCTATGGATAAAGAGTTGCTGCCTGAAGAACAAGGTGGAGATGGTCCACGTTGCTAGACAGTGGACATGGCTTGTACTCTGTATAAGCTCCCACAGAAATGGAGGGTGTGTCAACAGCCACTATCAGTGGATTTTCTTGGACTTAGAGTCAACCATGATGTCTGAACAAGCGCAGCATGTGCCTAGTGCACCAGTAAGGTCATGGTTCAGCTCAGAGATTGTACGTTCTCCCCATAACTGCATGGGTTTCCTCCCACACTCAGAATTCATACGGGTTAGGGTTAGTAAGTTGCGCACATGCTATGTTGGTGCTGGAAGCATGGCAACACTTGCAGGTTTCCCCCAGAACAATCCTGTGTTAGTTGTTAATGCAAAATGCAAAATGATACATTTCTCTGTAGGTTTCGAAGTATTGACGTACATATGACAAATAAAGCTAATCTTTCTTTCAAATAAAGTGAATCTAATCTGTTCTTATGCATGTTACATAATGGTATACAGATTCAATTTTAACCAATGGATAAACAGTAGACCCAATCTCCGTGCCGAGTGGCATCAAACAAGACTGCACCATCATTCAATGCATTCCTCTATCCTTTTCACCTCTCTACCAGACTTCACCCTCAATACAGTTAGTTTACACCCAATGTAACCTATGCCACTTCAGAACTAAAATTCAAAGTAAATTTATTATCAAAGTACTTATGGGTCACCAGGTACAACCCTCAGATTAATTTTCTTGCAGACATTCAGGGTAGAACAAAGAAATACAATAGAATCAGTGAGAAACTACACAAAAAGATTGACAAAAAACCAATCTGCAAAAGAAGACAAACTGTACAAATACAGAAAAGAAGAATAAAAATAATAATAATAAATAAAAATATTTATTTATTTATTGAAACAACTGAGAAAATGAGTTGTAGAGTCCTTGGAAGTGTTCAGAGTTGAGGTGAGTGAAGTTCTCTATGCTGGTTCAGGAGCCTGATGGTTGAAGCTGTTCCTGAACCTTGTGATATGGGACCGAAAGCTCTTTTACCTCCTTCCTGATGGCAACAGTAAGAAGAGGTCATTGATTATGGATGCTGCTTTCTTGTGGTAGATGTGCTCAATGGTTAGGAGGGTTTTGTTTGTGATGGACTGGGCCATATCCACCACTTCTTGTAGGCTTTTCCATTCCCGGCCTTTGGTGCTTCCCTACCTGGCCATGATGCAACCAGTCAGGATACTCTCCACTGTGCACCTATAAAAGTCTGCCAAACTTTTAGATGACATGCACAATCGACATGGAATTCTAAGAAAGTAGACGCCTTGCCTTCATTGTAATGACATTTATGAGCTGATCCAAGAAAAGAAACACTGATATGATAATGCCAATGAATTTAAAGTTAATGACTTTCTCCACTTCCTATTTTCGGATGAGGAATAGCTCATGGGCTCCTGATTGCTTCCTCTTTTAGTCAATAACCATCTCTTTAGTTTTGCTGATGTTGAGTGCGAGGTCATTGTTGTTGTTGGCACCATTCTACCTGCTGTGCAGCCCTATGTCCCAGGTGGACAAAGGAAATTGGGAATATGCCTTAAGGCTTATTGAATCCATTCAGCATCCCAGTGACTTAATATCCACTCAAAACAGAGCAGAGGCATTCAGGATGACACTGGGAACTTTTGATATAATACTTATAACCAAAGAAAGTAGAGATTTCTTCTTGGAGAACATAATGAATCTTCGAAATTCCCTTCTCCACAGAGTTGCGGAGGTTAATTCATTAGAAGCATTTAAAGAGGAGGGAGATACACTTTGAGCACAGAGAAGCTCATCATAAATATAGAGGTTGGAGCTTACCGTCTCATAAACTTGTCCAAATACTCATCCACCCTGTCAGGACATTCTGCCTCACCCATGGTCCTGATAAAGAGCCCCGTCCCGAAACAACAAAAGTTTATTCCTCTCTGTAGTTGCTGCCTAACTTGCTGAGTTCCTCCAGCATTTCTTCCTCCAGGACCTCTTGTGTCAGCTGTGTTTGCAGGTCCCTTATTGAGACCTGCAAGAAATAATGAGAAACATTTAAATAAGATAAAATTAACAAACCTACTATATAACAAATTACATCTTCCCTTTAAATCTCCACGTCAGGAATCCCAGTTCAAATGGAAGGGATCTCCATTCCTAAACCAGAACTCCCAGTCCAGATGAAGGGTCTTAACTTGAAATGTATAAGGTCCATTTTCCTCCACAGGTGCTGCCTGGCCCATTCAGTTCCTCCAGGCTTTTGTGTGTTGCTTTGATTTAGTTATTAATATACAAAATGATGAGGGGTATAGACAGAGTAAAAGCAAGCAGGGCTTTTCCACTGATGTTGGTTGAGACTAGAACTAGAGGTCATGGAATAGGGGTAACATGAGTGAGCACTTCACTCAGAAGAAGTGAGAGTGTTGAATGAGCTGCAGTGTAACTGGTGAATGTGTGTTCAGTTTCAACATTTGAGAGAAATTTGACTAGATACATGGATGGCAGAGTTACGAAGCGCTATAGTCTGGGTGCAGGTTCATGGAATTAGGCACACTAACATTTTGGCACAGACTAGATGGGCCAAAGGGCCTGCTTCTTTTTTTTTGTAGTGTTCTACAACTCTAACTAATCCTGGATAAATTATTGCACTAAGGACACCTTATTGAATACAAGATGTAACCTCTTGACGTCAAGCTTCTGAAAGGGTGGAATGCAGAGAGGACGGTTTCCCCCTGTGGGGGAATCTGTAGCTGGAGGTGGGGGTGGGGACATACTTTCAGAATAAAGTGGCTCCCACTTAAGTGGGGGAAACTCTTGCCTCAAAGGCTCATGAATGTTTGGAATTGTCTTCCCCAGAGATATATGGAATCTGAGCAACTGCATATATTCAAGACAGAGATAGAGGGCAAAAAAATAGCCTACTGGGGAATCAAGAGTTTGGTAGGAAATTGGTGTTGAGGTTGAGATTGAATAGCAGAGCAGTCTCCTAGGTGATTGGGGTCCTTTTTCATTTTGTTCTAATGACCCTTTAGATCTTTTCTGGGTTTACTCTTAGCTTTACATCAGTTGGAGATGAACTTGTGCCTTTGCTAATGTGTATTGTTGAAAACAGGCATCTCCTTTCACAAGGCCTTTACAGCTGGCACCGTGACAAGTTCCATCCTCACTTTGAACTTGATATCTAATCTAAATTCCAGACCAAAACCCTGTTGCATCACCCCCTGCTTTAAATTTCACTTCTAACTATTATTTAACAAAAGGCATGTTTCTTTTCAACATTATTATAGTTTATTTTAAAAGCAGAAGGTCATGAGGGTAAATTGTTTTGCAGAACACATTTCCCTCCTATATAAATACTCATGATAAGTAAGACCACAAGAATGGAATTGGCACCACGATGATGTAATCGCGCTTGCCAATGCTAATTTATGCTTCCCCCCCCCCCTTGGTTTTAATAAAACTAAAAACCAGGAATGAATACAGTTAGCTGTGGTGATGTCAGCAGAACTGGTGTCAGTTAGGCAACAGAAGAATGGATGATTAGTTGTGCAAACACAGTAATTTTGGGGCTTTGTGTCCTGTCATCCTTGCATGTAAATTATTTGTCTGAAGTAATAATTTCAATTAAAGTTAGAAGAATGGTATCTGACTGAGGTATGCATCACACAGGATTAAAGATTTAGATTGATAGGAATAAAAGTAGCAAAGAGTGCAGCCTCCCCCTGCATCGGGAAGTTCCGACATAGATTGGGGGACCACTTCGTCGAGCAGCTTCACTCCATCCTCCACAAAAGGCAGGATTTCCCAGTGGCCACTAACTTTAATTCTACTTCCGTTCCCATTCTGACTTGTTGGTCCATGGCTTCCTCTGTGGTCACGATGAGGTCACCTTGTGGTTGGAGGAGAACACCTCATATTTCATCTGAGTAGCCTCCCATCTGAAGGGATGAACACTAATTTCATGCCATCAGGTTGCAGGCCACGCAGATTCTTCTAATTTTTTCTATTCCTTATTACCCCTTTTCTTCTCCTCACCTGGCCATTGCCTTCCTCTGGTGCCTCTCCTGCTTCTCTTTCTCCCATGGTCAACTTACCTTCTCCTATCAAATTCTCTCTTCTTCAGCCCATGACCTCTTCCACCTATCACCTCCCAGCTTCTCCCTTCATACTCCCTCCCCCATCCACCCACCTTCCCCCTGATCTGGTTTCACCTATCACCTGCTAGCTGGTACACTTCCCCTCCCCCTCCCCCAACCTCTTCTTCTGGCTTCTGCCTCTTCCTTTCTGGTTCTGATGAAAGGTCTCAGCCCAAAACATCGACTGTTTACTCGTTTCCATAGATGCTTCCTGTCCTGCTAAGTTCCTCCAGAATTTTGCATGTGTTGCTCTGGATTTCCAGCATCTGCAGAATCTCTTGTGGTAACAAAAACATTTTCTCTGTACCGCAGTACATCTGACAATACCAAAAACCGAAAAAAACCCATTTCCAATTTCAAAACACTATTGTTGCTAGAAATCTGAGATTGATGGGTCTAGTCAGAAGATCAGTCAGCATCTGTAGAGAAAAAGATAGAATTAATGTTTCATTATGATGACCTTTCTTCAGAACAATTGCTTTAGGCTGCTGTGAGAGCAACATTTTCGATATATTGGTGATGAGAATGTTTCAGGCTCACTGCTTTTGATTAAAACTTTTGATCACCTGACCTGCACACCTGAAAGATACTTGGTGTGGGACCATGGGGAGGAAGGAGAGTGACACTCCATAAGTATATGCCACCTCATAACCCTTCTAATTAGATTGAAGTCAAGTCATCCTTGATGCAAAGGATCTGCCTAACGAATAGTCCCAGGCATTATCTTTCAAATTTGAAAATCCAAAGTAAATTTATTATCAAAGTATGTATTTGCTATTACCATATACCACCGTAAGATTCATTTTCTTGCAGGCATTTAAGGAAAAAAAGGAAATACAACAGAATTTATGAAAATCTGTATAAACAAAGACTGACAAGCAACCGACTTGCAAAAGAAGACAAACTGTGTAAATAAACAATAACACTGAAAACATGAATTATAAAGAGTCCTTGAAGAGATTCAGAAGGTTGTAGAATCACTTCAGAGTGTGGTGATTGAAGTTATTCACGCTGGTGCGGGGGCCTGATGGTTGTTGGGTACTAACTGGCTCTCAAGATGGTGATGTGGGACCTAAGGCTTCTGTATCTCCCGCCTGATGGCAGTAGTGAGAAGGGGCATGGCCGAGGTGATCAGAGTCTTCGATGATGGATGTTGTTTTCTTGTGGCAGCGCTCCATGTAAATGCATTCAATGGTGGGGAGAGCTTTGCCTGTGAAGGACAAAGCTTTGTCCATCACTTTCTGTAGCCTTTTCAGTTCCTGGGCTTTGGTGTTGCATACCAGGCGGAATAATGTATTCAGTGTATCAGTGGGCATAACTGGTAAAATAGCTCTGGCTTTCTGCCGAAATCACTTTCTGTGCAGTGCTGTGATCAGATCATTTAAATATTTACTGCCTATGGAAATCAAGTGTTTGTGTATGTGAAGGGTTGTTGGCCTTTTTCTGGAGTTTGTTTTAAAATTGCACAGTGTCTCAATGTAGAAAACCAGGAATAGTAACTGATGTGAAAGGAGAGGATTGAAGGGTCCCATGCTCAACCTCCTGAGGTAGCTCGTAGCCAGTGGAGTACTTTGGGTGGCAGTTAGCGTAATGGCTCCCAGCGCCAGTGATCCACATTAATTTCCCACTGTTGTCTAGTACATTTTTCCCATGACTGCATGGGTTTCCTCTGGGTGATCTGATTTTGTCTCACATTCCAAAGATGTATAGCTTATCATTAATAAGTTGTGGGCTTGCAGAGTATTGTTTACAGGAGGACAAAGCTGCTGCAGATAGCGAAGAGTAAAGCCACAGACTCCTCTTGCTCTCCATCTCTGGGTCACTGCGGTCCTCCCCATTGCTCTAACCCCTCAGCTCCTTGCAGACCTGACCGGCCACTAAAACTGTCATAGCACTGAGCAGCACAATCACTTGAAGAAGTAGGTCATCATAAAACTGTGGAGAGTTGGGAAAGATCAGTTCGGTTACTTTTGCTGTTTGGGAAAGAAATCCTTAACCCGTGTGGCCAAATGACTCCAACCATTTTAATGATCCTTAACAACCTCTTGATGATACTGAATCAAACCACTAGAGCACTTCAAGAACAAAATCTTCCATCACCCTCTTAATAAGCAGGGATATGTAATCAGTTTTGGTATTGACAATACACCCACATTGGCTTTCTTCCTTAGGGCTAGGTAGAGTGGATGTGGAGAGGTTGCTTCTATTAGTAAGAGTGTAGAATCTGAGGGAACAATATCATAATAAAGGGATGTCCCTTGAAAACTGAGATTAGGAAGAGTTTCTTCAGCCAGAAGCTGGTGAATCTGTGGAATATGTTGCCACAGTGGGCTATGGAAGTCAAGTCATTGAGTGTTTTTAAGTCAGAGTTTGATAGGAGCTTGATTGGGAAAGAGAGTTTACAGGGAG
Organism: Hypanus sabinus; assembly: GCF_030144855.1. Lineage (NCBI taxonomy): Eukaryota > Metazoa > Chordata > Chondrichthyes > Myliobatiformes > Dasyatidae > Hypanus > Hypanus sabinus. The sequence continues at coordinate 20,445,525 of NC_082712.1, read as the reverse complement.
AAAACAGGAGAGTGGAATTGAAAATAACCAGACATGATTCAATTGTTGAGCAGGTTTGATGGGCTGAATGGCCTAATACTGCTTCTATGTCTTATGGTCTTATTCAAAATTTAGCAGATTGAAAAATGTAAAGTGATAGTGTAGAATTAAAAAAAACATGTATTCAAAACAAATGCAGAACTAACAAACCCAGGGCACAACATTCAGAAAGGTTTGTGCTAGCAGTTCTCCAAGTACAATTTATGGGACAGATTGTAAACACTGAGATTCTCTCATGTTTCTACTTCAACCATCTTTTATGTTAACCCTGTTTCTTTTACTAAGCCTTTATTTTATTGACTTACTTTCCAAGCTCAAATTTATACTTTAGGGAATGAAGCTTTCCAATAAAATTGCCCAAGGCTTGAACATCACCAGCAGGACAATGTTAGAGGATAGTTACTGACACCATCAACAAATACCTGTGTTACAGTGAGGGGAAATCTGCTCCTCCACAGAGAAAAGAAGAGCTTGCATTTCACAAGCTTACACTAACCCAAGGGCTCTATTCAAGGCTCAGAATTATTCATTGCCATTCTTCAGTAAGCAATTGTAAAGGAGAACTAAATGATTGTTACTCTGAACCTGATGCAGCATAAAAAGCAATAAATATAAAAGCAATCTCATAGAACACGTTTATGTGTGTGGCCTCTGTCGTTCGTGATCGACCATGGGTACTGCACCTCTGGCAGTCACCGGGAGTGGCTTCTGCAGGGCGCAAGCCAGGGCAGAGTTGATATGGAGATCCGTCTGTTGTCCATGCAGTGGGACCCCCCCCCCCCCCACCCCCATGCTGATGACGGGTCCAAACGAACGACGGGAGTCGATACAGTTTGGTGCCAGCAGCATCGCAGGAGTTGCCGTGCCGGTGCTGGGTACGGCAGTCGGCCGCCTTTGGGAATCCAACTTTGGATTTTTCCTCGGGGTTTACTCCCAAAGCCTTTCCTGTGAGCGGAGGTTTGTAATCGGAGTTTTGCTCTCCTAGATGAGCTACCATCCGTGGTTAGCGAGCCCCATCTGCCCGGAGCAACTGGTTTTAAGGCGCCAGTGGCCCGCCTTTGCCCCTTCTCCTGTCAGTGAGAACAGCTCTGCCGGGCATAAGAACTATGCCACACGTGAAGGCCAGGAGTTGGACTTGGTTGTCAGAGGCTGTGTGAGATGCACGCCATGAAGAGCATTTGTTTAGCGGTGGGAGCTCATCCCCACTACCACCCTTCAGCTGTGACTACCCTTGGAGCCATCTGTTTATGAGTGACTATATATACATGAGATTAGTATATGTACATAGACTGTTCGTATATATGTGAAATGGGTGTAGGACTATCTATACGAAAGGTGACTGACAGGAAATGACAAAGCGACTCTTGAGAAGAGGAACTCTTCTAAGTAGCGGCAGGAGATATGGAAATAGCGGAACAGTGACTGGCTGAGTGTGGGTGTGAGATGTGGAGTGTAAGTGCAAAGTGACAGTGCTTGGGAGGATGAAGGGTGCCAAGGGACTGTGGAGAGGAGTGGCTGATGTGGAGGAAATGGCGGTGGGTTGAGGTGACAAAATACTTGGAAATAAAAGTGAAAAATGCTGAAACATTGTCAACAGCCTGACCTGGTCCAACTGCAATGATGCTGTGACTGTTCTATTTGCCAAGAGAATTCTCCTTCATGATCCTGACCACAGTTTACATACCACCAGCGTCCAACTATAATCAATGCTTGAGATACTGCATGATGCCGTCACCAACAAGAAACAGTGCAGCCCGGCGCATTTTATATAAGAGTCGGGGATTGCAATCGGGCTTTTCTGAAGAAATTGCTGCCAAATTACCTTCAGCATATAAGCTATAGCACCAGAGGGCCCAGCACACTAGACCACTGCTACACTAAGATGAAAAATGCCTGCTGCTCCTTGCCCCGACTGCATTTTGAGAAACCTGAACACTTGGCTGTCCTTCTCCTATCTGCATAAAGGCAGAGGCTAAAGAGCAAGGCTCCAGAGGTTAGGACTCATCTGTGGATCTGCATTAATGCACAACAGGTGTCAAGGACTTTATAAAAAACAGTTGTATACGAGTGTGTCCCCACAAAATCATTCAGAGTCCTCCCCAGTCAAAAGCACTGGATGAACCAAGAGATCTGCAATCTGCTGAGGGCCAAATCAGAGGCATTCAAGTCTGGCGACCAAGAAGGATTTAAGTGGTCTAGCTAATCACACAGGCAAATCACACAGTGGAAAGCCATCACACAGGCAAAGCGGCAACCCTGGACTAAACTTAAATCAATGAAAGATGCTTGGCAGCAATGACAGGGCTTCAATGCTCTCATCTCTTACAAAGTAAAACCAAGTGACATAGGCTTCACGCTCAGAGGAGCTCAATGCCTTCTACGATCGTTTGGACCATCAAATCACAAACTCCCACAGCCCCTAATCACTCTGTCATTTCAGTCTCTGAAGCCGTCATGAAAACATCATTCAGGATGAACCCACAGAAAGCATTCAGCTTAGATGGGATACCCGGACACAGAGTAAAGACCTGTGCTGATCAACTGGCTGGAGTGTTCACTGAGATCTTTATCCTCTTCCTTCAGCAGTTTGGGGTACCCACATGCTTCAAGCAGGCTTCAATTATACCATTGCCCCAGAAGAGTGTGGTAACCTGCCTCAATGACTATCACCTGGTAGCACTTACATCCGCAGTGATGAAGTGCTTTGAGAGGTTGGTGATGAAACGTATCAGCTCCTGACTGAGAAGTGACTTGGGTCCGCTGCAATTTGCCTAACGGAGCAACACGTCCACAGCAGATGCCATTTCATTGATTCCTCATTCAACCCTGGTACATCTGGACAGCAAAGGTGCATACATCAGAGTGTTCTCCATCAACTACAGCTTGACATTCAATAGGATCATCCACTCAAAACTAACCAATAGGCTCCAAGACCTTGGTTTCAATACCTCCTTGTGCAACTGGATCCTCAATTTCCTCACCTCCAGACCCCAGTCAGTTTGGATTGGCGACAATGTCTCCTCTGCAATCTCCATTAGCAGAGTTGCACACAAAACTGTGTGCTTAGCCCCCTGCTCTACTTGCCCTACACTTATGACTGTATGGCTAAGCCCTGCTCCAATGCTATATCTAAGTTTGCTAATGACACCATTGTCATAGGCTAAATCAAAGGTGGTGTTGAATCAGCATGTAGGAGGGAGATTGAAAACCTGGCTGAGACAAAAACCTCTCACTCAATGTTAGCAAGCCCAAGGAGATGATTGTTGACTTCAGGAGGAGGAAACTGGAAGTCCATGAGCCAGTTTTCATCGGGGGGTCAGCGGTGGGAAGGGTCAACTTTAAAATTCCTCAGCGCTATCATTTCAAATGACCTTTCTCTCTCTCTCATGAAATCCTCATTCTCCAGATAACTTCGTTGGAGTAGTTTGAGGCAGAGTAGTAAGACTATGGCTCATCAGGGCTTGGCGAGAACAGGAGGAGGCAAGGTAAATAGGTAAGTTCATTGCTATTTCAATCTTGAGAGAATAGGGGATATGTCTGCACAGCCAAGGTTCCATTCTGGGTGTCAGATATGGGACTCCTGGGAGACTTCCAGCCTCCCCGATGGCCAATCTGCACCAGGTGTATTGAGACGTAGCTTCTTAGAGACCGGGGCTACAGGAGACAGATAAATGGGGTGACTGTCAGGAGAGGGAAGGGAGATGTCAGATAGTGGAGAGCACTACTGTGGCCGACCCCCTTCAACAATAGGTACTCTGTTTTGAGTACTGTTACAGGGGAAGACCTGCCTGGGGGAAGCCACAGCGGCCGTGCCTCTGGCACTGAGTCTGGCCCTGTAGCACAGAAGGGGAGGGAACTGAAGAGGATTGCAGCAGTAATAAGAGACTCTATAGTCAGCGGAGCAGATAGGCGATTCTGTGGATGTGAAAAGGAAACATGGATGTTAGCTTGCTTCCGAGGTGCCAGGGTTTCTAAATGCATCCACAGTATCCTGAAAAGGGAGGGAGAGCAGCCAAAAGTTGTGGTACATATTGGTACTAACAACATGGGTAGAAAAAGAGAGGAAGTCTTGAAAAGTGAATACAGGGAATTAGGATGGAAGCTTAGAGGCAGGACCTCAAGGGCAGTAAACTCAGGATTGCTGCCTGTGCCTTGTGACAATGAGGATAGGAATAGAATGAGGTGGCAGATAAATGTGTGGCTGAAGAACTAGAGCAGGGGACAAGGATACAGATTTCTGGATCATTGGATCCTCTTCTGAGGCAAGTGGGACCTGTACAAAAGGGGCAGGCTACACCTGAAACCGAGGGGGACCAATATTCTTGTGGGCAAGTTTGCTAGAACAGTTGGGAATGGTTTAAACCACAAAGTAATATGGCAGGTGGACGGGAACCAGTTTGACAGAGCTGAGGATGAGCCAGCAGGATTACAAGTATGTTAATGGATGTAACATGAATGTGAGGAAGGGCAAGCCAATGACTGGGCAAAATGAAGATAGAGCAAGGAGTTAAACCGTACCACAGAGGCAAAATTCAAAAGGGCGAAAAAATGCAGGACTGAAGGTGCCATATTTAAATGCACGTAGACATTCAGAATAAGGCGGACAAACACAGCACAGTTAGAGATTGGTTGGTATGACGTGGTGGGCATCACTGAGACATGGCTGAAATAAGGCCATAGTTGGGAGCTTAACATCAAAGGATATACTTTGTATCAAAAGGACAGGCGGGAAGGTTTTGTTGGTAAGAGATGGAATTATACCTTCAGAAAGATATAATGTTGAATCTTTGTGGGGGAAGTTAAGAAACTGCAAGGGTAAAAAACTATCATACATAGGCCTCCAAGTAGCAGGCAAGATGTGGGATTGAGATTGTAAAGGGAGCTAGAAAATGTATGTAATAAGGGTAATGACACAATTGTAAGGGGGGACTTCAATATGCAAGGGGATCAGGAAAATCAGGTCGTTGTTGGATTGCAAGAGAGGGAGTTTATTGAATTCCTATGAGATAGTTTTTTAGAGCAGCTTGTGCTTGAGCCTACTCATGGAAAGGCTATCTTAGATTGGGTGTTGTGTAATAACCCAGATCTTATTAGGGAGCTTAATGTAAAGGAACCCTTAGGAGACAGTGATCACAATATGATTGAATTCAGACTGCAATTGAGAGGGAGAAGCATAAGTCACACGTGTCAGTATTGCAATGGAATAAAGGGAATTACAGAGGCATGAGAGGTGAACTTGCCCAGGTGGATTGGAGGAAGATACTGGCAGGGATGATGGCAGAGCAGGGATGGCTGAAGTTTCTGAGAATAGTTCACAAGGCGCAGGATAGATATGTCCTAAAGAAGAAGTTCTCAAATGGCAGATTAGGCAACTGTGGCTGATAAGGGAGTTGAGCACTGCATAAAAGCTGAGAAAATATAGGTGGCAAAAGTGAGTGGGAAGTTGGATGATTGGGAAGAGTTTAAAATCCAATGAAAGGCAACTAAAAAACCTATTAGAAGGAAAAGGATGAAATATGAGACCAAACTAACCAATAATACAAAGCAGGATACAAAAAAAAATACAGTTATATAAAGAGTAAACGGGAGCTGAGAGTGTCACAACCATGGATTCAGCAGCACAGTAGATACGGCAATTGCGCTTGTGAATATCAGCTAATTATTATTTCATTGTGATGGTATTTTAACTCCATACTTGTCGTCGTAGTGCTTGTCAAGATTTGAACACAGCATTGTTTCACTACCTACTTGCATTCCACCTTGCCTGAGAAATTGGACTGTCGAGTCAACTGACTCTGAAGACTAGTAGGACTTGTTTTATTCTTAGTTGTTCCTTTCAGCCACAGTGTAGGCTTCTTTTTGCATTTGAGAGTTTTAGTTAACAACCCTGTTTGACCTCATATTTATTGTTTCCTTTTCCCGTGAACACTGTTCGCATTGAAGTCTGTGAACTATCGACCTGCTTCAGTGTCTCTCACTCCGCACTTGGGCCATATCCGAACCGGGTGACAGCAACTCTCAACCACAGATCGGCCCAGCAGAGAGAGCAGCTGACCTTGGCCATGAGATTCATTGGTCAGAGTGATTCGTCAAGGCACCAATGTTCCGTTGAAATTCCTATGTATAAACTTTTGTTTCTGTCTCCATCGTGACAGAAGGATCTTGCTAAGTAATGGACCTAGCAAAGTTTGAAAAGTGATGTTTTGACATTGGTGGCTTGAGAAGAGGGTGCCTTCTATTCTCAGTGCACAGCTTGACTCTACATTCTGAGAGTCCCAAGTCTATATACTGGGCTTCTCTAGTCTACACTGAGTTTCTCCAGTTTCCATTCCAAGCTTTTCAAGTCCCAAGCACCCAGGTCCCCAGCTTTGTGGTCCTGTGACTCAGATCTGCATAACAAATGAGCGTTTCAAACAAGCTTATCAATTGATTCAACAAATCATCATTCAAGTCAATAGTGTAAATGCTGGAAGAGCCCTACTCCAAAAGCTGATCCCTGGCTGAAGTGTGCAAATACACAACTAAAGTAAATCAAGAGTATTTTTAACCTCTTGATGAAAGTCATGGTACAGAGTGGGAAAATTGAACTTTCATGTGGCAAATTAAACGGACCTACAGAGAACCAGCTAGCTTAGCAATGAAGGAAACCTGTCTAAGCTGTCTTGATCTGTAAAACTGAGAGTATATCCTAATTGCCCCTGGAAAGAATTGTGAAAGATAAAACATTGTGAGCAAGATTTGAAAAGGTTCCTTCTCTAGGTTTTAAGTTTCATGGTTTTTCCCAAGGACTTTCTCCATATTCTCAAGGTTTTTATTTTTCCGATTGTTTCCAAGGTTTATTCAATGTGTTTAGGGTTTCTCAATGTCCTCCCTATCTTGAGGACTCCCAACCCTCCCTTTTGGCTCTGCACGAGGTTTCTTGATCTCAGGCTGTTGGGGTTCCCCGGTCTCTCAGTCTCTCTGGATCCCCAAGTTTCCCTGTCCCTCAAGTTCCCCATGCCTCCATCTTAAGTTCCCCATGCCCCCTGAGTCATCCCTGGATCTCAAGTTTTCAGGTCTTCCTGGCCATCAGGTACCAGCTATAGGGAGGGGTGGTCCTGTAGTGACTTCCTCAGACCCGTGCAGGGCATCAGAAAGCATCGGGCTCTGAGGTTTTTAGAGCGCCTGAACTGGTTAATTGTTGCTAACAACAGTTAGTAATGGTTTGTGTTCCTTGTGTTTTTCTCGAGCGACTTGCTCTTTGTAATGCAGTTTCCTGATGCTTTCTGTTTAAGTTTAAGTTTATTTTGAAATGCTCAGGAATTCTGTGTTAGTTTTATTGTTGAAGCAGATGCCCAATTAGCTCCAATCAAAGCATCCTCATTTTGAGAATGATTTATCTCACTGTGTCACTTGGTCGAGCTACCTCTGTTTCTGTCTCTACGTGGAAGCCTTTGGCTCCAATATTGGCAGTGCACACCATGGCACTTATCTACCAGCATCACCGAAGGACATCTTGGACAAATCTCTCATCCGGGACTTCCAGCAGACACAGGTCTGTGGCGCCTCAGGGGCTATGTCTACAGAGGGGAGCTCTTTCACAACCACGGATTTGAGAGTGCAGTAGATATGGCAATTGCGCATGTGAATGTGCATGTGTAAGCTAATTATTATTTCACTGTGATAGTATTTAACTCCACATTTGTCATGGTAGTGCTTGTCAAGACTTGGACACAGCAGTGCTTCGCTGCCTGCTTGCATTCTGCCTCGCCTGAGAAATTGGACTGTCGAGTCAACTGACTCTGAAGACTAGTGGTATTCGTTTTATTCTTAGTTGTTCTTTTCAGCTGCAGTGTAGGCTTTGTTTTCCATTTGAGAGTTTTAGTTAACGGTCCTGTCTGGCCTAGTGTTTATTGTTTCCTTATCCCGTGAACAGTGTTCGCATTAAAGTCTGTGAACTATTAACCTGCTTCAGTGTCTCTCACTCTGCACTTGGGCCATATCTGAACCGGGTGACTGAGGGTTAATATTAGACTGGAAAATTATACTGATGAGATAGCAATCGGGAACAAAGAAGTGGCAGATGAACTTTGGAAGACACTAGCAGTGTGACAGAGGTCTGTGACTGTCAGGGAGCAGGAATGGGTGCCATTGATATTACAATGTAAAAGTGCTTGGCAAACTCAAAGGTCTTAAAGCGAATAAGTCACCTGGACCAGATGGACTACATCCTTGAGTCCTGAGAGACATTGCTAGAGAGATAACAGATACATTGCTCATGATCTTTAAAGAATCACTTTATTCTGGCATGGTCCTGGAGGACTGGAAGATTGCAAATGCCACTCCACTTCCTAAGAAGTGAAGAAGGTAAAAGAAAGGAAATTATAGGCCAGTTAGTTTAACCTCACTGGTTGGGAATGTGTTTGAGCCTATTATTAAGGATGAGGTTTCGGGGTGCTTGGAGACTAATAATAAAATGTCAAAATCAGCGTGGTTTTTGTAAAGGAAAATCTTGCTTGACAGAACTGTTAGAATTTTTTGAGGCAGTGTGGACAAAGGAGAGGCAGTGGATCTCATTTACTTGGATTTTCAGAAGGCATTTGATAAAGTACCACATATGAGGTTGCTTCACATGATAAAAATCCTTTGGCATTACAGGTAAAACACTGACATGGATAGAGGAATGGCTAACAGAGGAGATAGCGAGTGGGAATAAAGGGGCACTTTTTTGGTTGGCTGCCAGTGACTAGTGGTGTTCCTCAGGGGTCAGTATTGGGACCATGACTTTTCACCTTGTTTGTCAATGGTTTGGATAAAGGAATTGATGGTTTTGTCGCAAAGATTGTGGATCATACAAAGCTAGGTGGAGGAGTAGGGAGTGCTGAGGAAGCAATTGAATACAGCAGGACTTAGACAAGTTGGAAGAATGAGTCAAAAAGTGGCAGATGGAATACAGTGTTGGGACATGTATGATAATGCATTTTGGTAAAAGGAGCAATATTGCAGACTGTTATCTAAATGAAGAAATGCAATGTCAGCATTTATTTCAAGGGGAATAGAATATAAAAGCAAAGAATAATGCCCAGGCTTTATAAGACACTATGTCATTGTTATTGGACAATTCACCCAAGGGTGCTTAAAAGAGCACTTTTTAATCAGGGCGGCAATCGAGATTTGAAAGGCAGACTTTCTCTCATTTTCTCTGAGTTGAGGAGTGACCAGTCAGCAAGAGGCAGTGTGTAAAAAAAGATACTTGTCAGTCAGGCCCACTTTCAAGATTTAAAAAGCAGAGCACGAGTCAGTTTTCTCTGAGTTGGACAATCCACACCAGGGGTGTGTAAAAACAGCTGCTTTTTATTCAGGTTGACAATTGGGATTTTTAAGGCAGAGTTTCACAGCAGTTTCTCTGAGTTGTGGAGCGACCAATCAACAAGAGGGATTTATTTGAAAAGGGCCAATAAGAATAAATCAAATGCAGGGGGAGTGACCATTCTTTTGGAATGTGCCAATCTTTAGGGTGTCTTTGGCTCATTGGGTTTCGGTGATCTCTCTCTCTCTCTCTCTCTCTCTCTCCTTATCATTAGTGCATAGTATAGTGACAATGGCTCCATGGCAGTACTTTGTACTGTGCGTGGGATGCAGGAAGTCTGAGACTCCTCCAGTTTCCCAGATAAGCACCTCTGCACCAGGTGCATGGACCTGCAGCTCCTGACAGAACGTATTAAGGAACTAGAGCTGCAGCTCGCTGACCTTCGACTCATCCGGGAGAATGAGGAGTTAAAAGCCAGGAGCTACAGGGAGGTAGTCAGCCCTAGGTTGCAGGAGACAGGTAGCTGGGTGACTGTCAGGAGAAGGAGGGGAAAGGGACAGCCAGTGTAGAGAGCGCCTCCAGCTGTTCCCCTCAATAATAAGAACATAACTTTAGATACTGTTGAGGGGGTGACCTACCAGGGGGAGCCCAGTGACCGGGTCTCTGGAACTGACCCTGGTGCCGTGGCTCAGAAAACCAGAGAGGTGAAGAGAACTGCAGCGTTGACAGGAGATTCCTTAGTCAGTGGAACAGAGATGAGGTTTTGTGGGCATGATAGAGACTCCTGGATGTTATGTTGACTCCCTGGTGCCAGATTCAGGGCTGTCTCAGATTGGGGACATGGCATTCTGAAGTGCAATGGGAGCAGCCAGAAGTCTTGGTATATATTGGCACCAATGACATAGGTAGACAAGGTGAGGAGGTCCTGAAGAGAGATTTTAGGGAGTGAGATAGAAAGCTGAGGAACAGGATCTCCAAGGTTGTAATCTCTGGATTGTTGCCTGTGCTGTGTGCCAATGAGGGTAATAATAGGATGACTTGGCAGGTTAATGAATGGCTGAGGAACTGGTGCAGGGGGCAGTGGTTCAGATTTATGGATCAATGGGATCTCTTCTGAGGAAGGTATGACCTGCACAAAAGGAGTGGATTACACCTGAACCCGAAGGGGTCCAATATCCTTGTGGGCTGGTTGGCTAGAGTTGTTCAGGCGGATTTAAACTGATCTGGCAGAGGGCTGGGAACCGGAGTGATAGTGCTGACGATGGGGTAGTTAGGTTACAAACAGAGGCAATGTGTAGCGAGACTCCTAGCAAGGAGAGGATGAGTGGCAACATAAAAGACAGACAAAATCAGAAAGTATGAATAAAGGACTAAAGGTGTTATATTTGAATGTGCGTAGTATGTGGAATAGAGTCGATGACCTTGTAGCACAGTTACAGACTGGCAAGTATGATGTTGTAGGTATCACTGAATCATGGCTGAAAGAAGATTATAACTGAGAGCTTAATACCCAAAGATACATGTTGTATCAAAAGGACAGACAGGAAGGCAGATGGGGTGGCGTGGCTCTGTTGCTAAAAAAATAAATTAAATCATTAGAAAGAGGTGACATAGGGTCAAAAGGTGTTGAATTGTTGTGGATAGATTTAAGGAACTACAATGATAAAAAGCCCATGATGGGAGCTTTATAGCTTTATATCCTCTTTCAAGAGGACTAAAACATAAAAGCAAGAATGTAATCTTGAGAATTTATAAAGCGCTGGTGTTGTCTCATTTGGAGTATTGTGAGCAGTTTTGGGCCCCTTATCTTAGAAAGGATGTGCTGAAACTGGAGAGGGTTCAAAGGAAGTTCACAGAAATCATTTCTGGATTGAATGGCTTGTCATATGAAGAGTGTTTGGTGGCTCTGGGCCTGTACTCTGTGGAATTCAGAAGAATGAGGGGTGACGTATTTGAAACCTATCGAATGGTGCAAGGTCATGACAGAGTGGATGTGGAGGGGATATTTCCTATGGTGGGACTGTCTAAGACTGGAGGACACAACCTCAGGATAGAGGCATCCTTTTAGGATGGAGTTGAGGAGGAATTTCTTCAGCCGGGGAGTGGTGAATCTGTGGAATTTGTAGCCACGGGCTGCTTTGGAGGCCAAATCTTTATGTATATTCAAGGTAGGGGTTGATAGATTCTTGTTTAGTCAGGGCATGAAGGGCTATGAGGGGAAGGAAGGAGATTGGGCTGAGAGGAAAACTGGATCAGTCATGATGAAATGGTGGAGCAGACTCAATGGGCCAAATGAGCCAATTCTGCTCCTATATCTTATGGTCTTATGAGCTTATTACTCCACCATATCATATGAACACGCCTCACTGAATGTAAAACTGCCTACACATGCATCCTGGGCTGTCATGTTTTTCTTTCTATTAGTTTTGGAGTTACAAAACATGATAGCGGCAGCGAATAAATTTTAAAACAAACCCAAGACAGCGCGTTTTTCTTAGTATGAGGAGAGATGTGATTGAGTTTTTTAAAAAAGGCAGACGGATCCATAAGCTATCAGAAAATACCTCACTCTGTCTCAGGTCTACATTGCCATCTAAAATGGCTAGAATGAGCAGGGGAAATTCCAGATCCCCCATTGTTACCTGTGCTGGAATGAACTGGCCCTTGACAGTGTTTGCCTTATGTTGGGATTTAGAATTGTTGTACCATCCAAGCTGAGAGCTAAAGTGTTGGAGGAGCTATATGCCAGTCATCTAGGTGTGGTTAAAATGGAAATGTTGGCTCAAAGCCTTGTCTGGTAGCCTGGGATAGATCAACAGATTGAGCAGCTTGACATGCACTGTTCAGGATGCCAACACATTCAGAAGATGCCAAGAGTAGCACCTTCCCATCCCTAGGAAAGCCTGCATTGCCCTGGCAGAGGATTCATGAGGATTTTGCCAGATCATTCACAGGCATGAATTTCTTGGTGGTAGTGAATGCAGCCACAAGTGGCCAGATGTCTCCCCAATAGTCTCCACACAACCTTGCACACGTCTGATGTGTCGAGAAGCCTCTTCTCAAGGACTGATGTTCCAAAACTTTTAATTAGTGACAATGGGCCACAGTCTCGGAACAGATAAGCCATACTACTTCTTTACTACAAACGTCTTGGTGAAAAGGTTTATCCAGGGTTTAAAGAACATACCGTAACCAATGTCCATGGAACACACAATGCTGACATTGAACCAGAAGTTCGCCAGTTTCCTCCTCGCATATCACAACGTGTCACACTCTACAACCATCAGTTATGCTGCTCCTGGTTGTACCTTGCATTTGCACTTGGATTTTCTCAATCCCAATCTCAGAAGGAGTACGCAGGACAAACACCTGAGACAAACTGAGGGCTCCTCAAACAAGGAGATTTGATGTTTCACTCCTGTACAGGAAGTCCTGGCCAGGGACGACAGAGGTGATCAAGAGTGGGGATTCTGAAAGATTAAGGACAGAAATGGACTACTCTCCTACGCAGTGGAGACATCATATGCAGATGACACATTGATCAATTGAGGAGAGCAGAGCCAATTGTTAGTGATGACAGGTGGCCAGAGCTGTCAGAGCCACTTCCTGCAGTCCCAGAGTCAACTCCTACAACCACCATGGAGGAGGCCCCAGAACCTGAGATTGTTTCACTGCCACAAGCCTCACCTGCCAAGCAAAGTGACCTCCCCCACCCACAACCTTGTTGGAAAAGGCATTATCCCACAAGAATAGGAAATCCTCTACTGTAATTAAATCTTTAGACCTGAATGCAACAATTTAAAATGTACTATGTTGTGGGTGTCTATAAAGTAGCTGTATTACAAAGTATATAGTTTGTGTATACCCAGTACATATATAAACTGTATATGATGATGAGAGAGCAATACATTACATATTTGAGATATGTGAGCTGAGATGCATTCTATATTGAATTGGAGTTTACAGCTAAGCTGGGAGGAATGTCATGTATTTAATATTTTCACAATATTTGGGTAATATTGTAAATGTTTTGTTTGATTAAGTGCTCTTAGTATACGTAATTCATTATGGGTTATATGTAAGAAGTACATGAGTGGCCATATGTCACTACACCACATGTATCATGTGTGTGCACCTCACCAAACATAAAACCGGGTACTCCTGCATCCCACACTCACAAACAAGAGAAAAACTGCAGATGCCAGAAATCCAAACAGTGTACACAAAATGCTGGAGGAACTCAGCAGGCCAGGCAGCATCAATGGAAAAGAGTAAGCAGTCGATGTTTCGGGCCGAGGGCCTTCATTAGGACTGGCAAATAAGATGAGGAGTCAGAGTTAGAAGGGAAAAGGGGACGAGGAATAATAGGGGTGGTGGGACATTAACAGAAGTTCGAAAAATTGATGTTCATGCCACCAGGTTGGAGGCTGCCAGTCGGAGTACAAGTTGTTGCTCCTCCAGCTTATGTGTTGTTTCATTGCACAATGAGGCCATACTCAGGTTGGAGGAACAACAACTAATATTCCTTATGGGCAGCCTCCAACCTGATGGCATGAACATCAATTTCTCGAACTTCCGGTAATGCCCCCCCCCACCACCCTTTTCTATTCCCCATCCCCTTTTTCCTCTCTCACCTTATCTCCTTACCTGCCCATCAGCTCCCTCTGGTGCTCCTCCCCCTTTTACTTTCTTCCATGGCCTTCTGTCCTCTCCAATCAGATTCCCCCTTCTCCAGCCCAGTAGCTCTTCCACCAACCAACTTCCCAGCTTCTTACTTCATCCCTCCCCCTTCCAGTTTCACCTATCCCCTCGTGTATCTTCCTCCCCTCCCCTCCACCTTCTAACTCCGACTTCCTCATCTCTTTTTCTCCAGTCTTGATGAAGCGTCTCGGCCTGAAGCATCGACTGTTTATTCTTTTCCGCAGATGCTGCCTGGCCTGCTGAGTTCCTCCAGTATGCGTGTGTGTTGTGCGTTTATTTTTCGATTAGTTTTGGAGTTACAAAACTTAAACAACAGTAAACTATAAACAGTCCACTGTCCTACTGACGAGATGTCAGGGGTGGCAGAATATTCATTAGTCTCACTGCATGGGGGAAGAAGCTGTTACCCAGTCTGGCAGTCCTAGTCCTGATGCTCCTGAACTTACTTCCTGACAGTAGCCTAAGGATGTACTGGGGACAGCCCGCAGGTGCTGTCACACATTCTGGAGCTGGCATAGTCCACCATGTTCAGCAGAACTAAACAAGTAAAAACATGCCCCCCCACTCTTCTAATCATTCACACAGACAGGCATCCAGTACTAGGAAGGGCCTCCTCTGGGCCACGGACCATCTAGTATTGCTGGTTTTGAAACCACTCACTGGCGTTTCTTGTCATTGCTAGGCTCCGCGTGAAACTGTCAATGTCCGACAACAGGGCACAGATTGAAACCAATAAAGTACAACTTGAGGGCAGATATCAGAACGCTCATTGTAGAAAGAATGACTCACACTTGGAATACTTTTATGGGTCTTGTGGTGGAGGAGAAAATGTAGGATTAATTTAAGAAACTTCAGAATTGCACAATTGGGTCCTTCTGAGTCGATGAGATAGGGTTAACTCTGGAAGTTCCAGAACTAAGTGGTTGTGGAATAGCAGTTAAAAGTACTGGTCTGTACCGATTAATAAATATTTCCATGTCATAAATTATAGGGTTGTTGGAATTAGGCGATACTTATGATTCAGAGTGCAAAAATTGTTCTAAAAGCAGCCAATTTACTTTCAACATTTATCTTTGAATGAAGAGGTAACAATTGCTTGGAGTGACAAAACTTTACCACGCTGCCATAAATCAAACTAGAACCAGACTCATCACAAACTTGGCCCAGACTTGGAGCGGGGAATTGAATTCCAGCAGGAAATGAGAGTGACTGCCTTTAATGCCACGGCAAAACAAGACTGAGGGTGACGCCAAGGATCCATGGTACATGAATGAAATTCTAGGGCATTCCGATGGCTGGAGTCATGCCTTACGGAAAAGAAGATGGCTGTGATTGTTTAGAGGTGGATTATCCAATCTCCACAACTTCATTGCAGAAGTTCCTCAGATAGTGTCTTCGGCCCATCTTTATAGTCATAGACCAATAAAAAATGGCCAATGAAGGAGACCAGTGAGGATTCCTATTTGCCCACAATTGATACATATCCATCTAATGTTCCTTCCCTATTTACGTACCTGTCCAAATGTCTTTTAAATGTTGTGCATTTGCCTCATCCACTTCCATATGCATACCACCCACTGTGTGAAAAAGATTTTCCTCAGGTTCCTATTAAATCTTTCCCCTCGCACCTTAAACCTATGGCCCCTAGTTCTTGATTCCCCAGCCCTATGAAAAATGCTGTATACGTTCACTCTGTCTATACCCCTCATGATTTTATTCACTTCTAAAGGTGTCCTGCCCTCCAAGGGGGGTGATGGGGTGGAGATAGTATCTACCAAAGGAGGTGTAAGGCACTTCTCTCTGCTAGCCTGCAGATCACCCTTGGGCGAGGTGTATCACCTGCTTAGCCCCCAAGTCAGGGTCACTTGCAGCAATGGGAGTAGCTGGTGGATGGTCGTATGAGCATCTGGTGCATGTCACAAGTCCTGTTTATGTGATCACTGACCCCAGGCAGACAATCTCTGGAGAGTATTGTTAATGGCTGGGGTCACCCGACTTGTAAAGACACTGCTCAGAAGAAGGCAATGGCAAACCACTTTGGTAGAAAAGTTTGCCATGAACAATCATAGTCATACACCATGATCATTCATGTCATGTGATATGGTGCATAGCAATGATGATGACCCTCCAAGGAATCAGGTTCCAGGCTGCTCAATCTCTCCCCATGACCTAATCCCTTGAGTAATAGCAACATCCTCATCAATCTCTTCTGCATTCTTTTCAGTTTAATGACATATTTCCAATAGCAAATTGACCAAAACGGAACACAATTGTCCAAGTGAGGACTCACCAACATCTTGTACAACCTCAGCTGTGTCATTAATGACTTTTCCTTTCATTACAGTCAGAAATGGAGATGATGTTTGTTGCCAATTGTATAATGTTCAATTGTATTCCTTTGCTCAGATAATGAGGCAGTTCCTGTTTGCATACAGTAAGACCTGAACAATATTCGGGTATGGACTGATAGATGGAAAAAGAACTCTGTTGACAAGAAGGAGTATGGCCACTTACACTGGATAGACAATGGCATCACCAAAATCAGGTTCAAAATCAAGAACATCTGGGGGTTACCACACAAATGAATTTGCTACATAAATACTGTGGCCATAAGCCTGGGTCAGAGACTGGGAGCAGTAATAATTGTAATGACATCTCTTGAGCTGATCATGGATTTCTCCTAAGGTGTTATTCCCTTAATGGAGAATGCCTGTGCATGACTTCGTTTCACATGAGCAGTCACCACGCAGTCCTTGTCAGATTGGGGTCAGGGCCCAGTCCATGGAGTGCAAGATGACTGGGGACCCTCCAATGCTGCACCCTTCCTCTACAATCACTGCTGTTATAATGTGTCATCAGCTTGCGCCAGCTCCACCACTGAGGTCCTGGTTGGGTCGCACCTTGTCTGGAACCACTCCACTGACTGTACCGCTAAGCTCCAGACAGCATCACTCTTGGGATCTCAGAAAACTCACAAACCTCTCCATCACGACAAAGAGACGATCCTCAGAGAAGAGACCGGGAGAACCCAGTAGTGAATAACTCACCTCCACTTACCCTAAAGCCGTAGAAAACCAGGAGTGTGATGGTATACTGCCCAAGAGATTGCAGCTCCAACAAAACCCAAGAAACTCATCATCATCTAGGAAACAACAATTAGATTGATTGGCACCCTGCCCACCACCCTAATGATTCATTCCCTCCACCAACTATGCACAGTGACTCTATACTGTGTATCATACATAAAATGTACTGCAGTTACCTACTCCACCTGCTCTGGTGGAACTTCCAAACCTCTGACCCCCATGAAGCAGAAGGCCTGCAGTTGTATCAAGACACCAGCATTTCAGAGCGTCACAGCTTGGAACAGTAACTGCTCTGCCCGAGACTGCAAGGAACTGCAGAGAGCTGCGGACACAGCTCAGCACATCAGTGAAACCAGCCTCCTCTCTATGGACGTTGTCTGCATTTTCTGCTGCCGCGGGAGAGCAGCCAACACAATCAGGGACTCCTCCCACCACAGGGTCCTTTTCTCTTCCTCTGCCCACGATCCCCACCCCCTTTGGGCAGAAGATCACTCAATTTGGAATAAAAACAGAAAATGCTGGAGAGATCCAGCAAGTCAGCAGCTTCGATCTGTAGGAGAAACAGAGTTAGCATTTCACGTTGAATCAGAATCAGAATCATTTTTATTATTACTGATCAAAATGTGACATGAGAGCTGTTGTGGCAGCAGTAAAGTGCCAAGGCATAAAATTACTATAAATTACAAAAACAAATAAATGTGCATATCAAAGGAGCAACGTGGTCTTCAGGCTCCTGTACTTCCTCCCCAATGATAGTTAGGGGACGAGGGCATGTCCTGGATGGTTAAGGCAGAAAAGTGTAAATATTTTAGAGCAGGACCTCCCAGTCTATTTGTTAATGCCATGGACCGATACCATTAAGCAAGGGGTCTGAGGAGACCAGGTTGGGAACCCCAGTTGTAGAGAGAGATTTCCATCTTTCAATTGTTCTGGCATGCTCATGCAGAATAGCTTTCAGGGGAAGTGGGGAAGAACAAGATTTCATTGAGGCGAGTATCTAAAAGATTGACACAAGAGCCAGGTTTGACTTGGAAAGGTGAGTAATGAGGAAAATTGTAGGTCAAGGTGACAAGCTATAAGCGGTTTTAATTGCGCACACAGGAAGAAATTATGTCCTCTGGTCAACGTTGTGCAACCAGCCAAAACTGATTTAAAGTGATGGTTGAAAGAGCATGAGACGAGGAGACTGTTTTATACAATAAAGTGCATTGATTTCTAAGAATTTACTGTACGTTTGCTGGGTTCAGTAAGAAGTTTTCTAATGCAATTAGATAAATAGCTGAATGAGGAAAAACTCAGGGTTCTGGTGAGTGAGAGAAATGGAGTGGTGCTTTCGTGAAACCAGAGCAGGCTTCCAATAATAAGTAGGTTACTATTGAGCGTGATGCCTTCACCCCTGTGCATGCAGAGTCTTCAAAGGACACAGCCTCAGAATGGTGGAAGGCCCATTTACAACAGAGATGATGAGGAATTTTTTAGGCAGAGAGTAGAGAATCTGTGGAACTCATTGCCACAGGCCATGTTATTGGGTATATTTAAGGCAGGAGATTGAGGCTGAGAGAAAAATGGATCAGCCATGATAAAATGGCAAAGCAGACTCAATAGGCCAAATGGCCTAATTCTGCTCCTATGTATTATGGTCTTAAGGATATCTGTCTGTATGTACGATTGGGTGGATGGACGGGTGGGAGAAAAGGGGCTTGTTTTGCTGTTGTTGTTTTGTTGTTGTTGTGTTGTTGCTTGTTTCGTTTTGCTGAATATCGCGGGCATGCTCTGTCGACAACAGAACGTGTGACAGCACTTGCTGGCTGCCCCCAGCTGTTGACGCAAACAATACTTTTCACCGCGTGTACGTAATGAATGGAGCTGAATCTGAGCAGCTTCCCACGCAAGATGCCGGAGGAACTCAGCAGGCCAGGCAGCAGCTATGGAAAAGAGTGCAGTCATCGTTTCGGTCCGAGACCCTTCATCAGGACCGGAAACAAGACGAGGATTCAGAGTAAGAAGGAGGGGGGGAGGGGAGGAAGAACCACAAGGTGAAAGGTGAAGCCTTCTTTTGCTATAGTAATCTCTGTAAATCTCAGCAAAGGAGGGAAATTAACCCAGTCCACATTATATAAATAGAACTTGCTGTTGCTATCTTCAATACATAGGTGCTGGCAAACTGTTTGCCTTTCAACATTAATTATTGTGAGTTCCCACAGTGGTGGTGGGAGAGGGGAGGTGACTTAACAGGATGCTTCATTATACTGGATGATCTCCAGTTCAAAATCTCTGAGACGGAGCAGATAAATTTAGATTATATATCAGTGACAGATTCCTTCTAATGTACCTTTCAAGTATTACTCACATGCTATTTTATGATACTACGCTATTTAATGTTTTTTTATGAAACAATGTACGACTTAAAAAAGATCATTTATTTATTAGGTTGGCTGACAGTCGTTAATGTTCCTTGAAGAACCATTTACCTCATGAATTTTACATTTTGAACGATTTTGGGCAATGTAAAGACCAGATAACTCCTGAACTAAGGTTTAAGTAGAGCGAGAATTACAGTTATTGGCATTGGCAAGGTCCCACTGATCCTGTAACAGTTGGATTTCAAAGTTTTCTTGGAAATTAACCAAGCAGTGATCTAATTTTAAGTATTTATAGGTAGTTATGAGTTCTTTCAGGCCTTTTCAGAAATCGATTAAACAATTAGCTCATTTTAAAAACTTAGTGCAGAAAATACAATGCACACATTTTAATAATTTTATTGGAAGTTGATCAAATATGAATGCAACTAAAAGTTTGACAGGCTATGGTTTGAGCTCCTCAATGTGGTTGTAGACTCAAAGCTGGTCATAAAAGGGAAAGTTTTACTGATAGTAGACAAGCTTGTCAAACACTATACATTTAAATTTTAATATTTTTGTAATTTGATCAAATGATGATCTAATTTCAATAGCTCTTGGAAATTAATTATGTAAATTTTAGAATATTTAGTATTGGAAAATGACATTGTAAAGTTATATTATTAGTAATTTATTGGAAATCAAGTGGTTTATTATTGTCATGTATGCCGAGGTACAGTGAAAAGATTTGTTTGTGTACCATCCAGGCAGATTATTGCGACATATAGTACCAAAACATACAGAATGCAGAAATATAGTGCTATAGTTACAGAGAAATTGCATACTTAATCTGACTTTTTTCAAATGCTTAAAAAATTTATTACATTTTCATTAAGTTCAACTCTAGTTGTATTGAAGCTGAGCTTATTTGCACTAATATGAATGATACAGAACTGGTGCTTCCTACTCCCAAATCTTCACACGTATTTGTCATGCCAGAGTTAAAAGGAAGCTTTTAAGTATTGAGATTTCACTTGTACCAGAGACACATTATAAAACTGGGTGGGAACTGTCAGGGTAATGCTTGGCCATGGAACGGAGCAGTCCTAATCACATCACTTTCGGATACACAACGACTGCTGTTTACAGTCCACCCCTCATCCCACCATCATTATGTCTCATAAATAGAAGACGCAGCACAGGTTTCAGGATCACACGCCAGGAGCCTAAATGGTCAGATGATTGTAGACAATCCATTATGTCAGAGTTGCTTCGGTTTGCTTCACTGCTTATAAATTACTGATAAGAATTGCAAAGCATTTTTCAGCTCTGGTGATTAAACAGAAATGCTAAAACTTAGCAAATAACGTTTTCCATAGCCATAATTCAGTAGAAATTAATATGTTAATTTACCAGTTAGGCAGTCAGAGTTTCAATGTGTCTCTTTGCTTTTCAGATGCTGTTCATTGTTAAAGTTTATTTCTTTAAAAACATGGGTAATTGTTTCATGAGAGAGAGAGAGAGAGAGAAGGGGGATGGGGAGAGAGGCAGAGACAGAGGGGGAGAGGGACAGACTGAGGTACAGAGAGGGGGAGAGAGACAGAGGTATAAAGAGAGGGGGGAGAGACAGACAGGTATAGAGAGAGGGGTTGGAGAGACAGAGACAGGGGTATAGAGAGAGGGGGGAGAGACAGACAGACAGAGGTGTAGTGAGAGAGACAGAGGTACAGAGCGAGGGGGAGAGAGACAAACAGGTACAGAGAGGGTGATGGGGAGAGACAGACAGAGGTACAGAGAGAGTGATGGGGGAGAGACAGACAGAGGTACAGAGAGAGTGATGGGGAAGAGAGACAGAGATACAGAGAGAGAGAGGGAGAGAGACAGAGGTATAGAGAGTAGCAGAGAGAGAGACAGAGAGACACAAAAAGAGAGACAGAGAACAAGGAGATAGAGAGAGAAAGATAGAGATGGACAGAGAGAAAGAGGGAGAGAGAGATAGAGAGACAGAGATAGAGAGAGAGAGACAGAAGAGAGAGACAGAGGGAGGGAGAAAGGGAGAGGGGGAGAGGAAGGGCTAGACTAGAGAAACAGAGACAGGGGTACAGAAAGAGAGAGAGGGAGAGAGACTGGGGGAAAGAAGGAGACATGGAAAGGGAGAACAAGAGAGACAGAGAGGGCAGAGATACAGAGACAGAGACAGGATGACAGAGAGAGAAATGAAGATTGAATAGGCTTATTTCAACCATCAGGAATGTTGCAGAGAGCAACTCTCTGAGCTCATTCAGTCTCTGTTTAGATGGTTTGTGTTCCATGCCATTCAATGAATGAATTTCAATAGTTATTACCAGGGAATTTTTCTGAAGTCGATGGTTGTGTCGACTTACATCAGTCTATCAGTCAGCATTAGGATTGTCAGTACAGGATGTCTCTCCTAGATTAATCTTCAGACCTTATCCGAGAAAGGCAAGTAAGGAGACACAGAGTAACCACACATCTTTTTTTTTTAGTTATGTTGAACACTTCCACATTAGTTATTTGTGCATTCAATATGGGAAGGCTATGTTGAGGAAGAGGGAGGTGGGGTGATGAGGGGAAAGCTCTTCCAGTAGTTGGAGTGGGAGGGATCTTGATTAAACCATGAGGATTAAGTCAGATCAGAGCTGGTAGGAAGAGCTGTCACTTGGTTGGGATATCAAAAACTTTTACTGACTGTTGCACAGATAATTATGACCTGTGAGCTGGTGGGGAAATTAAAGAAGGGTTTGAGGATGCAGTAATCTTTTAACTAACTTTCAAATCAGTTTGGAATGGGTTCAGCATTCCCATTGATAATGCCAACACACCCAGTTTCAATTTCTAACCTACAAGTATTTATTTATTTGTTGAGAAACAATGCAGAATAGGCTCTTCCAGCTTTTGAGCTGCTCTGGGCAGCAACCCCCCTGTAAATTGGACAATTTATGATGAACAATTAACCTAACAACTGACACGTCTTTAGAATGAGGAAGAAAATTGGAGCACAATGAGGAAGCCCACGCGATCAAGGGAGAATGTATGAACTGCAGGTAGACTGGGAGAATCAGAATGGTACTGGACCCCAAGAAAGGGAGTTTGTGGAGTGCCTCTGAGATGGATTCTTAGAGCAGCTTGTACTGGAGCCTACCAGGAGAAGGCAATTCTAGATTTAGTGTTGTGCAATGAACCGGATTTGATCAGGGACCTCAAGGTAAAGGAACCATTAGGAGGTAGTGACCATAATATGATATGTTTTAACCAACAATTTGAGAAGGAGAAGGGAAAATCGGATGTGTCAGTATTACAGTTGAACAAGGGGAACTATGGAGCTATGAGGGAGGAGCTGGTCAAAGTTCAATGGAACAATACCTTAACAGGGAAGACAGTGGAACAAAAACGGCAGGTATTTCTGGGAATAATACAGAAGGTGCAGGATCAGTTCATTCCAAAGAGGAAGAAAGATCCTAAGGGGAGTAAGGGGTGGCCGTGGCTGACGAGGGAAGTAAAGGGCAGTATAAAAATAAAAGAGAAGTATAACATAGCAAAGATGAGCGGGAAACTGGAAGACTGGGAAGCTTTTAAGGAGCAACAGAAAATAACGAAAAAGGCAATATGCCAAGAAAAAATGAGGTACGAAGGTAAACTAGCCAAGAATATAAAGGAGGATAGTAAAAGCTTCTTTAAGTATGTGAATAGCAAAAAAATAGTTAAGACCAAAATTGGGCCATTGAAGACAGAAACGGGTGAATTTATTATGGGGAACAAGGAAATGGCAGATGAGTTGAACAGGTACTTTGGATCTGTCTTCACTAGGGAAGACACAAACAATCTCCCAGATGTAATAGTGGCCAAAGGAACTAGGGTAAAACTGAAGGAAATTTGTATTAGGCAAGAAACGGTGTTGGATAGACTGTTGAATCTGAAGGCTGATAAGTCCCCGGGACCTGCTGGTCTGAATCCCAGGGTACTTAAAGAGGTGGCTCTAGAAATCGTGGATGCATTGGTAATCATTTTCCAATGTTCTATAGATTCAGTAACAGTTCCTGCTGATTGGAGGGTGGCTAATGTTGTCCCACTTTTCAAGAAAGGAGGGAGAGAGAAAACAGGGAATTATAGACCGGTTAGCCTGACGTCAGTGGTGGGAAAGATGCTGGAGTCAATGATAAAAGAGGAAATTACGACACATTTGGATAGCAGTAGAAGGATCAGTCCGAGTCAGCATGGATTTATGAAGGGAAAATCATGCTTGACTAATCTTCTGGAGTTTTTTGTGGATGTAACTATGAAAATAGACAAGGGAGAGCCAGTGGTTGTAGTGTACCTGGACTTCCAGAAAGCTTTTGATAAAGTCCCACATAGGAGATTAGTGGGCAAAATTAGGGCACATGGTATTGGGGGCAGAGTACTGACATGGATTGAAAATTGGCTGGCTGACAGGAAACAAAGAGTAGCGATTAACGGGTCCCTTTTGGAATGGCAGGCTGTGATCAATGGGGTACCGTAAGGTTCGGTGCTGGGACCGCAGCTGTTTACAATATACATTAATGATTTAGATGAAGGGATTAAAAGTAACATTAGCAAATTTGCTGATGACACAAAGCTGGGTGGCAGTGTGAAATGTCAGGAGGATGTTATGAGAATGCAGGATGACTTGGACAGGTTGGGTGAATGGGCAAATGTATGGCAGATGCAGTTTAATGTGGATAAATGTGAAGTTATCCACTTTGGTGGCAAGAACAGTGTGGTGAACTACATATACCTGACTGGACATGCCCCCTGCTGACTGCTCCTGTGGCTCCTCCCACAGACCCCTGTATAAAGGCGATCAAGGCCTGAGCCCGGCCCTCAGTCTCCAGGATGTAGTACGGTGGTCACTCACTGCTTGTTCCTTCTTCCAGTCAATAAAAGCCGATATCTCGCCTTATGTCTCAGAGTGAGTTATTGATGGTGCATCAAACAGGAAGGCAGATTACTATCTAAATGGAGTCAAGTTAGGAAAAGGGGAAGTACAACGAGATCTAGGTGTTCTTGTACATCAGTCAATGAAAACAAGCATGCAGGTACAGCAGGCAGTGAAGAAAGCTAATGGCATGCTGGCCTTTATGTAAAGGGGGTATCTTCTTTTTCATTGTTACTGTGTATGTTACTCAGAATGGCTTCTTTGTTTTGTTAAAAGTAGGAATGTTTTTTTTGTTGGAAGCTTGTTTGGGTTAAAATTTATTGATAAGGAGAATTGTATTCCTTTGTTAACCAATTGGGATTAATGCTATTAACCATATAACCATGTATCAATCACAGCATGGAAACAGGCCATCTCCACCCTCCTAGTCCGTGCCAAACTCTTAATCTCACCTAGTCCCACCTACCCGCACTCAGCCCATACCCTCCACTCCTTTCCTGTCCATATACCTATCCAATTTTACCTTAAATGACACAACTGAACTGGCCTCTACTACTTCCACAGGAAGCTCATTCCACACAGCTATCACTCTCTGAGTAAAGAAATACCCCCTCGTGTTTCCCTTAAACTTCTGCCTCCTAACTCTCAAATCATGTCCTCTCGTTTGAATAAATGTCCTCTGTGTTCTTTCTTCTGAGTCTGTAAACTACTATTGGCGGGCTTTTGGGAGATCGGCGCGAGGAGGTGAGAGAGAGAGGACGTGAGACTGTAAACTGGGCGAGGAACGGACCTCCGGGGGGGGGGGGGGGTCCGAGGCCAGGAGGTACCCCGAGGAGAGGAGCCGAAGAGAGATGTGTTTGGTTGACCACTTCGGATGGTCCTGAGCTGCGAGTCGAGGAGTTCGGAGGGGGTCGAATGGTGGCCAGAAGACTTCAATAATTGAGCTCCAACGGTTGTGCATGAAGTGGTTTGGACTTTGATAAGTTTGGCACCTTTTGCTTTTTCTTTTTCTTTCATATATATTGTATCGTCTAGTACTCTTTTAGTTTTAGTAAACTCTTTAAAGTGTGTTCCATAACAGTATCTGGAGTGAGTTTGATATTGTGTGTATACGCGTGGCATAACCTTGATTCCCACAGCACCTGCGTGTACAGGAGGTGGGGTTGATGAGTGGCTGGATCTCCTTTTTCCCCTAGACATATACCAGCCTGTTGGGTAAGTGTTACATTTATAACAAGAGAAATTGAGTATAGGAGTAAAGAGGTTCTTCTGCAGCTGTACAGGGCCCTGGTGAGACCCCACCTGGAGTATTATGTGCAGTTTTGGTCTCCAAATTTGAGGAAGGACATTCTTGCTATTGAGGGAGTGCAGCGTAGGTTCACAAGATTAATTCCCGGAATGGCGGGACTGTCATATGTTGAAAGATTGGAGCGACTGGGCTTGTATACACTGGAATTTAGAAGGATGAGAGGGGATCTGATTGAAACATATAAGATTATTAAGGGATTGGACACACTGGAGGCAGGAAGCATGTTCCCACTGATGGGTGAGTCCAGAACTAGAGGTCACAGTTTAAGAATAAGGGGTATGCCATTCAGATCAGAGATGCAGAAAAACTTTTTCATCCAGAGAGTGGTGGATATGTGGAATGCTCTGCCCCAGAAGGCAGTGGAGGCCAAGTCTCTGGATGCATTCAAGAGAGAGTTAGATAGAGCTCTTATAGATAGCGGGGTCAAGAGATATGGGGAGAGGGCAGGAATGGGGTACTGATTGTGTATGTTCAGCCATGATCACAGTGAATGATGGTATTGGCTAGAAGGGCTGAATGGCCTACTCCTGCACCTACTGTTTATTGTCTATTGTCTATTACCTCCTTAGAGGCAGCAGCAGGAATTGAACCCAGGTCAGTGGTACTGCATAGTGTTGTGCTAACCACATATTTGTTCAGTTTCTCTCTTGTTGGATTGATAATCTGCTCCAATGAGGCATTTGCAATAAAAAATCAAGAAAACAGAGACTGTAGCGGGATAAAGGAATAAAGCAGGCTATATCCCACTACAGCTTCTGCCCTCTTGGGAGTGAAGAATGGTGCCGTGGTAGTGTAACATTGAGTGTGGTGCTACTATTGATCAGGGCATCAGAGCACAGAGCTTAATTCCAGCATCCCCTGTAAGGAGTTTGTACGTTCTCCCCATGAAACGTTTTCTCCAGGAGCTCTGGTTCCCTCTAACAGTCCAAAGACATACACATTAGTAGATTAATTGGTCATTGTAAGTTGTCTCGTAGTTAGGTTAGAGTTAAATCAGGGGTTGTCGGGTTTGCTGGGGCAGTGCAGCACGAAGGACTGGATGGGTCTATTCTGTGCTGTATCGCTAAATAAAATATTGGGAAACCTACTGAAGGCATAATGTGATAGAGTTGCCTTCTGCACGTTGGTTTGGTCAATAATTTTAAATGTGGCACTGACTAATCTTTAAAAAGCTCTGTATTTATACTTTCAAAACTCTCCGGACTGCTCAGCCACTAATTATCAGCTGTAGCTGACTGATTGCTTTGCATTGGGAACTCACAGAGCCACATCTATAAACAATATCTCCTGTACCTGGTACAGTGGCCACTGAGTGTATGTTTGTGGTCTTCTGCTGCTGTAGCCCAACCACTTCAAGGTTCGACATGTTGTGCATTCAGAGATGCTCTTATGCACACCACTGTTGTAATGTGTAGTTACTTGAGTTACCGTTATTTTCCTGTCAGTTTGAACCAGTCTGGTCTTTCACCTCTGACCTCTCTCATTAACAGGGCGTTTTCACCCACAGAATTACTGCCCATTGGATGGTTTTTTGCTTTTCACACTATCCTCTGTAACTCTAGAGACTGTTGTGCATGAAATTACCATGAGATCAGCAGTTCTTGAGGTACTCAAACCACCCCATCTGGCACCAAAAAATCATTCCACAGTCAAGTCACTTAGATCACATTTCTTCTCCATTCTGACGCTTGGTCTGAACAACAACTGAACCTCTTGACCATGTTCAAAGGTTCAAAGGCTCATTTTATTGTCAAATTATGCACGTACAGTACAACTCTGCTGGATGTCTGCATGCTGTTGCACATTGAGTGCTACCACATGATTGGCTGATTAGATATTGGCATTGCCAAGTGGGTGTACAAAACACTCAGTTTAGTCTGCATTGGGAATGTTGAATGAGAAAAAAACGGCACAGGTGCTGCTGCATTTGGAGGTTCATACCAGAGCCCGAGAAGAACAGAGTGAACTGCTTCAACAACTATCCCCCAGTGGCGCTCACTTCTACTGAGGTGAAGTTCTTTGAGACGTTGAGAAGCTAGTCATGACCAGAATCAAATCCTGCCTAAGCAAGGACCTAGACCCACTGCAATTTGCCTATTACCATAAAAAGTCTACCATGGATTCAATCTCACTGACTCTCCACTCAGCCTTGGATCACCTGTACAATTGTAATACCTATGCCTGGCTTCTGTTTATTCACTACATCTCAGCATTCAACACAATCATACCCTCAGGTCTAATCAAGAAGCCCAAAACTTTGTCCTCTGTACCTCCAACTGCAACTAGATCCCTGACATCAAGACTGGGAGACCACAGACAGTGTGGATTGGAAATAACATCACCTCACTGATAATCAACACTGGTGCACCTCAAGGATATGTGTTTAGCCCACTGCTCTACTCTTTCTACACCCAAAGCGGTGTGGCTAGGCACAGCTCAAACACCATCTATAAATTTGCTGAAGACACAACTATTGGTGGCAGTATTTCATAAAATGACAGGGAGATACACAGGATTGTGGCAAATCAGCTGGTTGAGCGGTGTCACAACAACGACCTTGCAATCAATGTCAGTAAGACCAGGGAATTGACTGTGGACTTCAGGATAGGTAAGTTGAGGAAACATAAAGCAGTCCTCATCGAGGGATCAGCAGTGGAAAGGGTGAGAAGCTTCAAATTCCTATGTGTCAACATCTCTGAAGACTTTTCCTGGGCTATATATATATATATATATATCATATAGATGCGATTACAAAGAAGGCATGACGATGGCTACGTTTCATCAGGAGTTTGAGGGGAATTGGTATGTCATCAAAGATACCCACAAATATCTGCAGGTTTATCTGGAGAGCATCGTAACTGGTCGTATCGCCATCAGGTATGGGGATCCATTGCACAGTATCGGGAAAAGCTGCAGAAAGTCATAAACTTAACCAGCTCCATCATGAGTACTAGCCTCCCAAGCATCCAGGACACCCAAAAGGCAATGTTGCACATAGGCCACATCCACCATTAAGGACCCCCATCACCCAGGACATGCCCTTATCTCATTGCTACCTTCAAGGAGGAGTTACAGGACCCTGAAGACGCACACTCGGTGGTTTAGAAACAGCATTTCCCTCTCCACCGTCAGTTTTCTGAATGGACAATGAACCCATGAACACTTCCTCATTTTTCCCCATTTTTCCCTCTCGTTTTTCACTACTTATTTAACTTTCTTCGTAAACATATTCTTCTTATTGTGATTTATAGTTTTTTATTATTATGCATAGCAATGATAATAAAAACTATAAATTACAGTCTCATATTGAGGCAAAGCAACAAATTTCACGACACATGCCAGTGATATGATTCTGATTCTGAGTAACTACACTGATCTTGCCCAGGCAGTGCTTGGGATTATTTATAACCATCAGGAGAGCACACAGGAATTCAAGCTAACATCTTGGAGCTATGCAGTAAGAGAGTCATAGATTTATACAGTAAAGATACAGGCCCTTCAGCCCAATCGCTATTTAAAATTATTAAATCATAGAGAGATTCAACACACCAGGTGTCTCAGACTACTATATCCGTGATGATTCTAATAGTAGTATAGGGCAGTACAGCAGGGATTATAGGCCCTTTGGCTCAATAAGTCCATGCTGACCAACAGTCCAGCTAGCTAGTCTAAATTTTTTTAATGTTCTGCCCATATCCCTCCAGGCTCATCCCCTCCATGCACCTATCCAAGCTTCTTAAATGACACAATTTTACCTTCCTTATCCGCATATTCTTGTCAACAGCCCCCAAATTCTACCAGTCACTTACAAACTATGGGCAAGTTACTGTGGTCACTTAGCCTGCCAGGCTGCATGTCTGTGGGAAGTGGGAGTAAGCTGGAGCAGCTGAAGGGAAACCACACCGCGGCAGAAAGAACGTGTGAATTTCACAGAGAGAGAGAGTGCCGGAGGTCGGGACTGAACCTTCGAACCTGGATCAGCCAGGCACTTACTCTATTAGTGGAACCAGCCTGCAGCCCATTGAAAGTTCTTAAGCCTTATGACAGAGCTTGGCATTGGCATTAGAATTGGTTTATTATTGTCACATGTACCAAGGTACAGTGAAAATCTTGTCCTGTATACTGTTTATACAGGTCCAATCATTGCACAGTACGATGAATAAGTTCAACCAATAACAATGCAGAATAAAATTCAAAGTAAATTTATTATCAAAGTACCTACTGGGCATGGAAGATGTCACCTCCAGAGTGCAGCTCTGCACAACCCTGTGGACGACCGGTTCCAGGCCGCCGTTGCCGACGGAGGTGTTGTAGGGGAAGGAACATCAGCATCTTGCTGCAGCGGGTGTGCGGGCGGAGGCCTCTGTAGTTGAGTGATCACCCTCTCTCTCCCTCTCTTTCTCTTGAAGGAAGGGATGGTTTGCTGCTGAGTCTCGAATTGGAGAATCTCAGAATAGAAGCGACGTGGCAGACTAACAACGTAACCGCGACAGTTAGTCCCCTCCGTTGCTGTGGTGGTTGACATCTCTCCGCCACATGTCAGTGACAGGGAGAACCTACGGCACATCGGACTGTTGGGTGGACAACAGGTTTTGCTGACTGCAGGTCAGCAGGGGCTGCAGGGGCTTTGCTATTGCTTGCTGGGTGGTAGGTGCTGATGCTTTTTGCTGAAATGGGTGGGGGGAAGGGGGAACTTCATGCTTAGCTGCCTCTTGCGAGGGGCGAGGGCTCTTTGGGTTTCTAAAGTTTTTCTGTCATTCATTCTTTTGGGGTTCTGCTTTTTGTGGATGCATGCAAAGACTAAGTATTTCAGGTCGTGTATTGTATATATTCTCTGATAATAAACGGAACTATTTGAGCCATATACAGCCCTGGGATTCATTTTCTTTTGGGTATACCTGACAAATATTATAAACATAACTGTATAATTAAATAAAGTGCATAAGCTGCCAAAAATTGTAGTGCAGGTAAGCTGAAGATAAAAGTGAGGTAGATTGTGAGGCCAAGAGTCGGTCTTATCAGAGTCTGGTGGCAGAGGGATAGAAGCTGTCCTTGAGCCTGGCCAAACGCTTCCAGGCCTTTGTAACTTCTGCCCAGTGGGAGAGGGGAGACAAGAGAACGTCTGAAGTGGGTGGGGTGCTCGATTATGCTGGCTGCTTTTACTGAGACAGCAAGAAATGTAGACAGAGTCCATTGAGGGGAGGCTGGCCGTGTGATGGGCTGAGCGGCGTCACACACAGACGAGTTGCCGTGCCAAGCCGTCATGCATCCTCTCTGGTCAGAGTGAGATGCAAGCAGACAACTCTTCGCCTCAGAGAGGAGACCACAGTCACAGATGCCATTGACAAAGTGCATTAAGAGACAGAGTGAAAAGTCAACGTTAGAAAGTTAGAAAATCGAACAGAATGTGATCTCATGCAGTGCATTTGAGATGAAATGGCAGCGATGAAATCCATGGGCCCCATCTGCCATTGGAGGTCAGATAAAACAGATGATCATTAAGGAACATAATCCTCTTGGCTACACACCAGTTCCTGTGTTGACTTTGGATTGCTCTGTCTAAGAGATGAGATAGTCTTGGCTCATGTTTCAGTCCAGCCTGCATGTTGTTCACCTGCAACACCTGCTCGTAATTGTTCCACGTTGTAAAGCGGGATCGCCAAAAGCGTAACCTCAGCCTAGCTGCCAACAAATATAATGTGCTTTTTTAGTACGACAGCCAAGAACAGCAGCATCAGCATTTGAGATTGTGTGCTGGTTTGACTGTGATGTTGCTGGACTGTTGGAGTTAACATTAGCTGACACTAGGTGGCAGGAGATCCTCCATGAGCACAGAGAGTCAGTTCTTAAATTGTTTCATTCACCCACTTCCAGTCAGAGCTAATTTACAGGTTGATATTGTACGTGTCTCACAGAATTACCACAAGAATTAATCAACATATTAGGTAGAGTAAAAAGCATTTCTACCAGAACTCTTAGGAGCATTGGTGTACAGAGAGAACATGAGGTGCACATCGGTAGCTCCCTGAAGGGGGCAACGCGTACTTTTAAAAAATTTGATTTATGGATACAGAGCAGAACTGGCCTTCGCAGCCCAACACCCAGAAACCCAATTAGTTAACCCTAGCCTAATCACAGGACAATAGACAATAGGTGCAGGAGTAGGCCATTCGGCCCTTCGAGCATGCACTGCCATTCAATGTGATCATGGCTGATCATCCACGATCAGTACCCCGTTCCTGCCTCCTTGACTCCGCTATCTTTAAGACCTCTATCTAACTGTTTTTTGAAAGCATCCAGAGAATTGTCTCCACTGCCTTCTGAGGCAGAGCATTCCACAGATCCACAATTCTCTGGGTGAAAAAGTTTTTCCTGAACTCTGTTCTAAATAGCCTACCCCTTATTCTTAAACTGTGGCCTCTGGTTCTGGAAGACAACTTACAATGACCTATTAATCTACTAACTGGTACCTCTTTGAAATGTTGGAGGAAACCAGGGCACCCAAAGGAAACCCACACGTTCACAAAGAGAAGCGTACAAGCTCCTTACAGACAGAGTTGGTATTGCACTTTGAACTGTAACAGTGTCGTGCTAACCGCGATGCTACTATGGATAGGGCATTGAAGAAGGCATCC
This sequence comes from Hypanus sabinus, assembly GCF_030144855.1. Taxonomy (NCBI): domain Eukaryota; kingdom Metazoa; phylum Chordata; class Chondrichthyes; order Myliobatiformes; family Dasyatidae; genus Hypanus; species Hypanus sabinus. Next base: position 20,413,212 of record NC_082712.1, on the reverse strand, counting down.
AATGTGTTGCCTTCATGGCTCAGGTGTTAAGTATAAAAGTCAATAAAGCTTGGTGCAGCTGTATAAAAATTTAGCTAGGCTGCGTTAGGATTATTGTTGCAGCAGTTCTGGTCAGGCCAGGAAGGATGCAGAGGTTTTGGAGAGGGTTTTGTAAAGACGCTCACCAGAAATTGCCTGGATTATGACAACTATGGTTTACACAAAGCCATGAGAGGTACAGATAGGGTAAATGGAAGCAGGCTTTTTCCACTGAGGTTGGGGTTGGACTACAACCGGAGGTCATGGCTTAAGGGTGATAGGTGAGAAGATAAAAGGGAACACGAAGGGAAACTTCTTCACTCAGAGGGTGGTGAGAGTGTGGAACGAGCTGCCAGCACAAGTGGTGCATGTGAGCTCAATTTCAACGTTTCAGAGAAGTTTGGATAGCTACATGAGCGGTAGGGGTAGACAGGGCTATGGTCTCAGTACAGGTCGTTGGGAGTAGGCAGCTTAAATGGTTTTTGGCATGGACTACATGGGCCAAAGAGCCTGTTTCTCAGCTGTACTTCTCTATGGGGTAGACATGGTGGTCATCACATAGTCACATAGACTCTTGAGTGTATTGGCTCTAAGGAGAGAATGTTGGAAGTTGAGGGGTGACTTGATAAAAGTATATAAAATAATGAATTATGTAGCTACAGTAGATCATAGAGCATTGAACAGTAAGGCACAGTACGGGCTCTTTGGCCCACAGTGTTGTGCAGACTTATGTAAATCTACTCAACATTCACTCTGGCCCTTCCTTCCAAAAACCCATCACCCTCCAGTTATGTGCCTATCTAGTATCTCTAAAATCTCCTTAACGTATCAGCCTTTACCACTAACTTGGTTCCAGGCACATACCGTATAGTGCAAAAGTCTTAGGCATAAATATCTATATATAGCTATCTGGCAGGAGCAAAGTATGTTGGGAATGGCGAAGGTGCAGCACCGTGGAAGGGGTGTGGGACAGGTGGCAGAGAAGGAGTGCCAGGATGGGGGATGACATGGGTGCAAACACACCCAGCTGTGAGATGCCAGGCAAGGTCATTTGATTCCAAGCAATTGATTTTTTGATCATTACTGAATGTCTTTCTGGTGCTCCTGGCACACTCCCCTCCCCTCCCCATTCCTCTTTTCCCAAATATGATTCCGCTTTCCTTGCCACATTCCCACTCTCAGTCCACATTCGGGACCCATACCAGAATCAAGTTTACCATCACTCACGTATGTCATGAAATTAGGTTTTTTTTGTGGCAGCAGTACTGTGCAAAATTACTGCAGTCCTGTGCAAAAAATCTTAGCCGCCCTAGCTATATATATATGTGTCTAATACCTTTGCACAGTATTGTACCGCTCTGTGTCAAAAAATGATAGTCGAAGTATTTTTCCCTCAGTGGGAGTGTCAAATACCAGAGGCCATAGACTTAAGCTGAGAGGGGGAGGCTTAAAGGAGATGTGTGGGGCGAGTTTTTTACATAAAGGGTGTTGGTTGTCCAAAACAGGCTGGTCAGGGTGCTGGTGGAAGTGGCTTTATTAGAGGAATTGAGAGAGACTCATGAATCTGTTGGGTAGGAAGTGTGTAGACCATGTAATTACTAAATGGCAATTGATATATTGCTGTCAATATATATATCGATATATGCAGTGAAAAACTTTGTTTTGCACCATCCACACAGTCTGTTCAAAACATAAATACAGTGGATTCCCATTAGTTGGGATACATCAGGCCCTGTACACTTTGGGTCAATTAAGTAGCTGCCTTAATCAACTGAAGTTTCATGGAAATAATTAAAAAGATATAAAAAAGACAAACTGCCATTAACTGAGCAGCAAATTACATATTTAAAGGAAATACAGAATGAATTAGAACACTATCAATACTACTACATTACCATAAAGCTCAGTGTTAGTTGCTAATAGTTATTGAAGGAGGAATTCATACTTTGTACAGTGCCACGTTCTGTAAGTGAATAAAGTCAGTGCTGACACTTGGCGTTGATAATGAACTGCCTTCATACAATGGTTTTGACAATCGCATCTTCAAAATCTTCATTTTCATTCTAACATTCAAGACAATTCTTGAATGCTCCTTGGTGCTGCCATCAGGAAGAAGGTACAGTAGCCTCAGGACCCTCACCAGAGAGGGTAACTTCACTCAACTTCACTTGCCCCATCACTGGAGTGTTTTCATAAAGTATGGACTCACCTTCACTCATCTCATCTCATGTTTTCAATGCTTATTTATTATTATTATTTTTTCTTTTAGTATTTGCATACTGATTGAACGCCCATACTGATGTGGCCTTTCATTGATTCTGTTACGTTTATTATTCCAGTATGGATTCATTGACTACACCTGCAAGGAAATACATCTCCGGGTTGCATATGGTGACGTACATGTACTTTGATAATAAATTTATTTTCAACTTTACACTTTTTCAATATCTTCAAATTCTTTGTAATTCCTAATTGTTGAAGTAGTGCAGTCATTTACTCGAATTTTACTCAGTGCAAGTTTTTTACTCAGACAGTGGTGAGTGTGTGGAATGGGCTACCAGCAACGGTGGTGGAGGCGGATACGATAGGGCCTTTAAAGAGGCTTTCAGATAGGTCTATGGACCTTAGTAAAATAGAGGGCTATAGGTAAGCCTAGTAATTTCTAAGGTAGGGACATGTTTGGCACAACTTTGTGGGCTGAAGGGCCTGTATTGTGCTGTAGGTTTTCTATGTTCTATGTTCCCATTTCATTTTCACTCGCTGCCGTTTCTGGCATCTCCAAGCCTGAATGCTTGAAACCACAGCAAGCGGAACAGTTCTGAATTGTCTTACTGCTTATTTTTCACCAACTATCAGTGCCAAGAATCACTGCTTTTTGAACACTAACACACCCACCTGCTGCTATTTGAAAACTGTTTGCACTAAGCATGATGGAATGTCTAATGGCCACACAAGTGTACAAAGGACGTTAATTAGAACCTGTTTGGCAACTGTCTCCTGTCCCAATAAAGCGATATAGTGTACCAAATAAACAATGAAGGAAATCCTGGTTACTTTCTCGATTCATTTTTGTTCTTTAAGAATTGCTCCAAACAAGCGGCTGCCCTGATTAATCAAAGGCCCAGTTAACCAGAATCCACTGTATACTGAGAAAGTACAAAGGGAAAAGCAGTAACAGAATGGAAATTGCAGAGGGATAGATTATCATGTTATTGAAGCAGATATTATGAGCTGAAGGACCTGTCCTTGTGTTCCTTGATATTCATTTGACACCTAAAATGGACCTCATCGGATGGCAACACACACTGGTCGTTGACAGACACATGAATGTTTGTCAGCTTGCAAAGGCAACGCCCCGTGGCACCTGAGACCCGGGCTCAGTCCTTACCTTGTCTGCTGTCCGTGTGGGGTTTGCACGGTCTCTCTGTCACTGTGTGCTTTTCGTTGGGTGCTCAATCATTTATTTATTGGTCCTGGTGTATTAGCTGAGTGTTAGAATCAGAATCGGAATCAGGTTGAATATCACTGGCACATGTCGTGAAATTTGTTGTCTTTGTGGCAGCAGTACAATGCAACACATAATAATAGGAAAAAACCTGACTTACATAAAGTATATAGATATTAAATATTTAAATTAAACAAGTAGTGCAAACATAGAAACAAAAATGTAGTGAGGTAGTGTTCATGGGCCCAGTGTCCATTCAGAATTCAGATGGCAGGGGGGAAGAAGCTATTCCTGAGTCATCGAGTGTGTGCCTTCAGGCTCCTGTACCTCCCCTCTGATGGTAGCATTGAGAACAAATCATGACCTGGGTGATGGGGGTCCTTAAAGATGGATGCCACCTTTTTCAGGCATCACTTCTTGAAGAAGTCCTGGACACTGCGGAGGCGTGTGCCCGTGATGGAGCTGACTAAGCTTGCAACTCTCTGCAACTTACTTTGATCCTGTGCGGTAGCCTCACCCCCCCCCCCCACCACCACCCCGCCCCATGCCAGATGGTGGTGCAGCCAGTCAGAATGCTCTCCACAGTACAAATATAGAAATTTGGTCTTTGATGACATACAATATCTTCTCAAACTCCTAATGAAATATAGATGTCATGTCTTCTTTGTAGCAGCATTAACATGTTGGGTTACAGAAACATAGAAAACCTACAGCACAAAACAGGCCCTTCAGCCCACAAAGTTGTGCCGAACATGTACTAATTTAGAACTTACCTAGGGTTAACCACAACCCTCTATTTTTCTAAGCTCCATGTACTTAACCAGGAGTCTCTTAAAAGACCCTATCATATCTACCTCCACCACTGTCGCCGGCAGCCCATTCCACGCACTCACCACTCTTTACGTTAAAAACTTACCCCTAACATCTCCTCTGTACCTATTTCCAAGCATCTCAAAATTGTGCCCTCTCGTGTTAGACATTTCAGCCCTGGGAAAAAGCCTCTGACTATCCACATGATCAATGCCTCTCATCAGCTTATAACCTCTATCAGGTCACCTCTCATCCTCTGTCGCTCCAAGGAGAAAAGGCTGAGTTCACTCAACCTATTCTCATAAGGCATGCTCCCCAATCCAGGCAGCATCCTTGTAAATCTCCTCTGCACCATTTCTATGGTTTCCACATCTTTCCTGTAGTGAGGTGACCAGAACTGAGCACAGTACTCCAAGTGGGGTCTGACCAATAGGCAATAGACAGTAGGTGCAGGAGTAGGCCATTCAGCCCTTCTAGCCAGCACCACCATTCACTGTGATCATGGCTGATCATACACAATCAGTACCCCATTCCTGCCCTCTCCCCATATCCCTTGACCCCGCTATCTATAAGAGCTCTATCTAACTCTCTCTTGAAAGCATCCAGAGACTTGGCCTCCACTGCCTTCTGGGGCAGAGCATTCCACATATCCACCACTCTCTGGATGAAAAGGTTTTTCCACAACTCTGTTCTAAATGGCCTACCCCTTATTCTTAAGCTGTGGCCTCTAGTTCTGGACTCACCCATCAGCGGGAACATGCTTCCTGCCTCCAGTGTGTCCAATCCCTTAATAATTTTATATATTTCAATCAGATCCCCTCTCATTCTTCTAAATTCCAGCGCATACAAGCCCAGTCACTCCAATCTTTCAACAGGGTCCAGGGTCCTATATAGCTGCAACATTACCTCTTGGCTCCTAAACTCAGTCCCATGGTTGATGAAGGCCAATACACCATGTGCCTTCTTAACCACAGAGTCAACCTGCGCAGCTGCTTTGAGCGTCCTATGGACTGGGACCCCAAGATCCCTCTGATCCTCCACACTGCCAAGAGTCTTACCATTAATACTATTAGACTAGCTTAGATCCTCAGAGATATTGATACCCGGGAGCTTGAAATTGCTCACTCTCTGCACTTCTGATCTAACCTTGCTCATGAACATGAGGGAGTACATAGTAATGGAGTGGTTAGCACAACACTTTACAGTACAAGTGACCTGGGTTCAAGTCCCGCCACTGCCTGTGGGGTGTTTGTATGTTCCCCCTGTGACCGCCAGGGTTTCCTTCGAGTGCTCCGGTTTCTTCCCACAGTCCACAGATGCATCAGTTGGTAGGTTAACTGGTTATTGTAAATTGTCTCATGATTCGGCTAGGGTTAAATCGGGGGATTACTGGGTGATGTGTCTCAAAGGGCTGGGAGGGTCTATTCTGCGCGATATCTCAATAAATAACTAAATAAAACAGGGTTAATATAGGATTCGTGTAAATGGTGCTTGGTGGTCAGCACAGACTCATAGGGCCAAATGGCCTGTCTCCATGATTTATCTCTGTATTAATTATAAATAATCAATGTTTAAATTATGTTCTGCAGCAATTTCACTTCTCTGCTAAGACACACAAGTCTTTCCTAATCACTTTAATTACCTCCTAATTTTATGCAATTTAATGAACTCTTCCTCATACAAACTCCTTAATCACTGACCTCAAGTGCAAATCCCTGATACTTACCAAAAAAATGATATTTAACACAAATTGCAAAGGACCCAGCACCAAGACATGTGGGACTCCAGTGAAAAAATATTGTTCCAGTCTTTAAAACATCTGTTGATCTGTTCTGTCTACTTCCTGTCCAGTACTGGGCATTAAAACATCATTCGGCACTCCATTACTGATTTACCTTGTACTGCCTCAACGCACTGTTGTAATAAATACTGCTGTATGGACGGTAACTACGCACATTAAATACTGGAGAATCTCAGCAGGTCCGACAGCAATTATAGAGGGAAATATATAGTATTCATTACAGCATTCTCTCTTCTCCCCTCTCCCATCAGCCATAAGGTACAAACGCTTGAAAACATGCATCAAGGGCGGCTTTTATGCAGGACAGCTCCTATCCTGCTGCTAAGCTTTTGATCAGATCTCTCGTACATTAATGATAAACTCTTGACCTCACAATGCACCTTGTCATGGCCTTACATCTTATTGTCTACCTGCTCTGCACTTTCCCTGTCACTGTAACACGATATTCTGAATTCTGTTCATGTTTTTCCTTGCACTGATGTACTGATGTGATGAAATGATCTGTGCGGATGGCATACACAACAAAGTTTTGAGGCAATAATTATCCGACACCGAGTTAATGAGAAAAGGTCTCTATTGCCCTTTGTTACATTTTACCCAAAATGTGGTACCTATGATTACTGGGGAATTTTGGCAATCATTTAAATGCCAGGACTGTAGTAGATAGTAGACCTTGGACCAATATCTGAAGGCATAAACTCAACAATTCAGGACAGCTCCTCCCCCCCTGTCATCAAATTTCTGAATGGACATTGAACACATGAATGCTACCTCACTACTTTTTTTCTCTCTTTTTGCACTACCTATTTAACTTTTTAAATATTCATATCTTACTGTAACTGAGTTTTTATTATGTTTTGCAATGTACTGCTGCTGCATAACAACAAGCTTTATGACAACACGTACAAACAAGCTGGATGAACTCAGCAGGCCGGGCAGCATCCATTAAAATGAGCAGTCAACTTTTCGGGCCGAGACCCTTCGTCAAGACTGAAGAGGGAGGGGCAGGGGCCCTATAAAGAAGGTGGGGGGAGGGTGGAAGGTGCCAGGTGAAAAACCAATCAGAGGAAAGATCAAGGGGTGGGGGAGGGGAAGCAGGGAGGGGATAGGCAGGAGAGGTGAAGAAGGAATGTAAGGGGAAAGCACTATAGGTAGTAGAAGAAGGCAGAATCATGAGAGAGGTGATAGGCAGCTAGAAGAGAAGGCAGAGTGAAAGTGGGATGGGGAAAGGGAGAGGGAGGGAATTACTGGAAGTTGGAGAATTCAATGTTCTCCAAGTTTTATGACATATACTAATGATATTAAACCTGATTCTGAAATATCTTCAGCAGCTTCACTAATGATCTTCCTTCCAATATAATGTCATGTGAAGATATATTAAGATGAACAACTTACAGTTCCATTTGAAAATCTTTAGTAATGACACAGGCATGGGCTGATAAATGATTTGTAGTGCTCATTCATCACGTCACTTGCAAGAGGATATAGAATCACCACAGACCACAAAGTTAATTGGAATAACCACATAAATAACATGGCTTCCTGAGAGTGGTCAGAGTTTGTGTATCCTTTGGCAGGTGACACCACAAAGCCTTTCCAACGTCTAGAGTATGCTGGAAAGCCCTCCACTTGCCGTCTAAGTGCATCCCGCCAACATCCAAAGAACTCAAATCCCAACCAGAACAAAACCACATCTATTTGCTTGAAAATCATTCATTCTTTCCATCAACGCTGACAAGAACAATGCAGCAGCCTGCCAGCACTTTTCAGACCCATGAGCCCTACTGCTTGGAAAGGTGAGGGCGAATGTTCGCCGAGAAAGCCACTAGATGCAATTGTATTCATTTATTTCGAGATAGAGTGAGGTAACAGGCCCTTCCTGCCCAACAAGTCCCTGCTGTCCAATTACACTCATGAGCCCGATTATCCTACTAACTCAGAAAACTTTAGGATGTCAGATGAAGCCAGTTCACCCGGAGGAAACCATGCGATCACAGGGAGAGCATGCAAACTCCTTACAGACAGCGGCAGAATGGAACCTGGCTTACTAACACTGTAATAGCATTACATAGCTGCTAGACTGATGTGTTGTCCCGTTCTTCTCTCTAAGTCACATTTTATCCGGACTTTGAGGTACTTATCAGTATCAGAATTAGAATCAGAATCAGCTTTATTATTATTGACATAGGTCATGAAACTTGTTGCTTTGTGGTATTGGTACCAGTAACAGTTTATTATTGTCGCATGTTCCACAATACAGTAGAAAACTTGTCTTGCATACTGTTTAGAAACATAGAAAACCTACAGCACAATACAGGCCCTTCAGCCCACTAAGCTGTGCCGAACATGTCCTTACCCTAGAACTACCTAGGCTTACCCATAGTCCTCTATTTTTCTATATTCCATGTACCTAGCCAGGAGTCTCTTAAAAGAACCTATCATTTCCGCCTCCACCAGCCCATTCCATGTACCTCATCACTCTCTGCGTAAAAAACTTTCCACTGACATCTCATCTGTACCTACTTCCAAGCACCTTAAAACTATGCCCTTTCATGCTAGCCTTTTCAGCCCTGGGAAAAAGCCTCTGACTATGCATGTGATCAATACATCTCATCATCTTATACACCTCTATCAGGTCACCTCTCATTCTCCATCGCTCCAAGGAGAAAAGGCAGAGTTCACTCAACCATTTCAGGCAACATCCTTGTAATTCTCCTTGTTTATACAGATCATATCAATATACAGTGTACTGTTAGGCAGAATTGGTTTCTCAAGGTTGTTTTCGCCAGGGGTGGTAGTGGGGACAATCTCCTGCTACCTACTAAATGCTCTGAATGGTGTGCATATCAAATAGCCTCTGACAACCAAATCCCACTCTTGGCTGTTATGTGTGGCTTAAATATTAAACCCAGCCAATCCATTGCTTTGACAGGAGAAGGGCAAAGGCAGGTTATTGGCGCCTTGAAACCAGTTACGGGGCTGGTCAGCTCATCTAGGAGAGGGAAAACTCGGATCTCAAACCTCCGCTGCTTTGCAGTTATACCCACTCACGGGGAAGGCTTTGGGAATATACCCCAAGGAAAAATCCAGAGCCGGATTCCCTAAGGAAGTCCTCTGTTGATTTCAACACCCTGACTGGCAACTCCTGTGATGCTGCTGGTGCCAAACTGCATCGATCTCTGCCGTTCATCAGATGCGTGGAGGGGGGGAGCTTGCTACATAGGCTCCCCATATTGTATCACCCTGGCTTGTATATCACATGGACAGCTGGGACGCACCATTTATTGTTGACCCCGATCAACAGAGGGCCTCCTGAGGCAGAAAAAAAGTAAAAAAAAAACAATAAAGAATAAAGTGCGAATGCTACTGGAAGAGTGCAATGCAGGTAAACAATAAAATGCAAAATCACAATCTCATACTGTATTCCTTTGCAGCAATTCATGTCACTTGGATGAGTTACTTTGACTCATGGTGCAACAGAGACGATTATTGAGGGGAGGGAGGTCAGGAAACCTGATTGATCTTCAAAATCAGAATCACAATCGATTTTGTTATCACTCTTTTATATGATGTGAATTTTTTTCTTGTTCTGCAGTAGCAACGGAGTGCAAAGAGATAAAATTGCTATAAATTACAAAATAAATAAATAGTTTAAAAAAAGAATAATGTAGTCGTGTTCATGGACCGTTCAGAAATCTGACGGCCGAGGGAAAGAAGCTGTTCCTGACTCAATCAGTCTGTGTCTTTAGGCTCCTGTGCCTCCTCCATGCTAGTAGTAATGAGAAGAATATAGAGCAAAGAATATGGAAAAGTGTCTCGAGATGCACCCAAGCATGCCAGCCTCCAGGGTTTAGACACTCGAACTCTCTGGAGCATGAATAGCTGGCGTGACTCCTATAAGTGTTCAGGACCGTCCTGCTAATTGGCAATCATGTTTTAGGCACCAAGAGTTGAATACATAAAGAGCAAGTGAACAGCGCTTAAGTGCTCTATTGTAAACCCAACCAGAGATGTCGTCTGGAGTTCTCAATCCAGCTTTATTCCATGTCTCGATCCTAGCCTCGGATACTCCAGCACTTGGGTCCAAACCATCCTCGTCACGGACTCTCATCAGAGTATCATTGAACCAGTATGGAGCCAGCAGGGTGCTGGAGTCTTTCGTCCACTGTGACCAGCACAGTAAGATTTCCCGACAGAGCCCGGAGACACATGACCTCCAGGTAGCTGTTTGTCAGCTTTTTCAATGAGGAAGCCAGAGTCGCTCGAGGGAGCCAGTCAGTCACTCTGTGGAGCCAGCACGTCTTCCAACCCCAGAGAGACTCGATGGAGGCCCGGGCTCTTGCCGTGGTGTCCTCATTCAGTGCTCATTAGTGTTTCAATTCCAGGTGTCCTAGTTCCCCTTGGAGTGTGGAAAGAGGGCCACCATTATCTCTCTTGCGACTGGAAGAATCCTGGCCTGGGTCATTGCATATTGGGAATGGAGGTTGGAGGTTTGCTTGGATTCAGAGAAATACATGGCTGCCAAGAGGAAGGTGTTCCATTGCTCTGCCAGGGCCAGTCAAGCATCAGACTGTCTGATGAAGATTTGACAGGGCAGACGGTCAGCGGCCAACTACAGTATTGAGTTTCAGACCATGGCCCAAAAGGGTGGCTGGAATGGGGAGGCTGTGGCCACCCTATACAGCCACAGCCTCCAAGGTGAACTGAAGGATGCCCCTGCCTTGGAAGACCCAGCAGAGACCTTAGAAGTTCTGATCGAGCAATCCATTCATTTCAGTAATCGTTTGGCTGAGTGTAAGTGGGATGACATCAAGAGGTCAAAGAAGACTAGCCCAAGCCTGGCCTCAATACTTCGTAGTTCCTCACCAACAACCCCTACCTGCCCTCAATTTCTGGCATGGATAGAGGATTGGCTGACAGGCAGGAGGCAGCGAGGGGGCCTTCTTTGGTTGGCTGCTGGTGACTAGCGGTGTTCCTCACGGGTCAGTATAGGGACTGCTACTTTTCACATTGTTTGTCAATGATTTAGATAATGGAATTGAATACATTGTGGCAAAGTTTGCAGATGATACGAAGATAGGTGGAGGGGTAGGCAGTGCTGAGGAAGCAATGCGATTGCAGCAGGACTTAGACAAATTGGAAGAATGGGCAAAAAAGTGGCAGATGGAAAACAGAGTTGGGAAATGTGTGATAATGCATTTTAGTAAAAGGAACAATAGTGCAGACTATTATCTAAATGAGGAGAAAATTCAAGCATCAGAGGTGCAGAGGGACTTAGGAGTCCTCATGCGAGACTCCCAGAAGGTTAATTCACAGGTGAGTTTGTAGTAAGGAAGGTAAATGTAATGTTGGCATTTATTTCAAGGGAAATAGAATATAAAAGCAAGGAGATAATGCAGAGGATTTATAAGACTCTAGTCAGGCTGCACTTAGAGTAATGTCAATAGTTTTGGGTCCCATATCTCAGAAAGGATGCATTCTCATTGAAGAGAGTCCAGTGGAGGTTCATGAGTATGATTCTGAGAATGAAGGGGTTAAGATATGAGGAGCGTCTGGCATTTTTAGGCCTGTACTCACTGGCATTTAGAAGAATGTGTGGGGATCTCACTGAAACTACCTAATGTTGAAAGGACTAGATAAGGTGGATGTGAAAAGGATGTTTCCTATGGTGGGGTATCCAGAACTAGAGGACACAGCCTCAAAATTGAGGGGCGACCTTTCAGAACAGAAGTAAGGCATGGTGAATCTGTGGAATGCTCTGCCGCAGACTGTGGTGGAGGCCAAGTCCGTGGATGTAATTAAAGTGGAAGTTGATAGATTCCTGATTAATTGGGGCATCAAGGGATAAGGTGAGAGTGCAGGTGTACGAAGTTGAATGGGATATAGGATCAGCCATGGTGAAACTACAGAGTGGACTCGATTGGCTGAATGGCCTAGTTCTGCTCCTATGTCTTATGGTCTTATCTCAGATCATGGCTGACCTATCCACAGTCCAGGACTCAATCGAACCCATGAAGATTGACTGTACTAGACTTTCCACCAATGAGAAGTCCCAGTGTCTGAGTCAAGGCTGCTGTTATTACTGTGGGGTGACAGGTCACCTGCCTGAAATGCCCGAAGGACTTAGGAACCGCCAGTTGGCTTGACATACCACTGCGAGAGATGAGCCAGTCCCTTTTGCAACTGTCTTGGATGGCCACCCACTAGGTTCCATGCAGATCCAGCAACAGACTGTGGTCTTGCTGGTGAGGACAAAGGATCATGAGGAAGACATTAGTCTCTACATTATTGACTCTCCATTCATACCCTTGATCCTTGGATACCCTTGACTGTCCCAGCATCATCCATCCATGGTCTTGGAAGAAGGGGAGAATCATTGCCTTGTGAAAGGGTATGTTTGAGGCGTGGTGTTCTGACCTTCAGACACTCCCGAGACCAACAAGCAAAAAGAAGGTGGCCTTCAGTGTGAGGTAAGCTGAGGTCTTCTGGAGATCTAGTCCTGTCTTCAAGGACAGACAAGACTGTCCTGGCCAATGTGTCTCTGTGTGTCCCAACACTGTCCAGCTGGGAGAGGGAATCTCTTGTTCAGGAGAAGACTAAGGAGATGTTTGAGCAGTCTGGAACACTTGAGGTTCAGCCCAAGGAATACATTCACCAGGTCTCAAGGAAAGGAAAGACCCAGATCCTTGAAGCCTATTCTTGCGGGGGAGGGGGCAAGGACATTTGTAACCCCTCACTGCCATCTCCCGAGGATACAGATGAGGATATGGACTCTGATTTAGCAACAAGTTCTACGAATGAGTTTTGTGAACCTAGGGAGGGGACTCTGAAGTCTGTTGAATCATCCCTGCCACAAGAAGTCTCAGGAGTTGTCCTCAAGGGAAGGTCCAGAGGAGATTGCAATACTCAAACTGCTCAAAATCCCTTCTATCTACAAGGAACTGGAGGAGGTCATCAACAAGGAAAGGCCTTGACTCTTCCAGCACACCAAATCTACGACTGTGCTATAGACCTGCTGCCTGGTACTTGCCCTCTGTGAGGTCAATTGTATGCACTCTCATGCCCAGAGAGAAATGCAATGGAAGAGTATATAAAGGAGGCACTTGCCATGGGCTTCATTCAGCCCTCCACTTCACCAGCTAGCGCTGGCTTCTTCTTTGTACAAAAGGAAGATGGGAGCCTGTGATCATGCATTGATTATAGTGGGATAAACCGCATAATGGCCAAGAATCGCTACCCCTTTCCAATTGTAATTACGGTCTTCAAGATGCTCCAAGGGGCAAGAATATTCACTAAGCTAGACCTCCAGAACGTATACAATCTGGTCCGTATAAAGGAGGGCGATGAGTGGAAGACTGCGTTGGATACATTTATGGAGCACTATGAGTACCTAGTTATGCCATAGAACCAAAGAACATTACAGCACAGAAGCAGGCTCTTCGGCCCTTCTTGGCTGTGCTGAACCATTTTTCTGCCTAATCCCACTGACCTGCACCTGGACCATATCCCTCCATACCCCTCTCTTCCAAGTTTTTCTTAAATGTTAAAAGTGAGCCTGTATTTACCACTTCATCTGGCAGCTCAATCCACACTCCCACCACTCTCTGTGTGAAGAAGCCCCCCCCCCCCACCAAATGTTCTCTTTAAACATTTCCCCCTTCACCCTTAACCCATGTCCTCTGGTTTTTTTCTCCCCTAGCCTCAATGGAAAAAGACTGCTTGCATTCACTCTATCTATACCCATCATAATTTTATATACCTCTATCAAATCTCCCCTCATTCTTCTACACTCCTGGGAACAAAGTCCTAACCTAATTTATTCAATCTTTCTCTGTAACTCAGTTTCTCAAGTCCCGGCAACATCCTAGTAAACCTTTTCTGCAATCTTTCAACCTTATTAATATCCTTCCTGTAATTAGGTGACCAAAACTACATGCAATACTCCAAATTCGGCCTCACCAATGTCTTATACAACCTCATCATAATATTCCAACTCTTATACCCAATACTTTCATTTATAAAGGTCAATGTACCAAAAGCTCTGTTTATGACCCTATCTTCAAGGCCCTTCAATCCTGTGAATGCTCCAGCAGTCTTTCAAGCCTTTATAAATGACATGCTCCAAGATACTCTCCATAAGGATATTTTTGTCTACTTGGATGATATCCTAATCTTCTCAAAGTTCATGGAAGAGCATGTCACTCACGTCAGAGACATTCTAAACAGGCTTCTGGACCACGGTCTTTATGTTGAGCTGGAGAAGTCCAAATTTCATGTAACAACCATTTCATTTTTGGGTTTCATCATCTCCAATGGCAATCTCAAGATGGAACCGACCAAGGCCCAGGCAGTCAGAGATTGGCCACCTCCATGCTGTATCAAACAAGTCCAATGGTTTCTGAGGTTTGCAAACTTTTGCCAGACGTTCATCAGGATCTTCAGCTCAGTGGCAGCTCCACTGCTGGTGCTATGAAATGGCTGGACTACTGAAGTGGAGGCTGGTTTTGCAGAGCTTAAACAGCGGTTCACATCAGCTCCCATCTTGGTTTCTCCTAACCCGGATCTTCCCTTCATCATGGAGGTGGATGTCTCAGACATCAGAATAGGTGCAGTGTTACCTCAATGGTCACCTTTGGATGGTAAACTGCACCCTTGTGCATTCTTTTCTAGGGGACTATCGCCAACAGAGAGTGACTATGACAATCAGGAACTTCCAGTGGGTTAAGTTAGCTTTGGAGGAATGGCATCACTGGCTAGAGGAGACCAAAAACCTTTTTATTGTTTGGACAGACCACAAGAACCTGGCTTATAGTCAGAAGGCCAAGAGGCTGAATTCCAGGCAGGCTAGCTGATTTTTGTTCTTTAACGGCTTTAATTTCACCCTGACCTATCATCCAGGGTCAAAAAAATTGAAACCAGATGCCTTGGCCCATCAGTCTGGTGAACACAAATGAGACGAGCAGCACACCATCATTTTTCCCCAAGCCAGGGTGGTCACCAGTTTGTTGGGGAATCAGTGCTCTTGTTCACAAGGCCCAAGCACAAAGGGAGATTCCTAAGGACAGACCTCTCGGTTGGCTATTTATCAGAGGTTGCATCCGGTCTCATCTACTCCAATCGAGAATGACTACTCACTCAGTGATCTCAAGTTTATCAAGGGAAGGTATTGGTGGCCTGAAATGGCGAAAGAAGTCTGGCAGTACAAGCAGGTAAGCAAAGCGTGTTCCCGGAACAAGAAACCCCATACCTGATCTCAAGAGCTCCTCCTGTTCTAGAAAGATCATGGGCACAGGTCTCCATGAACTTTGTCATGGGTCTTCTGCCATCCAAGGGGAAGACTGCCATAGTGGTAGTTGTCGATAGTTTTTCAGAAGCCTTGGATAAACTAAAATCTGCAGTGGATACAGTTGAAATTGTTCTGGACCAGGTCTTCAGGATCCATATATTCCTGGTGGACATCTTCTCAGATTGTGGTTCACAACTTGCATGACATTTCTGGATAGCATTCTGTAAGCTGATTGGGGCAACAGCAAACCTTTTCTCTGGGTTTCACAGACAATCAAACGGCAAGAAGGAGTGGACCAACCAAGGTTTGGAATGAACCATGAGATGCCTGGCCTCAGGAAGATCTGAGGAGTTGTGTGACCGTTTGATGTGGCCAGAGGTCGCCCACATCTCTTTACAGCATTCGCGTATGGGATGTCACCATTTGAGTGCCAGTTTGGTTATCCTCTGCCAATCTATCCAGAGCAGGAGGCCAATGTTGGGGTTACTGCGGTTGACGATCTCGTCCAAAGCTGCAAGTAGAAATAGATTAGGACAAGAGAAATTTTGCTGGCCTCTACCCAGAAGCAGGGACCGAGGTGAACTGAAGGAGAGGACTGGGTCTGCCTTGCAGCCTGGGCAATTGGTCTGGCTGTCTACTCATGATTTGTGTCTTCAGGTGGAGTCCAGAAAGTTAGCGCCCAAGTTCATTGGATCCTTCAAAGCACTGAGGGAAGTAAAACCAATGTCTTATACCTTTCAGCTCCCCAAGACCATAAAGATAAATCCCAACCTCCACATCTTAAACTAAAACCTGTCAGCACCAGTGCCTTAACCCCACCACCATCAGCCCAGCCACCACCCAGGTTTACTGAGGGAGAACAGGTCTTCGCAGTGGAAAGACTTTTGGACTTATGAACTGTTCATAAGTCATGGGCTGCGAAGGATTTGGACCCAAGGGAAGGTGCTGTGTGCCTGAAAGACACATCTTGGGATGCAGTTCTCATCCACAACTACCATCACCGTCTCTCTGAGCAGCCAGGGTCGTCAGGAGTCGGGGAGGGGGTCCTGTTATATGATGCACCCAACCACATCAGGGTTTAGATGCGCTAAGGCTCTGGAGAATGGATAGCTGATGCTGCCCCTTTCAGGGTTCAGGATTGTCCCTCTAATTGGCAATCATATTTTGTTTGCCAAGAATTGAATATTTAAAAAGTATCTGAAAGGAGCCTCAGTGGTTAATTGTAAGCTCAACCAATGATATCAACTAGCATTTTGTTTTGTGTTCAGTTCTCAATCCAGTGAAATTCCTTCTCTCGATCCTAGCTTCCGATACTCCAGCATTTGGGTCCAAACCGTCCTCTTCAAGGATCCTTGTCACAGAAAAGATTAGCACAGTATGTGTCTTTTGGCCTACTGTGTTGTGCCGACCTTTCAATTTACTCTACACTCAATCTAACACTTCCCTCCTACATAGCCCATAGCCCTCCATGTTTTTTCAACACTTGAGGGCATGTCCCGGATGGTGAGGGTCCTTAATCATGGATACTGCCTTCTCTGAGCTAGTTGCTAACTCCAGCATCTACCCAGCACACTGCAGGGATTTGCACATTTTATGGTCAATTACCGATACACTTTCTTATGGGAATTTGAACTGCTGCAGAAATCCTTAATGATTGTATTTATTTACAGGATGTGTTCCTGCAGCCTTGCCGACTGACGGCTACATGCAATGAACAAGGTGTAAATCAAATTCAGTGCTTTGCCTGCTCCAGCCTAGCCCTATCTCCTCCATCTTCACTCCTCATAGATAAAGATCATGAACGTGAAAAATTGTACAGCAGAATAGGGAAATATCTCTGGCCTCTGGACAAATTGGAGATGGAAGGATGATCTTATAGAAGGGGATGACATCATTGCAGCACAATACAGGCCCTTCAGCCCACAGTGCTGTACTGACATTTTTTACCTACTCTAAGAAAAATTTAACCCTTCTGTCCAACATGGCCCTCCATTTTTCTGTCGTCTATGTGCCATGTCATGAAGGGTATAAGTAATTTGAAAGCACATGGTTCTTTTTTCTTTGCAAAGTTGGAGAATCAAGAACAAGAGGCCCTAGGTGTAAGGTGAGAGGGGAAAGATTTAATAGGAGCATAGGGGCAATTTTTTACAGAGAGGGTCATTTGTATATGGATCAAACTGCCAGAGGAAATCATTGAGGCAAGTGAGTGAAGCCTAAAGAGGCCCAAAAAAAATCTAACTTCAATAAGTTTAGTAGCATCTGTGGAGTGAAAGGAGTTAGGGTTTTGGGTCGAAACCCTGTACTATCCTGATGCAGGATCTTGATGTGGAACAATGACAATTATTCTCCCCTAGTATTGTATATGTTGGCCCAGCCAACCACATTCAAGCCTTAAAATTGAATAAATGATACAACTGGTTTCTTCCTTTCCAGTCCCGCTGAAGGGTCTCAGCCTGAAACATTGGCTCTTTATTCCTCTTCATAGCTGCTTCTTGACCTACTGAGTTCCTCCAGCATTTTGTGTGTACTGCTCCGGATTTCCAGCATCTGCAGAATCTCTTATGTACATGGTACAACTTCCTGCTGCTTATTTTGAACAGTAGGGAAACCTCTCTGAGAACACCTTGCTGTCAACGTCTGCTGTAACGGCCTGAGAGAGAGTACAGCGTCCTACCTGGAGGAAGAAGGCACGAGAGGTACTGCTGCCATATTTGGTTAGAAGGTTCCATCGCCATCCTCTGGAACAGGCTGGAATTACAGGCATTGCAATTGCCATAAATACTACATTCAAGGTTCTAAATAGATGAAAAATTGTACAATAATCCTGGACAGTTTAAGACACAGTTGGATATAAAAATCACCAGCTAAATATCTTGTTATCACTTTGAAAGGTAGCCATTTTCATATCCTTTTGAGCATATCCTTTTTAGAAAGATACTCTTAAACATTTAAAAGTTTACAAATGCATAAAAAAAGTTTGCTCTGACTGCATCATATATCATATTTTATCAGTCCCAAAATACTTCACTGTAAATCCTTCATTAGTTGACGTCTATCATTGGATTTCCACTTACATCTCTCTACCAAATATTTGTGGCTTGTTAAATATTTTCAACATTACAGCATTAACAATATCAAAGGGCACATTACTCACAGCATGGAAAATTAATTGGAAATCTTTTTTAGCTTATTAAAGGAAGATTGATTGCTGGTGTATTGTGAATGCTGCTGACATTGTTAAAGGGGTGCTGTCTTCACAGAAAAGCTTTTGGAGATTTTTTCTCTCTCCCTCTTTTCTCTGGAGGGAACCAGTGGGGCCCTAGTGCCATTTTATCTCGATGGTGTTAAGCACGAGTCAGCACAATGAAGTGTCTTAGCCTCTTTTGTTCCTGTTTCGAAACAGAGAAGATGTGTGCCAAATATTTTCCATGCTCCTTTAACACCAGGTCCAGATGAAGTCCTGTGGCTGCAAAACAAAACAAATGTGAAAAGCAACTTTTATTTGCTTTGCACACCTCACGATGGGGAATGTCTCTGTGCGGTTACTGCTGGAAGATGGTATTTATGCTGCAAGTAGAACTGACCTCATTACATGTCTGACAAAGATCACATTGGATGGATATACTGTATTGTATGGTGTTGAGCAATATTTTTAAATGTACATGTTAATGGCCGTGACTTAGTGGGTGACATACCTGGCTCTCCATCAGGCATGCGTTCAATGCCCACGCCAGACATTTTATCAACTGTGGAGATTTGATCATTAAAATCCAAGAGGAATTCATAGCGATCAAGGGAACTATTCCTGAGATGAAATTTTGCACTCAAACATGCCCAGGAATGGAAAAGACTGCACAAAGTGGTGGATGCCATCCAGTCCATCACAGGCTAAGCCCTCTCTGTATTCTGGAGTTTTGTGAATATAGCAGATATTAATTCAAATGAGAACCAGGCCTCAGTTCTTATTGTAAATGTAAGTAAGTTCAGGAAGCTTGTAATTAGCCTTCAGTTTTTTTATAAACTGCAAGCAGTAAATTGAAGATAAAAGCATAGGCTGTTCCCCATACTAAGAGATTATATAAGCAAGAGCCAAACTTTAAGACAATGGGGTTGTGTTAATTGGCCTGCATCAAACCAGGCAACATGGGCTAAGTTATTTGCACTATTGTGACTAGAGTTCAAGCCAGAAGACCAAACAGATGTTGTCACCTAGCATATCACATGGTCACAGGTATAGGCGATCAACAGCTTATGTGTACTTATGATATTTGTGTACTCGGAGACAGCCCTGACAACATTAATTTTGGGTGTCTGGGATTTCTGCGCCCAGAAGCTTTTAGACTATATGTGTGAGTGACTTTGTGTTAAAGTGTTGGAGCATTCAGAGGTGTCTGTCACTGGAGATATGTAATTCGAAGGAAGCATTGTTAACCCAAAAGATTCAAGGAAATATTTTTCATTGTAACTACTCAAATTGTATTTTATCAGCTACTGTTACCTTTGGCCTTAGGGGTATAAAAATGTGATGTACCTTTGGGTTTGTGAGCCTCTGCTGAGAGTATCTCCAGAGTGAGGAGTCGAACAGGCCTGTGCGACGAGCCATACAGCATTGGGCTCTAAGTTTTCTAGAGCATATGCTTGTTAATTGTTGCTTTAACTAGAGCAATTAAGCCATTGTGATTTCTGTTTAGTCTTGTGAAGTTTATTTTGACATATTTTTCCACATACTGTGATTATTTGGAATGGACTCCTGATTAGCACCTATTGCAGGGCTCTCCTTCATGGTATGTGCTGACAAGAACTGAACCCAGGTTTGCAGGAACGACAGACTCCTGTGATGAGACGGAAGTAGGAGTTTATACACAGGAATTCCAATAGATCATCGGTGATTTGACCGAGTGACACTGTGAGACGAATCATTGTCAACACAGCGATTCTACAACTTATGTTATTATTTTTTTAATTGCTGAATTTATCTTCTTTTGCACAAATCCTTCAGGATGGTGAACCCATGAAAGCATCTGGCCAAGATGGCACAGCAGAGAGTATCCTGACTGATTGCATCACAGACCAGTCATCGTCATGGCTATCCCTCGGGGTCGAAGATGATGGTCTTCGTTCCGTTGATCTATCACAGAGCGAAGATGCCTGTGCATGTATTTGTTTAATGTGTACTTGATGTTGCACTCCAAAGAAACACACGATACTTCACAAATCAACCAACTGATTCCAATGGCATGGAAACCACAACGATTGGAGCTGATGGATTTGTTGCAGCCTTCATCCGACTTCACAGCCGTTGTGTTCAAAGTAACTTCATCCGCCTGTTCCACCGCTGAGGTCTTGGTTGGATTGTTCTTTGTCAGGGACCACACCCTCGACCTCACCGCCATGGGTGACCCTACCAGGAGCATAGCTCCAGACGGCATCGTTCTTGGGATCTCAGGACCACACAAGCTTCTCCACCACGACAAAGTGACAATCCACAGAGAAGCACTGACTGGTAAGGAAACATCAATGCCCAAGAACAGAGAAGCCTAAAATCAGTGATGGATACAGCCCAGTTCATCATAGAAAAAAACCCTCCCCACCATTGAGCACATCTGCAAAGAGCGTTGCCACAAGAAAGTAGCGTCCATGATCAAGTCTTCCACCATCCAGGCATTGCTCTCTTCTCACTGCTATCATAAGGAATAAGGTGCAGAAGCCATAGATCCCACACCACCAGGTTCTGGAACAGTTATTACCTTTCAAGCATTAGGGTCCTCAACCAGTGTGAGCTCTTCATTCACACTGATCAGTGAACTGATCATTGAGCACAACCACTGGAATTTAAAACTGATGTTCTCAGATTGATTGATTGATTGAGTTAATAGTTAATCAGTTCATTAATTATCAGTTGTTTCTTTTTGTACTTGCACAATTTGTCAGTATTTATGTGTAGTTTTGCATTGATTCTATTGCATTTCTTTGCTCTACTGGGAATGCCTGCAAGAAAATGAATCTCTAGGTAGTATATGGTAACATATAGGTTCTTCAATAATAAAATTTACTTTGCCTTTGGCTTTGACTTCATCTTGTGATGGAGGAATTAGTAGAGGTGCCCTTTTAAATAAGATGTTCAACAGAGGCTTCTGCATTGTCCGGGTGTAACGTAATGCCATTCCTTTGAAGAAGGGTAGGAAGGGTAGGGCAATCCCCTGTGTACACTCACTATCATCTTTTCATGTAAGGCTAGATGGTCTGTTGAATCTCTGCTAGCTTTCAGACTACTCCTATCAGTTTCTTTCTCCCTATTTACACATAGTGGCACACCTGCACATCTACTTGTAAATGCAAATATCTAATCAGCCAATCATGTGGCATCAACTCAATGCATAAAAGCATGCAGACGTGGTCAAGAGGTTCAGTTGCTGTTCAGCCACACATCAGAATGTGGAAGAAAAGTGATCTAAGTGACTTTGACCATGGAATGATGGTTAGTGCTAGATGACTGGACTGAGTATCTCAGAAACTGCTAACTCCTGTGATTTCCATGCACAACAATGTCTAGAATTTACAGAGAATGGTACAAAAAAAAAAAAATCCAGCGAGCAGCAGTTCTGTGGGTGAAAATGCCTTGATAATGAGAGAGGTCAGAGGAGAATGGCCACAGTGGTTCAAGCTGAATGGTTTTGATTGTCCATTGAACCCTTAAGTCAATCTCAAACTTAAACTGAAGTTTGACTAAAAGCTTGCAATTCAGATGGGTCATGCTGTAGATTATTACCTCAATATGGCAAAAAGAAAAACAAGGATTGCCTGATAGTAAATGCTGAAGCCTGCATTGATCGGGTCGGCCATGGACATTGCGTCCTAGTTACGCAAGGCAGGCCAGTACAATATGGAGAGCAAGCTATTGCCAGGTAACAAGCTCCATGCCTTCATGCATCTGGTAAACCCAAAGGAACGGCAGAGAATGAAACAGTTTGGTATCAGCAGCGTCGCAGGAGTTGCCAGTAAGTGTTGAATTTAACTTTGGACTTCCTTAGGGACTCCAGCTCTGGATTTGGTTGTCAGAGGTTAGTTGAGGTGCACTCCACTGTGAGCACTTAATAGGTAGTGGGAGTTTATCCTCGTTACCACCCCTGGCTACGACAACCTTAAGGAACCAATAGTACATAATAAATGTAATAAAGACAAGGAAAATAAAAATAATCCAGATCCCATTATTTAAATTGAAACAAACGGATTTAATTAATCTGGAGCAATGTTAACGAGATGCATTTCTGTCATATTTTCAAAGGTTCCATCCACTGTCTTATTCCTTTACAGTCGGCCCTTCTTATCCGTGAGGGATTGGTTCCGGGACCCCTCGTGGATACCAAAATTCGCAGATGCACAAGTCCCTTATTCAAACTGCCTCAATGCACTGGAACTTAGGACCCAGTGGAACCCCAGACCTTATTTAACCTGTCTCAGTCCACTGGACATTAAGACCCGACGGCACAGCTCTGAATCCGCAGTGTTTCTGTTCACAAAATAATCACGATCACAATTGAAAATGAAGTGGAAATAATAAAGCGATCGGAAAGAGGTGAAACGCCATCAGTCATTGGAAAAGCATTAGGCTACGTCGGTCAACGATCGGAACAATTTTAAAAGATAAAGTGTGAAAGGCTCTGCCCAGATGAAAGTTACAATTATTACTAAGCAATGCAGTGGCTTAATTATTGGGTTTTGGGGTTTTGGGTTTTTGATCCTCCACATCAACCTGGCATGGTGGAGAGCGCACTCGGGAGCGATCTGTCACTGGATCGAACTCAGGAACTTTGGTTCCCGAGCCCAGTGCTGAAACATACGTTCTTAAGTGTTTTGAATGCATAGAAGGGTAAAATATATACTATATACTAAGACAAATGTTTGACTAACTGACGCAAAATAATACCAGATATACTTGTTCTGACTTACTTATTTTCGATCCCGATCCACAATAACCCACACACATCCTTCCGTATACTTTAAATCATCTCTAGATTACTTATAATACCTAATACAATGTAAATGCAATGTAAAATGGTTGTTATACTGTATTGTTTAAGGAAAAATGACAAGAAAAAGAAGTCTGTACATGCTCGAACAACAAGTTCTGGAAGAGCACTTCCGGATTTTCTCAATTCGTGTTTGGTTGAATTCGCACATGCGGAATTCGCGAATAAGGAGGGCTGACTGTATTTGAGCACTTTCTTAGAATAATCCACTGGCTTTCATTTACAGTCAGACACTCTGCTTTGTGAGTACTCTACTTTTAGTTCAAATAGTATTGCAGAGAACATTCTACATTCAGGAATTAATTTCTGGCATAATTGTGTAATATTATGACACAATAAACTCAAACTCAAGTGCGCGTTCAGTTAAACTTTGCACAGTAACTGTGAAAGGAAATTCCGCAGTTTGGAAAATGCGCAGCTTAGAAAGGATTAAGTGTGCTGCACACACTTTAAAACATCCCCTAATTTAAGAATGCAGGGTTGGTTTTGCATGTTATAAACATTTAAAGATTTGGAAACATGAAAGAGTGCTAGAATTTCAGTTCGTTTGAAGTTTATGCCTTTGCCTGTGTGCTTTAGTGTAAATTAACAACAACCCTCTTTGTACTGCCATTGCCGGGGCCACCCAACAACAGAAGCCAAGTTCTGAGCAGTCAATTCCTCATGGAAACAGAGAGCTAGCTGAGTATGAGCATAACAAATAGAGTTGTCCCTATCTTTTTCACTTGGACTGCAGAACAACAGGACTGTCCCTTGAGGCCTGTTAGGAGATAGTAGGGTCTGCTGCATTTGAGGTTAGTAGGTTAACTCTAGCCCCAACACCAACCCCCCCACCCCAAAGTCCCAAGTTTTGCCTTTCCCAGAGGAGATAATTTTGTTTATCATTTACATTATTTAATCAACCAGCTCTCTACAACTCCCCCTGCCCCGAAGAGCACCATTTAGTGGCTCAGAATGCCAAAGGTCACCAATTCTTTTTGTTGTAATCACTAGGAGAGAAAAAAGGTCAGTTTAAAACCATTTTGGAAACAAATAGATTGTGGACAGCTGTCACTATCAGAGGTAAAATGATGACTTAATGTTGATTAAGCAAGTAACCCTTTGAAGTGTCCATGTCAGGAGCTCACAGTATGTCTGAACTGATTGCTATCAGTCTCTCTCTAATGGGTCACTTGGTGCCACAGACTCTTTAGCCTGATCCAGTTGAGGTAGATACAGAAGGAGCCTCAGATGCCTTTTCGTTTGCGGAGGTTAATATCTGAGAATAAGCAGATGCAGCTTTCTCTTTTAGGTGGCTGACTACAAAGGGGTTAGACTTTGCCACTTCTTTTTGTTCTTCTTGGCTACAGCAATATTTCATTCAGGAAAAGGAAGATAATGGGCGTTGTTGCCATCAAACCCTCCCCCCAAACAAATTTTTTTCTCTCTGTTTCAGATCTTAATTTGAGCTGAAGAAAACCTAACAATAATTTAACTTTGGTTAAACTTCGAGAAATGGTAGTAGCTCCCTCCTTTATTTTAGCCACTGTAATTATGCTGAGTTCCAAAATTTACTTTGAGGACCACTGCAGTTGTTCTCTGTAGACTTGGCTCTCCCCTCCGCGGAGATGTCTTCCAAAAACACGTCGGAAATATGGCTGAAGCAAAATGTTCTGGTCACACTCAAGTGTTTTTCTTGCTGACTCTCTGAGTCAGTGAATGTAAAATGTTTGAGGTTCAGTGAACGACAGACAGAACTTGGTTGCTTTTTAACTTAGGTTGGGAACGTCGTTTCATCTTTCACTAGTGTTCATGTGGACACTGAGAAAGCCTCCATCAAGAAATGCATCAAATTCCAGTCAGCAGATTTGAATCAGAATCAAAATCATCTTCATTATCACTGACAAAGTCACGAAATTTGTTGTTTTGCAACAGCAGTACAGTACCATGCATTAAATATTCTACAAATTACAATAAGAAATCTATTTATACTGTGTTAATTAAATACAGTGCCTATAAAAAGTATTCTCTGCACCCGCCCCCCCCCCGGAGATTTTCGTGTTTTATTGTATTACAAGTTTGAATCACCGTGGATTTTAATTTAATTTGGCTTTTTTTGACACTGATCAACAGAAAAAGACTCTTTTGTGTCAAATCAAAAACTGACTTCTCTTTCCCTCCACTGGCCTGGAGGTCACCTTTGGGAGAGATGTACCACCAGCTTAACACTCCCCCCCCCCCCACCACCTCCAGCATCATGTGGAGTCATGGGAGCATGGGATGGTCACAGAAGCAGCTAGTACATGTTACAGGTCTTGGTTACACGACCACTGACGCCAGGCAAGGAACCTCTGAAGAGTATTGACAATGGCCGAGATCTCCCGTCTTGTAAAGACACTGCCCGGAAGAAAGCAATGGAAAGCCACTTCTGTTGAAAAATTTGCCAAGAACAATCAAGGTCATACAAAGATCACAATGGCTTACATCATACAACAAGGCAAATAACGAATGAGCCTCAATGAACTGCTGTAATTAAATGAACTGTATAGATGGAATCTAAAATAAAGCTTGTCACTGCACTAGGTACATGTGACTGTTATGACTGAATAAAACTGAGCCACATAGAAGCTGCAAATGGGAAATATAAAAGTCTTTATTCGCACAACGAACCTCCAGGAGAGGGATTCAAAGACTCAAAGTGCATTTATTATCAATGAACGCATAAATTATGCAGCCTTGAGATTTGTTTACTTAACAGGCATGTTGCAGAGCAAGAAACCCAAAAGACCCCAGCTAAAAAAAAAGATAAGACCAACCCCAGTCACAGAGAAAGAGAAAAAACTATACAAATCATGTAAACAATAGAAGCGAGCAACATCTACAGCATTCCGAACCAAATTGAGTTTTCAGACCCAAATTCCCAGGGAAGCCCAGAGCAGGCCCAAAGCCTCAGTACTCTGTTCATCATATTAGTGGGGCAAGTCACCGCAAAGTTTGCAGACATGAAGCTCGGCAGCTGGGGGCAGTCTCACAGCCTTAGCACTGCAGAGAGAAGAACCCCAGACTATCTGGGACAGCATTTGAATTACCTGAACCTCATACTAGGTATCAGGCCCCACCATGGTGAATCACTGTGGGCCTATAGATTCACTGGCCAAGAAACCATTCTCAACTTCTCCAAATCGGCCCAGCTCTTAGAGAGATCCAACTTGGCCAGACTCTCGACACCCTGCCTTTGCAGTCTATCTGGGCCAGTGTTTAGATTGTCCAAACAGTGTATTGAACCTCACATTAGGACCCGGGCCTTGCCATGGCAAATTGCTCCTGGTCTAGACCATGCCACCCAATGATTCACTTCAGTCCTGTATCTTGCTGCCAAAGAAACTGTTCTTGGCCTCACCAAATCAGCTTGGTGTTTAGAGTGAGTTGGAAGGGCATCAGATCCCCTCTATCCCATCTTCTCCCCTCTGAATTGTCCACTCCAGCCAGCACAGCTCCTACTCCAAGTGTGTCGATTATGTAGGGCACATCTCTTGAGTTCATTTTGCTCTCTCACACCTCTTCATTGTTAGTGGTGATGGTTTACCACAATTTTCTTCAAAAAAAGTGTTATTAATAATGATTTTAATGAAATTCCTTCACTTTTGAACCACAGGTAAGGTGTCACACACCTTCAGTAGTGCCATCTTAAACCAGACAGTTAGGAGTCTAGGAGGATCCAAAAGAAACTCACTCTCCTGACACGATATTTTATATTTCTGACATGTTGACATTTTCCAATATTTTTTGCTTATATTTTAAATAATTGTGCTTTTTGTATCAAATTCAGAACCCTTAATTTTATTAAATCATTCAACAATAAATTCCTTATAAGGTTAATAATTAGTTACAATAGTAATGTTGATTATCTAAAACTGAAATATATAGAAATTTCATTTTTCAGAGGGTTATTAATCTGCAGAATTCACTCTCTTTTGCCCATTACACTGCTTTTGTTTAGGGCAGCAATAAAGATCCTTCATTTCTGGTGGTGTTAATGGTTTCCTTCACTGTGTCATCAGCATCCCCTCAGTTTTCACTGCTGTCAGCAAGGTAATTCCCGGATGGAAATCGAGCAATTCAGATTCAGATTCAGTTTATTGTCATTTTGAAACTAGAAATGCAATGGAGTTAAAAAATGAGACAATGTTCCCCCAGAATGATATCACAAAAGCATATGACAAAACAGACTACACCAGAAAATCCACGTAACGTTTGGCAATCCCCAATCCAGAGTCCGGAGAGGCTGCTGCTTATTAATATCGCGCTACCGTCTTAGCGCGTTCCCCGGAAAGGAGCTCCACATCCACCAGACAAACAAGACCAAAAACTAAAGCTACAAGACCTGCACAAAACCACATAGTTACAACATATAGTTACAACAGTGCAAACAATAGCATAATTGATAAAAAAAAGACTATGGGCACAGTAAAAATAGTCCAAAGATGTGAAAGGACTAAGTTCAAAAGAAATCACCACACAGTTTCCACAAGTCCCCAGGGTCCCGACAGACTCGCCATCCCACACTGGCGGCAGAAGGGAATACCCCCACTATGGACTTCCATGGCGCCGCCCGACTCAACCTCGCAGACGCAGCAACCTGAAAGCAACCTGACCGCAGCGGACTCCGAGTCCGTCGAACTTCCGAGCCGACGACCATCCCCTCTGGCACAGCTTCTCCGAGCACCATCCTCTGCCGAGTGTATTAAGATGCCCCCGCCAATGGCCATTGGCAACGCAACCCCGAGGACCGCGTGCATGTTCTTCCCAGCAGAGTCCCGGACCTCACAGCAGCAGCAGCAACGAAGAAGGTCTTCCTGGAGATTTCCCAATGTTCCTCCGTGCTCCCACGTCCATTTTCAATCGATTATGATTATGCACGGCACCCCACTTCACAAATAACAGATAATCAGCTCCAGAGTGTCCGGTGCAAGCTGCGTCGCGCTGCCATCTTGGAGAAAAATGCTATCACACTCAGATGTAGAAGGATTTTTCATTGCTGTTTCCCTAACAATTTTGTTTTACTAGTCAGGGGTATTAGTTCTGAGCTGAACACTTGAACCCAAGTCTGGCCTTTACCCTTTGACCTAGCACTCCAGGTCATTGAGGCACACAAGCTTCCAATCCACGACAAGGTTGTGGCCCTCTTGGAAGAAGCTGCAGAATTCCTGTTTGGATAAGTTAAAGGTGATTGGAGGAAAGTAATGGGGAGCTGTCAGAGGTAGGCTTTTACCATGGTGAGTGCATGGATTTCACTGCCAGGTGTGGTTGTAGAGGCAGATACGTTAGGGATATTTAAGACTCTCTTTGATAGGCACATGGATGAATGAAAAATTGAGTTCTATGTGAGAGGGAGAGGTTGGATTGATCTTGGAGAACGTTAAAAGGTTGGTGCAACATCATGGGACAAAGGGTCTATACTGTGCTATACTGTTCTATGTTCTAATTTTCAACCAATTGAGTCAGATAACATGAAGAGGTGACGATGATTACCGTGAGTGCCAACAGCATCTTGGTGATGATGCGTAAGTTCTGCAGTAGTAAAACTCTGGCTTCTTCTCATTTCCTTTCCAGTCCTGATGAAGGGTCTTGGCCAAAATGTCAACTAGTTATTCCTCTTCATGGATGCTGAGTTCCTCCAGCATCTGTTACTCTGTAACTCTGGATTATCAGTCGCTGCAGAAACTCTTGTGTTTAGAAATTGCAGAGTTGTGGACACAGCTCAGTGTATCACCAAAGCCAGATACTCTCCCTCGGCTCTGTCTACCCTTTCCCCAGCATCAGAGAAGTAGCCAACATAATCAAAGATTCTTTCCATCCTGTCATTCTCTTATCTTCCTCCTTCCATCAGGTAGAAGATAGAGAAGATTGAAAGCACATTGCACCAGAATCAAGCACAGCTTCCCACCTGCTGTTATCAGACACTTGAATGCACATATTGTACAATAATGAATTCTCGACCTCCCATCCACCTTGCCATTGCCCTTGTTTGTCTACCTGCACTCTCACTGTAACAGTAAGACTAAATTCCGTATCCTGTTACTGTATTTCAATTTTTCTTTCCTCCAAGTGTCTAAGAGGCTATTAAATGCCCCTAAGGATTCTGTCTCTCCCTCTTCTGGCAGAGTATTACATGCGGTTACCACTCTCCATGTAAAAATGTACATATGACAACCTGCCCCCCCCCCCATTCATGAATGAATGAATGAATGAATGAATGAACTACTGTTTTGTATGATGTGGGCAATCATGGTCTTGACCGTGTCTGTTCTTGGCACTCCCTCTATAAGTTGTCCATAACATGAAACCCTCTCGTATTAGCCAATGTTGCCCTGGGAAAAATGTGTTGGCTCTCCACTCTATCTATGCTTTTTATCATTTTATACATCTGTATCAAGTCACTTCTCATCCTCTAGCTCACTCAGTCTTTCCTCATTAGACATTCTCTCTAATCCAGGGGTCATCCTGGTAACTCTCCTCTGCACCCTCTCCAGAGTTTCCACATCCTGCCTGTAATGAGGTGACCAGAACTGGACACAGTTGTCCCAGGACTGCCATATCCAATTGGAAGTCATTTAATTAGAACAAAACAGCAACGTTGAAACTGGCGGATTTAAAAACATTGAAGCTACCCCTAGCCTGGACACCTTGCAGAATCTTTTTCCAGGCTCCTCCTGGAACTGAGTTCACGAAGAGACCTGTTCATCAGATTGGTCAAGAAACTGCCTGACACAGTCCTGCTCATTAAACCCAAATATGCTGTATCCTCCATCCACGGCATCACAGTGGTTAACACAATGTTATTACAGCTCGGGGCACAGATATTTAAAACATCCTTAGCAACAGGTGAGGTGCTGGAGAACTGGAGGGTTGCTAACGTCGTTCCCTTAAGAAAGGTTCTAAAAGTAAGCCAGGAAATTATATGCTGGTGGGCCTGACATCAGCAGCGGGTAAGTTATTGCAAGGTATTCTAAGAAACATAGAAACATAGAAAATAGGAGCAGGAGTAGGCCATTCAGCCCTTCGAGCCTGCACCACCATTCAGTATGATCATGGCTGATCATCCAACTCAGAACCCTGTACCTGCTTTCTCTCCATACCCCCTGATCTCTTTAGCCACAAGGGCCATATCTAACTTCCTCTTAAATATAGCCAAAGAACCGGCCTCAACTGTTTCCTGCGGCAGAGAATTCCACAGATTCACCACTCTCTGTGTGAAGAAGTTTTTCCTCATCTTGGTCCTAAAAGGCTTCCCTTTTATCCTTAAACTGTGAGCCCTCATTCTGGACTTCCCCAACATCAGAAACAATCTTCCTGCATCTAGCCTGTCCTATCCCTTTAGAATTTTATACGTTTCAATAAGATCTCCCCTCAATCTTCTAAGTTCCAGTGAGTATAAGCCTAGTCGATCCAGTCTTTCTTCATATGAAAGTCCTGCCATCCCAGGAATGAATCCGGTGAACCTTCTTTGTACTCCCTCTATGGCAAGAATGTCTTTCCTCAGATTAGGGGACCAAAACTGCACACAATACTCAAGGTGCGGTCTCACCAAGGCCTTGTACAACTGCAGTAGAACCTCCCTGCTCCTGTACTCAAATCCTTTTGCTATGAATGCCAACATACCATTTGCCTTTTTCACCGCCTGCTGTACCTGCATGTCCACCTTCAATGACTGGTGTACAATGACACCCAGGTCTCGTTGCATCTCCCCTTTTCCTAATTGGCCACCATTCAGATAATAATCTGTTTTCCTGTTCTTGCAACCAAAGTGGATAAGAGCTGGATAAATAAGTATATGGATATAGAGGGACTGATTAGAAATAGTCAATGTGTATTTTTTTTGTGTGATAAGTCATGTCTAACCAGTCTTATTGAGTATTTCAAGGAAGTTACCAGGAAAGTTGATGAGAGCAAGGCAGTGAATGTTGTCTGTATGGACTTTGACAAAGTCCTGCATGGGAGGTTGGTCGCGAAGGTTTAGTTGTTTGGCATTAAGGAAGAGGTAGTATACTGGCTTCGACATTGGCTTTGTGGAGGAAGCCAGAGAGTGGTAGTAGGTGGTTGCCTCTCTGAATGGAGGCCTGTGACTAGTGGTGTGCTGCAGGGACAGGTGATAGGTCTGCTGTTGTTTGTCATCTATGTCAATGATCTGGATGATAATGTGGTTAACTGGATCAGCAAATTTGTGGATGACATCGAGATTGCGGGTATAGTGGATAATGAGGAAGACAATGAAAGCAGGTTCCGGATCAGCTGGAAAAATGGGCTGAAAAATGGCATATGGAATTTAATGCAGACAAGAGTGAAGTGTTTCACTTTGAGAGGACAAACCAGGGTAGGACCTACACTGTGAGTAGTAGAATGCAGTAGAAGAGAGGGACCAGGGAAGACAGATCATAATTCCTTGAAGTTGATCCTCAAAATTTTATAGGGTCATAATGAGAGCTTTTGGCACATTGGCCTTCATAACACAAGATATTGTGCACAAGAGTTGGGATGTAATGTTGAAGTTGTATAAGATGTTGGTGAGGTCTAACTTGGAACATTGTGTGCGGTTCTTGTCATCTACTCGCAGGAAAGATATCAATAAGTATGAAAGATTGCAGAGAAGATTTACAAGGATAGTACCAGAACTTGAGGACCCTGAACTATGGGGAAAGGTTGAATAGGTTAGGACTTTATTCCCTAGAGCTCAAGAGAGTGAGGGGAGATTTGATAGAGGTATATAAACTTATGAGGGGGCATAGATAGGGTAAATGCAAGAAAGCTTTTCCCATTAAGTGAGACTAGAACTAGAGGTCATGTGCAAAGGATGAAAGATGAACTGTTTAAAGGGAACATGGGAGGGATCTTCTTCATTCAGAGGGTGGTGAGAGTGTGGAACGAGCTGCCAGCGGAAGTGGTAGAATTGGGTTTGATTACAACAATTAAGAGAAATTTGGATACGTAAATGGATGGGAGGGGCTGGAGGGTTATGGTCCAGGTGTAGGTTGATGGGAGTAGGCAGATTAATAGTTTGTCCCAGACTAGAGGGGCCATATGGCCTGTTTCTGTGCTGTAGTAGTCTATGACTCTAATAACTACACCCAAGGATTGACAAACAACCAAAAGAAGAGAAAGTGAGCACAAATAAACAAACAAATAAAAAAATAAATAAACTGGTGGAGGAATGAATGGACTAGATAGACAGATAAATAAGTAGGCAGATAGATAGATAAATTTTTAAAATGCTGAGAGCACGAGCTGTAGAGTCCTTGAAAATGAGTCCATGGGTTGTGGAATCAGTCAGAGTTGAAGTGAGTGAAGTTAGCCACACTTGTTCAAGAGCCTGATGGTTGAATGGTAATTACTGTTCCCAAAGCTGGTGATGTGGGACCTGAGGCTCCTGTACCTCCTGCCCAGTTTTGTTGACTTTGCTCAACAACTTGCAGGATGTCCCTGCTTTTACTGGAGA
This sequence comes from Hypanus sabinus, assembly GCF_030144855.1. Classification (NCBI taxonomy): domain Eukaryota; kingdom Metazoa; phylum Chordata; class Chondrichthyes; order Myliobatiformes; family Dasyatidae; genus Hypanus; species Hypanus sabinus. Next base: position 20,380,350 of record NC_082712.1, on the reverse strand, counting down.
GTCCAGGGTGGGATAAGACTTCCGAGATCTCGTGGTTTCTGGCTTCCACACTACAGTAGAATTCCCCATTGTGGTGCCATGTGGTACTCTACTGCAAGAACAGCTGGCGGGTCTGTTACTTTGCATTTTTGTACACTTGCCATGCTAATGCAAGTCTTGTAACTGAAGTCTAAGCTCCCAGCATGCCTTACTGTGACTCCTATTCATTGCACATTCCTCAAAGGCAGAACGTCCAGGAACAACTTGGCAGGTGACTCTGGGCAAACTGAAATCGAGTCAACATAACTGACAGAGACCCAGAGGAGACAATCCACAGGAGAGGACTTAAGGACTGAAATGTTGGTAAAGGACAAGTTGAAAGTGTTCGTGTGAAAATTCTAGGATTGCTATTCTAATTGACATCATTAACTTGACCACTTCAAAACTTAAGTTCACATCTTGGCCACAGAGCCAAGGCAACTTAACCTCAATGAGAGCAGTTTAAGACAAACTTCCTATTCAACTTTCTTAAGCGCCATCTGTTAGTTGAAAAACGTGATTGGGAGCAATTTCATCCCATTAAACGCCCTGAAATGATGTGTTGGGTAAGTGGGGGAAAATGTTTACCTATTTACTTTAAAATAAATTGCTGAATATTGGCTATATTGCACTTGACTGGAGAACAAAGAGTGGGGATAAAGCCACTTAGAGTCGACAAAACAAACATTGGCAGCCATGGGTGCTTTATTAACTTTTAGAGCAAATTACTGGCACTTAGTGTGAGTATACTTTGGTTTCACAATCTCCCATTAAACCCGAGTTTTCACCTCAATGCCACATAAAAGCCTATGAACCATTATATCAATGCGTTGTGTTTCCACAAAAACAACATGGGGCTAAGTATATTGGCAAGAGTGAAACGCTTTGCTCTTGAGTCATTATTCCAGCCGGGCGTTCAGAATGAAAGAGCCGTATTTCATGCTTGAGCTTTCCAGAGTTTCAATTCGCTCAGCCAAACAACTGATTTCAATTTGCCCATGGATTTGAGGGTCATCTCATGAAAGCATACTCAGCCCTCAGTTGGAAGGATTGAAATGATTCCTTGGCCTGCAGGGTCACTTTCAAGGACGTTACAATTCATTTTTTATTTATTTACTTATTTATTTGTTTATTTTCCTATCTATCTATATATGTATTTATTATTTAAGTACCAATCTGTCTATTCATCTACTCAAAGTTCAAAGAAAATTTATTATCGAAGTACATATATGTCACCATAAACAACCCTGAAATTCACTTCCTTGTGGGTAACCACAGTAAATCCAAGAACTATAATGGAATCAGTGAAAGGCTGCACCCAACAGGATAAAACATAGAACAATACAGCACAGTACAGGCCCTTTGGCCCACAATGCTGTGCTGACCCTTAAACCCTGCCTCCCATATAACCCTCCACCTTAAATTCTTCCATATACCTGTCTAGTAGTCTCTTAATTTCACTAGTGTATCTACCTCCACCACTGACTCAGGCAATGCATTCCAACCACTCTCTGAGTGAAAAACCTTCCTCTAATATCTCCCTTGAATTTCCTACCCCTTACCTTAAAGCCATGTCCTCTTGTATTGAGCAGTGGTGCCCTGTGGAAGAGGCGCTGGCTGTCCACTCTCTCTTCCTCTTAATATCTTGTATACTCTATCATGTCACCTCTCATCCTCCTTCGCTCTAGAGTGTAAAGCCCTAGCTCCCTTAATGAGGATGGACCAAGAAAAATCAATGTGCAAAAACAACAGACTGTACAAATACAAAAATAAATAAAAAGGAATAATAATAAATAAGCAATAAGTATCAAGAACCTGAAATGAAGAGTCCTTGAAAGTGAGTCCATAGGTTGTGGGAACAATTCAACAATCGTCGAGCAAAGTTATACCATTTGATTCAAGAACCTGAAGGTTGAGGGGTAATAACTGCTTCTGAACCTGATGGTGTGAGTCCTGAGGCTCCTGTCTTTGCTTCCCGATGGCCTTAGCAAGAAGAGAGTGTGGCCTGGATTCACTATTTATTTATGTTTTCACAATTTATCTTCTTTTTGCACATTGGTTGTTTTTCCAGTCTTTGTTCATGTACAGTTTTCCACAAATATTATTATATTTCTTTATTTTCCTGTAAATGCCCACAAGAAAATGAATCTCAACATGGTATATGGTGACATATAGATACTTTGATAATAAACTTACTTTGACTTTGAAATCTGCCCTGGCTTCATAGGCATTGGCAGATTTTTCTCTCTGTAGAGGAGGAAGATATGAAGATGGAGAGAAGAGGGGTTGACGAACAGACCCCTGGTGCTGAGGTAAGAAAACAAAGGGTGCATGCTGGGGATGTTGTGGATAGTCTGGAGGGTTGTCAAAGGTTGCGGTGGGACATTGATAGGATGCAGAACTGGGCTGAGAAGTGGCAGATTGACTTCTACCCAGATAAGTGTGAAGTGGTTCATTTGGTAGGTCCAATTTGAAGACAGAATATGATATTAATAGTAAGACTCTTGACAGTGTGGAGGATCTGAGAGATCTTGGGGTCTGTGTCCATAGGACACTCAAAGCTGGTGCACAGATTGACAGTGTTGTTAAGAAGGAGGATGGAGCGTTGGCGTTCATCAACAGTGGGATTGAGTTCAAGAGCCGGGAGGTAATGTTACAGTTATACAGGACCTTGGTTAGACCCCAGTTGTGTTCAGTTCTGATCACCTCACTACAGGAAGGATGTGGATACTATAGAGAGAGTGCAGGGAAGATTTACAAGGATGTTACCTGGATTGGAGAGCATGCCTTCTGAGAATAGGCTGAGTGAACTTGGCCTTTTCTCCTTGGAATGACAGAGGATGAGAGGTGACCTGATAGAGGTGTATAAGATGATGAGGGACATTGATCATGTGAATAGTCAGAGGCTTTTTCCCAAGGCTCAAATGGCTAACACGAGGGGGCATAGTTTAATGTGCTTGAAAGTAAGTACAGAGGAGACATCAGACTACATTTTTCACAGAGTGGTGGGTACATGGAATGTACTGCCAGTGACAGTGGTAAAGGCGGATACAACTGGGTCTTTTAAGAGACTCTTACATAAGTACATGAAGCTTAGAAAAATAGAGGCCTATGCAGTAGGTTTCCAGAACACGCGTTTCCATAGTTGGCACAACATTATGGGCCGAAGGGTCTGTAATGTGCTGTAGATTTCTATGTTCAATGCTCCAGAGACCAGACCTCAGAATTTAGATTGGTCCCTCCGTGCTGTGCTGAGGGAGCGCTATAAATTCAGAGGCCTTCTGTCAGGTGGAAGTAATTGAATGAATATTAAAGATCCTTGCTGTCTTGTTAAGATGCTGTCTCTCAAAACCACAAAATCATATTTAATTATATTTAGAACATAGGACATAGAACAGTACAGTACAGGCGCTTCAACACTGGATGTCGTACTGATCTTTTAACCTACTTGAAGAAAGTATCTAACCCTTCCCTCTCACAAAGCGCACCATTTTTCTTTCATATGCCTGTTTAAGTTTCTCTTAAATCTCACTAACGCATCCACTTCTACCACCACCCCTGGCAGTGTTATCCATTCATTTCCCACTCTGTGTAAAAGACATATTTCTGACATCCCTGCTATACTTTGCTCCTTAAAGTTATTTGTTACTCAAGAGCAGACGATGCAGCTGATGTAATTCTGAGGTTAAAAACACAGTGTAGCAGATACTCAGCAGGTCAGTCAGCATCAAAACGGAATCAACATTTCAGGTTGTTTCCATTCCTTTCAAAACTCATTATTTGGACTTTATTTGAGGAAACTTACAAAATGGATACCACATGTCATACATTTACTGTACATCAATGACCAAACTTTAGATGTTTTGAGACATTTTGGGGTGATAGCTGGATGGATTTTTCACATAACTGCATAGATTTCCTCTAGATGCTCCGGTTTCATTCCCAAGACATGTAGATTGGAATCAGTTTCCACCACACTTTTGTCTCAGAGTCAGAACCAGGATTATTATCGCTGTTATGTGTCAAGAAATTTGTTGTTTTGTTGCAGCAGTCCAGTGCAAACATTAAAATTGATGTAATTTTGTAAATATAAGTAAATATTGCAAAAGAAAAATAGTGAATAATGTTCACAGATTCATGGCCCATTCAGAAACCTAATGGTGGAGGAGAAGAGCTGTTTCTAAGACATTGAGAGTAGGTTTTCAGGATCCTGCACCTCTTCCCTGCATCGTGAGGTCCTTAGTTTTGGATGCCAAATTCTTGAGCCACCAGCTCTCAAAGATGTCCTCGATGATGGAGAGGGTTGTGCCCCTGATGGAACCAGCTGACTCTTCAACCCTCTGCTGTTTCTTCCGAGCCCATGCATTGGAGCCTCTATACCACGTGGTGATGCAACCAGTCAAAATGCTCTCCATTGTACGTCTGCAGAAATGTACAAAATTTGCAACATTCCATGAGAAGACCCTACTATCATTACATTTGTCAACTATTTCAAACCAATTTCCCACTCATCAGAGGAGACCTTCTCTTGCTATTCATTCTGTCAACATTCATCAGAACTAATAACAGCACTCGGAGGCTTCTCTTCAACTTATCATCTCCAAGGAGACAATCACACCCGCCACATAGTTGGTGATTCAGAACAATGTTTCAGGCTCCTGCTTGGGTGGAAATTATCTGCGATTGCTAAAATTATTGATGTTGTATTCACTTTTTTCCAGCTTTTATGGAATCATTGAATTATTACAATGCCAATGGAGGCCATTCAGTCCATAGAGTTCATCCCAGTTCTTTATAGAGCAGTAATACTCACTTCTTACTTCCAACCTGATCTGCTGTGGATTACTTCTCTGCATTGCCTATTAGATTTTCCCTTTGAAATTGACTTTGCTTTTGGGATTGAGTTCAGGAGCCATGAGATAATGTTACAGGATCTATAAAACTTTGGTTATACCATGTTTGGAGGATTGTATTCATTTCTGGTCACCTTGCTATAGGAAGGATGTGGATGACTTAGAGAGGGTGCAGAGGAGGTTTATGAAAATGCTGCCTGGATTAGGGTACATGTTCATGAGGAAAGGTTCAGTGAGACAGTGTTTTCCTCTTTGGAGCAAAGGGTGATGGAGGTGACTTGAGAGAGGTGTGCACAATTATGAGACATAACTGGAGTGGACAGCATTGGCCAATACCTGAGGACATCCATTTAAGTTGAGCGGAGGAAAGCTTGTGGGTGGTGGGGTGGAGATATGTCTCTACAAAAGGAGATGTAAAGCACTCCTTCCCTCCATTAGCCTGCAGGTCACCCATGGGCAAGGTGTAGTACCTGCTTATCCCCCCCCACCCCCAATCAGGGTCAAGAGAAACCATGGGAGTAGCTGGTGGATGGTTGTATGAGCAACTGGTGCATATCACAAGTCCTGGTTATGCAACCACTGACGGCAGGCAGACAATCTTTGAAATGTATTGATAATGGCTGAGATCACCCATCTTGTAAGGACATTGCCCAGAAGAAGGCAAAGGAAAACCACGTCTGTAGAAAAATTTGTCAAGAATAATCATGGACATGAGACCATGATCACTCACAGTTTGGCACATAATGATGATGATGATGGAGGAAAGTTTAGGGGAGATGTGGGAATTTTACACAGAGAGTAATCGATGACTGGAGTGCACTGCCAGTGGTGGTGGTAGAGGCTGATACAACCAGGACATATAATAGACCCTTAGATATCACACAGATTTAATGAAAGAGAATGGAGGATTAGGGCCTGTGTAGAAGGGAAGGGTTAGATTGATCATGGAGTAGGTTTATATTGCTCCAAACAGCATCAGGGGCCTGCACTGTGCAGTACCGTTCTATATTCTATATTCTATGTTCTATGTTCCATAATGTTCTATAAAAGCAGAAAGGTTAGGAAATACTCATCATGTCAGGCAGTATCCATTCAGATAGAAAAAAGTGTGTCAGTTTTAGGTCAGACATCCTTCATCAATAGGTTTTCAAGTGGTGAGGAAACGGGCAAACAAATGGCATATGAATAAAATACTGATTGATCTGTCAGGCACTGTTGGAAACAAATGCATTAGCAGATTCTGAAAAAGAAAGGGATGGGAACTTGTAAGAAGAATTACAGAGAGCTGAATGGGCTGACTGATCTTATCTTGCTTTATGAGGTTTTCCTATATTCTTGACTGGCTGCTCTTTCAGTCCTGATGAGCGAGCTCCAGGGGTAAGCTAATACTAAATTATGCTATTAAAAAACAGCTGCGCAGTATGGCAGGGATGCCAAAATGAGAATTATTTTCACATGTGCAGCCTTTAAAGTTGAACGGAGATGTAATATAACTTGTTATTGTTACACTTACAGCTGTATTTGCAACCTGACTTGTACAGTGCATTGAAATCATTTAATATCTCAAGTAAATTGGCCACTCCACTATAATTACTGCTTCCTGCTTGTTCTTACCTCCATTTAGATTTACCCATGAAGCATTAGGAGTGTATTTTCTGCACAATGTTTATTCAATTAAATTTACACTCTATGGCCACTTTATTTGGTGCACCTGTACACCTGCTTGCTAATGCAAATCAGCCAATTGTGTGGCAGCAACTCAATATATAAAAGCATGCAGACATGGTCAAGAGGCTCAGTTGTTGTTCAGACCGAACACCAGAATGGGGAAGAAACGTGATCCAAGTGACCCTGACTTTGGAATGTTTGTTGGTGCCACATGGGGAGGTTTGAATATTTCAGAAACTGCTGATCACCTGGGATTCTCACACACAACAGTCTTTAGAGTTTACAGAGGATGATGTGATTCACAAAAACATCCAGTCAACAGCAGTTTTGTCGGTGAACGCGCCTTGTTAATGAGAGAAGTTAGGGGAGAACGACCAGACTGGTTCAAACTGACAGGAAGGTGACAGTAACTCAATTAACCAGGCATTACAACAGCGGCATGCAGAAGAGCATCCCTCAGCGTGTAACAAGTGGATTGAAGTGGATGGGCTAGACCAGCAGAAGGCTACTCCTGTACCTAATAAATTGGCCATTGAGTGTATATGTCACAATATACTACCTGGAGATTCAGTTTCTTGCAGCCATTTACAGGAAAATAAAGAAATACAATAGAATTCATGAAAAACTATAATAAATAAAGACTGACAAATAACCAATGTGCAAAAGAAGATGTACAAATAAAAAAAATAACAAATAATACTGAGAACTTGAGTTGTGAGAACTTGTAGAGTATTTCATGTAATGGTCTTTCTGTAGATACAGAGTTTGGGCTATTGTTGGAGATAAGGGATGCTTAGGAATGTGGGCCATCCAATCAGGAGAGTGGAATGGGGAGAAGTTTCTAGAGAAGGCTGGGGGAATGCTTTTATGACCGACACCAGTGGTGGGTCTTTGACTTTGTTTAGCAGGAGAGAAGTTGTTGGAGGGAACCAACCAGGGAACGGATTCGATCCCGTGGGGAACTCAGTGGATCCAAGGTGCGGAGTCTACCGAGGATCACTGAATATGGCTTTTGAAAGATTTGAGCTCGTTTGACTGTTTAATTATAATGGGCCCCTTTGCTTTCTTTTCTTCGCTAACTCTTTGGTTAAGTTAATGTTCACAAATATACTTCTTTATAATTGCATGCAGCGATCTGTTACTTGATGCCGACGGGCTATTGTAGGGCAGTAAATCACAGAGCACTCACACAAACCGGGGTCTGGATGGGAGAGATATCCCAATCTCATGGATTTGGCAGGACCAAAGTTGTCTACACCCGAGACATACAAAGCTGAAGTTTCTCGCCATGAAGTCCAGTGGCTGTTAGCAACAGGCTAAACAGCCACATTTCTAGAAAAGGTTGGGGGGGGGGGGCGGGGTCACACACACACACACACACACACACACCTTACAGCACGAAATAGGTGTGCCGCCCAGCAAATGCCAATTTAACCCTAGCCTAATCATGGTACAATTTACAAGGTCTAATTCACCTATCAACTGGTATGTCTTTGGACTGTGAGAGGAAACTCACACGGTCACAGGGAGAATGTACAAACTCTTTACAGACAGCATTTTAACCATATACCTCTGAACCTTTCCTGCCCATGAACCTGCCCAAATGGCTTTTAACCATTGCAATTGTAACCCTCTCTACTTCTTTCTCTGACAGAGGTACATATACCCACCATTCTTTACGTGGAAAACTTACAGATGTTGGGTAGCATTGACGTTTACTGTCCACTCTGAGATTCATCCATCCATCCATTATCTATTTATCTATTCAGTCATTCATTCATTCATCTGTTTATCTCTCTTTCAATCATTTATCTCTGTTTCTTTATCTATCTATTCATTCATCTGTTTGTTTATCTACAGTACTGTGCAGAAGTCACATGTAAAGAAATTCTGTAAAGTGGGATGCATTCAAAAATAATGAAATAAACGGTTTCTAAATATCATCATATTTACTATAGAGTGTGGTAAACAGTAGAAAAAACTAAATCAAATCAATATTTGGTATGACCATCCTTTGCCTTTAAATTGCATCAGTTCTCCTAGTTACACTGTCATGCAGTTTTATAATAAAATTGGTTGGTGGGTTGTTCCAAGCGTCTTGAAGATGCTTGCCACAGTTCTCCTGCAGGGTTCGACTGTCTTGCGTGCTTCTGTCCCTCCAGGTAACCCCAGACACCCTCAATGCCTGAATAGGGCAGGAACACCATGAAGGATCCCTTCTACCCTGCACTTTCCCCAAACAGAAAGGCTGATCCACTCCTCTACCTACTAACCCAACTCCCACAACCCCCTTAACCCCCACCACCACTACATTATAATTTCCTGTCAGTCACCTTATGTACAGGCAGTCCTGTGCCTAGTGTCACTTTATGGACATAAAATCAATCTATCTTATGTATTTAGATTTATTGTCAGATTTGGAGTGAAGTTATTTTAATCTCCTTTACACTTGTGTACAGGAAATTACATGAAATAATCTTTTCTTATGATTTTATACACATCAGAACAATAGTTCTGGTCACCGAATTATAGGAAAGATGTCAACAAAATAGAGGGAATACAGAGAAGATTTACTAGAATGTTGCCTGGATTTCAGCATCTAAGTTACAGGGAAAAGTTGAACAAGTTAGGCCTTTATTCTTTGGAGCGTAGAAAGTTGAGGGGGGACTTGATAGAGTTATTTAAAATTATAAGGGGGATAGATAGAGTTGATGTGGATAGGCTTTTTCCATTGAGAGTAGGGGAGATTCAAACAAGAGGACATGAGTTAAGAGTTAAGGGGCAAAAGTTTAGGGGTAACATGAGGGGGAACTTCTTTACTCAGAGAGTGGTAGCTGTGTGGAATGAGCTTCCAGTAGAAGTGGTAGAAGCAGGTTCAATATTGTCATTTAAAAAAAAAATTGGATAGGTATATGGACAGGAAAGGAATGGAGGGTTATGGGCCGAGTGCAGGTTGGTAGGATTAGGTGAGAGTAAGTGTTTGGCATGGACTAGAAGGGCCAAGATGGCCTGTTTCTGTGCTGTAATTGTTATATGGTTATATAGGTTAGGATTTGAATCCCCAGAATGTAAAAGTTTGAGGAGAGATCTGACAGAAGTATACCAGATTGTGTAGGGTATTGACAAAGTAAATGTAAGTGAGATTTTCCCTCTGAGGTTTGGTGAGACCACAATTAGAGGTCATGGGTTATGGGTGAAAGGTGAACTATTTAAGGGGCGCATGAGGGGAACTTCTTCACTCAGAGGGTGGTGAGCTACTTGTGGGAATGGTGGATGTTGGGTCGATTTTAACATATAAAAAAAATTTGGATAGGTATATGGATGGGAAGGGTTTGGAGGCCTATGGACTGGGTGCAAGTCAAGAAGAGAAGGTAGATTAATAGTTCAGCATGGACTAGATGGGTTGGAAGTCCTGTTTCTGTGCTGTGGTGTACTGATACTATGACTCTATTAATTGGGGCAGTGTGTCTGTTTGGTACCTCATCCTTTGCCTGGTACCATTGTATTTTCCAGGGTTCAATTCAATTCCAGCTGCTGTCTGTAAGGAGCTTGTACGTTCTCTGGGTGTTCCAGTTTCCCCCCTCCTTCCAAAGATGTATGGGTCAAGGTTAGTAAGCTGGGAGCATGTTATGTAGAGACCAGAATCGTGGTGACACTTGCGGGATTCCCCACACAAACATGGACTGTGTTGGTTGTTGATGCATGTGAAGGATTTCACTGTATGTTTCGATATACATATACGTGACTAATAAAGCTAATCTTATAACTTACCTTAACATACACCTGGTCCTATTTTTTACATTCTTACCTGATGCAACAGTTTTTGGGATAACACTTTGGCAATATAAAACAGATTCATGTGCACAAGGTTAATAAAGTCACCAATTATTGCCATTTTTTGATATTTAACCCAATGACATTAAGTTTGCTCTCTGCCAAGCATTACACTCTGCTTTTACAATGGAGAAGTTCTTCTCCAGCCCTTTACTTTTTCTATCACTTGCCTGCTTCTTACTTCCACCAACACTCACCTGGCTTCACCCATGACCTTCTAGCTTGTGCTACTTCCCCTCCCCCTCCACCATATTCTGGCTTCTTCCCCCTTTCTTTCCAGTCCTGATGAAGGGTCTTGGCTCAAAAGGTTGACTGTTTACTCATCTCCACAGACGCTGCCTGACCTGTTGAGTCCCTCCAGCATTTTGTGTGTGTGTGTTGCTTGGATTTCCAGCAGCTGAAGAATCTCTTGCGTTTACTATCAAGCGCTCACATCAGCAGAAAGGGAAGCATGGTTCTGAGAGCTTTTACCGGTTGGAAAAGGCCATCCTTTTTAACGGCCAATGGTGGAGTCACTACTCATTAGTTTTGATTGTCATTATTTATGAACCAGCCTGCTTGTGCTCCTGTGTGGTTCAGTAGGGTAGTTTTCCTTGTCAAGAGCAATCAAAATGATATAAAAAAGTTAACACAGGCTTTCTGCTGAAAAGCATGTCCGTTAGCTCCAGTTTCTGCATCACCCTGCTTCTCCGAATGACTTTATATATATTTCAGGGACCACTTTATTTGGTACCTCCTTTACCTAATAAAGTGATCACTGAGTGTACTGTATGCCCACATGGTCTTCTGCTGCTGCAGCCCATCCACTTCATGTTTTGATGTGTTGTGCATTCAGAGAAGCTCTGTACAACACTTTTATAATGTGCAGTTATTTAAGTTACTGTCAGCTTGAACCAGTCTGGCCATTCTCCCTAATCTTTCTCATTAATAAGGCATTTTCACCCACAGAACAGCTGCTCACCAGAAATTCTCTGTGAACTCTAGAGACTGTTGTGTGTAAAAATCTCAGGAGATCAGTTTCTGAGATACTCAAACCACCCCATCTGGCTCCAACAATCATTCCACAGCCAAAGCCACTTAGATCACATTTCTGTCCTGAGCTGATGTCTGGTCTGAACAACAACTGAATGTCTTGACCATATCTACATGCTTTTGTGCATTGAGTTGCCACCTCATGATTGTCCAATTAGACTACAAACACAAGAACATCTGAAGGTTCTAGAAATCCAAAGCCACACACACAAAATGCTCGAGGAACTCTGCAAGCCAAGCAGCATCTATGGAAAAGAGTAAATGCCTGACGTTTCAGGCCAAGACCCTTCATCAGAACTGTAAAGGAAGGGGGAAATAGATGGGGGGAGAGGAGGAAGAAGTACAAGGTGGCAGATAATAGATGAAACAGAGAGGGGGAGAGGATAAAGAGCTGAGAGGTTGATTGGTGAAAGAGGAAAAGAGCTGGCGAAGGGGGAGCCTGATAGGGGAGGACAGAAGACCATGGAAGAAAGAAGGAGGAGCACCAGAAAGAGGTGATGGGCAGGTAAGGAGACAAGGTGAGAGAGGGAAACAAGAATGGGGAATGGTGGTGGGGAAGTTTGAGAAATCAATGTTCATGCCATCAGGTTGGAGCCTGCCCAGACAGAATACAAGGTGTTGCTCCTTCAATCTGAGTGTGGCCCCATTGTGGTAGTAGAGGAGGCCAAAGATTAACATGGTGCAATGGGAGTGGGAAATAAAATTGAAATGGTGGCTACCAAGAAATCCCACTTTTTGTGGTGGAGGGAGCGAAGGTGCTTGACAATCTCACAATCCATGCTGGGTCTCACCGATATACAGAAGAGCACACTGGGAGCACTGGATACAGTAGAAGACCCCAACAGACTTGCAGGTGAGGGTCATCTTGCCTGGAAGGACTGTTTGGGGGCCCTGAATGGTAGTGAGGGAGGAGAGGTAGGGACAGTCACGTCAGGAGCTAAGATGTCCCCCTTCTTTAAAGAAAGGGGCTTTCCTTCCTCCACCATCAACACTGCCCTCTCCTGCATCTCTTCCATTTCATGCACATCTGCCCTCACCCCATCCTCTCATTACCACACCAGGGATAGGGTTCCCTTTGTCCTCACCTCCCACCCCACAAGCCTCAGCATACAGCACATAATTCTCCATAACTTCCGCTATTTCCAAAGGGATCCCACCACCAAGCACATCTTTCCCTAACCCCCCACTGTACACTTTCTGCAAGGATCATTCCCTACATGACTCCCTTTTCCACTTGTCCCTCCCGGTACTTTTCCTTGCAAGCGGACAGGTGACACACCTGTCCCTACAGCTCCTCCCTCATTACCATTCAGGGTCCAAACAGTCCTTCCAGGTGAGAAGGCGTTTCACCTGCTAGTCTGTTGGGGTCACGTACTGTATCCACTGTTCCCTGTGTGGCCTCCTGTATATCGGTGAGACATGACATTGACTGGGTGACTGCTTCATTGAGCACCTACACACCCTCCACCACAAAAATCAGGATTCCTTGGTGGCCACCCATTTTTATTCAGCTTCCTATTCCCATTCCAACATGCCTGTCCATGGCCTCTTTTACTGTCACAATGAGATCATAGTCGGGTTGGAGGAGCAACACCTTATATCCCATCTGGGTAGCCTCCAACCTGAGGGCATGAACGTCGATCTCTCGAACTCCCGGTAATCGCCACCCTCCTCTCCTTCACCATTCCCAATTCCCTCTCTTGTGGCAACCCGCTTCCCAGCGCACTCGGACCGGCCCACAAAGTGGCGCGCGCCGGCATTGAGGCCAGTCCCAAAGAGGGCGCCAAGCCTGCTTCACCAGCAAGGGGAAAAGCCCGCGCGCGGGACGGGACTTTGAATACGCGCCCCCTACAGCATTCCCGCCTGGGGAGGGCGGGATCAGGAAGGCTTTAAAGCGAGGCCACGAAGTCTGAATAAACCTCTTTTGTAACCGGAGCTCACCGACTCCATGTCGTTATTGCAGCACTGCGTGTAGCACACCGCTACAATTGGTGACCCCGACGGCCCAAATGATACTTGGACCAGAGATTAATGACGCCGCATCTGTTCATGCAGTTTCGTTAAAACTGCCAAGCTTCTGGACGCTGTGACCTCACCTGTGGTTCCAGCAAGCAGAAGCCCAGCTCTACATTCAGCAGATAACCTCAGAGGACACACGTTACTACTACATGGTGAGCTCCCTCAACCTGGACACAGCCGCCCAGGTTGAGGAGTTCATACAATCGCCCCCAGCGGACGGCAAGTACACGGAATTCAAAGCCTTGCTCATAAGGACTTTCGGACTCTCACAGTGTGAGCAAGCTGCCCGCTTACTGCACCTAGATGGTTTGGGGGACAGGCCACCGACAGCTTTGATGAACGAGATGCTGTCCCTGGCCGGAGGACACAAGCCCTGCCTCATGTTTGAGCAGGCATTCCTGGAGCAGCTGCCCAAGGACATATGCCTGCTGCTGTCCGACGCGGATTTCAGCGACCCCCGGAAGGTGGCAGCCCGGGCGGATGTACTGTGGAAAGCCAAGAAGGAGAGTGGGGCGTCTGTCGCACAGATCACCAGGCCACACTCCCTGCAGCAGACCAGACCAGGCCCGGCCACAGAGCCTGCTAACCCCAGAGGCAGGGGTGAGGAGACCAACAAACAATGGTGCTTCTACCACCAGCAGTGGGGCGGAGAAGCCCGCCACTGTAGCCCGCCCTGCAAGTTCCCAGGAAACGCCAGGGCCATCTGCCGCTGATGGCTACGGTGGCTGGCCATTGGGATAGCCTCCTGTACATCTGGGACAAGCGGTCGGGATGCCGCTTTTTGGTCGACACTGGAGCTGAGATCAGCGTCTTACCTCTGATGAGTTATGACACCCACAACAGAGAACTGGGTCCCACCCTGAGGGCCACGAACGGCAGCACAGTAAGGACCTACGGCACCCGTACGGTGTGTCTACAGTTCGGCTCCAGCCGGTTCACGTGGGACTTCACACTGGCCGCCGTTGCCCAACCTCTCCTGGGAGCGGATTTTTTGCGAGCTCACAGCCTACTGGTCGACCTGCCCAGGAAGAGACTGGTCCATGCCGAGACCTTTCAGACGTTCTCCCTGGGTGCAGCCCAGTTGCCGGCCCCACAACTAGACTCCATCACGCTGTCTGACAACGACTTCACCAGAGTCCTGGCAGATTTCCCATCAGTTCTGGCACCGCAGTTCACGGCAGCCACGACCAGACCCGGCATACAGCACCACATCCCGACCCAGGGACCACCCCTCCACGCCCGTGCTCGAAGGCTTCCCCCGGACAAGCTCCGACTGGCGAAGGAGGAGTTCAAGAGGATGGAGGAATTGGAGATCATCCGGCGGTCCGACAGCCCATGGGCCTCCCCCCTGCACATGGTGCCCAAAGCGACAGGGGGCTGGAGACCATGCGGCGACTACCGCAGGCTGAACGAGGCTACAGCACCGGACCGCTACCCTGTGCCGCACATTCAGGACTTTGCAGCAAACCTGCACGGCGCACGGATCTTCTTCAAGGTGGACCTCGTCCGGGGATACCATCAAATCCCGATGCATCCGGACGACGTCCCCAAAACGGCTCTCATCACCCCTTTTGGCCTTTTCAAGTTCCTCCGCATGCCGCTCGGCCTGAAGAATGCCGCACAGAAGTTTCAGCAGTTAATGGACGCGGTGGGACGTGACCTGGACTTCGCTTTCATCTATTTGGACGACATCCTCATAGCCAGCAGCAGTCGTCAGGAGCATCTGTCCCATCTCCATCAACTCTACGCCCGACTGAGTGAATACAGCCTGACAATCAACCCGGCCAAATGCCAGTTCGGGCTTGACACCATCGACTCCTGCGCCACAGGATTACTACAGATGGGGCAACCCCTCTGCCCGCCAAGGTAGACGCAATCCGCCATTTCCCCCGACCCAACACAATCAAAGGCCTTCAGGAGTTCGTGGGTATGGTAAATTTCTACCACCGCTTCCTCCCTTCAGCTGCCCGAATCATGCGCCCCCTGTTCGCCCTGATGTCGGGTAAGGGCAAGGACATTACCTGGGACGAGGAGTCCGCCACCGCTTTCGTTAAAACCAAAGAAGCCTTGGCAAACGCCGCGATGCTAGTGCACCCCAGAATGGACGTCCCTACCGCCCTCACAGTGGACGCATCTAGAACGGCAGTCGGTGGAGTGCTGGAACAACTCATCGAGGGTCACTGGCAACCCCAGGCGTTTTTCAGCAAACGCCTACGACCACCCGAGCTCAAATACGGTGCTTTCGACAGGGAACTGTTGGCGCTCTACCTGGCAATCCGGCATTTCAGGTACTTCCTAGAAGGTCGGCCCTTCACCGCGTTCACGGACAACAAACCGCTTACCTTTGCATTCACGAAAGCATCCGACCCCTGGTTGTCCCGCCAGCAGCGACATCTGTCCTACATCTCTGAATACACGACAGATGTCCAGCATGTCTCGGGAAAGGACAATGTTGTGGCAGACGACCTCTCCCGCCCTAACATCCAAGCCCTGTCTCAGGGGGTAGACTATGAAGCACCGGCAGAGGCGCAGCAGGCAGACGAGGAGCTCCCTAGTTACAGGACTGCAGTCTTTGGTTTGCAGCTCCAGACCTGCCCGAAGGCCCAGGTGAGAGGACCCTACTCTGTCACGTCACCACCGGCCAACCCCGCCCCGTCTTAGTGCACTCCTCCATCAGGACAACCGTCCCGATGGTCTCCAACAGGTTCGTTTGGCACGGACTCCGCAAGCAGGTCAGTGAATGGGCCAGAACGTGCATGCACTGCCAAACAGTCAAGGTGCAGTGGCACACCAAAGCTCTGCCGTAGCAGTTCCACCCCACCCGCCGGCATTTCGACCACATTCATGTGGATATCGTGGGCCCCCTGCCAGTGTTGCGTGGAGCGCGGCACCTCCTGACTATCGTGGACTGGTTCACAAGATGGCCAGAGGCGATCCCGCTCACCGACACCACCTCCGAATCTTGCGCCCGGGCACTGATTGCCACCTGGGTATCTCACTTTGGTGTACCTGCCCACATTACCTCAGTCAGAGGCACCCAGTTCACCTCCAGCCTGTGGTCAGCTATGGCCAGCCTTTTGGGGACACAGCTGCACCACACAACTGCCTACCACCCACAGTCGAACGGACTAGTGGAGCGTTTCCACCGTCACCTGAAGTCAGCTCTCATGGCCCGCTTCAAGGGGCCTAACTGGGTGGACGAGCTTGCCTGGGTCCTGCTCGGAATCCGCACGGTGCCCAAAGAGGATCCGCACACCTCGTCGGCCGAGTTGGAGTACGGCGCACCCCTGGTCGTCCCAGGAGAGTTCATACCAGCCCCAAGGGGGCAAGAGGAAGGACCTGCAACAGTCCTGGGCAGATTACGCGAGAGGCTCCGTAACCTGGCCCTCATATCCACTTCACAGCATGGGCAGAACCTGACCTGCATACCCAAAGACCTGCAAAACTGTAAGTTTGTTTTTGTACGACGGGGCGGGCATCGGGCACCGCTACAGCGGCCCTACGAGGGGCCATTTACGGTGATCAGAAACAACGGGTTCACATTTGTGCTGGACATTGGGGGGAAAGAGGAGGTTTTCACAGTGGACCGACTCAAACGGGCCCATGTGGACTTGGTGCAGCCGGTCGAGATTCCAGCACCGCGGCGCAGAGGCAGACCTCCCAAACAGAGTCCGACCCAGACTGTGGACATTGGGGGGGGGGTGTATCGCCGGTTCTGTGTGGGGGGGGTTATGTGGTGACCCACTTCCCAGCGCACTCGAACCGGCCCACAAAGTGGCAAGCGCCGGCATTGAGGCCGGTCCCAAAGAGGGTGCCAAGTCTGCTTCACCAGCAGGGGAAAAGCCCACGCGCGGGATGGGAATGTGAATATGCGCCTCCTACAGTATTCCCGCCCAGGGAGGGCGGGATCACGAAGGCTTTAAAGTGAGGCCGCGAAGTCTGAATAAATCTCTTTTGTAACTGGAGCTCACCGACTCCGTGTCGTTATTGCAGCTACACTCTCGCCTTTTCTCCTTACCTGCCTATCACCTCCCTCGGGTGCTCCGTCTCCTTTCCTTTCTTCCATGGCCTTCTGGCCTCTCCTATCAGACTCCCCCTTCTCCAGCCCTGTATCTATTTCACCAATCAACTTCTAGCTCTTTACTTCGTCCCTCCCCCTCTCCCAGTTTCACCTATCACCTGCATCTCGTACTTCTTCCTCCCCCCCCATCTTATTCTGATTTTTTCCCCCTTTCCTTTCCAGTCCTTGTAAAGGGTTTTCGCCTGAGATATCATCTGTCTGCTCTTTTCCATAGATATTTGTATTGGTCAGCAGCTGTAAGGGTATGCCTAATAAATTGGCCACTGAGTGTACATGGCCCATTGATTGTGGAAACTTATTTTCTTCAGTGTTCAGGACTATCACAGAGGCTGCTGAGCAAGCCTCCGAATGGCTATGGTGTATTCTGGCAGCTCTGAAAAATTCATGGGAGCTGTGGCTGAATCATTTCCCAAAGTCAGAATTACAAATAAGCAGAGGAACACCAAACATAAAAGAGTGCAGCACAGTACAAGCCTTTCGACTCACAATGTTGTGGAACCTTGAAACTACTCTGTAATTAATCTGATCTTCCCTCACACGTTGCTCATAACTGTCCATTTTTTTTCATCCATGTGCCTGTCTGATGCTGGGACACATCATCAGTGACGTAACCTGGGTGATCGGGCGTTTCAGGTCTCTCAGTGTCAGACACTCTCACTCAGGCGACCCAGCCGGGGTTGATCAGGTTGCAGCTTGTGTCCCAGCAGCACTGACCCATGGGTTACACCTCTTCACCCATACCCATCTGGAGGCTCGCTCAGCAGCCTCTGTGACGGTCCTGATTTGAAGCCCCCGCGTCGCCAAGGAGAGTAGGTTCTGCATAATGAGCGGCCAGCAAAACCTCTACACCCCACCCTTATAGGCTCTCATCATGCCCTCCATCCCCGTTTCTGGCACTGCTCTACCAGCTCCTGGTATCTGGCTTTCTTACGTTCAAACACCTCCTCAATCTAAGAGGCTATTACATATCCCTAAAATCTCAGCCTCAAAGGTAGAGAGAGAAGGGATATTTCTGCTGGTTGGGGAGTTTAGGTCTAAGGTTATCTGGAATGTGTTGCCAGAGGAGGTGGTGAAATCAAATACAATTATTATGTTTAATAGAAACTTAAGGCAGGCTTCGAGTTAAATAGGCAATAAAAACAGAAAATGCTGGGAATACTCAGCTGGTTGGGCTGTGTTTGTACACTAAGCAACAGAGTTAACATTTTAGAAACACAAGAAACTGCAGATGCCTGCATCTGGAGGAACAGAGTTACTGGAGGAACTCAGCAAGTCTGAACACATCTACGGGGGAAGGAAATTGTCAAGTAAAATTACTAAAAAATATATACAAAGCGCATCAAAACGTATTAACACATACAAAATGCTAGAACTCAGCAGATCAGGCAGCACCTATGGAGAGGAATAAAGTCAATGTTTCGGGCCGAGACCCTTCATCAGGACTGAAAAGCAAGTGGGGGAAGTCAGAATGAGAGTGAGAGGAGAAGGGGAGGTGTAGAAGTTAGAAGGTGATAGGTGGACCCAGCTAAGGGGGAAGGTAGGTGGGTGGGAAAGGGAGGATGAAGTGAGAAGCTGAGGAGGGTGAAGAGTAAGTGGAAAAGGTAAAGGGCCAAAGAAGAAGGAGGAATTTGATAGGAGAGGAGAGTGGACCATGAGAGAAAGGGAAGGAGGTGGGGACCCAAGGCAAATGAGAAGAAGAGCTAAGAGGGGAGATGTAGTGGGGAAAGGAAGAAGAGAGAGAGGGGAGGGACAACATTTACTGGAAGTTAGAGAAATCTATGTTTATGCCATCTGATCATAAGATATAGGAGCAAGATTAGACCGTTTAGCAGATCAGGTCTGCTCCAACATTTCATCATGGCTGATTCAATTTTCCTCTCAGCCTCAATCTCCTGTCTACTCCCCGTACCCCTTCATGCCCTGACCAATCAAGTTGGAGGTTACCCGGAAGGAATAGGAAGTGTTACTACTCCACCTGAAAGAGCCATCATCATGGCAGTAGAAGAGGCCATGGACCGACATGTCAGAATGGGAATGGGGTTTGGAATTAAAGTGGATAGCTATCAGGAAATCCTGCTTGTTATTGAAGGAGCCAAGGCACTCAACACAGTGTTGCCCTAAACTGTGTCAAGTCTCACCGATGTAGAGAGGGCCAACTTGGGTACACAGTAAAGTCCATTGAGGCCCTCCATTGGTCAGGGTCAATTGTGGATGTTGTGTTCTAGTTGTTTAGGTGATATGCAAGCCAGGGCAGTATGAATTGGAGAGCAAGCTTTCGTCCATACAGCAGGCTCCCCCTTTCCACGCAGCTGATGAGTTCAAAGGAGCAGCAGACACTGATACAACTTGGCACCAACAATATCGCAAGAGCTGCCAGTCAACGATGAACTCAACGTAGGACTGCCCTAGGGACTCCAACTCTGGAGTTTTCTTCAGTGTTTGCTCCTGAAACTTTCCCCATGACTAGAGCAAGGCAGTGGAGTTTTGAGGTCAGTTTCCCTTTGCCTAGATGAGCTGCCAGATATACTTGAGAACCTCCATCTGCCCGAAGCGACTGGTTTTAAGGTGCCAATAACCTGCCTTTGCCTCTTCTACTGTCAGGAAGAATGGGTCTGCTGGGCTTAGTAGCAAAGCCACACTTGAAGGGCAGGAGCAGTGCTTGGTTGTTAGAAGCTATTTGAGACACACGCCATTGGGAACATTTAATAGTTAGTGGGAGCTTATCCTCATTGCACCACCCCTCCCCACAGCTATAACAATCTTAAGGAACCATTAAAGTCCTTAATATTATTAAAAAGAACAAAAAAAAGTTAAAAAATTTTTAAATGAGTACTTCTACATTCTAAAAACACAAAATGCTGGCAGAACTCAGCAGGCCAGACAGCATCTATGGGAGGAGATAGTGATGACGTTTCGGGCCGAAACCCTTCATCAGGAGTGAAGTAACATGGGATGGTTGAGTGGGGGATAAGAAGTGGGGAAGTAGAGAACTGAGAAGTGATAGGCTGGAGGGAAATGGGCTAGGGGGGAAGGTGGAGAATTATGGGAAATAAAAGAGAAAGAAAGGTAGGGCTGGGGGGAGATTATAGTGAGGGGTGGGAAGAAGAGAAAGAAAACCAGACTAAAATTATAGATAGAGATGGGGTAAGGGGGGGCCAGGGGTACCAACGGAGGTCTGTGAGTTGAATGTTCATACCGACAGGTAGGAGGCTACCTAGGCATGAGATAAGGCAGGTGAAGTGGTGCCTCACCTGAAAGGACTGAGGGACTGAGAGGAAGGACCACTTCACCTGCGAGTCAACTGTGGGTGATATACTGTATCCGGTGCTCCCGATGTGGCCACTTATACACTGGGGAGACCCGCCGCAGACTGGGAAACTGTTTCGCCGAACACCGACGCTCAGCCCTCCAGCAGTGGCGGGATCTCCCTGTGACCACACACTTCAATTCCACAGACCACTCCCACTCCGACATGTCTGTCCATGGCCTCCTCTACCATCAAGATGAGGCCACACGCAGGTCGATGGAGCAATACCTTATCTCCCGCCTAGGTAGCCTCCTTCTTGCCAGCATGAACATTCAACTCACAGACCTCCGTTGATAACCCTGGCCCCCCCCCCCACCCCATCCCTATCTATAATTTTAGTCTGGTTCTCTTTCTCTCTCTTTTTCCCCCCTCACTATAATATCCCCCCTCAGCCCTATCTTTCTTTCTCTTTTATTTCCCATAACTCTCCACCTTCCCCCTAGCCCATTTCCCTCCAGCCTATCACTTCTCAGCTCTCTACTTCCCCACTTCTTATCCCCCACTCAACCATCCCATGTTACTTCACTCTTGATGAAGGGTTTCGGCCTGAAACGTTGTCACTACCTCCCCCCATAGATGCTGTCTGGCCTGCTGAGTTCTGCCAGCATTTTGTGTTTTTATTTATTTCCAGCATCGGCAGATTCACTCGTGTTACTTCTTCTTTCTGTAGGGTCTGACTGGGGAGAGCTGGAAAGGGTTATTTCTCTGCACTTGCAGAAGAGGGACAATACAACAGCAAATCCTGAAAACCTGGTGGGACAGTGTGAGGTCATATACTTTGCCCAGGAGAAATCAAACACGTGAACACCTCCTCGCTATCCTATTAACTTTATCTGTCACATATAGAATCAAATCATATGGGGAAATATGTCATTTGCGTCAAATCAAATCAGCAAGAGCTGTGCTGGGTATCAGTAATGGTCACGAAACTTCTGCCACCAACATAGCATGTCAACAACTTATTAACCCTAACCATATGTCTTTGGACTGTGGGAGGAAACCTGAGCACCCGAAAGAAACCCCTCCAGTCATGGGGAGAACGTTCAGACTCCATACAGGCAGCAGTGGGAATTGAACCCCTATTATTGACTGCTGGCTGGCGCTGCAAAGTGAGAGTGCTAACTGTTACACTTCCTGGCGCCCTACCGCGTTTGAATTATTTATTTATTTGTATTTTCGGTTAAAGCAATTTTTTTATGTCTTGCACTGTACTGCCACCACAAAACAATAAATTTCAAAATCTGTCAGTTGCAAAATAAACCTGATTGTGGTTCTGAGCAATGAGCAATTACACTAGGCAACAACTTTTTCTGAAAGAGTTGTTTCCTCAGAAATCCTATTTGTTTACAATAGACCACTTGGAGGTGAACACAAATATAATTTCAGACTATTTATATCACGTAGGAATTTAGAGAAACAAGAAATTAACTTTTTTTGAATATAATGTGTTTAATTGCATAACGGTGCTGACACTTTGCAATAGTTCAACTAAGCTACAAATGTTTTGTTGATGATTTTCATTTATACACAATGTCTGCGCCTTCTTGCTTAAGTGCCCAACAATAATCAGCCAGCATTGATGGATTCCAGTTGACCTGACACCATTTCTCCATGACTGCAATGTACTGGTGAACATGCTCATTACTGGCAGAACCAAAATTTGCAAGGAAGAAGTCTAAATGGGAATGTAGAAAATTAATCTTTAGTAACATGTTGCGCTTTAAGGTTTTGTATGTTTGAAGCATGCTGTCAACCAACTGCACGTAGTTAGGTCCTCTGTCATTGCCAAGAAAATTTTCAACAACATCCTTGAATGTCTTCCATGTTATTTCCTCCGGTCTCACTTGAGGTTCTTCAAATTGCCTGTCATTGATGACTGGTTTGATTCGTGGACCAATGAAAATGCCTTCCTTCATCTTGGCATCAGTTATTCTGACTTGAATTGTGAATTGAAATAGGTGATTTAAATAAAATAGGGAAACTGCATGGTGGTTTTCCTGATCAGCAGCATAAAAATCTATAAGATATCCACAAAAGTACTCAGGAAGTCAAATCTTTGTTGCCTAGTGTGATCCACATGGTGAGAAAGTGCAATTGAGTGAAGTTCAGCAGGATCAAGGTGCCCTGACGCCTGAATCATGCAGAGTTAGCAGGCAGATTGAACAAGTAGCTCAGAAGGCATATGTTACGTTGGGCTTTATTGCAAAAGAGATGGGGTTTAGGACAGAGAGGTTTTGTTACAGTTGTGCAGGGTGTTGGTGACATTGTATCTCGATTGCAGTGTGCAACTTTGGTTCCCTAAGGTATTGACAAAATATATAGCTACATTGGAGCCAAACCAAAATAAATTCACCAGGCTAACTCCTGGAATGAGGGGGTTGCACTGTCAAGGGATATGGGACCGTTGCCTTTGGATTCCTTTAATGTAGATGAATGAGGGATGACTTTATTCTGAAATGTGGGAGAGTCAGAAAAGAGACCTATTATTTAAAAATGAGGTGTGTAGAAATTTCTTCTCTCAGAGGATGTGAATCTCTGGAAATCTGAGCCTTGGGGTGGTGGAGGAAAGATCATTAGATATATATGAGGTGGAGATCGATAAGTATATGAAAGATTGAGGAATTGAGTGTTATGAGGGACAGACACACGAAGGGAGTAAAGGCCTTCATTGATCAACCATGATCACGTTGAATGGCGGAACAGGCTTGGTGCCCTATTCTTCCTTCTACTTTCCATGTTTATAGGTTTCTACATGCTGCCAGAAAAGCAGATTCAATGGTAACTTATAAAAGGGATAAACACTTGAAGACAAAATATATATAGAACAATGTAATAAATATTGGATATGACATTTTCCTTGACTGAATTTATACAGTATTAATACAGTGGAGACTGATGGTCCACGATTGCAACAGGAGAGAGGTCCAAGTCCATAAATGGGTAAACCACGCAGAAAGCTTCAGCCACTCTGTGGCCCACTTGGGATCCAGTAACTCAAAAAATTCTCTGAGTGCTTTACAAAGAACTTTGAACCTTGTAGCTGTACACATTACTATCGTTGTGAGGAACTTAAGCCCAAATGGGGGGTGAAACCTTCATGGGACCGGATTAGAGATGCTAAAAGGTGCGAGGTCCAGTGAGGATCTTGGAAGCTAAAATGTGAACTTTAAAATCAGAATGGCATTTAGCCAGACGGTGATGAACTAGTAGGTTCAGAGAGAACGTCACAGAGGAAAGGATTCAAAGATGTGCTCAAGGTCTCCTTAAAAACGCTGTCTGCGTCTCCTGATAAATTGGAACCCCTGAGAATCTCTGCGTGATGACCACTTGCAAAGGTGCATTTAGAATGGTATTTAGGTCCTCGCATTGTAAATGGCGAATGCTCCTCCATCCCACCAGGCATTTACTGCCCCATCTGCTGAAGAGCCTGTACTTCCTACAGCAGCCTCATTGCTCATCTCACATCCCACAGGATCAGGATGGAAGCCAGTCACCCTCTGTCGCAGGGGACCACCCGAGAAGAAGAAGGGGGTCTTCGGGTGACTAGTTAAGAGGGGAAAGGTGAGAGGGGAAAGATTCAACAGGAAATTGAGAGGCAAATTTTTATATAGAGGATGGTATGTAAGTGGAAGCTGTGAGAGGAAGCTCTTGAGGCAAGCACAATAATAACTTGTAAAGGGTGTTGTACAGGTACTGGGAGTGGAAAACTTTAAATCTTCATGGATCAAATGCTGCCAAATGAGATTGGCTTGGATGGCACATTCTGATTCATTTATTGATCACTTGAACATCAAAACCTCCAGTGAAATGTGTGGTTTGCGTTGACTACCAACACACCCAATGATGGGCTGGGGGCAGCCCACGTGTATTGCCACACACTCCGGCCC
This sequence comes from Hypanus sabinus, assembly GCF_030144855.1. NCBI lineage: Eukaryota > Metazoa > Chordata > Chondrichthyes > Myliobatiformes > Dasyatidae > Hypanus > Hypanus sabinus. The sequence goes on along the minus strand of NC_082712.1, from coordinate 20,355,651 downwards.
CATCAGGGCAATGCCATGGTGCTCAGCTGAAGCACAAGCAGCAACAGCAGCCTAAAACAAGACAACAAACAGTGAAGCAAGCACCTTTCTCAGCTTCCCACACACACACACATACAGGCCTCCAACCCCAGGACAGCCACCTCTGGGTCTCCAGACCCTAACCCCAGGCTCTCAGACACACAGGTTCAACCTTTGGGCCCCTACTTTAGAACTTACCAACTACAGTTGATGACCATTCGAGCTTTCTACCTCTGGATTCACCAACCTGAGGATCCTTGGACTTCTCAGCACCTGATGATTTAACCTTCATTTTCAACCACAGTATGTTCCAACCTGAACTCCGGACATTTTGGATGAGGTGGATCAGTTGGTCTGAAGGACCTTGCTGCTCTACTCTAAGAACTCAATAACCCCACAGCTATGAGCTAGGCTAGCCATCAAATGATTATTCGGAGAAACCACACTTTGCCTTAAAAACTGCATTAATTCTTTAAGGTACACTATCATGCAGTTTTATAAGAAAATCAACTGGTAAGTTGTTCCAAGCATCAGTTCTTCTGTAGATTTTGGCCGTGTCATGGTCCTGGCTGGCATTCCCCACCTTTTCCCTTTCCTCCCAATTGGTCCTTAATCCCTACACTTGATTCCCAATCTTTCCCAATTCCTCTCAATCACCAGCACTTGGTTTCCATTAGCCACTGGAGGATAAGACCCCAACAGTTCCGGTCAGCCCTTGCCAGATTGTTGGTCGACTCTCAGAAAGAGAGGAACCTTACTCCAACCCTGTATCTCTTCGTGACTCAAGCCTCCCTAGTCCTGACTCTGCCTGGTCTCGATTCTGCGATCACTATGGAGATTCTGCCTCCATGTCAGAGTCCTGCACTTGGGTTTGTTTTTCCTGCCATGTCTGTGTAACAGGCTGTCTCACTTGCTTCTGCCTTTCTCGGGTAATCCCAGACAGCATCAATGATGCTGAGATCAGGACTTTGTGGATATCATACCATTTGAAACCATATATATAAAAAAAAAATCTAGGGTACCTAAGACTTTTGCATAGTGTTTATAGTAATGTTATGTATTGCTGCTGCACCAAAAAACACATTTCTTGATGTACGAGGAGTGATTGATAAGTTTGTGGCTTAAGGTAGAAGTCAATTTTAGAAAACCTAGTGCATTTTTTAACATAACCCCCTCCTACATTTACATACTTAGTCCAGCGGTCATGGAGCATATGGATCTTGGACCTCCAGAAAGTGTCCGCAGCAGGGTGATTGATAAATTTGTGGCCTAAGGTAGAAGGAGATGAGTTATACAGCTCTAGTTACATGCACATGCAGTTCAACTCTTTGAGTGATTATGCAGAAAGTTTGAAGTTAATAACTCGTCTCCTTCTACCTTAGGCCACAAACTTATCAATCAGCTCTGCTGTGGACACTTTCTGGAGGTCCAAGATCTGTATGGTCCATGACCGCTGGACTAAGTGTGTAAATGTAGGATGCGACTATATTGAAAAATAAATGTGCTACGTTTTCTAAAATTGACTCCTACCTTAGGCCAAGAGCTTATCAATCACCCTTCGTATGTGAATGGTGATAAACTTGATTCCAATATGGGTCTCTATTCCGAACTGAGAGTGGGAAGGGGGCAGGGAGAGCAGAGTCATGGTTGGGAAAAGAAGGGGGTGGGAAGCACCAAAGAGACATTGTGTAATGATCAATGAAACAATTGTTTGGAATCAAGTGACCTTGGCCGATGTCTTAGTCTGGGTGTATCCACATCCATGCCACACACTGCCCTGGCATTCTTTCTCAACCACCTGTCCCACACACCTCCCTTGACACTCCATCTTCACCATTTCCAACATCCTTTGCTTCTCTGCTCAATGTTTACAAATGCAGTACTGTGCAAAAGTCTCAGGCACTCTCTGTATACTGCATATGTGCCTGAGGTGTTTGCACAGTACTGTATATTGAGAAAACACTGGAGAAGTTGGTCTGTTCATGCTAGAGCAGAGAAAGTCAAGAAGGGACATGATTGGAGTACTGAATTGGAGTACCACATAGTGAATTGTTTGTGGAAGGCTAGGTTTACTCCCCCTCACCCCACTGTAAGTGCACAAAACTCTTGATAGTGGCTTTAGAAAAATTATTTAATGTTAAACTTGCATTAAACTCCCTTCCTCAATATCATGCTACAGTTCTATTTAAACAAGCAAAGATGTTCAAATATTCAAAGTCCAATTATTATCAAAGTATCTATGTAGTATACAACACTGAGATTTGTCCTCCCAAGACGGACACAAAGCAAAGAAAACTCTGAAACCTATTCAAAGAAAAACATATGCCCCCATGCTCAAAAAATCATGCAAACAAAAAGGGAAAAAATGAGTGGAAAAACATGATATAAAATACAAAATCAAAAGAGTCATGTTCAGTTCAGCTGAATTATTATTCTATTTCCATTCAAAGGTATTGGTATTTCCATACCAATCCATGCTGCAACCAGTCTCCACCACACAGCTATAGAAGTTTGTCAAAGTTTTCAATGGCATGGCAAAACTTTGCAAACTTTTAAGAAAGTAGAGGCACTGCTGTGTTTTCTTCATAATGGCAACTATGTGGTGGATCCCAGACAGGTCCTCTGAAATTATAACACTGAGGAATTTAAAGTTACTGACCCTATCCACCTCTGATTCCCCAATGAGGAATGATTCATGGACCCCTGGTTTCCTCCTCCTGCAGTTAATAATCAACTCTGTAGTCTTGCTGACTTTGAGTAAGAAGTTATTGCTGTTTCATCTCTCAGCCAGATTTACAATGTCCCTCTTGATTTGTCACTACCTTGCATTCAGCCAATGACAGTGGTGTGATCACCAAACAAACAAAGGGAGCTAAGCACACAGCCTTGTGGTTCACCTATGCTGATGGTAATTGCGGAGAAGATGCTGTTGCCAATCTGAACTGACTAAGCTCTGCAAGAGAGGAAATTGAGGATCCAGTTGAACAAGGAGGTAGTGAAATCTAGGTCCTGAAGCTTATTGATTAGTGTTGAGGGGATGCTAGTATTGAGTGCTGGGATGTAGTCAATGAAGAGCATCCTGATGTTCCTCCAGCATTTTGTGTGTGTCGTTCAGATTTCCAGCATCTGCAGATCTTCTCTTGTTTGCATTTTCACTGTCCAGATGTTCCAGGGATGAGCGAAGATCCAGTGAAATAGCACCTACTGTGGACCTGTTGCTCCGATTAGAAAATTGGAGGGATCCAAGTCACTTCTCAGGCAGAAGTTGATATGTTTCATCACCAACCTCTCAAAGCACTTCATCATAGTGGATGTAAGTGCCACTGGACGATACGCAACTAGGCAAGTTACCATATTTTTCTCAGACACTGATATAATTGAAGCCTGCTTGAAGCAGGTGCATACCTCAGACTGCTGAAGCGAGATTTTAAAGATCTCAGTGAACACTCCAGCCAGTTGATCAGCACAGATCTTTAATTCTTGACCAGGTACCCGGTCTAGGCTGGATGTTTTCCGTAGGTTCACCCACCTGAAAGATGCTCTCAAGATGGCCTCAAAGTCTGAAAACACAGGGTTGTCGGGGGCTGGGGAATTTTGTGAAGGTACCGCCATGCTTCGAGAGTCAAAGCAAGTATAAAGGGCTTTGAATTCATCTGGGAGCAAAACCTTTGCATCACCTGTGTCGTTTAGTTTCATTTCATGGGAGGTGATAGCATTCAAGCCCTGCCACAACTGTTGAGTAACTTTCGTTGATTGAAGTTTGGCCTGAGAGAGAGGTGGAAGCAGAGTCCTGAGCAATGTTGAAGAAGAGTCTAGATAATCCCATTATCTGGCATGTATGGGCCAAATGTGGGGAGATGGGATGAGTACTGTTGGGTGCCCACTGGTCGGTGTAAAGGTGGTGGACCAAGTGGCCTGTTTTGTGCTGTATAAGTCCATGACTCTAAAGCCATTTTGGGCACAAAGAGATTATGAAAGGGGCCGTAAATAACCAATCTCCTCTTTCTCCTGCAGGCAGCATACAGAACGGGGCAGGTTTACTTACCATCCACTGCGGTCTCTGTAGGTGGCAATGACATAAACATCTGCACTCGGCTAAACCCCTGGCACTTCGGTCTCACAGCTGGTGCCCCAACACCACACAGAGCTCACACTTGTAATATAGCCGTGTCCAGAAGACTGCGCACCACATCTTTTTCTCCTTGAACTTGCAGCGCCCAGACAAACAGCAAATGTCTTTTTCTTAAATTTTAAAGGAAGACTCCAGGCGCCAAATGACTTAACGTTTTAAGGCACAGACCACTCCTTCAAATTCTCAACTCCTGCACTAATTATTTTTTATCATTTCCTGTATGCAGTTAAAACTAGTTTTAAAGTGAAGGTTTTTTTTTCCACTGACTGTGTGGAGTGATGGGTGGCAGTAGAGAGATGATTACTAACCCTTTGATTATTGATTTATGTTGATAATCCGCCAGACACTGTTGCATTCAAATCCGCATTTTACTTTCTGAGTGTTCTATTTTCTTCTCTCCTTCATGTAGGGAACGGCTGTTAACACAGGGAAAAGTTGCTCCTTTGTTTAATAGCCAGTAAAAGCTGTTGAAACCTCTGCAATCTTCTAATTAAAAAATATTGCCTCTTATTTTGATGTTTACAGCTTCCTCATATACCTTAGGCAACAAAGATGCAGGGACAGCACGGGATTTTCATCTGGTGACAAATTAGAGAAAGAAGATATGGGCAAAGTAGTCTATCCTGTCCCGACGAACATTTCAGCAAGTAACTATCATTGAGTTACAGCTATTTAAATCTCTGTTTTTGGATCTCATTGATAAACGTGTCCCCTTTATAGAGTGTATTAGATACGTGGGTTATGACCAAAGGAAAAATGGCTGGAGTCACTTAGTCCTTTAGTGCAAAGGTATCATTAGCGCAAGGGTGTTTATTAGGTGCATAAAAAAATCAAACTTACAAAAATAGTGAGGATAATGAAAGGAAAACTGCCAATATTTACAAAAAGATATCTACCAAAACACACAATAATAGCTCTGTAGTTAATCTTGTCCAGTGTCAAATCCTGGCAGCCCCTATCTCTTCCTTACTGAGTGCGATCAACTCCTTTCTTTACACACTAGGACATATCATCTTCCAAGGGGATCAGAGCTTTATCATGGTTTGGAGGCTTGTGTGCCTCAGTGACCCAGGGAGCTATGTTGGCTGGAGTCAGAGCTTTATGCTTTGGCTCTTAGTAGGGTCACCCATGCCAAACAGATCTAAGGCTAGAGGCCAGACTAAGAGTTGTCCACTGGTCCTCCAGGTTCTGGGGTTCAGCTCAGGGCTAACAACCCTGACTGGTTAAACAAAACAGTTAAGGAAACAGCAGTGAAGAATCAGTGGGGATTGGTGATAACATACCCTCCTCACTGATGATCAACACTGGTGCACCTCAGGCGTGTGTGCTTAGCCCACTGCTCTACTCTCCATATATACATGACTGTGTGGCTAGGCATAGCTCAAATACCATCTATAAATTTATTGACAATACAACCATTGCTGGTAGAATCTCAGGTGGTGACAAGAGGGCGTTCAGGAGTGAGATATGCCAGCTAGCAGAATGGTGCCGCAGTAACAACCTGGCACTCAACGTCAATAAGACGAGAGAGCTGATAGTGGACTTCAGGAATGGCAAGATGACAATCCTCATAGAGGGATCAGAAGTAGAGAAAGTGAGCAGTTTCAAGTTCCTTGGTGTCAAGATCTGAGGATCTAACCTGGTCCCAACATATTGATGCAGTTATAAAGAAGGCAAGACAGTGGCTATTCTTCATTAGGAGTTTGAAGAAATTTGGGATGTCAACAAATACACTCAAAAACTTCTATAGTTGTAACATGGAGATCATTATGACAGGCTTTATCACAGTCTGGCATGGAGGGGCTACTGCACAGGACTGAAAGACATTGCAGAGGGTTGTAAATGTAGTCAGCCCCATCTTGGGTACTAGCCTACAAGTACCCAAGACAGCTTCAGAAAGTGGTGTCTCATAAAGGCAGCGTCCATTATTAAGGACTTCCAGCACACAGGTAATGCCATTTTCTCTCTGTTACCATCAGGTAGAAGATACAGAAGCCTGCAGGCACACACTCAGCGATTCAGAAAGAGCATCTTCCCCTCTAAATGGACATTGAATCCTTGAACACTACCTCACTTTTTTAATATACAGTATTTCTGTTTTTTTGTACTTTAATCTATTCAATATATGTATACTGTAATTGATTTACTTGTGTATTTATTTTATTTTTTTTAATTGTTTTTATTTTTTCTCTTCTATATTATGTATTGCATTGAACTGCTACTGCTAAGTTAACAAATTTCACGTCACATGCCGGTGATAATAAACCTGATTCTGATTCTCATTCTACATCTGAGTGGTCCTGAGTCTCCTCCCAAGAATTGTGGCTGACAGCAGTGAAAACTGAGAGGAAGCTACTGGCTAGATGAAAGAAGTTGTGAACACTGCCAGAGATAGAGGACCTTCACTGCTTCCCTAAATACTCACAGTGTAACGGGCAGTAAGTAAGTAAGTCATTTTCCTACACTCAAAGAAATAAAGATCTCAGTGAGCACTCCAACCTCTCCCCGTAACTTAGACCCTTGAGTTCTGACAACATTCTTGTAAATCTTCTCTACACTCTTTCCAGTTTAATGATAGCAGCTCTAAGATGACTTCTCATACCTAGCCCTGGACTATGACTCCACCAAGGAATTTGAGACTCCCATCTTCCACACGGTCCCAGATCATAACAAATCAGGGGATCAAGAGAGAGGTGTGAAAGGCAAAGGGCTGAAGGAGTAAGTATCTGATAGGAGAGAGTAGATGATGGGAGAGAGGGAAGGACATATCACCTCTCAGTTTCTCACTTCATCCCCCATCTACAACCCCTCTCATCTTCTCCCTCAGCCCAAACACATTTAATTATCATCTGTCAGATTGTTCTTATTCCCCTCCCCCACTTTTTTTTATTCGGAATTCTTCCCTTTTCCTTCCCTGTTCTGGTGAAGGGTCCAGGCCCAAAATATTGAAGATTTATGAGAGTTGATCTTGGAGTGTCTCTGGGATTCGCAGAGTGTTTGATGGTCAGTGTGGACACAATGACCCAAGCGCCTGCTTCAGTGCTATGTGATACAGTAGTGTGATGGATAGCAGTGCTTTACAGTATTGGTGATCAGGAGATTGGTGTTCGATTCCTGCTGCTGTCTGTACAGAGCTTGTACATTCTCACTCGATGGCGTGTGTGCTTCCTCCAGGTGCATTGTTTTCCTCTCGCATTCCAAAGACAGATGTTTAGGGTCAGAACCACTGAGTTATGAGCACACTATGTTGGTGCTGGAAGTGTGGTTACACTTGCAGGCTGCCCCCAGCAGATACCAGACCACTATAAAACAATGCTGGAGAAGTAGTAATGGAGGACAAGGAAATGGCAGACAAACTAGAAATGGAAATGGGATCCAAGGGGACATTGCTTTCTGGATCCACAACTGGCTTGCCCAGAGAAGGCAAAGAGTGGTTGTCGATGGGTCATATTCTGCATGGAGGTCGGTGACCAGCAGAGTGCCTCAGTGATCTGTTCTGGGACCCTTACTCTTCGTGATTTTTATAAATGATCTGGATGAGGAAGTGGAGGGATGGGTTAGTAAGTTTGCTGATGACACAAAGGTTGGGAGTGTTGTGGATAGTATGGAGGGCTGTCAGAGGTTACAGCGAGGCATTGATAAGATGCAAAACTGGGCTGAGAAGTGGCAGATGGCGATCAACCCAAATAAGAATGAAGTTGTTCATTTTGGCAGTTGAAATATGATTGCAGAATATAGTATTAATGGTAAGACTCCTGGCAGAGTGGAGGATAAGAAGGATCTTGGGGTCTGAGTCCATAGGACTCTCAAAGCTGCTGTGCAGGTTGATTCTGTGGTTAAGAAGGCATATGGTGTATTGGCCTTCATCAATCATGGGACTGAGTTTATGTGCCGAGAGGTAATGTTGCAGCTATATAGGACCCTGGTCAGACCTCACTTGGAGTACTGTGCTCAGTTCTGGTCACCTCACTACAGGAAGGATGTGGAAGCCATAGAAAGAGTGCAGAGGAGATTTACAAGGATGTTTCCTGGATTGGGGAGCATGCCTTTTGAGAATAGGTTGAGTGAACTTGGCCTTTTTTCCTTGGAGCAATGGAGGATGAGAGGTGACCTGATAAAGGTGCATAAGATGATGAGATGCATTGATCATGTGGATAGTCAGAGGCTTTTTCCCAGACCTGAAATGTTTTCCACAAGAGGACACAGGTTTAAGGTGCTGGGGAGTAGGTACAGAGGAGATGTCAGGGTTAAGTTTTTCACTGAGAGCGGTGAGTGTGTGGAATGGGCTGCCGGCAACGGTGGTGGAGGCAGATACAATAGGATCTTTTAAGAGACTTTTGGATAGGTACATGGAGCTTAGAAAAGTAGAGGGCTATAGGTAGGCATAGTAATTTCTAAGGTAGGGACTTGTTCAGCAGAACTTTGTGGGCCGAAGGGCCTGTATTGTGCTGTAGGTTTTCTTTGTTTCCATGTTTCTAAACTGAATAAGTATCTTGCATCAGTCTTCACTCTGGAAGACAGTAGCAATATGTTGGAAGTTTGAGAGTGTCATGGGACAGAAGTGTGTGAAGTTGCCATTAGCAGGGAGAAGGTTCTTCAGAAACTGAAAGGTCTGAAGGTAGATAAGTCATCTGGACCAGATGGCATACACTCCAGAGTTCTGAATGAAGTGGCTGAAGAGATTATGAAGGGATTATTAATGATCTTTCAAGCATCACTAGATTCCAGAATGGCTCTGGAAGACTGGAAAATTGCAAATGTCACTCCACTCTTCAAGGAGAGAGAGAGAGAGAGAGAGAGAGAGACAGAAGAAAGGAAAGTACAAGCCAATTAGTCTAATTTCAGCTGCTGGGAAGATGCTGGAGTCAATGGTTAAGGATATGATTTCGGGGTACTTGTAGTCAGCATGGATTCCTCAAGGAAAGTCTTGCCTGATATATCTGTTGGAATTTTTTGAAGAAATAGGAGGAAAAGGAGGATTGGTAATGTTGTATATCTGCATTTTCAGAAGGCCTTTGACAAGGTGCTACACTTGAGGCTGCTTAACAAGCTACGAGCCCATGGTATTACAGGAAAGTTTCTAGCATGGATAAAGCAGCGGTTGATATCAGGAAGCAAAATAAAGGGAGGCTTTTCTGGTTGGCTGCCAGTGACTGGTGTCTATACTGGGGACCTTTTTTTTTACATTATCTGTCAATGACATGGATAACAGAATTGATGACTCTATTGCTAGGTTTGCAGACAATACGAAGATAGGTGGGGAGCAGGTAGTTCTGAGGAAGCAGACAGGCAAAAGAAGGACTTAGACAGATTAGGAGAATGGGCAAGGAAGTGACAGATGAAATACAGTATTGGGAAGTTTATGGTCATGCGCTTTGGTAAAAGAAATAAAAGAGTAGATTATTTTATAAATGAAAAGGAAATTCAAAAATCAGAGTTGCAAGGTTACTTAGGAGTCCTTGCGCAGGACTCCTTAAAGGTTAACTTGCAGGTTGAGCCAATATTGAGGAAGGTAAATGTGATGTTAGCATTCATTTCAAGAGGACTAGTATATAAAAGTAAGGATGTAATATTGAGGCTTTATAAAGCACTAGTGAGGCTTCAGATGGAGCATTGTGAGCAGTCTTAGCCCCCTATCTAAGAAAGGATGTGCTGGCATTGGAGAGGGTTTAAAGGAGGTTCACAAAAATGTTTCCAGGATTGAAAGGCTTGTCATATGAAGTGTTTTGATGGCTCTGGGCCTGTATACTCGAGAATTCAGAAGAATGAGGGTTGACCTATTGAATATTGAAAGGCCTCGATAGATTGGATGTGGAGAAGGTGTTTCTTATGGTGGGAGAGTCTAAGACCAGAGGACACAGCCTCAGAATAGAGGGGTGTCCTTTTAGAACAGAGATGAAGAGGAATTTCTTAAGCCAGAGAGTAGTAAATCTGTGGAACTCATTGCCACTGTCTGCTGTGGAGGCCAAGTCTTTATGTATATTTAAGGCAGAGGTTCTTGATTAGTCAGGGCATAAAGGGATACATGGAGAAGGCAGGTGTTTGGGGTTGAGAGGAAAATTGGATCAAACATGTTGAAATGGTGAAGACTCGATGGGCCAAATGGCCAAATTCTACTCCTATATGTCTTATGTTGGTCATTGATGCAAAACGACACATTTCAATGTATGTTTCGATGTACATGTGACAGATAAAACTAATCTTTAGTATTTGACTTTCACTATCTGCTGATATTTGCTGCAATTAAAATGTGACTCATTAGCCCATTCTACATTCAATTGTCACTGCACTGTATACAGAACATTCCAGGCAGATATTTGATCAGTTGATCTATTCTGAATTACCCTCAGTAATTGACCTTACTCAGCGTGAATTATTTCCCATTTGACAGCTACTCTGTCACTTTGACTACAAACGCAGAATAACATAAACACTGGAAATCTAAAATAAGACCAGAAAATGCAGGGAATATTTAAGTCTCAGCATAGCTGGAGAGAAATACAGCGAGTACTTTTCAGGTCAATGACTTTTATTGTGTTTAATTTTCCCCTAGTTTTCCCTCCATTCCCCCCCTCCCTTTTTAAAAGCACCATAAAGCTTCTTTTAACTAACTTATTAATTGGAATGGGCCAAAACTCCCAAAGATCAGAAGAATTCACTGAAACTCATATCAGTGTGGAGACCGAACGTCTCACTAGGCTGAGAGGTGGCTGTCGATCATACGGTCAACTATCTTGATCTGGATGAGGAGAAGTTTCTTCAGAAGCTTGTGAATATTTGGAATTCCCACGACTTCAAAAGGTTGTGGATGTTTAGCCATTGAGTATCTTCCATTGGGACATTGATTTACCACCAGTGGGAGGATAAGGGGATATGGAGATAGGGTAGGAATTAGCTGAGTTACATACTCAGCCTTTTTCTGAGTGAGTGGTAGAGTGATTAGTCTGCTTCACTCTCACTTTTGATGTCTTACCAAATATGTTTCATGAAAACAGCATCAAATGATCAAAACATATTTTTGACCTTGAAGCTGTTTTATGTTCTACATATCTAAATAAATAACTATAATAGATTATAGTTGTAGTTATTTTAGCTATATATATATATATATATATATAAAATCTCTATTTTACTTCCCCAACATTTATCACTGTGAAATAGAGAAATTTTGCTTCCATCATATTGAGTTGTGCTTCTTCTTGAGATATCTCTGATTATTTCTGCCCATTGTAGGAAGCAAGCAGAATGTTACTGATCAAACAGGAGGCAATATTCTAGGTTATCATAGAATTACGGTGCAGAACAAGGCCATTCAGCCCATTATATCTATTCTAATTCTCTGAGCAACACACCAGCTCTGTTCTTGCAAATCTTTCCACCGTCTTTCAATTTTTTCCTTCACTATATAGTTATCCAATGACCAAATGAAGGCCAAAATGGAGCCTGTCTCCACCACATCTGTGGTGCTCTCAAGATTCTAACTGCACTCTGCATTAAAGATGTATCTGCGTGTCATTCTTATTCCTCTTCCCCTTTATTTCAGTCTTCAGCTCTGACACCAAAATGCAACAGCCTCCTACTTTTAAAAAAAATCTTTGAGGCACAGTGTGGAATAGGCCCTTCTGGTCCTTCAGGCCACCCTGTCCAACATCCCTCCATTTAACCCTACCCTGAACACAGGACATTGTACACTGACCAACCAGTGTGGGAGGAAATTGGAGCACCCAGTGGAAACACACACAGTCACAGGGAGATAATACAAATTTCTTAAAGACAGGAGCGGGAAATGAGCCTGTGTCGCTGGTACTGTAAAGTGATGTCTTAACCACCATGCTACTGTGCAGCCCCTGTCCATTCTATTTTGATCCCTTATCATTTTATTTACTTCTATTAAAGTTCTCATTACCCCTTTCCTCTGAAAAGAAATAAAAGTTCCAGACTCTCTAACCTATTTTGTAATTGTAGTTTCTCATAACATTGACTGTTTTTTGTTTCCTCCCCACAGGTAGCACCAAGGTTGGAATTGAACCCAGGTCTCCGGACCCATGAGATGAAATATGAGATATGTGAAGTTGGATTTGGGAGGATGTATTTTGCAGGTTGTGAATTAGTGGGCCTCGCATTAATGGGTCTTAGCATCGAGGAGACCTTCAAATGGTAATATCTCAAAAAGGCGACATCTGTCATGAAGGACCCCCATCACCCAGGAGACGCCTTCCTCTCACTGCTACTATCGGGGGGAGAAACCAGAGCTTGAAGGCAGACGCTGAATGATTCAGGAACAGCTTCTTCCTGCCTGCCATCCGACTTCTGAATGGACACTGAACCCATGTGCACTCTCACTATTTATTTTGCTCTCTTTTTGCTCTACTTATATAATTTAATTTTTTCTAATATATATTTTATTTTGTAATTTTTAGTTTTTTATTATTATGTATTGCACTGTACTGCTGACGCAAAACAAATTTCACACATATGCCGGTGATAGTAACCTGATTTAGATTCAAAAAGGTTGGGAACCTCTGCTCTAGTTTTGAAAACACTGGTGACCTAATTGTGGGACAGACCAAGAAACAAATTCTGTTTGTTTGTTTGTTTGTTTGTTTATTTATTTATTTATTTAGAGGCAGAGTGCAGAACGGGCCTTTCTGGCCCAATGAACTGCACTGCCCAGCAGCACATCTATTTAATCTTAGTCTAGTCACAGGACAGTTTACAACGACCAATTAACCTACTGACAGGAACATCTTTGGACTGTGGGAGGAAACTGGAGCACCCAGAGGCAACCTAAGTGCACACAGGAAGAACGTACAAACTTCTTACGGAGGATGCCCGAATTGACCTCTGATCTCCTGTGCCCCAAACTGTAATAGCATCACATTAACTGTTGTGTTTCTGTGCAACTTGCATGCATTATTCTTTTCCCCTTATTTCTGCAAGTTCAGTTTACTGGTGCCAAGTCGATGGAAGTAAACTCTCCAGCTGTCCATGTGCTTTACTGGCCCACACTCTTCTTAAAGTGCTTTGGAAACAAGAGGTACTTTTGAAGCACAGACATGGTTGTGATTTTAGAACCACACCAGCTGAATTATGCCCAGCAAATTGCCACAAATGATAATTATGCCAATGGTCAGGTAATTATGTTGATCGAGGGGATAGGAGGATGAGGGAATATATTCCTGTTCTGTTTTAATGTTATCTAATGGGATCTTTGCTTAACTGAGAAGGAGTAAAAAGTATTTTGATTTGAGGATTGAAGATCAACTTTATTTTTCATATGCATTTACACGTATTGGGAATCTGCTGTGGTGTGTTGGTGTGACATGCAACAGGCTAGGGCTCACAAGTGTAACACATCCATGCTCAACCTTTTGCTCATCCACACTAGGAAACCTTCTTTGAACTGTTCCAATACATCCTTCCTTAAAGCAGGAGACTTAGATGGATATATTAGCGTATAAAAATAGAACCACAACCACGGGAGCCACGTACTAAGTGTAAGTAGACAACTCACAAAGGGTAAATGGGATGAGAAAGGTGTGTTAGGGGAGAAATGAGTTCTGATTCATGGAATTCTAGGGAAGGCCATAAGATACAGGAGCAGAATTAGGCCATTTGGCCCATTGAGTATGCCCCAACTTTTCATCATGGCTGATCCATTTTCCCTCTCAGCCCCAATCTCCTACCTTCTCCCTGCAGCCCCTTATGCCCTGACTACTCAAGAATCTATCAACCTCTACCTTAAATATGCCCAATGATGTAGCCTCCACAGCTTCCTATGGCAACAAATTCACCAGATTCACCACTCTATGGTGAAGGAGAGGAGAATTGGTATATCGTTAAGGACTAGCAAATTCTACAGATGTACCATGGACAGCATCCTGACAGGTTGCATCACCATCTGTTTCAAAGTTCAAACTTTGATAGAAAATTTATTATCAAAGGACATATATGTCACCATATATGATGCTACGATACATTTTCAAAGGTTCAAAGTGTAACCCTCTCACTGGGAATGTCTGATTTCTCATCACTTTTTCCAGTCCTAATGAAGGGTCTCAGTCCGGAACATTGACTGCACTCTTTTCCATTGATGCTGATGTAACATGACAGGCTTAGACTGGCTGTACTGCACAGTTCCTCATTTCTGCTCATCATCCTGTTCAGGAGGAACTCAAAAACAGCTCTGAACACAGGGAACGGACCAAGGTTTTCAAGAAGTTCTCTCCATTTCTCTCCTTGCATGTTCCCATTGACCTTCTCAAAATGGAAGTATTCATTCCCACAAGAATGGAAGCTTCATCCCTTTCAACTGGAACCAGGCAGACCAACACTGGTGTGTCAATTGTCTCAATTACAATGGCAAGTAACCATTGTATAGGTACTCAACAGTACTAAGCCCGCAAATCTCAAGGACACTGAGTGGTATCAATGGTAAAAGCATTAAATACTGCTTGTAAAAGGATCTATGAAGCAAAGTAACTTGAGAACCTGTGTCAAGTATGACTAGCACAAGCACCTTCATTCTACATGGATACATCAGAGCTTGGTCCCACTAAACCTTCAGGAATAGTGTTTTGCACTTTATTTCCCTTGATACACTGATTGGAATGTTTCCCCTCTGAGATGCCAGCCCATTTCTTTACTGGGTCCTCTGTAGTTTTCCCACTTTTCTTCTCTGTTTGAGTAACTGCTGACTTACTTTATGAAAATCTGGCTGTCCCTCACAGCCTCACTTGAAATGTTCATCTTCTCCACAGATGTAACAGAAAATACCTATCCCCTCCCTAGTCCAGCGACCCTTTTCAGCAGCATTCCTCTGTGTCCGATGTCCTACCGGTGGGTTGTGTTTGATGAAGCATTGGCAGACATCCATTGAACCAGCTCAGCTTGAAGGTTTTCCACCTCATTCCTCAAAAGCTCTATCTCTGTGGCATCAGGGGTCACTTTAGCAGCAGAGAATGCCACTGGAGGCACTACAGAGTGATCGGTTGGCCAGAAATAACAGATCATACACCACATAAAATTATAAAAAGAAATATATTTACCAATTTCAACTTTATCAGTCAATAGGAAAAAGAAAAGAAAGGTGCCTCTTACAGCTAAACCAGTCCAATGTTCGCATGATGTTTGGAGCTCATACTGGAGAAGTCAGGGGCGTATCTCTTACTCAGGTGCTGGATCCAAAGTCTGCATGTGAACACCTGGCACATTTTCCAGCTTTCCTCAAAGACCATCTCGAGCATGCTGGCTCTCTCTCTCAGGGAGGGCTGAGGTAAAGAGCTGGGAAGTTGATTAGTGAAAGAGGTACAGGGCTGGAGGAGGGGAAACCTAGTAGGAGAGGACAGAAGGCCATGGAAGGGAGGGAATGGTGTGGGGGGGGGAGGGCATTACCGGCAGTTCGAGAAATTGATGTTCATGCCACGAGGTTGGAAGCTACCCAGATGGAATATAAAGTGTTGCTCCTCCAACCTGAGTGTGGTCGCATCGTGACAGTAGAGGAGATCATGGATGTTCATGTCAGAAATGTCAGAATGAGAATGGGAAGTGGAATTAAAATGGGTGGCCACTGGGAAATTTCACTTCTCCTGGTGGACAGACTGTAGATGCTCAGTGAAGCAATCTCCCAATCTATGTTTGCTCTCACTGATATACCAGAAGACACACTGTGAGTACCGGATAGAGTATATGACGCCAACAGAATCCCAGGTGAAGTGTCACCTTACAAGGACTGTTCGTGGCCCTGAATGAGCCATGAGGAGGTGTAGGGGCAGGTATAGCACTTGTTCCGCTTGTAAGGATAAGTGCCAGGAGGGAGATCAGTCAGGAGCGATGAATGGACAAGGGAGTTGCGTTGGGAGAGAACCCTGTGGAAAGCAGGGGGAGGGAAAGATGTTCTTGGTGGAGAGATCCCGTTGGAGATGGCGGAAGTTTTGGAGAATTGCCTGCTGGACATGGAGGCTGGTGGGGTGGTAAGTGAGGACAAGAGGAACCCTATCCCTGGTGGGGTGGTGAGAGGATGGGGTGAGGGCAGATATGTGCAAAATGGAAGAGTTGTAGTTGAGGGCAGCATTAATGGTGGAGGAAGGGAAGCCCCATTCTTTGAAGGAGGACATCTCCTTCACTTTGGAATGAAATGCCTCATCCTGAGGGCAGATGCAGCAGAGATGGAGGAATTGAGAGAAGGGGATGGCACTTTTACAAATAATACAGTGGCAAGAGGTTTAGTCCAGGTAGCTACGAGAACCTATGGGTTTATAGTAGACATCAGTAAATAAGTTGTCTCCAGAGACAGAAACCGAGTGACTGAGAAAGGGGAGGTGTTGGAAATGGACCAGGTAAACTCGAGGGCAGGGTGGAAGTTGGAGGAAATGTTGATGATGTCGGTGATCTTAGCATGGGTGCAGGAAACAGCACTAATGCAGTCGTTGATGTAGCCGTGGGAAAAGTTGGGGAGTGATACCAGTGTAGGCTTGGTACATAGACTGTCCCACATAGCCAACAAAAAGGCAGGCATAGCTGGGACCCATGTGAGTTCCCATGGTTACACCTTTGAAGGAGGTGGGAGGAGCTGAGGGAGAAATTATTGAGAGTGAGAAACAGATCCACCAGGCAGAGGAGAGCGGTGGTGGAGGGGAACTGGCAGGGAAAGAAATGAAAAGCTTTGGGGCCTTCCTGGTAGGGAATGGAGATGTATAGGGAATGGACATCCATGGTGAAAATAAGATATTTGGAGCCAGGGATCTTGAAATCATTGAAAAAAATCAAGAGCATGTGAAGTGTCATGGATGTAAATAGCAAGGGACTGAATCTGGGGGTGGGGGGTTTAAACTGAGTCGATGTATACTGGATATGAGTTCAGTGGGGCAGAAACATGCAGAAACAATGAGACAACCTGGACAGGCAGTTTTGTGGATCTAGGACAGGAGGTAGAAAGGGGAGTTGCAGGGTGCAGAAATTATGAGGTTGGTGGCAGTGGATGGGAGTTCCCCAGAGTTAATAAGGTCAGCGATGCTTTGGGAGGCAATAGCCTGCTGCTCCTTAATGGGATCCTGTTTGAGGGGTCAGTAAGAGGAGATGTCTGACAGTTGTCACCAAGCCTCCGCAAGGTAGAGGTCAGTCAAACTATTAGTTTGGGGTTGTATTCCTTGAAGTTCAGAACAATGAGGGGTAACTTTACTCAAACATAAGTTGCTAAGGAGCTTTGATGAGGAGATGGCTCCACTGTGCAGTGGTTCCCAACCTGGGGTCCATGGACCCCTTGGTTAATGGTCCTGGTCCATGGCATAAAAAAATGTTGGGAACTCCTGAACTTGTGGGAGGATCTCATACAAGGTGACATAGCAACAAAGCAAAAAAACACCATTTAAAAACTGAGAAACCTAGAAAATTTTTCTCTTGGTGGTGAACCTCTGGAAATCTTTTCTCTGCTGGGTGATGGAAGTTGGATCATAAGAAGGATTTAAAGCGGAGTTGGATAAATATCAGATAGATCGAAGAATTGAGGTAATGGGGAAGTGGCACAGAAGAGAAGCTGAGCCTATTTTGGAAGGTGAAATGCAGGAGGAAAGTATAAGGTATTTATTTTTGTGTGACTGTATGTTTACTGCTGACTTAAATATACATGTGCCTTGTGCTGTGTTTAACTGTTGGCCCCGGAGTTTCATTTGACTGTATTCATGGGTATTCATAGATGGTTGAATGACAATTAAACTGAACTCGAACTGAATTAAACGTGAACTTTAAAAAAATGGCAGGATGCATTAATATACAGAGACATCTTGGGGTGTAAGTCCATAGCTCCCTGAAAATGACATAGCAAAGGCTAAGGTGGTATAAAAGGTTTGGGACATTGAGTATAAAAGTTGGATAGTCAAGTTCAGAATCAGGTTATCACTGATATATGTCATATCTGTGAGCTTTTGTGTGAGGGAAGGGGTTGGGAGGTTTGGGGCTTGATGTTCCAGATGCTGTTTTCTGTTTGGGTGATCAGTTAATTTTTTGTGCGACAGAGGGGGTGGGGAGTTTGGGATTTGCAAGCTTTGGTTCTTTTTCTTTTTCATGTGGTGGGAGTTTGATATCGTTTCTTTCAATACCTCCCACACCTATCTGGAGAAAACGAATATCAGCGTTGTATTGTACGTACATACTTTGACAATAAAATAAACCTTTGTACCTTTAAAATTTGATCCTTTGTGGCAGCAGTAGAGTGTTTGACATCAAAAATTACAATAAGTTGCTATAGGAAATAAAATAAATAAATAGTACAAAAGAGGATTAGAGAGGAAATGTTCGTCAGTTCATGGATCATTCAGAAATCTGAAGGCAGCGAGGAAGAAGGTGCTCCTAAAACACCAAGTGTGCATCTTCAAGCTCCTGTACATCCTCCCTGATGGTAGTACTGAGAAGAGGACATGTTCTAGATGGTAAGGGTCCTTCCTAATGGATGTCATCTTCTTGAGACACCACTTGGGACAGCTGTGCCAGTGATGGAGCTGGCTGAGTTCACCACCCTCTGAAGTCTCTTTAATCAGTGCATTGAAGCCTTCATGTCAGGTGGTGATGCAACCAGTCAGAATGCTCTGGTAGAAACTTACTACCAAATCTCCTCAAAATCCAGACCAATTATAAATGCTGGCACACCTACTATGTGTTTACATCAATATATGTTGGGCTCTGAAATGTTGTCACCCAGGAACTTAAAGCTGCTTGCCCTTTCCACTGCAGACCCTTCAATGAGGACTGGTGTGTGTCCCATCAACTTCCCCGGTGGGGTTGTGTCATTGATTTAATCACAGGGATGGATAGATAGACGCTGCCTGAACTAATGTGGTCCTCCAGAATTTTGTGTTTGTTGCTGTTGGATAGATTTCAAGATGGTAAAAGAATCAAGGGATATGGAAATATGGCAGGAAAATGGAATTTGAGCTGAAGGATCTGCCGTTTTCTTTTAATTGGTGGAAAATAAATGAAGAGCCAATTATATGATGGAAGAGAATTGTGGAGCCAATTAGCCCTCTCCAACCCCTACTGTACATGTTCTTGTGCAATTTAAGAGATGGTGGTTCAGCAAAGTTCAAGGTAAATTTATTGTCGAAGTACGTATATGTCACCATATATAATTCTAAGATTAATTTTCTTGTGAGCATACTCAATAAATCCATAATAGACTAATAACTATAATGGAATCAATGAAAGACCACACCAACTTGGGTGTTCAGCCAGTGTGCAAAAGTCAACAAACCATTCAAATACGAAAAGAAAGAAAGAATAATCATAAATAAACAATAAATATCAAGAACATGAGATGAAGAGCCCATGATAGTGAGTCCATAGGTTGTGGGAATGTTTCAATGATGGGGCAAGAGAAGCTGAGTGAAGTTATCCCCATTTATTCAAGAGCCTGATGGTTGAGGAGTAATAACTGTTTCTGAACTTGGTGGTTTGAGTCCTAAGGCTCCTGTACCTTCTTCCTGATGGCAGCAACAAAAAGAGATCATGTCCTAGGTGGTGAGGGCCCCTGATGATGGATGCTGCTTTCCTGCAAAATATTTTGTGTTGGTGTGCTCAGTGGTGAGGAGGGGGTTACCCATGATGGATTGGACTGTATTCAGTACTTTCTGTAGGATTTGCCATTCAAGGGCATTGGTGTTTCTGAACCAGGCTGTGATGCAGCCAGTCAATATATTCTCCACCACACACCTATAGAAGTTTGTCAAAGTTTTATAGGTCAAGTTGAATCTTTCCAAACTCCTAAGGAAGTAGAAGAGCTGCCATGCCTTCTTCATAAGTGCACTTACATGCTGGGCCCAGGACAGCTCCACTGAAATAATAACACTGAGGAATTAAAGTTGCTGACCCTCTCCACCTCTGATCCTCCGATGGGGATTGGCTCACAGAACTATTGTTTCCTCCTGAAGTCATTAATCAGTTCCTTGGTCTTGGTGACATTGAGTAAGAGGTTGTTGATATGGTACCATTCAGCCAGATTTTCAATCTCCCTCCTACGTTCTGATGTGTAACCACCTTTGATTTGGCCTACGACAGTGGTGCCGTCAGCAAGCTTGAATATGACTGTGCTTAGCTTTGTAGTGCTAAAATTTGCAGTCCATATGGAGAAGGTAATGATTTGCTACTCCTTTCAGTCAACCGAAAGGCGGTTGGTCTAGAGTCACAAGTAGACTGGGCCATTGAATTTCCTTTCCCACTATATTTGAGAAATGGCCGATGAAATTCTGATGCTCCACAATTAGTTTTCAAAGCTTATACCAGATGTGAAGTTGTGTCAACTGACCACTTGGGGGAAAAGTTAAAAGTTAAATATATATTTATGTATGTATGAATATGTTAAAAGTTGAGACTTCTGTCTGTTCAGAACATAACTTTCAATCCATAAGTTATACAATTACACATTAATAACATTCATATTTAATGGGCAATGTGCATCTGTGTTAAAATAATTTAATTCCACAAGCAGTTAATTATTTGGGACACAAGGTGAATATCACAAATGAAGAAATATTGTAAATGAGTACTGTGATTCCGATTGCCAGACCACCTCCCTATGGGCAATTTCCTAATTGGAGAAGGAAGCATTAAAGTATGTTTAAATAAATATTGTTTAGACTGTCCTCTTGATAACTGCCAGTGATAAGAGGCTTGTTTTGAAATGATGTGCATACAGTACTCATGGCTGGAGTGCAGCAACAAAACAGGAAGCAATAAATCACAAGTCCGAGCACTGATTGTGGTAACTAATTAGATCTTGCATCTCTTTCGTTGTTTTTCTTTTCTCTGTAACATGATTACTACCTGCCAGCCTCAGTCAATTGCTGGCACTATGGAGTTCTATCCAATCGACAACTTCAGTCAAGCCTGCTGGCAAGTGAGCAGGACAAGGGAAATAGTATATAATTTTGTATTTGCGGATAAACGCTGACGTACTCCAGATTACTGTTTGTGCCCCTTAATGCAGTTACCTTGATGTACTTTGAGATTAGGTTCTCCAGGGTGAAGGGGCTGAGGATCATGGACTCAACAATTAGATTTGTGAGCTGTCTCAGCTTTTTTTTTGAACATTAACAACCAGAAAGAGATAGGAATTTAAAAAAAGGAAACATCTGCCCATTTATTGTATAAATATTGAGATCACTGAGAAAGAAATTGAGTATCTCCAGTGGCCTATTGTAAATAAGCCCTTGGGTTTGCAAGGATTTCATCTTTGAAGCCCATTAAGATTTGTATTGTTTGTCCTTTGTAGTTATGTATGTTGTATAAACAGCGCATTAAAATAAAGTGAGATTTTCATGACTGATAAAAATACCAACGATAGCCCAACACTTAAACAGATGTTCCTGTGGGGCAGTTATCCAATTCACGGGGGTAGATCTTGACTTTTATCCAAGTGTTACAAACACTGAAGCCATTACCATTAATTGTGATGTCTTAGACATCAACACATCTCTCCAATCTCATATCCACTTTGTCCTCTGTGAGAATATAGAACATTACAGCATGTGAACAGAATGTCGAATATAGAAAGTACAGTGCAGGAAGAGAACATAGAATGTAGAACAGTACAGCATGGGAACAGACCTTCAACATCTGTGCTGGCCACAATGCCAAATTAAACTAATCACATTTGTTTGTACCACCAAGAGGACCATAACCTTGTTGAAGGGTATTTGGAGGTTTGCGTGCCTCAATGATCTGGAGAACCATGTTGATTGGAGTCAGGGTCTTGTGCTTTGGCTCTTGGTAGGGTCACTCATGCCAAACAGGTGAAAGAGTAGAAGTCAGGCTAAGAGTGGTTCACCAGTCCTTCTGGGTTTGCAGGTTCAGCTTAGGGCCAACCCTAAATGGTAAAAATAATTGCTATGGAAACAGCAATGAAGAATTCTTCTATATCTGTATGCAACTGTATGGACAGACAGAGATGGAGGGTCTTCATTGCTGTCCTAAATACCAGCCATGTATTGGGCAGATTTCTCTTATTTTCATTTGCATGTACATAACCTACACTCAGTGGCGACGTTATCTGGTACACCCGTACACTTCCTCATTGTGTAAGTATATAATCAGCTAATTAATGTGTAAAGGCATGTAGACATGGTCAAGAGGTTCTGTTTTTTTTTTCTCAACAAGCATCAGAATGGGAAAGATATGTGATCTAAGTGACTTTGACAGTGGAATGATTGTTGGTGCCAGATGGGGTGGTTTGAGTATCTCAGAAATTGTTGACATCCTGGGATTTTCACACACCTGAGTCTCCAGAGTTTACAGAGAATGGGGCAAAAAAGACAAAAAAAAATCCAGTGAGCATCAGTTTTGTGGATAAAGATACTTTATGAGAGAGGTCCGAGGAGAATGACCAGAGTGACAGGAAGGAAGGCGACTGTACCTCAAGTAAATAAATGTTACAAAAATAGTGTGCAAAAGAGCATCTACAAATGCAGAACATGTCAAACATTGAGGTTTAAGGGCCACAGCAGCTAAACAGTACTGTGAAAAGTGTCAGGTTAATATATATAGATTGGTTGCTGAAGACTTTTGCTCAGTACTGTAGTAATTTTATGTATTGCACTATACTGCTGCCACAAAAAAAAACACATTTTATGACAAACAGTGCCTATAAAAAGTATTCAGCCCCCTTGGAAGTTTTCATGTTTTATTGTTTTACAACATTAAATCAGGGGATTTAATTTGTTTTTTTTTTTGACACTGATGAACAGAAAAAGACTTTTTTAAAGTGTTAAAGTGAAAACAGATCTCTATAAAGTAATCTAGATTAATTACAAATATAAAACACAAAATAATTGATCATGTAAGTATTCATCCCCCTTTAATATGACACACCAAATCACAGGTGCAGCCAATTAGTTTTAGAAGTCACATAATTACTTTTATGGAGATCTGTTTTTGGAGACCTGTGTGTAGTTAAGGTGTTTCAATTGATTGTAGTCAAAATACACCTGTATCTGAAAGGTCCAACTTTTGGTGAGTCAGTATCCTGGCAAAAACTACACCATAAAGACCAAAGAACACTCCAAGCAACTCCCCAAAAGGCTTATTGAAAAGCACAAGTCTGCAGATGGATACAAGAAAATTTCCAAGTCACTGATTATCCCATGGAGTACAGTAAAGTCAATTATTAAGAAATGGGAAGAATATGGCACAGCTGTAAATCTGCCTGGAGCAGGTTGTCCTCAATAACTGAGTGACCGTACAAGAAGGGGACTAGAGAGGGAAGCCACCAAGAGACCTATGGCAACTCTGCAGGAGTTACAAGCTTCAGTAATTGAAATGGGAGAGACTGTGCATACAGCAACTGTTGCCTGGATGCTTCACCGGTCATAGTTTTATGGCAGAGTGGCAACGAGAAAGCTACTGTTGAAAAAAACTCACATGAATTCTCAGCTAGACTTTGCCAGAAGGCATGTGGGAGACTCTGAAATGAACTGGAAGAAGGTTCTATGGTCTGATGAAAATGAAATTGAGCTTTTTGGCCATCAGACTAAATGGTATGTTTGGCCAAACACTGCACATCATCAAAAACACATCAACTCTACCGTGAAGCATGGTGGTGGTTGCATCACACTGTGGGGATGCTCCACTGCAGCAGGCCCTGGAAGGCTTGTGAAGGTAGAGGGTAAAATGAGTGCAGCAAATTACAGGGTGGAAAACCTGATGTAGTCTCCAAGAGAACTGAGACTTGGAAGAAGATTTGTTTTCCAGCAAGACAATGTCTCTAAGCATAAAGCCAGCTACACAAGAATGGCTTAAAAGCAACAATGTTGATGTCCTGGAGAGGCCAAGTCAGAGTCCAGACCTCAATCCCACTGTTCACTCATGATCCCCAAGCACTCTGACAGAGATTGAGCAGTTCTGTAAAGAAGAATTGGGAAAAATTGCAACGTCCAGATGTGCAGAGCTGATAGGGACCTGTCCACACAGACTCAGGGCTGTAATTGCTGCCAACGATCCATCTACTAAATACTGTCTTGAAGGGGGTGAGTAATTATGCTATCAATAATTTTGTGTTTAATAATTGTAATAAATTTAGGCCAATTTGTAGAAATTTGTTTTCACTTTGACAAGAAAGAATCTTTTCTGTTGATCAGTGTGAAAAAAAGCCAAATTAAATCCACTGTAATTCAATAAAACAATAAAACATGAAACCTTTCAAAGTGAATATCTTTTATAGGCACTGT
This sequence comes from Hypanus sabinus, assembly GCF_030144855.1. Taxonomy (NCBI): domain Eukaryota; kingdom Metazoa; phylum Chordata; class Chondrichthyes; order Myliobatiformes; family Dasyatidae; genus Hypanus; species Hypanus sabinus. The sequence goes on along the minus strand of NC_082712.1, from coordinate 20,331,291 downwards.
ATGTGAGTGATGATAAACCTGATTCTGATATTGTAGACTGAGAGTGGGTGGGGGGTGGGGGGTAAGAAACAGGGGAATCATGGATTGGACAGGGGGGAGGGGAGGGAGTGGGAAACACCAGAGAGACATTTTGTAATGATGTTTGGAATCAAATGACCTTGTCTGGTGTCTTGGGCTGGGTGTGTCTGCACCTTTGCCTCTCGTTCTCCTGGCATTCCTTCTCAGCCAGCTGTCCCACACACCTCTCATGGTGCCCCACCCTCGTCATTCTCAACATCTTTTACTCCTGCCATAAACTTGTCCTCTGCTCCACGTTGACAAATACAGTACTGTGCAAAAATCTTAGGCACCCTAGTTATATATAAGTGCATAAAACTTTTGCAGAGTACTGTATCCTGTACCATCTCTGCAGCGAAGTTCTGCCCTCCCCTTCATTACAATGATTTAAAGTATCAGGTATGGTTTCCATTTTGAGGTTTTTTTTCTCCTGCATCTGTTCAGTCAGGCTTGTGCTCACTGTATGCCATCCATTGGTGCTGAGCAACGTTGCTGAAAGCTAGTGAATTCTGCGGCACCGATTGCTGGGGACAAGGGGAGGACCTAATTTTGAAATCAATTAGTTGCGTGGGTTGATGAAGTGCTAGTCTAGCTCGTGTTCTTGCCTGCTGTCCTCCCGTTATTTTTTTCAAGGTTTTTAAAGAACTTTCTCCGAGCTCTGCCTTCGTACATCTGGTGTACATATGTTCGATATCCTCTGAGAAAGGTAGAGGTTCAAGGGTGGTTCAATTCTCAGCCAGTTCCCCATTTCCTTTACTTTAGCGTGGCAACATTTACTGCCCAACGCTTTCTTCTCTGTTTCCTGTCTTGTTCTCCCTTGCCCACCCGGATACTACTTTATACTTAAATGTCACAGGAGCATGCTGCCCTCTGCCACAATATTTAAGAGGCTCTTAGACAGGCATATCAATATGTAGAAAGGGAGGTGTTTAAAACAAATTTCACAACGTATGTCAGTGATAATCAACCTGATTCTGATAATTTGCACTGCACAGCATTGTGGGCTAAATTGGTAAATTGGATTATTATTGTTAAATGTACCAGGCTATGGTGAAAGACTTTGTTCTGCATCGCATGCATACAGATCATTTCATTGCATCAGTACGCGGAGGTAGTACAAGGGAAAACAATCACAGAGTTTACAGTTACACTTGAAGTATAGTGCACTTTGGGGAAGTTAAACCAGGCTGGGAATACACAGTGAATGGCTGGGCTCCGGGGTGTGCTTTGGAGCTCCATGGAAGTGGCATCATAGAGATGGAGAAGGTGTTTGATATACTCACTCTCATCAGCTGTACTGCTGAAGATGAGAGTTTGGAACATGATATCACAGTTGTATAGATCTTTGGTTAGAACACACTTGGAGTTCTGGTCATCATTTCACGGGCAGATGTGCGTACATTAGAATGGGTTCAGCAAAGATTCACTGGTATGTTGCTGGACTGGAGGGGACTGAGATTTAACTAGAGATTGTATATACAGGGATTACTTTCCCTGGAACAAACAATGCTGAAGGGTAACGTAATGGGGGTTTTGGAAATTATGAGAGGTGTAGATAGAGCAGAGGGTCATAGTCCTTAGGTAAGGATGTGAGAGTCTAAAACTAAAGGCCATAGGTAGAAGGGGAAAGACTCAATAGGGATCTGAGGTACAAGAAGTTTACACAGATGTTGATGATAAAATGGAATGAGCTGCCAGATAGAGGTGTGTACAATTATTCCAATATGATGTTTCAATAGATTTATAGATAGGTTTTGAGGGACACAGGCAAATGCTAATAACTTAAAAAGGACCTTTGTTGGCATTCTATGAATCTCTATGAACCTACTATACATGTATGATGAAATGCAGGTATGAAAATGTGTTAGACATGTGAGCAAGCCACATCGTCCCTCAAGGCTTCTCTCATTTTTAATAGGATCCAGCTGATCTGATTCCACCCTCAGCTATCGTGGCCATGAGGGAGCTGCCTGAGAGTACCACCCTCTGCAGCCTCCTGCCACCTTGTGCTTCGGAGCATCCACGCGTTGATGCGGCTAGCCAGAACGCCCTCCACTGTCGAAATTTGCTCGTCATGATTTCCTCATAAGACAATCTACCCATTCCAGGAATCGGTCGAGTAAACTGCTTCCAATACGATGAATAAACTCTTCATCTTTGATGAAGATGGCAGAGCTTGTCATCAAAACATCGGTTATAATTGATACTGTACCCGGCTGGAAGCCCAAGAAGAGTTTAATTTGTCGTATACGCCAGGAAAACACTACATGCTTTTTGCCTTTACAGACTTACAGAGAAATCCTGCAGGTGCTAGAAATCCAAAACAACACACACAAAATGCTGGAGGCAGCGTTATGGAAATGAATAAACAGTCAATTTTTCAGGCTGAGACCCTTCTTCAGGACTGGTAGGAAAGGGGAGGTCAGAATAAGAAAGTGGGGGGAGGGGAGAGAAGTACAAAGAGAGGGGGAGCGGGTGAAATAAAGAACTGGGAAGTTCATTGGTGAAGGAGATAAAGGGCTGCAGAATGGGGAATCTGATAGGAGAGGATAGAAGACCATGGAAGAAGGGGAAGGGGAGGAGCACTAGAGGGAGGTGATGGACAAGTGAGGAGATAAGGTGAGAGAAGGAATGGAGAATAGTTAAGTTGGGGGGGGGGGCAATAACCAGAAGTTTGAGAAATCGAAGTTCATGCTATCATGTTGGAGGCTACCCAAACGGCATATAAAGTGTTTCTCCTCCAACCTGAGTGTGGCCATATCATGGCAGTAGAGTAACTCATAGGCTGACATGTTGAAATGGGGATGGCAAGTAGAATTGAAATGTGTGTGGCCTCCAGGAGATCCCAGTTTTTCTGGCAGACATCTGAAAATGTTGCCGGAGGACTCTGATTTCCCCTTGCATTAGGTCCAATCTTGTCATATGCAGACAAGGAATTTTTCAAATTCTTAAATAAAACAGGATTGCAAATTGGTAATGACAGCCAAGAAGTTGCCAGATTTTTGTAAAAAAAAAACTCATGAGGTTCAGGGTAGTTCATCATGGAAGGTGAGAGAGGGAAGGAACACAAGCTGGCAGGTGATGGGTAAATCCAGCTGAGGAGAAAGTTAGGTGGGTGGAAGAGGGGGGAATGAAGTAAGAAGCTGTGAGGGGACAGGTGGAAGAGGCAAAGGGTTGAAGAAGAAGGAATCTGATAGGAGAGTACAATGGGATCATGGAAGAATAGGAAAGATGAGTGAAACAAAAGGGAGTTGATGGGTAGGTGAGGGGAAGAGATGAATAAGGTGGTAACCAGAATGGGAAATGGAAAAAGAGAAAATAGATCAGGGGGGTTATTTACCTGAAGTTAGAGCAATGGTGGGTGGTGTAGAGATACATCTCTACCAAAGGAGGTGTAAGATGCTCTTTCCCTCTGTTAGCCTGCAGGTCACCCCTGAGCAAGGTGTAGCACCTGCTTAGCTCTTGGATCAGGGTAACATGCAGCCATGGGAGTAGGTGGTGGACGGTCGTATGAGCAGCTGGTGCATAACACAATTTCTGGTTATGTAATCACTGACGTCAGGCAGACAATCTCTGAAGGGTAATGATAATAGCTGGGACCACCCATCTTGTAAAGACACTGTCCAGAAGATGGCAAACAACTTCTTTAGAAAAATTTGCCAAGAACAATCGTGGTCATGGAAAGAACAGGATTGCCAAAGTCATATGGCACATAATGGTGTTGATGACAGCAATGGATGTTCTTCCCAGCACTTGATCCAAAACATCAACTGATTATTTCCCTCCATAGATGTTGCCTGACTTTCTAAGACCCTCCTGTGTGTCACTCAGGATATCCAGCATCTGAAGAATCTCGGGTCCGGTATGATAGTTAATCGACCTCTGTACACTGTCCTTTATTCAGGAAATTGGTAGAATTTAGTTGGACTTGATGCAATTGTTAGTGGAATAGTCTACAGGTAAAAACAGGGATTGATGGAATTGTTAAGTGAGCCAACATGGACTCTATGGGCCAAATGGCCGCCACCTCTGGTTTAACAAAATATGGAAATATGTAAAACAGATACACCACCTTCAGAGAGTTTGATACTTTTGTTAGGGTGTATTCTTGAGTTAGGGTATATAGCAAATATTAATCTCACCAGCACCCAACCTTCAGATTTGAATGTTAATTGCAGATTGAATTTAAAACGCAGCTCAAAACAATTAGACTTAATATACCTGCATTTGTATGAATGTGGCCTACAGTCAGTGGAAATTAACATTCATTTTGGATGTCTGGAGCGTAAGTGTGAAGAAGTGTTTAAAAAACTATATGCAATTCTATCCATGCGCTGTAGATGTGGTGTAACTATAGAATTGTCCTACTGTTACCTTAGACATTTGGCATATAAAAATGTCATTTAATATTGGGTCAAGCATGCCTCTTCTTCCAAGAGTGTCTCAGTATGATGCCTGTTTCTCATTTTTGCTGAATAAAACACTTCTGTATCCACTAACTTCAGTGTCTCTCTGGTGACTTTGTACATGTCACAGCCCTCTGTGGTTTGAGGTAACTAGCCAGTAAACAAATAAATAAAAATGGCTCTCACATATTATGCAAGGGGAGAGCTTGTTTAACAGGCATCTTTAAGGAGTAGAGAAAGGTTGAACCAGTGGAGAGATACAGGGAGTGAATGCTGCAATTTAGAGAAAAAGAAAGGCCATCAAGGGTGTGCAGGATGTCGGGATTGGAAGAATATTGGGAATTTGGAGGACTTGGCTGGTAATAATGAGAAGTAGACATTTGAAGAATTGTGGAAAGGTTACGTGTTCTGTTGAAGAGTTACCTAAACTTGGAGCTGATGCTTGTCAGAAAACATGAGCAGGAAGGCCAAATGAATAGGAATCTCTTCTGAGAGTGCTACAAGCTGTCACTGGGTTAAGAATGACCAACTCATTTACTTATTTAGCGATATCATTCAGTAATAGGCCCTTCTGGTCAAACAAACCCATGCCACCCAATCACACCTATTTGATCAATTAACCTACTAGCTCATATGTTCTAGGAAAGTGGGAGGAATCGGCACACCTGGACAAAAACAAAGCGGTCATGAGATGAACGTACAGGGACAGCAAAGGGATTAAACCCAGAATTGCTGACACTGTAATAGCATCACACCAACTGCTGTGTTACCATGCTCCCAGTATGGACTTGTGGACACCATTCTAAATGAGTAATCCTCCATAATAGAATTTGTGACAGTGTGGAATGAGCTGCCAGCACAAGTAGTGCATACGAGTTTGATTTCAATGTTTAAGAGAAGTTTGGATAGGTACATGGATAGTAGGGACATGGAGGGCTATGGTCCTGGTGCAGGTCAATGGGAGTAGGAGCTTTAAATGGTTTCAGCATGGACTAGATGGGCTGAAGGGTCTGTTTCTGTGCTGTACTTCCCTGACTCTCATTCAAAAGTCCAACATATTTCCTATGATCAGCAGAATCAGTTTCCTTTCTCTCTCCACTTTTATACGTTGTTCTTTCTTATGAATCTTATGTGATTTTGAGGTCATTCATTACCATAAGGTTACCATACCAAGTGTTTTGTCTATTTTCCCAATTATAGACAAGTTTGATTTATGGACATCTGTAAGAATAGAACCGGTTCATTACCCAGAGTCAACCTGCATTATCATTGACATCTTAAAATAATATTTGACTCTTCTGAAAGGAGGATGTCTTTTGACATAAATAAGCATGTCCAGCAGAAGAAAAGTGTGATCATATGTATTAACCAACTCTTAGTTTGAATGATAAGTGACACATTGGTTCCAAAGTTAGTACAGTGGCAGAAGGCAAAGTGCAATGGTTACTTGATATTTTTGTGACTGATAGGCTGTCATCAATGGCATTTCATTGGCTTTAGTACTCAGTCGATTGCGGTTCGTAACAATATAATAATAAGCTAGGTGTAAATAAATTAACGGTAATTTTGAAAAAGGTACAAATATCACTGCTTTGCTAAGAGTGAGGAGCAAAGGTCCACGCTTTCAGGGGGATAAAAATGGTTTAAGAAGTCAGCAGAAAAAATATTTAGAATCTATTTTTTGAGAAGTTCGAACTAATATATTTAAAGAGATGCTTCAAGTCAACAAAAGGATGCTGCTGAAAGGTATGGAGGGAAAAGAAGTTACTTGGAGTGTGTAGTCATAGATCCTTGCAAGTAGCAAGAAAGACAATAAATTGGATTAAAAGTCTTAATGGGTGTATGTCTAAATAGCAAAGGTAATGGAGAAAAAAAAAGAAGGCAGTGGCAAACCATTTCTGTAGAAAAATTTTCCAGGAAAGACCATGATCGTCTACATCAAGGACACAGCACATAACAAATGAATGAATGATTAAGAATGGAGTAGGGATGTTGTGCAGATGTTATGAATGAAATGTATATTTGTCAAAAATTCTAATGTATTTCCTTTTTTCTCGAAATGTCTGCAAGAAAATGAATCTCAAGATAGTATATGGTAACATGTATGTACTTTGATAATGTATTTATTTTGACCTTGAACTGCAGAGAACAGAGAAACTAGAGTTAATTTTGAATGCAGTATATAGTTCTACTCACAAAAATACAGGAAATGTATAATGGTACTGGAGACAGAGCAGAATAGATTTACGGTGATGTTTTCAGGAATGAATAATTGTAGCCATTGAGGGTATGATTGGATAAACTAGGGCAAGGCTGAAGTGAGAACTAATTATGTAAAACCGATGGGGATCCTGACAGTGGAAAATGACTGAGAAGTGTCTTAGTGATTGTTGTTAAGGAGGTTGTCCAGACACCCTATTCAAAGAGAGGAGGCTTTATTCACTTTTCTTTCTACCAGCAGGAGCAGGGAGAGTGAAGATGTGCATTTACCTCCTTTACACACATCTTTAAAGAGCAGACACTCATTGACTGCACTTCGATGTTGTGGAGACTTCCCTGGCAATCTCCTGCCAGGAGCACCTAGCTGTAAAAGTCTGTAGAACTGAGTCCTTGTCTCCCCGTTTGAATATCAGAACATTTCTCAGCACTTTGGCGATTACTTTTCACTCAATGTACATAACTACCAAATAACCTATCTGCTCATTATGGTGTTGCTATTTGCATCTGTGTTCCTGTAATATAACAGTGACAGTATTTGATAAACATTGTTAAGTGCTTGGGATGACATGAGGCTCCACGATCTATTGATTCGTTGTAAGGGGCTTTACAGCTGATGTTTTCAGTAATATTTTCTAATTTTCAGTAATATTTTCTAATTTTTATTTGCCCAATTTGTACTATTTTGCACATTGGGCATCTGTCAGTCTTCCTGATGTATAGTTGTTTTTTTTCATAAATTCTATTGTATTTTTTTGTTCTACTGTGAATGCCTGCAAGAAAATAAATCACAAGGTTCTATATGGTAACAGGTACGTACTTGGATAATAAATTTACTTTGTACTTTGAGTGACAAGACTACTCTTGTAGTATCCTGTGACAGGTATTATATTCCAAGTTATGCTGGTGCAACATCTTTTAGGAACTCTTTATATTTCATATCCAGTGCTGGTAATTTATATAAACATAGTTTATACAGCTCAATGAAAAACAATGCAGAAACTAAAAGAAGTGTCATTTGATACAAGCAGATCATTTGATCCATCAAGCTCATTTTTGAATTCAATTTGATCCATAATTCTGTGTTCTGTGCATTAATTCCATCATCAATGCTGATTGCATAGACATTAATATCTTCAGCATTAGAATCTGTTAGCCTCAGTTTGGAAATTTTCAATTGATACCAACATTACAAGCTTCTTGGAGGACAGGATTACAAATTCTTATTACTCTTTATGTGTTGAATTGCTTCCTGCCTTCACCCCTGATTACTTAGCTCTAATTTTAGAAGCATGACCCCTTGTTCTGGATTTCCCCATGGGAGAAAATAACCACCTTATCAGCTCCTTTAATCATCTTAAACACCTCAATTATGTCACTCTTCAATCTTCTACACTTAAGGGAAGACAAGCCCAGTCAGAGTAGCGTGTCTTCATAATTTGACCTTTTAAGTTTAATGCTTACCAAGCTCACTTTTTTGTATTCAGCAGATTGTGTTTGTAATCGCAAGTCAGCAGCATCATGTGCGTATGCCCCCGTGCGTTCGCGCGTAGAGTATATGTGTGCATATATATTAGGCACCTCCTCGGGTCACTGGGTGAACGTTCCTGGTCTTCTGCTGCTCTAGCCCATCCACTTCAAGGTTTGACTTGTTGTGCGTTCACCGATGTTCTCTGCTCATCACTTTGGTAATGTGTGGTTATTTGAGTTACTGTCAGCTTGAACCAGTCTGGCCGTTTGCCACTGACCTCTCTCATTAGCAACACATTTCCACCACGTACCGCTGCTCACTGGGTGCTTTTAGCTTCTTGCACAGTTCTATTGTGTGTGACCATTTTACATTAAAACCCTAGATCAGCAGCTTCTGAGATACTCAAACCACCCTGTCTGCCACCAACAATCATTCCACGGTCAAAGTCACTTAGGTCATATTTCTTCTTCAATCTGATGTTTGGTTTGAACAACAACTGAACCTCATGACCACGTCTGCATGCTTTTATGCATTGAGTTGCTGCCACATGACGGGCTGATCAGATATTTAGATTAACAAGCGAGTGTAGCAAATAAAAGTGGCCTTGGAGTGTAGATAAGATGCTGGTTGTGGATATGTGCACATCTATTTATAGGTCTGTGTGTGCACGTGTATGCTTATCTGTCTCTGTTTCCTTTCTATAGTATATACCGGGGCACAGCCAGCCAATCACCTTAGAAGCTCCTCAACTGTGCCTCCATGCACTTTCTTAATCAACATCACTTCTCAAAAATGCTGGACTCACATACAGACTGTCTATGTACACCGGCTGTACAGAGGAGGCTGGAATCGTCTGCCTGACTTGTCCCGTTTGGGCTCAGAGTTGCTGGGATGTTACCAATTTATAGATCCATGAGCTTGCAATGTTAAAAAAAAAACTTTTTGCTATGGTAGGCATGTCTAAGACAAGAGGGGATTAGTTTATGACTGATGATAGGAAGTATAAAGGGGGATTTTTTTTTCTTTGAAGAATATTAGTAGTCTGGAATGCATTACCTGAAGAGATGGTGGAGGTAGATTCTCTTACAATACTTATTCAGAATTTGGATGAGTATTTGAATCAATAAGGCAGAGAAGGCCAGGGAAGTAATGCAGACAAACGGGATTGTTGTTTGTTCGTTCGTTATGTGCGTGTCAAATGGCACAGGCTATTATGGTCTTTCCATGGCCATGGTTGTTCTGTTGTTCTTGACAAATTTTTCTATAGAAGTGGTTTGTCATTTCTGCCTTCTGGGCAGTGTCTTTACAAGATGGGTGACCTCAGCCATTATCAATTCTCTTCAGAGACTGTCTGCCTGGCGTCAGTGGTCGCATAACCAGGACTTGTGCACCAGCTGCTCATACGTCCATCCACCCCCTGCTCCCATGACTTCATGTGACCCTGACCTGGATTGGAAGGGGGCTAAGCAGGTGCTATACCTTGCCCAAGGGTGACCTGCAGGCTAGCAGAGGGAAGGAGCGCCCTACATTTCCTTTGGTAGAGATGCATTTCCACACCCCCACCCTAATGATTAGTGTAGATAGATATAATAGACAGCATGGACATTCTGTCCATAACCTTCTATGTGTTGATGATTAATGTGCTTGACTAGATTTGCCTCCTGTTAGATTCTATCATCCTAGCATAGAAATTATTGCATAACGCGGGCCATACAGCCCAATAAACTTCTACTGGTTGGTGTTTGCTCTACACTGGCCATATTTTCCAAGTCACAAGAGTAAATAAAGTTCCAAAATGCTTTATTGGCTGTGAAGTAATTTGGAGCATCATTGAGCCATGACAGTTTTGATATGAATCTAATGTTACTTTCTTTAGGAATCATAGAGTTCCGGTTTAGTTTGGTATGTTTGCAGCTCTATAAGCAGCCTCAAAGTGACTGGCTATTCCATTGCAAATATAATATTAATCTTAAAATAGCAATCCTATTAAATGCCACGATTAAAATGAAGGAGAGCACACAATGATCCCTGTGTCTTTGGAGTAACTTATAATCTTAAATGATATTAAATCTTTGGGGAGAAATTTGTCTAGACGTGTGTTGGAATCTTGGCTGCTGATTTTACTCTCAATATATTTGATGCAACTGAAGTCACTGAAATTTAATGCACCATGGTGAGAGCATCTGCCAAATTATACTTCTGCACACTTTTGATGCTGGTGAAGAAAAATATATATTCTGTGTCTCATAACTCCAAGTTCAAGTTCCAGTTTATTGTCAATCAATCATACACATGTATAAAGCTAAATGAAACAAACTTGCTCTAGGGCCAAGGTGCAAAACACAGTACTTATAGTCACACACAATACATAGACGTATGATCCAACACATACAGTTACAAAATAATATTAACACAAGTCCCTGAGTGGCAAGACCTGAACTTGTTCCAGGAAATGCAATTGCCCTAATATTTATCCCAGGATAATTTTCAAGATTTAAGATTGTTTATTATTGTTCTTCAGAACAAGTGTAAAGGAGAACAAATTGATTATTCCTCTGGATCTGATGCAGCGGAGAAGTAATACTATAAGCATAACGGACACACAAAAAAAAACCAAATATAAATATACAGTACTAAACAAAATTCTTAAACATGTGTAGCTAGGGCGCCTAAGACTGTTGCATTGTACTGCATTTGTCAACATGGAGGGGAGAAGAAGCTTGTAAATCTGGTGGGAGCAGAGGGTGCTTAGAATGGTGAAACTCATTTAAATGTGTTTCAGGAGGGGTGGGAAGGACTGCGGGGTGGGGGTATGGACACACCCATCCCTGAGACACCAGGCAAGGTAATTTGATTTCAAACAATTGGTATATTGATCATTACAGAATGTCTCTCTGGTGCTTCCTGCTCCATCCCCTCTCCCTTCCCCTTTTCCCAACCATGATTCTCCTCTCGCTGCCCCCTTCCCACTCTTAGTCCACAATAGAGACTCATATCAGAATCAAGTTTATCATCATTCATATATGTCATTATTTGTTTTGATTTTTTTGTGACAGCATACAGACAAATACATAAAATTACTGCAGTTCTGTGCAAAAGTCTTGGGCATCCGAGCTATATATATGTGCCTAAGACTTTTGCACAGTACTGTAAAAGCAGTTGTATAAAGTGCAATGTAAAGTAACTGTCATTTACAAGGACTGATGTACATAAAGTGGCACTAAATGATGTACATGTAGCTGTGGTTATAATGTTAATTGTGCCGAGAATTCAATTCCACTGACCTCTCAAGCAATTGTCAGTCATTTCTCTTTTAAAAAGTGGTAAGGGATTTAGTTGTGTGTGGAACAGTGCATGGACCTTATTGAAAGAAGACTGACAAAGAAAATGAGCGCAAGATGAAAGCAATTGATCCACTAAAGAATCAAGGTTCGTCCTTCACACCCTTCTGCATATCTGTCTCCAAGTATTTTCTGTTCCTGCCTCAGTGTCATAAAATATCACAGGAGAGGTGCTGGAGTTATCGGTGTTAGTACACTGAAGGTTATGTTACACTAACAAAAATATCCTTTACTGCTTGAGTAACAGGACCCAGCTGCTGTTAAGTGTGCACGCTTTCCTATGACAATAGTACTGCTTAATAGTAGAAGCTTGGGGCCGGGAAATTTATGGACTTTGCAATTTTAACCAGGGTTTCCCCAGTCACAACATGCATTGAAAGGTTTGTAGCTGGTTAAAGCAGAGTGTTCACTCAAAGTACGAACATACAGAGCCAGTTAGTTCTGAAGGAAAAATCCTACCTTCATGGATTAATATTTATGCTTTCACAATATCCCGAATGCTTAGTTACCAAAATACTTTTCAAGAACGTTCACTGCAATGTAGAAAACCCAGCAGACATTTTGAGCTTAGTACAGTTTTACAATGAGAAATGGAACAACTGTCAAAAAAACATAAAGATTGGCTTTTATTTGTTGCATGTGCATCGAAACACAGTGAACTACTGTACGTTTGCATCAAATCAAATCAGCAAGGGTTGTGCAGGGCAGCCCGCGGCTGTCAGGCCTCCAGTGTCAACACACTTGCTGCCTGTTATGCAGCTGGAGTTTAGGGCAGCAATGAAGGTTCTCCAGCTCTGTCTGTCCACTAGATTGCACACGGATATAGAAGGGTTCTTCATTGCTGTTTCCATAACAATTTTTTCAACCAGTTAGGGTTGTTAGGCCTAAGCTGAACTCCCAGACCTGGATGACCAGTGGCTCTTAGTCTGGCCACTGCCCTTTGACCTGTTCGACATGGGTGACCCTACCAAGAGCCAAAGCACGAGGCCCTGACTCCAGCCGACATAGCTCTCTGGATCAAAACCCTACAAGAAGGAGGTACAGACCCGTACTCAACATTTTAGGAACAGCTTGTTCCACTCTTCCATCATATTTCTGAATGGTCCATTAACACTACCTGAAGCAACACACACAAAATGCTGGTGGAACGCAGCAGGCCAGGCAGCATCTATAGGGAGAAGCGCTGTCATCGTTTTGGGCCGAGACCCTTCGTCAGGACTAACTGAAAGGGAAGACAGTAAGAGATTTGAAAGTAGGAGGGGGAGGGGAAAATGTGAAATGATAGGAGAAGACCGGAGGGGGTGGGTGAAGCTGAGAGCCAGAAAAGTGATTGGCGAAAGTGATACAGAGCTGGTGAAGGGAAAGGATCATGGGACAGGAGGCCTTGGGAGAAAGAAAGGTGGAGGGGAGAGCACCAGAGGGAGATGGAGAACAAGCAGGTTGATGGGCAGAGCGAGAGAGAAAAAAAACAAACAACTAAATATGTCAGGGATGGGGTAAGAAGGGGATGGGGTAAGAAGGGGAGGAGGGACATTAACGGAAGTTAGAGAAGCCAGTGTTCATGCCATCATGTTGGAGGCTATCCAGCCGGTATATAAGGTGTTGTTCCTCCAACCTGAGTGTGGCTTCATCTTGACAGTAGAGGAGGCCATGGATAGACATATCAGAATGGGAATGGGACGTGGAATTAAAATGTGTGGCCACTGGGAGATCCTGCTTTCTCTGGCGGACAGAGCGTAGGTGTTCAGCGAAATGGTCTCCCAGTCTGCATCGGGTCTCACCAATATATAAAAGGCCACACCGGGAGCACCGGATGCAGTATACCACACCAGCCAACTCACAGATGAAGTGTCGCCTCACCTGGAAGGACTGTCTGGGGCCCTGAATGGTGGTGAGGGAGGAAGTGTAAGGGCAGGTGTAGCACTTGTTCCGCTTACAAGGTGGTGGAAGTTACGGAGAATTATACATTGGATCCAGAGGCTGGTGGGGTGGTAGGTGAAGACAAGGGGGACCCTATTCCGAGTGGGGTGGTGGGCGGATGGGGTGAGGGCAGATGTGCAGGAAATGGGAGAGATGCGTTTGAGAGCAGAGTTGATGGTGGAAGAAAGGAAGCCCCTTTGTTTAAAAAAGGAAGACATCTCTTTGAATTTTTTTCAGTGATTTTTCAATGATTAGTCCTGACGAAGGGTCTTGGCCCGAAATGTCGACTGTACTTCTCCTTATAGATGCTGCCTGGCCTGCTGTGTTCCACCAGCATTTTGTGTGTGTTGTTTGAATTTCCAGCATCTGCAGATTTCCTCGTGTTAGCCTTTTAACACTACCTCACTATTTTTCTCTTGTTTTGCACTATTTATTTATTTTTCACGTATTGTTATTGTAATTTTTAGGCATTGCAAAACAACAAATTTCACAACATATGTCAGTGATTGTAACACAGAAAATGCTGCAGCCAATTTTGCACACAGCTTTAGCTTTAGCAACACATACAAAATGCTGGAGGAACACAGCAGGTCAGGCAGCACCTACGGAAGGGAATAAATAGTTGACATTTTGGGTTAAGACACTTGTTTGAGACTGAAAAGGAAGGGGGAAGACACCTGAATAAAAAGAGGGGAAAGAGGCTAGCTGGAAGGTCATGGGTGAAGCCAGGTAGGTGGGAAGGTCAAGGGCTGGAGAAGAAGGAATCTGATGGGAGAGGAGAGTGGACCATGGGAGAAAGGGGAGGAGGAGGGGATACCTGGGGAAGTAAAAGGCCAGAGTGGGGAATTGAGGAAAAGAGGTGGAGGAGGGAAAACATTGTTTTACCAGAAGGAGAAATTCATATTAATTGCATCAGGTTAGAGGCTACCCAGACAGAATATAAGTTGTTGCTCCTTGCCCTGAGGAGGCCACGAATCCACATGTCAGAATGGTAAGGAGAATCAGAATTAAAAGGTTTGGCCAGCAGGTAGATGGTGCAGAATTACTCGACAAAGCAGTCCCACCAACATAGAGGAGGCTGCATCGGGCATACCAGACACAACAGCTGACCCCGGTGGATTTACAGGTGAAATGTCGCCTCACCTGGAAGCACCATTTGGGGCCCTGAGTAGAGGTGAGGGAGGACATCAATGGATCTGGGGCTGAGAGGGTGAACAGCTTCAAGTTGCTCGGCATACGCATCACCAAGGATCTCACGTGGTCTGTACATACTGGCTGTGGAGTCAACAGCGCCTCTTTCACCTCAGACTGTTGAAGAAGTTTTGTATGGGTTTCTTGACCCTAAAGACTTTCTACCGGGGGCACAATTGAGAGCATCCTGACTGGCTGCATCGCTGCCTGATATGGGCACTGTACTTCCCTCAGTCGCAGGACTCTGCAGAGAGTGGTGCGGACAGCCCACTGCATCTGTAGATGTGAGCTCACCATGATTCAGGACATTTACAGAGACAGGTGTGTGAAAAGGGCGTGAGGAATCACTTGGGACCCGAGTCACTCCAATCACAAACTGTTCCAGCTGCTACCATCCGGGAAATGGTACCGCAGCATAAAAGCCAGGACCAACAGGCTCCGGGACAGTTTCTTCCACCAGGCCATCAGACTGATCAATTCACACTGATATTTCTATGCAATGTTGACTGTCCTGTTGCACATAGTATTTATTACAAATTACCATAAATTGCACATTGCACATTTAGATGGGGATGTAACGTAAAGAGTTTTACTCCTCAAGCATCTGAAGGATGTAAGTAATAAAGTCAATTCAACACTGTGTACAGTTCTGTTTACCTTGTTATAGGAAAGATTCATTGAATTGAAAAGTGTATATAAAAATGTTTTGAGGGTGTTATCAGGACTGGAGGGTTTCAGCTACAAGGAGAGCTTGGAGAAGGTGCAGATTAGGAGGCTGAGGGGTGAACAGAGGGGAGATGAGGAGGAATTTTTTTAGCTAGAGGGTGCCTCAGGACTCACCCCTACTGCCAGGTTCAAAAATGGTTACTACCGGTCAACCATCAAGCATCTGAACAAAAGGGGATAATGACATTCATTTACTGACTCTTTTATCTTGTTATTTATTGCTAGTTATTTATTATCTGTACTTCCACAGTTTGTTTACAGTTTACGCATCTTGTTTACAGTTACTGTTCTATCCTGTGACTAGTGGTGTGCCACAGAGATCAGTGCTGGGTCCATTGTTATTTGTCATCTATATCAATGATCTGGATGATAATGTGGTAAACTGGATCAGCAAATTGGCTGATGATACAAAGACTGGAGGCTTAATGGAAGTGAGGAAAGTTTTCAAAGCTTGCAGAGGGATCTGGACCAGCTGGAAAAATGGGCTGAAAAATGGCAGATGGAGTTTAATGCAGACAAGTGTGAGGTATTGCACTTTGGAAGGAAAAATCAAGGTAGAACATACAAAGTAAATGGTAGGGCACTGAGGAGTGCAGTCGAACAGAAGAATCTAGGAATACAGATACAAGATTCCCTATCAGTGGTGTCACAGGTAGATAGGGTCATAAAGAGAGCTTTTGGTACATTGGCCTTTATAAAGCTAAGTATTGAGTATAAGAGTTGCAATGTTATGGTGAGGTTGTATAAGGCATTGGTGAGGCCGAATTTGGAGTATTGTGTGCAGTTTTGGTCTCCAAATTACAGGAAGGATATTAATAATGTTGAAAGAGTGCAGGGAAGGTTTACAAGGATGTTGCCGGGACTTGAGAAACTGAGTTACAGAGAAAGATTGAATAGGTTAAGACTTTATTCCCTGGAGTGTAGAAGAATGAGGGGAGATTTGATAGAGGTATATAAAATTATGATGGGTATAGATAGAGTGAATGCAAGCAGGCTTTTTCCACTGAGGCTAGGGGAGAAAAAAACCAGAGGACATGGGTTAAGGGTGAAGGGGGAAAAGTCTAAAGGGAACATTCGGGGGTGGCTTCTTCACACAGAAAGTGGTGGAAGTGTGGAATGAGCTGCCAGATGAAGTGGTAAATGTGGGCTCACTTTTAACATTTAAGATAAACTTGGACAGGTACATGGATGAGAGGTGTATGGAGGGATATGGTCTAGGTGCAGGTCAGTGGGACTAGTCAGAAAAATGGTTCAGCACAGCCAAGAAGGGCCAAAAGGCCTGTTTCTATGCTGTAATGTTCTATGGTTCTATAGATTTTCTAAGTATGCCTGCAGAAAAAGAATCTCAGGGTTGTATGTGGTGGCATGTGTGTACTCTAACAATAAATTTTACTTTGAACTTTGAATCAGTGGAATTGTTTACCTGAGACAGCTGTGGAGACCAGGTCATTGGATATATGGAGGTTGATAGGTTGTCGATCAGTAATGGTGTTGGAGAAGGCAGGAAGATGGAATTGAGAGGATAATAAATCAGCCAAGATGGAATGACGGAAGTGACTGAATGGGTGGAATGACCTAATTCTGCTCTTAGGTCTTATGGGCATATGGTCTTGCACCAGTTTATGAAAATCACAACGGGCATGGATTAGGTGAGTAGCCACAGTCTTTTGCCCTGGGTAGGAAAGTATAGAAGAGTGAAGTTATCCCCTTAACTTCACTTGCCCCATCACCGAACTGTTCCCGCAACCTATGAGCTCACTTTCAAGAACTCTTCATCTCATGCTCTCAATGTTTATTGCTCAATTATTTATTATTATTATTTCTTTCTTTTTTGTATTTGCACACTGGTTGAACAGAAGACAAATGGTCTTTCATTGATTCGATTAAGGCTATTATTCTATTATGGATTTATTGAGTATGCCTGCAAGAAAATGAATCTCATGGTGACACATAGGTACTTTGATAATAAATTTATTTTGAACTTTAGAGACTAAAATTTAAAGGGGATTTGAAGGGCTACTTTTTCACAAAGAGGGTGGTTGGTATGTGGGATGAACTGCCAGCTGTGCAGGTAAATGGGACTAACTCAGCTAGGCAATTTACTCAGCATAAATAAGCTGGGCTGAAGGACCTGTTTTCTTGCTGTATTGCTCTACGACTATCAGGCAATGACAGTGGGCTTGGCTGGAATAACTGGAGATGCAGTTACATTTTGATTTTCTTGTTACCAAGAAGGAAGCTTTGTGGTAACATAATGCCTTTCTCATTGACAGGACAACCCCAAAGGTAAGAAAGTACTTTTGAAGCACAGTCACTATAGAAACGTAGGAAACTTCACCGTTTGCCTCGCATTAACAGGAAACTTTATCCCTTTGTCCTATTGACATGAGTAATTTTGAAGTAGTAACTTAGATCCACCTTTCTTGTTGGTATCTCTGTCTGATCACCTGTTGGTTACCCTCTTTCAAAACTAAAAACACTTGAGTTTCTTCAGTTAAATCTCATAACTCAATCCTCTAATGTTAAACTACAGTCTTTTGGTTCTATTCCAAATTGCCTGCAGGGCTTAAATGCTTCCCCTGTGTCTCGTTGATCAGAACTGAACAGTACTCAAGGTGTGGTCTGATAAGACCATGTTGAGCAGGACTGCTTCTGACTTGTTCTCTACTACATTTGGATACACAGTTCAGCCTTCTGTCTGTGGTGATGTCTTTCTGAGAGCACTGAACACAGGCTTAAATTCTGGCATTTCTGACAACTTCATCTAATCACTTCATTGCTGCAGGATTTGCCTATGTGCTTTTCTTTGCTTACATAACAGTGACATTGTAATTTATAATTTATTGCATTATTAGTAACCCACATTATGCACAAACACTCCTGTACCTAGTGCCACTTTACGGACATACAATCAATCTACGTATGTATATAAGCTACTGTATCTTATGTATTTATATGTATCATGTTCTTTTATTCTGTTCTTTATCTTTATGATACATTTTTGTGTTGCATTGGTTCTGGAGTAACAATTGCTTTGTTCTCCTTTACACTCGTATACTAGAAATAACATTAAACAATTTTGAATCTTCATTTAGAACCGGAATCGGGTTTAATATCACTGACCTGTACCGTGAAATGTGTTGTTTTGTGGCAGTGTACAGAGCAACACATAAGATTACTACTGTACTATACACATATATACATGTGCCTAAGGCTTTTGCACAGTACTCTTTGCATTTATGCACTTTTTATTCCATGTCAGTACTTTAACTTCTAACTTTGTTTTTCATATAAATCTTTATTTTCTATAACTGTTGGATGTTTTCGAAGTACATTTATTATCACTATGTATATTATATGCAACCTTGAGATTCAGGCAGCCATAACACAAAGAAACCCAATAGAAACAATTTAAAAAGACTGTCAGACAACAGTAAGAAATGTATCAAAAAAAACATTAAATTATATAAGGAGTGCATTAGACATTCCTGAGAGATGTTTGATAAGTTATACACAATTAATAGCGTTATTATGCACAAACATTACATCCAGGAGGCATCATGTTCAACCCTGATCAATTGGTCATCACTATTGGAGAATGATATCTGATAATGCCTGAAGCAAATCATTTTCAGCCCAGTTTCACTGGAATGCCTCTTCAATCTTTGGCATTGCTTCCATATACAGTCCCTTCTTAATCCAGCATTTGAACCTTGTTTTCAAAATATAACAAACATTTTAGATGATCAACACTTCAATTTGAGTGTTAGTCAAATATTTGCATCTCGCTTTACAAGTACAGCAATATTCTCTGAACTGATATATATGGGTCATGTTCCCAACCTGGCAACACCATTCTGCACGAGTCTCCGGGGACAAATACAGACTGTTGCAGACGTTGTGGTCGTTATTAGAATGAGTGTGAGGTTGAGTGTGAAAGTATATTGTGCGAGTGATGAATTTTGCCAGTGAAATATATGCCTTGTTCACACATGTGAAACTAAATTTCAGTAACTACAGGCTATAACCTTTTCTCATTTAAAATCCATTTGTAAAAGCAGGCAGCAACACCTCATATGCATTTTTAACAGGCAAGTGTTGAATCCTGTTCTCATGAAATGGAATCCCAGCTATAGATGACAAATAAGATCCACTAAATGTTGCTGGATCCTTTGAGTAGGTCTAGATACCAGTTTTGTAAAGGAGGTGCTATTATGTTGTCATTCTAGTGATAATGTTGAAGGCTGTTTATTTAGACTATGATGTTCTTCATTTTAATTCAGCCTGGCTCCAACCTGGCACGTTACAACTGCTATCAAAGGAAAAATGCACAGTTTAGGCAAGACTTGTAGTACAACAACAGCAGTCCCCCATGGGTCCAAATTATCTCCTCATAACTCTAATTATCCCAAAGTATTTAACCAGCAATCAACTGAAAATGCTTTCCTTCGAAGCCTCTACTGCTGCTATTTTTGCCTCTTCTTTTTGCACATTACCTTAATGCATGCAGAAGAATGATGCTCACTTTAAATGCCACATTTCTGGCCTTTGAGACAGTGGCAGGCTCGTCATTCAGGAAAACGAGATGGCCCACTTCAAATCTCCCATGATGATAGTCAAGTATCCACAGTGCACACTCTGTGGCCACTTTATTAGGTACTTTGTATACAAGATGTGGAAGGTTGAAGTGGCTGGGCTACAGCAGCAGAAGACCACAAACATACACTCAGTGGCCACTTTTGTGAGATGCAGGAGTTACCTAACAATGGCCATTGAGTGTATGTTCATGGTCTTCTCCTACCATGGCCCATCCATTTCAAAGTTTGGTGTCTTGTGTTTGGTGTCAGAAATACTCTTAGAAATAGAAATATAGAAACATAGAAAACCTACAGCAAAATACAAGTCCTTCGGCCCACAAAGTTGTGCCGAACATGTCCCTACCTTAGAAATTACTAGGCTTACCCATAACCCTCTATTTTTCTAAGCTCCATGTACCTATCCAAAAGTCTCTTAAAAAACCCTATCATATCCGCCTCCACCACCGTTGCCAGCAGCCCATTCCATGCACTCACCTCTCTGTGAGTAAAAAACTTACCCCTGACATCTCCTCTGTACCTACTCCACAGCAACTTAAACCTGTGTCCTCTTGTGGCAAACATTGCAGCTCTGGGAAAAACCCTCTGACTATCCACATGATCAATGCATCTCATCATCTTATACATCTCTATCAGGTCACCTCTCATCCTCCATTGCTCCAAGGAAAAAAGCTGAGTTCACTTATGAGAACCTATTCTCATAAGGCATGCTCCCCAATCCAGGAAACATCCTCGTAAATCTCCTCTGCATCCTTTCTATGGTTTCCACATCCTTCCTGTAGTGAGG
The DNA here is from genome assembly GCF_030144855.1 of Hypanus sabinus. Taxonomy (NCBI): domain Eukaryota; kingdom Metazoa; phylum Chordata; class Chondrichthyes; order Myliobatiformes; family Dasyatidae; genus Hypanus; species Hypanus sabinus. Next base: position 20,310,580 of record NC_082712.1, on the reverse strand, counting down.
TGACCAGAACTGAGCACAGTACTCCAAGTGAGGTCTGACCAGGGTCCTATATAGCTGCAACGTTACCTCTCGGCTCTTAAACTCAATTCCACAATTGATGAAGGCCAATACACCGTACACCTTCTATTGTATTGTGTGATTATTTGATTTACTGTCACCTTTTTGTCAGCTTGAACCAGTCTGGCCATTCTCCTCTGATCTCTTGACAAGTTGTTTTTGCCACAAAACTACTGCTCACAGTATGTTTTTTTTTCAATCACACCATTCTCTGTAAACGGTAGAGACTATTGTGTGTGGAAATCCCAGTAGAACAGCAGTTTCTGTGATACTCAAAACTTGTCTGGCACCAACAATCATTCCATGATCAACATCACTTGGATCATATTTCTTCCCCATTCTGATGTTTGGTCTGAAAAACAACTGAACCTTTTGACTATGTCTGCATGCTTTTACGCATTGAGCTGCTGCCACAGTTAACGTATCAGGCCAAGACCTTTCATCAAGACTGGAAAGGAAGAGGGAAGAGGCCAGAATAAGAAGGTAGGGAAAGAGGAAGGAGTACAAACTCGAACTTGATAGGTGAAACCAGGTAAGGAGGCAAGTAGGTGGGTGGGGAAGGGGAGAATGAAATAAGAAGCTGTGGTAAATTATGTACACCTGTCTGGAAACGCCCCTCTGCTGACTGCTCCTGTGGCTCCTCCCACAGACCACTGTATAAAGGCAACTGGGGCACTGCTCCTCCCTCAGTCTCCAAGATGTCATGCTCCCTTTTTGCTGATAATAAAAGCCTATCGTTTGCTTCCAGTCTCCGAGAGTTATTGATGGTGCATCAGAAGCTGAGTGGTAATAGGTGGAAAAGGTAAAGGGTTGAAGAAGAGGGATTCTGATTGAGAGAAAGGTGGACCATGGGAAAATGGAGGAGGAGGGGACCATGTAAATACAGAAGATTTCTTCACCCAAAGGACGTTAATGGACATGTTGGGTTTTATTATGACAGTCCAGTACTCATGGTCACCATTTCTAAAGTAACTGCTCCTTCTTAAAAAAAAAAATCCAGATTATGATCTGGTGAGATTTGAACTCTGGTCTTGGATTGTTATTCATGCTTTCTTTTCTATGTTAAATGCAAGATATAGTGTCGGTGTTATTGTAGGAAGGAATTAGGAAACATCTTGTTATGTGTAAGTGTATAGTATATGGTTATTATATCTCAGCACTCACTAGAGCAGTATGTTTTATATAGAAAACATCTCTTAACATTGCAGGGCATGTAATCTGAAAATCAATATTATATAAACCACAGATTTGAATCTTTAAAGTATGATTAAGAACTAAATCTCTGGAAACATGTAACAGAATCAAGAACAGAATCAGGTTTAATACTTTTGGCATATGTTGTGAAATTCATTGTTTTGCAGCCATATAATAAAAGGAATTATGGATTTTTTATATATAGTACTGTGCAGAAGTCAAGGCACATATACTGTATAGCTAGGGTGCCCAAGACTTTTGCATTGCACTGTAGTAATTTTATGTATTGCTCTCTTCTGCCAGAAAAACAAATTTCATGACATATGACCTCACTACTATTTTATCTTTCTTGCACTACTTATTTCATTTAGCTTTTAAAATGTATATATTTACTGTAATTTAGTTTTTATTATTATGTATTGCTGCCACATAACAAATTTCACGACGTGTCAGTGATGTGAAACTTGATTTTGATATGGGTCTGTATTGTGGACTGAGAGTGGGAAGGAGATAGGGAGAGGGGAATCATGGTTGGGAAAAGGAGAAGGGAGCAGGAAGCACCAGAGAGACATTCTGTAATGATCAATAAACCATTTGTTTAGAATCAACTGACCTTGCGTGGTGAGTCAGGGCTGGGTGTGTCTGCGCCTGTGTCAGCCCTGTCCCTGGCACTCCTTCTCTGTCACCTGTCCCATATCCATCCTTGCCATTCCCAACATCCTTTGCTCCCACCAGATTTACAACTTCACTCTCGGCTCCACGTTGATAAATACAGTACTGTGCAAAAAATAGTGAGGTAGCGTACGTGGGTTCATTGTCCAATCAGAAATCTGATGGCACAGGGAAAGAATCTGTTCCTAAAACTCTGGAGTCTTCAGGCTCCCATACTTCCTCCTTGATTGTAGCAATGAGAAGAGGGTGATGTGTTTCTTAATGTTGGTTGCAGCCTTTTAGAGGCATCATGTTTCAAATCTGTCCCCAATGCTAGGGGGCTACCACAAAAAGACAAGTCATTGCATGGTTGTATCATATTATAATGTTGTTTGTGTCAGATAAATCCTGAGATTAAAATTATAATGTAACATGAGCATCTCAATCTTTCTAACTCTTGTTACTAGGAAGAAGAGGGTGGTTGGTGGTGAGAAAGATGCTTTTCTGATTGTGATCAGTGGAATGCCACAGGAATGAGTGCTGGGACTACGTTTGTGATATAGAGTACTGTCTTGAACAGGAATATAGGAGGAATGATTAGTACATCTGTAAATAGCACAAAGGCTAGTGCCATATGGTGGTTTAGTGGCTAATGTAACACTATTATAGAGCGACTGACCCAGGTTTAATTCCTGTTGCTGTTTGTAAGGAGTTTGTACATTCTCCCCGTGACCACATGGGCTTCCTCTAGGTGCTCCGGTTTCCTCCCACATCCTAAAGATGTACGGGTTAGTAGGTTAATTGGTCACGTGTGTAATTGGGTGGCATGGGCCTGATACCATAAGAGCATAAGATAGGAGCAGAATTGGGCTATTTGGCTCATTGAGTCCGCTCTGCCATTTCATCATGGTTGATACATCTTCCCTCTGAGCCCAATCTCCTGCCTTACTCCATATCCCTTCATGCCCTGACCAATCAACCTCTTCCTTGAATATAAAGACTTGGGTTTCACAGCTCCCTGTGGCAATGAATTCCATAGATTCATAACTCTCTGGCTAAAGGAATTCCTCCTCATCTCCATCCTAAAAGGAGATTCTATTCTGAGGCTGTGTGCCCTAGTCTTAGACTTACCCAGTATAGGAAACAGCCTCCCCACAGCCACGCTATCGAGGCCTTTCACCCGTGATAGATTTTGATGAGGTCACCCCTCATTCTTCTGACACTGTGCCAGATCTCTAAATAAAATAAATTAAAGAAGTTATTGCAAGGAAGATTCATTAAAGTTACAGAGCATCCGCAGATCAGATGGAGAGTGGGGCAGACCATTGACCGATGGAAGGTAATCTGCAAGGTGATACATTTTGGAAAGTGATATAGACACAAGATATACACAGTGTGTATAGTTTTTTATAGTGTGTATAGTTAATTGTGTGCAGTTTTCGTCTCCAAGTTTGAGGAAGGACATTCTTGCTATTGAGGGAGTGCAGTTTAGGTTCACAAGGTTAATTCCTGGAATGGCGGGACAGTCATATGTTGAAAGATTGGAGCGACTGGGCTTGTATACACTGGAATTTAGAAGGATGAGAGGGGATCTGATTGAACCATATAAGATTATTAAGGGATTGTACACACTGGAGGCAGGAAGCATGTTCCCGCTGATGGGTGAGTCCAGAACTAGAGGCCACAGTTTAAGAATAAGGGGTAGGCCATTTAGAACAGAGATGCGGAAAAACTTTTTCACCCAGGGAGCGGTGGATATATGGAATGCTCTGCCCCAGAAGGCAGTGGAGGCCAAGTCTCTGGATGCATTCAAGAGAGAGTTAGATAGAGCTCTTATAGAAAGCGGGGTCAAAGGATATGGGGAGAGGGCAGGAACAGGGTACTGATTGTGTATGATCAGCCATGATCACAGTGAATGGTGGTGCTGGCTAGAAGGGCTGAATGGCCTACTCCTGCATCTATTGTCTATTGTAAGTAGAATAGCACCAAGAAGTCTTGGTGAACAGAGGGACCTCTGAAAGTGTCAACACACACGCATGAGGTAATAAAGAAGACATAAGACATGCTTGCATTCATAGAACTGGGGTTCCCAACCTTTTTTTAGGCCATGGACTAATACCATTAAGCATGGGATCCGTGTACCATAGGCTGGGAACCCCTGGCATAAAATATGTTGCAATTTATTCTGCATGTGAAGTATTATGTGCAATTCCAACAGCCATACTGTGGGAAGGATGTTGGTTGCACAGAGAGAGTGCAGAGGAGATTCATGGGATGTGAACTGGATCAGAGACCTTCATTATGGGGAGAGAACGGATAGGTTTGGCTTGTTTTCCCTTAAGGAAGCAGGCCCAGAGTTGATCTAATCAAGGTATATGAAATTTTAGTAGGCAAAGAAAGTGAAGGCAATGAAAATCTTTTCCCCTGGTCGGGATTTCAAAAACAAGGAAGTATAAAGTGAGTGGAATAAATTTCAAAGGGGTTAAGGGGAATTTTTTTTCACAGAGTGTTTGATATCTGAAACTTGTTTCTAGAGGAGGTTGTAGAGCCAGATAGAAGGACAATGTTATGAGATATTTAGACAGGTACTTACAAAGGCAAAGTAAGTAAGGATATAGACCACATTTGGGCGAATGGGATTAGTGTAGATGTGCAAAAGACTGAAGGTTCTGTTTTTGATTTGTACAGTTCTATGACTCCATGACAAGGGAAGACAAATCAAACTATGGCTTCTCATTTTAATTGCTGGAAGTCAGTAACATCTTGGTTCATTTGCACTGTAGCACTTCAGGGCCCATACATTTTTCTTGAGAACTTATATTAAAATCCCAAAATAGTAATCAACAACAAACCTAATCTTTTGACACTGTACACAAATAAGGCCAGATGTTCCTTAAACCAAGTGACTGATAGAAACTGGTCTCAGTAGTGATGACCAGAACAATGCCACTGAATTGTTTTCTTAAACAAAACATCTGATTTGGCAATGCCCAGTTCAGAAGAGCCTACAAAAAGTGATGGAGGCACGGAGCGACCACTCCTCGCTGAACATCGACGGCTCCTCGGTAGAGATCCTGGTGGGTCTCATCAGCAAAAGCGCCGAGTCAGCTTACAGAGAGGAGGTGCAGTGGCTAACGGACTGGTGCAGAGCCAACAACCTGTCTCTGAATGTGAACAAAACAAAAGAGATGGTTGTTGACTTCAGGAGGGCACGGAGTGACCACTCCCCACTGAACATCGACGGCTCCTCGGTGGAAGTCGTTAAGAGCACCAAATTTCTTGGTGTTCACCTGGCGGAGAATCTCACCTGGTCCCTCAACACCAGCTCCATAGCAAAGAAAGCCCAGCAGCGTCTCTACTTCCTGAGAAGGCTGAGGAAAGTCCATCTCCCACCACCCCCCATCCTCATCACATTCTACAGGGGTTGTATTGAGAGCATTCTGAGCAGCTGTATCACTGCCTGGTTTGGAAATTGCACCATCTCGGATCGCAAGACCCTGCAGCGGATAGTGAGGTCAGCTGAGAAGATCATTGGGGTCTCCCTTCCCGCCATCACGGACATTTACATTACACGCTGCATCCGCAAAGCAAACAGCATTATGAAGGACCCCACCATCCATCATACAAATTCTTCTCCCTCCTGCCGTGTGGGAAAAGGCACCGAAACATTCGGGCTCTCACAACCGGACCATGTAACAGTTTCTTCCCCCAAGCTATCAGACTCCTCAATACCCAAAGCCTGGACTGACACCTTACTGCCCTATTGTCTTGTTTATTATTTATTTTAATGCCTGCACTGTTTTGTGCACTTTACGCAGACCTGAGTAGGTCTGTAGTCTAGTGTAGTTTATTTCTATGTTGTTTTTTATGTAGTTCAGTCTAGTTTTTGTACTGTGTCATGTAACAACATGGTCCTGAAAAATGTTGTCTCATTTTTACCATGTACTGTACCAGCAATTATGGTCGAAATGACAATAAAAGTGACTTGACTTGACTTGACTTGGATACAGCTCAGTTCATCAAGGGCAAATCCCTCTCTGGCATTGAGCATGTCTACCAGGAGCACAGCCACAAGAAAGCAGCATCCATCATCAATGACCACCACCATCCAGACCATGCTCTCTTCTCACTGCTGCCTGGAAGTAGAGGAGCCTCTGGTCTCGCACCACCAGATTCAGGAATAGTTATTCACCCTCAACCATCAGGCCCCTTAACCAGCGGGGATGTCTTCACTCAACTACACTCGTCCCATCACTGAACTGTTCCTACGACTTACAGACTCGCTTTCAATGATCCTTCATCTCACATTCTCGATACTTATCGCTTATTTATCGTTATTTTTATTATTTTTTCTTTCTTTTGGTTTTTGCAGAGTTTGTTGTCTTTTGCACTTTGTTTGATTTCTATCCTGTTGGGGGCAGTCTTTCATTGATTCTATTGTTTCTTTTGTACTTACTATGAATGCCCACAAGAAAATGAATCTCCAGTTGTATTTGGTGAATATATGTACATTGATAATAAATTTACCTTGACTTTGATCTTTTTTTGAACTTTGGATGCCCACCCTCAACAGGTTTGCCCTGCGTGTTAAATATTGAAAGGGCTAGATAGTGGACACTGAAAAGATTTTCCCTGTATTGGGGGAGTCGGGACCAAAGGGCACATCCTCAGAATAGAATGATGTCTCTTTCAGAACAGAGCTGAGGAGGAATTTCTTTAGCCATAATGTGATGAATCTGTGGAATTCATTGTCACAGATGGTGGTGGGGGCCAAGTCATTGGGTATATTTAAAGAGGCGGTTGATATGTATGGGTGTCAAAGATTACATGGAGAAGGCAGGAGAATGGGGTTCAGAGGGGTAATAAAACAGCCATGATGGAATGATGGAGCAGACTCGATTGGCCGAATTCTTTTTTTTTGTCTTATGGTCTGATGGTTTTATGTGACTTCAGACCAGCTCCATGAGGTTGATTCTGAAATGGACTTGTATGTGACACAGTTGGTTCATCTTCTACAGAGAAAGACAGTCTTTTTCTATGTGTTTATTGAAGTTGAGGTTGTTTTACTCCTGTGAAAGCAGGCAGTTTAGTCCCTGTTGCATCAGGTCTGGGTAACCTGGAGGAACCATGATTTTTAATGGGGGAAAAAATTAAAACTGCTAAGGAAAATCCCCAGTTATCCTATAAAATTGGCAGTTTAGTGCCAACAGTTAAGCAAAGGTGTCAACGCTGCCCTGGGCCAAAATGAGCAGTGTAAAAAAGCAGCAATAAATACAACACCTTCCTAATCATTATCACCTCATTCTGTACGAACAAGCACAGACCCAGACAGCTGTGAACAGCCAGGAGAGCTTTGAATCATCTGATTCACAATAAACAAAAATTGCTCAAGCCCAAGTTACATTTCCCACGAACTCTCTTGCTGAACTACAGTATAACTGTGAATATTGTGGTGTCTCTCTGTTAAAAAAGCACCTTTACTCCGTCCACAGCATGCATGATTTCCCGATGGTCAACTACTTTAATTCCAATCCCCATTGCCATTCTCATTCCCGTTCACCTGCCATGATGAGACAACGCTCAGGTTAGAGGAGTAATACCTCACATTCCTTTTGGGTAACCTCCAACCATAAGATACTGTGAATCAGAATAGAAGTATTGACACTCCTGAGTGTTCAGAAGAATAAGGGATGAAATGTCCATGATTTGGGGGAGCTCTACAAAATCTATAATAAAATCATTACATTCCTTTGGATGCTTACATTAAGAGCTCAGCTTGGAAAAGGGTAGGAATAGTCACAGGAAATTATGCTTGCCACTGATTAAAGACATACTTTTTGTATAATTATGAGTGATGGAAAAGTGTTGCTTTAAAAATATCCATCTTAATTTTACCTTGTCTTTTGTCCAAGTTTCCCACCAGAATATAATGGTAGTTTATTTCATAATTGTGGGTCTGTCTATGACTCACATACCTAAAACTACAATCAATCTTAAGGACTTTCACAAGACTTCTGCGTTAATCTCAAGCTATAAATCTTCTATCCATGGTCGACAACAAAGTCTTATAGTTGAGATAACATGCAGACAGCAAAAATGACATCAGTACTTGAGACAGCATTTTAAAAATGTCGAAATTAATGCCTTGATTTTAATTTTTGTCCTACGTATGTTTACTGTAAGAATTGGATTGTAAACATATGTAAAAAGCATATATTGATAAAGTTGATGTGCCATAAATTATTTTAATTTCCTTGTTTGTATGTTCATAGTCTTTTGCTGCTGTAGCCCATGCACTTCATCCAGACCCTAAGCTAGACAGTGAATGGGGATGGGGGACCCGAGCTGGACAGTGGATGGGGATGGGGACACAAGCTGGACGGTCAATGGGGATGGGGGACCCGAGCTGGACAGTGAATGGGGATTGGGGACCCGAGCTGGATGGTGGATGGGGACGGGGACCCGAGCTGGACAGTGAATGGGGATGGGGGACCCGAGCTGGATGGTGAATGTGGACGGGGACACAAGCTGGACAGTGGATGGGGACGGGAACCCGAGCTGGACGGTGAATGGGGATGGGGACCCGAGCTGGATGGTGAATGTGGACGGGGACACAAGCTGGACGGTCAATGGGGATGGGGGACCCGAGCTGGATGGTGGATGGGGACGGGGGACCTGAGCTGGACAGTGGAAGGGGACGGGGACCCGAGCTGGACGGTGAATGGTGATGGGGGACCCGAGCTGGACGGTGAATGGGGACGGGGATCCGAGCTGGTCAGTGAATGGGGACGGGGACCCGAGCTGGATGGTGAATGTGGATGGGGGACCCGAGCTGGATGGTGGATGGGGATGGGGGACCCGAGCTGGACGGTGAATGGTGATGGGGGACCCGAGCTGGACGGTGGATGGGGACGGGGACCCGAGCTGGACAGTGAATGGGGACGGGGGACCCGAGCTGGATGGTGGATGGGGATGGGGGACCCGAGCTGGACAGTGGATGGGGATGGGGGACCTGAGCTGGACAGTGAATGGGGATGGGGGACCCGAGCTGGACGGTGAATGGTGATGGGGGACCCGAGCTGGATGGTGAATGTGGACGGGGACACAAGCTGGACGGTCAATGGGGATGGGGGACCCGAGCTGGACAGTGAATGGGGACGGGGGACCTGAGCTGGATGGTGGATGGGGACGGGAACCCGAGCTGGACAGTGGATGGGGATGGGGGACCCGAGCTGGATGGTGAATGGGGATGGGGGACCCGAGCTGGACGGTGAATGGAGATGGGGGACCCGAGCTGGACAGTGGATGGGGATGGGGACACAAGCTGGACGGTCAATGGGGATGGGGGACCCGAGCTAGACAGTGGATGGGGAAGTGGACCCGAGCTGGACGGTGAATGTGGTCGGGGGTCCTGAACTGGACGCTGAATGTGGACCTGGGACGAGTGTTTATTTGAGTTAATGTCGCCATTCTGCCAACTTGAACCAATCTGGCCATTCTCCACTGACTTTTGTCATTAACAAGGCATTTTTGCCCTCAGAACTGCCGCTCACTGGATTTTTATTTTGCTTTTTTGCACCATTCTTTGTAAACTCTAGAGACCATGGTGTGTGAAAATCCCAGGAGATCAGCAGTTTCTGAGATACTCAAACCACCCCGTTTGGCACTAACAATCATTCCACAGTCAAATTCACTTGGATTGCATTTTTCCCCATTCGGATATTTGGTCTGAACAACAATTGAACCTCTTGACCATGTCTGCATGCTTTTATGCATCGAGTTGGTGGCACATGTTTGGCTGATTAGTTAGCTGCATTAATGAGCAGGTGTACAGGTGTTCCTAATAAAGTGTACTATTGCAAACACCTCGATTATTTTTGGAACAGAGGAGTCTGAGGGGAGACTTAGTGAACAAGTCAGGAAGCATCTCTTCCCTTCCTCCACCCATCCCCTTCACGGAGCAAAGGAGGATGAGGGGTGACTCGATAGACCGGTACCAGATGAAAGAGGCGTATGTAGAGTGGGCAGCTAGTGCCTTTATTCCAGGGCTTATTTCCAAAATGATGAACATAGCAAGGAGCGTAGAACCTGTTTCTTCAACTGCCAAGATTTCCACGCTTTCCTAATCTGACTTTCATCATGCCAGTTACAAAAAATGGTACTTGCGACCAGAGACATTCATCAGTGAGGCCCGATAAAGTTAATTCAGGATATTTCAATCCTTTGATCTGTAGAATCATCAGTCCTTCAATTTACTCTGTAATCTGCAAGACTTTCATGGATTAAGAGTTGATCATATAAAAAAAGGGGAAAAGATTAAGAATAAATAGACCTCTATGACAGGACATAGATCATTATAGAGGCTTTTAGTATAAGATGCATAAAGCCAACTCCCCTTGTGGCATTCTCTGCATATCTAACTACAATGGCATACAGTTTCTCAGCATATCAGTGCAGGAGGCTCCAAAACCTTGTGCAGAGATACTGAAGTAGGACAGAGCAATATATATTTTCTGGCCTACTGGATTCCTCAGCCTGGATTCCAACAATATATTAAAAAAAATCAGATTCAGATTTATTTATTATATGTACAGCAAAATTTGGGTTAGCATCTGAGTTTGCGCTGGAGGCAGCCCACGAGTGTCGCCACACATTCTGCCGCCAACAATGAAAACGTAGAACATAGAATAGTACAGCACATTACAGGCCCTTCAGCCCACAATGTTGTGCCAACCCTCAAACCCTGCCTCCCATATAAACCCCCACCTTAAATTCCTCCATATACCTGTCCAGTAGTCTCTTAAACTTCACTAGTGTATCTGCCTCCACCACTGACTCTGGCAGTGCATTCCACACACCAACCACTCTCTGAGTGAAAAACCTTCCTCTAATATCCCCCTTGAACTTCCCTCCCCTTACCTTAAAGCCATGTCCTCTTGTACTGAGCAGTGGTGCCCTGGGGAAGAGGCGCTGGCTGTCCACTCTATCTTTTCCTCTTAATATCTTGTACACCTCTATCACGTCTCCTCTCATCCTCCTTCTCTCCAAAGAGCAAAGCCCTAGCTCCCTTAATCTCTGATCATAATCCATACTCTCTAAACCAGGCAGCATCCTGGTAAATCTCCTCTGTACCCTTTCCAATGCTTCCACATCCTTCCTATAGTGAGGCGACCAGAACTGGACACAGTACTCCAAGTGTGGCCTAACCAGAGTTTTATAGAGCTGCATCATTACCCCGCAACTGTTAAACTCTATCCCTTGACTTATGAAAGCTAACACCCGTAAGCTTTCTTAACTACCCTATCTACCTGTGAGGCAACTTTCAGGGATCTGTGGACACGTACCCCCAGATCCCTCTGCTCCTCCACACTACCAAGTATCCTGCCATTTACTTTGTACTCTGCTTTGGAGTTTGTCCTTCCAAAGTGTACCACCTCACACTTCTCCAGGTTGAACTCCATCTGCCACTGCTCAGCCCATTTCTGCATCCTATCAATGTCTCTCTGCAATCACCGACAATCCTCTACACTATCTACAACACCACCAACCTTTGTGTTGTCTGCAAACTTGCCAACCCACCCTTCTACACCCACATCCAGATCGTTAATAAAAATCACAAAAAGTAGAGGTCCCAGAACAGATCCTTGTGGGATACCATTAGTCACAACCCTCCAATCTGAATGTATTCCATTCACCATGACCCTCTGCCTTCTACAGGCAAACCAATTCTGAATCCACCTGCCCAAACTTCCCTGGATCCCATGCCTTCTGACTTTCTGAATAAGCCTACTCTGTGGAACCTTGTCAAATGCCTTACTAAAATCCATGCAGATCACATCCACGGCACTACCCTCATCTATATGCCTTGTCACCTCCTCAAAGAACTCTATCACGCTTGTTAGATACGATCTGCCCTTCACAAAGCCATGCTGACTGTCCCTGATCAGACCATGATTCTCTAAATGCCCATTGATCCTATCTCTAAGAATCTTTTCCAACAGCTTTCCCACCACAGACGTAAGGCTCACTGGTCTATAATTACCCGGGCTATCCCTACTACCTATTTTGAACAAGAGGACAATATTCGCTTCCCTCCAGTCTTCCGGTACCATTCCCGTGGACAACGAGGACATAAAGATCCTAGCCAGAGGCTCAGCAATCTCTTCCCTCGCCTCGAGGAGCAGCCTAGGGAATATTCCATCAGGCCCCGGGGACTTATTCATCCTAATGTATTTTAACAACTCCAGCACCTCCTCTCCCTTAACATCAACATGCTCCAGAACATCAACCTCACTCATATTGTCCTCACCGTCATCAAGTTCCCTTTCATTGGTGAATACCGAAGAGAAGTATTCATTGAGGACCTCGCTCACTTCCACAGCCTCCAGGCACATCTTCCCACCTTTATCTCTAATCGGTCCTATCTTCACTCCTGTCAACCTTTTGTTCTTCACATAATTCAGATTCAGTTTATTGTCATTTAGAAACCACAATGCATTGCAGTTAAAAAATGAAACAACATTCCTCCAGAATGATATCACAAAAGCATATGACAAAACAGACTACACCAGAAAATCTATATAACGTTTGGCAATCCCCAATCCAGAGTCCGGAGAGGTTCCTGCATATTAATATCGCGCTACCGTCTTAGCGCATTTCCCGGAAAGGAGCTCCAATCCCACCAGACAAAACAAGACCAAAAACTAAAGCTACAAGACCTGCACAAAACCACAAAGTTACAACAAGTAGCTGCAACAGTGCAAACGATAGCATAATTGATAAAAAAAACATGGGCACAGTAAAAATGGTCCAAAGATGTTAAAAGACTATAAGTTCGAAAGAAACCACCACATAGTTTCCACAAGTCCCCAGGGTCCCAATAGACTCGTCATCCCACGCTGGCAGCAGAAGGGAATACCCCCACTATGGACTTCCACGGCGCTGCCCGACTCAGCCTCGCAGACGCAGCACACAATGAAAACTCCGTCAAACCCAGCCTTGCAGACACAGCACACAATGAAAGCAGCCTGACCGCAGCGGATTCTGAGTCCATCGAACCTCTGAGCCTCTGACCATCCCCTCCGGCACAGCTTCTCCGAGCACCATCCTCTGTCGAGCATATTAAGACGCCCCTGCCAATGGCCATCAGCAACGCGACCCCGAGGACTGGGGGCCTGTTCTTCCCAGCAGAGTCCCGGACCTCACAGCAGCAGCAGCAATGAAAAAGGTCTTCCTGGAGATTTTCAGATGTTCCTCTGTGATCCCACATCCGTTTTCAATCGTTTACGATTGCGCACGGCACCCCACTTCACAAATAACAGATAATCAGCTCTGGACTGGCTGCTGCAAGCTGCATCGCACAGCCATCTTGGAATGCCTTGGGATTTTCCCTTACCCTACCAATGCCTTCTCATGCCCCCTTCTTGCTCTCCTCAGCCCCTTCTTAAGCTCCTTTCTTGCTACCTTATATTCCTCAATAGACCCATCTGATCCTTCCTTCCTAAACCTCATGTATGCTGCCTTCTTCCACCTGACTAGATTCTCCACCTCACTTGTCTCCCATGGTTCCTTCACCCTACTATTCTTTATCTTACTCACCGGGACAAATTTATCCCTAACATCCTGCAAGAGATCCTTCAACACCAACCACATGTCCATAGTACATTTCCCTGCAAAAACAACATCCCAACTCACAACCGCAAGTCCTAGCCTTATAGTCTCATAATTTGCCCTCCCCAATTAAAAATTCTCCTGTCCTCTCTGATTCCATCCTTTTCCATGATAATGCTAAAGGCCAGGGAGCGGTGATCACTGTCCCCCAAATGCTGAGAGATCTGTGACCTGACCCAGTTTGTTACCTAATCTAGTATGGCATTCTCCCTAGTCGGCCTGTCAACATACTGTGACAGGAATCCGTCCTGGACACACTTAACAAACTCTGCCCCATCCAAACCCTTGGAACTACTCAGGTGCCAATCAATATTAGGGAAGTTAAAGTCACTCATGATAACAACCTTTTTATTTTTGCACCTTTCCAAAATCTGCCTCCCAATCTGCTCCTTGGTATCTCTGCTGCTACCGGGGGCCTAAAGAATACCCCTAATAGAGTAATTGCTCCCTTCCTCTTCCTGTCTTCTACCCATACTGACTCAAAAGAGGATCCTGCTACATTACCCACACTTTCTGCAGCTGTAATAGTATCCCTGACCAGTAATGCCACCCATCCTCCCCTTTCTCCCCCCTCTCCATCCCTTTTAAAGCACTGAAATCCAGGAATATTGAGAATCCATTCCTGCCCTGATGCCAACCAAGTCTCTGTAATGGCCACTACATCATTATTCCATGTATGTATCCAAGCTCTCAGTCCATCACCTTTGTTCCTGATGCTTCTTGCATTGAAGTACACACATTTTAGCCCTTCTACCTTACTACCTTTACACCCTTTATTCTGCTTCTCTTTCCTCAAAGCCACTCTATATGTTACGTACACGACGCTGGAAGAACTCAGCAGGCCAGGCAGCATCCGTGAGAAAAGAGCAGCCAACGTTTCGGGCCGAGACCCTTCATCAGGAAAGTTCCAAAACGTTGGCTACTCTTTTCTCACAGATGCTGCCTGGCCTGCTGAGTTCTTCCAGCGTTGTGTACGTATTCTTTAATCCACAGCATCAGCAGTTGTATTTTTGTGTCTCTTTATATGTTAGATCTGGCTTTACTCCATGCACTTCTTTCACTGCTCTATTGGTCCAGGTCCCATCCCGCTTGCAAATTAGTTTAAAACAAAAGGACCATAATTTTTATTACACTAGATTCTGTAGTCTAACGGAATGTCCATGGTCCTCCTGGTTAATAGAGGTTTCCGCAATTCAGTTGCTGCAGCTGTTCATAGAGAAAGTTGGACCAGAATAGAAGGGCAGATGGTGAGGAAGTCAGTAACAGAATCATCGAGTCACACAGTACTGAACCGTAGGCCATTCAGCCCACTGAATCTCTGCTGACCATCTAGCTCTCATTGATAGTAATTTTGTTTTATTCTTCCTGCATTCCTATCAGCTCTCCCTACATACTACCACTTACATGTGCACCAGGAGACAATTAATTTAATTTTAATTTTATTTAGAGGTGCAACGCGAAATAGGCCCTTCCGGCTGCACTGCTCAGGTGCCAACCTATTTATAACCTTATAACAATTACAGCACGGAAACAGGCCATCTCAGCCCTTCTAGTCCGTGCTGAACGCTTACTCTCACTTAGTCCCACCTACCTGCACTCAGCCCATAACCCTCCATTCCTTTCCTGTCCATATACCTATCCAATTTTGCTTTAAATGACAAAAACGAACCTGCCTCTACCACTTCTACTGGAAGCTCGTTCCACACAGCTACCACCCTCTGAGTAAAGAAGTTACCCCTCATGTTACCCCTAAACTTTTGCCCCTTAACTCTCAATTCAAGTCCTCCTGTTTGAATCTCCCCTACTCTCAATGGAAAAAGCCTATCCACGTCAACTCTATCTATCCCCCTCATAATTTCAAATACCTCTATCAAGTCCCCCCTCAACCTTCTATGCTCCAAAGAATAAAGACCTAACTTGTTCAACCTTACTCTGTAACTTAGGTGCTGAAACCCAAGTAACATTCTAGTAAACGTCCTCTGTACTCTGTCTATTTTGTTGACATCTTTTCCATAATTCGGTGACCAGAACAGTACACAATACTCCAAATTTGGCCTCACCAATGCCTTGTAGAATTTTAACATTACATCCCAACTCCTATACTCAGTGCTCTGATATATAAAGGTCAGCATACCAAAAGCTTCCTTCACCACCCTATCCACATGAGATTCCACCTTCAAGGAACTATGCACCATTATTCCTAGATCACTCTGTTCTACTGCATTCCTCAATGCCCTACCATTTACCATGTATGTCGTCTTTTGATTAGTCCTACCAAAATGTAGCACCTCACACTTATCAGCATTAAACTCCATCTGCCATCTTTCAGTCCACTCTTCTAATTCGCCTAATTCTCTCAGCAAGCTTTGAAAACCTACTTCATTATCCACAACGCCACCTATCTTAGTATCATCTGCATACTTACTAATCCAATTTACCACCCCATCATCCAGATCATTAATGTATATGACAAACAACACTGGACCCAGTACAGATCCCTGAGGCACACCACTAGTCACCGGCCTCCAACCTGACAAACAGTTATCCACCACTACTCTCTGGCATCTCCCATCCAACCACTGTTGAATCCATTTTACTACTTCAATATTAATACCTAACGATTGAACCTTCCTAACTAACCTTCTGTGTGGAACCTTGTCAAAGGCCTTACTGAAGTCCATATAGACACCATCCACTGCTTTACCCTCGTCAACATTCCTAGTAACCTCTTCAAAAAACTCAATATGATTTGTCAAACATGACCTTCCATGCACAAATTTAACATTAGCCTAATCATAGGACAATTTACAATGACCATTTAACCTACTGACTAGAATCAGAATCAGGTTTAATATTACTGGCAAATGTCGTGAAATTTGTTAACTTAGCAGCAGCAGCAGTAGTACAATGTAATACATGATGAATATAGAAAAAAATAAATTAAAAAGTTTCTTTAAGTATATATGTATATTAAATAGTTAAACTAAATATAGTACAAAAGCAGAAATAATAATAAAGAGAGGCAGTGTTCATGGGTTCAAAGTCCATTTAGAAATCAGAAGACAGAAGGGAAGAAGCTGTTCCTGAATTGCTGAGCGTGTACCTTCAGGCTTCTGTGCTTCCTCCCTGATAGAAGGAATGGGAAGAGTGCATGCCCTGCATGATAGGTGTCCTTAATAATGGACGGCACCTTTCTAAGGCACTGCTCCTAGAAGATTTCTTGGATGCTACGGAGGCTAATACCCATGATGCAATTTTACAACTTTCAGTGGGTTTTTTTGATCCTGTGCAATAGCTCCCTCCCCCCATGCCCAACAGTGATGCAGCCTGTCACAATGCTCTCCACGGGGTACACCCGTAGAAGTTTTTGATGTACTTGGGCTGTGGGAGGGAACTGGAGCACCTGGTTCCACACCACCAGGTTCAAGAACAGCTACTTCCCTTCAACTGTTTGAGTCTTGACAATCCTAATCTCTGCCTTTGGCCACTTTGCACTACATGGACTATGTTTTTCTTGTTCTAATTGGGTTCTGCCTTGTATAACTTATGTTTAGTTTATCTTTTTTCTTGGAAATGTTATGTCTCCAATGCAATGAGCCTGTGATGCTGCTGCTGGTAAGTTTTTCACTGCTGCTGTGCATACACGTACTTCGTGTATGACAAGCAACTCGACTTCGGCTTTGACATTGAATAAGTTTTCTACATTGACAATTTTGCTACCATGTAGGAGAAAGCATGTTTTATAGAAAAGGTTGCAGAATCATTTTGACCTGGCATTTCTAAAAATTGTGGAGAGGCATGAACTTGGCACCAGAAACAAGAAAGCAACCAAACAGTGATTATATTGTACTGAAGAATCTGTGGCTTTAATTTTCTTTGTTTCTTGAGACAGGTGCACGTGAACAAGTATGCTGTTTCATTGACAAATAAATACGTCTTCAGATCAATGAGCAACATATGGCGATTAACCAAGTACAGTGTCCTCTCCAAGGTGGAGCTGTACCAGAGCTGTGTTCTGTCCACACTCGTCTCTGGGTCAAGATGCTGCTGCATGACAGTAGTGGCCTTGCCAAGCTGTCGTTATTTCACACAGTGTGACTTTGGAAGATCCTCTGTGTTTTCGGGCCAAGATGCGCCTCTAACCATACCCTACTCCTTCAGTGTCAAGAGGGTATGGCAATAATCATAATCAGGAAATGTTGGTGATGGGTTGGGCACGAGATGAGAAGAAAAGCCAACTCCATCAAGGCAGCACTTCATTGGAACCCTGAAGGCGGAGGAAACATGTGAGTTTAAAGGCAACTCGGTGCCATATCTTACAGGCAGAAATAAGAACCCTGAACCACAGCTGGGTGCATTAGAGAAGTTGGCCAAGGTCAGACAGAGATGGAAGACCTTCATTGCTGCCCTAACCACCAGCAGTGTAATGGGCAGAGAGTAAGTAAGTGAGTATTGAATAACAATAATAGAAAATGCAGTGATTTTCACTTTAAAGTGAAAGTTAATCTCAGTATATCAGCATGAATTCCAGCTAAGTGATCAATTAATGGTAGATTTTTGTATATAAAAGCCACTATTTTCAAAGAGTACTTTGATTTTTGATAGACACTGTAAAGGTCTGGGTCAGGTGTCAGAATGATTGATTCCTGTTAGAAAAGAAAATAAAAGATTTTGAAGGAAAATATTCATTGTGAGCACATTTGGATAAGTTTCCAGAACAATAAATAGGTAACCCGAAAGATAAGAAAACCAGTGGTAATGGAAAGAAAACTGACATTAGCAATGAGCTGGATGCCAAGCCAATGTGCAGATGGAGAGCTCTAGTACATATACTGCAAGCTCAAGCAAAGGAGGAAATGAACAGATTCAAATAACATGGCACATTCATCAAAACTACGCGGAACGATTGTGGTGTCCAAAGCAAATAACTCTGTCTGGCTTCTAGGAACCGAAAGATAAGAACAAACTGAGTGACAGACAATCATCAATAAACCAATGCCTACTTCAAAGCAGGAGATAATAAGTGGCCACACATATATATGGAGAACCAAAGTCAACACTATCTAACAAACAGCAGCGATTAGGGACTTTATACATTTATGAAACGCCACTATGGTGTGGAGACATTACCCAAAATATTTCAGGCCCCATGATCAAAATACAAAGCACTACTTATGAAACCAAGGTGAATACAACTGCCACAGAGAAGGAAAATATTAGAATTCCATGAAGGGTAATCAGGAGGTTTCATGAGTACAACATTAAACTCGAGTAGAGCAATGTTCCCTTGTGCCAAAATAAGTAGATCATTTGGCCTTTGGATCCAAGTAGTGTACAACTGGTCAAGGAAAGGTTTGGATGTTGCCTATGAAATGAAAATCATGGAGTTGGGATAGGGAGGAATGTTGTCAAAGGGTTGTCAGTGAGATATAGAGCCACTAAAAATTTGGGTGAAGAAGTATCAGATGTTTAATCTGGACAAATGAGAAGTTTTGCAATTTAAGAGGACAAATACCAGAGGAAAATGTACAGAAAATGGCAGGACCCTTAGGAGCACTGATGTACATGAAATCTTGGGATACTGGTCCACATCACATTGAACCTAATTCAATTTGATTCAAGATTGTCGTTGTCATTCTTCAGTATACAAGTGTAAAGGAGAACAAAATGATTTTTACTCCAGATCTGATGCAGCATTAAAAAAACAATAAGTATAAAGAATAGAATAAAACATGATAACCTCTGTATAAAAACATAAGATTAGCTTACATACATAGAATAATTGTATGTACAGAACTGTGCAGAAGCCTGAGACACATATATATAGCTAGGGTGCCTCAACTTTTGCACAGGACTGTAGTAATTTTATGTATTCCACTGCCACAAAAATAAACAAGTGTCATGACATATGTAAACAATGATAGACCTGATTCTGACACGCGTCTCTATTGTGGACTGAGAGTGGGAGAAAGGCAGGGAGAGAGGGATCATGGTTGGGAAAAGAGGAAGGGAGCAGGAAACAACAGAGAGACGTTCTGTAATGATCAATGAACCAATTGTTTGGAATCAAATGACCTTGCCTTGCGCCTCAGGACCGGGTGTGTCTGCACCTGCGCCAAACCCCACCCTGGCAATCCTCCTCCACCACCAGTAATACCCAACTCCCACAGTGCTCCACCCTTGCCATCCCCAATGTCCTTTGATCCCACCAGATTTACAAACTCATTCTCTGCTCCACCTTGATAAATACAAATGTCTTGGGCACCCTAGCTATATATATGTGCTTAAGACTTCTGCGCAGTACAGTAAATAAAATTCTGAGAGGCAAAGACAAGATAGATAATCAAAGTCTTTTTCTCAGGTTAGAAATTTCAGATACTAGAGGCATAGTCTTGGAGTAATTGAGGGCGGGAGAGTTGGAAGTTTAAATATTCGTGAGGCAAGTTTTTTTTACACAGAGAGTGGAGAGAGCCAGGAATTGGCTGCCAGAGGAGTTGGTAGAACCATATAGGATAGGAACTTTTAAGTGGCATTTAGACAGACACATGAGGGAGTAGGAAATAGGGATAGATGCCACGTGCAGGCAGATGTGAATAGTCAGATTGGAATTGTGGTTGGCACAGACATATTGGGTGAAGGGTCATGTTCCTGTGCTGTAACATTGCATGCTCTATGTTCCTTTCTATGATCTTTCACTGTTCTTTGATCTTTCCCTGCTATGGTCCAAAAATTTGCCAGGTTTCTGTCAGATCTTGCAATGGTATTGGTACCGATGCATCATCTGCCGAAGAGGGATGGACCATCAACAAATCAGGCGCACCTTTTAGAGCTCTCTGTTCTTCAAGTTCAAGTTTATTGTCATTCGAAAATATAGTATACATGTATACCACCCAGCGAAACAACTTTTTTCCGGACCAAGGTGCACAACACAGTACATATAACAAGCACACGGTACATAACGTAATATTACCACAACTAAATTAACAAATAAAACTTATTTCAGATAATTTTATGTACAACACAAGTCAAAAAGTAAACAGTATAATACTATTGGCGCTCCATAAGTGATGAGACCTGGGTGGCAGTGCATACTCTACATTTTAGATGGGAACACATGAGGCATATGCAGAACAAGATTCAATTGAATTTGATATATACCCTGCCTTGTCTCATTCCTTGGGATTTACAGTACTCAAGTGGCTCTCGCTAAATCCTCTGAAATTCATTTTGCTACAAATTCCTAGAAGATTCCTATAGTTAAAAAATAATTGTAGAGTGCAGGAATCCAACAGGAAGTTAAATGCGATTGGGAGCCAATAAGGATTTGTATTCCGTAACAGAGACAATCTGAGGATCTTTCTAAGATCTATGCTAAACAGTAACATGGGCTCCACTTTTAAAAATTCTTTAAACATCTCTTGAGCAAGATGTGCAGTTTGTTAATGGACCATTTAAAAGCTGCAATTCGATGTGTCATTTCTGCAGATGGATCAGCGTGAAAGTTGTTTGGCTCTAATTCCAGCCCTCAAAAGGAAATTCTAAACAGATACATTCAATGGTTTAAAAGCATTGGCGCATTAATTTTCCTCAGCCACCTCACTTAGACTTCTGGCTCCACCGTGGCTAGGAGTCTCACTTGCTTGCCACATTAACAAAAGCGATGTCAGAAGACTGATGTCAGATGGATGCTGTGTACAAGGCCAGCCATTCTTACACGAGGCAATTTATGACACATGCTGTTCAGTCCATTTACTATCTCCCGCAACAGGACTATATACAGAGTCAAACACTACTTTTCAGCCACTTGTCTGTTAAAATATCTCTAAACACTTTATTTCGTTGTGGAATCGAATATAAAAACAGTTATTTTTTAAAGCTGCCACTTGAATTTGTGGTTTATCAGTGATTCTTAAATATGCCCAGGAAATCTGATCTTAAAGGATTGTAAACCGTGCCGGCATCATGGGAATCTGAACACAGAAGCGAAAGCGAACACGTGCAGCGAGCTGACATGTCGGATGTGAGGCAGTAACTTGTCTGTTGATATGTTTCCTGTTATGGATGTACACCTCACAGTACTACATCGTTTTGCTGCCCTCCTACTTCAACAAGTAGTTCAGAATGGCTTATGTTGTTGCGGTAGGACTGTGTCAATGCACTTGGGTCATGGGGACAAAACAGATCATGGTAGCTTTGAAATTTAAATTAGTTTCATTTATAAGACCATAAGACCTTGGAGCAAATTTATGACATTTGCCCCATTGAGTCTGCTCCTCAATTTGATGGTGGTTGATTTATT
Organism: Hypanus sabinus; assembly: GCF_030144855.1. Taxonomy (NCBI): domain Eukaryota; kingdom Metazoa; phylum Chordata; class Chondrichthyes; order Myliobatiformes; family Dasyatidae; genus Hypanus; species Hypanus sabinus. Next base: position 20,288,709 of record NC_082712.1, on the reverse strand, counting down.
TTCTGTCTCACCCCCATTTTCTTGCCTTCTCCCCATAATCATTGACGGCCTACTAATAAAATGTCTGTTTTAAATATTCCCAGTAGCTTGGCCTCTGTTCCCATCTGTGGCAACGAATTCCACAGATTCACCGCCCTCTGGCTAATGAAACTCTTTCTCATCTTCATTCTAAAGGGACATCGTTCTATTTTGAGGCTCATCCCTCTGGTTGTAAACTCTCCCACTATTAGAAAAAGCCTCTGCATGTTGACTCTATCTAGGCCTCCCAATTTTCGGTAGGTTTCAATGAGATCCCCCTTTATTTTTCTAAACTTCATTGACTACAGATCAAGATTCAATGGACCTAAAAAATGAATTCTTTGAATTTACAGCACAGAAGAGGACATTTGGTCCAACATATCTGTGGAAAGATGGTGCGGTAAGGTGAGGTGAGGCCTCCATCATTCAGGGTTGACCATGAATATTGTTTCCTAGCTGTCTAGATATGCAAGCTAGGACAGTGCAATATGGAGAGCAAGCTGATGAACCCAAAGGAATGGCAGAGACTGATACAGTTCGACACCAGCATTATTGTAAGAGTTGCCAGTCAGCACTGAACTCAACATAGGACTGCCTTAGAGATTCCAGCTCTATATTTCTCCCTCAGGGTTTATTTCCAAAGCCTTCATCATGAGTCAGTATAGCCGTAAGGCAGCAGAGGATTGAGATTAGAGCTCCCCTTCTCCTAGGTGAGCTGCCAAGCACAGCTGATGAGCCCTATCTGCCTGAAGCAACATATTTTAAGATACCAGTAACCTCCCTTTGCCCAATCTTCTGTCAGTAGAACTGTTCCACCCAGCTCATTAGCTAAGACACATGTGAAGGCCAGGAGTCAGACTTGGTTGTCAGAGGCTGTCCGGGAGCATTTAATAGGTAGTGAGAGCTTATTCCCATTACCACCACTCCCCCGGCTATAACAACATTAATGAACCAAAAACGGGTGTGGAAAGATGGGGTGTCTTTTAACTGCTGAAGGAATAAAATGTGGAGACACAAGAGACTGCATACATTGAAATCTGGAACAGCAAGCAAATTGCTGGAGGAATTCAGTGCGTCAAGTTCAGTGGTTGTAGAACATAGAAATCTACAACACATTACAGGCCCTTCAGCCCACCATGTTGTGCCAGCCATGCAACCTATTTCAGAAACTGCCTAGAATTACCCTACCGCATAGCCTTCTGTTTTTCTAAGCTCCATGTGCCTCTCTAAATATCTCTCAAAAGACCCTATTGTATCTGCCTCTATCACTTTTGCCAGCACTGCATTCCTCTCTGTGTGAAAAACTTAACATCCCCCTCGTATCTACATATGGGTCATAATCCTGCTGCAAATAATAAGGCATTGGGCTTCACTGGCATAAGGGTGTCCTGGTAAATGAGCCACTGGAAGTTAATATATGGGTTCAATCTACTATGTCTCCCTATGATCCTGTGGTCTCAGTATCTGAAGATGATGCGCAGTCTCCCTTGAACAGAATTAATCCAAGGAAAGGGTCTGGTTCAGCCGGAGTATCTGGCTGAGTACTGAAGACGTGTGCTGACCAACTGGCTGGTGTGTTAGCAAATATCTTCAACCTCTCGCTCTGGTAGTGTGTAGTACCCAACTACCTCAAGCAGACTTCAATCAAACCTGAGCCCAAGAAGAGTGTGGTAACCTGTCTCAATAACTGTTGTCTAGAAGCGCCTATATCCACAATGTTGACATGTTTTGAGAGGCTGGTGTTGAAGCATATCAGTTCCTGTCTGAGTGGCTACTTGGATCTGCTCCAATTCTCCCACCAGAACAACACGTCCACAGCAGGTCTATCTTGTTGGCTCTTCATACACCCTGGAACATCTGGACAGCCAAGGTGCATTAATCAGGATGCTCTTTATCAACTACAGCTCAATATTTAACACGATCATCCCCTCAGAACTAATCAGTAAAATCCAAGGCGTGGGCCTCAATTACCCCCTTGTGCAATTGGATCCTGGAAGGCGGCGATGAATCAGCATAATGGAGGGAGATTGAAAACAACAATAACAAATTCTCACTCAATGTCAATAAGACTAAGGAACTGATTGAAGATTTTGGGAGGGTGAAACCAGAGGTCCATGAGCCAGTAATTATCAGAGTATCAGAGTGCAGAGGATCAGTAGATTTAAATTCCTGGATGTCACTATCTCAGAGAACCTGTCCTGGACCCATCGTATAAATATAATCGCAAAGAAAGCATGGCAGTGCCTCTACTTCCTCAGGAGTCTGCTGAGATTCGGCATGTCATCAAAAACCTTGGCAAACTTCTATAGATGTGTGGTGGAAAACGTATTACAGCCTGGTATGGGAACACCAATGCCTTTGAGCAGAAAATCCTACAAAAGGGTATGGATTCAGCTCAGTACATCACGGGTAAAGCCATGAGTCCATCTACATGAAACGTTGCTGTAGAAAGGCAACATCCATCATCAAAGATTGTCACCACCCTTGCCATGGTCTTCACTCGCTGCTGCCATAGAAGGTACAAGTGCCTCTGGACTCGCACCACCATGTTCAAAAACAGTTATCCTCAACCATCAGGATCTTGAACAAAAAGAAATAACTTCACTCATTCTATTTCTGGTGTTGCCACAACCAATAGTCTCACTTTAAGGCCTCTTTATCTTGTTATTTCATGCTCTCGTTATTTACTGCTATTTATTTATATTTGCATTCACACTGTTTGTTGTTCATTGATCCTGTTTACATTTACTTGTTCTGTAGATTTGCTAAGTAAGCAGGCAGGAAAAAGAATCTCAGGATTGTATGTAGTGACATGTATGTGCCCTGATAACAAATTTTATTTTGAAATTTGAACTAATGAACTTTAACCTTTTACTGCAAGGCAATCTGGGTACAAGCGTAAAGATTTAAGATCAAGGTTCAAGTTTATTTATCACTAGTACGTTGAAAATTGGGTGGTGGGGTGGAGATACATTTCTACCAAAGGAGGTGTAAGACACTCCTTCCCTCCGCTAGCCCGCAGGTCACCCTTCAGCAAGGTGTAGCACCTGCTTAGCCCCCCGATCAGGGTCACATGAAGCCATGGGAGCAGCTGTATGAGCAGCTTTTGCAACCATTGATGCCAAGCGGACAATCGCTGAAGAGCATTGCTAATGACTGGGGTCACCCAGAAGAAGGCAGTGGCAAACCACTTTTGTGGGAAAGATTTGCCAAGAGCAATCATGGTCAAAGACCATGATTGTCCACGTCATATGTCACGGCACATAATGATGATATTGAAAAATACAGTGAAGCACATTGTTGGCACAAGCAACCAGCATGCCTGAGGGTGTGCTGGGGGCAGTCCACAAGTGTCGCCACACGTTCTGGTGGTAATATAGCATGCTATGCAGCAGTACTCTGGTCTTCCTACTGGAAAAAAAGATGTATTTATGACTGGCTCAGTGTGGTGACAGTGGTGGGTTTGATGTATGAGTTGGGTTTGAGCAGACTGAGCCAGTGCTCACCTGAGATCATAAGAATGAGGGGTGATATTGAAATGTACAAAACTCAATGTTCAATAAGTCCAAAGTGAATTTATTATCAAAGTGCATATATGCCACTGTATCCTACTGTGAGATTCGTTTTCTTGCGGGCATTCACAATAAATACAAGGAACCCTCTGCTGTCAGTAAAGAGTTCCTACGTTCTTGTGGTGATAGCGTGAGCTTCCTCCGGGTGCTCTGGTTTCCTTCAACAGTCCAAAGATGCAATGGTTGGTAGGCTACTTGGTCATTGTAAACTGTCTTGTAATTAGATTAGGGTTAAACAAATTGGTTGCCGGGCAGTGTGGCTTGAAGGTGAGGAAGGGTCTATAGCATGCTGTACCGCTGAATAACTAAATAAATATCACAGCAGAGTCAATGAAAGTCTGCCTATAACAGATTCATCAATGTGCAAAAGACACCAAACTGGAAATACAAAAAAACCCCATAAGACCATAAAATATAGGAGCAGAATAAGGTCATTTGGCCCATCGAGTCTGCTCTGCTATTTCATCAATTTTCCTCTCAGTCCCAATCTCCTGCCCTCTCCCCCTCCCCCATATCCCTTCAAGCCCTGACCAATCAGTAATCTATCAACCTCGGCCTAAATATACATAAAGACAAGGCCTCCAAAGTTGCCTGTGGGAATGAATTCCACAGATTCACCACTCTGGCTAAAGAAATTCCTCCTCATCTCTGTTCTAAAAGGACACCACTCTGTTCTGAGGCTGTGTCCTCTGCTGTTAGACTCCCATACCATAGGAAACATCCTCTCCACATGCATTCTATCAGGACCTTTCACCATTCGTTAGGTTTCAAAGAGGTCTCCCCTTATTCTTCTGACATCTAGTGAATACAGACCCAAAATCATCAAACATAGGAGAAGCTTTTCAATCCTAGAATAGTTTTTGTGAACCTCCTTTGAACCCTCCTCCATTTCAGCAAATCCCTTCTAAGATAACGGGCCCAAACCTGCTTACAATTTTCCAACGGAGGCCTCTCCAGTGTTTTATAAAGTTTCAACATTAAACACTTGCTTTTATATTCTCATCATCTTGAAATGAATGCTGACATTGGATTTTCCCTCCTCATCACACTCAGCCTTTAGAGAATCCTGCACAAGGATTCACAAGCCCCTTTGCTCCTCAGATTTTTGTATTTAGAAAATAATGAGCCCTTTACTTTCTTCTACCAAGTGCATAACCATACACTTACTGACACTGTATTCCATCTGCCATTTCTTTGCCCATGCTCCTAATTTTTCTAAGTCCTTCTGCAGCCTCTCTATTTCCTCAAAACTACCTGCCTCTCCATCTTTATATTGTCTGCAAACTTTGCATAAAGCCATCAATTCCATCATCCAAATCATTGACACATAACATAAAAACAACACAGACCCCTGTAGAAAACACCTAGTCACTGACTGCCAACCAGAAAAGGCTCCCTTCATTTCTGTCTTTGCCCCCTGATATCAGCCACTGCTTTGTCCATGCTAGGATCTTTCCTGTTATACCATGGGCTCATAGCTTGTTAAGTAGCCTCATGTGTGGCACTTTATCAAAGGCCTTCTGAAAATCCAAGAACACAATATCAACTGGTTCTCCTTTGACTATCCTGCTTGTTATTTCTTCAAAGAATTCCAATAGATATGTCAGGCAAGATTTTCCCTTGAGGAAACTGCGCTGACTATGGCCCATTTTATCATGTGCCTTCACGTACCCTGAGACCTCATCCTTAATAATCAACCCCAACATCTTCCCAACCTCTGAGATCAGACTAACTCGTTTCCTTTCTTCTGCCTTTCTCTCCCTTCTTGAAGAGTGGAGTGACGTTTGCAATTTTCCATTCTTCCAGAATCTAGCGATTCTTGAAAGATAATTACTAATGCCTCCACTATCTCTTCAGCCACCCCTTTCAGAACTCTAGAGTGTATACTAACTGGTCCAGATTTCTTATCAACACTCAACCTTTCAGTTTTCCAAGATCCTTCTCCCTAGTTACGGTAACTTCATACACTTCCTGCTCCCTGACACCTGGATCTTCCACCACACTGCTAGTGTCTTCCACAGTGAAGACTGATGCAAAATACTTACTCAGTTTGTCTGTCATTTTGTTGTCCCCCATTGCTACCCCTCCAGCATTGTTTTCCAGTGGTCGTATATGAATAAATAAATAAACAATTAATATTGAGATCATGAGATGAAGAGTTGTTGAAAGTGAGTCCACAGGTTGTGGGAGCTGTTCAGTGATGGGTTGAGTGAAGTTATTCACACTGGTTAAAGAGTCTGATGACTGAAGGCTTACAATGAGGAACGAGTGGGTCAAAACTCTCTCTCAGGTTCCGATGTGGAGTCTCGACCCAAAGCATCTCAATTTCCTTCTCCTCCACCATAGATGCCGAGGTCCTTTATTTCTTGCTCCAGATTCCAGGATCGGCACTCGTCTGTGTTTCAAAGTTAGGGTATTTTTCTGTTGGGACCCAAGAAATCAATAACTCAAAATAGGGAATCTATCACTCAAGACTATTGTGGGAAGAAATTACTTCACCCAGGGAGAAGTGAACCTTTGGAATTCTCCATCCAAGAAGGCTGCAGCAGAGTCACAGCCTTCAGGGTTGTTGATTCAGGATATGTTTGGATATTGAGGAATTGGGATTAGTGTCAGGAAATGGCACCAAAGATAAAGATTGAACATAGAACATGATAGTACAGGTCTTTTGGGCCACAATGTTGTGCTGACCAGTAAGCCTACCCCTAAGATCAATGTAACCCTTCCCTCCTAAATAGCCTTCCATTTTTCTATTACCTTTAAAAAGGTCTATGGAAGACCTTTTCAAAGTGCCATTAATGTATCTGCCTTTACCACTACTCCTAGTGGGCATCCACTCACCCACCACTCTGTGTAAAAAACCTACCTCTGACATCCCCCTATACTTTTCTTCAATCACCTTAAAATAATGCCCCCTCATGATGGAGCTGATTAGTGGAGCAGTCACAAAGAGTTGGAAGGTTGACTCCTGTCTTTGTTTCTCAGGCATATATATATATTTAGAACTTATCCATCATTGGCTATCACCAGTCGGTGTTTTTACCTCCCTGCACCCGCAACTCCCTTGTTCATTTGTCCCTCCCCACTAATATCCCTCCAGGCACTTACCCTTACAAGCGGTCAATGTGCTTCACCTGCCTATACTCCCCCTCCCTTACCTCCATTCAGGGCCACAAACAGTCCTTTCAGGTGAGGGCAACACTTCACCTGCGAATCTGCTGGGTTGTCTATTGTGTCCAGTGCTCCTGATATGGTCTCCCCTACAATGATGAGACCCATCATATGTTAGGGCACTGCTTCATTGAGTACCTCCACTCATCTTTTAAAAGAGGAATTTCCCAGTTGCGAGACATTTTAATTCCAATTCCCAATTCCTGATCTGACATGTCAGTCCACGGCTTTCCCTTATGCCAAGATGAGGACCCCTTCAGTGTGGAGGAACAACACCCTACATTCCATTTGCGTAGTGTCCAACCTGATAACATGAATATCAGTTTCTCCTTCCAGTAAAACCTTCCCCTCCTTTTCTCTTCTATTCTCCACTCTGACAAGTCACCTCTTCTCAGTTGCCTATCTCCTCCCACTGGTCCACTCCTCCTTCCTTTTCTCCTATGATCCACTCTTCTCTCCCACCAGATTCCTTCCTCTCCAGCCCTTTAACTTTCCCACCCACCTAGCTTCACCAATCATCTTCCACCCTATCCTCCCTTCGCTCCTCATACTTTTTTTATTCTGGGATCTTCCCCCTTCCTTCCTGGTCCTGAAGAAGGGTCTCAGCTTGAAACGTCAACTGTCTATTCATTTCCATAGATGGTGCCTGACTTGCTGGGTTCCTCCAGCATTTTGTGAGAGCTGCTTCAATTCCCGCTGCTGCCTTAGGGAATTTGTATGTTCTCCATGGGTTTCCTCCAAGTGCTCTGGTTTCCTCCCAAATTCCAAAGACATAGTTAGTGTGTTGTGGGCACGTTACATTGGCAAAACTTGCAGGCTGCCCAGCACAATCCTCACTAATTTGATTTGACCCCAACAATGCATTTCACTGAATGTTTCAATGCTTCAATGTATATATGAAAAATAAGCTAATATTTTTTTCTTCTTTCATGGTCCTTGTACCTTACCATACTCGTGCACATGAAAGTATTATCAACTTTGCTATTAAATGTACTGAGGATTTCTACTTCCATCATTCTCTCATCTGAATGAAATGAATGTTTCTCAACCCATTCTAAACTTCCACCAATTTACATAAATCTACGATATGCCGTTTCCTTCTGACCTGCTTGATAGGGTAAATAGGTCCAGGTATCTAGCCTGGTGCCATTGTTTGCATGGACCTGTCACAGAGCTCCAACTGTTTCACTGATGTTATACAACGGTGAAATCTATTATCTATTCCTTATATGACCTACAGTATATGTAATTTTAACCACCATCAGTGCTGTTAGTATAGCCACTAAGATTCTTCAAAATCATTTGACACTTACATGTCAAGTGGGCTGGTTTTTGCTATGCTAGGCGTGTGTAAGACAGAGATTGATAGGTTCTTGATTGGTAAGGGGGTTAAGGGACATGGAGAGAGGGTGAGAGAATGGATTTGAAAGAAAATAAATCAGCCACGACTAAATGGTGAAAAATTATCAATGGCCTGAATGGCCTAATTCTGGACTGAAATGTATGGCAATGAACTGAAGAAATTAAGGCATTGGAGAGCAAGTTCAGAAACTGGAAGCCCAGAGGGACTTGGGTGTCCTAATGCCAGATTAACTTGCATTAACTTGCAGGTTGAGTCATGAGTAAAGAAGGCAAATGTGATACTTGTGATCTCTCTCTTTCATATTCAAAATGATTAGAATATGAAAGCAAGGCTATAAGGCATTTTCCAGACTGCAGTTGGAGTATTGTGAGAAATTTTGGACCCCTTATCTAGGAAAGGACGTCATTGAAGAGAGTCCAGAGGAGGTTCATGAGAATGATCCTGGATTTAAAGGGTTAACGTATGAGGGTTGTTTGATGGCTCTGGACCTGTACTCTTGGGTTTGAGAAGAATGAGGGGGAATCTCATACAAACCTATCAAATACTGAAAAGCCTAGGGTAGACTGGATGTGGAGAGGATGTTTCCTATAGTGGGGGAGTCTAGGACCAGAGGGCATAGCCTAAGGATAGCAGAACTTTTCTTTGGAATAGAGATAAGGAGGAATTTCTTTAGCCAGAGCGTAGTGAATCTGTAGAATTCATTGCCCCAGGCAGCGGTGGAGGCCAAGTCATTGGGTATAGTTAAAGAGGAGATATTTAATTAGTCAGAGCATCAAAGATTACAGGAAGAAGGCAGGAGAATAGGGTTGAGAAGAAAGTAGATGAGCTGTGACCGAATGGCCAAGCAGACTAAATAGGCTGAATTACATAATTTTGCTCCTATGGCTTATGATCTTATGGTTTATATCTGATGGTACTGAGCCTTTGGGGAGTTGTTGATACTGCACTCATCCAGGCGAGCGCAGAGCATTTCATCACACTCCAGACTTGTAGTTTATAGAATGTGGAAAAGTTTTATTGTGTCTAGAAGTGAGTCACTCTCCATTGCCCGGCCAGCCAGCATCTGACGTGCTCTTACAGCCACTCTATTTATCTGGCTGGGCCAACGGAGCTTCTGGTCAATGTACACAAACTAGAAAAATAGTCTCCACCAAACCGTCTGCCACTTGTACAGTGTTTCCGATAAACTCTCGCACAACGGTCAGTGACATGGAATAATGTAATTATATTCCAAAAGCAAATTTCAGTCCTCCAAGAAGTAAGGTTACACTGGACCACTTAGATAGTCTGTGTTGTAACAACTTAGACTTGACATAAGTATAAACACTGAACGGTCATTCCATCCTTAATACAATCTTTTTTTTCGTCATTTTGTACAGTTCTCCTTCACTTCATTTCTGCTATGACTCAGGGAATGTTCTGCTGCTTTTATTGATGCAGGAATAAAGGGGAAACTAACCGAGATATTGCCAAAGAGAAACATAGAGTATTACAGCTCTGCACAGGCCCTTTGGCCCATGATGTTGTGCTGATCTTTTAACCTACTTGACGATTAGTCTGACTCCTCCCTACCACATAGCTCTCCAATTTTCTCTGCTTATCTAAGAAAATCTGAAGTGCCCCTAAAATATCTGCCCCTGTCACTACCCTGGTCAGTGTGTTCCATACGACCCCATTCTCTGTGTAAAAAAAACTTACCTCCAACATTTCCCCCAAAAACTTACCTTTAATCACCTTAAAGTCAAGCCCTTTTGTACCAGGCATTGCTGTTCTGGGCAAAAGGTTCTGGCTATCCACTCTGTTGCTTTATCATCTTATACTCTTCTATCAATTGACACTTCATCCTCCTTTGCTCCAAAGAAAAAACCCTAGCTTACTCAACCTAATCATGTTCTCTAAATCTTCCACATCCTTCCTATGATGAGACGACCAGAACTGAACACTATTATGTTTACATTAAGTCCAATTATCTATTTATTCTCATTTTTGTTCTAATTATGTTCTTGTATAAATGGTGCATACATTACGTTTTTCTTGTGAACGCTGCTTCTTTGATTCTATGTGCCTGAAATGCTGCGGCAAACAAGTTTTTCATTGTACCTGTGCATACATGTACACGTGTATACACCAATAAACCTGTTCCAAGAAATGTCAGAACTACTGTCCCTTCTCCTTACTTTTAGTCATTGTTCTTTCTTAACGTGCTTTTTTTGCCTACCATTCAAGGTTCGAGATTGTTTATTGTCATTTTGGGATATACAGTGTGAAAGAGAACAAAATAATTGTTACCCCAGATTAAAAAAGTTTACGGGGTAATAAGAAGAAGATGGTGCCAGCGAAGAATGGTACCAAAGGCGACATCCTCAAGATGGTTCATGAAGCAATTCCTTTTGCACCTTCTTTTTATTTCAAACAAGAGAAAAATCTGTAGATTCTGGAAATCCAGGAAACACACTCAAAACGCTAGAGGAACTCAGCAGGCCAGGCAGCATCGAAGAAAAGGGTACAGTCGAAGTTTCGGGCCAAAACCCTTTGGCAGCACTAGAGAAAAAAACTAAGGAGTAGATTTAAAAGGCGGGGGAAGGGGAGAGAGAAACACCAGGTGACAGGCGAAACCTGGAGAGGGAAGGATGAAGTAAAGAGCCGGGAAGTTGATTGGTGAAAAGGATAGAAGGCCAAGGAAGAAAAAAAAGTGGGGAGGAACACCAGAGGGAGGTGATAGGCAGGCAAGGAGATAAGGTGAGAGAGGGAAAAGGGGATGGGAAATGTTGAAAGAGGAGGGGATTTCTAGAAGTTTGAGAAATCGATTTTCATGCCATCAGGTTGGAGGCTATCCAACGGAATTTAAGGTGTTGTTCCAGCAACCTAAGTGTGGCCTCAACACGACAGTGGAGGAGGCAGTGGATGGACGTGCCAGAATGGAAATGGGAAGTGGGATTAAAATGGGTGGCCACTGGGAGATCCCGCTTCTTCTGGCAGACAAAGCATAGGTGCTTGGTGAAGCAGTCTTCCAACCTTCGTCGGGTTGCACCGATATACAGGAAGCCACACTGTGAGGACAGAACACAGTAGATGACCCCAACAGACTCACAGGTGAAGTGTCGCCTCACCTGGAAGGACTGTTTAGGGCCCCGAATGGTAGAGATGGAGGAGGTGCAAGGGCAGGTTTAGCACTTGTTCAGGATGCATGGATAAATGCCAGGAGGGAGATCAGTGGGGAGGGACGAATGGACAAGGGAGTTGCACAGGGGGCAATCCCTGTGGAAAGCAGAAAGTGAGTGGGAGTGGGGTAAAGATGTGTTTGGCGGTGGGATCCCAATGGAGGTGACAGAAGTTCCAGAGAATTATGTGCTGGATGCGGAGGCTGGTGGGGTGGTAGGTGAGGACAAGAGGAACCCTATCCCTGGTAGGGTGGCAGGAGGATGGGGTAAGGGTAAATGTGCGTTTATTTAATTTGTGATTCTGCTACTGTTAGAGACAGTTATCTACAGTCTGCCAGCGTGATTTTGGGCCATTTGGGAGCTTTACTGTCTGCAAGAGCGTTCCACGAGGCTGTGAGCAAAGCCTACAACATGGAGGCAAGGAAACCAGGAGACACAATTGACTCCATCTCTCTCCAATCCTGCCAATTGAAGTGCCAAGGAAGATTGAAATAATCGAGGCACGTATCGAGGACGACTGAGTGTTCAGCGCTGTCTATCACCCTCTCACTCACAGCTGCCGGAGAAGGTATCCACATGTGGTGGTCTCTGGCTCTGTCTTGCTCACTGCTCCAGAGGGAAGATCCTTGCATTCGAGTGATCACTCTCTCCCTCTACGCTGTCAGCTGGTGGTGTTGAAGCACGGTTTGATCAACACCAATGGTCGATTTGGACTCCAGTTCAGGTTTATGATGTGTCCTAGTTATGTTCGTTCTTTTTTCATTACTACTTATGGGCTACTTTTGAACTGGGGTGACCGATAATGAATGCTAAGTTGAACTGAAGTGAGATACGTCTTTCGGTTTTGTGTTTTATAGTCTATGTTTTCCTTCTATTTTTTGTTGCTGTTTGTGGGATTTTTTTGTGCATGGTGGGGAAGGGGGATTTTCTGTTAGATGTCTTAATTTAAACAGGTTGGATCCATGGTTCTTCTTTGTTTCAAGAGTCTGTGGAGAAGATGAATTTCAGGGTTGTATGCTGCATATATATGTTGATAATAAATGTACTTTGAATCTTTGATCTGATGAGGGTTTAAAGCACAATAGGCATAAGGAACACAATAAAAAACAAAAAGACAATAAATATAACTATAAAAGCAATCATATAAACACAATATGCATGTAACTGTTATATAAGTGTACATGAGGTGATACTAGATAATATGTATATGTACGATTGCAATACTCTGGAGCAATAGTTAGCATACTAAGTAATTTTCTGTATTTTCCAACTCAGTCAAAATTGATTTTTGACCGCCAGAAAATATGAAACTTGTTCACTACCCAGAGATGGCCTATGTCAGTATTTTTTGGATATTAATACGAGTAACATTTCAAATCTGCTAGTCCAGCATGACTAACACCTCAAGAGTGATGGATTAGTGGAGTTCTACAGTATCCAGTTCACGGGGTAATTTGTGAGGGCAATAAATAGCAGCCTTGTTAGTGATGAGTATTCTTGCTAAATGAGCAAGTATTGGGCTGGAATGTGCTGATGGTTGACCCGGGTTCTGTGGAGTATTACTCATGAGCTATAATGTGTCAGTGATGCAAGCTGGATGGATATCTCTGTCTCTGCAAAGCATGGAGTTATAGAGTCAAATAGAAATGGGCCCTTCAGCCCATCTAGTCCATGCTGACCAAGATCCCAGTCCAGCTAGTTCATTTGCCTGCATTTGCCCATATCCCTCTGAATCCTCAAGAAAACAACATCCATCATTAAGGACCCTCCCCATCTGGGACATTCTCTCTTCTCCTTGCTTTCTTTAGGGAGGAGGTAGAGGAGCCTGAAGACCCACACTTTAGGGACAGCATCTTCCCCTCCGCCATCAGATTTCCAAATGATTCATGAACACTATGTCTTTATTCAACATCTGCATTATTTACTTATTTTGTAACTGATAGCAATTTTTATGTCTTACACCATGCTGCGGCAGCAAAACAATAAATTTCACGACATACATCAGTGATAAGAAAACTGATTCTGATTCTGGAATATGTGATATTCTGTGAGGGATCGCAGGGTAGGTTCACTGGACAGAGAGGACCATGGTCTTATGTTAAGGGGTGGTCAAAGATAGGGAGATTATTTTAATGTCAAAGGTTCTGATTCTCTGCCTCAACGATTTGTGGTTGTTCAGCCATGGCACATATTCAAAGTGTCGACCATCAAGTCCCCTCCATAGTTGCTGCCTGACTTGTTGATGTCCTCCAGTCACTTGTTTCTTGCTCCAAATCCCAACATCTGGAGTCTCTCTTTTCTCATGATTCTGCTAAGTGCAGAGCAGGCTTGAGTGACCAAATGGCCTATACCTGTTTTAATTTCTTTTGCTTCCCATTTTTCATCAGGGATCAATTTTTCCTCATTAGTTTGCTTCCAGTGGAGTTTGTAATGGTGGTAATATTTATGGAGGGAAATGAACAGCTGACATTTTGGTCTGAGATTCATCCTCAATCCCGTTATTTCCCTATACCCAAAGACTTGGCCTTCACAGCCATCTATGACAATGAATTGCACAGATTCACCGCCTTCTGGTAAAGCAATTCCTCTTCATCTCTTTTCTAAAGGGATGTCCTTCTAATCCGAGGCTGTGCCTTCTGGTTCTAGATGCCCCCACTATAGGAATCATCCTCCTCACATCCACACCCTCTAGGCTTTTCAATATTCGATAGGTTTCAATGAGATTCTCCCTCATTCTTCTAAACACCAATGAGTGTGGGCCCAGAACCATCAAACATTCTTCAGATATTAATCCTTTCATTCTGGGACCATTCTAATGAGCCTCCTTTGGACCCTTTGCAATGATGTCCTTTCTTGGATAAGAGGCCCAGAATTGTTCATTGTACTCTAAGAGTGGTCTGGCCAATGCCATATAAAGCTTCAGCTTACATCTGTGCTTTTATATTCTGGTCGTTTCAAAACGACTGCAAATGCTGGATTGGCCTTCCTTACTCTTGACTGAACCTATGGAAGTCTTTGTTTACAGGGAAAATACACGAGCTTTTATCTGTAGAGGGGCTGTTTCCTAGTATCCATCAATGCCAAATGTCATTATTTAGGAAACCTGTAGTTCAAGCCAAAATGCTGTCCATTCAGCTGTAAGGTGTCATCTTTCCAGTGAGAGGGATTATTAAAGGAGATGAATCGTTGAGGAAGCCTCAGAAGACAATCACTACCATTGACAGTCAATGCTAAAATGTTTACATTTTAATTCATCATTGTTAAATTGACGAGCAATCTTAATGAGGTGACAGCTTGATGCTCTCCTTATATTAAGTTGGGACACTCAGCTCAGAGTCTGAAGATTATGAGTTCATGTCTCAGTCCAAGTGCTTGAGCACAAAAATTTGGCCTAATGTTCCAGTGCAGTAGTGAGGGAGCGAAACACTGTTCGAGGTGCCATCTTCCAGGTTATCGTGGCACAATGGATGAGCTGGAAACTGGACTATTTATTTCTTCAGAGACTCAACACAGAAAAGGGCCTTCTGACTCAATGAGCCACACTGCCTATTTAACACCAACCTAATCACAGGGCAGTTTACAATGACCAGTTAATCTACTAACTGGTATTTGGGAGTAAACTGGAGAAGCAGGAGGGAACCTACACAGTTCACGGGTGGGGGGACATACGAGCTCCTTACAGACGCACTGTAATTGAACTGCGGAATGCCCCGAGTTGTAATAGTGTTTCACTAACGGCTACGTTACAGTGGCGCCCAGAGTTGAAAGAGTTCTAAATCACCGATTCAGATGTAGGTGTTTGAATGTCACCACGGCAGCTGGGGAATTTAAGTTCAGGTAATTAATCTAATCTAGAATGAAAGTTTGACTCAGGATAGTAATACTTTGCTGCAAAAACGCTTCAGTAATAGTCACGCCCTTCAAGGTAGGTGATCTGCTAACGTTATCTGGCTCGGTCCCTGTAACACAGAGTGCACTCCTGCTCTCTCCCTGCAGGAGGATTTAGGGATGGCCAATAAATCCCTTCTGAGCCACCCGGGACATGCCCTCTTCTCATTGCTATCACTGGGTAGGAGAAACAGGAGCCTGAAGACCCCGCTCGATGCTTCTTTCCCTCGGACATCAGATGTCTGAACCGTCGATGAACCCATGAATGCTACCTCGTTATTCTCCTTTAGCACAATTTAGTTACTTAGTAACTTACTGCGTAGTAATTTTTAAGGTACAGCTACATCTTGCACTATACTGCCGCTGCAAAGCTAAAAGCTTCACGGCATATATCGGTGACAAGCAACTTGATTCTGATCCCCATGAAAAAGTACGTGCAGATTCAGATCAGTTTGTTGTCATTTACACTCAAGAGGCCACTTTATAAGTACAGGAGTGGAACCCAGAGTGGTCTACTACTGCTGTAGCCCATCCACTTAAAGGTTTGTCATGTTGTGCATTCAGAGATGCTCTTCTGCACACCACTGTTTAAACTGTGGTCGTTTGAGTTATTATCACCTTCCTGTCAGCTTGAACCAGTCTGGCCATTCTCGTCCAAATGCAGAATCAGATTCAGCAACAGCAATGCGTTGCAGTACATGATAATAAAAGTTGTGAATTATAGTAAAAAGTATACACAAGTTAAAAATAAACTAGTAGTGCAAAAAGAGAGAAAAAAGCAGTGAGGCAGTGTTCATTGGGTTCAATGTCCATTCAGAAATCTGGTGGCGGAGGGGAAGAAGCCTTTCCTGAATTGTTGAGTCTGTGCCTTCAGGCTCCTGTACCTCCTCCCAATGGTACCAAAGAGAAGAGGGCATGTCCTGGGTGATGGTGTCCTTCACGATGGATGCTGCCTTTTTAAGGCATCACTCCTTGAAGATGTCCTGGATTAAAAAGGCATTTTCACCCACAGAACTGTGGCTCACTGTATGTTTTTTTTACACCATTCTCTGTAAACTCCAGAGGTGGTTGTGCAGGAAAATTGCAGATCAGCGGTTTCTGAGATGCACAGACCACCCGATCTGACACCAACAATCATTCCACGGTCAAAGTCACTTAGATCACATCTCTTCCACGTTCTGATGTTTTGTCTGAATGACTGAACCTCTTAACCATGTCTGCATCTTTTATGCATTGAGATGCTGGCACATGATTGGTTGATTAGATATTTGCAATAATAAGCAGGTCGACTGGAGTACTTAATAAAGTGAACCCAGAGTGTACATCAGGGTGCAATAAGCCTCAGGGTAAACAAGCGTACGTGTAAATGATAAATACAATAAAGACAGTGATGAGTGCAGAGCAACAGGACGTTTCAAAGCAGAGCAATGCAAACTGAGGTCATACAAAAAGTGTTAAGGTAATAGTGATGCAAGAGGAAGAATTGAGGGTTCACCAATTGTGGTAGCACCACTGGGAAGGGGATGTAAAAGAGGTGATCGGTTCAGAAGTCTTGATAGCAGTTTGTTCTGGTCATCCAGGCTTTCAAACTCCTGTATCTTCTCCAGGAAGGTGGAGGAGGGAAACAGAATTGGTGGCAGGAATCCTTAATAATACTATTTGCCTTCCTAATTCAACATACTGTGAAGATCAAAATCCAAAGTAAGCATATTATCGAAGTACATATATATCACCAAATACTAGGCCCGAGATTTATTTTCTTGCAGGCATTCAGAGTGGAACAAAGAAATGCAATAGAGTCAATTAAAAACTACACACAAAGAATGGCAAGCAACCAGTAGGCAAATGAAGACAATCTGTGATTTTTTTTTAAAATAAATAAAGCAAGTCCATTGGTTGTGTTCGGTGATCAGTTCTGTGTTGAGTTGAGTGAAGCTATCCACACTGGTTCAGGACACAGATGATTGTGGGATAAAGAGATGGACTGAAAAATAGGAAATGCTCAATATATGGTGCACTGGTCAGCATTTAGCACATCACACTTTTATAAAGAAAAGCAAGGAGTTATCCTTGATACAAAGTGCTGGACAAACTCAGCAAGCCAGGCAACATCAATGGAAATGGGTAAAGAGTTGACATTTTGGGACAAGACATTTCTTCAGGACTGGAAAGGAAGGGGGAAACACCAGAATAAAAAGGTGTGGGGGGGGAGGGGAAGGAGGAGAGCTAGAAGATGATAGTGAAGCCAGGTGGTTAGGATGGGCGGAAGAAGAAGGAATCTGTTAGGAGAGGAGAGTCAACTTTAGGAGAAAGGGAAGGAGGAGGGGACCCAAGAGGAGGTGATAGGCAGGTGAGAAGACGTAAGAAGCCAGAGTGAGAAATAAAAGAAGAGGGGAGGAGGAGGGATTTTTTTTTTAAACCAGAAGGCGTAATCGATATTCATGCCAGCGGGTTGGAGGCCACCCAGGTGCAATATAAGGTGTTGCCCCTCCATCCCGAGGGTGTCCTCATTGTGGCACAAGAGGAGGACATTGTCCGGGAATGGGAATGGGCATTAAAATGTTTGGCCACCAGGAAGTTTCTCTTTAGGCAGATGGAGCGGAGGTGCTCGACAAAGTGGTCCCCTAACTTATCCCTGATGTTCTATTAAATATTTAACCATTAATTAATAATACTCAAACAGATTATTTTTCTGTCGATGAGAATTTGTTGTTTAATTATAGTCTTATTTCTTACAACTGCACTTCAAGGTTACTTCATTGCTCTCTGGAAGACACTGAAAGGTGACAGGTAATGGGCAATTTTATCTGTATTCTTTCCCTTTGAAGTAAGCGCCTGATTCACTGCTCCCCTCCTCCTCCTGAAGGTCCGATTCTTCTCCACCCACAATCTCCTCACAGGAAACTATTTCTATTTTGGTCCTCAATCATTCTTGTGGTCACTTTAAGCAAGCTTAAGCAATTTGTATCAATCAGTGTTGAATTATTAGCAGCTCTGCGCTGTTAACTTGTGTCCATTGGGGACTCTCTCAATTGTTCCAAATACTTTTCAATTTGGTCTCACAAATGCTGCCAGAGCAAAAAGAAAGTGTTCTGCAGTCCAAAGATGTTCCGTTCGAATTTCAGAACACAGCAATATTTCGGTACTGCATCACCCAGCTCCCACCCCCACTCACCCCAAAGCTTGATTAAGATTCAATCTGGATGGCAGCTGGATTTAAAGATGAATTTTGCAGTTCCTTTGCTTGCATTCTTCTCTCTTTTGTTACTTCTTAAATGTTCTTGGAAACTTAAGACTCCTACATTAATCTAGCCATGTTGGCATGTCGAGCTTAGTCAAGGGTTTTCTCGTTAATTATCCCATTAAAGAGCAACGTTAAATCATTCCCCTGAGTTCAGCCTGAGCCCAAATCTAAGAATTTGTCAGTAACTCTGCCACAGTTTCAAAGCTGGCACCAAACATCGTTATTTCTCTAAATTTCTGTGCCAAAACGCTTACTATGTTTCACACAGCATTTAAAAAAAAAATCCCGTAAAGTGCAGCCAAATCCCTTAGGAAACATCTCCGCTGGAACATCAAGAGTATTTGGCATACTGGGGTGTCAAAGTCAGGCCAATGATTTCAGCTCATATTAGGCCACAAAAGTAACAAGGCCTTTTTAATAACAAATGACTTCAGACAGCTACGTCAAAACAGAGGAATATAATTTGTCAGAAAAATGCCCTGATACAGCCTGTTTTACATCGTAACTGTTTCCATATTCTGTGTATTTATGTGCAGTGTAGCATAATGATTAATAGGCCTTGTTAAAAATAATGGTAAAACCCTTCAGTTCAGGCATCACTTTACAGATGAGAGATGTGGGTGTACTGAGTGAAAATCCAAATCCTTCCCCTAAGATAAAATCTGCAATGCTCAGGCAGGGATGGATTAAACCCTTATGAATGTGACATAAGGAAAACCTGTGTTTTGATACACTCGCCCATGATTATATCTCAGTTCCCCCAAGGGTTATAGCACCCAGAGCAGTACTGTCTTCAGTGAGGACGATATCATCTGTCATGGTTCCTGTCAGTCAGTTCAAAGGTGTGTAAAAATTATGAAAAGGGCCACGTGAATAAGAAGGGAGGTGACTCATATTGAACATAAATATTGGGGGTTGATCTGACAGACCAGTTGTACTAAATTCCGTGTAATGCACCTCCATTAGTGGAAGAGTCTGGAAACGGAGAGCACAGCCACAGAAAAGAAGGATAACCATTTGGAACAGAGACGAGGATGAACTTCTTCAGCCGTAGGTTGTGGGATCTCCAGAACTCATTGCCACGGACAACGTGGAGGCCAAGTCATTGGATTTGACTGAATATTGATTAGTAAGGGGAGAAGGTAGGAGAGTGGGGTCAAGAGGGAATATAAATCAGCCATGATAAGATGGTGGAGCGGATGCAATGGGCTGAATAGCCTAATACTGCCCTCATGTCTTAAGGTTATATGGATGTACATTAATATGTCGTGGAACAGGAAGACCACAGAGGCTCATTATCACCTTCTCAAGAACAATAAGGGATGAGTACTAAACTCTGAAAACTAATCCCAATTTGTTTAATTTTATTGTCACCTGCATAAGCTATACATACCATGAAAGATAGCTTTCTCTGCAGCAGCAGCACTGTATATTACATGCTTTTTGGCCCTCTTTGCTGCCCTCAATGTGTCCTTTCTACTGTGAAGTTGAAGAACGTTGTGCTTCCTCCTCGGATGTTTCATTCATCATTTCAGCCCTCTATGACAGATATATGGCGAGCCTGACTAAGACTTTTGCACAGTACTGTATTTGTCACCGTGGAGCGGTGAGCGAGTTTGTAAATCTGGCGGGAGCAAAAGATGTTGGGAATTGCAAGGGTTGAGAACTGCGGGAAGGGTGTAGGACAGGTGGCAGAGGAGGAGTGCCAGGGCAGGTGTTAGTGCGTGTGCAGACACCCCCAGCCCAGAGACACCAAGCAAGGTCAGTTCATTTCAAATAATTAGTTTACTGACCATTGCCTCTCTGGTGCTTCCTGCTCCCTCCCCACTCCCTTCCCCTTCACTCCCTCTGCCACCAGCACATTAGCAGTACAGGGCAACGCAGTAACATGGCATTTTGTATAGTAGCACCAGCCATCAGAGACAGGATTCAATTCTCAGCTCTGTCTGTACAGAGTTACATTCTCCCTGTGATCGTGTGGGTGTCTTCCAGGTGGTTCCTGTTTCCTCCCACACTCCAAAGACGTACGGGTTAAGGTTAGTAAGCTGTGGGCTTGCTATGTTGGCACCAGAAACGTGGTGACACTTGTGGGCTGCCTCCGACATATATTCGGGCTGTGTTGGTTGTCAACGGGAAATGGCGCATTTCACTGTAGTCAAAGATTCAAGATTCAAAGGACATTTATTATCCAAGTAGGTATGCAGTATACAACCCAGAGATTCATCTTCAGCCACAAAGCAAACAAACACCACGAAACACATTCAAAGGAAAACAACAAACCCCAACGTGCAAAATAAACCAAATCGCACAAATGGAAAAAGACGAGTGAAAAACACAGAACCAAACCACCAAAGTCATCAAGAAAGTCCAGGCATGTTCAGTCCAGCTCAGTTCAACACAACCCAGTGCTGTGTCATTCGGTATCTTCGAAATCCCCGATTAAAAATGCACAAAATAGGAACAAAAAAAAGAAGCGACCACAAACCAGAAATACATCATAACGTGAACTACAGAGTCCAATCTGTATATTTTGATGGTCAGATGTATATATGATAAATAAAGATAATCTTTAATCCTTTATCGTGGCAGCAGTGCTCAAACCTACAAGGTGTAATGTAGCAACTTGTCTGCAGCAGCTTCAACAACACCTCTCAGTGACTTCTGAACAACGGGGTAGATAGACCTGGAATATTGAGATGCACTCCAGGTTCACACATTATGTCATTCGATTCTGAGGCTGCTAAGCAATATATTAGCCAATGGTATTACAGGAAAGATACTAGCATGATTAGAAGATTGGCTGACTGGCAAAAGGAAACGAAAGGGAATAAAGCGGCCTTCTCTTGCGGGCTGCTGGTGACTAGTGTTGTTCCGCAGGGATGGTGTTGGGATCACTTCTTTTCGCACTATAGGTCGATGATTTGGATGATGGACTTGATGGCTCTTTTGGCCATGATGGCAGATGATACAAAGGTTGCTGGAAGGGTAGGTAGTGCTGAGGAAGCAGGGAGTCTGCAGAAGGACCTAGATTAGGAGAATGGGCAAAGAAGTGCCAGATGGGATAAAGAATAGGGAAGTGTATGGTGGTGCACTTCGGTAGAAGGAATAAAGGCACAGACTATTTTCTGAGCAAATTCAGAAATCAGAGGTGCAAAAGTACTTTAGAGTGCTCATGCAAGATTCCCTAAAGGTTAACTTGCAGGTTGAGTCAGTGGTAAGAAAGGCAAATGCAATGTTAGTGTTCGCTTCGAGAGGACTAGAGTATAAAAACAAGGATGTAATGCCAAGGCTGGAATCCTATGTTTTGTCAGTAATGCTGTAATCCTATTTTTATGGTCTTATAGTCTTAGGTTTCATTCTAACTTGGAAACATTCTTTCATTATCACTGGGTCAAAATCCAGCCTAGCAACACTTTGAGCACCTTCTTTAGACAGACTGTAGCTGTGCAAGGAGGCTATAATGGTACAGTATCACTTCCTCCAAAAAAAATACTCTCAGTAAAAACGTCATTGAGATGTTCACATCCTGTAACTGAATACTGAAGATGAAAATTTAACTTTGTACACGTACGTTAAAACACAGAAGCATACAGCTAAATCTATCACCACGCACAATGTTGGAGGAACTCAGCAGGCCAAGCAGAATCTGTGGAGAAGAGTACAGTCGATGTTTCGGGCTGAGGACCTTCATCAGGACTGGAGGAAAAGACGAGGAGTCAGAGTCAGAAGGTGGGGGAAGGGGAGGAAGAAACACAAGGTGAAAGGTGAAATGGGTGGGGGGAATAAAGAGCTGGGAAGTTGATTGGTGGAAGAGATACAGGGCTGGAGAAGAGGGAGTCTGATAGGAGAGGTCAGAAGGCCATGGAAGGAAGAAAAGGGCGAGGAGCACCAGAGGGAGGTGATGGGCAGCTAAGGAGATAAGGTGAGAGAGGAAATTGAGAATGGGGAATAGTGAATGCGGAGGGGGCATCACCAGAAGATTGAGAGATCGATGTTCATGCCATCAGGTTGGAGGCTGAAATCAATCATTTGTGTCAATGACCAACAGAAACCAAAAATGTGCTGGGTGCAACCCGCAAGGGTCTCTTTGCCTTCGGTGTCAACGTTGCTTGGTCACAACTTGCTAACTCTAACCAATATATCTTCTGGATTGTGGGAGGAAAAGGAGGAAAAACAGGTAGAACGTACAATTTCCTTAAAGAGAGTGGCAGGAATCAAACCCCAATCTTCCGATCCGGCACAGCAAAGCATTGGAGACTGAGTGGACACCTGATAGTTTACAAAATTATAAAAGGCATGGATTGGGCATAGATCCAGGACAGAAATAACAAATACTAGACTACAGAATTTTTAAGGAGAGGCATTAAGGAGAGGATTTCTAGGGTGGCTAAGACTTTTGCGTAAAACTGAAGTAATTTTATGTATTGCACTGTACTTCTGCTGCAAAAAAAAAACAAATTTCATGACATGTGAGTTATGATAAACCCAATTCTGATATGAGTCTCTATTATAGACTGAGAGTGGGATGTTCATATGTTTGACTAAATGCTTATAGTACTGTACAAAAGTCTGATGCACAGATATATATAGGTTGGGTACCTAAGGTATTTGCACAATACTGTATTTGTCAATATAGAGCAGAGAGCAAGTTTGTAAATCTGACAGGAGCAAAGGATGTTGGGAATGGCGAGGGTGAATCTCCGAGGGAAAGGTGTAGGACAGGTGGCTGAGAAGGAGTACCAGGGGCAGGGGAGGGGTGGCACAGGTACACCCCTGAGACACCAGGCAAAATCATTTGATTTCAAACAATTGGTTTATTGATCATTAATGAATGTCTCTCTGGAGCTTCCCACTCTGCCCCCTCTCCCCTCCCCTTTTCCCAACCACAATTCCCCTCTCTCTCTCCTTCCCACTCCCAGTCCACAATAGAGACCCATATCAGAATCAGGTTTATCATCACTCACATATGTCATGAAATTTGGTTTGTTTTGCAACAGCAGTACAGTGCAATACGTAAGATTACTACAGCACAAATTGCTACAAGACTCTTACACAGTACTGTTGATGCAGATCTATTTATCACACTTAATCAAAACATATAGTGAAATGCACTGTTTGTGTTAACAATCAGCACTCCTAAATATGTGGGGGGAATCTAGGAACAGAGTGCACAGCCTCAAAATAGAAGGACGTCCATATAGAACAGAGATGGGGAGGCTAGAGTGTAGTGAATCTGAGGAATTTGTTGCCATTGGCAGCTTCTGTGGCCAGGTTATTGGGTGTATTTAATGCAGAGATTAATAGGTTCTTGATTAGTCAGGGCGTGAAAGGTAATGGGGAGAAAGCAGGAGAATGGGGGTTAAGAGAGAAAATGGAAAAGAATTTTCCAAATGGCTAAATGGCCCAATTCTGCTCCTATGTCTTTTGTACTGGAGGCAGCATCCAAGTGTCACCACGTATTCCAGTGCTAACACAGCATGCCTATGCTTCCAAGCAGAATAACACAAGCAGCAGCAACAACAACAAAACAACACCATCAAAAGAGGTCACTTTCCCACTCTCTCACCCACTCACACACACAGACAGGCCGCCAACTCCAGGACAGTCCTCTGGCTGCGGACTCCCAGGCTTGCAGGCATGCAGCCTCCACCCTCCTGTCCCTGGCCCAGTGACTTTGAAATTCAGGTCTTACCTCCAATTCGCCAACTTCAGTCTTTGACCTTCGGACTTTTACCTCTGGAATTGCCAACCTCTGAACTTCGACCTTCACCTTGGCCTTCTGGATTTCACCGATTTCTGGCTACCAATGCCAGGACTCACCGATCACTGGACTTTAACCTGACATCTAGTTAAAAGTACTTGCCTTTGTACAGCTCCTTCAAGTTTCATAACATCCCAACCCATTTTTCAAGCAACAAAAACGCTTTGAAGTTTGCTTTCCATTGTAAAAACTTCACCTTATCAGTCTCCCAAAGGCAATGAGATAATGAACAGGGAATCTGTTTTTCAGTGATTTTGATAGATGGCTGGAAAATTTTCATGCCATTCTTTGACATGGTGCCATAGATTCTTACGAAACCAAACAGGAGGTATTTTAACCACTCACTGCGGCACTCACTCACTGAACAGGAAGCTGAGTTAAAACGCCTTCCAGTACAAAGAGTTATAGATGCCCACATGTAGTACTCAGCAACTCAGCACATTCACGTGCCCACAGGAAATCCCTCACAACATTCAACGAGCTTGATATTCCTAAAAACCTCTGAATTGTTTTACCCCGCATTAGTGTGACAGCAATGGCACACATGGATGGTGACCACTAGAGGCTGTGATCCAGAGTCAATCAGAGCCCTCATTAGGGAGTGGACTGAACTCAATATTAAGAACACAAGAGGAGCTAATGGTGTGAAAACACAATTTTAACTGCACTGCCACACCATCCAATCGCAATAACTTTACACTCATTGGCCACTATATTAGGTTGCTGAGTGTGGTCTTCTTCTGCTGTAGCCCATCCACTTCAAGATACAATGTTTCGTGCATTCGGAGATGCTCTTCTGCACACCACTGTTGCAACACGTAGTTATTTGAGTCACTGTCAACCTCCTGTTGGCTTGAACCAGTCTGACCATTCTCTGACATCTCTTACTAATAAGGTATCTTGCCCACAGAATTACCACTCATTGGATGTTTTTTCTACTTTTTGCACCATTCTCTGTAAACTCTAGGGATTTTTGGACATAAAAATCCCAGGACATCAGTATTTCTTGAGACATTCAAACCACCCCATCTGACACCAACAATTATTCCACAGTCAAAGTCACTTACATCACATTTCCTCTCCATTCAGGTCTGAACAACAACTGAACGTCTTGAACACGACTGCATGCTTTTACGTATTTAGTTGCTGCCACATGATTGGCTGAATATATATTTGCATTAACGAGCAGGTGTCCAGGTGTACCCAATAAAGTGGCCACTGGGTGTACTTCTCTTATTGCATGTTAAGCACTTTCATCTGGGTAAAGATGAATAAAGTTAACTTGTTTTCATGAAGCACAGCAGCATTTTGGGGGTAATACTCCGCAGCGCCAGCGACTGATGTTCAGTTCCCACTGCTGTCTGTGGGGAGTATACCTGTTCTCCCTTTCACCACGTGGGTTTCCTCTGGACAGTCCAGTTCCCTTTCACGATCCAAAGATTGCCTTTAACCGCACTCCAAGTGCAGTCTCGCCAACAACTTTACAACGGTAACATGTCATCTATTTTCCCACACTCAGTACCTTGAATGATGAAGGAAAATCGGCCAAACATTTTGTTCCTACATTGTTCACCTATGTTGACACTTTAAGGGAACTAAATACGTGTATTGGGTTGTTATATTAGTGATTTGGGCAATTTTGCATTTGAAAATGTCTACTACCTTACTTTTTCTGCAGTGGAGACCTGAGATATATGACACACTCCTTTCACTTATCTCCCTGCAGCAGGATGAGCTTTCATCTACTGCCAAGGGCTCGCATGGGCTGGACAACCCATGTGAGTCAGTGAGACTGGTGTTCAAGGCCTTCCTATGAGGTCCCATCATCAGTCAGTACAGAGTTCGAGGCCTGGAGGTTGGGGTCTTTATACGGGGTCCTTGTTCATTGTCCTGGCGAATCTTGGGGTCGATACGAAAGATCGGAAATCAGGAAGTCAGGACAGAGCCCTGGAACTACAAATCTGTGAGTCCACTGTCAAAGTCAAAGGCCCAATCTCTGCAAGTCAGTGAGCCTTTTGGGGGCTGAGGGCCAAGAGACTTGTTCTGCGTGTGTCTGGCCTGCTGGGAGGGGTAAGGGGCTTGCTTTGCTGTTGTTCTCTCGTTGTTGCTGCTTGTCTTGCTCTGTGAACCTGGTAGCATACTATGTTGGTGCTGGAATGTGTGGCAACCTGCACATCCTTTGGTTGTGTTGGTTTTCAATGTAAGTGACGCATTCGCTGTAAGCTTTGATGTACATGTGAGAAATAAAATATCATCAATGATTATAGTTAATCGTAAATCGCAAAAGTACTGAGGAGCATCAAAACATAAATCCACTTTGACCTGAAGAATTACTCCATAGAGTTAAAGAGCCACAGAGTAGCACTGGATAGAAACAGTCCCTTCAGCCCATCTTGTACGTACTGACCATGGTGTCCACCAAGGTAGTCCCATTTGCCCACATTTACCCCAAATCCCCCCAATCCCTGTGCTTATCCAAGTGTCTTTTAACTGTTGTTATTGTATCTGACTCAACTACTATCCCTGATGGTTCATTCCATATAACTACCACCCTGTGCGTGAAGTTACCCCTCTGGTCTCTTTTAATGCTTTCACATCTCACATTAAACTTAAGCCCTCTATATTTTGGTTTCCCTTCCCTGGGAAAAAAAATAGCATGCATTTACCCTTCCTACACCTCCCATGCTTTCAGACATCTCTATAAAGGTCACCATGCAGTTTCCTGCTCTCCAAGGAATAAAGTCTGTCCAACCTCCTCCTATAGCTCAGGCTCTTTAGTCCTCGCAGTATCCCTATGCATCTTCTCCGCACTCCTTCCACTTTAAAGTGGTATTTCCTATAAGACAACGGCCAGAAGTGTACATAATATTCCAAGAGCAGCCTCGCCAATGTCTTGTAAAATCCTTGGATAAGAGAATGAATATGGATCAGATGTTCTTTAGGCCGGGCTTTCTAGTAGCAGTGCACCGATTGGCTGAGATGACATCGAAGGATCTGAGGTAATTTATTGGACTCTTGAAATCTTTCTGTCAACACACTCATGTGAAGATGGTGCTCAGGGTGTAAATTATTCACAGTGCCAAATATTTATTTAAGCCCCATGAGCATATTTACATTTTGGTGCCACTCAGCACATTTGATTTGTTCTGATCGTGGATTATATTATCCGGAAAAACCCTGCGTTGCAATTGCTTCGTTCCTGCAAAGTGCAGGGGTACACGTTCTCAGGCAGTACACTCACAGACTTTTATGTGGGACATGTTGGCCGGGCACATCATCTGTTTTCATTAAAGTTACAAAGCCGATTACTGTTCTGGATTTGCCGATACTCCTGGGGCCCGGGGAAAGAAAGATGGTTGGATGGCTGACGACTTGTGCAGGGAGTAGGGGTGGCGGGGGCAGGTGTAAAATACTTCCTGTGGAGCTCTAACATAGAAAAATGGTTTCAAAATCGGGTCTCTGGTGGGAAATAGCTTTACATTATCGTTGGCTGTCCAATTTTTCATGTTTCTTTATCCAGCCAGGAGGTTAGTTTACATGTGATCAGGCTGGTGTTAGCTTCCAATAGAAACCTCTCCTTGGTGATAGAAGTAGGCCACAGTTACCATTATCCCTAGTTGAGTGATGCTGTTACCAAAAATCTGGTTGCAGCAACCATCAGGCTCCTGAACGAGCGTGAACAACGTCACTCACCTCAATTCTGAACTGATCCCACAATCTACGCGCTCAGTTTAAAGGATTCTACAACTCATATTCTCCGTATTATTTATTTTTTCATCCATTCATTCATTTATTTACCTATTGCTTCATCTATTTATCTGTCTGTCTGTTTATTTCCATTTGCACATTTTGTCTTCTTTCGCACATTGCTTGTCAGTCTTTGTGTGTAGTTTTTCAATGACTATATTGCATGTATTTGTTCCACTGTGAATGCCCGCAAGACGATGAAAATGGTCATGTATACGAACCTTGATTGTGAATTTACTTTAAACTTTGAAGTTTGATCAAGTCTCTATTGAATGGACCAAACTGTCCAACCCCCTCCAATTTTAAGTGCATGGCACCCCTGCCTCTGGACTTCTTAGCACACAGCCTCCCCGTGAGTCTTTGGACTTCTTTCTTTCCCAGGTCTCTAGGCCTCTCCTTGTTCTTGCCCAAGTCTCTGGGCCTCCTCCTTGGCATTTCTTAAGATATCTGAATCTCCTCCTCCTCCTCCTCCTCCTCCTCCACTCCTCAGCTTCAGGGCAGATCCTGGCTCAGTCCAGGGTCTCTGTTTCCTTCTCCAGCAGTTTGCACAAGTTAATACCAACAGTTTAGGGTTGCAAAGCAGTGAGCATTATGCTTTACAGAGCCAGCAGTAAGACTGAGATTCAAGTCCCACCACTGTCTGTAAGGGGTTTACACATTCTCCCCGTGACCTTGTGGGTTTGATCCACATGCTCCGTTTCCTTCTACATTCCAAAGGTGTACGAGTTGTGGTCAGTAAGTTGTACGATGTTGACTTCAGAAGCATGGTGACACTTGTGAGCTACCTCTACCACATCTTGGACTGTGTGGGTCTTTGAGGCAAACAACACATTTCATGAACACGAGAAAGTCTGTAGCTGCTGGAAATCCAAAGTAACTCAGCAATTCAGGAACAGCTTCTTCCCCTCTGCCATCTGATTCCTAAATGGGCATTGAAGCTTTGGACACTACCTCACTTTTTTTTATATAAAGTGTTCTTGTTTTTGCACATTTTTAAAATCTTTTCAATATATGTAATTGATTTCCTTGTTTATTTATTATTATGTTTTATTTTATTTTTTTTTCTCTGCTAGATTATGTATTGCATTGAACTGCTGCAGCTAAGTTAACAAATTTCACGTTACATGTCGGTGATAATAAACCTGATTCTGCTACTGAAAATGCTGGAGGAACCCAGCATCTATCGAAAGGAATAAAGAGATGACCTTTCAGGTCAAGACTCTTCTTCAGTAAACACGAGGAAATCTGCAGATGCTGGAAATTCAAACAACACACACAAAATGCTGGTGGAACACAACAGGCGTTTCGGGCTGAGACCCTTCATCAGAACTCTTCTTCAGTCTATTCCACAGGCGCTGCCTGACCTGCTGAATTCCACCAGCATTTTGTGTGTGTTGCAACACATTTCATTGTATGTTTCAATGTTTCAATGTACATGTGACAGATATGCTAATCTTTAAAGTTACCACAAATAACTGAAAGGAAAGATAAGCTTAATTTGAGTTGTCTGTCACTCATCTTCAACTACATGAAGTTCCCCTTTCAATTCACATAGAGTTTCAACGGTCACCAAAGTATTGTAGTTGACAGAAAAATCAGATATTACAGATTTTAAAACAAAACAGCAGTCCAAGGTGAGAACAAGTTTTCTCCACAGTTTAGAATGAGTCCCATTCAATGCTGGATTAAACAGTTAGGCTCTACCCCTCTGGATAAGAGAAGGGATAAATTGGACAGCCTTACACAATGACACAGATCACACAGTCTGAGATTGATTAAGGTGTTCAATAGACCTGGCGCAAGAATGTGACATTAATGTTAAGGTCAGCCTGAAGCAGGTACGAGGGGCTGAATGGCCTACTCCTGCTTCTGTAGGATGGTGAGGACCTGATGAGAAGAGCGGCCTGCTTCTGTGCTTCATCTCTCTATGATTCTATGAATATAGTGTCCATATGGTCATACTGTCATAGGGTCAAATCACCCCCATTACCCAGCACATGCCCTCTTCTCCCTGCTACCATCAGGAAAGAGTTACAGGAGCCTGATTCTGATTCGGATTGTACAGGGATAAAACACAGAAGCCGGTCCTTCAGGCCACCAAGTCCACATCACCCATTTTAATTAATCCTATGTTAATTCCATTTAAAAAATCTCTCCTCATTGCTATCAACTCCATTCACCCATATACCAGGGGCAACTTACTGTGGCCAGATACCATACTGACCTGTCTACCTTTGGGACTTTGGAAGAAACTGGAGCACACATGGTGATCCCACACAGTCCTGGGGAGAATATACGAACTCCGTGCAGACAGAGCAAGGTCATGATCAAAGCTGCGTCTCCAGTGCTGTGAGGTAGCAATTGCATCAACTGTCCCATAAGATCATAACATAAGAGCAGAATTAGGCCACTCAGCCCGTCGATTCTATCCCACCAATCCACCATGGCTGATTCATTACCCCTCTCAACCCCATTCTCTTGACTTCTCCCCGTAACATTTTGTTGCCTAAGTATAATTCCACCCCAGAGGCACAGGTTGCAGAAACCGTGTTGCTGAGGTAGGAGTATTGCTGAGGTGGCTTAAGCTGTGAAGTTTGCATCGGTGAACAGACTTGTTCTTTTTTAAAAAAAATTACCTCTTGGGAGCAGTCCAGGTAGCCCGAACAGTTCAGATTCACCAGTCACGAGTGGAGAAAGAGTCCGAGGGTGGAAGATGGAATGGGTGGGAGCAATGAGGGCCCAATGGGCAAAGGGGAAAAAGGGGAGTAAAACCATGTAACAAGTCCGATAGCTAATTAATATCACCAGCCACATAAAGGCAGCGTGCCAGGAGTTTAAAGAAAAGCCTCCTTCAGAGGCTTGGGCCAGAGGTCAGCCAGAGCTGACAGTGCAATCGCAGTCTAAGGAATTCAGTAAACCATGGTGTAAGTGAACCAGTGGAGGAGAAGCTAAATCACAGGCACTTCAAAGATGAACCATCTGCTCGAAAATACAGGATGCATCTCAGACTTGAAGTTGCCAGGAAAATAGAATTATTACGTGGGAAGGCCCTGGAATAGCGATTTACAACCTGGGCTTGTCTCATTTATTTTAAAGAGCTTTAGCTCTTTTCAGTATTTGATCTCATTTCCTACGTGCGCGGCCTGTTTTAAAGTTATGCCTCAGAAAAAGCAGGATAAGTTAAGGGCTGACTCATTTTCTGAAAACAGCCTCCAGTCATCCCGAGTTAAGTGTTGAGGAGCTTCGTTCCTGAGTTTTGCAAATCCCAACCGACAGAAATTCAAACTAGTGAAAAATGTCTGTGACTTTAAGCTAATAGATCTGTGCAAGAATAGCAACAGAGTAGTATCATTGAATGATTTTACAGTGAGTCATGTTAATAACTGTACGTGCTGGGCGATTTACAGTGTGGGAGCAACGAACCAGGCCCGCCAAGGCGAAAACATGAATGCTCGAAAGCCCACGTGAAAAGGAGCGAGCCCTCCACGTGGAGGAAGACCCATCGATTCACTGTATGATCAACTGGCTGCAAGCACGCTTGCAGCACTTGCACAATCAATCGGATACGGTTCAGTCTGGATCCTAGTGAGTGCCCTGTGGATTAGTACTTTTATTAAAAAGCTGAGTGACTATCTCGTAAAATGCACTGAAGGCAGGAGGTAAATTAATGGTGATCTCCTGGGCACCACTAGTATTTAATCAATATCACCGAAGCAAATTATCTTGGCATTCGTTTGTATTTGGCTCCAACCTCCTCCCAGCCACTCTAAAGTTTCTGGCTGGAGCTCCAGCTCAAAACTGATCTCCACTGCTGTCTATGTGGAGTTTGTGTGTTCTTTTGGTGTCTCTGTAGATTTCCCTTGGGTGCTGCAGCTTCCTCTCATATCCTGAAGATGTGGGTACTTATAGGCTAAATGGCCACAGCAGATCATCCCTAGTGTGTCAGTAGGTGGTAGAATCCAGGGGCAGTTGAGATTTTGGAATGTATGGGTACAAAACACACATTGGTATAGGATTGCCTTTCAAAGTCCAAAACCTGTGTCCCATTATGAGAGGTGGAAACGGTAAGGCCAACCAACAGGGCTCTGGTGAAGCTGAATAGGCCAAGCCCCTTGCACAGTAGATGCAATGGATTGCAGAGGCGTTGATGACTTCAGAGAACAATGGAGACGAGAGGTCATCGATGGCCTATGCTCCACCAAGGAGCTAAGGGCACCAGTAAGTAAGCAGTGTAGGATTAATGTGACTGAAGATGTGCACGTGCAATATAGATGGTGCAGTCTCAGTGAGTCAAAGGGTCTGTTCCCGCTCCTAGATTATGAGTCCTGGCCATTCAACTCAAATACAATCAGTTGAATCCTGGCCTATCCTGATTATATGTGAGGTCTCATATTTATCTTTTTAAAAAATATTTTCTTGTAATCTATCATTAGTTTGTTCCTTCTCTTTCAAAGCTGCACTCTTGTACCTCATCAATCAAGGCTTATCATTGATTAGGGCCATTCAACATGGAAACAAACCCTGTGGCCTAACTCATCCATGCCAAACAAGATGATCATCTAATCTTGTCTCACTGACCCACATAAGCCATAGTTCTCTAAACCTTTCCTATCCATCTACCTGTCCAAATGTTTTTTAACTGTTGTTTGAATGGAACGTAGTGCAAAAGCCATCAAGATGGTGCTGGTGGCATACAGTGACATTTTATGGGCATTTCACAAAACTACTTGACATACTTCTTCTGAACTATGATCGATTCAATCCACTGCCTGTAATTTCACTCTAAGAGACACACTTTCGAACGATCTAAACCAGGGGGTTCCCAACCATTTTTATGCCCTGGACCCTTACCATTACCTGAGGGGTCTGTGGACTAAACAAACTAGCAATCTCCTGAAAAAGTCAACAAACCTGACTCTCAGGAATGCAGGTGCAGCACCTTGAGGCAGATAAAGGTTGGCCATCACCAGAAGACTTCAAACCAGGTGAAAGCGTCGAGGCTTGAGAGTGGAAAACAAACCAGAGTTCAGCCCCACTACTCTATGTCAGCCAAGATCGCTCAGTTGAGTCCATCATGTCTAACTGTGTTTGATTCACTTTCCTCTCTTCTTGCTATTACCATTGGGCAGCAGGTGCAGGACGCTTAGGTTCCATACCACCAGATTCACTAACAGTTCTTTCCCGTCATCCATCAGGTTTCTGAACCAGTGTGGATAACTTCACTCCCCTCAATGTTGAACTAACTCCTCAACCTATGGATACACGTTCAAAAACTCTGCTACTCATGTTCTCAGTATTACTTACTTTTTTATTATTTTCAAGATTTGTCCACTTCTGCACATGGATATTTGTTAGTCTTTTTTATTCATGGTTTTTCAATAATCCTATTGTATGTCTCTATTTTTCTGTAAGTACTTATTCACCCTATTGGGGCATAGGCCACAGTCAGTAGCTCAGCAGAGTCCTCTGTCCTGGGCCAGTCTTTCACGTTATCACCAGGCATTGCCCATCTTCATGGTGTACCTTCCTCTCTCATGGATGAAGTCTTTGAAGGTCCTTTTGGTGTTCTTCTTCACACTAGGTTTCTCCCAAATGGGGTGCCAGCCCCATGCCCAAGCCTCCTCCTCTGCAGCCGGGCTTGGGACCGT
Source organism: Hypanus sabinus (assembly GCF_030144855.1). Taxonomy (NCBI): domain Eukaryota; kingdom Metazoa; phylum Chordata; class Chondrichthyes; order Myliobatiformes; family Dasyatidae; genus Hypanus; species Hypanus sabinus. The sequence continues at coordinate 20,255,136 of NC_082712.1, read as the reverse complement.
CATGGCGGAGATTTTTCCTGCAAGTGCCCGCAGGAAAATGAATCTCAAAGTTATATTTGGTATACATACTTTGAACTTTTGAACTTTAAATTCATCTGCTTCATGGATGAGGCTTTTCATTGCAGAACTAAGGGGATGTCCTCCTTCTTCAAAGAAAGGGGCTTCCCTTCCTCCACCATCAACCCTCAACTACATATCTTCTATTTTGCACAAGTCTGCCCTCACCTCATCCTCACCAAGGATAGGGTTCCTCTTGTCCTCACCCACCAGCTCACCAGCCTCTGTGACCAGCACTTAATTCTCTGTAACTTCCGCCATCTCCAGTGGGTCCCTGCCGCCAAGCACATCTTTCCTTACCCCTCCCCCACTTGCTGCTTTCTGCAGGGATGGCTCCCCACGTGACTCCCATGTCCATTTGTCCCTCCTCACTGATTTCCCTCCTGGCACTCATCCACACAAGCTGAACAAGTGCTCAACCTGCCCCTACACCTCCTCCCTCACTACCATTCAGGGCCCTAAATAGTCCTTCCAGGTGAGGCGACACTTCACCTGTGAGTCTCTTGGGGTCATCTACTGTATCTGGTGCTCGCAGTCTGACTCCTGTATATTGAGGAGACCCGATGCACACTGGGAGACCACTTCGCCGAGCACCTACGCTCTATCCACCAGAAAAAGCAGGATCTCCCAGTAGCCACCCATTTTAATTCCACTTCCCATTCCCATTCCGACATGTCTGTCAATGGCCTTCTCTATAGTCGCGGTGAGGCCACATTCAGGTTGGAGGAGCAACACCTTATATTCCATCCTGGGGCCAAAGTGCCTGATCCATTTGCTCGGCTTTTGTGCAGGAGGGGGGATTTGGGGCTGATGCGCCTGTTCCATTTTTTGTTCATTTTTTTTGTGGGGAGGTGGGATTTGGGGGTTGATGATCGTGCTGCCTTTCTTTTTTTTCTCTTTCTTGGTTTCATGGCTTGCTGGAGGAATGAAGAACTTCAGAGTTGTATACTTTGATAATAAATGAACCTTTGAACCTTTTAGAACCATCGATGAAATGTCTCAACCCAAAACGTTGACTGTCTATTTGCCTCCATAGATGCTTCCTGACCTGCTGAGTTCCTCCAGCATTGTGTGTTTGTTGTTGGCAGATATAAATTCCTGAAGGGTCAGATGAAGTCCAGTGCGCTGAATAGCCCAATTATATTTAGAATCAATTGATCTAGTAGCAAGTGTGGGTCATTTTGCACTTCAGCTTCTGCTTTGCAATTCCATATCAGCAAAACTTGAGAGCTCGTCATTGATTTCTGGAACGGGTTGATGCACTTGTTTCTGTTTACATCAGCAATACCAAGGCCATGATCATTGAAGGCTTTAAGTTCCGAAGTGTAAGCATCATCATTTCCCTGTCCTGGCCCAACAACAAATGCCATGGGCATAAAGCACACCAATGCCTTTGCTTCCTCAGGAAGCTACAGAAATTCAGCACCCTTCCAATTTTTGTAGATTATTTTTGTAGAATATCATATTTGGATGCATCACGGCTCGATATTTCAACTGCTCTGAGATGTGAAACACTGCAGAGCATTGTGGACGCAGTTTAGCACATCATACGGAACAGTCTCACTTTCATGGCATCTGTCTGTACTTCTTGCTGACTTAAATAATTAGCCAACATAATAAAAGACCTCACTTACCTTTGACTTTCTTTCTTCTGCCCCCTCCAAAGGGCAAAAGAGGCAAAAGCCTGAAAACATGCACTCAAGGACAGCTTCTGTGCACTTTTAAAAGACCATTAATAGAACTGGACTCTTGACCTCTTATTCTGCTACATCATGGCCCTTGCACCTTATCATCATGGCACAATGGAAGCACTGTAACACTGGAGTTAACACATCGCTTTACAGCACCAGAGATTACCGATAGGAGCTCAGTTCCTGCATTTGCCTATATATTCTCCCCAGGATTGTGTGGGTTTTCTCTGGGTGCTCTGGTTTCCTTCCACATTCAAAAGATGTATGGTTAGATTTACACACACAAAATGCTGGTGGAACGCAGCAGGTCAGGCAGCATCTATAGGGAGAAGCGCTGTCAACATTTCGGGCCGAGACCCTTCGTGAGTCCTGACGAAGGGTCTCGGCCCGAAACGTCGACAGCACTTCAGTCCTGATGAAGGGTCTCGGCCCGAAACATTGACAGCACTTCTCCCTATAGATGCTGCCTGATCTGCTGCGTTCCACCAGCATTTTGTGTGTGTTGCTTGAATTTCCAGCATCTGCAGATTTCCTCATGGTTAGAGTTAGGGAGGTGGAGGCATCCATTGTTGGCGCCAGAGCTTGCGGGCTGTCCAGCACAATCCTTGCTGATTTGAATTGACGGCAATGCATTTCTCTGTATGTTCCAATGTTTCTAATTTACATGTGGCAAATTAACCTAATCTTTTCTGAAACTGTAGCAATATATTCTGCATGGTGTTATTGATCGCTCCTTGTACTACCTCGATGTACTGATGGAGGGAACTAAGCTATAAGATAAAGTTTTTCACCTGACGTTGGTTTATGTGACAATATTAAACCAGTTACCGATTACAACCCTTTTCACTTATCCCTGGTTTCCAAGGTCCATCAGCTTTTCCAATGGGGTTTTTTTCCAGAGAAAATGATTATCATCAAACACTGGGTGGGAAACGCTGTGGGAAGCTATCTAGTAAACCCAACCATAGGGATTCTTTTATTGAGGTACAGCATGCGTAGGCCCTTCTAGCCCTTTAAGCTGTGCTGCCCAGCAATCCCCTGATTTAATCCTTACCTAGTCATGGGATAATTTACAATGACCAATTAACCTACCAGCCAATACATATTTGGCCACTGAATTACCGTGCTGCCTACAGCACAGTACACAGGTGATCAGAAACATCCCAGATACCTTTCACTTATCTTAAGAGAAAGGTTAACCACTGAAAGAAACCAGCAAATGGGAAGACTTACTTCCACATGCATAGGCAGAGTTAAAGGTATTTTTGATCAGAGAGATTTGTTAATGCCATGATTGATTATGGATAACAGTCTGGACATTCACCATTCCTGTCACCCAGCATCCCTCCTCACTCCGATCAGAGGCTGGAAAAATTATGTATTTTTGGACAGTTTGCTCTGTTGCTCAAGTTTTAAGACTGGTCATCTTTGATCAACTGTAGAATCAAATATGAATTTTCATCAATCATTTGGTACATTCAATTACAAAATAATCACAAGTCCAATTTCAAGTTCAAGTTTATTATCATTTCAACCATACATGTATACCATCAAATGAAACAATGTTCCTCTGTTCCAACTTATAGAACACAGTACATATAACTTACACACAACACAAAGTAATATTATCACAAGTAAGTGGCAATAATAAGGTTCATTTACAACAGAAGGATAAAAAATAAGCTACTGATGCTTTTTACAGTACATGGTGAGACCTGGGTTGTGGCAGGCAATTCAGTAGTCTCCCAGTCTTAAGGAAGCATCTGTTTCCCATCCTAATTCCTTGTCTTAATGCTACCAGACCTCCAGCCTGATGGTAGGGGGTCAGAGATTGTTGGATGGATGGGAGGAATCATTGACAATGCTTAGGGCCCTGTGTTTGCAGTGCTCCAGTTAAATATCTCAGATTGGTGGTTGTTACATAAAGTTATTGCAATGGATTGAGATTTACTGTTGAATTTTGTCTGTTCAATGTTATATCATGCTGGTATTCGAGGGTGCTTTGTAGCATCAACTAGGAGAACTAACAGCATTAAGTGTCCTGGAAATCTTTACCATCAAAGGGTTGGAGGGGAACTCAGACCCAATTTTAGTGTCTGCTGGTGTTGGTAGTTGTTTCCCAGATTTTACTTATCAAACATGGGGGTAAAGATTCTTCAGGAATTTCCTGCTGAAATATGTCCTGAGTTCCTTAATGTGATCCTATTTCTTGTCCTTTGAGTAACAAATTATCATTCTCGGGACGTGTGGCTTCAAATCACACTCTAGAGATTTAAGCACATAATTGAAGCACACCCCTAGTCTGGTACTGATATGCTCTCAGTGGCCACTTTATTAGGTACAGGAGTGGAGTCTTCTGCTGCTGTAGCCTATCCACTTCAAGGTTCAATGTACTGTGCATTCAGAGATGCCCTTCCGCATAACATGTGGTTATATGAATTACTATCACCTTCCTGTCAGCTTGACCACTCTGGTTGTTCTCCTCTGACCTCTATCATTAACAAGGCATTTTTTCCTGCAGAACTGTCACTTACTGGATTTTTTTTTGTTTTTCGCACCATTCTCTCTAAACTCTAAATCAGGGGTTTATAACCTTTTTTCTGCAATGAATGCCTACCATGAGGAGTCCATGGACCTCAAGTTGGGAACTCCTGCTCTAGAAACCGATATCAATGAAAATCCCAGGAGCTCATCAGTTTTTGAGATACTCAAATCACCCCATCTGACACCAATTATCATTCCACGGTCAAAGTCACTTAGAAAACATTTTCCTTCTCATTCAAATATTTGGTCTGAGCAACAACTGAACCTTTTGACCATGGCTTCATCCTTTTATGCATTGAATTGCTGCCACATGACTGGGTGATTAGATATTTGCATTACCAAGCAGGTGTACAGGTGTACCTAATAAAGTGGCCACTGAGTATAAGTCTTATAATCAATATCATCTGACAAATTGGCAGCTGTGCCTCCAACATTGGACTGTAACTAAATTCCAAGGTTATTTTTTTGGCTCCTGTGGAGTTGAAAGTGTAGCAGGGATTTGTCTTTTCTTTGTGGACTCATCAATAGTAATATTGCTTTAAGATAAACTTTTTTATTTCATAAAGAACATCCTCACTTCAGCCAAATATTGTCTAGTTTGGTGAAACATCCTCTCACAATTTAGGGCTATTAAAACAAAAACTTCATGATGTTTTAATTGTTCCTTCCCCAGGCAGTTAATCTGATTAACCATTAATGTCCTAAGCAACAAACACAGAACGCTGGAGGAGCTCAGCAGGTCAGGCAGCATCCATGGAAAAGAAGAAACAGTTGATGTTTCGGGTCGGGACCCTTCTTTAGGACTGAGAAAGAGGCGGAAGATGCCAGAATAAAAAGTTGGGAGGGAGTGGGAGGAGGGGAAAGAGGCTAGATAGAAAATGATAGGTGAAGCCTTTAAAGATGTCAACAAAACAGAGAGAGTACAGAGAAGATTTACCAGAATGTTACCTGAGTTTCAGCAACTAAGTTACAGAGAAAGGTTGAACAAGTTAGGTCTTTATTCTTTGGAGTGTAGAAGATTGAGGGGACACTTGATGGAGGTATTTAAAATTATGAGGGGGATAGATAGAGTTGACGTGGATAGGCTTTTTCCATTGAGAGTAGGGGAGATTCAAACAAGAGGACATGAGTTGAGAGTTAGGGGGAAGAAGTTTAAGGGTAACACGAGGGGGAATTTCCTTACTCGGAGAGTGGTAGCTGTGTGGAACAAGCTTCCAGTAGAAGTGGTAAAAACAGGTTTGGTATTGTTATTTAAAGTAAAGTTGGATAGGTATATGGACAGGAGAGGAATGGAGGGTTATGGGCTGAGTGCGGGTCAGTGGGACTAGGTGAGAGTAAGCATTCGGCATGAACTTGAAGGGCCGTGCTGTAATTGTTATATGGTTATAAACCAGATGGGTGGGAAAGTTCAGGGGCTGAAGAAGAAAGAGTCTGATACGAGACAAAAGTGGACAATAGAGAGAAGGGGATATGGCAATTGCACTCATGAATATGCAAGTGTCACCTAATTATTATTTCATTGTGATGTTACTTAACATCCATTCTCTTCGTTGTAGTGCTTGTCGAGACCTGAGCAAGGCACAGCAATGATTCACTGCCTGCTTGCATTTGGCTTTGCCTGAGAAATTGGACTGTCAAGTCAACTGACTCTGAAGACTAGAGGTATTCATCTTATATTTAGTTATTCCTTTCAGCCACAGTGTTGGTTTCATTTCTCATTGGACCATTTTACTTAACTGCTCTGTTTGGCCAAGCATTTATTGTTTTCTTTTCCCTTTAACTCTGTTCATTTTAAAGTCTGTGAACTATCGACCCTCCTTCAGTGTCTCTTGCTCTGCACTTGGGCCATATCTGAATGTAGTGATACTCAGTTTTGGAAACAGAACATTCCCAGTTTGAACTTGTGATCACCCAAAGGCCCTGCCAAGGTTCTTTAGATTTAATTTTCCTGCAAAGTTCTCTGTTTCACCAGGGTCAAATAGGATTTTTATCCCATGCAATTTAATGACTTTGATTCAGACATTGTTAAGCTGGCCTAACGCTGAGCCAAATGCAACCTTGTGAAAGAGAAGAAGGGAAGGCTTGCATTATATTGTGTCTTTTATGACTTCAGCACATCCCTAACAGCTTCATGCTTATGAAGTAACTGGTAATTATAGTAAACTGTTAAACAATCAGAACCAATCCACGCAGGACAAGGTCACTAACACCAGTACAAAGCTGGCCAAATTTTTAGTGATGTTAATTGGGACATAGCAGGGAAACCAGAGAACACCATATTTCCTTGAACTGTGCAGAGAGGATGAAGAATTTTGGGTTTAACTTTCACAAAATAATAGTGTTTTAGATATTGCACCATCCCTTTTTGTGCTTCACTGGATGGAAGAAGGATGAAGAATCAACTTATTTTACCATATACATTTACATGTATTAAGAAACTGCTGTGGTGTTTCAGCACGACATATAACAAATACAAGATTCAACAAGTATAAAGAAGAAAGAATTATGATAGATTTCAGTTAATTGGGCCATTGGCTAGTTGGGGCAGGGGCTTATACAGGATAACTCATAACAAAAACATTGGGAAAATTGGCAGGATTCGCTTCACTTATTTGAAACACTATGCTGCTTAATTGGAGTATGAGCCAGTTGCAGAACAGGTTTTAACTAACATCAATTGCATGCTCTTGTTTGGTCATAAGACACTATACTGTACTTAGAGTAAACAGTTTTTAAACAGCATCATTTGCATGCATTTGTGTTCAAAAAGCAGTGATATTTGTGTTGGTGAGAAATAAGCAGTAATAAACTTCTGAACTGTTTTGTTCACTACAGCATCAAGCCAGAAACAGCCAGGAGTGAAAATGATATGGTTTAAACAAGTGGGGAACTACAAAGAACTTGGAAGTATTGACAATTACCTTGAATGTCACAATGAAAATGAAGACTGAGGATGCAATTGTCAAAAGTTGCATGAAGGCAGCCCATTATGGAAAACAGATTTTTTTCAAAGTGTTGCTTCCTCAGAATTGTTTTTGTTTATCATGGACCACTTGAAGCTGAGCACAAATAAAATTTCACACTACATGTATCATGTAGGGATTTGGAGAATCCAGAAATTAATTTTTATTGAATATGAAGCATTTAATTACATAACAATGCTGACAGCACCAGGATTTGTAGGGAAGAAGTCTAAATGGGAATGCAGAAAATGAATCTACAGTGACATGTTGCACTTCATGGTTTTGTTTGCTTCAAGCATGTTGTCGCTCAGCAGCACGTAGTTTGGTGCTCTGTAGTTGCCAAGAAAGTTTTCAAAAGCATCCTTGATAGATAGACAGATAGATACTTTATTCATCCCCAAGGGGAAATTCAACTTTTTTCCAGTGTCCCATACACTTATTGTAGCAAAACTGTAGCACTTATTGTAGCATGAATGCCTTCAGTTCCACTAGAAGTTCTTTGAATTACTGTCATTGATGACCTGTTTGATTTGTACACCAACAAAAATGCCTTCCTTAATCTTGGCATTAGTTATTCCGGGAAACGTCTGTCTCAAATTTCAAAATCCTTCATGGAAATTTTTGTGCCTGCCTACAGCAGATTCCATCCTTGCTGTCTTAAACCCACTAATTCTGCTTTTGCTCTTGACAAACCCAAGTCTCTGGCCAGGTCACTTAGCTCAGATTGCATTATCAGATGAGGTTCCCTCAACCTAAAGCGGTCAAAATATCTATCAGTATCAGCGTCATCTTCCATACCTGGCTTGTGCATCATGGCATCTTCATCTGCCTCCTCCAGTCTCATGTCCTGTTACTCTAAAACCTGTCCAACATGCAGCATCCTGTCTGCCTAAGCATGCCTGGACAAGGTAGAAAACTTTTCAGCTTACATTGTGGGCAACATTTTAGCTGACTTGAATTAAGATTTGAAGTAACAAATGTAGGTGATATATTAAAAAAAATGACGAGTGATAGGGAAATTTCATGATAATTTTCAGTATCAGCAGCCCAAAATCGATAAAATACACCCAGAAGTATTCTTTGTTGTCCAGTACTACCTGTACTAGGTGTCTGTGCTTATTTTGTTCATTGCATACACTGGATGAATTCCTTTGTCAATAGCTTTTTGGAACTAATACAGTCTTATAGTGGTTGGCATCCGTCTGTCTCAAAGGACAATGGGTCATGATGATCATCATCCTCACAAGCCTGGCTGGAAAGTATTGGGATCTTGAGATACCCAGTCATCACGAACCCCCTCTCAGCCTCACCAGTGTAGTCCAAAGGAAAGCTTATGAAGCAATACGTTTGGCACCGGCTTGGCTGCAGGAGCTGCCGGAAGGACGTTCAATGACAATCCAGCCGCCTTAGAGGCTCCACTCAGAATATACTGTCTGGGTTTACTCCCGTAGCCGTCGTCTCTCCTGAGGCAGTGGGGCTATTTACCCATAGCTGGTGATCTGGTTCACAAGCACCAGGGTGTGTTCACACACTGGTGAGCCCTTGTGCTGCGTGTGTGGGGGCCAGACCTCCTCCTCATCCTCTGTAGTTCAGCCTCAGCCTGAAAGGAGCTCAGTTTTCATCTGTCACTAGCGAGGAGGCACTACATGAGGCGTGCTGTCGAAGAGGTTATGTACTGGCAGGAAGAGCTTACATATTCTGCTCTCCTTTTTGCAAGACTGCTAGCCAGTGGTGGAAGTTGAAGGTGAGAGCGACAAGCACCACCCACTACACTACCACACTAGACGCATCGCAACAACTATTTTGACACCACAGTTTTACAGTATTGTAGTATTATTGGTAGTGTTCTAATTTGTTCTGTATTTCATTTAAATACATAATTCAATTCTCAGTTTGTCTTTTTTATATCTTTTTAACTATTTCCATGAAACCTCAGGTAAATGGGGCAGCCATTTAATTAGGCTAAAATGTACTGGTGCCAATGTGTCCCAATTCACTGAAGTACGAATTGAATAAAAATAAAGTTAGAAGTATAGATGGGGAATAAAATATGCATAAGTACCTTAATACCAGCATGTATGGACAATGCAATAATGTAAACAGCATTATAAAAGTGGTTTAAAGTGTTTTCAGTGCAGTGTAGTGTCTGAGGTAATAGATAGAGGGGTGAGTGGGCTAACTAAAATGATCAGAATAACTGTCAGGGTTAATTAAGTTTTAAAATGACAATGAGATTTTGTTTTAACAGTCCTATAGTGCTTTACAGAAGGGAGTTTTTGGTAAAGGCAGTTTGCTGGGTGGGTAGTGTCTGCAACGATTTTCCTGCCCGCTTCTTTGTCCTGGACACGTACAGGTCCTGCAGTGATGGAAGACTTTAGCCAATGACCTTTTCTGTGGACCTGTCAGTTCACTGTAATTTTCATATATTATGACAGGGTGCTGCACCAAACCAGGCCGTAATGGCTGATGTGAAGATTCTCTCTATGATGATAGTGTAGAACTGCACGGAATTTCACCAGCTTCTGGAAGAAGCACATCCTCTGCCAAGCTTTTTTGTTAATGAAGAAGATATGGTGCTCCCACATGAGATCAGAACAAAAAGGAATCTTGCACTATCCACAAATCAAGTAGAATTTGTCAAGCCTCTGGGTTGTGTTTGAATTTAGAATCTCTTAATAAATCATGGTGGAGAATGTTGCAGTGTCTTTTGCAAATGGCAGATAGGCCCCACCAGTACCAGTTTACCTCAGGTGATAGGTCTGACATGTAGAAGATTCTGCTTTGTCAGTGGCTCTGTCCTTCAAGACAAATGAAAATTTCATGTTCACTTTTATTGCAATTATTGTTCCTACCTTCTTAAAAGAGCTTTCCCAATGTCAGAGACAAAATACCCTTGCTAATTTAGGTAGTCTTGCTTTGTACTAAAAGGTACCTTTGCATAGTGCAGTTCTCCATTGGAACCACCTACTGCCTCGGGACAAGAGGTACAGGTAGATGCAGAGCCCGACTTGGAGCCCACACTTAGTAAAAGGACTCTGCAGAAACGCAGGGCGACTGCAGAGCCAACAGCAGGTGAGGTTAGGCCAGCCCCTACCTCTGAGAGGGATACTGATTCAGAGGATGAGGACCTGGATGTGTGGTATATACTGCCTTTCACTAACTCCCCAGTTTTTTGAGGAAGTGACTCCCGACCATTGAGTCAGGTGAAGTGGGGGTGGGGGGTGGGGGCTATCTGTGGGCAGCCTGGGTTGCAGGGGAACTCTGCAGGGGAGGAGGCGGGGTTTGGTCACGGGACAGAGGGCTCAGTTGCAGGTGGGCACGAGCGATAGATCGGGGGAGCCCTCACCAGGTAGACTGGAAGTCTCCCCAGTAGTGTCGGAACCTGAAGGGTTAGATGAGGGGGTGCGGAGGTCTCAGAGAATTAGGAGACCACCGGATAGGCTGGTTTATGTAGTACCAGGGGAGCAGAGTGTGATCCCTACTGTATTGGAGAGCTATGTCACTGCCTTTTACACCTGGGTTGGATATTGTCTTTTGCAGGAAGGGTTGGCGAATTATCTCAATGTCATGAGGACATGACTAAATTTGGTGGGGGGAGAGTGTAACGTGCTGTAAGGTTTCACTGCTAATGTAATGGCTTCTCTGTAATGTTTCACTGCTAATGTAATGGTTTCTCTGTGGCAGCAATGTTTGGGTTCTGACTAGAGATAATGGGGCATGTTAACCAATGAGTGGGATTTTCTTCTTTCTTGTGTGTCTGGGAGCTGGGAATTTGTAGTCTTTTGCCAGGGAGAGATGAGGAAAGAAGACGCGAATGGAGAGAGTTGGCAGACCGCTGGACGGAGTGGACTTGGAGAGAGCGTCTGAAGGTCGGTGACAATCAGAGGAGGTCGATGGTGGACGAAAGGCCTTATCCGTGAGCTCCAACTTTGCACATTAGACTGTTAGAATGGGCCCTTTTTCCTTTTTTGTTTTCTTTACTAGCCCTATAGTCAAATTAAGAATTATAAAGCTCAATCGCTTAATCTCATATTGTGTACTGTTTGTTATTCCGGGGTACTGATTTGTAACAGGGGACACATCGTGCAGCATCCACACAAACAAGATTTCTTAAGCTTGGCCGGGCCGGTGGGTGGATGGTGCGGGCTATCATCCGCTATTTTAAGCTGTTAGCCGAAGCAAGAGTTACATACATCATTAGTACCAATATGTACCACAACTTCTGACTGCTCACCCTACCCTTTCAGGATATTGTGGATGTGTCCCGAAACATCTCAGACCATGGTGCCTGGGAGGCAAACTATCATCTGTGTTTCCTTTTCATGTCCACAGAATCACCTATCTGTCCCCTTGTCTATAGAGTCCCTATTACTGCTGCCATCTTCTTCAGTTTGCTACCCTTCTGAGCCACAGGGCCAGATGCAGTGCCAGAGGGACAGCCACTGTTGCTTTCCCCAGGTAGGTCATTCACCTCCCCCAACAGTACTCAAAATGGAGAACTTTTTGTTGATGGGGTCAGCCACAGGAGTGCTCTCCACCATCTGACATTCTTGACTTCCCTCTCCTGACAGTCACCCATTTTATCTGTCTCCTGTAGCCTTGGGGTGACTACCTCCCTGTAGCTCCTGTCTATCACTGCTTCTCTTTCCCTAACCAGTCGAAGGTCATCGAGCTGCAGCTCCAGTTCCCTAACAGGGTCTCTAAGGAGCCGCAACTCGATGCACCTGGTGCAGATGTGGCCGTCGGGGAGGCTGGGATTCTCTCAGATATCCCACATCTGACATCCAGAACACAACACGGGCTCTGCAGACATTCCCCCTATTCCTCTAGAGTTAAATAAGAAAAAAGGAGTGAACTTACTTACATCCCTAGTTCTCGCCGAAACCTTGTTGAGCCAAAGCCTTATTACTCTGACTCAAGACCACTGCAAGGGTGATCACTCCCACAATGACCACTCCGCTAGGCGGTACCTCCCTTTTATAGACACTGGGTTTTTAAAAGGTTTTTGTTAGACCTCTGAGGGAATGCTCCTTTTGTGTCTGTGCAGTACTCCAATCAACTTAATGGCATGAAAATTTCAGGCAACCTGACAACCTACGTATGTCCAGTTTTCTCTACTCTTGGTCTACCCAGTTTCTCCCACATGCACCCCAGCCCCCATCAATCTCTTACATTCCTCTCCTCCTTTCCATAACGCACTGTGGACCAAGCCAATACCATTAAGCAAGGGGACTGTGGACCCCAGGCTGGGAACCCCTGGAGAGGGCTTGAACCAAACTGCTGTCTGTTTACTTTCTTTCACAGATGCTGCCTGACACAATAATGTCCACCAGCTTCCTGCGTGTTAGCTGGACCTCCAACTTTGGACCATCCTAGGATTCACCAATCACAGGTTTGACCTTTGGGTGTCAACTTCTGGAATCACCGATCATAGGCCTGACGTTTGGGCCTTAACCTCTGAACTCGTAGTCAATTGAGCCCACTGATTTTTAGTTCCCATCCTGAGGTGATTAATGCGTATCATGATGCTGCTATCTGTATTCTTTTAAATTAAATTGAACTGACCGAATTGATGAGTCTATTAGTGATGCAAGTAAAGTTAAACTGTCGCCAAATGAAGATGTGTGAGATTGTGATTGAGCGCACTGGAGGAAACAACATGAATAATTACTGGGTTGGACCTGCACTTAACAGGATGTTGTAAAACATAATAAACATGAAATGGCTGGATTAACATCAAATTATAATCAATTAACTGTGAATCTGCAAGATATCAGGAGAATCTAAGGATGTTCAAGACTAACGAGATAAAGAAAATTGCCAATCTAATTGTGAGATGTTTCCAGCATTGTCCCTCATGCAGCTGTTCATGACCATCTGCCTTGAACTGCAATCACTGATTTGTTTTTATCTAGAGATACAGCTCAGTAACAGACCTTTCTGGCCCAGTGAGCCCATGCCACTCAGTTACACTCATACAGCCAATTAACTTAATAACTAAAACGTCTTCGGGATGTGGGAGAAAGCTGGAGCACACGGAGGAAACCCAAGTGGTCATGGTGAGAATGTACAAACTCCTTAAATCGATGGAATTGAACCTGGGTAGTGAGCACTGTAAAACCTTATGCCCCACAAATATGATCTATGTGTCTTCTAGAAGCCTAACAAGATCTCTAGTACGCACTGAACAAGGTGAGGATATATTATTAGGGAAAGGGAGTCAATTTGATAAGGGCCCCCATCACCCATACCCTCTTCTCATTGCTGCCTTGGGAAAGGGGTACAGAAGCCTGAAGGTACACACTCAACAATTCAGGGATAGCTTCTTCCCCACTGCCATCTGATTTCAGATTGGACATTGAAATCATGAACACTACCTCACTACTTTTTTCTGTTTCTATTTTGGCACTACTAATTTATTTTAACTATTTTTATCATTCACTGTTTTTTTCTGTTCTATTATCATGTATTGCATTGTACTGCAGCCACAAAGTTAACAAATTTCACGGCATATGATTCTGACTAATCTATAATCCTGCCTTTGACTATATATTCATTCAAGGGATGGTGGCTTTGCAAGGTGAACCTGCATCCTTCTTACCCTTGAGAAGGTGCTATCCTGGAGGTATACCCACGGCCTAATGCGAAGTTTTGACCGAAACATCACTAAAATTTCTTTCCTCATATAGATATTACTCATACAGATGTTACTTACAGAGGTGAAGAGGGACTCACCACCCAGAGGGTTGAGAATCTGTGAATCTGTGGAACACATTGGCACAGCCAGCTGTGGAGGCCAGGTCATTGGGTATATGTAAAGCAAAGGCTGGTAGTTTCTTGATTAGTTATCAAAGTTTGCAGGGAGAATGGGGTTGGAAGGGATAGCAAACCAGCCATAGAGCAGACTCAATGAGCCAAATAGCCTATTTCTGCTCCTATGTCCTATGGTCTTGCTGATTCTTCCAGATTCCAGTGTCTGTAGTCTCTTGTGTCTCTACTCATAGTGTTGTTAGGAAGAGAGTTCCAGGATTTGTCCCAGCATTGGTAAAGGAACAACAATATATTCCAAGTCAGGGTGGTGTGTGGCTTTGAAGACCACTTCCAGATGGTGGTGTTCCAGCATAGCTGATCTGCTATCCCACTGAACACCATTCCCCTGCCTTCTCCTTATAACCTTGGACTCCCTGTCCAATCAAGAGCATGTCATCTATGCTTTAAATATACTCAATGATTTGCCCTCTACAACTGTCTGTGCCCATGAATTCCACAGATCTACCACCTTCAGGCCAATGAAATTCCTCCTCATCTCTCCTCTGAATGGACATTCCTCTACTTTGAGGCTGTGCCCTCTGGTGCTAGACTCGCACTCTACAGGAAACTTCCTCTCCGCATCCACTCGATCTAGGCATTTCAATATTCAAAAGATTTCAGTGAGATCCACCCATCCCCTATTCTTCTAAATTCCAGTAAATACAGGCTCAGAGTCCTCAAACATTCTTCATGCATTAACCCTTTCAATCCCACAATCATTCTCATGAACCTTCTCAATGCTCTCCAATACCAACACATCTTTTCTTAGAAAAGGGGCCCAAAACTGCTCACTATACTCCAAATGTGCTCTGACCAATGCTATATAAAACCTCAGCATTACATCCTTGCTTTTATATTCTAGTCCCCTCAAAATGAGTTCTAGCATTGTCTTTGACTTCCTTACCATCAACTTAACCTACAAGTTAACCTTTAGGAAATCCTGCACAAGGACTCCAAAGTCCCTTTGTACATAGATTTTTAAATTTCTCTCCATTTTGAAAATAATCTACACCTTTTTTCTTTCTACTAAGGTGTACCACTGTACACTTCCCTACACTATTTTCCATCTGTTACATCTCTTCAGCTACCTCTTTCAGAACTCTGGGCTGTAGTCCACCTGACCCAAGTGACTTATCTACCTTCAAGTCTATCAGTTTCCCAACCACCTTCTCCTTAGTAATAGCAACTACAGTTGCTTCTACCCCCAACACTCTTGAATTTCTGGCAAACTCCCATGATGACTGATGCAAAATACTTATTAAGTTTATCTGCTGTTTCATCCCTGCATCAATATCCAGTGGTCTAATATCTACTCTCTTCATTATTTTACTCTTTATGCATCTGAAAAAAAACTTTTGGAATCCTCTTTTATATTATGGGTTAACTTACCTTCGTTGGTAATCTTTTCTCTCCTTTTGGCTTTTTTAGATGCCTTCTATTAGATTTTAAAAGCTTCCCAATCCTCTAACTTCCCACTAATTTTTGCTCTATTATATGTCCTCTCTTTTGTTTTTAAGCTGTCTTTGTCTTCCTTGTCAGCCACAGTTGCCTCATCCTCCCTTTAGAATACTTCTTCATCTTTGGGATGTATCTATTCTGTGCCTTCTGAATTGCTCCCAGAAATTCCAGCTAGAGTCCTCTTCCAATTATCTTTCTCATACCTCTGTAATTTCCTTTTCTCCACTGAAATACTTATACATCATATTTTCTGGGAATGCTCCGTTATCAAAGATTATTGAAGTGGGATACGCAATGCCCTACAAGACATCTTTAAATGTGAAATACCCTTAGAAAGTAAGACCATATATCTTGGGTATATACTTCAGGAATGGTTGAAAAGAGATTAATATTTAATGAATATGCTGCTGTTGGCTGGTAAAAAGACTCTTACTAGGAAATGGTTATCACATGAGAGCCCAACCTTAAATGCATGGACATTTACAAAATGGAGAAGATAACAGCATCTGTCAATCATAAGTTGGAACAATTTGATTCATACTGGGAAAAATGGTTTAATTACGTAACACCTCATAGGCCTGATTTTATTCTCACAGATCAATGAATATGTTGTAAAAAGGATCACTCCCTACTTGTACGAAGTTTTCTCCTTTCGCTTGTTCTTTCTTTCCTCTCTTTTCTATAAGTGCATACCTCAGATAAATATTATGTGGAGATTTGTGGCATATATGACTATATGATATATATGTGCAATATCTGAAATACATTTTATGGAAATGTTTGTTTGATGATGAACTCCAATAAAAAATAAATTTCAAAAAAAAAGAAATATTGATACATCTGCCTTTATCTTCTCCTTGTCAAACTGCAGGCTTCCTTCCTCACAGTCTCTCTACACACTGCATTGGGCTTCCTTCCCCGTCCTCAGCCCTATCACTTTGGATCCCATTCCTCTGCCAAATTAGTTTAAACTCTTCCTAATAACTCTAGCAAACTACAAGGATTTTGGTCCCCCTTGGGTTCAGGTGTAACCTATTCTTTTTGTACAGGTCATATCTTCCCCAGAAGAGATCCCAATGATCCAGAAATCTGAAACCCTGCCCCTTGCACCAGTTCCTCGGCCACTCATTCATCTGTAGTATCATCCTATTCCTGCCCTGACTAGCACGTGACACGGGGAGTAATCCAGAGATGACTCTCCTTGGGGGTTCTGCTCTTCTGCCTCTTCCCTAATTCCCCATACTCCCTGCGCAGGACCTCTTCCCCCTTTCTACCAATGCCATTAGTGGGAATGTTTGCCTCGACCTCTGGATGCTCACTTTCTCTCATGAGAATGTTCTGCAGGCACCCTGAAACATCCTGGATCCTAGCATCTGGGAGGTAACACACCATTCTGGCTTCTCTGTCATGGCCACAGAACTTCATGTCCAACCCCCTGTCTATTGAGTCTCCTATCCCTCTGCCTGACCTTACCCTTCCCTCGCAAGCCACTGAGTGGCCGCAGTGCCACTGGACTGGCTGGTGCTGCTGTGCCCTGATAGGTCTTCCCCACATCCCCAGCAGTACCTAAAGGGGAATGGCTTTAGGTAGTTGCTGTTGCTGAGGGGAATGGCCACAGCAGAACCCTACACTGACTGCTTACTCCCCTTACTTCTCCTGGAGATTACCCATCTACTATTTGAAGACTGCACTCTGGGTTTGGCTACCTCAGTAAAACACTGACGTATGTCACAAAAGTTTTCGTTTTATGGCAGCAGTACAGTGCAAGACATAAAATATGTTATATGCTCTAATTAGAGATTTATAACATTTAAATATTATAAATAGAGATGAAAAATAGAGATGCAGTGTTCATGGGTTCACTGTCCGTTCAGAAATCTGATGGCAGATGGGAAGAAGCTGTTCCTGAAATGTTGAGTGTGGATCTTCAGGCTTTTGGGGCACATCCTTGGTGGCAGTGGTCCTTCGTGATCAATGCCATCTTTCTGAGGCATCACCTTTTGAAGATGACCTCGATGGTGGGGAGGCTGGTGCTCATGATGGAGCTGGCCGAGTCTACAACCCTTTCTGGACCTTTCTCTGATCTTGTGCAGTGGCCCCTCCATATCAGATGGTGATTCAACCATTGAGAATGCACTGTTAAATCCACTGTTAAAAAGTAATGGTTTGGAGATACAGGACTCAGTATCTATTTCCTTCTCCTCTATCTGGGCATTCCCTGGAATAATGCATTTGGTCACACTTTTGCTGTGGCTCTAGAGACAAACAGCTCGCATAATGGAGACAGGGTTACACAGGTCAGAATGTCGCAGCGATCTCATAGGAATAGAGGGCCGTCTGTGTAGATGAATCTATTAGACAGCATTTGAATTGTAAATCCTATTCACTCCGAACTGTCCATTGCAAGACTTAGTGTGCAAGTTGTGGATAACCGGCCCTTATCAAAGAGTCTGACTGACCCATTTAAAAGGAGTGAGGTGTTCTCTTTAGATGCTATTGTTTGAGGTTAAAAGTCTGGACGGGTTAACTGTAGGGATGTTTGGTTTGCACTGATAGCGATAGGGCATGTGAGAGAACATTCATGAAAGCCGGGCCAAGTTCCAGTGGGAGTGCGGAGATTAGTAGCTCCCAGGTCTAGACTTGCCCCCTCTCGATATCCTTTCCCTCTGCTAGGTGGCCCCCTTCGACAAACACAAGCAGACTGCTGGAAAATACAGACATTTGCTTATCAGCTTCCCTTTATCTTCTGCTCTGAACTCATCCAGCCCCGTATTTCCTGTGTTTTTGCCTGCTGATCAACTTTGATCTGTTTATATTCCAAATGTTTTTACTCTGTTGCTGGCACGGCTCGGCTTGCAGACGGTGGAGAGGGGGTGGAGAAAGGAGCGGTGGGGTGGGAAGGAACCATTAGTCAGAATAGTCAACAGAACATATTGACAGACTGGTGATAGGGTTTTAACATCACATTACAAACATATTTACTGTTTTCTATATTGTAAATAGTACTATTTAAGTAGTACAATGGCGTTCTTCATCTTTTGTGGCGATACTGTATCAGTGGGGTAGAAGTGACCTGTGTCACGATGCTCTAAACCCAGCTCATTTTCCCGATTCGCCAGTGGACTATAGCAGGCTTGGTAAATTCGGCTTCACAATGACAGGAAGAGCTGACATTGGAGGATCAAAAAGTGACGTTCCTATGAGCACTTTGCTGCCACAAGCCAGTTATTCGTGTAGTAACTTTTCAGAGACCAGTAATGAAAACAGAAACCTGAACCTTAAGAAGCTGTAACCTGTTAGCTGGTCACAACACCACTCATCTTCCTCCACTTGCAACATGTTGAAGAGCTTTTTAACCACACGGTGCTACAGAAATGCAGCCATACTCTGTGAGGGAGGCCATTTCAGGACGTGTTTTGCAAACTTGATCAAAGGTGGGAAGGGAAACAGAAAGTAATGAAGCCTAGATACAGTGAATAGCCAGCAGGGTGGCAATACAAGAGGCCATAATAGAAACATAGAAATCCTACAGAACAATACAGGCCCTTCAGCCCACAAAGCTGTGCTGAACATGTCCCTACTTTAGAAATTACCTAGGATTACCCATAGCTCTCTATTTTTCTAAGCTCCATCTACCTATCCAGGAGTCTCTTAAAGGACCCTGTCGTATTTGCCTCCATCACAGTCGCTGGCTGCCCATTCCACGCACTCACCACTCACTGCATAAAAATCTTACCCCTGGTATTCCCTCTGTACCTACTTCCAAGCACCTTAAAACTGTGCCCTCTCATGCTAGCCATTTCAGCCCTGGGAAAAAGCCTCTGACTACCCACACAATCAATGCCTCTTATCATCTTATATTCATCTATCAGATCACTTTTCATCCTCCGTTGCTCCAAGGAGAAAAAGCCGAGTTCACTCAACCTGTTCTCATAAGGCATACTCCCTAATCCAGGCAACATTCCTGTAAATCTCCTCTGCACCCTTTCTATAGTTTCCACGATCTTCCTGTAGTGAGGCAAACATTATTGAGCACAGTACTCCAAGTGGGGTTTGACCAGGGTCCTATATAGCTGCAATATTATCTCATGGCTCCTAAACTCAATTCCACGATTGATGAAGGCCAATACACCATATGCCTTCTTAACCACAGAGTCAACCTGCACAGCTGCTTTGAGCGTCCTATGGACTTGGACCCCAAGATCCCTCTGATCCTCCACACTGCCAAGAGTCTTACCATTAATACTATATTCTGCCATCATATTTGACCTACCAAAATTAACCACCTCACACTTATCTGGGTTGAACTCCGTCTGCCACTTCTCAGCTCAGTTTTGCAACCTATAACTGTCTAGCTGTAACCTCTGACAGCCCTCCACATTATCCAAAACACCCCCAACATTTGCGTCATATTTACTAATCTCTCCCTCCACTTCTTCATCCAGGTCATTTATAAAACTCAAGAAGAGTAGGGATCCCAGAACCGATCCCTGAGGCACACTAGTGGTCACTGACCTCCATGCAGAATATGACCTGTCTACAACCACTTTTTGCCTTCTGTGGGCAAGCCAGTTCTGGATCTGGGCTAACTCTACACCCTTTCTTGAATAAGGGAACATCATCCACAACCCGTCAATTTTGTGAATACTCTCCCGTCCCCATTGATGATGCAAAAATCATTGCCAGCAGCTCAGCAATTTCCTCTCTCGCCTCCCACAGTAGCTTTGGGTACATCTCATCTGGTCCCGGTGACTTATCCATCTTGATGCTTGCCAAAAACACCAGCACATCCTCTTTCTTAACATCTACATGCTCAAGCTTTTCTGTCTGCCAAGATCCTTTTCCATAGTGAATACTGAAGCAAAGTATTTATTAAGTACCTCTGCTCCAGTTCCATACAAACTTTTCCATTTTCACACTTGATTGGTCCTATTCTCTCACATATTATCCTCTTGCTCTTCACATTCTTGTAGAATGCCTTGGGGTTTTCCTTAATCCTACCTGCCAAGACTTTCTCATGGCTCCTTCTGGCTCTCCTAATTACATTCTTAAGCTTCTTCCAGCTAGCCTTATAATCTTCTAGATCTCTATCATTACCTAGTTTTTTGAACCTTTCCTAAGCTCTTCTTTTCATCTTGACTAGATTTACAACAGCGTTTGTACGGTTCCAGTACCCTACCATCCTTTCCCTGAATCATTGGGACATACCTATGCAGAAGTCCACGCAAATTTCTCCTGAATATTTGCTACCTTTCTGCTGAACATTTCTCTGAGAACATCTGTTCCCAATTTATGCTTCCAAGTTCCTGCCTAATAGCCTCATATTTACCCTTACTCCAATTAAAAGCTTTTCTAACTTGTCTGTTCCTATTCCTCTTCAATGCTATGTTAAAGGAGACAGAATTGTGATTACTATCTCCAAAATGTCCTCAGAGATCAAACTCCTGATCTGGATCATTTCCCAATACCAGATCAAGTACAGCCTCTCCTCTTGTAGGCTTATCTACATAATGTGTCAGGAAACCTTCCTGAACACACCTAACAAAATCTACCCCATCTAAACCCCTCACTTTAGGGAGATGCCAATCGATATCTGGGAAATTAAAATCTTCCACCACGACAACTCTGTTATTATTACACCTATCCAGAATCTGCCTCACTATCTGTTCCTCAATGTCCCTGTTACTATTTGGTGATCTATAAAAATCACCCAGTAGAGTTATTGACCCACTTCCTGTTCTTAACACAGAGACTCCGTAGACAATCCCTCCATGACTTCCTCCTTTTCTGCAGCCATGACACTATCTCTGATCAAAATCAATAATTTTAAATTGATTGTAGGAAAGTGTAGAGGAGATATCAGAAACATGAGAAGATCTGCAGATGCTGAAAGTCCAAAGCAACATACACAAAATGCCAGAGGAACTCAGTAGGCCTGGCAGCATCTAGGAAAAAGAGTAACCAGTTGACGTTTCAGGCCAAGCCACTTCATCAGGCTTTCAGTGGGGCAGGAGCAGGCAGAAACAATGGGTCTACCTGGACAGTCATGTTTGTGGATCCTGGGTAGGAGATAGAAATGGGAAGAGTGGGGTGACGGAACTATAATGTTGGTGGCAGTAGGTGTGAAGTTCTTGATGAAAGTTCTCGGCCCAAAATGTCGACTGTTTACTGGTTTTATAGATGCTACTTGGCCTGCTGAGTTCTTCCAACATTTTGTGTGTGTCGGTTCGTGGAAATGTCAGATGCAAATTCTTTATATAAAGAGTGGGAGGTTTGTGGAAGCCCTGCCAGGGGTGGTGATAGAGGCAGGTACGTTAGAGATATTTATGAGACTTTTAGATAGGAACAATGTTGAAAGAAACACGGAGGGCTAAGGGAGAGAGAAGGGTTTCATTGAACTTGGAGTAGGATTAAAGATCATCATGGGCCAAAGGTCTGTACTGTGCAGCACCTTTCTATGTTCTAGGTTCTATGAACAAGGTAAATGTTCCTTGTTCTCAATAGTTCTTGCTTACTTCTTACCACTGTTATTGTTTCTCTTTTGAATTTGCAGTTTATTGTCTTTTGTACATTGGTTGTTTGTTGGCCATTGGATGTAGTCTCTCATTGATTCTATTATGGTCCTTGAATTTACTGAGTATGCCCATAAGAAAATGAAACTCAGGGTTATACATGCTGAAATATATGTGCTTTGATATAAATTTACTTTGAAGATTAAAATGTAAATCCTTTCAGAGCAAAGAGCGACCATTTCAAATTGCTAGTGAATTAAACACTAATACAAAAGCAAGACAGCAAGATGTTCAATCAATTCTCTGGCAGTTTATTCCATATACCCATCAGTCTCTGCATGAAGTAGTTGCCCTCCCACCCCAAGTCCCTTGTAAACCTTTCTCCTCTCACCTTAAACCGATACTGTCTTGTCTTTGATTCTCTTTCCCTGGGAAGAAAGGCCATGTATATTCACTCTATCCATACTTCTCATAATCTTATACTTTTCTGTCAGGTCACCCTCCCTTTTTTTCTGATGCTCTGAAGAATAAAATCATAGCCTGCCCAACCTCAACCTATTATTCAAGCCCTTCAGTCTGGCAACATTCTTGTAAATCTTCTTTGCTCTCTTTCCAGCTTAATAATGTCTTGCCTATAACATGATGGCCCATTTCTGCAGGTGCGACCTAACCAGCATCTCGTATGAATGCAACATAATGTTATGGATTGTTTTGTCAAATATTTGTAAGGCCTGGGTTCTCAAAGCATGTGCTTTATTTAAATTTATTATCAATGTCACCTTGAGATTCATTTCTTGCAGGCGTTCACAGTAGAAGTAGCGAGCCAGTGATGTAGTGGCATCAGCACTGGATATCGAGGCAAATGGTTCTGAGATCGAATTTGGCTGGCTCATTGCACGCTTTCCATCCGTGCTAGGCTGAGCGTCGAGCTAGCAACTCAGCCTCGTGAAAATCAGTCAAATGCTCTGGTATTGGTAAAAATGCCACTCAAGGTGCCACAGGGTGAGGAAAGGAACAACAATTCACAGTAGAACAAAGAAATAGAATGGAATCAATGAAAACTAAATACAGAGATTGACAAACAACCCATGTGCAAAAGAAGACAAACTGTGCAAATATAAAAACAAGCAAAAAATAATGAGTTCCTCCTTCTTGTCCTTTTTGTCTAACAGTTCTACCATTTGTGCTGTCTGCGTCCCCTATTCCTTGACCTCCAGTTGACATCTTGCTGTGCTCAGCTTCAGTTCAACAGCTCTGTGCCCAGTACATCAGATTAAATGAGGTCCTTGTCCATGCAAAGAGATGACTCCAGCTAAAGCAAGTTTAAAAACATGTAATTAGATGCAGTAATATCTAATTTGTCATGGACTCCGATGTTCATGCTGTACACCAGCCTAAGTGAGATGAAGGGTACTGATTAGAGTAAGCAGCCACAGCTCACTCATGAATCCTGCTCCCATAATCTGATTTCTCTGACAGTGGGACAGAGTAATGCACCATTGCCTGCTAGATGTCCTCAGCCATTCCCCGAGGCAGTCTTGTCAAATAAATGCGGCCCTTTCTCCTTCTTTACACATGACAGCTGACTCGCCTTGCCCCTTGCAATAATTGCGTATTGGCGCGAGGATAAATGGTAGTTCCAGATGAAAGGTTCATTCAGAAACCAAAGAGAACTCTCAGAATGAGAGCCATTTCAGAGAGTTATAACAGTTCACTGTAAAAGGCTTTCCAGAGAGACTAGCATCCTGTTTCCTTTATTTTACCAAGCAGGCTTTTGGCCTGCCATCTGTTTGAATGGCACTGTTGAGTCAAAGGATACAAGTAATTTGCTAGTGGAGCACCAGGGAGCTGGGTTGAAACCTGTCTTCCAGTGTTTATTCCTCTCCATAGATGCTGCCTGACTTGATGAGTTCTTCCAGTGTTCTGTGTGCATTGATCAGGATTTCCAACATCTTGTGTCTCTGGTGCTGGCCGTGTGGGGATTCCTTGTGACCCCATTTTTTTTTCTGTACATCTCTTGCCATTGTATTATGACAATGGATCTGAATTTCAACCTCAGCTTATTTCATTCCATGCATTAGTTTCTGGCTGAGTTCCTATGTGAAAATGATGCTGAGTTTCTAAAGTTGTTCCCACATTCCTCTCCACCCCCACTCCACCATCTGCTATCACCTACCAACTCTTGCTGCAATCCTTCCTTCCATCATTTCATGCTGGCTATCTTCCTTCTTTATTTCAGTCCAAACATCAACTGTCCATTTATCTCCTTTAATGTTGCCTGACACCCCTGAGTTCCTCCAGGATTTTGTGTGTGTTGACCCTCAGGAACGGGAAGTCACAGGAACTCACAACAGTCCGTCGTTGAGAGGTCAGCAGTGGTTTCAAGTTCCAGAATGTCAACGTCTCTGAAGATAGATTTCATTAGGAGTTTGAGGAGATTTGGTATGTCACCAAAGAGTCTAGTAAATTTCTACAGATGTACCATTCTGACTGGTTACATCACCCTCTGGTATGGAGCCACCACCACACAGGATCAGAGAAAACTGCAGAGGGTTGTAAACATGGCCAGTTCCATCAAGGGCAGTAGCTTCCCCACCATCAGTGATATCTTCAAAAGCAGCACCTCACGGCGGCAGCATTCATCATTAAGAACCCTCAACATCTTTTCATTACTAACATTAGGGAGGAATTACGTTAAGACACACACTCATTGTTTTAGGAACAGCTTCTTTCCCTCTGCCATCAGATTTCTGAACAGTCCATGAATCCATAAACACTATCTCACTATTTTTGCTCTCCTTTTGCACATTTTTATATTTCTTATTTCAACTTTTAGTAATTCTTTATGGATTGCACTGAAGTTGCTGCAAAACAATAAATTTCATGACATATGTCAGTGATAATAAACCTGATTCAGATAGTAAGCATCTCTAGACTTTGATTCTATGCCTGGTAAAGGCTCTACATGGAATGTTTTCATGTTGCCTTTGCAGATAGTGGACAACACAGACTTCCATCTCTTTGGTAGAAACCAAGTTTCCTTTGTTATAGCCACTGTAACTCATTTCAAGGACAAAACCAAACCTCTTTATATATTGCTGAATAATCAAATATTATGGCTAAGTGTGGGGCTAGTCTCTCAAGGTGTGGACCATTTCACCAATGGCGCACGTTTAAATCCCACCACGGTCACTGGAGAACTTAAATTCAAGCTTCTGTCTCTCCAGGTAATTGTTTCATTTCCACTCCCGGCCGTTTCTGGCATCCCCAATCCAGAATGATTGAAACCACAGTAAAAAAAAGCAGTTCTGAATTGTTTTCCTGCTTATTTCTCGCCAATTATTAGTGACAAAAATCACTGCCTTTTAAACACAAACTCGTGTAATTGACGCTACTTAAATAGTGTCTATTCGAAGTACAGTGTGGCGGTCTAACGACCAAATAAGTGTGTGCGATTGACTGTAGCGAGTAACAGTTCGGCAATAGTCTTCTCTCCCAAATAAGGAACATAGTTCCCCAAATAAATGAAGGGAATCCCAGCTATGTTCTCGATGAGCTTTTGTTCTTCAAGAGTTGTCCCAATTAAGCAGCTGTCCTGATTAATCACTAAGTTTGCCCCTTGTAATTATGAGTGCTTTTGGGACCAGTCTAAGCTACCCTCTGAATTGTTTGTCATCCATCACCGATTGTTTGCTAAGTTCTACTACTTAAGTATTGGAAAGATCCATTTACAAGCTGTTTTCCATTCACTGTTTCCATCTCCTTTTCTTGAAATCACTTAACTCTGTTCAGGATCATGGGTGTCATATCT
This sequence comes from Hypanus sabinus, assembly GCF_030144855.1. Classification (NCBI taxonomy): domain Eukaryota; kingdom Metazoa; phylum Chordata; class Chondrichthyes; order Myliobatiformes; family Dasyatidae; genus Hypanus; species Hypanus sabinus. The sequence goes on along the minus strand of NC_082712.1, from coordinate 20,229,290 downwards.
GACCATAAGATAAAAAAACCTAAACTACTAGAAAATTCAGTGGGTCAAGCAGCATCTGTATAGGCAAAATCTCATTTTCAATATTTCCTTTGACATCAGTGAAATTCTTACCCAGTTTTTCTATTCTTTGATCTGACAGTTCTGTGTATAAGAAACTGCTGAGTATGTACTTGCAATCAATTTTGGTTGCCCTTCTATTGGAAAGAGGGCAGAGGAGTTCAGAGTAAGCTTTAACATCACCAGCATAGGTTATGAAATTTGTTGACTTTGTGGCAGCAGTACAACACATAATAATAGAAAGAAAAAAAATCTGTGAATTACAGTAAGAATAAATATATTAAATAGTTAAATTAAATAAGTTGTGCAAAATAGAATTTTTAAAAAGTAGCGAGGTAGTGTCTGTAGGTTTAATGTCCATTCAGCTATTCCTGAATCACTGAGTGTGTGCCTTCAAGCTTCTGTACCTCCTTTCTGATGTTATACATGGGAAGAGGGCATATCCTGGGTGATGGGGGTCTTTAATGACAGCCACAGCCTTTTTGAGGCATTGCTCTTTGAAGAATTCCTGGATACTACAGAGGCATGTACCCATGATGGAGCTGACTAAGTTTACAACTCTCTGCTGCTTACTTTCGTCCTGTGAAGCAGTCCCTTCATACCAGACAGTGATGCAACCGGTTGGAATGCTCTTCGTGGTACATCTATAGAAACTTGCGAGTGTTTTAGTTGACATATCAAGTCTACTCAAAGACCTGATGAAATATAGATGCATCGATACGTTGGGTCCAGGTTAGATCCTCAGAGACAATGACATTAAGGAACTTGAAATTGCTCTCTCTTTCCACTTCTGATCCCTCTATGAGGACTGGTACATCTTCCCTTGACTTACCCATTATGAAGTCGACAATCAGTTCTTTGGTCTTACTGACGTTGAGTGCAATGACGAGAATGAATGAGAATGTTGCTAATGCTGAGTTACGGAGAGAGGCTGAGCAGGCTGGGAGCCTAGGGGAAATATCAGCAGGTAGCACTTTCGCCTATAGTGATGAAATGCTTTGACAGGTTGGTCATGGCTAGACTGAACTCCTGCCTCAGCAAGGACCTGGACCCATTGCATTTTGCCTATCACCACAATAGGTCAATCACAGATGCAGTCTCAACGGCTCTCCACACGGCTTTAGACCACCTGGACAACACAAACACCTACATCAGGATGCTGTTCATTGGCTATAGCTCAGCATTTAATACCATCATCCCTACAGTCCTGATTGGAAAGCTGCAGAACCTGGGTCTCTGTACCTCCCTCTGCAACTGGATCTTCGACTTCCTAACTGGAAGACCACAGTCCATGTGGATTAGTGATAACATCTCTTCATCTCTGACAATCAACACTGGAGCATCCCACTGCTCTCTATCCCCATGACTGCATGGCTAGGCATAGCTCAAATACCATCTATAATTTTGCTGATGATTCAACCATTGTTGGTAGAATCTCAAGTGGTGACGAGGAGGTGTACAGGAGCCAGATATGCCAACTAGTGGAGTGGTGTCACAGTAACAACCTGGCACCCAACAACAGTAAGACAAAAGAGTTGGCTGTGGACTTCAGGAAGGGCAAGACAAAGGAGCACATACCAGTCCTCATAGACGGATCAGAAGAGGAGAGAGTGAAGAGCTTCAAGTTCCTGGGGATCAAGATGTCTGAGGATCTAACCTGGTCCCAACATATCAATGCAGTTATAAAGAAGGCAAGACAGTGGCTATACTTCATTAGGAGTTTGAAGAGATTTGATATGTTAACAAATACACTCAAAAACTTCTATAGTTGTAACATGGAGAACATTCTGACAGGCTGCATCACTGTCTGGTATGGAGGGGCTACTGCACAGGACTGAATGAAGCTGCAGAGGGTTGTAAGTTTAGTCATCTCCATCTTGGGTACTAGCCTACAAAGTACCCAGGACATCTTCGGGGAGCGGTGTCTCAGAAAGGCAGCGTCCATTATTAAGGACCTCCAGCACCCAGGGCATGCCCTTTTCTCACAGTTACCATCAGGTAGAAGATACAGAAGCCTGAAGGCACACACTCAGTGATTCAGGAACAGCTTCTTCCCCTCTGCCATCCGATTCATAAATGGACATTGGACACTTGGACACTACCTCATTCTTTTATTTCTGTTTTCTGCATGATTTTTAATCTACTTGATATACATGTATATTGTAATTGATTGATTAATTTATTATTATTGTTATATTTTGTTTTTTTTCTTCTATATTACGTATTGCATTGAACTGCTGCTGCTAAGTTAACAAACCTCATGATACATGCTGGTGATAATAAACCCGATTCCGATTTTGATTGTGAATAAAAGTGATCTTACGGAGATATGTAAAATCATGAGGGGCATAAATAAGCAGACGCACATTGTCTTTTCCACATGGAATCAAGAACAAGTATCAAGAATTAGAGGGCATAGGTTTAGTGTGAGTGAGGAGAAATGTACAGAAGCCTGAAGGGTTACTTTTTCTCTCAGAGAGTAGTCCATTTATGAAATAGCTGCCAGAGGAAATGGTTGAAGCAGGCATATTAACAACATTTAAAAGACACTTGGACAGGTACATGGACAGGAACAGTTTAGAGGAACATGGATCAAGTGCGGGCAAGTGGGGTTTGGTGAGATAGACATCTTGTTTGGTGTGGACCAGAGAAAAGCATGCTTTTGTGCTGCATTGCACCATGAGTCTCATTCCATCATGGCTCTGGCCGTCCACTCTTCCAATATCTGCTACCTGTTTCCTAATCACACTTGGATATGCTCACCCATCATCTTGCCAATCAGCTTAGGCTCCCAATTAAACAATGCCCCCATTTGAAAATTTTCCTTTTCTTTCCTGCTTCCTCTTATCTCACTCCTTCCGATAACTCACCTTTCACTGGTAGCCAGCAGTCAGCAACGGGTGTTCAATTCCCGCCACACTCCGTAAAGAATTTTTACATTCTCCCCGGGTCTGCATGGGTTTCCTCCAGGTGCTCCGGTTTCATCCAATATTTCGAAAACAATAGATTTAGGATTAGTAAATTGTGAGCATTCTATATTGGTACTGGAAGCATGGCGACAGGTGCAAGTTGAACCCAGCATAATCCTCCGACTGTGTTAATCATTGATGCAAAGTGATGCATTTCACTGTTTACGTTGATGTACGTGAGACAAAAAAAGACAGTCTTTAAAAATCATGAACAATCTATATAGCCCGGCAATCCCTTTGATGTTCTTTCTCAATCTTCTGATCATTCCAACTCTGATGACCATGTAGTAAGCTGCCAAGGATCAAAGCTCTGGGATAATATATTTATGCATTTATTTATTTATTTGTTTGTTTGTTTGCTTACTTATCTATCTATCTATCTACTTATTGATTGATTAATATACGGTGAGGAATGGATGCTTCCAGCACTTTGAGCTGTGTCACCCAGCGACCCCCCCCCCCAATTTAATCCTAGACTAATCATAGGACAATTTACAATGACCAATTAACCTATCAGCCATTATGTCTTTGGATTATGGGAGGAAACCGGAGCACCTGAAGGAAACCCAGGTGGTCACAGGAAACATACAAATTCCTTACAGCCAGCAGGAGGAATTGAACCTGTGCTGCTGGGGCTCTAAAGTTTGTGCTAACCACTACACTACCGTGATTCACACCAGGAACATCCTCTCCTCTCCACCTAATGCCTCTTGACCAATCACTTGGTCATGTGCTCTAATTTTCCTTCTCTTGTTCGGAATCAGATTTGGTTTATTAACACTCATCTGAAGTAGCCTGGGATGTTTTATCACATGGAAGTTGCTCTAGGGATAAAGGCTTTGATTCAACAGCATCTGTTGACTGTACAAGAGTGCCTGGAAGAATCTGGGTCATTAGTTCATAACATTATTTCATGCTATAGACTGAACTATACCCACTATGAGTTACTTTCACAGGAGAATATTTCTTTGTATTATAGGCAACATATGGAAAAAATGTGTTATAAGTTATAATAATTTGGTGCACCAGCTTTAAAGAAGCTGCTACTAAAATGTACTTTGTTCTTAAATGTTGGTTTGCTGCATTGGTATTATGAGTGTTTTTGCCTATTACGTTTTTCTCAATGAACAATCAAATACTTTGTCCTGAAAATACTGATGTTGAAAGCTTAACCATTAAAGTCTTCTCAGGTTTGGCTCTAGACCAGTAGGAAAACCTGGAGAGCATTTAAAGGGACATCAAGCATTCGCATGCAACATATGGGATCTGAGTGAGTAAAAGGCTCAACACTGAATCACCTCATCAATTAACTGGAGAGTGTGAGACTATTGATACTCAGATCTTTGCAAGGAAATTGCAAAGAATATGACCACAAGACCTGACTAAGAATAGTGAGGACTGCTGAGATGATCTTCAGGATCTCTCTTCCATGCACCCAAGGTAATTACCTGGAACGCTGCATACCCTTAACATTGTTCATGATCCCTCCCATCTATCCAGCAACCTCTTTGACCCCTTACCATCAGGCAGGAGGCACAATAGCATTAGGAACAGGTCTGTTAGGATGGAAAACAGCATCTTCCACAGGCAGTGAGACTACTGAATTCCCTGCCACCACCCACATCTTATCATGTATGAAGTGTATACTGTTTCCTTTTTGACTTGTGTTGTAAATACTCCTTACTATTTGTTAATTTATTTGCAATAATGTTAATTTGTGAGGTGCTTTGTTTCATTTGGTAGTATATAATAGATGTATAGAGTTGAATGACAATAAACTTGAACTTGAGCTTAAATCTCCAGTTATGAGTCAAACAGCACAGAAAAATGCCATTTAGAGCACCATGCCCACAGTGTCCACTAAGAACCCATTTTTATTAATACAAGAGCCCAGTCTGCAGTATTCTCTGGCTTGACATTTCAGAATCAGAATCAGGATTAGAATCAGGTTTATTGTCACCGATATGTCATTAAACTTGTTGTTTTATGGCAGCATTTCAGTTCAAGCATATCAAAATCCTATAAGTGACAATAAAACAATAAAGAAGCACTTAGTGAAAAGAGGAACAGCGAGGCAGTGTTGAACTGATGTGATTGAACATATCTCTGAAGAGGAAGCTAAAGCACAAAAATAATGCCATAAGTAATAAAGCAGTAATTATTGGATCTGTAGAGTCAATTTTTTGACCTACCAACTCTTTCCCATTGTGATTTAGTTGTCACATGTACATTGAAACTTCGAAATGTACGGTGAATGTGTCACTTGCATTAATGACTAACACAAACTGAAGATGTACTGGGGGCAGCCCACAAGTCTTGCCATGCTTCTGGCACCACCATAGCATGCCCACAATGTACTAACTCTAGCCCTATGTCTTTGGATTTATCATGGCTTTTCCCCTTATTGTCTACCTACACTGCACTTGCTATGTAACTGTGACACTTCATTCTGCATTCTGTTATTGCTTTTCCCTCAATGTACTGACGTAATGAGTGATCCATGCAGATGACATGCAAAACATGTACCTTGGTTCACTTGACAGTAATAAGCTAACTTGTGATTTTAACATTTACATAAATATTTTTGAGATGAGTGAAGAAGCCAGAGCACCAGGAGATGGGAATGAGGAATACAACTCAAGTGGCCACAGGGAGCCATGCAAACTCCACACAGAAAGCACTGGAGTAACCAGATGTTACCTCTGTTCCGATATTTGTTCTTGGATCAAATGTTAACCGTCTAATGTTGTACCTTTGCCCATCAGTAAAGGAACTGAGGGACTTAAAGTTTCTGGTTTTGAACATCTTTCAGGATTATGTGGAAAGTTACTTTAAGTTAATATTGTGTCTTCCCTGAAGGTAATAGAAGATGGCTCCTGGTATCCTGATCCAATGATTAAACATTAATACCACCATAAATGTTGGGTGGTAGTGCTTCCAAAGTCTGACTCAAAATTATGGATGTTGACAGGGAGAGTAAGAGTTGGAAATGGGAATGGAAAAGGAAAATTGTGATGATTATCAAAATCAATGGGAAAATTGTCATCTATTTTTGGAAAAGCAGATTAAATGGATGATGATGATGGAATTGTAGTTGAAAATAAGAAAATGAATAGTTACTTTGTATCAGTGAAATCATAGATAGATAGGTAGGTAGGTAGGTAGGTAAATAGAAATAGATAGCTAGATAGATTGATAAATCGATAGATGGATAGGTAGGTAGGCAGGTCATCATCATCATTATGTACCATGTTGTATGATCATGGTCTTTTGATCATGATTGTTCGAAGCAAATTTTTCTACAGAATTGGTTTCCCCAATGCTTTCTTCTGGAGCGGTGTCTTTACAAGATGGGTGACCCCAGCTATTACCAATACTCTTCAGAGATTTGCTGCCTGGCGTCTGTGGTCGCCTAATCAGGACATGATATGCACCAGTTGCTCATATGACCATCCACCACCTGCACCCATGGCTTCACATGGCCCTGATTGGTGGAGGGGGGTGGGGGTTAAGGAGGTGTTATACACCTTGCCCAAGGGTGACCTGTAGGCTAGCAGAGGCAAGGAGCACCTTATGCTCCATTGGTACTGATGTATCTCCATGCTGCCACCCAGGGGTAGATAGGACAATAAATAGATAGATAGATTGATAATAGATAGATAGAAAGATTAATAGGCAAGTAGATAGTTAGGTAGGTAGGTAGAAAGTCAATAGATAGATACATAGATATATAGATGAATAAAATTGTTCATTAGAATTTTTCTTCAGTAGGTGTAAAAAATCCCATGGCACTATTCCAAAGAATTACCCTCAGTATTGTGATCAATTGATATTGTTATAAATGTTATTTGAGGAAGCTTGTTAAGTACACATTTCCTGCACTGTTCCACATTTTATAACATGATATACTTCAAAATATTCTACTAGCTCTGTGGATTCTGTGCAATATAAATGTAGATCTTTTCCTGTCCTTTTTTTCCCTGTTGTTTTTTCTCTCTAGTAGACTCTGCCCAAATAAGAATGGCTTTAATAAGGGGCATGTGCAGAAGCAGAGTGACATGGCTTTTGTAATCATGAACAGGAGAATACCCGTACCTCATTCACTAATTAGAAACTAACAAACCCGTGTGCTTACAAATTGCATCTTTCAAAGTCTCTGATCACTGGACAATAATATGATCCTAACATTTTGTTTGGCAGATCTCTGTGAATTGCAACAACAGATTTTTAAGGACCATGTGCAAATTCAGTTATTATTCTCAGTCATGGAGAAGTTGACGAATGGTCAGGAATCACGGATCATCCATTTGTCATTGATTCTTCTCCTTGCCCCCTCCTTTTTCCATTTCCAACTCATTGTATCTCTTTTCTCCTCACCTGCCTATCACCTCCCCCAGATATCCCTCCTTCCCTTTTTCCTATGGTCCACTCTCCTTTCCTATTAGATTCCTTCTTCTTCAGCCCATTACCATTTCTACCTATCACCTCTCAGCTTCTTACTTCATCCCTCCCTCCCCCAACAACCTGGCTTTACCTATCACCTTCTCACTTTACTCCTTCCCCTCCCCCCACATTCTTATTGTTGGATGCATCAGCAAGGGAGATGAGGCGGAGTACAGGTGGCAAGGAGCACCTGTGGGAAACTTTGTCACATGGTGGGAGCAGAATCATCTGCAGCTTAATGTGAAAAAGACTAAGGAGCTGGTGGTCGACCTGAGGAGGGCTAAGGCACCAGTGACCCCTGTTTCCATCCAAGGGTTCAGTGTGGACATGGTGGAGGATTATAAATACCTGGGGATACAAATTGACAATAAACTGGACTGGTCAAAAAACACTGAGGCTGTCTACAAGAAGGGTCAGAGCCATCTCTACTTCCTGAGGAGACTGAGGTCCTTTGACATCTGCCGGACGATGCTGAGGATGTTCTACAAGTCTATGGTGCTATCATGTTTGCTGTTATGTGCTGGGTCAGCAGGCTGAGGGTAGCAGACGCCAACAGAATCAACAAACTCATTCATAAGGCCAGTGATGTTGTGGGGGTGGAACTGGACTCTCTGACGGTGGTGTCTGAAAAGAGGATGCTGTCCAAGTTGCATGCCATCTTGGACAATGTCTCCCATCCACTCCATAATGTACTGGTTAGGCACAGGAGTACGTTCAGCCAGAGACTCATTCCACCGAGATGTAACACTGAGCGTCATAGGAAGTCATTCCTGCCTGTGGCCATCAAACTTTGCAACTCCTCCCTCGGAGGGGCAGACACCCTGAGCCAATAGGCTAGTCCTGGACTTATTTCCACTTGGAATAAGTTACTTATTATTATTTAATTATTTATGGTTTTATATTGCTATATTTCTGCACAATTCTTGGTTGGTGCGACTGTAACGAAACCCAATTTCCCTCGGGATCAATAAAGTATGTCTGTCTGTCTGTTATTGTGTTTTTTTTCTCCCCTTCCTTTCTAGTCCTGGTGAAGGGTCTCTGCCAGTAACGTTGACTGTTAATTCTTTTCCATAGATGCTGCCTGACCTGCTGTATTCCTCCAGCATTTTGTGTGTGTTTCTCTGGATTTCCAACATCTGCAGAAACTCGTGTATTTATCATCCTTTTGTCATCTCCCCAATCGCTCAAAGACACCATGACAGTAACAGATGTTTAATTTAATCTTGCATCAACATCTGGAATGGAGGACCTCCTAATTTCTCTCCCTCAGTGTAACACCTCTACACATACAGTAAGTATTTAGAGTGTGCATTTACTGACTGCTGAGAGATGGTTTAATCTCTGAACAGTTCAATGCTTCTTATTTTTTTAAAGCACTTGCAAACTGGTGCATTAGATTATCTGCGCTGGTTCAAATATATAATTTACAATAAAGCTTAGGTTGACAGCCTAACAGTTTGGTGAGTGTTGCAGGAAGTTTCTGGGAGTAAATGTTTCTCATGATTTGGTTCTAATCTTTGTCCTTGAATTTGTTCACCAGCTCCGTATTTGTTCTATTTGCACCCAATAAACCCCATCCGTTTTTGTTCTGTGTATTGTTCTAGCAATAATATTTAAAAGACATTTGGATATGGATATGGAGAGGGAATATTTATATGGATATGAGCCATAGATAGGCTAATGAGACTAGCTTAGCAGGGCACTTTGGCCAGCATGGCTGAGTTGAGTGAAAGGACCTACCTAGATGCTCTAAGACTCTACTCTATGATCCGCTGAACGATGTAAGGCTTTCCTGTAAATTTCCTTATTTTCTCAATGATCTGCCTCTCTCACCTCCCCTGGCAGGACACTCTCTGACATCTGAGATGTAAAAGTTTATTACAAAGAGAGTGGTTATATATGAAATTCCTAATGTATAAATTTGCAGTATTAGTAATCATTACCGGAGTACTATATACACGTATGTTACTCAGTCCTATACAGTTCAATTTTTCTATTGTCTGTATTCTGTTAGTTTTTTTTATATATATATATATATACTCTGTATTTGTTATATATTCTTGTATACATTAATAAACTTATTGAAAGAGAGAGAGAGTGGTTGATATCTCGAACACACAACCAGAGAGCACAGTGGAGTCACATGAAATGACTAAGTATAACAAAGTTCAAAGTTTAAAGTAAATTCACCATCAAAATTCATATAGAGTGTCAGAATCAGAATCAGGTTTATTATCACCGGCATGTGACATGAAACTTTTTAACTTAGCAGTAGTTCAATGCAATAGATAATGTAGTAGAGAGAAAAAAAATAAATAAAATATAAACAATAATAATAATAAATAAACAAGTAAATCAATTTATGTATATTGAATAGATTTTTTTTTATGTGTAAAAACAGAAATACTGTGTATTAAAAAATAGTGAGGTAGTGTCCAATGATTCAATGTCCATTTAGTGAGGTAGGCCTTCTTGATAGTGCTGTTTCCTCTGGTATTGCAAGTGATCTGTTGGTGGTAGTTTCTTAGTGAGTTTTTGAGACTGGGCTGGTTAAAATCTCCCAAAATGATGGTAAAGGCATTAGGGTGTGCTGTTTCATGCATGTTGATCCCATTGCCCAGATCATCTAAAGGCTGCTTGACATTGGCCTGAGGTGGAATGTAAACTGCTACCAAAATGACCCCAGAAAACTCCCATGGTAGGTAAAAAGAACAGTACTTTACTGCTGGATATTCCAGGTCTGGTGAGCAGAATTGGGACAGCACTGAAATATTTGTGCACCAAGAAGAGTTGATCATGAGGCATACTCCTCCACCTCCGCGTCTGAGAGACTCTATAGACCTATCCTGACGGTGTCTAGTAAACCCGTCGATCTGAATCTCTGCATCCGGTACAGAAGGGTTTAGCCAGGATTCCATTAGATAAAGCACGCACGTAATCCTAATGTCTCTCTGATTCAGCACCCTAGTTCTGAGATCATCAATTTTATTTACCAGAGACTGCATGTTCGCCAGCAAGATCGTCAGAATAGAGCTTAAAACCTTGTTTCCTTAAACACACTCATAACCCAGATCTACACCTGTGCTTCCTCCGAGGTGTCCTCCATCCACTGCCGCCCACAATCGGTGTTGTTTCCATTGATTCTAAGCAGCATTAAGACACCTTTGTTGGCTGTACTGACCTTGGAAGCAGTTGTGCTTTTTAGCTGTATCAGGCTGAAACGGGAATATTTAATGGCAGCCATTGGGAGCACTGCTGCTACTCGAGTCGCGCCTAGGCGCCCCACATGAAACCATATAAAAATCCTGAGGTTCCTTTCTCTTGTGGGGATTCAGATTTAATAGGAGAATCAACAGGATAGACAAACTGTGCAAAAGAAAGCAAGCTCCGCAAATACAAAAAAAGGAAAACGATAATAATAATAAATATGCAATAAATTCTGAGAACGTGAGATGAAGATTTCTTGAAAGTGGAGTCCATAAGTTGTGGGAACAGTTCAGTGATAAGGCAAGTGAAGTTAGTTGAAGCTCTTCCCTCTGGTTCAAGAGCCTACTGATTGAGGGGCCAATAACAGCTCCTGAACCTGGCTGTGTGGATCCTGAGGGCTCCTGTACCTTCTTCATGATTGCAGCAGCAAGAAGAGAGGATGGCCTGGATGGTGGGGGTCCTTGATGATGATGGTGCATCAAAGCATTTGGCAGCTCTCCTTGTAGATATGTTCAGTGATGGGGAGGGTTTTACCCATGATAGACTGGACTGTATCCATTACTTTTTGTAGGCTTTTCTGTTCAAGGTCACTGGTATTTCCATATCAGGCCACAATGCAATTAGTCAATATGCTCTCCACCAAATATTCATAAACTTCTCAGAAATTAGAGGTGCTGCTGTGCTTTCTTCATAATGGCACCTATGTGCAGAACCCAGGACTTACCCTCTGAAACAATAACACTGAGGAAATTAAAGTTGCTGACCCTCTCCACCTCTGATGCCCTGATGAGGAATAGCTCATCAATCTCCAGTTTCCTCATCCTGAAGTCAGCTCATTGATCTTGCTAACATTGAGTGAGAAGTTGTTGCTATGGCGTCTTTCAGTTGGATTCCTAATTTCCCTCCTATACGCTGATTCATCACCACCTTTGATTCAACCAATAGCAGTGGTGTCATCAGCAAACGTAAATATGGTATTGGAGCTGTGCCTCACAGTCATACATATATAGTGAGTAGAGTAGGAGGCTAAGCACGCGGCCTGTGGTGCACCTGTGCTGATGGAGATGGAAGAGGTGTTGTTGCCAATCCAAACTGACTGAGGTCTACAAGTGAGGAAATGAAGGGTCCAATTGTCCAAGGAGGTATCCAGACCTAGGATATGAAGCTTATTGATTATTTTTGAAAGGATGATAGTATTGAATACCAACCCATAGTCAATGAAGAGCATCCTGATGTTTTTGCTATCCAGATGTTCCAGGGTTGAGTGAAGTGTTAATGAAATGGCACCTACTATTGACCTTTTGTGTGGTAGGCAAATTGAAGTGGATCCAAGTTACTTCTCAGGCAGGAGTTGATACTTTTTATCACCAACCTCTCAAAGCACTTCATCACAGTGGATGTAAGTGCTACTGGATGGTAGTTATTAAGGCAGGTTACCATTTTCTTTATTGCACTAGTAGAAATGAAACCTGCTTGAAGCAGGTGGGTATCTCAGATTGCTGAAGCATGATGTTAAAGATCTCAGTGAACACTCCAGCCAGTTGATCAGTACAAGTCTTTAGCATTCTGCCAGGTACCTCGCCTGGGTCAGATGTTTTCCATACATTCACCCTCCTGAAGGATGCTGTCACATCGACCTCAGAGACTGGAGTCATGGGGTCATCGGGGGCTGTGGAAGTTGCATAAGTAGGTGAAAGCCAGTAAACCAAGGTTAGCCAGGGAGCACAAGGGTCCATTGGTTAGCGTTGCTGCCTCACAGTTCCACAGACCTGAGTTCGATCCTCACCCTGCTGCTGCCACATCTTGCTGCATCTCATTCACACTTCCTCCAGCTCAATCACACGCTTTCTACAGTGTCATGACAACAGTACACAAAACTCTTCAACACAACATCTCACCTTTTATATCCAGAGTTTCATCCTATGAAGACAAGCCTGCCGATGCCTTCCTCACTTCCTTATCTCCTTGTGTTGCCACTTTCAGGGAACGGTGAACTTGAAACCTTAGGGCTCTTTGTTTGTCAGCACTCCTCACTGCCCTACCATTTACTATGTATGCCCCACCCTTATTTGATGTCCTAAGATATGCCACCTCACACTTGTCAAGAGTAAACTCCAATTGTATTGAGTTAAATGTTCTCCCTTTGAATTTGTGGACTTCTTCCTCCCACATATGTAGGTTCAGCAACTAGTCATTAGGCTCTTGAATCAATGGGGATAACTTCACCCAACTTCACTGGCCCCATCATTGAAATGTTCCCAAAACCTATGGACTCACTTTCAAGGACTCTTCATCTCATGTTCTCAATATTTATTATTTATTATTATTATTTCTTTCTTTTTGTATTTACACAGTTTATTGTCTTTTGTATACTGGTTGAACGCCTAGTTTGTGTGGTCTTTCATTGATTCAATTATGCTTGCTATTCTATTGAGAATTTGTTGAATATGCCAGCAAGAAAATGAACTTCAGGGTCGTATATATTAACATATACGTACTTTGATAATAAACTTACTTTGAACTTTAGTCAGCCCCAATAAGGTGCCCTAGTGTAGGCATGAGGGGCATAACCTGATGGAGGGGAGAAATGAATCAGGATATGAAGCATTAGTGCAAACGGATGTGCTTGATGATTAGTGCAGACAAGGTGGACTGAAGGGCCTTCTGAGCTTTTTGACTATGAAGTGAACATTCTTTCTTCTGAGTTTGAAGATTGTGGGTCCATTGTTCCGCTCCAGAAGAACTAAAGCTCTGATCGTGACTGTCAGCAGTAGGCGAGCATTGCCCCTGAGGGAGCAGCCTGTCAGATTAAACAGAGGACTTGCCCGCTATTAGCTGTAAACGCAGAGCATCCTGTGGCATTTCGAAGCACAGCCATGTCACATGGTGAAAGTTTACCTCCCATCTGACATCACTAGACCAAGAAATGCTAGTCATGTTTGGTCTGGTCTGATCGAAACACAGCCTTCGCAAGCTCTCAGTGCTGCACCTGAAACTTCAACAATTACTTTCCACCCACAGATGTTCCTCAACCCAGAAAGTTCATCCAGGAGACTGTTGCAGCATCTACCATCTCCTGTGTCATCATAAAAGAACCTTGATAAATACTTGTAAGATTATGAGAGGTTATGTAAGACTGTAGAATAGACAGCTGGTGCCTTTTTTCTACCATTGAAATGTCTAATTCTAGAAGATGTGCAGTTAAGGTGAGAAGAGTTCAAAGGAGTTGTGTGGGGCATGTATTTTGTACAGAGGCATGTGTACCTGGAAAGTTCTCCCAGGGGTGGTAGTGGAGGAACATGCGAGGGAGACATTTTAAACATTTTTAGATATTCACATGACCGTGCAAAGCATGGAAGAATATGGATATCATGTAGGCAGAACTGATGAGTTTAGTTATGCATTTAATTGCTGGTTTAATTAATTTGGTACAACATCTTGGTATGAAGGGCCTGTTCCTGCGCTGTACTGTTGTGCAGCTGTTGATGCCTCTGTCTCCTTCAATGGCAGGAAGACCTGGTTCCACTCCATTGCTCTGGGTTCGGAGGTGGCCAATGAGTCCCAGCAGACTCTGACACAAGTGCGACTGGGTGGAACAGAGAGAGGGGATTGCAGGAACAGGATCAATCCATCCATATTCACCTCATTACAACAGTGGCCACACTTCAAACACACTGGAAAACCTCTTGGGGATGCCCATCGGTCATGAAAAGCACCACGCAAGTGTATGTCCTTCCTTCTCTCACTTGTGCAGAAATTAGCCAGTTCACAGCTTCAGCTTTATCCTTTATAGCTGTGCCAACATGAAGATTGCTGACAAGAGAGGTGCCATCTGAATATGACCCAACAATAATACTTTGATTGGTAGTACATGCTGTTGTGCCTAATGTGGGAAGCAAATACAGGTTCTTGGCACCGAGTTCAATGGGATTTAGAATGCTCTTTCCTGTGGATCTGCAGTGATTAGCAGGCCCAGGACACAACACTAGCAAATGACCTGCTGAACTTGTGACATGAATGCTCCTGCTGGATTGGTTTTCAAAATTCAAGATCGTTTAATGTCAATCCAAGTGCAGAGGAGAACAATATAATTTTTTTTAAATTTCAGATCCAACACAAGAGAAGCACAACAGGATAAAGAAAACACGGCAGAGGCCGATTCGGCATCCTCATAACGTGGAGCAGCAAGTGCGAGGGCAAAGTGGGGGCTGTTGTAGGTGGCGGGGTCTTTGGGCTGTTCAGTCTCTCCTCTCACAGCTGCCGCTTGTTCTCTGCGGCTCAGTGGAGATCACACTCATGCAACTCAGCTCCCTCTTGAACAGGTTTCCTCCGGGTGTATCTATTGAGCACAATGTCTTCCCAGCTTTTCAAGATTCCAGATTCAATATTCAGGATTGTTTAATGTCATTATCCAGAACACTAGTGTAAAGGAGAGAGAAATCATTGTTGCTCTGAATCTGATGCAGCACAGAAACACCACATCAGATAAAGAACACAATAAATATAAATTTGGAAGATACCATATATACATACATTGACTATATGTCTATAAAATGACTCTAGGCACAGGAGCATCTGTACACAAATTGATTGAAAGGAAATGATAAAGTAGTGATGATGGGTGGTGTGGAGGGGTGGTTTAGTGGGTGGAGATGTTGATCAGACTTACTGCTTGGGGTAAGTAACTGTTTTTGAGTCTGGTAGTCCTGGTGTGGATACTACATAGCCTCCTCCATGATGGGAGTGGGTCAAACAGTCCATGAGTGGGGTGGATGGGATGTTACTGCCCTTTATTTCGCACCTTTCTGATGCCAGGTAGGGCAGTGCTGGTGACTCATTGGGCAGTTTCTGTACCATACAGTGATGCAGCAATATCTTCCTCTTCAGAAACTCTCTTCTAACAAGCGCACTTTTGGTAGTACTGCATAGCTTTTGTAGTAGACAGCTTCCACAGTCACAGAGCACTGCTATACAGAAGCAGATCCTTCAGCTCATTTAACCCATGCCAAATGGTTAATCTGCCTCGTCCCATCAACCTGCACCTGGACTACAGCCGTCCATACCCTTCCCGTCCATGTACTTATCCACACTGCTCTTAAAAGTTGCAAACAAACCTGCATCAACCATTTCCCCGGCACCTCGTTCTACACTTGCACCACCCTCTGAGCGAAGAGGTTTCGCTTCACATTCCCTTGCAGCTTCTCCTGCTAAGCCAGTGTTGAATCTATAGTAATTTATTACCTCATCGTCAAGTGCAAGCTCTGAATCTTCTGTGCAAGCATCCCAGTGCAGGGCTTCGTCAAAGATCTTGCTAAAGTCCATGTAGACAACTTCTACAGCCCTTCTTTCATCAGCTCTCCTGGTAATCTCCATAGAAAACTCTAAACAACTGGTTAGACAAGATCAGTTGTAGAGTCACAGACTAATATTAGAAGAAACATGCCCTTTGATCCATCATACCAATTCTGACTATCAAGGACATAGTCCTTCAACTGTTGCACTATCTGTACTAACTCTGTTTCCCTGTACTCAGCCCAGTTCCTTCGAGGAGACCACCCTTAGGTTTGAGGAGCAATGCCTCATATTCCTTCTGGGAAGTATAAACATCGATTTTTCCAACATCCAGTAATTTTTCCCAATCCACAATAGGATAATTTCCAAAAGGAAACCTATGCAGTCATGGGGGGCATGCACAACCTCCTTACAGACAGCGGCAGGAATTCATCCCCAATCGGTGATCCCTGATGCTGTTACCTGACACCTACCTGACTTCACTTTTTAGTCAACTGCTCCTCACCTAATCAACGTACTGCTTGTCAGCTCTTGCCCCAGCCCTCTCCCTCACCTCTTTAAACTGATTATCTTCCCTCTACTCTTTCAATCCAGATAAAGGGTCTTGACCCTGATGCACCATCAATAACTCACTCTGAGACGTAAAGGCGAGATATCGGCTTCTACTGACTGGAAGAAGGAACAAGCAGTAGTTGACCACCATACTACATCCTGGAGACTGAGAGGCCGGGCTCAGGCCTTGATCACCTTTATACAGGTGTCTGTGGGAGGAGCCACAGGAGCAGTCAGCAGGGGGCGTGTCCAGACAGGTATATGTAGTTCACCACAGACCCAAAGCATTGACTGTCCGTTTCCCTGATTTTGCCTGAGCTCCTCCAGCTGCTCATATTTTATAACCATAACCTCCTTGTTCTTATATTTTATGACCAGCCAATAAGACCATAAGACATAGGAGCAGAATTAGGCCACTTGGACATTCTATCATGGCTGATTTATTATCCTTCTCAATTCCGTTCTCCTGCCTATTCCTATAAACTTTGACACCATGACTAATCAAAAAGCTATCAACCTCCACTTTAAATATACTCAATGACTTGGTCTCCACACCTGTCTGTGACAATGAATTCCATAGATTCACCACGCTCTGGCTAAAGACATTCCTCCTTACCTTTGTATTTTCCTCTATTCTCGGGTTGTACCCTCTGGCCCTACATTCCCCCACTATAGGAAACATCCTTTCCACATCCTCTCTATTTAGGCCTTTCAATATTCAATAGGTTTCAGTGAGATCCCCCCTCATTCTAAGTTCCAGCAAGTACAGGCCCAGAGCCATTAAAAGTTCCTCATACATTAACTTTTTCATTCCCATAACCACTCTTGTGAGCCTCCTCTGGACCCTCTCCAATGTCAGAACATCTTTCCCTAGATTAGGGGCCCAAAACCACTCACAATACTCCAAGAGCAGCCTGACCAATGCCTTACAAAGCCTCAGTATTACATCCTTACTATTATATTCTAGTCCTCTTGAAATGATTGCTAATATTGCATTTGCCTTCCTTACCTGCAACCTGCAAGTTAATTTTTAGGGAATCCTGCACAAGGGCTCCCAAGTCCCCTTGTAGTTTTGATTATTGAAAATAGTCTAGGCCTTTATTCCTTCTACCAAAGTGCATGATCATGTACTTCCTTCCAAACACTATATTCCACACACTATATTCCACCTGCCACTTCATTAACCATCCTCCCAATCTACCTATGTCATTCTGGACTCCCTGCTTCCTCAACACTACAAGCCCCTCCACCTATCTTTGTGTGTGACTACAATCAAAATGCTGGAGGAACTCAGCCGCAAAGCCTGTCATCCAAATTGTTGTCAAATAATGTGAAAAGAAGGAATCCCAACACTGACCCTTGCAGTGCACCACTAGTCATCCAGCAACCAACCAGGATAGGCCACCTTTATTCCACCTCTTTGCTCCCACCAATCAGCCAATCTTCTATCTATGCTAGTATCTTTCCTGGAAGAACATGGGCTCTTAAATTGTTAAGCAGCCTTGTCAAATGCTTTCTGAAAATCCAAGTAAATATCATCCACTGACTCTTCTTTGTCAATCCTGCCTGTCTGCCAACAAATGCAAATATCCCACATGCTTTTCTAACCAACTTATCTACTTGCTGCTGTTTTTTTCGGGGATTCCCAGCCAAGTCCATCCACCAAAGTCCTTCTGCCCTTCACTACTTCCTAGATTTAGATTTCAGATTTCATAGTCCTAGAAAATTACGGTACAGAAACAGGCCCTTCAGTCCATCTAGCCCATGCCAAACCATTTAAACTGCCTACTTCCATTGGCCTGCATTGGGACCATAGCCCTCCAACCCCTACCATCCATGTACCTATCCAACATTTTTTTAAACTGTGAAATTAAGTTCACATACATCACCTACATTTGCAGCTCATTCCCACCCTCATAACCCTCTGAGTAAAGAAGTTTTCCCTTATATTCCCCTCAACCTTTGTACCTTTCACCCTTAACCCATGACACCCAGTTTTCGTACTCCCCGAACCCCAGTGAAAAAACTCTACTTGCATTTACCCTATCTATAGATTTATTTATCACATGCACATCAAAATGTGCTGTGAAATGCACTGTTGGCCCTACAAGCATCACAGCGTAAGGAACATTGTGATGAAGGGTCTTAGCCTGAAACATCAACTGTTTATTCCTCTCCATAGATGCTGCCAGACCTGCTGAGTTCCTCCAGCATTTTGTGTGTGTTATAGCTTAAGGCTGTGCTGGGGGCAGCCTGCAAGTGTCCCCACACATTCCAGCGCCAACATAGCATGCCCACATTACTCGGCAGAACAACTTAGAACATAACGAAACAGAACACAACAAACAAAAAAGCAACATAACAAGCCCCTTTCCTCCCTTCCACCTATTTAGACCCATGGACAGTCCTTCACCTCCATATAAGCTTCAAGCGTCCAGCCTTCTAGGGCCCTACCATAGACTGTGCATTTACTAACCATACTACTTCTTTAATAATACATCATTTAGAAAATGCAATCTGTAATTTCTCTGCCCATTTTATTTGCTGATCAGTAAGCAGTTCTCTTTCGTACTGTGTCCTGAATTTAAAACTAATTAAATTTGACCAAAGTACAATCAATCAAGATTTGATTCCTTTCTTTACCTTTAAGGTTCTGCCTCCTGCAAGAGGCAACAGACATGGGATTACAGCCGAGCCTTTGAGCATCGGTTACTTGATTCAAAGCCTTATCTATTATTGCAGCTATATTTTTCTTTTGATAGTTGTGCACGTATAGGGACTAAAAAGTCATTTGTCATTTGATGGACGTCACCAGTCACTCTTATCTTCATCCTTTCCTCCTTGATAACTTTTGAATCTGACCTAACTTTTTCAAAGATTTCCTAAGATGAAGAATTACTGGAAGTTTAAAAGGAAAACATCCCTGCTCCGGTGAGAGCCCTCTGAGTTTCCAGGTTAGAAGCTGGTAGAATCAATTTGATTTACTCTACCTGACTGAGTCCCGGACATATCTGCTCAAGAAACTTCACTGCTTTGTGCTTGTTAATGACCTAATACACTCAGTGGCCACTTTATTAGATACCTCCTGTATCTAATAAATTAGCCGCTGAGTGTATGCTCGTGGTCTTTTGCTGCTTTAGACCATCCACTTCAAGATTCATTGTGTTGTGCATTCAGAGATGCTTTTCAACACACAGCTGTTGTAAGTTCTGCTTATTTGCCTTCCTGTCAGCTTGAAGCAATCTGGCCATCGTCCTCTGATCTCTCTCATGAGCAAAGTGTTTTTGCCCTCAGATCTGCTGCTCTCTGGATTTTTTTTCATTATTTTTTGCATCATCCTCTGTAAACTCTAGAGACCACTGGTGCATGAAAACTCCAGGAGGTCTGCAGTTTCTAAGATACTCCAACCACCCCATCCGGCACCAGCAATCAATTCATGATCAAATTCACTTAGATCACATTTCTTCCCTGTTCTGATGTGTGGTCTGAACAACAACTGAATCTCTTGACCATGTTCTGCATGCTTTTATGCATTGAGTTGCTGCCACATGTTTGGCTGATGAGCACTAATGAGAAAGGATACAGATGTATCTAATAATGTGGCTACTGAGTGTATCTGCCTGTGAGACATTGCTGATTTGTGTTTAAAAAGCATATTTTAGAAAGTGAAATGTTTTAAGACAGTTAAAAGCATTGTTATCAAATCACAACAAGCCAGATAATGATGGAGGGCATTCAGCGCATCATGCTCATGCCTAGTAAAGGGAACTATTTGGATTAGTGACATTTTTTAACTCTTGATCCCTGACTTAGAGATTGCATTACCAAATGTACTTTCTAAGTGTCATAGAGTCGAAGAGTCACACAGCATGGCAGCAGCCTTTTGGTCCAAGGTGCCTGTTGAAACCAGTCCCATTGCCCATATCCCTCTAAACCTTTTCTATTTTGAAGAGGATGTTGATGGGTTTCTGATTATTTAGGGCTTCAATGGTTACATGGCAAAGGCAGCAGAATGGGGTTGAGAGGGATAACAAATCAGACATGATTGAATGGCAGATCAGACTTGATGAGGCGAATAGCCTAATTCTGTTCCTAGATGTTACGATCTTATGTCCTATCCATGTATTGATGTTATTGTTGCCAGCCTCAACCAACATCTCTGGTGGCTCATTCTGTATATGGACTAACCTTTGAGTGAAGAAGGTGCCCCCTCAGGTCCCTTTTTAAATTTCCCCATCTCATGCTAAACCTGTGCCCTCTTGTTTTTCAATTCCTTTTTCTTTTGAACAAGACTGTCTGCATTCACTTTAGTCCCTCATGACTTTAAACACCTCCATAAGATCTCCCCTCTGTTTCGGAATAAAGCCCCAGCCTGCCCAACCTCTCCCTATAACTCAGTCCCTTGAGTCCTGCCACATTCTCATTAATAATTTCTGCATTCTTTCCAGTTTAATGACATCTCCTTATAGCAGGGCGACCAAATCTCTTCGTGCTATGGCAACATAATCTCCCAGCTTTTACACTCATTACCCTGACTGATGAAGTCTGATATGCCAAAAGCCTTCAACACTAGTCTGTTTAATAGTGAATCTACTTCCATTTGAATTGACCACGATGTGTCTAGAAACTATAATGGAAAGTCCATATTCGCAGCTTTTTGGTCGTGTGGAGTCTCTCTCTCTAACTTATCTCATTAACCTGCTAACCGTGCGATTTCATCCACAGCTTATTCTGATGGCAATTTTGGCTTCAAACTATCAGAGGCATTCCCGATATTCTCTCTATTCCTTCCCCCATCTTCACAGCAACATAAAAGTAACCTTTATTTTCTCCAGCTACTGCTAAAAATTTTGACCAATAATTTTAGAATTAGTTCACTTGCCAGGGATGCTGGCTGATGTAATGAGTCTTAAGGAGCATCGAACATAGAACAACACTATGTATTGTACATGCCACTCGATGTAATTGCAAATGTTCTCATCAAGAATCTCCTTGGTTTTCAGTTCAGACACTGCGGGCCATTTAGACCCGCAACTTTAGTAAGTTGTTCAAGATATCATTGAGATACTTTTAACTTGACAGTTTATTCAAACAATGGTATGAAGCTTATAGCATTGTGGAGAAATGCAGCATAGAAACAGTCTTCGAGCCACTCAGCCTACACTGCTGTGTTGATCATTTAACCTACCCTTTCCTCCTACATAGCCCTTCATTTTTCTTTCATCCATGTGCCTGTCTAAGAGTCTCTTAAGTGCCCCAAATGTATCTGCCCCTACTATCAACTCAGGCAGGATATTTCATCCACCTACTGCTCTCTTTGTAAAGTGCTTACTCTGACATACCCCCGTACCTTCCTCCAATTACATAACAATTATGCCCTCTTGTATTAGCCATTTCCGCCATAGGAAAAGGTCTCTGTCTTCCTGATCTATGCCTTTTATCACCTTGTACACCTCTGTCAAGTCACCTCTTATTCTCCTTTTCTCCAAAGAGCAAAGCCCTAGCTCAGCCTGGCCTAGTTCTGTATGGCACTCACCATTTACATTTCAGACTTACAGTAGTTGAAATTATTTTTTAACTTTTCAAATTTCATGCAGAGTTTTGGCAGGGTAGATGAAATATCTCGCCTGGGTGGAGTGTCTAGAACAAAGGTCATAATCTTAAAATAGGTGGTTAGCCAATTAGGGCTACAAGGAGAAGAAATTTCTTCATCCAGAGGGTAATGAATCTTGAAATGTTTACCCAGTTTGATAGATTGTTGGATGTTAAAAGTATTGAAAGGTTACGAAATTAGAATAGGACATTACTGAATGGCAAAACAGACGTGAGGGAGGGAATGACCTGCTCCTCCTACTCTTATAATTCTTATATTCTTGAAAAAAATATTGTACATTTATAATCTACACTTTTTTCTCATTGCTACTCTGTTCGATGCAAAGGAATGGATAAAGGATTCTGATGCATGGTCAGGTAGACGGTCTCTCTCTGTGAAATGGTTTATAATTGGTGCCATTTTACTGCACTCTGAAAGGAGCCATTGGTGACAATTGACCAAGAAAGATGTTCCACCTTGACACAAGATTTTTGGATTCAAGGCCTCTTATACTTAGAAGAGCAGAAACTATGCCTCGAGTTGGGCGACACGAAGTCCACAGTAAATTTACTTTCGAAGTACATATATATCACTGTATACAACCCTGAGATTCATTTTCTTGTGGGCTTACTCAATAAACCCATAATGGAATAATAACCATAATAGCACCAATGAAAGACTGTACCAACTTGGTTGTTCAGCCAGTGTGCAAAAGGCAACAAACCGTGCAAATATAAAAAGAAAAAATAAATAAATATTTAAGAAATAAATATCAAGAATGTGAGCCGAAGAGTCCTTGAAAGTGAGTCCACTGGTTGAGGGAACATTGCAGTGATGGGGCAAGTGAAGTTGAGTGAAGTTCTCCCCTTTGATTCAAGAGCTTGATGGTTGTGGAGTAATAGCTGTTCCTAAATCTGGTAGTGAGAGTCCTGAGGCTCCTGTACCTTCTTCTTGATGGCAGCAGTGAGAAGAGGGCATGTCCTGGGTGGTTTGGTTCCCCGATGATGAATGCTGGGTTCTGCAACAACGTTTTGTGTAGATGTGCTCAACAGTGGGGAGGGTTTTACCCGTGATGGACTGTGCCACATCCATTACTGTTTGTAAAATTTCAGCCTGTGATGCAGCCAGTAAATATTCTCTCTACTACACATCTATAGAAGTGGTTGCTGCCTCACAGTGCCATAGACTTAGGTTCAATTCTGCCCATAGGCACTGTCCATGTGGAGTTTGCATGTTCTTCCTATTAATGTGCATGTTTCCTCCAGATGCTCCACATCCCAATGATGTGTGTGTTTCTAGGTTGGTTAATCACGTTAAATTGCCTCTGGTGTGTAGGCAAGTGATAAAGTCTTGTGGGAGAAGAGGAGGCTGAGTAAAGGATAAAAAATGGAATTAATATAGATTCGAGTAAATGGATGGTTAATGGTCAGCTCAAACTCAGTGGCTCGAAGGCCCTGTTTCCATGCCACGTCTCTCTGAAGTGCTAAGCATTGCTTACCGTTTTCCGAATAAATTGTTAAATGAAAAAAAATCTCAGTTGAATCTTTAACAGCTTGCAGCCTTTAAATGGCCCACAATGTCAGAACTGAAAACTGAGGAGATTCCTGATGGGAACGTTAGCAATTACATCGAGTGACATGTTTTAAAGTATAACACATAAGATCCAAGTCATGGCTTAAACTACAAAGGCAGCATTTCTCCAGCTGTAGTATGGGATTGTAATAATCTACCTTGATTAAGCTGTACCTTTCACTGAATTGCACCAGAGATTCACCAGTTTCAAAAGAATGTGTTTGCTTTTGTATAGCCTGCGGTCGATGTCAGTAAAATTTATAACTGCCCCTCCCCAGTGCAGCATGCTGCCACTGTAATACCTGACAAATATATTAGGTGGAGGGATACACATTATAAGTACTATTTTGAAAGTGTGCCTCACTGAAAACAACACCAAAGGCGAATTGCATTTTAAAAAAAACTACCAAATACACATTTTAATTTCTGTGGTGAGATTAGGACTAATGATTCTGAAGCCAAGCTGCAAACAGTTAATAACTTTCCCACTTGGAATTGTTGTTCAGGGCAGTAGGCCTACTGCGTGTGGAAAATCAAGTTTCCCTTGCTCTGCAGAGCCTGAACATTTTACAAATGGGTGTTACAAAAGTTGGGAATATTATGAAGATACAAAGACATTGACAGTGAAAGCAATTAATGGTCCATAACTTAAGGAAGATAAATGTTCTGAAACTCGATCTGCAGTTTAGTATCATAGTGCATCTGCGATCTAACTTCACCTTCTCCTTTTTCCTCATGTGCCTTAATAGCTTTTGTTAATAAAATCTATAACAAAACATAGGAATAACAGCAGGACCATCATCAGGTGTATGGGGACACCATCACCCTAGGTTCCACTCCACATACCATGCCATCCGCTGATACTCACTGTTGCTTCTTCATTTCCCTGTCCATATCCCAAATCTCCATATTCAACAAATATTTCCATTTCCATTACAGAAATACCAACAGCAGAGGGTCGTGGAGTTGTTAGTATAACACTATTAAATCACCAGCGACCTAGGTTCAATTCTGCTGCTGTCTGTAAAGAGTTTGTGTTGTAACATGAACAAAGTCACCAGAGAGACACTGAAGCTAGTGGATATAGAAATGTTTTATTCAACAAAACGAGCACCAGGCTGAGACCCTTTCAGAGGAAGAGGCCCTTTTGACCCAATATTACATGACATTTTTTACGCTAAAGATCAAAGGAGAATTCTGTTGTTACAATGTATCTACACTGTTTCCTTTGAATTACATATCCTTTTTTTCTTCTTCGCACCCACACTCCAGACACCCAAAATGAATGTTAATCAGCATTGTCTGGTTTTCAATCAAATGGCACCCACAACTCCAGGAAACTATTGTCCAGGGCTGCATTTTAAATTTAACCTATAATCCAAGATCAGGTCCAAAGGTTGGTTGCTGAAGTTAGTTACTGAAATTAATATTTTGCTATATAACCCAACTGCAGAATACAGCCTAACAGTTTGTACATTCTCCCCATGACTGTGGGGGTTTCCTCTGGGTGCTCCAGTTTCCTCCCACTTTCCAAAGATGAATGGGTTAATAGGTTAATTGGTCACATGAGTGTAACTGGGCAGCACAGGCTTGCTGGGCTGGAAGGGTCCATCACTACTATGCAGAATCTCGAAAGAGAAGGACTGCAACAATTCAGGAAGTCTATGCTCCACTCTCCTGGATAATTAGGAATCCCAAATAAAATCTTTATAAAAACAGACTGTCTATTAACAACTCTGCATCAGCTGACAAGCTGGAAGTCAAGTGGGCTGTATAAAAATAATTTACAAACACACAAAATTCTGCAGATGCTGGAAATCCAAAGCAATACACACAAAATACTGGAGGAACTCAGCAGGTCAGCCAGCATCTATGGAAATGAATAAATAGACAACATTTTGGGCCGCGATCCTTCTTCAGAACTGTAAAGGAAGGAAGAAGATGCCAGAATAAAAAGATGAGGGGAGGGGAAGGAGGACAAGCTAGAAGGTAATAATTTATTGTTTATACAGCTAACAACATCAATTTACAAAGAAAACAGATTTAAAGTGCAACAAGTGAAAACAGAGATCATGAAAGCCGTGACAAAAACTGCTCACATTCTTCACAGGAAGTCAAGAATGCCCTGAACAAATCAGTTCAATCTCAGTCACTTGCATCAACATCTTTAACTTGGTCAATGAGGTTATGATAGAACCATTAACAGACTGCCTAAACCCGCCAATAAACCACACCTCTCAGTTTGTTAACAGGTATCTCCAGTGACACTGGAAGCTTTGATCTGAATTCATGCAGTTAGCTCCAAAGCAGTAGTGGAGGAAATAACATTCTATCACCCATGAAAGATGGCATTTGGTAAGGCTTCCCAAACACAACTCATCTACTTGAACATATTGCCACAACTTCAGGGACTGTATTACAGGCTGAGTACTGTGGGGCTGAGACTTTATTCCCCTGGAGAGTAGGAGATGGAGAGATGAGTTTATAGACTTGTATGAATTCATAGATAGGGTGAAACTATGATAGGATGTAACTATGAAAATGGACAAGGGAGAGCCAGTGGATGTAGTGTACCTGGACTTCCAGAAAGCTTTTGATTAGGTCCCACATAGGAGATTAGTGGGCAAAATTAGGGCACATGGTATTGGGGGCAGAGTACTGACATGGATTGAAAATTGGCTGGCTGACAGGAAACAAAGAGTAGCGATTAACGGGTGCCTTTCGGAATGGCAGGCTGTGACCAGTGGGGTACCGCAAGGTTCGGTGCTGGGACTGTAGCTGTTTACAATATACATTAATGATTTAGATGAAGGGATTAAAAGTAACATTAGCAAATTTGCTGATGACACAAAGCTGGGTGGCAGTGTGAAATGTCAGGAGGATGCTATGAGAATGCAGAGTGACTTGGACAGGTTGGGTGAGTGGGCAAATGTATGGCAGATGCAGTTTAATGTGGATAACTGTGAGGTTATCCACTTTGGTGGCAAGAACAGGAGGGCAGATTACTATCTAAATGGAGTCAAGTTAGGAAAAGGGGAAGTACATCGAGATCTAGGTGTTCTTGTATATCAGTCAATGAATGCAAGCATGCAGGTACAGCAGGCAGTGAAGAAAGCTAATGGCATGCTGGCCTTTATAACAGGAGGAATTGAGTATAGGAGTAAAGAGGTCCTTCTGTAGCTGTATAGGGCCCTGGTGAGACCCCACCTGGAGTATTGTGTGCAGTTTTGGTCTCCAAATTTGAGGAAGGACATTCTTGCTATTGAGGGAGTGCAGCGTAGGCTCACAAGGTTAATTCCCAGAATGGCGGGACTGTCATTTGTTGAAAGATTGGAGCTACTGGGCTTGTATACACTGGAATTTAGAAGAATGAGAGGGGATCTGATTGAAACATATAAGATGATTAAGGGATTGGACACGCTGGAGGCAGGAAGCATGTTCCCGTTGATGGGTGAGTCCAGAACTAGAGGCCACAGTTTAAGAATAAGGGGTAGGCCATTTAGAACAGAGATGCGGAAAAACTTTTTCATCCAGAGAGTGGTGGATATGTGGAATGCTCTGCCCCAGAAGGCAGTGGAGGCCAAGTCTCTGGATGCATTTAAAAGAGATAGATAGAGCTCTTATAAATAGTGGGGTCAAGGGATATGGGGAGAGGGCAGGAAAAGGGTACTGATTGTGTACGATCACAGTGAATGGCGGTGCTGGCTAGAAGGGCCGAATGGCCTACTCCTGCACCTGCTGTCTATTGTCTATTGTCTATTGTCTATTGAAGCACTTAGGGTTGAGGAATCAAGAAGTAGTGGGCACTGTTTTAAGGTGAAAGGGGAATGATTTAGTACGCAATGGAGCCTTACCTTAACCAAACAGTCTGTGGAACCCAGGTTGGGAACACCTGATAGTAGGAAATTGATGGGCAATATTTTCACATAGAGGTTGGTATGTATGTGGAATGAGCTGCTGGAGGAAGTGGTTGAGGTGAGTACAATAATAACATTTAAAATCAGTTGGACAGGTACCTGGAGAGTCAAGGTTTAAAAGCATCTAGGCCAAACATAGGCAAATAGGACCAGCTTGGATAGGTATCTCAGTCAGCATGCACTATTTGGGATGAAGGACCTGTTTCTATGGTCTATGTCTCTACAGACTCTTTGACCTCAGTACTTGGAAGCAAATATCTGATGAGTTTCTGTAAGAAAATATCTAAAGTTCAAAGAAAAATTATAGGTCTATGAGTAATTATTTTTATGATTACTCAAAACAGTTTCTACAGAAACTTAATATCTACTGAACTCATGCAATTTCTGGGCACAAGTTCTTGAGTGGAGCCAGCTTGCATAATACTTCCTCATTAACACTCCACGATTGAAGTAATACCCTACAGGAACTTTCTCAATTTCACTATCTGGTAGAGCATTCTCTCTCAAGGTGGCGATTTCAGAATCTCTGCTCTGCTCCGCTATAATCTCCTTCCTAGACAGAGACAAGTCATTATGGTCAGACTTACAGCAAGGATCTTGGTCAGCCAAGGAAGTTAGGAAAGTTCCTGACAAATCATCAAAATCCGAATCCCGATTTGAGCATTCATGGGTATCAGACCCATGCTGCACAGAACCATCTGCCTTGGCAGACTTTTTGCCCATGGTTCGGGTCACTGCACAGGAGGGATACATGTTAGAATCCATCTTTGGATCATTAGTGATTGGCTTAGCTGTCAGCTGCACTGCAGGAACAACTTCCCCATCTGCTAGGTCATTCCCTAACAATAAAGAAACACCATCTACCGGTAAACTGGGTCGTAGTCCAATTTTAACAGGTCCTGAAACTAACCCTGACTTTAAGATTACTTTGTGCAAAGGTCCAGACATAAGGTTACCCCCAAAACCTCGTATAAGATTTACTTCACCAGTGTCTGTCTCATCACTAAACTCCAGAACACTATCTAACATAAGTGACTGAGAAGCCCCAGTATCCCGAAGAAATTTTACTCATACTTGAGTGGACCCTTCCTTCATGGAAACATCAGTCCACAGGACTTGTTTCCAAAATGCATCAGGCTTGTTTAGATTTTAACTGATGAAGTTAAAATAGAACTTTTTTGCCACAATGAGCAAAGATATGTTTAGAGAAAAAAGGGTGCAGAAAAGGGTGGATCGATCATGTTTTGGGCTTGTGTTGCAGCCGGTGGCACGGGGAACATTTCACTGGTAGAGGGAAGAATGAATTCAATTAAATATCAGCAGATTCTGGAAGCAAACATCACACTGTCTGTAAAAAAGCTGAAGATGAAAAGAGGATGGCTTCTACAACAGGATAATGATCCTAAATGCACCTCAAAATCCACAATGGACTACCTCAAGAGGCACAAGCTGAAGGTTTTGCCATGGCTCTCACAGTCCCCCAACCTAAACATCATCGAAAATCTGTGGATAGACCTCAAAAGAGCAGTGCATTCAAGGCGGCCCAAGAATCTCACAGAACTAGAAGCCTTTTGCAAGGAAGAATGGGCAAAAATGCCCCAAACAAGAATTGAAAGACTCTTAGCTGGCTACAAAAAGCGTTTACAAGCTGTGATACTTGTCAAAGGGGATGCTACTAAGTACTGCCATGCAGGGCACCCAAACTTTTGCTTCAGGTCCTTTTCCTTTTTTGTTATTTTGAAACTGTAAAAGATGGAAATTAAAAAAGCTTTCTTGCTTAAAATATTAAAGAAATGTGTCATCTTTAACTTTATGCCTTTTGGAAATCAGATCATCTTTTACTCGCTTAGCTATTCACAGTAGCAGAAATTTTGACTGGGGTGCCCAAACTTTTGCATTCTACTGTAAATAGCTTGGCTGGTGTGCACGATATAAGGGAATGTCTTCCTGGTGGAATCCCTATGATATCCTGGGGGTAACTACATTCTGAAGCCTGTTGGCCTGTTTATAGAGAACTACTGTCATGGGTTGTCTCAGACTTGTGGGCCAAAAGGTCTACTCCTATGTTGTTCTGTTCCATGTCCAGTAACTGTCACAGTCCAGATGACTGGACACTGACCTGGATAGCAGCCACGTCTTATAGGGCAGTTGAGGACCTTCTGTCGGGAAAGATGCCAGGGTGGTGATGGAGCATAGCCAAGATAACCAAGTACACTTCCCATGCGGACGGGGGGTGGGGGGGGGGGTGGTCCTCCAGGGTATGATGTTGATGGGGAAATAAAACAGGACAATAGTTTTATAAACTTCCACAATCTTAAAAAGCCTGAGCAACACACGCAACACTGAGAAACTCAGCAGGCCAGGCAGATCTATGGAAGTAAATAAACATTTCGAGTTGAGACCCTTCATCGGAACTGCATACCCTCTGGTATTAGACATTTCAGCCTCTTGGAAAACAATACTGTCTTTCTACTCTATCTATGCCTCTTATAAACCTCTATCAGATCTGCCCTCAGACTCTGCCGCTCCAAGAGAACATAAGCAAAGTTTTCCAATCTCATTACAACACAAGCCCTCTAATCCAGGCAACATCCTGATAAACCTCTTTAGCATCCCTGCCTGAGCCTTGATACCCTTCCTGCTATTGGGCAAGCAGAACAGTTTACTATACTCCAGATGTGGCCTCACTAGAGTTTTATAAAGTTGCAGCGTAACTTACTGACTTTTGAACTGAAAGCCTCAACTAATGAAGGCAAGCATTCCTTCTTAACCTTCCTATCAACCTGTGTGGCCTCCTACAGGAAGCTATGAACTTGAACTCCAAGATCTCTCTGCTCACCAACACCTTTAAAGGTGTACTGACTCTTTACTTTGACCTACCAGGGTGCAACACTTCACATTTGGACACGGTTGCCATTTCTCCATTCATATATGCAACTGATCTATATCCTGTAGTATTCTTTACCAATCTTCTACACCATCCACAACACCACCAATCTTCATAGCATCTGCAAACTTGTTAACCCACTCATCTACATTTTCATCCAGGTTACTTATATACATCACCAATACCACATGTCATAATACAGATCACTGTGGAACACCATTAATCCCAGACCTCCTGCTAAAATAAGTCCTTTCAACCACTACCCTCTGTCTGCCAGTTCTGAATCCAAATTGCTAATTCACCATGGACGCCATGCATCTGAATCTTTGAGATGAGCCTCCCATAAGGGATCTTGTCAAATGCCTTACTAAAATCCATATAAATAGAAAAAAAAATACAGCGCAATACAGGCCCTTCGGCCCACAAAGTTATGCCGAATATGTCCCTGCCTCAGAAATTACTAGGGTTACCCATAGCCCTCTATTTTTCTAAGCTCCATGTACCTATCCAAAAGTCTCATATAAAACCCTATCGTATCCGCCTCCACCAGTGTTGCTGGCAGCCCATTCCACGCAGTCACCCCTCTCTGCGTAAAAAATTTACCCCTGACATCTCCTCTGTGCCAGTTCCCAAGCACCTTAAACCTGTGCCCTCTTGTGGCAACCATTTCAGCCCTGGGAAAAAGCCTCTGACTATCCACACGATCAATGCCTCTCATAACGTCCATAGCTCCACCTTCATCAATCACCCTTGTCAACTCCTCAATAAACTTACTCATGATGGTGAGACACAACTTGCCCCACACAAAGCCAGGCTGTTTCTCCCTTATCAGGCCCAAATGCTCTTAAATCCTGTCCCTAAATATTCTTTCCAATAACGTCTCTACCACTTATGTGAGACTCACTGGTTTATAGTTTTCAGGGTTATCCCTGGTTCTCTTCTTGAGTAATGGAATAATGGTGTTGCTCTAGATTTCCAGCATCTGCAGAATCTCTTGTGTTTGTGCTCTTAAGAACCTTGCCTGGTGCACTGCCTTGAACACTTTGGCTAAGGGCTTGAGAGGTGCGGGTTATAGAGTCACAGAATACTACAGCATGGAAACAGGCCCTTCAGCCCACCTATTCTATGCTGAACTATTAATCCACCTAGAGCCATTGACCTGCACTTGGACCATAGCCCTCCATATTTCCTACCCATGTGCCTATCCTAATTTCTCTTAAATGATGGAATCGAACCCGCATCCATCAATTCTGCTGGCAGCTTGTTCCACACTGTCACCTCACTCCCAGTGAAGAAGTTCTCCTCATGTTCCCCTTAAGCATGTCACCTTTCACCCTTAACTCGTGACCTCTAGTTCAAGTCTCACCCAACCTCAGTGGAAATGAAATCTTGGTGATGCACAATCTTCTCGTCCTTATGCATCGGAGAGGAGTTGACAATGTGAGGCATGTTCTCTTCAGATGTACTGTGGTTCTGTGGTTATGGCCTCCTGTGCACTTCTCTTCACCACCTCTTCCTCCAACTTCTCAGGCCCACTCCTGCCCCCTTTGTTGCTCTCTATTCTCTTGGCCTCTAGCACATCCCGTTGTTTGTGGTCATAGCAACAGCTGTTTAGGCTTTGATCTCTGAGATTTGCCTCCTTGGACATTTCAAACCATCTCTCCTCCTTCTGAATTCTTCACCTTTGATTAACTGAACTAATTAAACCACACCCTGCCCACACCTGGAGGGCTGTGCTCAGTTCTGGTCACCTTACTACAAGAAAGGTATAGAAGCTTTAGAGTGGATGCAGTGGAGATTTCCTGGGATGCTGCCTGGATTGGAGAGCATTTCTTAAGATGATCCGTTAAGAGAGATAGGGCCTTTTTCTTTGGAATGAAGGAGGATGAGAGGTGACTTGACAGAAGAGTATGAGATCATAAGAGGCCTAGATCGAGTAGATGGAGACTTTTCCCAGAGTGGAAATGGCTAATATCAGGGGGCATAATTTTAAGGTGATTGGAACAAAGCATTGGGGTGGATGACGAAGAGGTCCTTTACACAGAGAGCAGTGGATATGTGGAATGCCCTGCCAGGAGTGGTGGCAGAGGCAGGTACATTAGGGGCATTTGAGGATGGCTATGTAGAAGCAAAGGGTTAGATTGATCTTACAATAGAATAAAAAATGTAAACAACATTGTGGACTGAAAGACCTGTACTGTGCTGCAGTGTTTCGTCTTCTACTGGATGTCCTATTATAGTCTTAAAATCTACAGAATGCCTCTGCAAGGCCACCGCCAACTCAGTCTTCAACCACATTTAGAGATAAATCTGTACATTTTACCAACTGGGTGTTGACCATAGGGCCATAAAACATAGGAGCAGAATTAAGCCATTTGGCTAATTGAGTTTGTTCCACCATTCCATCATGGCTGATTTATTATCCCTCTCAACCCCATTCTCCTGTTTTTTTCCCCATTACCTTTGACATCCCTACTAATCACAAACCTATTGACCTTTGCTTTAACCATACCTAGTTACTTGTCCTCCACAGCCATCCGTGGCAATACAATCCATGGATTCACCACTCTCTGAATAAAGATATTCCTCCTTATATCCGTTCTAAAGTGACATCCATCTATTCTGAGGCAGCGCCCTCTGGTTCTAGACTACTCCACTATAGGAAGCATCCTTACCATGCCCACTCCGGGAGCCTCCTGTATCAGTAATGACTTTCTAGATGCCTTCCTGTACAGGGAAAGGGTAAAGTACCAAGTTACTTAGCTGACGAAACAAGCCCCACCGCAAGCATTGTTAAATATCATGGAAGGAACTGGTTTAGCAAAGCTTGTAATTAAATGGCCATGGGACCGCAGTCAATGGCAAGATTTACAACTTGCATCTGTCAGAGAGCAAAGCAAAATCACTTCTTGTGTTAGTCTGAGTTGCCTCATGTCCCCAGATGGATCTCAGTCAGCTAATCCCAGTGCCCTCCAATCCTGTATTAGATGAGGGGAGGTCACATGTCACAAGTAATAAGGGCCCATCAGAACCATAATGAACAAGGCAGGCCACAACCTGGAAATTACAGTTGGCAGGTCAATGTTTGGGGTTGCTCTTGTGATGTTGTTCTGTCCAACGTTACAGCAGCAAAGTAAATGCTTCCATGCCTCTGTGAGAGCCACAGAATGTAACCTTTAGCTTATTTCGCAAAGATAACAAAACATCTTAATAAAATATGGCAGGCAAATGATGCACGGTAAGTTCCAAAACAGCAATGTGATAATGATCAGGTTATCTGTTTTAAACTGCATGGAACATCAGGATCAGAATCAGGTTTAATATCACAGGCATATGTCGTGAAATTTGTTGTTTTGCAGCAGTAGCACATTACAATCCATGATAATAATAAAACTATAAATTACGATAAGAAATATACAGTACTCTGCACAAATCTTAGGCCCATATATATAGATAGGGTGCCTAGGACATTTGCACAGTACTGTAGTAATTTCACTGTTTGCACTATACTACTACTGCAAAGGAAAAACAAATTTCATGACGACTGTGAGTAATGATAAACCTGATCCTGATATGGGTCTCTATCGTGGACTGAGAGTGGGAAGGGATCAGGGAAAAGGGAATCATGGTTGGGAAAAGGAGAAGGGAGAGGGGAAGGAATGGGACACACCAAGAATCAGTCTATGATGATCAACATAGACTAAAATTTTAGAATAAAATTTAGAATAAAATGACCTTGCCTGGTGTCTCAGGACTGAGGTGTCTGCATCTGCGCCAATCTCCACCCCTGGCATTCCTTCTCTGCCACCCGTCCCACACCTGTCCCATGGTGTTCCACCCATGCTATTCCCAACATCCTTTTCTCCTGCCAATTTGCACACGTGCAGGCCATTTCAGCCACAATGTTGTCTTGAGCCAATTAAGCAAATGTCACCCAATCCTTTCTGCTGGCACAAGTCCTATATTCCTCCATTCTTTGCATATTTGTATTCTAAAAGCCCCTTTGGTGCCTCTATTATATTTGCCTCCACCACCTACCATGACAGACATCATGTAAAAAATTTGCCCCACAAATCTCCTTTGAACTTTCACTATACTCTTCTTAAATTCATGCCCTCTGGTGTTAGACATTTCAACCCTGGGCAAAAAATAGCAGCTCTCCACTCTTGTCTATGCTTCTCATAGTCTGATAAACTCCTATCAGCTCTCTCTTCAGCCTCTGCCACTCCAGTGAAAGCACTCCAAATTTGTCCAACCTCTCACTTTTGCACCTGTCCTCTGAACCAGACCGCGTGCTATAAACCACCTCCGCACCCTCTTTTAAATGGATATAACATTGGAAGAAAAGCTTGGAATTTCATTAATAAAGAATTTTCAGCAGATGCTGGATTTCCACAGCAACATACACAAAATGCTGGAGGAGTTTAGGAGGTCATGCAGGATTGATGAACGGGAATAAACAGCCAATATTTTAGGAATTTCATGACGAATTTTACAATGCCTAATTAAAACACTGGGATTAGCACAGAGGAAGTAATCATAATCAGGTGATATAGATGGGTTGTAAGGGCCGATTTTTGTGTTGTATGATTCTACAATTGGTTTTCGGTATCTACCTGCAGGATCCTTGATGTTGTTATACCCCAGGGATGGTCATGGGGATAAGCTCTCACCATCTATTAAATGCTCTCAATGTCGTGCACCTCAATAGCTTCTGACAACCAAGTCCAGTTCCCGGCCTTCATGTGCGGCTTAGCTACTAAGCCCGGCGGAACTGTTCTGCTGACAGGGGAAGGGGCAGAGGTGATAACTGGCACCTTAAAACCAGTCGCTTAGGACAGATGGGGCTTGTCAGTCATGGTTGGCCGCTCATGTAGGTGAAGGGAAACTCTAATCTTACAGCTCAGCTGCCTTGCAGCTATATCCACTCGTGGGGAAATTGTTGGGAGTAAACCCTGAGGGAAAAATCCAGAGCTGGAGACCCTAAGGCAGTCCTACATTGATTTCAACACTAACTGGCAACTGCTATGGCAATGCTGGTCTTCTCAGATGCACAGAGAAGGGGAGCTTGCTACGTGGACAACAGCTGGCTCTCCATACTTTACTGCCCTGGCCTGCATTTCTTGACAGCTAGGATGCAACATCCATGGTTGACTCTGACCAACGGAGGCCTCAGATCTTCCTACCCCACTTCGCTTCCTACCACCTTAAGATATGGTAAATTCAACTCAGTACTTCTTGAGACCATTAGACGATAAGATAAAGGAGCAGAATTAGACCATTTGGCCCATCAAGTCTTCTCCGCCATTTCATCATGGCTGATCCAATTTTTCTCTCAGTTCCAATCTCCTGCCAATCTCCCCGTATCCCTTTCTGCCCTGATCAATCAAGAATCTATCTGCTTTAAATTTACAGAAAGACTTGGCCTCCAGAGTTATCTGTGGTAAAGAATTTCACAGATTCTCCACTTACTAGCTAAAGAAATTCTTCCTCCTCTCCATTCTAATAGGACACCCCTCTATTCAGAGGCAGGGTCTTCTGGTCTTAGACTTTCCCACCATAGGAAACATCCTCTCCACATCCACTCTATCAAGGCCTTTCACCATTCAATATGTTTCAATGAGGTCACCCATCACTTTTCTGAATTCAGGTGAATACAGGCCCAGAGCCATTAAATGCTCTTTCTATGCCAAGCCATTAGGGACATAACCTCTGTTGTAATGGCAGTGGTTGTGGTGCCATAGATTGATTGATGGGTTTTGGCCATTATATTGGGACAGTTCCACTATTTTTCAAAATATGTAATATGTATGAAAAATTTATGTATTTTTTATACTGGCACCTATACTGGATACTGGATGTATTTTTCAAAATATGTAATATTATTGAAAAATTACATATTTTTCAAAGTAGTGGTGTGGGACTTTTGACACCTACCTGCCAGGGCAGCAGGGAAGTTTTGTGTCTCATCTGAACTGAGGATCACAGCTCAACTTTATTTTCCATGTACGTTTACATGTATTAGGAATTTCTGTGTTCTTTTAGTGTTACATGCATCAAGAAGCAATGAGGTTCAACAATTACAAAGAATAAATAATTATATAAAAATAAAGTTAGAAGTAGAGATATGGAATAAAATATGCATAAATACATAAATACCAGCATTTATTTACAATGTAACCAGGACTATAAAAGGTGGTTTATAGAGTTTACAGTGCAATGTAGTGACGGGGGTGGGGTTGGGGGGGCGGTCATAGATAGAGGGGGGAGGAGTGGGCTAACTGGACTGGTTGATCAGATTGGGGGAAGACCTTTTAAGATGGCGTGAAGCTTTTGCTTTACTAGCCCTATGGTGCTTTCCGGAAGGGAGTTTTTGGAAAAGGGAGTTTGTAAGGCAGGTAGTGTCTGCAATTATTTTTACCGCCTGTTTCTTTGTTGTGGAGACATGGCGGCACCTCCAACAGTACAGCACTGCACTGTGAGTATATGCTGAACCTTTGGATCTGAACCATTCTGATAGAATGCATCATTGCACCATGGCTGATAGTTCAACATCAGACACACAGGCAGCTGGTGGCACAGAATGTTAAGATAGACCAATCAGCCCATTACCTCTGTACATTGCAAGGTCTTTAATAGGCCCCGCTGGTACAAGCTTGCACAAACCTCTGCACATAGCTTTATCTAAGGTTAAGTACTTTATGATGTGTTTAAAAATCACAATGCACAAGTAAGACTTTAAATCATTATTTTATACACACAACACACCCATGCAAATAAATCAATTCAAAATTCTTTATTTATTGTTCAACTGGATAGTTACTAAGCAAATATCAATTGAATTATAACAGGAGGCTTTATTTCGATTAGATGTTTTGAACCCCCCAATAATGTTGTAATTGAACACCTAGTCTCAGAAATGGAGCTTACTTAACAAACTATAAAAAATTGAACATCTCTATAAAGCATATTTATGTCCAAGTCTTCCCTGTACTTTGTTTGCCTGGCTCGGTACACGGAAATAATTAGCACATTGTAAGGAACTCAGTGGCAGAATTTGTTCAGTTGGAAGCCACATGCTTCCTGTCATTAAACCTATATCATGTCCTTCCTTTCCTATTAAAACCCACCTCAGGTTCAGAAGTCAATCTTTAGCTAGGCCAGCGAGAAGCCATTAAAAAGGAAATGTCTGTCTTATGAAAGGGTTTCAGCTCGGCACTGTCAGTTCTGATTTAATACTGTATTAGGGGTGTTGAAAGATACAGAAGTGGAAGTCTGTTTTATTTTTGCATAAGATAAGCATTATTAGCAAGCACATATAACAGGTTTCATTCACCTGGTTTATACCTGACTGGAAAAATCAACATAATCAGCGGTTCCTCAGGCCATCTCCTGTTTCTCATTTAGTAATCACTGGGCATTTTAACTGGACATTCTTAGAATAAGTTGCTGCAATTTATTTTTTAATAAAGCAATGTTACCCAAAATGTGATTATTTTTGCAAGTGGAATTATACAGGGACTTAAAGCAGAAACTTCTTGACCTGATGCTCTTTGGTACCTTGGTGAGGGAAAACTACAGAAAACAAAGTGGAGATCAGACAGTGAACTTCATATGAATCACTGCACCACTGCGGTCACGATCAGTGTGCAGTTTAAAAGAGTACTGTGGCTTTAAATGCCAGTGAATGAGGGCCTTTGTGAAGTGCATGTTGCCTCCTTTCAATGTGGCATGGAAGCCCCCTTTTCCACACCCTCCCCCAACCCCCCCCCCCCCCCCCCCACACACACTGCCTCCCGCAATTACATTTCCGCAGGAGGAAGAGGGCGAATGAGAAACAGGATAATCAGACCCTAAATCATAGCTCTTAGCCGCCTTGGAGTGAGAGCGTAGAGTTTCCTTGTAACTTTGGTCTCATGTTATCTGCTGTGACACCACAAAAGCACGGCAACTCGCCTGACCTTTTCTCAATAAAAAATCATTTTGTACCGACATGCTATAAAACTGGTGCATTAGCCTGCTAACTTCTCATGTCTACTTCAATCGAAGTGGTTAACTTAATGTAAACATGCACTCAGGATCCTTCAGAAAGTCCTAGCTGCAACAGCCGGTAACCTGACCAATAATTCCTTTCTCGTAGGAGAGAAGTAGTGAGTATTTATTTATTTATTTATTTATTTACCTTAACACATGGTGCCTAAGCAACATATTTCAAACATTGATTGCTCTGAAAAATATAAGCAGTTCATTGGCTCAACTGAAAGCTGGGATAATCCTTTGTAAGTCTTCATCCCATTTAGACAGTAGCAGCAGTGCAATTGCTCAAGACGAGTATGATGTTTCCCAAATGGGTTGTCTATTGTTGGGTCCTCAGGTGACTGTAAAGGCCAACCAGGATCCACATAACTGGGATGCTAGGGTAGATTCCTTTAACGGAGAATGCCTGTGTGTGACTTTGTTTACTGTGAGGAGGCTGATGTGAAGGCACAACCACCACACAGTCCTTAATAAGTAAGGGTCAGGGTCCTGTGGCATGAAGTGCAAGACAATTGGAGCCCCTTCACTGCTGTTGTGATGCATTCTCATCTTCTGCCAGCTCCACCACTGAGATCTTGGTTAGATTGCACTTTGTCGGGAGCCTCCTCCTGGACCTTACAGTCATGGATGACCCTACCAGGAGCTAAGCTCCAGGCAACATCGCTCTCTGGATCTCAGGAAATCACAGACATCTCCACCACAGCAAGGTGACAACTTTCAGAGAAGATTTACAGTAACTCCAGAATACCGGTAGCTTGGATTGGCTGTTTGGAAGTTTGGTTGATCGTTGAGCTTAGCAAAATGTTTGCAGATGTTTGGCTCCAGTTGAGAAGCTATCATCAGTGCACAGTTGAATGCCGGCTTATATCCTCCTCCGGTGCCCAAATGGATATTGATTAGATGTCGTGATCTGGTTGAATGGTTCAAAACACTGTGAACAGTTCAGCAGAAGAAGATTCTGATTAGCTAGCTTCGAGGGAGGTCCGTTGGAAGTATATAAGCCAGCGTTCTGAGGAGACAACACCCTCAGCTGTGCGCAGATAATGGCTTCTCAACTGAAGCCAGAATGTCTACAAACATTTTACCAAGTTCAGTGAACAACCAAA
The DNA here is from genome assembly GCF_030144855.1 of Hypanus sabinus. NCBI lineage: Eukaryota > Metazoa > Chordata > Chondrichthyes > Myliobatiformes > Dasyatidae > Hypanus > Hypanus sabinus. The sequence goes on along the minus strand of NC_082712.1, from coordinate 20,189,658 downwards.
CTTCCAGATTTACAGTAAGGTTGAAAGGCATTCATCCTTGCTGTATCCTGAACCGCTGGCCAGTTGTCTGTTGATCATCACAGCCAGGACACAAGTGATGTATCCTCATTATGTCCCAAATGACTCTTCCCCAAGCGCCCTTTCTCCTTGGCTATCCCTCCCTCTGTAAGACCTACATGTTAACTTAAGCATGTATAGGTGGCCAATCAAAATGACAATGACAGACAGTACATCCAGGGAAGAGCTCATGTCCTTTAACACAGCACCATGTACTATGGAAAGGAAAGAGATCCCAATAATTTTTTAATGTTATGGAAACCATTGAATATTTTTGAACTTCAGTGCTTCCAGATCTTACAAAAGCAGCAACTTGAATTAACACAGCAAAACACTGCAAGGTCATTCATACAAGTAATCAAAATGTTCATACTGAGTCATGCAAAGAGGTAATACTGTCAGAGTCCAAATAACGTCAAGATTCAAAATTTAACAGACAGACAGACATACTTATTGATCCCGAGGGAAATTGGGTTTCTTTACAGTCGCACCAACCAAGAATAGTGTAGAAATATAGCAATATAAAACCATAAATAATTAAATAATAATAAGTAAATTATTCCAAGTGGAAATAAGTCCAGGACCAGCTATTCAAGGCTGAGATTTAGGCTGAGATGAGCCTAAGATTCAAGTTTATTTGTTATGTGTACGTTGAAACATACAGTGAAATATGTCATTCGCATTAACAACAACTTGATCAAGGAAGCAGTATTTTTAAAAGAGAACCAGAAGCTATTCAGGAGGGAATATTAAATCTCAGGGTTTTGACAGTGGAATGCATACTTCCCAAAGGTGAAACATTCAGAAGCTTGGATACACATGATTTGTAAAGACAGAAATAGAAACAATATAACAGAAACAAGTGCAGCGTTAACTAATAAAATGGATCATAGCAGCAATTTGATTTATGTGCCAGGTAATAAACTCAACAAAGTAATCTGACAGAAATAGTTTTCAGCCTAGGTCCATTGATTACAGTCCCTATATTATGATAGTGACTACCATTCAAAAAGGAATCTGGTCAGCAATTTGATCCTTTAGGGGTTCAGTCTAAATATAGCCCATGTAAACCAGATTAGACAGTAAGCATTAATTGGCCCAGGAAAGGCCTGCATGGACATCACGGGCCTAAGAAGCTGTTTCAGTATCTCTCTGTGACTGTTAACTCCATGCATCAGTCACTATTTTCAAGCCCTGTATTTTATACATGATTCCTTGTCCCAGCCTTGAAAAGTTTTCCATCGTGTAGGACTCATGAATTTGGTACAATGTTCTCCACTTCCCTGGATAAAGTGTAAATCCAGCAACTGCCAGGGAGCTGAATATAATCCAGGACATGCAGCTCATTTGACCGGGACTCCTTCAATGATTCATTTTCTTTTCCACTGCGCTGCATTCACATTGACAAAATAAACTACAGATACTCAATAGACCTTCTTTGTCAGTACCTCCAAACCTTTATAGCCCAGAAGCCAAAGACCAAGCTGTAGATGAGAGATGCAACGTCCACAAGGACCCACAAAGTTCATTCTTTACAATCTAAGCCACAAGAGAACTGCATCCATCATCACGGACCCCCACCATCCAGGCCATGCTCTCTTCTTGCTGCTGCCATCGGGAAAGAGGTGCAGATGCCTTCCTTCCCACAACACAAGGTTCAGGAACAGTTATTACCCCTCGATCATCAGGCTCCTAAGCCAGCATGGATAACTTCACTCAGCACAACTCTGAACTGATCGCTGAATACAACCTATGGACTCATTTTCAAGGACTCTTGTCAGTATTATTTATCTCTGTCTCGCTCTCTGTCTATCTATCTATCTGGCTATTTATTTACTTGGGTATTATTTATTTACTTATTATCTATGTATTTATCATTTTTAATTATTTTTTCATATTTCCACAGTTTGTCTTATTTTGCCCATTGGTTGTCAGTCTTCGTGTGCAGTTTTTATTGATTTTGTTGTATTCCTTTGATCTACTGAGAATGCCTGCAAGAAAATGAATCTTCGGGTAATATATGGTGACTTATACTGTATGCACTTTGATAATAAATTTATTTTGAACTTTGAATCTTAGTGGTCCTGCATTATCTCTAGGTCAAAATCTGGGTGATCTATTCAGCTAGCTGCACCACAGTAGGACCATTACCATAGGCCCTGCAGTGGCTAAATCTGATGGCTCTCCACCACCTTCCTATGTGAAACTAGGAATGGATAACACTTGCTAACCTTCACAACAATGCCTAGACTCCATAAATAAATAATTATAAACACCTCCAAACACTTACATATCTCAGCAGCTGCTCTGCTCAGTACAGGCTATTGTTGAAGTGTGACGTGTTTGGGAGCGTGAAGATATATTGACAGGAAACAAATCCGAGTGCAAAGATGAATCTTCAAGTGAGGCAAGGTTGGTCGCCAGAGACTAACTCTGCTCACTGATCTTCACATTGGCTTCTGGATTTAAAACATCAATGTCTTCCACAGGTTCACCTTATCAGTAGGAGGTTGTACAGCATCTTGGAATTCCTCTGGTACCAGGCTCATTCCCATACTTTGGTTTTAATCACTTCACCACTAGCGGGCATACCTTCTGCTGGGATGTTCTATCTTCACAAGTTCATTTCCAAAACCTCCATCATCCTTCTATCTCCATGGAAAAGCTCTTGGGTGATAATCCTTGGACTGGACAAATAACAGCTGAGTTATTTCAGTCCAGTTCATCACGTCGATTCATTAGCTTTGGAAGCCATGACTCCCACCAATTCAACTAATTTCCTGCAGTGAAAATCTCCCACCCTTCAAGAGTGTGTGTAAACTGTGAGCCTAATGTGTGAGCATGGCCTAGTTCTAACAGCTCTCTGAACCAAGTAGGCCAATCATTTGTTAAGATGACTCACTACTACCTTCTCTTAAACAACTAGGGGCAGATACCCTGGATGATATTGAAGCCTGAAGGTCGTAGTCCAAAGTTTGTAAGTCTGGAAGCCAAGGCCCAATTGCCAAGGCCCTGGGCCTGCAATCTTCTGGAGACCGGGAAGTGGCCTGCCCTGGGGTTGGAGGCCAGTCCGTGTGTTTGTGTGTGTGTGTGTGTGTGTGTGTGTGGGTGGGTGTGAGCGAGGGAAGAAAAGGGGTTTGTTTTCCTGTTTTTGTTCATTTGCTGCTGTAGATTTGCTGTTGTTGCTTGTGTTGTCCTTCTGAACATTGTGAGCATACTATGTAAACACTGGAATCTGCCGAGACAATTGTGAGACAATCACATCCTGAGATTGTGTTTGTTGTTCATGCAAACGATGCATTTCACCCTATGCCTGGATGACAAATAAGTGAACCTCGAGGCTTGAATCTGGAATCTGGAGGAGTTAAATGCCTTCAACCCATGGACAAAGTTAATAAGAGCCTACAGGCAGCCTCCTACCTGAAATTAAGTGAAATCCAGAAGACGGTAGCTGAAGATCACCACCTGGAGAGGTAATAATGTCCTGTCAGTTCCTGCTAGCTGATTTACACAACTAATATTAGGGGAGAAAAGATTAACGGAAAAAGAGAGGCAGGGTCATAGGGAAGTGCAAGGTAACGGAGCTAACTGGATAGCTTGGTCAGAATGCCAGTACAAGCATTTTGGGCCAAATGGCCACCACCTATACTTCCCAGCTTAAATATAAATGAGATTTATTTACATGTCTTTAACTAATTGATTCATGTAAGCCTCTTAAAAGCAGAACGTATTAAGTTTTTAAAAAATAAACGCATCACGTTATGAGCTATATATTGTTTGTTTCATGTTATATCAAAACTGCCAAGAATTAATATTCTTTAGTAAAATTTCACAGGGTTAGTATACTTGCACAGTTATGCTCAGTCAGTGATGGTGCAGGATTGAGCTTCATTACTCAGCTCAAGTTACAAAAGATCATCAATTGGTTTTCATAAATCTCGGTATCATCACCTAAGAATATTTGCTTGTATGTGACAAAAAATAATAATCTGATGCATGTGTTTTCAGCTTTACAAAGTACATTATTGTGGTCTGCAGTTCTTATCTGAGAGAAAAAAAACGAGCCTACAGATTTTTCAAACAAATTTTACTAAATTGTACCTGTCAAATAAAATTGCCATGAGGTAGTGAGGTTGCCCAGCATGATTGAAAGGCAGTTGTTAAAATACAAGGTAGAGTCTGGTGTGTGGCCTCATTAATGGAAAACTGCATAATTTTCCAAGACTGGGGACATTATGTGTGTCTGGGCATTAAGCAACTCCTAACCACACTGCCTAAAGCCACAGTATCAACAGCTTAAAGCTATTAGTAGAATCTTCTGAGACCTTTTTAGGATAGGCCGTGACCCAGCCGAGCCCATGGCGTCTGCAAGGTAGATCATCACAGCTCCTAGGCCATCAATTTAACTCTCTGAAGCCAAAGACTGACCACTACAATCCAACCTCTCTGAGTTGCATATGTCAAGTGTCATTCAAAATGTTGTGGATGACCTCTGACACCACCTGGCTCTGGAGATTTTGCAGAATCTCTGTTTCCTTGCAAATAATAATTTCTTTATAATCTCTGCAGCTTTTAATTGTTTTTATTTACTTGGGTTGAATAAAGTGAGCGAATGTGTGAAAAAATGGATGCTTCTGTTTTTGTCATGTTAACCACTTACAGATTGTGTCATAGGTTTGCAGAAAGTGTTAATTTTTATTGCAAATTGGCTCCCGACTACTGAGCTAAGAGAAGCCTTCTCTTGCCCTCATGCAACTGGCTTGTAACCTTTCCTACAGGAAATAATTCTTCCATTTGCTAATAATGGTTTAACTGCATTACATTAGAATAAAAGAGACCTTAAAGTTCAAATCTCAGGATATGTCTTAAATGATTAAGGTTTAACTAAGTGAAACCATTCTGATGGGACAAGGGATTAATGAATACAGAAAGAATTGTCACAGCATCTTAGAGAACTTGCCTTTGAGGTGCAGTTTAGTCTGACTGAATAACAATTTTCTCATCCAGCAAGGAGGTGAAAGATTACTGGAAGCAGCAGGAATTTGGTGTGAAGGCTTAGTTCAGAGCTAGCCTCTGTTTCCCGCTCCACTTTCCACTCCCCTCAACTGGCCCCATCATCCTCCTCCCCACCTGGTTCCACCTATCACCTGCAAGCATTTGCCATGCTCTTCCCTTCCCCTCTTTGTACTGCGGTCTGGTCTCTACACTCCCAGAGTGCTTGAAGGCTCTGGGCTTACTGTTACTTGCTGGAGAACAGAAGAATGAAGGGGGGATCTCACTGAAATCTATCAAATATTGAAAGGCCTAGATAGATATGGAGAGGATGTGTGGGTTGGGGGGTGGGGGGGGGGTGAGTCTAGGACCAATGGAGAAAGTCTCGGGATAAAAGAACAGAACACAGATGAGGAGGAATTTTCTTAGCCAGAGGGTGCCGAATCGATGAAATTTGTTGCCACTGATGACTGTGGAGGCCAAGTTATTGGGTATATTTAAAGCAGAAATAGTTAAGTTCTTTATTAGTAAGGTCATCAAAGATATGAGAAGAATGCAGGAGAATGGGATTGAGAGGGATAATAAATCAGCCTTGATGGAATGACAGAACAGATTTAATGGGCTGATTAGCCTAATTCTACTCCTATGTCTTATGGTCTTATAGTCTCTCAATCCTGACCCAGGGTCTCAGTCTGAAACTAACTATCCATGCCTCCACCAAGGCTGCTCAACCTACTGGATTCCTCGAGCAGTTTGTTTTTTGCTTCCTATTTTAGCATCTGCAGATTCTTTTGTCTCCATTGAATTGTACAGCAGTCTTGTTGGACTGAGTTACCTACACCTACCCTTAAATCTTAGGCTCTTATGTTCCTTTCCCTCATACAGTTATCAATAAGTTTGAAAGTGTGCAGAGAAAGGATGTTGCCAGGAGATGGTGTCCTTAGTTACAGAGCAAGATTGAGTAGGTTGGAATTTTTTTCCTGGATCACAGGAGAATGAGGGGGGATCTTATAGAGAGGTAAACAAATTATGAGGGGTATAGATAGGGTGAATAGATGCAAGCGTTTTCCTTTGAGGTTGGGTGAGACTAGAACTAGAGGTCATGGGTTTAGGGTGAAGAGGGGACCAAGTGCAGTGTATCTAATTTGCTAATGATACTAAATTGAATGGAAAAGTCTGCAGAGAGGTATAGATAGGCTGAGTGAGTGGACACGGCTCTGGCAGATGGAATACAATGTTGGTAAACTTGAGCTCATCCACTTTGAAAGGAAAAATGGAAGAGCAGATTATTACTTAAATGGTAAAAAAAATTACAGCATGCTGCTGTGCAGAAGGACTTGGGAGTGCTTGTGCATGAATCACAATAGGTTGATTTGCAGGTGCAGATGGAAATAAAGAAGGCAAATGGAATGCTGGCCTTCATTGCTAGAGGAATTGAATTTAAGAGCAGAGAGGTTATACGCAACTGTACAGGGTACTGATGAGGCTGCGCCTGGAGTACTGTGTGCAGTTCTGGTCTCCTTACTTGAGGAAGGATATACTGGCTTTGGAGGCGGTGCAGAGGAGGTTCACCAGGTTGATTCCAGAGATGGGGGGGTTAGACTGTGGGGAGAGATTGAGCTGTCTGGGATTGTGCTCACTGGAATTCAGAAGAATGAGAGGAGGTCTTATAGGTGCATATAAAATTATGAAAGGGATAGATAAGATAGAGGCAGGAAAGTTGTTTCCACTGGTAGGTGAGACTAAAACTAGGGGACATAGCCTCAAGATTTGGGGGGGAGTAGATTAGAACAGAGATGAGGCTATTCCCAAAGAGTGATGAATCTGTGGAATTCTCTGCCCAACGAAGCAGTGGAGGCTACCTCTGTCAATATACTTAAGATGAGGTTGGATAGATTTTTACGTAGTAGGGGAATTAAGGGTTAAGGAGAAAAGGCAGGAAGGTGGAGATGAGTCCATGGCCAGATCAGCCATGATCTTATTGAATGGTGGAACAGGCTGAACAGGCAAGCTGGCCTACTCTTGCTCCTATTTCTTAAGTTCTTATGTTAAGATAAAACAATAATAATGCAGAAAAAAAGTGTAAAAGTGACTGGAAGAGAGCAGTGCAGGTAAACACTAGTTCACAAGTTCATAACGGGGTAGATTGTAAGGTCAAGAGCCCATCTTATTATACTAGGGGCCTGTTCAATAGTCTTGTAACACTGGGGTAGATGCTATCCTTGAGTCTAATGGTATGTGCTGTTGAATCTTCTGCCCGATGGGAGAGGGGAGAAGAAAGAGATCCTGGGAATAGATGATCTGGTCAACACTGGATAGTCTGAGAGGCCTGATTTGATGCTGCGGTATGCTTTGACCCTAAGACTCAGGGAGTTTAAAAGGATGTATTGTGCTGTAGGTTTTTTATGTTTCTATGATGGTAAAGCAATTAATTACAGTGGGATCTTGATCAGGTAGGTAAATTGGCCGAGGAATGGAAAATGGAGTTTAATTCAGAAAAGGGCAAGGTGTTGTGTTTTGGAAAGTCAAATCATGGTAGAGCTTGCATAAACAAGAGAAAATATGCAGATGCTGGAAATCCAAGCAGCACATGCAAAATGCTGGAGGAACTCAGCAGACCAGGCAGAATCTATGGAAAAAAGTACAACTGACGTTGCAGATTGAGACCCTTTAGCAGGACTGGAAAGCTCTGAGACCTGCTGAAGGGTCTCGGCCCGAAAAATGGACTGTATTTTCTTCCATAGATGCTACTTGGCTTGCTGAGTTCCTCCAGCATTTTGCGTGTGTTGCCAAGGGTTTCATAATCATTATGGAGTGTTGTAGAACAGAGGGACCTTGGAGTCAAAGGTAGAGAGCTCCAAGAGGACCACAACCTTGCCACTGTGTTTGGAGACCTTCTTCCCTCAATGATCCAGAGAGCTATATTGGCTGGAGTCAGGACCTTGTGGTTTGGCTCTTGGTTAGGGTCACCTATGACAACAGATCAAAGGGTAGAGGCCAGACCAAGAGTGGTCCACCAGTCCTCCAGGTTTGGGGGTTCAGCTCAGGGCTAACAGCCCTGACTGGTCAACAAAGTTGTTATGGAAACAGCGGTGAAGAGTTCTTCTATAGCTGTGTGTGACCCTATGGCCAGACAGAGATGGAGGATGTTCATTGCTGCCCTAAATGCTAATGGCATAATGGGCAGTAACAGAGTTAGACAGGGCAGTAAAAGAGGCTTTTGGCATGTTGAGAAGCATCAGTCATGACAATGAGTATAGAGGCCAGGAGGTTATGTTCTAGTTTTACAAGATACTGGTGATGATGTACTTGGAGCATTGTGTACAGTTTTGGTCAACCTGTGAGAGAACAATGCTATTATCCTGGAAAGCGTGAAAAATAGATTGACAAGGATGCTGCCAGGACTCAGGGGACTGAATTATTGGCGAGAGGTTGTACAGGTTGGGAACATAGGAGACAAAAGGGTGATCTTACAGAAGTGTATAAAATAATGATGGGCATAAGTAGGGTAAATGCACACAATATATTCCCTAGGGTTGGAGAAACAAGATCTAGAGGGAATGGGACTAAGGAGAGATTTAAAAGGAACATATTATACAGTACTTTGTAAAAGTCTTAGACACGTAAAAAAATTCCGTAAAGTGAAGATGCTTTCAAAAATAATGAAGTGAAAAGTTTCTAATTAACAAAAAATACTACAAAGTACAGTAAACAATAAAAAAACTAAATCAAATCAATATTTTATGTCTTTTGCCTTTGAAATTGCATCAATTCTTTTAGGTACACTATTGTGCAATTTTATAAGAAAATCGGCTGGTAGGTTGTTCCAAGCAACTTGAAGAACTTGCCACAGTTCTTTTTTCATTTTTCCATTTTTCCAGGTTAACCCCAACAATGTTGATGACGTTGAGATCAAGGCTCTGTGCAGACCTCACCATATAAAAAAAATCTAGGTTACCTAAGACTTTTGCACAGAATTGTCTACATGGAATGAACTGCCAGAGGAAGTGGTTGAGACAGGTACAATAACAACTTCTCATAGACAGTTGAACAGGTACACAAATAGGTAAGGTTCAGAGGTTATGGACCAAACTCTGGCAAATGAGACTAGCCAGGATGGGGCATCTCAGTTGACATGGACCAGGGCCTGAAGGGTCTGTTTCCACACTGTATGCAAGATACACAGGTGCTTAAAATAATTGGAAAGAGAAAAAAATGGAAATGCTCAACAGGTCAGGGGAGATCCAAAGAGAGGGAAACAGAGTTAATGTTTCAGGTCAACGACCTTTTGTTAGAACAATTTTTTTCAGGTAGATTGCAGTGAATGAATGTAGTTATTGGACAAGTTCCATGTTACTGCACAGCCTATTAGAAACACAGAGTAATACAGCACAGGAACAGGTCAACTTGTCCATGTTAACAAAGCTGTCCAGCAAAGCTAATCCCATTTACCACTCAAAACCATTCCTAACCACATAGCTATCCAATGGTCTTTATTCCTTAATTCTCCACATGTTCACATCATTAACAGGCTGGCAGAAAGACTTGGGTGTGCTGGTATGGCTATAGCCTTGAACTGAGGGTCTATGTGCATTACATTTCTTGGAGGAGCCTGTAAAGCCATAGGACCATAAGAAATAGGAACCAAATGAGGCCATGTGGCCCATCACAATTGCCTGGACATCCCATCATGGCCGATTTATTTTTCCTTTCAACCCCATTCTCCTGCCGCCTCCCTCTAACCTTTGCCACCCTTACTAAAGTGAGAAAGGGTAAAGAAAGCATCCCTTTTTCACGTTCCTCCACATCAAACTGCCTGCAATTCAGCAATAAATGTCACTAATATGGCAACCTTGATTAGAGAGGTCATGAGGACAAGCAGGATTGGGAAATGGAAGATGACAGGCTGGTCCTTTTGGTCAGGGATGTGGCATGTTCCAGGGTTAACGTACAAGGAGCCTGACCCTAACCACTGCTACACTACTGCTGAACTGAAAGTGACTGAAGCCACCAGGTACATTGAAAGGAAGAAAGCTCCATTCCTAACAGGCTATCATCTGTCACCATAAGAAACAAAAATAGCTTGCCTTTGCTCTGACAAAAATGAAAAATCCCATTAATTGTTAACTAGTAGAGATGTGCTCATTCATATACCCCTTTGATAATAATTCCATTGGAGCTAGAAAAATGAAAACTTGGCTGTTTTATCTGGAATCTAAATTATGTGCAAATGCTATTATTTCCACTTGCATCTTCCACAATGGGGTTGTTACTGACTGGTCCAGGAAGCAGGTTATAAATGTAATGGAATAAGTTGGTGTACTGTTAGCATGCGGATGGCAGGGTGGAGAATCATCTCTACCAAAAGAAGTGTAAGGTGCTTCTTCCCTCCGCTAGGCTGCAGATCATGCTCAGGCAAGTTGTAGCACCTACTTAACATTTCCCCCCCTCACAAGATTAGGGTCCATAGGAGCAGGTGGTGGGTGAACGTGTGAGCAGCTGGAGCATATCAGAAGTCCTGGTTATGCGACCACTGACCCCAGGCAGTCAATCTCTGAAGAGTATTGTTAATGGCTGGGGTCACTTGTCTTGTAAAGACACTGGCCAGAAGAAGGCAATGGCAAACCACTTCTGTAGAAAATTTTGCCAAGGACAATCATGGTCATGGATAGGCCATGATCATTGACACCATACAACATGGCACATAATGCTGTTGATGACTGCTACCATGGATTCAGACTGACTCCAAGGAGAATGGGCTATTTTCCATTTTCTTATATGTCTAACATTATAGTCAAAGTAAACTATGATGAAACTGCAATGGCTAGCACCCATTTCCCTGGATACTGCACCTGCTCCAGAGTCACAAAATGGCATCATGCTACAAATTTGTTTCAATTTGCATTTTGATGTCCTTTTTTCCCTTTAGGTCTAAACATCTTTTCTTAAACCAAAGGAGGAACAGTGCAGTTTGGTAACAATAAGATAAATCATGATGAAAACTGAACTTTGTACATTTTTGGTTGTTGACGAGATGGAGTGTGGGAGAACTGGGCAGACTGCCCTCTTGCACGTCTGCAGTGACATCAAGGACATGTTCAAGAGGCGGCACTTCAAGAAGGCGACATCCAGAATTAAGGACCCTCGCCATCTGGAACATGTCCTCATACCCTCTTCTCATTAATACCATCAGAAAGGAGCTACAGGAGCCTGAAGACCCACACTCATCACTTTGTGAACAGCTTCCTCCTGTCCACCATCAGATTTCTGAATGGTCTATGTACCTGTAAACGACATTGTTATTCCCATTTTGGACTACTTACTTATTTTTTAACTTATAGTAATTTTTTTGTCTTGTACTGCACCTTACATCTACTGTAATGAAATGCTTTGAGAGGTTGGTCATGACCAGAATCAACTAAGCAAGGGCCTGGACCTGCTGCAATTTGCCTATCACCACAATAGGTCTACAGTGGATGCAATCTCACTAGCTTTTCACTTTACACCCAAAACTGTGTGGCTAGGCACAGCTCAAGCGCCACCTATAAATGTGCTGGTGACACAACTATTGTTGGCAGAATTTCAGATGGTGACAGGGAAACGTACAGGAGTGAGATAGCTCAACTAGTTGAGTGGTGCAACATAAATAACCTTCAACCTCATGATGTCTTCTCATTGCTACCATCAAGGAAGAGGTATAGAGGCAAAAAAAAACACATGGACAATATTTCAAGACAAGCTTCTTCTGCTGCCATCACATTTCTGAATGAATAATGAGGCCATGAACACTTAGTCATAGAGTCATGGAAAAATACAGCATAGAAACAGGCCCATAGAGAGCATCTTAACACACTGCATTTCTGTGTGGTATCTCAATTGTACAGCAGCTGATAGGAAAGCACTTCAGCTGCTCGTCTCTAGCACACAGAAGATCAGTGGGTCACAGCTCCCAGCCCTGGAGGACACCTACAGCTCAAACTGCCTGAGGAAAGCTACGAGCATCTGTAAGGACAATACACACCCGAGCAATCATCTGTTTGAACTTCTTCCATCTGGCAGACGTTATAAGATTTTCTATACCTGCACTTCCAGACTGAAAAATAGCTTTTTCTCCAGAACAATAGTTGCAATAACAACAATAACAATAATTTTCTCCAGAACCAATCGATCAAGCGTCATCCATAAATTTCTTATACTGTATTGCTACTTTTAATACTGGTTTTACAGCTGTCATGCATCTGAGTTGCGCTTTTGCACTGCTGGACATTGCTTGTACTGGTTGGTTAATTAATTTTATTTATTGTTTACTTATTTTATTTGTTGTTTTATAGCATTGAGTATGAGAGTTGCAAACTCATTTTCGCTGTATTGGTGCAAGTCTAATTGTACTATGCAATGACAATAAAGATATTTCAATTTCAACTTCAATTACATCTAGACCATGCCAAACCATTTAAACTGCCTACTCACATTGATCTGCACTGGAACCATAGCCCTCCATAACCCTACTATCCACATATGTATCCAAACTTCTCTTAAATGTTGAAATTGAGCTTGCCACTTGAGCTGGCAGCTCTTTCCACACTCTCATGACTCTCTGTATTAAGCGATTTCCCCTCATGTTCTTCTTGAACTTATCATCTTCTACTCTTAATCCATGACCCACCCATTCTCTGTGAAGAAAGCCTGCTTGCACTTACCCTATCTGTACCCTCAAAATGTTGTATACCTCTATCAAATCTCCTCTCAGTCTTCTACATTCCAAGGAATGAAGTCCTAACCCATTCAATCTTTTCTTATAAAACTCAGGTCCACCAGACACAGCAAAAAGCTTGTAAATTTTCTCTGTACTCTTTCAACCTTATTTACATCTTTCCTGTAGGTTGGTGACAAAAACTGCACACAACAGTCCAAATTATGGGGAACCTGAAGGGACCTTCTTCACTCAGACAGTGGTTTAGGTGTGGAACAAGCTGCCAGAAGAAGTGTTCGATGAGGGTTTGATTTCTGCAGCCGGGGGTAATCCATAGGGATGAGTTTTATTTCTGCTGGACTTTGCAACAAGCTCTTGTATAGTATTGATCTTTGTTGCCAACTTCTACCCATAATTCTGAGGAGGACCAACTTAGGAAAGTTACAAAGCTACATTGGTAGACTGAGTGAAGGGGAAAAGATGTAGCAATGGAGTATAGTGTGTTTGAGCAGTTTTTCAGTTTAGCACATCTTGCAACTGACTTCAGCCACCAATCTTCAAATCTGAAGATACTGTAGATTGTAGATTTAATTTAAAATATAGGTCTGAATGATAGGTTCCTAAAATCTTTGAATCACAGAACAGACAATGCTATTAGATGTCCTTGGTGTGGGTGTGAATCAGGAGGTATGAAGTTTGTGTATAGTCTCAAAGAAAGTATTGTGGATACATTGTAAATATGGGATTGTCCTTTGATGCTTAGCATATAAAATATTGGATAGCGTGAGCCAGAGAGACCTTTTGACTGAAAGCATCTCCATATGATGCCTGCTGTATCTTGTTCTGTCAATTAAAGAGGCTCTCTGACTTTTACCAGTACTTCTCTCTGATGACTTCATTCACACAGCAGCAGTGTGGAAAAAAACTGTGAAATGAGAAGTTAAAAGTAAAGAAACATAATTCCAAAACAGAAGTTTCAGCACATGATTGACCAAAGGATAATATTGCCAATAATGCAGCAAAAAGAGCTGACAGAATGCTATTACCTAGTGCTGGGGATGCTTTTGGTAAGTGTTCCATCATGGGCACTAGCCTATCTGCCAACGATGCCTCAAAAAGGCAGTATCCATCATTAGGGACCCCACCACCCAATTCATTAGTACCGTCATTCTCATTAGTTCCAACAGAAAGGAGGTACAGGAGCCTGAAGGCACACACTTAATGTTTAGTAACACCTTCTTCAAGTTTAAGTTCAAATTTATTGCCATTTGTCTGTACATATTTACAACAACCTGGAACAATAATCTTCTGCATGCACAAAACATATATCACACATAGTACATAAAACAAAATATTATACTATAAATAAGTTTCTAAAATATAATTCAAAATGTAGATAGTAAAGCATAGGTAAACAATAAACAGTGCAGTTAACAGCTCCCTGTCCTAGTTACAATACCCTGATGGAGGCAGGTTATTCATTAGTCTCACCACCGAGCTCTGATTCTTCTCTATCTCCTTCCTGACAGTAGCAGGTCAAAGAGGTCGTGGTAACACACACAAAATGCTGGAGGAACTCAGCAGGCCAGGCAGCATCGGCGGAGAAAAGTACAGTTGACTTTTCAGTCTGAGAGGGCGACTGTACTTTTTTTCATAGGTGCTGCCTGGCCTGCTGAGTTCCTCCAGCATTTTGTGTGTGTTGCTTGGATTTCCAGAATCTGCAGATTTTTTCTCAGGTTGTCCTTAAATATTTCATCTTCCTTCCCTTAACCTGTGATCTCTAGTTCTAGTTCCACCCAACCTCAGTGGAAAAGAGCCTGAATGAATAAGTTCCCCCACCGCTCCATCCACCAAATGCAGATGTTCTCAGTGGTCAAACATTTTAATTCCAATTCTCATTCCCATTCCAACATGTCAATCCATGACCTCTTCTTGTGCTAAATGAGGCCACCCTCTGGGTATTCTGTCTGGATAACCTCCAACCTGATGGCATGAATATTAATTCCTTCTTCTGATAAAATAATTCCCCCTGCTCCTTCCTCTACTCCCCACTCTGACCTTTTACCTCTTCTAACCTGCCTATTGCCTCCCCCGGGTCCCCTCCTCCTTCCTTTTCTCCTATAGTCCACTCTCCTCTCCTATCAGATTCCTCCTTCTCCAGTCCTTAATATCTTTTCCACCCAGAAGGCTTCACTTATCACCTTCCAGCTACCCTTCTTCCCATCCCCTCACCTTTATATTATGACACCTTCTCCCTCCTTTCCCAGCCTTGAAGAAAGGTCTTGGCCCAAAATGTTGACTGTTTATTCGTTTCCATAGATACTGCCTGACTTGCTGAGTTATATGTGTGTGTGTGTTGCTTTGGATTTCCTGCATCTGCAGACTTTCTCGTGTTTGTGATCTGTTTTCCCCTCTCGGATTCCCATTAATTATTTCATAAATACCATTCATGTTATCTACCTTCGTGGGTAAGGAATATTTTTAAATGATGTTGAAAGCCCTGAAAATCATTCCCTTGTTTCTTCTAACATACTGGGATATTCTTTATCTGAGTCTGGTGATTTATCCACTTTCAAAGATGCTTAATCACTTAATACTTCCTCCTTGCTATATTTATCCATCCAAAGTTTATCACTTCTTTTACTCTTCAATCACAACACCGGTATATCCACTCCTTAGTAAGACCAGCTGCAATGTGTTCCTGACAAACCCAACCCACGTCCTCTGGCTCTGCACACCAGCTGCCTGTTTGGTCCTTATTAACCCCACTTCTTGCATTGTTTTTATCATCTTGTTCTTTATTTACAAGAACCAGAATATCCTTTGAAATATAAAAAAATACCTGCAGATGCTTTTCAGCAGGACTGCATGGTAATCTCCCCTTTCCAGTCTGACAGAGTCTTCGACTTCAAGAATTAAATCTGTTTCCCTTCCCATAGTTGAGACCTGACCTGCTGAGTATTTCCAGCATTTAACATTTTCATTTTTGATCTTTGTTCACCTTCTTGCCAATATTTTCTTATGTTTCTAGTTTTTCGAGGAATTTCACTCATAAACTTGCCATTCATTTGTCGACTTCCCGCTGTGTTAAACTATCCATGTCTGACATAACTTCTCCTTTTTATCTCAGAGGGCTCCCAATTTGGCGCTTACACTGTTTTTCTTTGTGGGGACATGTTTACCCTGAATCTCATGGATTTCCACATTAATTGCTTCCCATTACGCTAAGACTGATTTACCATCAAGTAGTTGTTTCCTGCCCACTTTTCCTAAATCACTTCCAAGCCCGTTAAAATGGATGGAAAACAAATAGAACTGCAGATGCTGGAATCTGAAATTAAAACAGAGAATGCTAGAAGAACTTAGCCAGTCAAGAGGCATCAGTGGGGAAGTAAACTTTCATATCGGGGGACCTTCCTCAGAACCCCTGACTGGATGTGTTCATCTTGCAATTTTATTTTTTGTTTTGGTTAAATTAGATCTTCCCCAAATTCTGCAGCTTTCACTCCTACTTTACCATTGGCTTCCTCCATGAATCTAACTGAATTATGATATCCAACCACAGGATTGTTTTCCAGTATGGTAATGCAAACCTGATTGTCCAAGGTATTGGCTTCAACCCTGTTGAGCTGTGAGCCTGCCTTCATTAGAACTGCCACGTTGCCTCAGTAATCGGGCACCTCAGTAGCATAGCAGTCAGTGTGATGGGCAGCAGAGCTCGGAATTCAATTCTGGCACCGTCTGTAAGGAGTTTGTACGTTCTCCCCATGACCATAGGGGTTTCCTCCAGATAATCCAGTTTCCTCCCACAGTCCAAAGGTGTATCAGTTGGCAGGTAATTGGTCATTGTAAATCGTCCTGTGATTAAGCTAGAGTTAAATCGGGGGTTGCTGGGCAGTGTAGCTCGAAGGCAAAAAGTGCCTATTCCATGCTCTATCTCAATAAACAAACAAATAAATAATAACAAATCAATTAACTTGTTCACCAAGCTCCCCTGTTTTTCTGTACTTGTTAGGAGCCCCTTGTGAGCCTTGATCTTGTTAGTCCACCCCACAATGCACTGCCTCACACTTATCAGGATTAAATTCTATCTGCTGTTGTTCAGCACATTTTTACTAATTTATCAGTACCCCAAGACTAGCCACCTCATTACCAACAATGGCAAAAGGTACTTCTGTCAGTTTCAATCTTATTAATCATTACTCCACCCTTCCCTTTACTAATCATAGACGTTCAGGCTGAAAAAATCGGATGAGAATCAAAACCAGGTTTATTATCACTGATATTGCTATGAAATTGTTGTTTTGCAGCAGTGGTACAGTGCAAGACATAAAAATTACTGTAAGTTACAAATAAGAAATAGTCCAAAAAAATCAAGATAAAGTCAGGAATTTACAAAAGAACAATGACAAGGTAATTATCATGGGTTCACAGACTATTCAAAACTCTGATGGTGGAGGGGAAGAAGCAGCTCCTAAACCCTTAAGTGTGAGACTTCAGACTCCTGTACCTCCTCCCTGATGGTGGTAATAAAAAGGGGGATTTATCTGCCTGCTGAGGGTCTTGATTGATGCACCTTCTTCAGGGACTACCTTTTGAAGATGTTCTCGATGATGGAGAGGGTTGTGCTCGTGTTAGAGCTGGGTAAGTTTGCAACACTCTGCAGCCTCTATCAACCCTGTGCATCTGTCGGAATTTGTATTGTTGTTCCTCACCGGGCCTTGTAGTGCAGTGGGCAGCAACCATGCCGTATCTTTAGCATTTGTCTGTTTTTTACAAGGCTGAGTTGCTATCTCGGCCTTGAACCCAGCACAGATGGACAGTGGGCAAGGAACTGGCTGGATTCAAACACAGAACCACTGGCCTCGAAATCTGATGCAGATAACACTACACCACCGGCTGGCTTAAGTACTTATATGATGTTGGTATAATTGTGCAAAACACCTTCTATCACATGTGCTGTTCAAACGTGTAATCCAGAGCACAGGGAAAATTAACTGGTGTCCATTTTTGCTAACATAAGCAATAAATTTATGGTGATATTTTTGAACAACAAGCACTGTAACAATTTATTATTGGCACTGACTTTTGTACCAAAGCTGTAAATTGTTTCTTTTTTAATTGAAGTAATTTGACTCACTGAGTTCATGCTGGTCTTTCAGCAAACAACCAAACAACCCATTCCCCCAGTTATTCCACTGTAATTTTTTCTCTCTCACACACATGCCCATTAACTCTCTTTGATTTTCCTGTCACCCACCCACACTAAGACATAATTCACAGTAACCAATTAACATTCCAATATTTTTGGGACCGGGAGATAAGTGGAGCAGAGAGTGAATATACAAACTCTACACAATCAACCCTGGAGGTCAGCTGAGGTTGCGCACAGCAACAATATCTGCTGTACCATGGTGTTACCCTGAAAGCAATCTGCTACTCCCACTGAGGCTGAGGAAAATGAAGAGGATTATCAATATTGCTTCTGTAACATCTGTATCAAGAACATATGTTCAGGTTCTCCTTTGTTTTCTGACTACACACCAAGGAGTTAACTATTTAAGACATGACTTAAAGCCTATGTCGTTGATTATATTATAATCCCACATGTAGCAATGGCTCATTGTTATCAAATTTCATGACATGTGCCAGTGATTCTGATTCTGATTGGTTGAAAAGCTGTAAATCGTCTATTGGTTTATTAATGTCACATGATGAGCTATGTGACGAGGCACAGCTCAAGCGCCATCTATAAATCTGATGATGACACACCACTGTTATTGGCAGAATCTCAGGCAATGATGAGGAGGCATTCTGGAGTGGAATAGATAGGCTGGTTGAGTGGTGTCACAGCAACAACATTGCACTCAACGTCAGTAAGACTGAGTAACTGATAGTGGACTTCAGGACAGGAGTTTTAAGGGAACACACACCAGTCCTCAATGAGGGGTTAGGAGTGGAAAGGGTGAGCAGTTTCAAGTTCTTGAGCATCAACATCACAGAGAATCTATCCTGGGCCCACCATATTGATGCCATTATGATGAAGGCACTGCAGCAGTTATACTCCATTAGGAGCTTGAGGAGATTAGGTATGTCATCACAGACTAGCAAATTTCTACGGATATGCAGTTGACGAGACTCTGACAGGTTTCATCACCCTCTGGCATAGACGTGTCAATGCATAGGAACTTAAGAGTCTGCAGACAGTGGTAGGCTCAGCCAGCTCCATTACAAGCACAATCTGTCGCACCATTTTCAAAAGTCGGTGGCACAGTAAGGTGACAGTCATCATTAAGAATGCTCGCCATCTGGAACGTACCCTTTTCTCATTACTACTATAAGGGAGGAGGTACTGAAGACGCACACTCAACATTTCAGGATCAGCTTCTTCATCTCTGCTATAAGATTTCTGATAGGTCCAAGAACACTGCCTCACTATTTTACTTTGAGCTCCAGTGAGACACTTCATGTCGTCTTGCTATGTTAAAGGCATCAGGCATTGCCTGAGCTTAAGAAGAAATTGAAACAAGCAATCCATTGCAACAAAGGCATATTAAAAGTGAACACTCGATAACATTTTATTAGGTATACCTGTACGTCTGCTCATTAATGGAAATAACTCATCTGCCAATCTTGTGGCGGTAACTCAATGCGTAAAAGCATGCAGAAATGGTCAAGAGGTTCAGCTGTTGTTCAGACCAAACATCAGAACAGGGAAGAAATGTGATCTAAGTGATTTTGACCGTAGAATTACTGTTGGTGCCAGACAAGGTGGTTTGAGTATGTCATAAACTGCTGATCTCCTGGGATTTTCACGCACAACAGTCTCTAGAGTTTATAGAGAATGGTGTGCAAAACAAATGAACATCCAGTGAGTGGGTGAAAATGCCTTGTGAATGAGAGAGGTCAGAGGAGAATGGCCAGACTGGTTCAAGTTGACAGGAAGGTGACAGTAACTCAAATTACTATGTGTTGCAACAGTGGTGTGCAAAAGATTATCTCCGAATGCACAACACATCTGAACTTGAGTGGATGGGCCACAGAAGCAGAAGAGTATGAACATATACGCAGTGACACTTTATTAGGTACAGTTACCTAACAAAATGCCCACTGACTGTAAAGTTACAATAGGTTCGATTCCCTCTGATGTTTCAATTTACTGATATTACACACAGTGATTGGTAATAGGAATGGTCTACTTCCAGTTGTTATTCAATTGCCCTCAGCAAATATTATCTTAAATATTATTTTAAATAAATTCATTTTAAATCCTACTGAAGCAAAACTGGAATTTGATGTAAACATTAACTGTATGCGCATGTTATGATAAAACAAATAATGCCCACAAATTAAATCTATAATTAGATTTCGTTTCAAGCTAAGTAGTGATCCTTTATTGTGTCTGGATGTTAAACCTGTGTACAATTAAGTTGGAGTTAATTGCTCTCAGTGCGAGAGGCAAGCTCAGTCACGAGTGTTTATCTGTTGGATTTGAACCTTCTCAGATGCACAGAATTATTCTGATTTATTTGCAATCATACTCTGGGCAAGCGGTTTAAGATTATCCTAAGAGTTTCCACAGTTAATGACACGATTTGCCCAATCGGAGTAAGAATAAAAAGCCCTGAGATACTGAAAATCTTTACTGTATTAGCAGGCTGGTTTGCTGCATTTGGGATGGTACTGTAACTGTTTGTGCATCGCTATAAAGCACTAGTGACCTGTGTTTAATTCCCTCCGCTGCCTGTGAGGAGTTTGTACATTCTCTCTAAAGCCATGTGTGTTTCCTCCAGGTGATCCGGTTTCCTCCCACATTCCAAAGACGTCCAGGGCATTCGGTTAATTAGTCACATCAGAGTAATGGGAGTTGTGAGCTCTGTGTGCCCGACAATCCTGGTACCATGCTGTGTCTCTAAATAAACAGAATATAGTGCATGGGTTTTGCAGATAGCCATACAGTCACAAATTATAAGAGAATATTCCGAGGACTGGCAAAAAAAAATCAACTGGATCCAATCCAAATAGTAAATCTTTTCAAGGCACTTCACTGCAACATCATCAGACAAAACTTGGCACCAAGCCGCTGAAGGGAACATTTTAACGAAAAGAAAAGATTTGTACTGCCTTTCATCTTCCTTTAAAGCCAAGATAGTGTTTTTCTAGCAATGGTCAAATGAAAACTACATTTTCCAAAAGTTCCCTCTGGAAAGTGCCAGAGGGCTTTTAAAACAAAAACTTCACGCCATCTTAAAGATTTCTTCCCCCAAGCAGTAATTGTGATCAAACATTCTAGTTAGGCACCTCCCACTCCCCCACCCCATATATTACCTCAGTTACTGCACTGTAAATACTTTAAACCACTTTTTATGGCTCTTTACATTGTAAATACATGCTGCTATTTATGTAAATAAGCACATTTTATTCAATATCCATACTTTAACTTTATTGTTATAATTCTTTTTTCTCTACAATTGTTGAATCTTGTTTTTTTTATTGCATGCTGCACCAACAGGCCACAGAAAATTCCAAATTCATGTAAATGTAAATGGAAAATAAAACTGATGTTTGATCCTTAATTCAACATAGAAATGACAGATGTGGTAATGTGCAAAAGGACAAACCTTCCCTTTATTGACAAGGACACTGCAGGTACAGTACCTGCTTTCTTCTTTAAAATGCCCCCATTGCATTTTTTTACATCTGCATCAAAATAGATTGGCTGCTAATTCTATCTAGTTGGCAGTTAGTTATCAATGGAGTGTCAGAAGGCTGGGTCTTGCAGCTATATTGCTTCTTATCAGTTTTATGAATGATTTAGCTTGTTCCTCAAATATATCAAGATTAAGCGAATGTTGGAAAGGCACATTAGTACTTTAAGTAACAGGACAGCTGAGCTCCAAGGCGATGGCATCATTATTTTACATAAACATGAGAAAGTCTGGAAATCCAAAGCAACACACGCAAAACTGTAGAGGAACCCTGCAGATGCTGGAAATCTTGAGCAACACACACAAAGTGCTGGACGAACTCAGCAGGTCGGGCAGCATCCAAAGAAGGAAATTAATATCCTTTGTTTCAGACCAAGACCCTTCATCAGGACAGGAAAGGAAGGGGGCAGAAACCAGAATATCAAGGTTGGGGGAAGGGAAGGAGTACAAGCTAGCAGGTGAAAAGTGAAGACAGGTAAAGGAAAGGTAAGTGGGTGGGGGAGAAGGGGATGAAGTGAGAAGATGGGATGGGATAGGAGAATGAATCGAAGGGCTGTAGGAGAAGGAACGTGATAGGAGAAGACAGTGGATCACTGAAAAAGGAGGTGAGTGGCAGGTGAGCAGTGAGCAGTGAGAGGTGAACCAGAATGGAGAATACCAGTCTTAGACTGGACGAGCAATATCTCATATTACATTTGGGTAGCTCCCAGCATCAGGAACATCTTCAAAAAGTGATGTCTCAAAAAGGCAACAACCATCATTAAGGACATGCCCTCTTCCCATTGCTACCATCAGAGCAGGTTGGGGAGCAAGAAGAGTCACTGAACATTTTAGGAACAGCTTCTTCCCATCCACACTCAGACTTCAGAACAGTAAGTGAACCAACCCACAAACAATGCCTCACTGTCATTGCTTTCTTTTTGCACTACTTAACTTTCTTATTGCAATTTATCGCTTTTTTAATCTAATTCTCTCCACTGCTACCTCAGAATAACAAACTTCACCCCATAGTGTATGTCAGTGATGCTATTTCTGATTCTGATTTTTTTTCCACACAACAAAGGAAGCTGAGGAGTAACCTTGTAGGGATTTATAAAATCCAGACGGTAGGAGAATCTAAAACTAGAGGACATAGTTTCAGGGAGAGAGGGAAAAAGGGACCTGAAGAGAAACATTTTTACACAGAGGGTGGAGGGTACATGAAATAAGTTGCCAGAGGAAGCTGTAGAGGTGCTTACAATTACAATGTTTAAAAGATAAGGATATTGGTATTGGTTTATTGTCATACATACCAAAATACAGTGAAATGCTTGTTGTGCATAATGATTCTACAGATCAAATCACTGAACTAGAATAACATAAAACAATGGCAAAAGCTACCGAAAAAGTGCGGAGAAGGTAAACGATAAAACTACAAGATTATGACGTGATAGATTGTGGGGCCAAGATCCAGATTCATTTACGTATCACATGTTCATCGGAATAAGCAGTGAAATGTCACTTGTGTTAACAGCCGATGCAATTTAAGGATGTGCTGGGGGCAGCCCACAAGAGTCACCGTGCATTCCGGTGCCAACATAGCATGTCCACAGTGTTCTGCAGAACAACACAAGCAGCAACAACAACAACAACAACAACAACTCAGCAACAAAACGACAACAGCAAAACAAGCTCCTTTCCTTCCTCCCACCCACCCACACACATTGTGTAAGAGTTCCGTTCAAGTGTCAGATAACAGTGAGAAAGAAGCTATCCTTGAGCATGGTGGTACATGCTTTTAGGTGTTTACATCTCTGCCTGATGGGGGGAGGAGAGAAGAAAGAATATCTGGGGTGGGTGGGGCATTTGATTACACTGGTTGCTTCACTGAATCAGAATCAGGTTTAATATTGCTGACGTATATTGTGAAATTAGTTGTTTTGCAGTGGCAGTACATTACAATACATAAAAATAACATTTTTTTAAAAAACTATAAATTACAATAAGTATATATATTAACATTTTAATTCAGTAAGTAGTGCAAAAAGAGACAAAAATGGGAGGTAATGCTCGTGGGTTCATTGCCCATTCAGAAATCTGATGGCAGAGGTGAAGAAGGTGTTCCCGAAACATTGAGTGTGTATATTCAGGCTCCTGTACCTCTTCCTTGATGGTAGCAATGAGAAGAGGGTCTGAGGTCCTCAATGATGGGTGCTGGTTTTTTGAGGCATCACCTTTTGAAGGTGTCCTGGATGCTGGGGAGGATAGTGCCCATGATGAAGCTGGATGGATTTATAACCTTCTGCAGCTTTTGTCCCCTCCATACCAGATGGTGATGCAACCAGTTAAAATGCTGTCCATGATACAACTGTAGAAATCTGAGTGGCTTTGGTGACTTATCAAGTCTCCACAAACTCTTAATGAACTATAACAGCTGTTGTGTATCCTTTGAAATTCCATCAATATGGTGGGCCCAGGACAGACCTTCAGAGACGTTGACACCCAGGAACTTGAAACTGCTCACCCTTTCCACTGGTGTTTCCTCGAAGAAGACTGGTGTGTGTTCCCTCAACTTTTCCTTCTGGCTCTTCCTGAACTCCACAGTCAATTCCTTGGTCTTACTGACATTGAGTACAAGGTTGTTGTTGCAACACCACTCAACCAGTTTCTGTGTGCCTCCTCATCAACATCTGAAGTTCTGCAAACAATAGTTGTGTCATCAGAAAATTTATAGCTCTGCCTGGCCACTCAGATTTGGGCGTGAAGAGAGTAGAGCAGTGGGCTAAGCATGCGTTCTTGAAGTGTGCCAGTATTGATTAACAGTGGAGAGGAGATGTTATTTCTGAAATGCACTGACAATGGTCTCCTGGTGAGGAAGTCAAAGATTCAGTTGCAGAGGGAGGTACAGAGGCTCAGATTTTGGAGCTTGTTCATTAGAACTGAGGATAAGATTGTGTTGAATTCTGATCAGTATTCAATAAACAGCAGCCTAATGTAGGTATTGTTACTGTCCAGGTGGAGAGTCAGTGAGATTGCATTTGCTGTAGACCTATTGTAGCAATAGGCAAATCACAGTGGTTCCAGACCCTTGCTTAGACAGGAGCTGATTCTGGCCATAACCAACCTCTTAAAGCACTTTATCATAGTAGATCAGTTCACTCTAGGTACTATCGCCCCAGAGTACAGACAGAATCCATGGAGATAGAAAAGGTTTAAAGCAATATAGGCTAAATACAGGCAAATGAGACTAGCTTTGGTAAACATCTCAATTGGTATGAATGATTTTGGCCAACTTCCATGCTGTAAAACACTAAAACTATATTTGGCCTTGTGGAGCCAGCATGCTAATCGTACAATCATTTAACTAAGAGGAAGAGTAGGCCACTTTCAAAGATCACCTCACACTTCTCTTTATTTAATCTAAAGTGGAATTTGTCTCCCAGTTCTGTCAGCAATCCATGTTCTCTTGGTATCCTCTCTTGCTTGCAACACATCTCCAAGCTTGATTTCTAACGGTGAGAAGGGTTCTGACAGAAGTGTTACATATGATGCAACATAGGCATTTTTTCCGTGTTCTGAATTACATTGCAGACACAATCTCCCTTCTGGAAAGTGCTATTAAAGCAAAAACCTCACACCATCTTATAAATTTCTTCCCCATGAGTTAAACTGAATAACCATTCTAGTTAGCCTCCCCCTGCCCAGTTTATCTATGATCCCCTGCACTGCGCTGTAAACACTTTAAAACATTTTATAATGCTGTTTATATTGTAAATACATGCTGATGTTTATGTATTTGTGTACATTTTATTCCATATCCAAACTTTAACCTTCAAGAAGATGAATATCAGTATTGTATTGTCCTTGTATACTTTGATAATAAAATTAACCTTTGAACCTTTAAACTTTATTTTTATATAATTCTTTATTATATAATGCTGATTTTTGTTGCATGTCACACCAACACACCACAGCAAATTCCAATACCTGCAAATGTATGTGGCAATAAAGTTGATCCCTAGAATACAAGGTTTCAGATTTACAAATTACAGTTGACAAAACAGCACATGAGGCTGTTATTTTTGCAAAGAAAGGACTTAGATGTGTTTCCACAGAGGAAAAATAAAACGCATTAATGGGAGTGAAGAATGATCAGTTTAATACAAGAAATGCAATTATGACATTTTAAAAATATAGCCAGAGATGATAGTGCATTTTGTGAATTTTAATTGCCCAAAGATCTCCTCCCTGCATAGCACAACATTAACAAAATCTGAGGTTAGATTGCCCACTCTCTGTTCAAGTTGTTTCTATTAGCTTCTCTAATGAGGAAAAGATTCCTTTCTTCTCATATCAGATTCCTTCCTCTCTCCAGCCTTTTACCTTTCTCACCCACCTGGCTTCATCTATTACCTGCCACCACCCCCACCTTTTTATTCTGGTCTCTTCTCCCTTTCTTTCTAGTCCTGAAGAAGTTTCTTGGCCCGAAACGTTGACTTTTTGCTCATTTCCCTGGATGATGCCTGACCTGCTGAGTTCTTCCAGCATTTTGTGTGTGTTGTTGGGAAACGATTCTATTGCTTTTGAGTCTGTTTCAGTTATTTTCCTCATATTCTTCCTTTCCAGCACTGATGTTTCGTTTAATGGTTTATCATCGCAGAAATACTTGTTCAATGGTTCTCTCCTCCATCCAGAGAACATTGTTGCATGCTTCCCATCTTAGGCAATCCCTTGTGGTTGAGTGTGACTGTTCCCATGAGAGTGCAGTTTGACTGTATAATGTATAACTTTAGAGTGGGGTAGAAATTGCACACTAGCTACCGTGCAAGCTTGAGAAAGTGAGGTTTGGTTCAATGCCAGGTAAGTTCAAGGCAATTGGAAAGAAAACACAGGGTTAACACACACACACACACACACACACACACACACACACACACACACACACACACACACACCTCTCTTTTTCATTCCCTCCTTCCAATAAGCCTCTCTCTTCTTTAGAAGATAACTTCACTGGAGTGTTCAGCGGCCATATATGACCCCAAGATTATGAAATTGCTCAGACCACAGCCCTCCCCCAGACACTTCCAGTAACACCTAATGTCAGCAAACACTGCAGTGCAACTGAGAGTTATGTTTTCTCAATGGAATTTTAATCTCTAATGAAGTTGATTACAGGGTGTACAGACAGAAACATGGTGATGGGATAAGGGTGGACATGATGAGTTTAGAATTAGACTGACTCTGGAGACAATCTGGCTACCCAGACAACAGTCACAATTATTGTACACCACCAATATTACATATACAGACCAACACAGCCACCTCCAGCAGTCTCTCAGACCCTCCCAGTCACCTCTTAACACACTCCTAGTGACTCTGTGCAATCACACACTTGTTTTCACTGCATCCCTGAAATCAGTGTTCCTCTCCCAATGATCACCTACAAACGTGATTTGCTTTCAGTAAACTCCCCTGCAATACTGACACACTCTTACTCAGAGTTCTACATACCCCATTAGTGAAAGCATCCTGTTCATCTGCATTCTGTTGCACTCCCCCCTCCCCAGAATCTGATCTACATCAAGAAGTTCAACTCTCACTTTTCTAGTGGGCATCTCCACTCTGCCGCCAATGCTATCACCTCCCTCCAGTGCAGAGACGCAATGCATTTGGCAAATGAAGCTAATCTGTCAACACTGCCTTACCAATTTATATCCTGAAATTTTAAAAAGTGGCCTATTTGTGCATTCACCAGCTTGTAGTTAACTGCTTTAAGTATATTATTGTCCTCCTCATTGTTCACCGTGCCTCCAGATTTATGTCATCCGCAAGCTGTACCCTGTGCAGCTAAGTCCCAATCAATAAATAAATTTAAAGGTCAAAGTGCATTTATTATCGAAGTATGTATGCAGTATACAGCCCTGAGATTCGTCCCCCTGTCAACAGCCATGAAACAAAGAAACACCTTGGAACCCGTTCCAAGAAAACATTAAAAACCCAATGTGCAAAAAAAACATATCACGCAAACAGCAAAAAATGAGCAAGTAACACACAGATTATTAAACATTAAACCACAGAAAAAGTGGTCCAACAATTCTGCTCCACCATTTCATCATGGCTGGTCCATTTTCCCTCTCAGCCGCAATCTCCTGCCTTCTCCCCTTATCCCTTCATGCCCTGACCAATCAAGAGTTTATCAACTTCTGGCATAGATATACCCGTTAACTTGAAACAGTATAGGAATGTTCAATTTAGTTCAGTTCAGTTCAATTTATCACTGTGTCCTTTGTTGACTGCAGGCAGAGCAGTGTGTTGCTTTTAACCATTTTATGCTTGTTTTTCCAATCACGCCACACCTATCACAGTGACTGGTAATTTGGTTATTTCCAGAGTAGCATACACAAAATTCTGCAGGAGCTCAGCAGGTCAGGCAGCATCTATGGAGGGAATTAAAACAGCCAACATTTCAAACCAGGGCCCTTGAGCAGGACTGGAAGCCTGCTGAGTTTCACCAGCGGTTTGTGTGTCTTACGCTGGATTTTCGGCATCTGCAGAATCAGTTGCATTTATTGTTTCCAGAACTTTCTCAACTACTAAAGTTAATTGATTGATAAAGACTTGGTTTAATTGTACGCTAGGACGTAGCATTTGCAATTTTGCAGTCCGTTTTCACTCCTTTTGAAAGATTCCGAGAATTCCTGTAATATAGGCACATTGTAAATACTGACATGTGCCCTGAGACACAGTGCAGACAGTGGCAGACTCCCAAAGACACACTACAAACACCAACAGGCTGCAAACACTGGCACACTCCCAGAGCACACCCTGCAAACACTAACATGCTCCCAACAGCCCCTTGCAAACTCTGCAATGTTCCCAGTGACACAATGCTGTGCAAAGTCCTTTCTCCCCCAGGCTTGGGGAATCAAGTACTAGAGGACATAGGTTTAAAATGAGAGGGAATGTTGCAATAGGAACCTGAGGGGCAACTTTTTCACCCAGAGGCTAGTCAGTATATGGAATGGGCTGCTAGAGGAAGTGGTTGAGGTAGGTACATTAATAGCATTTTAAAGTCCTTGCATGTGGGTGGGCGGGGGTGGGGGGTGAGGGTGAAAGAGGCTTGTTTTGCTTTTCCTTGTGTTCTGCTTTTTCCGCCGAGCTCTGTGGGCACGCTACGTTGGCACCGGATTGTGTGGCGACGCTTGTGGGCTGCCCCCAGCACGACCCTTGGTGCGGTTGGTTCTCAACGCCAACAGCACATTTCACTGTTCAGTGCGGTGCAAAACCCTTAGCCACATATATCTAGCTGGGATGCCTAAGATGCACAATACGGTATTTGTCACTGTGGAGCGGAGAGCAAGTTTGTAAATCTGGCAGAAGCGAAGGATGTTGGGGATGGTGAGGGTGGAGCGCCGCGGGAGGGGTGTGGGACAGGTGGCAGAGAAAAAATGACGAGGGGGGTGTGTTTGGTGTGGGTGCAGACACACCCAGCCCTGAGACACCAGGCAAGGTAATTTGATTCTAAACAATCAGTTTATTGATCATTACAGAATATCTTTCAGGTGCTTCCTACTCTTTCTCCTCTCCCGTCCCAATCTCCCAACTGTGATTCCACTCTCCCTCCCCCCTTCCCACTCTCAGTCCACAACAGAGACCCATATCAGAATCAGGTTTACCATCACTCACATATGTCACAAAATTTGTTTCCTTTTTTTCACAGCAGCAGTACAGTGTGATACATAAAATTACTACAGTACTGTACAAAAGTCTTAGGAACCCTAGGTATATATTCTATATGTGCCTAAGACTTTTGCACAGTATTGCATGTTTCAATGTACATATGATAAATAAATAATCCTGAATCTGCTTATTCCCCTCTATAGATGCTGCCTGACTTACAGAATTTCTCGGCATTTTGCGTGTGTGACGTGGTAGCTCTCCTCCTGAATTTAAGGAGAGATTGAACAGACATGGATTGTTTTTGTTGGAACACCAGAGGCTGAGGGATGCCCTGGCTGAAGAATATAAGATTACGAGAGGTGTAGATAGAATTTTTATCCCAGGATGGAAGTGGCAAGTGCTAGAGACTATAGGTGAGAGGGGGAAAGTTTAAAGATTTAGGTGGCAACTTTGTTTTACACAGAAAGTTGTAGGTGCCTGGAACTGTGCTGTCATGGGAAGCAGATGTTTAAGAGGCATTAAGACAGACACGTGAGAAAGCAGGAATTGCAGGGGTGTACAGAATGTCCAGTTTAAATTGGCCTCATGGTTTGCATGGACATCTAGGCTGATGGGTCTATTCCTGTGCTGTACTGTTCCCTGTCCTATTGTTGTTCGATTTCTCCGTTACTGCTTCGTCCATGATAAAACCAATGACTCTTTAAAGAGGGACATCCTGTTTGGGCCATTTTGATAACTGACACATTCTAGTTTGCTACTTGGAAAGGACCAACTGAATGGCTATTTGTTATTTTCATCACTGAAGGATAATAACTATTCTTGAACCCAGTGGTACAGAGCTTAAGGTCCCACACCACCAGCTTCAGAAACAATTAATACCCCTCAAATATCAGGTTCCTGAACAAGTGTGGGTAACTTCACTCATCTCAATTCTGAATTGATTCCGCAATCTACAGACTCATTTTTAAGGACATTGAAATTCATGTTCTCAGTATTACTTGGTTATTTTTTAATTATTATATTATTGTATTCTTATTTTTTCTCAGCTCTAGCTTCTAAAACCTAAGGTACAGGCATAGCCAAGCACACTCATTTCTCCATTGCTAGGAACTTCCGGACTATTCTAGTGATATTTAGTATTGTGGCTTTCTACAGATTTACGTAAATACTGCTGTGTAGCCCTAATTGTTTAATGCTATTGTGTAGTGACTTTGGGCTGACACCAGTTGTACTTATTGGGACAATGTATACCCTGTACACGTTCCATAGTCTTTCAATTTCCTATTTTAATTCAGCATATTTCTAGTATTTATCACATTGATTTCTGTAGGTTATGTGTGTTTGGAATGGCTATATCTTTTAATTAAGTTGCTGTTGCTTATTTATTCTGTAATGTTATATCTGGCCAGTTATTATGGCTTGTCCTATCTGTAATAACTGATCGGTCATAATATAGTTTGTAGGATTCTGATTCTAAAACTGGACCAGGCTTGTGTTTATAGTAAGGTATGGTGTCTTTTATGAGTTTGTATCTAAAGCAAGATTGTGGTAAATAATGTTTGCCACTTAATTGACCCTGGGTAAGTAATCAGATTGAGTTAAACTGCCACAGGATCCTGTAATGTGTTGGATTGTTCCTGGTTTCTCTTGGCATTTTCTGCATTTATTGTTTTGAATTTGTTGGTCTTTTATGATGCATTTTTGGATATTTTTTGTGTTAATCACCTGGTCTTGTATTGCCACAAGGAACCCCCCCACCCCCCCCCCACTGTTTCTGGGAAGAGGTCTCCAACTCTGAACCAAGCATTCAACGCTTCCTTCTCGACATCTAGTTTGCTCAGATCATGGGGATGTCTTCAATGAAATGTCATGCTCTTTTATTGATTAACTTTCTCTTCAGTAATTATAATTTATTTTTTTTTCTGGGATGTACTTTCATTTAAGTTTTGTGATGTGTTCTTGTTATCAGAATAGCATATGCTCGTGTGGAATGTTGAATCCTGTTATTGTTGATGAAGCTATATCTTTAGAAGTTTTATCTGACTGTTGTGTAAAATTTTTGTCTGTTATTCCTCATTCTCCTGTCCTAGGTAGTGTTAATAAGCATATAGTGTTTTCTAAAATTTGTCATTTCATCTCTTACTTTTCTTTATAAATTTTCCAGATCCGTTTCAGATCAAGATATTATGCCAAAAGAATATGTTAATATGGGTAGAGTGAAAGCCTTTATTGCTTTCGTTATATTTTTACAATTGAGCTTCGTTTGGCAGGTTTTGTTAAGCCTTGAAGAAATTCTGCCAAAAGTTTCGCCTTTATCACATTCTAATCTATTTTCTTTGCTTGTTGATTTCCAAGATACTTTCATATTCATCCATCGGTTGTACTGTATTCCGTTGCTCTGTTTTGTGATCTATTAGCCCTATGCACCTTTCTTCATGTTTAATGTTCTGCAGTTATCTATTCCAAAGTTTGTGTTTATTTTCTTTAGAAAATACTTCTTCTATTTCAATTAATTGCTTTAGCTTTATTAATGAAGAGGACTATCACTTCATATAATATCATTATTATATCTTTGTTCTACTGTAAATGCCTGCAAGAAAATAAATCTCAAAGTAGTATCTGGTGATGTACATACTTTGATAATGAATTTACTTTGAAATTTGAACTTTATACACATCCCAAACAGAAAAAGATGTGTCGCAATTGAATTTACTGTATGTATCGTGATCAAAGTATATTTTTAAGGAAAAGATGTATTTAAACAGGGAATTGAGGAATATCGCACCCCATTCTCTAAATTTACAATTTAAAATGTTACCCTGCAGAAATATGCCAATCACAATTTGTTTTTACTTCCTGTGATAACGTGAGCAAACCGAAGGCTGAATTTGAGAAATTGCGAGTTTTGTCAAACTTCCCCCCTCAGAACAGTGTTGAGTATTGTCACAAGCCAAAGTAAGAGGGTATTCATGAACTTAAGAGTTGCTGTCTGGTATATTAATTGATAGCCAGGAGACAGAGGTACCGCATCACAGAAAAGAACTATTTACAATTATTAGGACCCATTACACTCTGGACATTTAGGCAGGGTCCAGGCAAAAGAAACAGGGGATTCGCTGTCTGTGCAATAATTGTCTACTTTGCTGGAAGGAGCCATCAAATTGCACCTATCTTTAGAACAATGATTGCTCCATTTAGTCTGCTTCTGAAAAAGAACTTTGCTGCTTTTGCCATAGTTTATTCCCACCATCCCTTGCCCATCCTCCGAAATAACCATCAACTCCCCCCCCCCCACCCCCACACACCTTCATCCTGCACATTAATTCTCTTCAAATTTGGACCTCGTCAGAGAAAGCTCAGTTTGAAGGAACCGCTGAACTTTCCCATTGTAATCCCAGCCTCTTTATCCAAAGGTTTGAAAGAGCCTTTTACAGTTGCGGTCCAAATTAAAGTTTTGATTTAGTTGTACTTTTGCATCAGGAAATCAAACATGTATTTCCTTGTCTCTTTTCAATTAAATGCTGCTTTTGATGCCTTTACATCCACAGAATGAAGGCGTTGTGTTGAGCTGAGTCCTCTGTACGGAACATAACCCTTTCACTTCAGTTTCTGAAATTCCAAAGTGCTTAGCATCGAGGGCAAAGAATGTTGAATGTCACCACAACAATTCAGGCATGACTCACAGAGGGGACACAGGATCAACCGACAATGTGGGTCTAAGCAATGCCAATAATTAATTCCTCCTTTTACAATAAACCTCTCAGATTCAGCCGCCCCTTCTGCTATCAACGCCAGCAAAAAAATTAAATCAACTAATAAGCAAGGTCCACTTAAGTCGCTTTCACTCAGGGAAAGCATCCTGCCCACTGATAAATGATGATGAATGAATGCTAGCGAAGAATGCCCACTGTTCGCCCTTCCCCCCACTCGCCACCACCTCCCCCCACCCCCACCACCTTCTCCAAGTGCTGGGATCGACTGCCAGATTAATCAGGATGAGGCACGCAAGCTCAGCATTAGATAGCTAATAGCTGTTCAGAAGATGGTGGAGGGGGCCAAGGATTTAGCACTGCCCTGTAGTGAGTCATGGCTTTCGAACAAGGCCCCATGTCAGAGCTATCAGTGCTGTGTTGCTATTTTCTCAGCTCACGATAAGCCTGTCTCTATCTAATTCGTGCCTGCCCCTATGATTGAACATGATGACCACAGCAATTGCTGGGCAAGAAACAAGATTCTGAAATATCTACTTCACTTTATTCTTCTTCGTAACAGTCCCATTGTCCCAAAATGAACCAGTTCTCCACAAATTCCCAATGCAGAGCTCAGAAACAGTTTGTCCACACAATATAGTAAAAATACCTTTAACAATGTAAATTGCATTATTTTCAAGCTGCAGAATTACAATCAGAATCAGATTCATTGTCACTGACATAAACTCAGTGGCCACTTTATTAGGTACCTCTTACAGCCAATAAAGAATTGAATTGAATGATCTTTATTGTCATTATACATAGGTACAATGAAGCTCTGGCTTCCTCTCAGGCAATCAAACAAAGCGGTAGATAAAAACAAAAAAGTAATAGAAAAACAGTATTAAATAGATAAGTAGCAGAAAATAAGCTGCAGCAGCACCAAGTGTATGTTTGTACTCTTCTGCTGCTATGGCCCATCCACATCATTGTTTGATTCAGAGATGCTCTTCTGCACACCACTGTTGTAACATGTGGTTACTTGAGTTACTGTCGCCTTCCAGTCTGCTTGAACCAATCTGGCCTTTCTGATAACTCTCATTAACAAGGTGTTTTCACCCACAGAAGTGCCGCTCACTTGATTTTATTTTTGTTTATCACACCATTCTCTGTAAACTGTAGAATCTGTTGTGCGTGAAAATCCCGGTTCGACAGTTTCTGAAGCACTGAAACCAACCCATCTGGCACCAACAACCTTTCCACCATCAGAGTCACTTAGGTCACATTTCTTCCTCATTCTGCTGTTTGGTCTGAACAACAACTGAACCTCTTGACCCAATCTGCATGCTTTTATGCATTGAGTTGCTCCCACATGATTGGCCGATTGGATCTTTTCATGGACAAGCACGTGGACCTAATAAAGTAGCCATTGAGTGCATGTCACTCTTAACCCAGTTGGACGAGCAATGAGGAAGATGTTGAAGAATATTCTAAAAATCTTTTGTTTGCTCAATCACTGGTGTCCCTTCAACTTCCCAGTAAATGGAGATACATGTTCCATCCATAAATGCATCTTTAACACAAGTTGCAACACAAGAAGATAGTCACTGCAATTATCAAATAACTCCTGTGTCTTATTTTGAAAATTCCTGCAATATATTCCTTGTAGGTAGAACTGAACCCACCGTTTGCCGATTTGACGTCATAAATCTGCATCCGAATCAGGTTTAGTATCATCGGCATATGTCATGAAATTTGTTGTTTTTGTGGCAGCGGTACATTTTATTACTTAATAAAACATTTTCAAATTACGGTAGTTATGTATATGGGTTAACCCCTTCCATTCCAGAGGTAGTGTTACAGATTGGCGGGTTTACAATACACCACCAAGATAGGACTGTTGAGTCTTTTAAAGCAAAGGGTGGTGGAGTATGCTTCATGATCTACTCCTCATAGTGCACAAATGTGGCAGTGCTGTCCTGGTCCTATTCACCAGACCTATTTTACCTGACTGCAGGAGATTTCAGCAAACATTCTGGTGGCGGTGTACATCCCACCACAGGCCAATATCAAGCAGGCCTTGGATGGACTGAGCTTGAAATGGCACATCCTGATGCCTTCCCTGTCATTCTGGGGGATTTAAACCAGGCCAGCTTGAAAAAGTCTCTAAATAATTATTTCCAACAAATCACTTGTAGTTCCAGTGGGACCAACACATTGGACCATTATTACGCCACCATCAAGAGTGCTCACCGTGCTCTGCCATGCCCACACTTTGGAAAGTCTGATCATCTGGCTGTACTTCTACTCCCTGAGTATAGGCAGGGACTGAAGACTGCAGCACCAGAAGTGAGGACCAAGAAGGCATGGACAAGGGAGGTTTAGAGCACTTAAAGGACTTCTTTGAATTGGCAGACCGGACTCTATTCAGGGCTTCATCTTCAGGTCTGAATGAGTACGCCACAGCTGTCGCTTCATTAAAACCTGTGTGGATGAGTGTTTGCTTTAATAACCTACTGCAAAGTTCAAAGTTAAAAAATACAAAGTAAAATTTATCACCAGAGTTGATACGTACATGTCACCACGTGCAACCATGAGATTCTTTCTCCTGCATACTCAACAAAACTATAGAATAGTAACTGTAAACAGGACCAATAAAAGAGCAAGAGCATAGAAGACAACAAACTGTTGAAATACAACAATAAGTAAATAACAATAAATAACAAGAACATGAAACAACAAGATAAAGAGTCCTTAAAGTGAAACCATCAGTTGTGGGAACACCAGAAAAAGTATGAGTATAATCATCCTCTTTTGTTCAAGGACCTGATGGTGATGGGGTAGTAACTGTACTTGAACCTGGCTGTGTGAGTCCTGAGGAACTTGTAACTTCTGCCTGATGGTAGCAGTGAGATAAGAGCACTGGTGGTGATCTCTGATCATGGATGCCGCTTTCCTGTGACAGCGTTTCATGCAGATGTGCTCAATGGTTGGGACGGCTTTACCCTGATGGACTGGGCCAATGCACTACCTTTTGGAGAATTTTCCACTCAAAGGCATTGGTGTTCCCATACGCAAATTAAAAGACGTGGATGAACAAGGAGGTTTGTAGTCTGCTGAGGGCTAGATCTGTGGATTCAAGTCTGGCAACACAGTTCTGTACAAGAAAACCAGGTATGACTTGTGGACGGCTATTACAGGAGCTAAGGAACAATTACAAGCAAGGTTGGAGGCGACTTTGGATGCACATCAACTCTGGTACGGTTTGCAGACCATTACTTCCTATAAAGTGAGACTCAATATCATAAATGACAGTGATGCTTCACCCTCAAATGAGCACTTTGAAAGGGAGAATAAAACCGCAGCTACTTCTGAGGATATCTGCCACACCCAATAATCCTGTGATCTCTGTCTTGAAGACAGTCACTTGGCAGCAAAATGGAACCCTGACGGAGTACCTACTAAGACTTTGAGAACTGTGCCAGCCAACTGGCGGGAGTGCTCTAAGATATTTTCAATCTCTCAGTGCTACCTGAGAGTTACTGATAAGAGAGAGTTACTCATAAGTTCCCACCTGCTTCAGAAGGGCAACAATTATACCATCAGGAATGAGGTACAGAAGCCTGAAGACACACACTCAGCAATTCAGGAACAGCTTCTTCCCCTCTGCAATCTGATTTCTAAATGGACATTGAACCATGAACACTACCTCACTACTTTTTAAATTTGTTTTTGCATTACTTATTTAATCTAATAACTTAATATACATATACTGTATATACTTACGGTTATTTATAGTCTTTTTCTATATATCATATCATTGTACTGCTGCCACAAAGTTAACAAATTTCATGACATATGCCAGTGATATTAAACCTGACTCCGATATATTAAATAGTAAAATTATATAAGTAGTACAAAAAACGTATTGACATATTATTCATGCAACTAGTTGAGCCATAGCTGTTACTGTACAATACTCTGAGAACAATGGAATAATATGCAGCTACTTATTATTGAAGCAATTGGATTCTTTAAATGCAAAGTATTTGTGAGATGCCTTGGGCTTCAACTTTTCATGAACAGGTCTTGTCAAATAGCTATAATTCCAAATCTATAATACCAAAGATTTTATGATTAGGCATCAAGTTCCTTTTCTTAGTTCTAGAAATAGATCAGGGCCTTCCTAAGTATATTCTCAGTGCACCTAGGAAAGTTAGCACCACCTCAATGTAAGTGAACACATGTCAGTGTAAATGTAAATGAAAATAGTGTGAACTGGCTCTGAAGTGTTACATTCATTTTAGAATTTTGATTTAAAGCAGACTTGCCTGCCGATGTTAATTGATGAAGTAATAAAAAATTAGACAAGAAAGCACACAACTTTTAATATGATAATGGAAAAAATATTCCAGAATATGAAGAACACAGAAAGTATCACAATACAGCACAGGAGCAGAACCTTTGAGAATTAAACTTCTGCCTCGCATGATTCATTTTTCTCCATTTCCTGCGTATTTATGTGCATATCTACAAAACCTCTTAGATACCACTATAGTATTGACCTCAGCCACGACTCTGGCAGATGGTTCCAGATACCTACCAAAAACCTGTTTCCCACATCCCCTTTAAACTTTCCCTTCTCAATTTTCATTCATGTCATCTAATATTTGACATTTCTACTCTGGGAGTTGTTCCTGGGGTAGAAATGTCATATTTCTCTGAATTATTTAAAAACACAAAGTAAGGGAGAATTTCATTGAAATCTATTGAATGTTGAAAAGCCTCAAGAGAGGGATGTGGAGAGAATGTTTCCTGTGGTGGGGGGAGCCTAAGTCTAGAGGACAGCCTCAGAAGAGAGGAGTATCTGTTTAGAATGAAGATGAGGAGGAATTTCTTTAACCAGGGAGCGCCAAATCTGTGAAATTTAAGGCAGGAGTTGATAGATTTTTGATTAGTTTGGGCATGAAGGGATACGGAGAGAAGGCAGGAGATTGGGGCTGGAAGGGAATTGGATCAGCCGTGATGAAATGGTGGAGCAGACTCAATGGGCCAAATGGTCTAATTCTTCTCCTATATCTTATGATCATATGGTTAAATTTATTAACGAAGTACATACAGTATATGTTACTAATTACTACCCTGAGATTCAATTTCTTGCAGGCATTTAGAGTAGAACAAAGAAGTACAATAGAATCAATGAAAAGCTACACACAAAGACTGATAAACATCCAATGTGCAAAAGACAATCTGTGCACATTTGATTTGAACTCTAGGATAAGTAGATACTGCTTTAAAATTGTAGAAGGCAACTAAAATTGATATCAAACTTTTAACATCATAAAAGACTCCAACTTGTTTTATTGTAGCATTTTCAACAGAGTTTAAGTCTTCATCAAGTAAACAAAATCAGGAAAGTTGACCAGATGTTCAGTTTTAAGCAGGTCATAACAGGGCAGTGACAGGCAGAGGAGAGGAGTAATTTTGGGAGGGGATATCAGACTTCGGGGTTTACACAGTCAATCGCAGTGATGGGCTGGTAGCAGAATGGCCCTCTTTCCAACAAGAGTAACAACCACATTCAATGGTCTACCAGAGCCAAAATCTTGGAATTACTAAGGAAACAATTGGATACTGTGGATTTTTTCTTACGGATGACATAACTTTTCCATCAGTAATTATCCTACAGCTTTCTGACCTTTGTGCTTATAGAGAAACTATCCTGTAAATGGAAACTGCAGATGGAAACACAGTGCTGATTTCTATTCAGTATGACAGTAGTGGGGATACAGGCTGTGTAAATGTGAAGGTAATGGCAAATACACCATGAATATCTACACAAGACACAAGGGCCCAAATCTCTCATCCAACTGAAATTCAATAGTTGGCATTCATTCAATGGAGAAGAACTTGGATTGATTGAACATAATCTCGGGACATCCCCAAGTGCCACAGCCAATGCAACACTTTCACTTTTGACACTTTTGGCACTCAATAAACGTGCAGGTTCCAAAAGACCTTAAACATTCAAAAGCATTCATCTTCACTGCTCTGTTTCCGAGATATGTGCTGGCCAACAGAACAGTTTGCTTTGGATCAAAGATCAAGGATCAACTTTATTCACCTTATATATTTATTTGTATTAGGAACTTGCTGTGGTGTGTTGGCAAGACATGCAACAAAAACAACAGTCAATAATTATTAAGAATTGCTTAAAAATATAATTAGAAGTATAGATATGGAATAAAATTTGCATGCAGTAAATACCAGCTTGTGTTTGCAATGTAAACAGCATTAAAATGGTTTTAAAGTGCAGTGACTGATGTAATAGATAGAGTGGGTGGGAGGCTAACTAGGAATGGTTGATCAGAATAACTGGCTGGGGGAAGTAAGCTTTTAAGGTGGCATGAAGTTTTTATTTAGTAGCCCTATAGTGCTTTCCAGAAGGGAACATTTGGAAAAGACATTTTGCTGGGTGGGTAATGATTTTTTTCTCTCCGTTTCTTTGCCCTGGACTCATACAAGTCTTGTTATGATGGTGGACTACAGCCAATGACCTTTTCTGTTGACCTGACAGTTCACTGTAGTATTCATATGTCCAGTTTTCACTGGACTTCCTGTCAGATCACCGTCAGGTGGTAAGGGTGGACTCCCTCACCCCTGCCCCTATGACCCTCAATGCAGGTGCCCCTCAGGGCTGAAAACTAAGGCCCCTCTTTTACTCTCTGTATACCCATGACTGTGTCGCCACCCACAGCTCCAATCTGTTAATTATACTTGTTGACAAAACTACATTGATTGGCCTAATCCCAAATAATAAGGAGGCAGCCGACAGAGAAGAAGTCATCACCCTGACACAGTGGCGTCAAGGAAACAGCCTCTCCCTCAATGTCACAAAAACAAAGGAGCTGCTTGTGGACTACAGGAGGAATAAAAACAGACTAACCCCTATAGACATCAATGGATCTGGGGCTGAGAGCGTAAACAGCTTTAAGTTCCTCAGCATAATCATCATCAAGAATTTCACATGGTCTGTATATTCCGGCTGTGCAGTGAAAAAGGCATAACAGCACCACTTTCACCTCAGGCGGTTGAAGAAGCCTGGTATGGCCCCCCCAGATTCTAAGAATTTTCTATAGTGGCATGATTGAGAGTATCCTGACTGACTGCATCACTGCTCGATATGGGAACTATACTTCCCTCAATCGCAGGACTCTGCAGAGAGTGGTGCAGACAGTCCGGCATATCTGTAGATGTGAACTTCCCACTGTTCAGGACATTTACAAAGACAAGTGTGTAAGAAGGGCCCAAAGGATCACTGGGCACCCGAGTCACCCCAACCACAATCTGTTCCAGCTGCTACCATCCAGGAAATGGTACCACAGCATAAAGCCGGGATCAACAGGCTCCGGGACAGCTTCTTCCACCAGGCCATCAGACTGCTTAATTCATGCTGATGCAACTGTATTTCTCTTATATTGACTATCCTGTTGTATATAATATATATTATAAATTACTATAATTGCACATTGCACATTTCAATGGAGAGTAACATAAAGATTTTTACTCCTATATATGAAGGATGTAAGTAATAAAGTCAATTCAATTCAATTCATATTTTGTGAGCGGATGCACAATATCTTTCACAATATAATAAATAATATGAAGACTAATCACGGTACGTGAGGTGCCTTTTTAAGGATAATTGTTGTTAATTGCTGTTGCAAAGAGCATGGACATTCTAGAGAATGGGTATTCTCCGCCCAAGTGCATCTGATACAAACAAACTTGACCTCTTGCCCCCTGACCCAGCACCCTCACGATTTCAATGGCGTTAACTTTTAATCACGTGGTTGGAATATGATGTTACAGTTTGCAACATGTTTGAGATTGTAAGCTCTGAGATGCATCAAACAACTTCAATAAAATATTGTTTGGCATTGTATTTCCAGCAAGAGAAGTTACATTCAGTGGGAAGTTCTAAGATACATCCAGTATATGGGACATTACAAAAGAAGGCACATCAGTGGATATATTTTAGTAGGAGTTTGAGAAGATGTAGTATGTTATCAAAGACTTTAGCAAATTTCTACAGAGGTATTCTGGTTACGTCACCATCTGATATGGAGCGGGCTACTGCACAGGACTGGAAAAGCTGAAGAGGGTTGTAAACTCTGCCTGCTCCAGCATGCAAACTTCCCTCCACAGCCCTGAAGTCATTTTCAAAATGTGACATTTTCAAGAAGGAGGCATTCATCATTAAGAACCCTATCACCCAGGACATGTCCTCTTTTTTTTATTACCATCAGAGAGGAGGTACAGGGGCCTGAAGATACACACTCAATGCTTTAGGGAAAGTATCTTCCACTCAACCATCAGAGTTTTGAACGGAAAATAAACCAGCCCCACGAACACTACCTCACTTCAGCTCTCTTTTTGCACTCCTTATTTAATTTAATTTTATAACACACATAAATAAATGTGTGTAAGTACAGTACTGCACACTGCTGCATTTGTCAATGTGGAGCAGAGAGTGAGTTTGTAAATCCGGTGGGAGCAAAGGATGTAGAGAATGATGAGGGTGGAGTGCTGCAGGAAGGGCGTGGGCCAGGTGGCAGAGAAGGAGTGCCAGGGGTAAGTACAGACACACCCAGCCCTGAGACAGCAGACAAGGTCATTTGATTCCATACAATTGGTTTATTGATCATTACAAATTGGCTCTCTGGTGATTCCCACTCTCTCCCCTCTCCCTTCCCCTTTTCCCCTCTCCCTGCCCCCTTCCCAGTCTCGGTCCACAATAGAGACCCAGATCAGAACCAGGTTTATCATCACTCACATATGTAATGAAATGTGTTTTTTTTTTGCTGCAGCTGTGCAGTGCAATACATGCAATTACTACTGTATTGAGCTAAAGCCTTAGGCGTCAACACTAGGCCCTAATGGCATGGCATTTCCCAGAGAAAGCTATATAAATGTGCCTAAGGACTGTTATTATATACAGATAAATTTCACAACATATGACAGTGATGTTAAACATGATGCTGATTCTTGTGGTTGGTTTTCTCCTTGCTGCTGTGTCTTTAAACTGAGTGTTATCAGCTAATGTATAAGCATCGTGAAGAAATCGGGGGCATCTATGGCGTCAACACTAGGCCCCCATGGCATGGCAATTCCCAGCGAAAGCACAGATAAAAACCCATGAGAAATCACTGTTTTTCTCTGTGAGCTGGAGAACTGACTGCTGGAGTCACTGTGGAGCCAGGCCTTTCCCAATCTATCAACTCTTATCAGGCTGCTTGACAGTTCAGAAGCAAAGTTGTGTGGTGATCTACGGGCGGCCTGGTTGCTGGAGACCAGAGGGAGTTTTGCCCTGCCCTAAGACATGAAGATGAGTAATATATAAAGACGGACAGGGATGGTGTCTTCTTCCAGAGGGAGAGTTCGGACAACAATGTCTGGCTCAGCATTAAACCCTGAAGTATTCAAAAATACGTTCTCAGTCAGATTATCACTTGTAATCAGGAAAGGGAACAAACAGAAAAGTAACATTAAAAGAGTAAATAGCTTGGGTCCAAATTGTCAAAGAGATAAAAGTGAGAAAACGTAATCCTAGGTCACAGCAGTAACAACTCTTCCCATATACTGAACATAAGGGACCATGTTCAGCATATACTGAATACTGAATAATATATATAGTACTGTGCAAAAGTCTTAGGCACATATATATAGCCAGGGAGCCTAAGACTTTTGCACAGTACTGTATTTGTCAACGTGGACTGGATTATGAGTTGTAGATCTGGCAGGAGCAAAGGAATAGTGACAGTGGATGCTCAGTAGGGTGTGGGACAGGTGGCAGAGAATCAGTGCCGGGGGCAGGGTGGGAGTAGGGGCTGATGTGGGTCCAGACACACCCAGCTGTGAGACACCAGGTAAGCTCATTTAATTCCAAACAGTTGGTTTATTGATTATTACAGAATGTCTCTCTAGTGCTTCCCACTCTCTCCCCTCTCCCTTCCTCTTTTCCCAACTCCTCCCTGCCCCCTTCCCACTCCCAGTCCACAATAGAAACCCAGATTAGAATCAGGTTTATCATCGCTCGCATATGTCATAAAGTTTGATTTTTTGTGGCGCAGTGCATAAATAAAATTACTATATATACAGCTATATACATATGCCTAGGACTTTTGCACAGTACTGTATATACAGTGAGGTAGTGTTCATGGGTTGGCTCAATGTCCGTTCAGAAAACTGATGGTGAAGGGGAAGAAATTATTCCTAAAACATTGAGTGTGAGTCTTCAGGCTCCTGTACCTCCTCTCAGATGGTAACATTGAGAAGAGGGCATGTCCTGGGTGAGTGGTGTCCTGAATGATGGAACTTGCCTTTTTGAGGGGTCGCAGTTTGAAGAAGTCCTCGATGCTGGAGAGACTAGTGCCTATGATGGAGCTGGCTGAGTTTGCATCATTCTGCGGCAGTGGCTCCACCATATCAGACACTGAAGCGACCAGTTCATGTGGATTTTGTTCACATTCAGCAGGAAAGAACAAAACCAAAGGCAATTCTGTGTTTTCTAAGGAAATGACTCAGTCGAGCTCACAATAGGTCATTTGAGCTCTTATCGACTGTGCTCATCGGATAATGAGCCTTTGACCAACGGGGGTGAGTGATTCGGTGGGGTCGGGGGAGGGTCAGCAGGATGGGTGCCTAACTGTGATCTGAACATGCCTGCTGTGTGTGCAATGCCCGTCAAGCCAATCAAGTGCCACCTTGCCGGGCCAGGTGTGGCCCTGCTTTTGATTCCCCAAAGAATGAAAATTATAAGATCATGACACATAGAAATAGAAATAGGCTATTCAGCCCATCATGTCAGCTCTGCCATTCCATCATGGCTGTTGTATTATCTTTTTCAACCCCACTCTTCTGCCTTTTTCCTGTATCCTTTGACACCTCGACTAATGAAGAACTTATCAACTTCTGCTTTAAATATACCCAATGACTTGGCCTCCACAGCCGTCTGTGGCAATGAACTTCACAGATTCACCACCCTCTGGATAAAGAAATTCTTCCTCATCTCTGTTCTGAAGGGGCATCCTTGTGTTCTGTGCCTCATGAGAAAGTGTGTGAGCCTGCTGGCTGCTGTTCCCCTCCTGAGACTTTCAGTAGCTAGCATTGAGCAACAAAAATATATCCAAAATAAAGCTGGCTGTTTCTGCTCAGTGCCAGGAGACAATGTCTTTAGTGTCAGTGAATTGAAAAAAAAATGTTTGGCAAACAGAAATTTCTTACAAGCTGAGAATTCCTGCCAGCGCAGATATTATAATGGCTTTAGCTCTCCTATGAATAGGTCATGGGTCATGTCATTGTGTAGGGCATTGCCCAGAGCCAAGAAGGCTTCCATTAAATGCTCTTCCACCACAGATAGCCACTCACAGTTGATCTTGTGGTTGTGTAACCCTCAGCCCTAAAGAGTGGTCAATTTGCAGTTTGTAAAGATGTGTAAATG
Source organism: Hypanus sabinus (assembly GCF_030144855.1). Classification (NCBI taxonomy): domain Eukaryota; kingdom Metazoa; phylum Chordata; class Chondrichthyes; order Myliobatiformes; family Dasyatidae; genus Hypanus; species Hypanus sabinus. The sequence continues at coordinate 20,145,354 of NC_082712.1, read as the reverse complement.
CTTGTGGTGCAAGGGTGATCCTGCTTGACCTCAGCTTATTTGTCGTCCCCCAACAGATCTTTGTGAGAGGAAGGTGAGAGAATGTGGGAGAAGACCGATGTAACTGTGGCCATGTGGTAGGTGATAATATAGGTTGTCCTCAGTGGGCTTCCTACAGGAGGCCTGGGCTGAGCCAACACTCTAGCAGAGCTTCCCTGCTCATCCTTAAGCCACTGGTTTTCACACATGTGCATATACACACACACACACACACACACACACACACACACACACACACACAAATACATGTGGACACAAACACATGCACACACAAAAATACACATGGCACATACACACACAAATATACATGAGCACTTGAGCATACACACAAATTCACACCACACAAATGAACAGGTAAAGGCAAAATTCAAAGGGAATTTACAAACTACAATATCCTTCAAGACCAGCCTTTGAGGATAAATGCCCAGGCTGCGCCTTACCTGTGGAATGATGTGAGGTGCCCTTGTTAAGTGGTAAAGGGTTTATTGCAGTATGGTCACGTGCACAAAGATACAGTGAAAAGCTTGTCTTGCATGCAGATCAAATCATTATGCAATACATTGAGGTAGAATAACGTAAAACAATAATTGATGTAACAAAATGATGTAACGGCTACAGAGGAAGTGCAGTGCAGGTCAATAATACAATGCAGGATCATAGCGAGGTGGAATGTGAGGTCAAGAGTTCACCTTATCATACAAGAGGTCCGTTTAGAGTCTGACAACAGTGGGATGAAGACTATCCCTAAGCCTGCACTTGGGTCTTCTGCTCGATGAAGTGGGGGGAGGGAGCGAAAATGAGAATGTCCAAAGTGTGCGAGGCCTTTGATTATGTTGGCTGCTTTACTCAGACAGTTTCCATGAAGGAAGGCTGGCTTTCATGATTACTAAGATGCCTGAACAACTCGGCAGCTCCTGGTGGCCAATACAGAGCAGTTGCCATACCAAGCCATTGTGCATTCAGATAGAATGCTTTCTATGGTGCGTCATTGAAAAATGTTAAGGTTCAACAGGGCTATGCCAAATTTCTTTAGCCTTCTGAGGAAGCAGAGACGTTGGTGAACTCTCATGGCTGTATAATCTATGTAGTTGGAATGGGACAGGCTATCGGTGATGTTCACTCGTATGAACTTGAAGCTTCCAACCCTCTCAGCCTCAAAAACCTCATGCATCCCCCCCCCCCCCACTTTCCTGAAATCAATGATCTGCTCATTTGTTTTGCTAATATTGAGAGAAAGGTTGTTGGTCAAACTATGGTTGTTGACACTATGCTCCCTATCTCCTTCAGATATGGCTCACTACAGTGGTATCATCTGCAAACTTGTAGATGAAGTTAGACAGAATCTGGCCATGCTTTTCTGCCTTTATAGGAAGTAGAGTAGGCTGCTGAGGATGTCACCATGTGATTCCCTTCTCCCTGCCTCCTTCTCACTCTCAGACACAATAGATACCCATATCAGAATCTATATGCCTAGGACTTTTGCACAGTACTGTAAGTGATTGACATTCCACCTTAAGCTCACTGATTCTATCCATATGCTCTGATTCTACTAGTGATTTGATCTTCCACAAATCACGACTGCGGAGATTTCCAAAAAGTTACAACCCACTGAGTGAAAGTAATTATCATTCTCTTTGAGGTACAGACTATACCCACCAGCTCTGGCCTCTGCAGCCAGAAGAGGTAGTCTCTCAAAATCCATGCAAAGAGCAAAGTGTTGGAAGAACTCATTGGGTCAGACAGCATCTGTAGAGTGAAATGGACAGTCAATGTTTCAAGTCGGGACCTTTCACCTGCGTGAGTTTCAAACCAAAATGTTGACAGTTCTTTTCCCTCCACAGATGCAACCTGATCCACTGAGTTCCTCCAAGCTTGTGTGTTTGTTCTAGATTCCAGCATCAACTGTCTCTTGCAGATCTCAAAATCCATCTCAAGTTCACAGATGTCTTGATGGGATCACCTCTCAACTCCTATGAGTGTTGATCTGTTTTACTGCATAACCTTTGGTACAGTGTTAAACCAGATTAAAAGAGACATTAGAGAAGTCCGAGACCTATCTTTAGTTGTTAAGCCTGCATGGGGGTTACACAACCACAAGGGACTCTGTAAATGCTGGAAATCCAAAGTTCAAAACCCAACGTTCAAGTTAAATTTATTATCAAGGTACATATATGTCACTATATACTACCCCGAGATTAATTTTCTTGTGAGCATTCACAGTAAGTGCAAGAAACACAATCGAATCAATGAGAGACCATACCCAACAGGATGGATCAAAAGCCAATGTGCAAAATATGACAAACTGTGGAAATACAAAAAGACCAAAAAAGAAAACAATAATAACACTGAATAAGCAATAAGTATTGAGAATATGAGATAAATAGTCCCTGAAAGTGAGTTCATAGTTTGTAGGAACAGTTCAAAGTTGGGGTGAATAAAGTTGTGAAGTTATCCCCTTTGATGAATCCTTCCAGGAACTATGGAAATATAGGGAAGACAGGCAGTTTCTGGAAGGATCATCAGGATCATGCAGGAAAAATACCATTCACAAACCTCTAAGGAAGCTCAAATCATAGCTTATGTGGGTCAAAGATGACCTGGGACTCAGGATAGCCGCCGTTTACAGGATTCCCTATAAATCTGGAGCAGCATCTATCAGCCAGATGAGATGCATGGTGGAAACCTGCATCAAGGAGCACAGGAGGTGTACCCATTTGGGTTACCTAGAGAAATCAGTGGCAGCAGAACATTGCATCTGCATTGGCCAAAGGATTGACCTCAACAGCACAAAACTGCTGTGCTGTGCCGTTGGCTTTTGGGACCTCCTGATGAAGGGAACCATTGAAATAAAACTAGTGGAAAAGAAATTTGACAAAGATGAAGGTTTCACTCTAAGTAAGAACTGGAATTCCACTGTAAACAAGGTGGAGAGTAGAAACCTGATTCGATGAGGACTAACTGATCAGGAAGGATGGACTATGGAGCATAAATACCACTGGACAGCACATGCCCAGGCATCACTCCTGATGAAGATGGCAGAGTTTGTCATCAAAATGTTGGCTATAATTGATATTTGTACCCGGGTGGAAGCCCAAGATGAGTTTATTCATCATATTCGCCAGGAAAGCACTAGATCCTTTTTTTAAAATCCACTTTGGTTGAAGAGCCAGATGGTCGAATGGTAATAGCTGTTACATAAGAACATAAGAAATTGAAGCAGGAGTAGGCCATCTGGCCCGTTGTGCCGGCTTCGTCATTCAATAAGATCATGGTTGATCTGGCCATGGACTCATCTTCACCTATCCGCCTTTTCCCCATAACACGATGCAAAAACTGTTCCTGAACCAGGTGGTGTGGTCATGTGAACCTGAGGCTCTTTTACTTCCTTCCTGATGGCAGTAGCGAGAAGGAAATATGATCTGGATCCTGCTTTCCTGCAACAACGCTCTGTGTAGATGTGCTCAGTGGTGGGGAAGGCTTTGCCCAAGATGGACTAGGCTGTATCCATTACTTTCTGTATTGGCAATTTCCTGTAATGTCTGACCAGAACCGTATGCAATATTCTAATTGTGGATATAGTGATTTCTAGACCAATCCTTCCTGCTTTCTTATTCCATGTCACCTACAAAAAACAAATCTCCAAAATGCCTCACAAACACCTTATCTCTCTTCAGAGATTAATAGCCCTTTACTCAAAAGGCTCAAAGTTTGTTCATCTAATGAATATGCTGAGATAAAGTAATTATTTTTTCAGAAGCAAAGGGGGAATGAAATGGATGAAAAAAAAATCGAGCTTATAAAGGATTTGTGAATTACAGGCCAATCTCATGATAAACCTGGATATTGTCATGAGATAACACAAAATCTGCGGAGAAATGAAATGAGATAAATTAGACAGGAAGGCTCCATCAGAGACATATTCTCATTCAGATCAGAGTAGTAGAAGAACTCTTTAGACACTTGACAGAGAATATTGCACAAAACTGGGGGAAAGAGCAGCTGCTCTTTCTAGCAGCTGATATGGACTTCTTGGGCTGATTGCTGTAACAATTTTATGAACTGTTCAATTTTCATGTAATGCTGTTGCCTCAAAACTCATCCCCAGTGTGGAGCAATCGCGTGGTTGAATCCGCTTTGAAATTTGGCTCCATCAGTTGAATAGAATTGAATTTCCGTGGCTGAGTAGAACAAACGACCATTAATACATGGCACATATTATATTACTGAGCAGAGAGGAAGGTTATATGATGAGCATTTTTGTGTTTTCTTCCTAAATTCTTAGCAGAAATAAGGAAAATGTCCCTGAAATTATTTGAAATCTATTGAAGAATGAAAATGTAACAGGATATTACTGTTAAAGTAGCTGGAAATATCTCAGGAATTGGAGAATAATACAATATGTAAACAGACCCTTCTGCCCAACTCGTCCATGCCAACCACGTACACACCAAACAAGTCCTTTATGGCCATTTCCCTCTAAACCCCTCTTACCCATGTGCTTATCTAATGGATATTTCACTTTTCACACTTAACCTATGATCTCTACCTCTAGTTGCACCCAACTTCAGAGGAAAAAGACTGCTTGTATTTACCCTATACCCCTCATAATTTTGTATCCCTCTAACAACCTTCCCCTCATTCTTCTATAAACCAGGGAATTAAATCCTAACTTATTCAACCTTTCCCTGTAATTAAGATCCTCAAGTCCTGGGAAAATCCTTGTAAATTTTCCCTGTACTGTTTCAATGTTATTTCCCTAGGTAGGTGACCAGAACTGCACACACAATACTCCAAATTTGTACAGATTTATACAGCTTCTTATTCGATTTCTACACAAGATCCCAATGTGCCAAAGGATCTCTTCACCATCCCATCTACCTGTGGCACAACTTTCAAGGAATTATGGATCTGTATTCCAAAATCCCTCTGTTCTACTGTTCACTGTGCAAGTCCTACACTGGGTTGGCTTGCCAAAGTGCAGAGTCGCGCACTCGTCTGCAAATTTTCAGCCCACTTTTCCATGTTAGCAATATTGGCGGCAGACTTTTCGATGTGTATGGTAGTAGAGTGGCTGCTCGGCTAACATCCAGCTACCAAGTTTGTTGAGAAAGAAGCATCAGTTCAAATCCCACCATGACATCTGAGGAATTTCAGTTAAGCAATTAAGTTAACTGAAATTAAGAAAAAAATAACTGTATTGACATGAAAATTCATTTTGTTCACTAATGTTCTCCAGGAAAAGAAACTTTCTGCCCTCCTTGTGAGTCTAGATCATGTAGCCAGGGATAGGTAGGCAATAAATCAGTTGCAACTGTATGCATGTATGCTGTCAAGCGAAACAATGTTCTTCCGGACGCTAGACATATAACTCACACACAACACATAAATTAATATCATTACAAATAAATTAACAAATAAAAAAAATTCCATAAAATTGATATTTAGCTTAATTTAGCTTAAACATTTAGCTTTTTAGGACACAAGTTGAAAAAATATAATGATACTGGCACTTTATATGTGATGAGATATGGGTGATGGCAGGGGTTTTCATAGCCTGGTGGAAGAAACTGTTTCCCATCCTAACAGTCTTTGTTGTAATGCTACGATAAATAGATAAATATAAATAAATATCTCGTACGAGCAGAATAGAGACTCCGTTGATCTTCTCAGCACTCCTCACAATTCTTTGTAGGGTATTGTGACCGGATGCCTTGCACTTTCCATACCAGACAGAGATGCAGCAGGCCAAGACCCCTTCAATGGTGTTCCTTTAAAAATTGCTTAGAATAGGGAGAATGTGTGAGGAGCTTCATGTGCCTCAATCTCCTTATTTAGTGGAGACCTGCTGTGTTTTCTTGACTAAAGAGGTGGTTTTGAGGGACCAGGTGAGATCATCCATTATGAGCACTCCTAGAAACTTGGTGCTTCTAACTCTCTCCACCCTCTCCGGGAGCCATTCGTGGGCAGTGAGGAATCTTTTCCCAGCCTGCAATGTCCATATCCAATGACTGCGTAAAACTAAAATACTAAAAACTGTAATTTTAGTTATTCTTTCATACTGACTCAATAGAATGAGCATATAGAGTTCTCTTACTAGCTCTCACTGCTTTGCCAGGCTGGTAAGTGCAGTTAAATTACGAACTGCTCTCTAAGTGTTGGAGGAACAAAGACAACATTTTGGTTCTGTCTCTGTTATTTTAATCAGAAAAGGCAGAGACATAAAACTCTTCACAGGGAGCAAAATTTGGGTCTGACTGCCAAGTAGCTATTTGATTTTTTTTCTCAGTAGACAAGCAACTGAAGTGATATACTTGTAATAAATGCTTTAATAAATATTTGTCCTTACCAACATTTTGAGTAAAATGATTTCATGGCTTCAAAAATGATGAAAGAACTTCACTGAACTGATTCCTCAACCCAGGGGTTCATTTTGAAAGACTCTGTAACTCAAGTTCTCAATATTTAGTATTATTATTTTTTTGTATTCGCGCAATTTGTTGTCTTTTGCACATCGGTTCTTTGTCCGTCTTGGTTGTGTACAGCTTTTCAGTGATTCTATTGCATTTCTTTGTATTCCCTGTAAATGCCCACAAGAAAATGCACATCAGGGTATTATATGGTGACATATATGTACCTTGATAATAATTTTACTTTGAACTTTGATTAGCCAGTTTGGCCACAGCCATATGAATGCTTTTCAATAACATGGGAAAAGTATCATCATCTCTTCTGTTGCTCAATTTGTGACATAAGAACAAGTGCACCCTAGCATTACATTGGGCTTTGCAAGTGTTTGAATTCGAGAATAAAGGGTGGGAAACAATGGCATGAAGGAATACCAGAAAACCTTCTTCACAATTCTAAACACTCCATCAATATCTAAAAGCAAATTCTTGCAAATGTAGGAATTTTGTTCATTAATGTAACTGGGAGAAATTCACAGAATTATTAACTGGCTTCTCAACAATAACCTTAATTCATTTCCCTTAAATTAATGTGAATTGCTGGCTTTCATGTCAGAGATCTGCACACAGTCACATTCTTCCTAAGTGAGGCATGGACTGTATAAGTTGTGTTCCCAACAATTGCTTAATTACTTAACCAGCTACTGTGCTCAGAATCAACATCTTAAGAGAACAACTGAAAGGTTTATTCCAAAATTTAGCCTCTTGGATGTCTCTAAACCCATTCAGTAACCCTTCCCATGTTCAGAGCTGAGAAATGGGAAATATATGAAGATTCATAATTTTCAGACTGGTGGTGACATTTGTTGTGCTTTAAAGCACAGACCTAATTTAGTCTTCACTTGTCCTTTGGTATAGAAATAGACATATTTTGAATACTTTTTACCACTAAGAATTGATCACTAATCCAATTTATTTTTGTTTTGAGTGACAATCCACAAAGCAAATATGTCATGTTCGTAACTTAGTAATATAGATACCGATATATTCCATTCTTCGCACTTCAGTTATGACATCAGTAATAAATTCAAGTAGTTGAGTTAGGAATACTCTAGGTCAAAAAACACTCAGTTTAAGCTCTCCTTCTGTTTCAGCCCTTCCCTCTAGTCCAAATCAATCTCACCAGTTTGAATCTTTTTCACTACCTAAATCATAATCCACCCAAATAGATCTCTCCTTCAATCTGGCCTTCCCATCTCTTCTTTTTCCTCTCTCTCTACAGAAAGGGCTAATATCACCAGGAAAGATCTCATCCACCCTGCTCATGGACTGTTTGTCCCAATCGTATCAGGGAGGAGGCTACATCGCATCCACGTCAGGACCACCAGATTCAAAAACAGTTACTTTCCTCAAGGAGTAAGGCTGATCAACACCTCCACCCACTAATCCATCCCTCCGCAACCCCTCACTACCACTACTTTATCATTTCCTGTCAGTTACCTTATGTACAGACACTCCTGTGCCTAACACCTCTTTATGGACATAAAATCAATCTATGTGTATAAGCGATCTCTATACTTAGTGTGTCTTTATATTATTGTGTTTACTTGTGTGCTGAATTGAATCAAGAGTAATAATTATTTTATTCTCCTTAACACTCGTGTACTGCAAATAACATTAACCAATCTCTCTCTCTCCCTCCTTCTTTCCATCTCCCTCTTCTCCCCTCTCTCTCTCCCTTTCCCTCTCTTCCTTTCTCTCTTTCTTTCTCTCTCTCTCTGCCTCTCCCCCCTCTATTTATCTATTTAAGTGTAATTTTATTTACTTAATTTAAACATTAGTATTTGACCTTAGAAGCAGTGTATCAGCTTTGAAATTCCTCTCGGCCTGGGAATGCTGAGATGTTTATAAGCTGAAGTCATAACCAATTATTTCAAGTATTCTGTACTTCAGCGATGTCACATTGACGAACTGGAAACGGACATGAGTGTGACCTGACAGAACTATCAATGGCCTTGTAGCTGTTCCACCAATGACTAGGGGAAAGTTTAACTAAAGAGGGTTAAATGAACAGTTCAGATTTGGCCTTTTTATGCATGAGGTATATTGTTGAAATTTTCCATATAATTTTGCATAAACAACTGCTGAAATTGTATTGAAATAGCTTGAACAAGAACCTGATACAGCCTGCATTTCATAGTCTTCAATAAGCATTTCCCTTATTGTATCTACAGTAGTCATCTGCTTTTAAACAGCATGTGCCTTGTACAAGTTGCATCTTGGTGTCCACTACTTTCAATGGAGATAAAGCAGGGTTTGTTGCTCAGCAATTCTGATAAAGGGTCTTGGCCAGAAATGTCAATTGTTTATTCCTTTCCATAGATGCTGTCCAATCTGCTGAGTTCCTCGACCATTTCACATGTGTTTCTCTAGATTCCCAGCATCTGCAAAGTCTCTTGTGTTTAGGATTGGTCACTCCATACATTTTGATGTCGACTATTTCTTGGACTTGATCACTTTTCGGTTTTTTTTGGGAGTTGGGCATCAACAATTCAAAGATTCAAAGAATATTTATTATCACAGTATGCATAAATTATACAACCTTGAGATTTGTATGCTTACGGGCAGCCAAAACCAAGAAACCTGAAAGAACCCAATTAAAAAAGGACCAACAGCATGCAACGTAAAGGAAAAGAGAAAAAAAAAACACAAATCATACGAACAGCAGAAGCAAGTAAAAGCATTCCGAACCAAATTGATCCATAGATCCGATTGCCGGGAGCAGCAGGAGTAGGCTCAAAGTCTCGGTTTCAGTTCATCTTAGCAGGCCAGATCACTGTGAAGCTCTGAGACACAAAGCACAGCAGCAGGAGCAATCTCAGAGCATCAGCAGCACGGAGAGAGGAGCGAACAGAGTGGAAGAGTGAGCAAAATCGGCCCAAACTTTGCCTTTGGTCCCAACATCCTGCCTTTTCAGTCCACCTGGGCTGGCGGTTAAATTGTCCAGACTCCAGATCATGCCACACAGTAGGACCCAGGTCCCCCCGCAGCGATATGCTCTGGGCCTGTATCCTGCCCTGACTATGCAATGCACCAGCATGGCTCATCTCTTGAGTCAGCTTCGCCTCTTCATTGTTCATGGTGATAGTTTACCACAATTTACCTCATAGAAAGTGTTATTAATGATGGTTTTAGTTGTATTTCTTGCCTTTTCAACTACCAGTAAGCTGTCGCGCAATTACAGAAGCGCCTACTGATACTGGAAGTTTACCAGGGAGCATGAGGGATAACACCCATCTTTAATTGCGCGAACTGCTAGTCCTTTGACTCTCACAGTACTGGTGTGTAACTTAGAGTAGAACAGCTTTGTTTGTGTAGATGCTGTGCTGCACAATGGGGAAGCATGTAGATACACTGGCAACTCTCCTCCTGATAGGCATCCAGTCGAGTACCATTCTCAACAGAGGTTTAGGTGGAAGAGACAGTCAGCTCTATCTGAAACATCAAGTGTGAATCTATCAGTGTCTTTACGCCACACCTCCTCTAGGCAGACACTAATCAAAGTTCAAAGTAAATTTATTTTCATAAGTATGTAAGATGACACTGCCCGGAAGAAGGCAAACTGCTCCTGTGGAAAATTTGCCAAGACCAATCACGGTCATGGAAAGACCACGATCACCCATGTCATACCACACAGCACATAACGAATGAATGGACAAATGTATGTGTCAGTATCTGGAGATTCATTTTCTTGCAGGCATTCACAGTAGAAGAAAGAAATATCATAGAATGAATGAAGAACTACAGTAAAGCACAGACTGACAAGCAACCGATGTACATGTTAGTAAGTTAATTAGTATAATTGGGCAGTGTGAACTCCTCAGTCGGAAGGGCCTGTACCATGCTGTATCTCTAAATAAAATAAAATATTGAGTGGCAGGACAGGGTTGACGGGAAGGTGCAAAAGAAGACAATCTGTGCAAATACAATAATAATAATAAAACAACAGTAAATAAGTAAATAAATAATACTGGGAACATGAGCTGTAGAGTCTTTGAAAGTGAGTCTATAGGTTGTGGAATCAGTTCCACGGTGAGTTGACTGGAGCTGCCCACACAGGTTCAGGAGCCCAGTCGTTGAAGGGTAATAACTAATTTGAAGACAAAGACAAATTTCTGCAGATTCTGAATTAATACAGAAATACACAACAGATTAAATAGCATCTGTGGAGAAAGAAAAAATAATTTTATTGGTCTTTTGTCAGAACTTGGTAATGATAGCAAAAAATTATATTTTAAATTGGAGTGACAGGAAGGAGAGAACAAACTTGTCCTAAAATTATGAAAGGCATAGACAGAGCAGATAATCAGTATCTATTTCCCAGGGTTGAAAAGTTTAATAGTACAGGGCATGCATTTAAGTTGAGAAAGGGAACATATAAAGGAGAGGTTAAGGGCAGGCTTTGATTTCAAATAGTAGTAATATATCCCTTGTAGTGCAGTTTGGTAAGATGGCTTAGTACAATTTGAACATTTAAATCATGATAATTATATAGTCTACTTGCCTCTTGTTTCCATTGGTAGGTGAGGTTAGAACAGGGGACATAGCCTCAAGATTCGGGGGAGTAGATTTAGGAAGGAAATGAGGAAGAACTGCTTTTCCCAGAGAGTGGTGAATCTGTGGAATTCTCTGCCCAATGAAGCAGCGGAGGCTACCTCTGTAAATATATTTAAGACAAGGTTGGATAGATTTTTGCATTGTAGGGTTATGGTGATAAGCCACTTAGGTGGAGATGAGTCCATGGCTAGATCAGCCATGATCTTATTGAATAGCAGTGAAGGCTCGACAGGCTATATCGGCTACTCCTGCTCCGATTTCTTATGTTCTTATGCTAATCTTCTTTGGATGCACGGCACTCCTTTTGGTAACTGCTACCCTAATTTTTTGAATGGATTTGTGCATTAGTTTGGTGGTTAACCTTTATGATGTGCACAATCATTAAATTTCTGGACTGCCATGTGCATTACATAAACTAGTTTGAAATTTAGTTGGTTGGGAAATCACCGCTGGGTGAATATGTCATGTTTTGAAAGAATAAATGCAATCCCCATTGACCTGTGACTCCAGACGGTGCAGAAAGGAGACAAGGTCTTTCTTATCCTCTGACTGTACCACAAGACACTTCAACACTCTACAGGTCATTACACTAAATGCCAGTTTCTTTGACAACCTTCTGGGGTCAAAGATGACTTAGAGTTATAGAGTCAGTGTCATTCAGCATAGAAAGAGGCCTTTTGGCCGAAGTGCCCAAGGTTCCCATCAAAACCAGTCCCAGGCCCAAGTTTCAGTCACTCACATTCAGGATGAGGTAGTAAATTGGATTAGCCATTGGCTTTGTGGGAGAAGCCAAAGAGTGGTAGTAGATAGTTGCCTCGCTGACTGGAGGCCTGTGGTGTACTTCAGGGATCAGTGCTGGGTCCTTGGTTGTTTGGCATCTATATCAATGATCTGGATGATAATGTGGTTAACTGGATCAGCAAATCTGTGAATGACATTAAGATTGGGGGTGTAGTGGACAGTGAGGAAGGATATCATGGCTTGCAGAGGGATCTGCATCAGCTGGAAAAATGGGCTGAGAAAAAGCAGATAGAATTTCATACAGGCAAGTACGATGTTTCGCGCTTTGGTTGGAACAACCAAGGTAGGCTTTACACAGTGAACAGCAGGGCACTGAGGAGTGCGGTAGAACAAAGGGATCTGGGAATACAGGTCCATAATTCATTGAAACTGGTGTCAAAGATAGACAGGGATGTAAAGAAAGCTTTTAGCGCATTGGCTTTCATAAATCAATGTATTGAGAGCAGGAGAAGGGATGTTATGTTGAAGTTGCATAAGACTTTGTTGAGGCCTAACTTGGAGTATTATATGTAGCTTTGGTTGACTATCTATAAGAAAGATGTAAACAAGGTTGTAAGAATATGGAGAAGATTACATGGATTTTCCATGCACGCACGCACGCACACACACACACACACACACAACAGAGTGCAGAAGAGAGAGCATTTCATGGAAATACAATCAGTGGCCACTTTATTAGATACACCTGTGCATCTGCTCATTAATGCCAATATCTGATCAGTCAATCATGTGACAACACCTCAGTGCATCAAAGCAAGCAAACATGGTCAAGACGTTTAGTTGTTGGTCAGACCAAACATTGGAATGGGGGAAGAAATGCAATCCAGGTACTTTTGGCATTTAGTGTTGGTGCCAGACAGGGTGCTTTGAGTATCTCAGAAACTGCTGGCCTTCTGGGATTTTCATGCACAGCAGGGTCTAGAGTTTGCAGAGAACGATGTGTAAAGAAAACATACAGTGAGCAGCAGTTTTGTGAACAAAAATGCCTTGTTAGTGAGTGAGGTCAGACAAGAATTGCCAGACTGGTTCAAGCTGACAGGAAAGCGACAGTAACTCAAGTAACCACACATTACAACAGTGGTGTGCAGAAGAGCATCTCTGAACGCAAAACACACTGAACTTCAGAGCAGATGGACTAGAGCAGTGGAAGGCCACGAACACACACTTAGTGGCCACTTTGTTAGGTACAGGAAGTATCTAATATAGTGGCCATTGAATGCATTCAATATGAGTTCACGCTAGGTACCAGGTTTAAAAAGTTATAAAAATTCATAACATATCACGCAGATCACAGTGCTGTTGGTTAAACAGTGTTGGCTATTGCAAAAACAGAGGAGATGTAAAGGAAGTTCTCACTTCACAGGAAGTGATTCAAAGAGACTTCAGTTGACATTTATAGAATTTCTGACAAGCATAGAAAATCAAATTGGTTCTCCTGTGGTTTCTGCAACAAATAGAGATATATAGACACATGGAGCACAGATAGCCAAGTCACAGAGTGGATTTGAGGAACAATAAAATGGCTTTATAAATAACTAGCAAATATCTCATTGTATCTGCTCAAAGCATCTACTTGAATAAAATTTCAGTTGTTAAGCCGAGAAATAAATTGATTCAATTCCGAAGAATTTATGCGTAAAAAGGTATCCACCCCAGATGGTAAAGCTTCCCCCTTGGAAAAAAAGAGATAAATGAGTAACTAAGCACAACATTTCAAGACAGCAGACTAAACATTCCTAACCAGCAGGACCACATTTCACAGAGGAAGCTGCCAAGCAGGCCGTCATTGCCACTAGGGACTTGGTAAAAGGGATTTAGGGTGTTTATTTAGTGAAAGGTTTGTTTACCCCTAAACAAACCACTAAACCAAATTAACAATGATGCATCCTCATAAAAGAAACCAGATATTCATTTTACGGTCACAAACAGCTAAATACAGTGGATTAGTTTTGGTCAGATGTTGTCAGATCAGACACTATTCAAATTAAAGTGCTACTATATTGTATAGTACTGCAACTATTACTTATTCTGCAGGTCCCGTCAATCATAGATAAAGCCTTTCCCACCGCTGAGCACATCAACATGAAGCATTGTCACAGGAAAGAAGCATCTATTGTCAAGGACACAGGAAGAAAGTACAAGAGCCTCAGGACTCACATCACCAGGTCATCAGACTCTTGAACCAAAGGGGATACCTTCACTCATCTTCTCTTGCGTCATGATTGAAATGTTACCACAAGCAATCCACTCACTTTCAAGGACTCTTTATCTCATGCTCTCAATATTTATTGCTTATTTATTCATTATTATTATTTTTCATTTTATATTTGCACAGTTTGCTGTCTTCTGCAATCTGATTGCATGCCCAAGTTGGGCAGTCTTTCAATGATTCTATGATAATTATTATTCTATAGATTTATTGATTAATGCCACAAGAAAATGAATCTCAGGTTTGTATATGGTGACATATATGTACTTTGACAATAAATTTACTTTGAACTTTGAAGTTTTATAACCAGCAGTATTAGTTGGGTGGCACTGTGGCACAGCTAAGTAGAACTGCAGACTCTCATCTCCAGAGACCTAGGTTCAATCCTGACCTCGGGTGCTGTCTGATTTCCTTGTCTGCTGGGACTCCCTCCCGTATCCCAACCGATTGATAGGTTGACTGATCACGGTAAATTGCCCCTAGTATGAAGTTGAGTGGTAGAATCCGTATGCAGATATGAGGAGAATGAAATGGGCTTGGATTCGTGTAAATGAGTGTCTGGTGGCCAGTGCAAGCTCGGTGAGCTGAAGGACCTGCTCCCATACTCAGGTCAAAGGTTCAGTAGAGAGGTGAAAGGGTTAAAAAAATGTCGCTCACGTTGCTTTTAAAAGTATCCACAGTGTAGCCAAACATAATGAATCAGAATCAGGTACTATCACCAGCGTATGTCGTGAAATTTGTTGACTTTGTAGCAGCAGTACAATGCAATACATAATATAGAGAAAAGGCTGTATATTACAGTAAATCAGTAAATATATATATATAATAGTTTAGTTAAATTAAATAAGAAGTGCAAATATAGAAATAAAAAGACTAGTGAGGTAACGTCCATTCAGAAATTGGAAGAAGCTGAAGATTTGTAGTTGAAAGGCTGTGAGAGTTCTTCACCACAAGACTGAAATGTTTTCAAAAAGGCATCTCTCCGGATGCTACCTGTTGGTAACTGAGAATGGTCAGTAAATTGCCAGTCACATCTATACCCCAATATTTAGAATCATCAGAGAATTGTTGCCAGCACAGAAGGAAGCCCATTGAGCCAGTGTGAACTGGTTTGTCTCTCTGCTTAAGTGGCTGATGGTCTTCCAGCTTTTCTGTTTTTGAGCAAGTTCTATGACTTTGATGTCAAAGTCAGTCACAGTTATTGTCATCTGCACAGGTGCACTGTGAGCCTTATTTGCAGGAGCATCACAGATATGTAGCACCAGCTAAGCAGCATTCACAAAAAAAAACATAAACTAAAAATAAATTATGCACAATTATGTTGCAAAAAAATCACAATTAGAACAAACAGAATGTCCATCTTAGTGCAAAGTGGCCGAAGTTTTCATCATCACAAGGGGTTCTGCAGTTGCTGGAAATCCAGAGTATCACATACAAAACGCTAGAGGAACTCAGCAGGTCAAACAGCATCTATGGAGAGAATAGAGTCAGCACAAGACCCTTTATCACTCTGGCCTCTTACCTGTTCTCCTCACCTGCCTATCTTTTCCCCCTGGTGGCCCTTCATTCTTCCCCTTCTCCTATGCTCCACTTTCCTCTCCTATCAACTTGCTTCTTCTCCAGCCCTTTATCTTTCCCACCCACCTGGACTTACCTGTTAGCGTCTACCTTGTCCTCCTGCCCCTCCTCCTCTCCCTTCCGTCTTATTCCAGCATCTCCCCCTTCTTTTCCAGTCCTGAAGAAGGGTCTCGGCCACAGACTGTCAACTGTTTATTCATTTCTATCGATGATGCTTGATCTGCTGAGTTCCTTAAGGTTTCTGTGTGTAAATAGAATAGATTGCTCTGCAGTAGATTGCTCTGTGGTGTAAAGGGAGATTCTTCCTGTTGGGCAGTGGGTGCCAGATCCTCAACTTTGGGTGAAAATAACACTTTCCTTATCTGGGCTATGAAAGCATTTCAGTGCATGCATACACATTGTAGCAGTCCATTGGAGACAATGGCTCCTTCTATGCTTGTGAGTTTATGCTTCTAGTGTAAATATTTAGCTAAAAAGTACATTTGATTAGTTGTTTGTAGACTGGAGGTCATTCAAGAAAATAACAGTGCTTAAAATTTAATATAGCATTATAAATTTACAACATAGATAGAGGCCATTCAGCCCAATATCTTCATTCTGGCTAAAAGTAAGAGATGTACTAGTCCCTTTGAAATTACCTTCAAGATTGGAACACCAAGACAGCAGGCCATGTGCTCAGTTCCCAAGACAGGGGTTAGGGGGTTTGGAGGAGCAACGCGGAAGATTGTGACATCGGAACAGCGAGTTGCTGGTCTCTGCTCTCAGTGCTGCAGGAGTGACCTCTCTTTCCTTCGCTGGGAGAGATAGCCTGTCTGAGATACGGAAGTGCTGGTTTGTGGACTATAGTCTTGATGCTGCAGATTTGGGGCTGCTGGTGTTGCTTGCATGGTGGGGGGAGTGGTTGGTGCTGCTGCTGATGTGGGTAGGGAGGATGTTTGGTGATCTTGCTGCTTGTGAAAAGGGAGTGGGAGGGGGCATCAGGTTTTCAATGTTGCTGTCCTCACCATTCCCAACTCCCTTTGCTCCCACCAGATTTACATACTCACTCTCCACTCCATGTTGACAAATACTATATTGTGGAAAAGTCTTAGGCACCCCAGCTATATACTGTATATGTGCCTAAGACTTTTTCGCAGTACTGTACCAGGGTCAGGCTGACAGAGTGGGATAGAAGGTGATCGGTCCAACAGTCCCCAGTAATACAACCATCCTTGCAATCTCCTGTTCATACAATAGTGTAACTCAATGGTTGTCAGGGCTCATATGGGAGTTGGACAGGGTGGGGTATTTGGCAGGGTGTAACCTGTGCTGGTCCTTCTACTGGAGAAAGGTGCTGGTTTAATGAGAATGACAGGCATCCGAGAGATATATATTCACAAGTGCAAGGTATATTGATATTGGTTTATTATTGTCACATGCACTGAGATACAGTAAAAAGATTGATCTGTTCAATCAGATCAATTCAACACACAGTGCATTGAGGTAGAGCAAGGTAAAATAAAAACAATGCAGAATAAATTGCAACAGCTACAGGGAAAGTAAAATGCAGGTGAACAATTGGGTGCAAGGTCATAAAGAGGTACAGTACTGTGCAGAAGTTTTAGGCATCCTAAATATTTTATGTGGTTTCAGATGGTATGGTCTCCACAGAGCCCAGATCTCATCCAGGCTGCCTGGGATTACCTGAAGAGACAGGAGCAAGCAAGACAGCCAAAATCTGCAGAAGAACTGTGGCAAGTTCTCTGAGATGCTTGGTGCAACCTATCAGCCAGTTTTCTTAGAAGACTGCACCACAGTATACCTAAGAAAATTGATGCCGTTTTAACGGGCAAAGGGTGGTCACACCAAATATTGATTTGATTTAATTTGTTAACTTTTACTGCTCTTTATAGTACTTCTTCTTATTTAGAAACTTTTCATTTCATTATTTTTGAAAGCATCTTTGCTTTACAGAATTTTTTTACATGTGTCTAAAACTTTTACATAGTACTGTACATAGATTGTGAGGCAAGAAGTCCCAGTTATTGTACTAGGGAACTATTCGATCGTCTTATAGCAGCCCTTGAGTCTGGTGATACATACTTCCAGGCCTCTGTATCTTCTGTCCAATGGAAGGGGTGAGAACAGAGAATATCCAGGATTGGTGGGATCGTTGATTTTGTTGCCTGCTTTACTGATGAAGCAAGAAATATAAACAAGATCCATGGAAGGGAGGTGTGTCTCTGCGATAAGCTCAGCAATGGACACAGCTCTCTGTGGGTTCTTGTGATCACATTTGGAGCCAAGCTTTTATACATCATGATGCCACTTTCAAGGAATTTTGGATCTGTATTTCCAGATCCCTTTGTTCTACCGCACCCCTCGAGTTGTGTGGTAACCTTCTTCTTTGGTCATGCTTTCAGCTGTCTAGAAGAGCACTATGCTCTGGAATCTCCTTCCAAAACGGGCAAGGAGTTTGACCTGAAGAAGGATCTCAGCCCAAAACATTGACTGTTTATTCATTTCCATAGATGCTGCCTGACCTGCTGAATTCCCCCAGCATTTTGTGTAAGTGGCTTTGGATTTCCAGCATCTGTAGAATTTCTTGTGTTTATGAACCCATTCCAAAATCTAGGGACTTTCACTTGTCAAATCATTACTTTTCGCTCAAGTTCCCCTCATGTTTCCCAGTATCATTTTGGCTTGTAAAACTTCTGTGAAGTCCATCTATTTTAAGAGTATGCAATAAAGGCATTACTGCTCTTTCTTTCATTGTAATTGTGATATTTAAGAAGAAAAGTGCGACACGATAGCGTAACTATTACAGGTCAGGGCGTTCTGGAATTTGGAGTTCAGTTCCAGCACCACCTGAAAGGAGTTTGTATGTTCCCCCTGTGAACTGCATGGGTTTCCTCCGGGTGCCCTGGTTTCCTCCAACAGTCCAAAGGTTAGTGAGTTAATTGGTAATTGCTAACTATCCTGCGAATAGACAAGATGGGTTGCTGAGCCTTTTCCAAACTGTATCTCAAAATAAAAAATAGCACAATAGCCTCGACAGAATATTGTAAAGCTGTGAAACTTTGGATATATCCACACTATCCATACATTCACTCAGACCCTGTATGTCAATGAAGGAGCTGAATAGAGCTGAAATCCCTCACAGCACTCAATTCCACATTCATCTTGCATGGAAGGTACAAAGGCCGACGTCTGTGAAACTAAACATATAAAGTGGTCTACTCTGCATGCCAACTTGACCCTGAGTTGAGGTTTGTTTCGAAACTGTTCAATATGATTTACTTCACCTAATCCCAGCAAAGAATCTTATGTTTTGGCAGAAGACCAGATGAGAATCTGAGTGAAGTTCAATTTCTAAACTACACACAACCCTGGCAGTTTCGAAAGCAGCACAATGGATTTTCCTGGGACATAGGGGAAATTTTGGAGCAGCATCGATTGTGCACTATTAACATGTTGGATCTTGAGGCTTGGTAATGATTTAGGTTGATTTCGAGAGGTCATCCACAATTCCTTAAAGGTTTTGCATTCTTCAATTTGATTTAACTTTCCTGAGGAATTTTCACATGAAAGAATAATAGGGCCGTTTAAAGCTGTTCCAGAATATATATTCCCAAGCTGTCTCCTACAGAGGGCAATCAAACTGTAAAAACATAAAAGAAAACACATGAATGGTGGCAATCTGCATTAAAAGGAATAATTTCAAAATTCACAGTGGGGCAGCAGGACAGAGCAACAGTAGACTATTCAGAAACTCCAGTTTCTTCCGCCAGTTAATCAGTTCAGGACAAACCTGTGACAGAATTCAACTATACAAACTTAACCTACTGAAGGTCTTTAACCCTTATTACCTGTTCTTACTGAAAATTTTGTTAATCAGAATCAAAATCTGGTTTATAATGCTGGCAAAAGTTGTGAAATTTGCTGTTCTGCAGCAGCAGTACAGTGCAGTATCAAAAATTGTTGTAAGTTACGATAAGAAATAGATAAAAAAAATAAATAATTAGTTCAAACTGAGAGTAAAATAGTGAGGTACTATTCATGGGTTCGTTGTCCTTTCAGGAGCTTAGTGCTGGAGCCGAGGAAGCTGTTTCGAAAACATTGAGTGTGTGCCTTCAGGTTCCTGCACCTCTTCTCTGATGGTAACAATGAGAAGAGGGCAAAACCTGGATGATGGGGTCCTTAATGATGGATGCCGCCTTTCTGAGGCATTGCCTTTTGAAGATTTCCTTGATGGTGGGGAGGCTGGTGCCAATGATAGGGCTGGCTGTTAAGTTTCTGAAAAAGAATGGGCAGGCTAAAGTTTTGAATGATCCCTTGACAATTGATCATCAGAAAGAAATGGAGGTACAAGAGAATGTAGATTCTGGAATCAGAGGCAAAAAAAAAGCAAACTGCTGAAGGAATTTAGTTGGGGATTCCAGGATCAGAGTGCAAAACCTCAAAATACAAAGGTTTCCCTTTAGAAGAGAGATGAGGCGGAATTTCTTCAGCCAGAGGGTGATGAATCTGTGGAATTCATTGTTTCAGGTTGCTGTAGAAGCCAAGCCATTGGGTGTATTCAAAGCAAAAGTTGAGAGGTTCTTAATTATTGAAGGAGTCAAAGGTTATGGGGAGAAGGCAGGAGAATGGGGTAATAAATTAACCATGATGGAATGACAGAGAATACTCAATGGGCCGAATAGCCTACTTCTGTTTCTATGTGTTATGGTCTTATGGTCAAGTTGCAGTATCTCAATACATATGAAAATAATAAACTAGTTCCAATCTGTGCAGGGAAATGGAGAGTCAAATGTTCAAAGTTCAAAGTAAATTTATTATCAAAGCACATATGTGTCACCACATATAACTCTTAGGTTCATTGTCTTGTGGGTATGTGCAGTAAGTCCAATAACCATAACAGAATCAGGAAAAGACCAGGCCAACAGGGCAGTCAACCAGAGTGCAAATACAAAAAGAAAGGAAAAAATAAGATATAATGAAAATAATAATAATAAATAAGCAATAAGTATCAAGAATATGAGATGAAGAGTCCTTGAATGTGAGTCCTTAAGTAATGGACTCACAAATTATGTTGAATTTTCAGGTCAAGTCCCTTCATCTGGCCTGAAATATAGAGGGGAGATAACCAGTACAAAGCTGTGAGGTGAAGGGGCAGATCATGAGCTGGCAGGTGATAAGTGGAAACAGGTGAAGACGAGTGGATAGGCAGATGGGGAGGAACCAGACTGGAGTTAGTGACAGTCTGGGAAATGATAGATGGAAGCAAAAAAGGGCTGCAGATGAAGGGAGAGAATCTGATAGGAAAGGTGGAGCATGGAATTAAATACAAGAGCATCTTGAACTGAAATGTTGACTGTCCATTTCTCTCCACAGCTACTGCCTGACCCTCTGAGTTCCTCCAGCAGTTTGTTTTTTATAACTGGAAAGA
Source organism: Hypanus sabinus (assembly GCF_030144855.1). Taxonomy (NCBI): domain Eukaryota; kingdom Metazoa; phylum Chordata; class Chondrichthyes; order Myliobatiformes; family Dasyatidae; genus Hypanus; species Hypanus sabinus. The sequence goes on along the minus strand of NC_082712.1, from coordinate 20,124,278 downwards.
AATGCTGAAGTTTAGATTTAGATTACCTGGTACCTGATGTCCAAATTAGACTCATGCTTATTTTACCCAAGCAACTTCCTGTCCTCCTCTCTCTAACCCTCTCAGCTTGCTTGTAAGGTTGATCACCAAGCCTGGAGGTTAGGTCGCAAACGTTCTGTCACCATTCGAGGTGATATCATCAGTGCGCAATTGAGTGTTGTTTCTGCTGAGTGTTTGCGTTTGTATTGGTCCAACTCATTGTACTGATTGGTTAGCTGTCACACTGGCCACTAGTCTCCACTGGGTCCTGGCCATGCAGAGAACTGAGTGAGCTCCGCTGACCCATATCCCTGGTTATGGGTCATTGTGATGTTGTCAGTCTCCTTACTGTTGCCTTCTTTTTGTTTGCTTCACCTGGATTCGTCCATGTTGCAATTAACTGATGAAGGCAAAGAGATGCCAAACATTTAATAAATATCCATTTGAGCGTTGACAAGGTACAAAAAGCTACAGAACATGTGTCAATAAATAGAATGAGTATAGATGGATATTTGATGATTACATTGGACATGGTAGCCAAAGGGCGTTTTTATTTGCTATGGCATTTCCCCAGGGAGCAAATGCCATATTCTAATCCCTCTTTGGGTAAAACAGTTTCTCCCGTATCCTTTGCAACAGTTGGTAGAAAGCCCTCAGCGGGGGCAGCAGCATCCGTGGGTGAAAGAAGATACTGATAATCTAGGTGAAAGTACTTTGTCAGGACCGCACGACAGCACAGCCGCTGGTGTAACTCTTTACAGTGCCAGCCATCAGAAGACTGGGAGTCAATTCCCACCACCGTCTGAAAGGAGTTTGTACATTCTCCCCGATACTGCGTGGGTTTCCTCTGGTGCTCCACATTGCAAAGACATACAGGTTAGGTTTAGTCAGTTGTGGGCATGCTATGTTGATGCCGGAAGCTTGGTGATACCTGTGGGCTGTCCCCAGCAGACCCTCAGAATGTGCTGGCTGTTGATGCAAAAAAGACACATTTCTTTGCGGAAATGTACCTCTTTCTACCTATGTCATTGGTACCTATTATATTTATTATTCATTAGTATTATTTATTTCTTTTTGTACTTGCACAGTTTTTGCACACTGGTTGTACACCCAGTTAGTGCGGGCTTTCTTTGATTCTATTATGATCATTATTATGTTTGTATTACATGATACGTATGTACTTTGATGACATTAACCAGACAAAGTCATTCCAAGTGCGTAATAGGGATAATTTTCAAATCAACCTTGATTCCAAACTCAATGACTGACCTCAAACTTTAGCTTTCTATACACTCAAAGAGACAGCATCAAATATTCTTTGGACAGGGTATTCCACATGTTTGCAGCCCTTTGAGAGAAGAAATTTCTCCTTCTGTTTTAAACAGGTGACCATGAAAATATGGCCCCTAGCTCTAGATAATACTAGAGATGAAATATCCTCTCAGCTACTCTTGCTAGTTAACCCACCCCTCCCATCCCCAATTAGAGGCTTTCCTTTTATTCAAGATCATGACTCATTCTTTCATGAGTATAGGACCAACCTGTTCAAATTTCCCTCCCAATAAAACGTCTTTTGGAATCATCCAAATGAACTTTCTTAGTAAATTGCTGCCATCTCAAGTATATCTCTTCTTAAATAAGGAGATCAAAACTGCACCTGAAACCCCAAGTGTAGTCTCACCAATGTCTCTATACAGGTGTACTATAGACCTTCCCTTTAAAAGTAAGGACAAATGCCATCTGTCTTCCTCACTTGCTACTATTCTACTCACTAATATTCTGTGTTCCTCACGTTTCTCTATTTAAATATCATTCTTTTCTACCTACAGAAATGGAAAGCCTCAACTTTCCTACATGAGGTATAATTCTGCTCCTACGTCTTATGGTTTTATGCACCATCTGTAAAATTTTTGCCCAGTTCGTTAACATAGTTACATCCCATTGCAGATTTGTCCTCCTCAATACTTACTGTCCGGCTTTTGTATTTCCTGCAAATGTAACTATCTCCTAAATATTTATATGGTTTTTAAATAGTTGGGATGTAGCATTATCCCATGTGGAATTACAGCTTGCCGATTTGTAGATAATACCTTTGCTCCAACTCCCTGCTGTCTTTTAGGTAAGCAGAACTTATTATATGTATATACACTCAGTGGCCACTTTATTAAGTACACCTGCAAGGAGCATTGTCATAGGCAAGCATCAAGGACCCCACCTTCCAGGCCATGATTTCATCTCGCTGCTGCCATCAGAAAGGAGGTGCAGGAGCCTCAGAACCCAAAGCACCAGGTTCTGGAGCATTTATTACTCCTTAGCCATCAGGCTCGATCCAGAAGGGATAACTTCACTCATCCCAACACTGAATTGTTTCCATAACCTATGGACTCACTTTTAGGGACTCTTGTTCTCATGTTCTCAATATTCATTGCTTATTTATTGATATCATTATTTTGTTTTTTTTTGTATTTGCACAGTTTGTTGTCTTTTATACATTAGTTCTTTGTCCGTCTTGTTGTGTGTAATTTTTCATTGATGCTATGGTGTTACTTTGTATTTGTGATGAATGCCTGAAAGAAATTAGAATCTCAGGGTTGGATATGGTAAAATATATATGCACTTTGATAAAAAATTTACTTTGAACATTAAACTTGATGAGTACTTTACATCAGCATTCACCAAGGAGAAAGACATGGAAAATAGGGAAATCAATGCTGAGTGTATTGCTGTGCTACAGTATCTCTTGGTAAAGGAGGAGGTAGAGTTGGGTCTCTTAAAGAGCATTAAAGTGTTGGATATACACCAGAAAAAGAATACTGGGGCCATGACAAATATCATTTCTAACCACAGGCAAGGTCCCTGGGGATTACTGAGTAGCTAATATTATTCCATTATTCAAGAAGGGAACCAAGATAATCAGACAAACAGACATACTTTATTGATCCCGAGGGAAATTGGGGTTCATTACAGCTGAACCAACTAAGAATAGTGTAGAAATATAGCAATATAAAACCATAAATAATTAAATAATAGTAAGTTAATCATGCCAAGTGAAAATAAGTCCAGGACCAGCCTATTCACTCAGGGTATCTGACACTCCGAGGGAGGAGTTATAAAGTTTGATGGCCACAGGCAGGAATGACTTCCTATGACGTACAGTGTTACATCTTGGTAGAATGAGTCTCCGGCTGAACGTACTCCTGTGCCTAACCATTACATTATGGACTGGATGGGAGTCATTGTCCAAAATGGCATGCAACTTGGACAGCATCCTCTTTTCAGACACCATCGTCAGAGAGATAATCCTGGAAACTATAAACCAGTGAGTCTCACATCAGTGGTTGGGACAATTCTGGAGAGAATCCTTAGGGATAGAAATTATCAACATTTGGAAAGCCTAATTGGGGAGAGCCAAAATGGCTTTGTGTGGGGTAAGCTGTGTCTTACTAACTTGTTTGGGTTTTTGATGAGGTGATGAGCATGATTGATTAGGGCAGAGTGGTAGATATTGTCTACATGGATTTTAGTGAAGTGTTTAATGAGGGCTCACATGGGAGGTTCATCCCAAAGATTAATACGCATGGCATCCATCATGAATTGGCTATTTGGATTTTGAGCTGGCTTGCCCACACAAGGCAGAGGGCACTGGTCAAAGGGATTGATTCTAGCTGGAGGTCTATGATTAGTGGTATTCTGCAGAGATCTATACTGGGACCTCTGCCATTTGTGATGTATATAAATTATCTATTTGAAAATGTAAATGGGTGAGTTAGTAAGTTTGCAGATGATACAAAGATTGGTGATGCTGTGGACAGTGTAGAAGATTGGCAAACATACAACAGGATACAGATCAATTGCACTTATGGGCAGAGAAGTGGCAGATGGAGTTCAACCTGGCCAATGTGAAGGGTTGCACCTTGGTAGGTCAAACGTAAAGAGACAGACACTGTTAAGGGCAAGATCCTTAACTGCATTGATGAGCAGAGGGATCTTGGAGTCTACATTCATAGCTCCCTGTAGGTGGCTACACAAGTTAATAGGGTGGTTATAAAGGCATATAGCATCTTGCCTTTATTAGCCAAGGCACTGAGTTCAAATGTCAGGAACTGGAATTGCAGTTTTATAAAACCCTAGTTAGGCCGCATCTGGAGTTTTGCATACAGGTCTGGTCACCCTTTTATACAAAGGATGTTAAGGCTTTGGACGCAGTTTAGAGAGGTTTGCCAGGATGTTGCCTGGATTAGAGGACATGTGCTAGAATGAGAGATTGGACAAACTTGGTTTGTTTTCTCTGGAGCAGTGGAGACTGAGGAGGATCTGATAGAGCAGGGGTTCCCAACCTTTTTTCATGTTATGGAGCCTTACCATTAATAAAGGGGTCCATAGATCTTAGGCTGGAAACCCCTATAATAGTTTATTTGATTATGAGGCATAGATAGAGTAGACAGTCAATATCTTTTTTCAAATGTTGAAATGTCTTATATCAGAGCGTACACATTTAAGGTGAGGGGGTAATTTCAAAGGAGATGTGACGGCAAAGTTTATTTTACACAGGGAGTGGTGGATGCCTGGGATGCAATGCGTAGGGTGGTGGTAGAGGCTTTCAAGAGAAATTTAGATAGGCACATGAATATGAGGAAAATGGAAGGATATGGACGTTGTGTAGGCAGAAGAAGTTAGTTTGGTTAGCCATTTGATTACTAATTTAATTGCTTCAGTTCAACATTGTGAATGGAAGGTCCTGCTCCTGCACCATACTGTTCGATAATTCAAATAATTTATGTGTTACAACAGTGGTGTGCAGAAGAGCATCTCTGAATGCACAACACATCGAACCTTGAAGTGCATGGGCCACAGCAGCAGAAGAGCATGAACGTGCATTCAGTGGCCACTTTATTAGGTACAGGAGATATCTAATAAAGTCACCGCTGAGTGTATATAATGTTGAATAATATGCATTCTTTATGTGGTAAATGGAATCTAGAAATTCGATTATTGCTACATCTGCTATTTACCCTCCATCTGCTCCGTTGTTACCAGTAATTATTAAATATAAAATATGCTTCATTAAACCACATTGAATCTGCTCGTATTTTAACATATTATGTTACTAAGTCCACAATACTTTTTTGAGGATTAAGTAAATAAGCCCAGCTGTACATCAACCACTGTCACGTACACTGTGGATCAATTGGCCTTCTTTTTTGTTAAGTTCTTCATTTCTAAATAGATATTTATGTTTTGACTTTTATTCCCTGTTCCTCATTATAAATAAAATGGAACACTATCTTAAGCAGAAATTTTGTTTCTAGAACACATAAAACATAGAGCAGAGAACATTGTTGTGCTGGACCCATTAAATTAGTAATCAAATGACCAACTAAACTAACCCTTTGTAGTCGATTGTCAAGGATGAGGTTACAGAGTACCTGGAGGCATATGATAAGATAAGCAGAACTCAGCATGGTTTCCTTAAAGGAAAATCCTGCCTGACATATCTAATGAAATTTTTTGAGGAAATTACAAGTAGGCTAGACAAGGGAGATGCAGTGGATGTTGTGTATTTGGATTTTCAGAAGGCCTTTGACAAGGTGTCGCACATGAGGCTGCTAAACAAGATAAGAGCCCATGGAATTACGGGAAAGTTACATACGTGGATAGAGCGTTGGTTGATTGGCAGGAAACAGAGAGTGGGAATAAAGGGATCCCATTCTGGTAGGCTGCTGGTTACCAGTGGTGTTCCACAGGGGTCCATGTTGGGGCCGCTTCTTTTTATGTTGTATATCAACGATTTGGATTATGGAATAGTTGACTTTGTGGCTAAGTTTGCTGATGATACAAAGATAGGTGGAGTGGCTGGTAGTGCTGAGGAAACAGAGAGTCTGCAGAGAGACTTGGATAGATTGGGAGAATGGGCAAAGAAGTGGCAAATGAATTATAATGTCGGAAAGTGTACGGTCATGCACTTTGGTAGAAGAAATAAACAGGCAGACTATTATTTAAATGGGGAGAGAATTCAAAGTTCTGAGATGCAACGGGACTTGGGAGTCCTCATGCAGGGTACCCTTAAGGTTAACCTCCAGGTTGAGTTGGTGGTGAAGAAGGCGAATGCAATGTTGGCATTCATTTCTAGAGGAATAGAGTATAGGGGCAGGGATGTGGTGTTGAGGCTCTATAAGGCACTGGTAAGACCTCACTTGGAATACTGCGTGCAGTTTTGGGCTCCTTATTTATGAAAGGATGTGCTGAAGTTGGAGAGGGTTTAGAGAAGATTCACTAGAATGATTCTGGGAATGAGAGGGTTAACATATGAGGATCGTTTGACCACTCTTGGACTTTACTCTTTGGAGTTTAGAAGAATGAGGGGGACCTCATAGAAACATTTTGAATGTTGAAAGGCATGGACAGAGTGGATGTGGCCAAGTTGTTTCCCACGGTGGGGGAGTCTAGTACGGGAGGACATGACTTGAGGATTGCAGGGCGCCCATTCAGAACAGAGATGTAAAAAAAATTTTTTAGCCAGAGGGTGGTGAATCTGTGGAATTTGTTGCCACGGGCGACAGTGGAGGCCAAGTCACTGGGTGTATTTAAGGTAGAGATTGGTAGGTATCTGAGTAGTCGGGGCATCAAAAGTTATGGTGAGAAGGTAGGGAAGTGGGACTAGAGGGGAGATTGGATCATCTCATGATGAAATGGTGGAGCAGACTCGATGGGCCGAATGGCTGACTTCTGCACCTTTGTCTTATGGTCTTATGGTCTTTCTGCCCACACAATGCCTGTATCCCTCTATTTTCCTCACATTCATGTGCCTATCTAAATGTCTCTTAAAATCTGTAATGATCTACCTCTATCACTACCCCAGGCAGTGCATTCCAAGCACCCACCGCACTATACGCAAAGAAATATGCCCTTCACAATTTCTTTAAACTTACCCCTCTCACCTTAAGTGCATGTCCTCTGATATTACACATTTCAACCCTGGGGAAAAGATACTGTCTGTCTACTCTATTTTTGCCTCTCATAATCTTATAAACTCTATTAGGTTTCCCCTCAGACTCTGCCACTCCTATCCTCTTAAGCATTTATTGTTTTACTTTACGCTAAACATGATAAAACCAGCATTGTAGAGAGACAGAGAAAAGCCTTTCAGCCCACTGAGTCTGTACTGTCCATTGACCATTAATTGAATTCTTCCTAAATTCTATCAACTTTACTCAGATTCTACTTTTCATCTACACATTAGGGGCAATTTGAAGTGGCTACTTAACCTACTTTGTGTGGCAGGGCGGAGATACGTCTATACCAAAGGAAATATAAGGTACCCCTTCCCTCTGCTAGCCTGCAGGTCACCTCTTAGAACCCCCTGCCCCCACCGATCAGGGTTAAGTGAAGCCATGGGAGCAGGTGTTGGATGTTGTATGGGCAACTGGTGTACAATTACAGGACAGGTCCTTCGGCCTATGACATTCTGTAAATGTTTTTGCCTACTCTAAGATCAATCTAACCCTTCCTTCGTACAGTACATAGCTCTCCAGTTTTCTATCACAAGGAGGACATGCAAACTCCACACAGACAGCACCCAAGGTCATGATTGATCCCAAATCTCTGGTATTGTGAGGCATTAGCTATAATAACGGCATTACTATGCTATTCGTAGTAGGTACTTATTAGCACATGTATTTAGCACACAAAATTGCATAACCATTTTAAAATGATTTTTTTTACAGATGAGGTTTATGCAAATACAAATAAAAGCTTTGTTCTTTTTCCATCAAGGCGTTGTTTTAGAAAATTATTTCATGATATTGAGCTTCAGATTTCTAGAAAAGCATTTGGCACTGGATCATTTCCAAATCATAATGTGCAACACTGGAAATGCAAGGCTCACTCGAATGGTTCCAGTCAATTAGACATTAAAGATCCCACATTAAATGGTACATTTCCTGACCTGACCTTTCTAAAGAACAGCATTCAATACCAAAATGTCTCTCATACACCACATTCCTGCTTTCTCCCCATGCCCCTTTATGCCTTTAAATATATTCATCGATTTGGCTTCCAGATCCTTCTTTGGTAGAGAATTCCACAGTTTCTTCTTCGCCTTGGGCAGTTTCTCACGGGACTGAAGGTAACTACTTCAACCCCGGTTTTGCGGGATCTGGGTGTAAAAATCTCCCCTCACTCAGCTGTGAGGGCTGCTCGGTAGCATAATGGCCAGCACAATGCTCTCCTTCTTACCCCATCCCTGATTTATTTATTTCCCCTCTTTTCTTTTCTCTCTGCCCATCACTCTTTGCCTGTTCTCCATCTCCCCTTGGTGCTCCCCTCCCCCATTCTTTCTCCCGAGGCCTCCCATCCCATGATCCTTTCCCTTCTTCAGCTCTGTATCCCTTTTGCCAATCACCTTTCCAGCTCTTAGCTTAATCCCTCCCCCTCCTGTCTTCTCCTATCATTTTGGATTTCCCCCTCCCTTCCTACTTTCAAATCTCTTACTATCTCTTATTTCAGTTAGTCCTGACGAAGGGTCTCGACCCAAAATGTCGACAGTGCTTCTCCCTATAGATGCTGCCTGGCCTGCTGTGTTCCACCAGCATTTTGTGTGTGTTGTTGTTTGAATTTCCGGCATCTGCAGATTTCCTCGTGCAGGATTTGGAGTTCAGTGGGTTTCGGGGGCAAAGAGTTTAATATCAAAATCATACTAAAATCTACCTTAAACATGAAAAACAATAAATTTATCTGACAGAATTTTTATTTTTTCTTCAAGAGATTTGAATATGTTAACAATTCAATTGGAATATTTGATTTTAAAGAGATTTGCTGGCTCATGTTCGCAATTTTTAAATATTTTTGGATTTTTGCTAATATTTTTAAAGAATTTATTCACTTGCATCTTCTGCAGCCTTTTGGTCCAGATATCCATGTCACTGTCAAAGCCAGTGTTATTGCCCATCCCTAATAACTCCTCAGAAGGTAGCAGAGAGTGATCAGCTTGGACTGCAGCAGTCCTCCTGAGGAAGATATTCCCTCGGTGCTATTGGAGCGGAACTCACAGTGGCAATGAAGGCTCAGAGATGTAGTTCCATGTGAGAATAGTATGTGACAGGTGGCCATGTTCTCTACATGTACTGACCTTGACAAGGTCACAAGATTGGGAAATGATGCCTGAAGTAGCCTAGGCAACCTCTACCCCATCTTGGCAAAGCAGCCAACATAATCAAGGAAACCTCCTACCCCAGTCTTTCTTCTCTCCTCAACTTAGCAGAAGATATTTGAGAATATGTAGGCTCAAGGACAACATCTGTCGTACTGTTGACTCTTGAACAATCCACAGATGATAAAGATGACCTCTTGATCTCTCAATCTACCTCATCATAACCCTAGCATGGTACTTGTCTTCCTGCACTGCACTATCTCCATAACTTTATAGTCTGCTTTATTTTCCTTTTCTGCTACTCAGTGTATGGAATGATCTATCTGGAGGGCATGCACTTCACAATAAAATTGGTGATCATCTGTCATGTCTGATGATGACAGGAAACCTGCGCAGGAGAGCTTTTAAAGTGGAAAAGCCATTGCTCTGGGGCAATTCCACTCTCTCAACCTCAGAAGTCCGGGTCAGTGGCACCAACAAGTAGCACAAACAGGGGTTCTCCTTGATTGCAGTGGATGACCATGACATCTTCTGTGTCTTGTCATGCCTTTCACTCTCCACGGAGAGTTACAGTACCACCTTCCTGGCCATTGGATCTCACTGTAGATCTCATTCGCCCAGTCTGCCAGAATTGACTTTGCATACTAGGACAGTCATGTCCCTAAATCACTGGGATGTGAGGCTGCCAGCTACCCTTACCTAGTTTAGCCTGTCTGTTGAAGCAGAGTATTTACAAATTATCAGTTGCCAATTAACTCTGCATTTTGTGAATGATATACACTGTACCACATTGATGACAAGGGATTGATTGTTTATGACATCGACCCCTACCATTAATTGGGGGTTCAATGGATGCCAGGTTGGGAACCCCTGTTTTAAGCTGATGAACAGAGAGCCATCAAGTAGTCTGCTTTCTCCTAGAGGGCTTCAAATTTCTTGTGAGTTGTTGGAAATGAACTTGTCCACTCAGGTGGACATTATCCCACCCTCATTCTGACTTGGACCTTGCTAAATTGATATGGCAGGTCCTGATCTGCTTCGGGCACACAGTGATCCCTCTGAATGCTCTTATATGGAGGTGTCATTGAATGCTCAAGAGAGATAGTTATGCATTCCTTTGCTGGAGATAGTCACTTTATGCAAATAATAAAATATTACAGAGTTTTTTGGACATCCTGAAATGGGGTAGACCATGCAGTATACAATAGGAGCAGAATTAGGCCAGTCGGCCCATTGAGTCAGCTCCACCATTTCATCATGGCTGATGTATTATCTCCCCACCCTCCCAATCTCATTCTCCTGCCTTCTCCCCATAACCTTTGACACCCCTACTAATCAAGAACCAATCAACCTCTGCTTCATACATACCCAATGACTTAGTCTTCTCAGCCATCTGTAGCAATGAATTCCAGAGATTCACCACCCTCTGGCTAAAGAAGTTCCTTCTACTCCCTGTTTTAAATAGACGTGCTTGAATTTTGAGGCTGTGCTCTCTGGTCCTCGAGTTCACCATAAATCCAATCTATACTTCCTTGATCTTCTGAAAAATATAAGTCTGTAGCAAAATCATTTGACATTTTACTTCATATATCCAGCCTGTTTAGAGTGGTGGGTGGCAACTCACGCAAAAAAAAAACTTCAAAGCTTGCTGCAGCTGATAGTCATGGCATTCTAAGGTAATCTTTGCTTGCACTAAAACTTTCCGGCCCAGAATACATCGTGTTTTTACTGGGTCATAATGGAAAGCAGTTACTTCACAAGATTTTCATCTCAGTAATAAGAACTTGCATTCTTTGTTAATGAGCCTTGCTCTGCAATAGCAGATCTCATCCTGTCCTGATCCCAGTCACATGGAAACAGAAACCTAAGTATTTTTTTAAATTTTATTTTTGGCAAGGGAGGCAAATGCATTCCCCTTTACCAAACATCTTCACGCCAGGACGATTTAATCACTGCTTTATTAAATCAACAACAAAACCAGAAGAGATTCTGCAGTTGCCGTAAATCCAGAGTAACACCCACAGAATGCTGGAGGAACTCAGCAGGTCAGGCAGCATCTATGGAAAGGAATGAACAATCGGCATTTCAGCCTGAAACTTTACACTCCTCAAACTGCCGCTGTCTGGCGGCTATGCCCACTCATGGGGATGGCTTCAGGAATAAACCTGGAAGGAAAACTCCAGGACTGGCATCCCTAAGGCAGTCCTACATTGAGTTCACACTGACTGGCCCCTCCTGAGTTACTGCTGGTCTCTGCCATACCTTTGAGTTCGTCAGATATGTGGATAGGAAGAGCTTGCTACATGGGCAGGCTGAGATTGCTACATGAGCAACAGCTCGTCTCCATATAGCACTACCCAGGCTTGAGTATCTCGACAGCTCGGACATAATATCCATGTTCGACCCTGACCAATGGAGTAGATAAGATTCTGCCTGACCTGCTGAGTTCCTCCAGCATCTTGTGTGTTATCATGTAAATCGACCGTAGCTACAAGTTTAGACAACGTACTTGTTTTTACATAAAGGCAGTTGTCTTTTTAAATGATGTTATATGTTTTACAAGTTGCTCTTCACATGCATGAACAAATGTGAAGAAAAGAAGGTACAGGAGCCCAAAGCCAAACACTCAATGTTTAAAGAACATCTTTCCCCCCTCCATCATTCAGGTTTCTGATTGGAGCCATGAACCCATGAAGAATGTCTAATTTTTTTTGCTCTTGTTTTGCACTTCTTGTTCATTTTTATATATTTCTTATTGAAGCAAATAGTAATTTTTAAAATTTAATTCACGGTACTGCTACCGCAAAACAATAAATTTCATGACATATGTCGGTGATAATAAACCTGATTCTGATTCTTTAAGTTTTGAGTGAGGTGTAATTTGAAAGGTAACTTATTGCCGTGGAACCTCTTACACTATCAGCCTAAGCTGCTTTTGACTACTATCATTAATAACCCCTTGTTGATCTAATGTTTAGCATCTGGTAAGGCTTCGTTGATACTAGCTAGAAGTAAGGTCTGGCTTCCAATACCTCAAACTTCTTCCTCAGGCACAAAATCTTTTACAGGCTTTTACTGTAGTCTTACTAGTTCTGCATCTGGGCTACAGAAACACAGCTGCACATGTGATGTTCTTTCATAAAATCCTGGCTTATTTTCTTCCCATACAAAATCTTTGTGCAAAAGTAGGAACACACAGAAAAACTTTTCCAGCTGCCATGCATAGGAAGATTTAAAGAAAAGAAGCCTTTTGCTATCAAGAGGACTCAGATGAAAGCTGGTTTGTAATGGGACCAGCTGGGAAGATGGGGGGACACTTTAAGGTGACTGGAGGAAAGTACAGGGGAGATGTCAGAGGTAGGTTTTTTTTTACACAGAGAATGGTAGGTGCCTGGAATGCACTTTCGGGGGTGGTGAGAGAGGCTGATACATTAGAAAGAAAGAAACATTAGCTTTATTTGAGTTCAACCCATATAAGTGTGAAGTGGTTCATTTTGGTAGGTCAAATATGATGACAGAATATAGAATTAATGGTAAGACTCTTGGCAGTGTGGAGGGTCAGAGGGACCTTGGGTTCCAAGTCCAAAGGACACTCAAAGCAGCTGCGCAGGTTGACTCAGTGGTTAAGAAGGCATACGGTGTATTGGCCTTCGTCAATCGTGGAATTGAATTTAGGAGCTGAGAGGTAATGTTGCAGCTATATAGGACCCTGGTCAGACCCCACTTGAAGTACAGTGCTCAGTTCTGGTCGCCTCACTACAGGAAGGATGTGGAAGCTATAGAAAGGGTGCAGAGGAGATTTACAAGGATGTTCCCTGGATTGGGGAGCATGCCTTATGAAAATAGATTGAGTGAACTCGGCCTTTTCTCCTTGGAGCAAAGGAGGATGAGAGGTGACCTGATAGAGGTGTATAAGATGATGAGAGGCATTGATCGTGTGGGGAGTCAGAGGCTTTATTCCAGGGCTGTAATGGTTGCCACAAGAGGACACAAGTTTAAAGTGCTGAGGAGTAGGTACAGAGGAGATGTCAGGGTTAAGTTTTTTACTCAGAGAGTGGTTAGTCCATGGAATGGGCTGCCAGCAACGGTGGTGGAGGCAGATACAATAGGGTCTTTTAAGAGACTTTTGGATAGGTACATGGAGCTTAGAAAAATAGAGGGCTATAGGTAACCCTAGTGATTTCTAAGGTAGGGACATGTTCGGCACAACTTTGTGGGCCGAAGGGCCTGTATTGTGCTGTAGGTTTTCTGTATTTCTATGTACATTGAAACATCGATACATACTGTGAAATGTGATGTCAGTGTCAAATCAAATCAACAAGGTTCGGGCAGAGCAGCCCACAAGTGGCACTATGTCTCCTGTGCCAATGTAGCATGCCTACAGCTGACAAACACTAACCTGCACGTCTTTGGAGTGTGGGAGGAAACTGGGAGAGACTCATAGAGACACATGGATGAAAGAAAAATGGAGGGTCATTGGTTGTGTAGAATCAAAAGATTAGGTTGACCATGGAGTAGATTAAAAGGTCAAAAGATACCCTGGGCCAAAGGACCTTTACTATGCTGTGCTGTTTTATGAAATAGAAAAGGATGTTATTTGGTTAACATTGCTAAGTACAAGTTCAAGTTTATTGTCTTTCAACCATATACATATATACTGCCAAATGAAACAACATTCCTCCGGACCAAGGTGCACAACACACTACATATAACTCACACGCAATGCAGAAAGCAATATTACCACAAATAAATTAACAAATAATAAAATATATTCCAGAAGATTGACATCTAGCATAAGGTCCATTTACGACATGAGGTACAAAGGAAACAGAGTAATGCTACTGGTGCTTCATACATAACAAGGTCTGGGGTGGTGCAGGGGTTCAGCTATCTGGTGGTCCAGGGGAAGAAGCTGTTGCCCATGCTAACAGTCCGTGTCCTAACCCTACGCTATCTCCTGCCCGATAGTAGGTGAATCAAAGAAATTGTGGGATGGATGAGGGGGATCCTTGAAGTTGCTAAAGCCCTCCTAAAGAACTGGCACTGATTCAACAGTTCAATCGATGTCCTTCTACACACTGAAAATAAGTTAGTTCTGTTGGAGGAAGTCTTGTCTCCAACTATGCGACTTTCCAATTAAAGGCATCTTGGTATATAGGAAGTACCAAATTCACACGAACCATCAAACCCTAATCTATCCTCTCAGTAAGACATAAAATACCTCCTAGCATTAAATACAAGACTTGCAGGAAATTTTCTGCCTATGTTCACCCTTTAACCTTCTTCATTAGATCATTGTGCAACAACTACAAAATGCAGGAGGAACTCAGCAAGTCAGGCAGCATCTAGGGAGAGGAATAAACGGTTAATATTTCGGGCTGAGATCCTGCATCAGGAGTTGAAAGGAAGGAGGAAGAAGTTTCCTCTTACGTCATTATACCAAATGGCCCTCCACCTTCCTTTAAGCACCCAGCATCTCAGTCACAGTGGTTGGCTTTCTTCTGGACCCAGATGCCAGCTTAAAGCTATTCAGTAAAATCTAGTTTGCACAGGACCTATCAGAGCAAAACGAGCAAGCCCTAACCCTATAATTGCCTTAAAATTTATGAAGGCACGCCCCCCAGTGACTACGCCCCACCCTTTAATTTCTTTAAGTTACCGAAGCCTTGCCCCACTGACAAGCCATCTAAGTTGTAAGTGAATTTGTTTTGTAAATAACTCTGACATTCAAAGGCATTCAGAAACACACAAAAGCTATTGATAATTAAAAATACCATTACAAATCTGTGACTTATTAGAAGGTATTAACAATATTTTTAAAAATTGATAATTAGGTCCCTTAAAAACTTCAGGAAACAATTAAAAGCAATTAAGTACATTAAATCAACTCAGTTAAATTGAAAAAAGGGAAAATTATCTTGTAATTACTCTTCTATCCACAGCCGTTTCTTCCCACTGGAGTGTATGGGCCCACTGGACTCAGGCCAAATTAACCTGGCTCAGGTTCAGTGGGCAGGTTTTCCAGTCCAAGTGCTGGGAGTAGTGTGGGAGTTAGCACTCCTCTGCTGGACCCTGTGAAGAACTCAAAAGTAGAGCACAGGCCTACAACCAGCAGGGCTGAGATTTGTGGTTTTCAGGTTTGCTCAGAAGCACCAAACTTGTCCAGTTACTTTGCTAAAAAATTCCAGATGGAGCTACTGACTGTAAAACTGCACATTAATCAGCCATTATCATGATGCTGCTTGTGCAAATTAATAAAGAAGCAATACAGGTGCTGGAAATCTGAATTAAAAGGATTGATGATTGCATCTGTGGCTCACACAGAAACTCCTTGTTTGCAATCAGCCTGGCCTGCTGTTTTCCCCCAGCATTTTGTCTGTGTTGAACAGGATTTAAACGGTGCTTCATTCATGCACTGAAGTACAGGGCTCCTTACAAAGAAACTTAAAACTCCATCCAAACCAAAACTGATTCCAACCAATACAAAGCATTCCGAGCCCACACACTTAACTTTTTCCAGGTTTGATCCAATTTGACTACACCATATCTCAAGCGTGATATAACAGTCGCAGACAAGTGTTTTTGATGCAAATAAATACTTGACACCCGGATAAAGTAATGAGCCAGGATGACATGTCAGAGCCCAACCTAAAAAAAAACTAATCAGCACAATCCAGACCATCACACATATTTGGAATGCAAGGATTATCAGGGATCAAGGATCAAATTTATTCACCATATACAGCACCATGCCTAAGTCTTAGGTGTATACATATATCCAGGGTGCTTAAGACTTTTGTATATTACTGGAATAATTTTAGGTATTGTACTGTATTGCTGCTGAAAAACAGCAAATTTCATGACATATGTGAACGATAATAAACCTGATTCTGACATGGAACTCTATTGTGGACTGAGAGTGAGAAGGGGGCAGGGCAGCAGTGAAGGTCCCTGCTGTACCTGATGACCTTGTGATCTGGGTCTCAGAGGCTGATGTTAGACTGTCTTTAAAGAGAGCGAACACTCACAAGGCAGAAGGTCCCGATGGAGTACCTGGTAATGCTCTGAAAACCTGTGCCAACCAACTCGCGGGAGTATTCAAGGAGATTTTCAACCTCTCATTGCTACAGGTGGAAGTTCCCACTTGCTTCAAAAAGGCAACAATTATACCGATGTCTAAGAAGAATAATGTGAGCTGCCTTAATGACTATTGCCCGATAGCACTCACATCTACAGTGATGAAATCCTTTGAGAGGTTGGTCATGATTAGAGTGAAATCCTGACTCATCAAGGACCTGGACACATTGCAATTTGCCTATTGCCGCAATTGATCAATGGCAGATGCAATCTCAATGGCTTTCCACACAGCTTTAGACCACCTGAACAACACAAACACCTTTGTCAGGAAGCAGTTCATCGACTATAGTTCACATTTAGTACCATCATTCCCACAATCCTGATTGAGAAGTTGCAGAACCTGGGCCTCTGTACCTCCCTCTGAAATTGGATCGTTGACTTCCTAACTGGAGGACCACAATCTGTGCAGATTGGTGATAACATATCCTCCTTCCTGACGATCAACACCGGTGAATCGCAGAGATGTCTGCTTTGCCCACTGCTCTACTCTCTCCGTACCCATGACTGTGTGGCTAGGCATAGCTCAAATACCATCTGTAAATTTGCTGACAATACAACCATTGTTGGTAGAATCTCAGGTAGTGACGAGACGGCGTACAGGAGTGAGATATGCCAACTGCGGAGTGGTGTCACAGCAACAACCTGGTCTCAACGTCAGTAAGACGTAAGAGCTGATTGTGGACTTCAGGAATGGTAAGACGAAGGAACACATATCAATCTTCACAGAGGGATCAGAAGTGGAGAGAGTGAGCAGCTTCAGGCTCCTGGGTGTCAAGATCACTAAGGATCTAACCTGATTCCAACATATCGATACAGTGGTAAAGAAGGCAAGACAGTGGCTATACTTCATTAGGAACTTGAAGAGATTTGATATGTCAACAAATGCACTCACAAACTTCTACAGATGTACCATGGAGAACATTCTGACAGGCTGTGTCACTGTCTGGTATGGAGGGGCTACTGCACAGTACCAAAAGAAGTTGCATAAAGTTGTAAATTTAGTCAGCTCTGTCTTGGGTACCAGCCTACGAAGTACCTAGGACATCTTCAAGGAGCGGTGTCTCAGAAAATGAGTGTCGATTATTAAAGATCTCCAGCACCCAGGGCATGCCCTTTCCTCACTGTTACCATCAGATAGGAGGTACAGAAGCCTGAAGGCACACACTCAGCGATTCAGGAACAGCTTCTCCCCTCTGCCATCCAATTCCTAAATGGACATTGGATCCTTGGGCTCTACCTCACTTTTTTAATAGACAGTATTTCTATTTCTGCATGTTTTTTTAATCTATTCAATATATGCAAAAAGCAATTTATTTATTTATTTGTTTGTTTATTTGCTTTTTATTTATTATTTCCTTTTCTTCTTCTATATTATGTATTGCATTGAACTGCTGCTGCTAAGTTAACAAATTTTACCTCACATGCTGGTGATAATAAACCTGATTCTGATTCTGAGAGGGGAATCATGGTTGGGAAAAGGGGAAGGGAGAGGGGAAGGGAATCAGGAAGTACCAGAGAGACATTCTACAATGATCAATAACCCAATTGTTTGGAATCAAATGACTTTGCCTTGTGTCTCAGGGTGGGGTGTGTCTGCACTTGCACCACACAACCCCCATCCCGGCACTCCTTTTCTGCTACCTGTCCCACACCCCTTCTGTAATGCTTCACCCTTGCCAATCCCAATATCCTTTGCTCCTGCTAGATTTATCCATGTTGACAAATACAGTACTGCTAATTCTGCTGTCTGGCTTTTGGTCGTGTGCTTAGGGACATCCCGCAATCATGACACAAAATCATTTAGAAATATTGCAAACATTATTTATCAGGAATAACATGAGCATCCTGATGTTCATCCATTGTCAAACATCATATTAACCATCCCTACTGTAATGGGTTTTGCCGGTTAATGGTCGTGCCAGCATTTTTCAATGTAGTGTTGACAAGAGTTGAAAGTCTCAGAGTGAAGCAGTGGAGGTCTCACACCATTACATTGGCAAATCTGCTCTTGGATTAAGTGCTAATTTAGCTCCAGCACAGGACACCTTCAGTTGAATGCGGATGTATGGAAATAAAGTCAGATACAAATTCAATTATTTTGGGGATAAAATCTTTATCTAGGACAGTGGTTGAAGTGTTTGATGTTGTGGTGTTCTCCGAGCTTGGCAATTAGCTTGCAAACGTTTCACCACCAGACGAGATGACCTCCGCAGCATGCAGTTATCAGTGTTTTTCTCTGGGTGTGCTCGCATTTATATAGCACCACCCCACCCTTTCCCTCCGTTCGCTTGCCTTGGTCCTGACTGGCTATCCAATTGACCTTTGAATTCTATAGGCTGGGTTTACTTTGGCTCTTAGGGGTTTGTAGATTATGTCTACTTCAATAAGTTTGCGGAGTTATCAGTAGAGAACTGGGCTCCTAAAAATTCTTGTGTCTGCCTCTTGTTTGCCTGTGTCTTGATAACCTATTTTTTTACACTTTAATGATTTTCTGTTGATTTTTGTTAGTACTTTTCAAGTACATTTCAGGTGTAACCCTGACACATCACAAAAGTTAGCCTCCCTTCCAAGGAATCTGTCTATACCCTCTGCCTCAGTAAAGCAGCCAGCATAACCAAAGATCCCACCCATGTCAGACATTCACTCTTCTCCCCTCAGAAGATACAAAAGTCTGAAAGCACATATCACCAGGCTCAAGAACAGCTCCTATTCCAAAGTTATAAGACTATTGATCAGTCCCCTAATATGATAAAATGGACTCAAAATCTACCTGATTATGTTCTTGCATGTTATCATCTGCTTGCACTACCCATATTGACTGGCTGACTTTCCACTGACTGGGAATCTCATCCTGTAAAAGGACTAGATGGGATAGTTTGTCAAATGTGATTAGGAAAGTTTTCTTCATCAAAACAGGCAAGTCCCAATGAGAGAGCATGCAATGCTAGATCTGCTATTAGGGAACAAGACAGGTCAAGTGACAGAAGTTTGTGTGGGCGAACACTTCGCATCCAGTGACCACAATGCCATTAGTTCCAAAGTAACTCTGCAAAAAGATAGGTCTGGTCTGCTGGTTGAGATTATAAATTGGAGAAAGGACAATTTTGATGGGATCAGAAAGGATCTGGCAAGTGTGGATTGGGATAAGTTGTTTTCTGGCAAAGGAGTACTTGGACAGTGGGAGGCCTTCAAATATGAAATTGTGACAACACAAAGATTGTATGTGCCTATCAGAATAAAAAGTAAAGATAACAAGTGTAGGGAACCTTGGTTTTCAAGAGATATTGAGGCCATGGTTAAGAGAAAAAAGGAGAAAAAAAGTGATAGCGGCTATAGGCACGTAGGAACAAATGAGGTGCTTATGAGTACAAGAAAAGGAAGAGACACTTGAGAAAGAAATCAGGAGGGCTAGAAGAAGGCATGAAGTTGCTCCAACAGACAAGGTGAAGGAGAATCCTAAGGGTTTCTACAGATAATGTTAAGAACAAAAAAGGATTGCAAAGGACAAAACTGGTCCTCTGTAAGACTGGAATGGTAATCCATGTGTGGAGCCAAAGCAGGTGAGGAGACCTTAAACGAATTCTTTGCATCGGTATCATTATTAGATACAGATTTGAGAGAAGTGGCATCAACTTCATGGACCCTGTACAGATTAAAGAGGAGGAGGTGTTTACTACCCTGAGGCAAATCAGGGTGAATAAATCCCCAGGGCCTGACAAGGTATTCCCTTGGATGCTATGGGAAGCAAGTGCAGAAATTGCTGAGGGGCTAGCAGGGATATTTAAGATATCCTTTGTGACAGGATAGGTACCCAGAGGATTGGAGGATAGCCAAAGTTGTTCCACTGTTTAAAAAAAGCTCGAATCAAAAGCCAGGAAACTAGAGGTCAGTGAGAATGACATCAGTTCTGGGGAAGTTATTTTAAGGGACTGGATATGTAAGTATTTAGATCAGCATGGTCTGATTAAGGATAGGCAGCGTGGCTTCATGTGTGGAGGTCATGTCTAAGCAATCTTATAGAGTTTTTTAAGGAAGTTACCAGGAAAGTGGATGGAAACAAGGCGGTGGATATTGTCTACATGGGCTTTAGTATGGCATTTGACAAGGTCCTGCATGGGAGGCTGGTCAAGAAAGTTAAATGAGGTAGGAAATTGGATTCAACATTACCTTAGTCAGAGAAGCCAGAGACTGGTAGTAGAGGGTTGCCTCTCAGACTGGAGACCTGTGTCTCGTGTGCTGCAGGGATCAATGCTGGGTTCGTTGTTGTTTGTCATCTATATCAATAATCTGGATGATAATGTGGATAATTCGATTAGCAAATTTGTGGATGACAGCAATATTGGAAATTTAGTGGACAGTGAGGAAGGCTATCATGGCTTACAGAGGGAACTGCATCAGCTGGAAATATGGGCTGAAAAATACCAGATGGAATTTAATGCAGACAGGTGCAATGTTTCACTCTTTGGAAGGACCAACCAGGGCACTGAGGAGTGTGGCAGAACAAAGGGATATGGGAATACAGGTCCATAATTCATTGAAAGTGGTGTCACAGATAGATAGGCACATTGGAGTACTGTGAGTAGTTTTGGGCCACTTATCTTAGAATGGATGTGCTGAAACTGGAGAGGATTCAAAGAAAGTTCACAAAAATGATTCCAGGATTGAATGGCTTGTCATATGAAGAGCATTTGATGGCTTTGGGCCTGTATTCATGAGAATTAAGAAGAACAGGTGGAGACCTCATTGAAACCTAACGAATGGTGTAAAGACTTGATAGAGTGGGTGTAGGGAGGATGTTCCCTGTGGTGGGGGAGCCTAAAACCAGAGGACACAGCCTCAGAATAGAGGAGCATCCTTTTAGAATGGAGATGAGGAGGGATGTTTTCAGCCAGATAGTGGTGATTCTGTGGAATTCTTTGCCACAGGTAGCTATGGAGGCCAAGTCTTTATGTATATTTAAGACAGAGATTGATAGATTCTTGATTGGTCAGAACATGAAGGGATACAGGGAGATGACAGGAGATTAGGGTTGTGAGGAAAATTGGATCAGCCATGATGAAATGGTGGAACAGATGCAACTGGCCAATTGGTCTCATTCTGCTGCTATATCTTATGGTTTTATGGGCATATAGAAATGAAGACAGGGTTATAAACTAGATGCTAGATGAGAATCCAAAACAGAGTTCTCCATTGAGCACAAAATCTCAGTTCAGGTGCTCTTTAAATATTAAATCCTGGCAGCAAAACATGGCTGCCAATTAGCACCAGCAGGAAAAATGGGCTGAAAAATGGGAGATGGAATTCAATGCAGACAAGTACGAGGTTTTGCATTTTGGTAGGACCAACCAGGGTAGGTGTTACACTATTAACCCTAAGGCACTGAGGAATGTGGTAGATCAAAGAGATCTGGGAATACAGGACCATAATTCCTTGTAAATGGCATAAAGAAAGTGTGATCAGAGACCTAGGTGAGAATGGTTAGGAGCCAAGTGCTGGACTATCCAAGATGAGAATCGAGACAGGATACAAGACCGAAATCATATCTGTTGCCAGCATGGTTTCCTCAAGGGAAAATCTTGGCTGACAAATCTGTTGAAATTCTTTGAAGAAATTACAAGCAGGATAGACAAAAGAGATTTGTTTCATGTTGTGTACTTGGATTTTCAGAAGGCCTTTGACAAGATACCACACATGAGGCCTCTTAACAAGCTACAAGCCCATGTTATTATAGGGAAGATTCTAGCATGGACAAAGTAATGGCTGATTGGCAATTAGCTTTGAGGAAGTAGAGAGGCCAGATCCAAGATGTCCCTTTCAGGAACCCAGCACTGTTCCTCAGGTCCAAATCCTTCTCAGTCTACAAGGAACTACTGAACACCCGGACAGTTTGTGAATCCAAAATTTTTCTCACGCTGAAGTTCTGTTCCCCAATGACAAACCTGGGTGGTGACAGTACTGATGGTGGAGGGGCTAAAGGGCTGGTGTTCAGAGGCTTTAAATTGGAAATGTGGAAAGCAGCATTGATCTTGAGGTCTTGGGGAGCTACAAGGCTTAAGCCAATGGGTTTACCTTCCTGAGAATCTTGAAGGGTCCAACTAATTTGGGCACCAATTTCCTGGCTTCCACCTGGAGAGGCAAATCCTGAGTCAACAGCTAGACCTGTCGCCAAGCTGCAAAACTGGGGTCCTTGTCTTCCCGTGCAGTTAGCCTTTATTTCTACCTTCCGGGTAGAATCTAACAAGAATCTCCATTGCCTGAATCCATTTCTTCTTGCAGCAATAGACAAGATCTTCAGCTTCAACTTCGGCCTCGTGCTCTGGGAAGAATGGCAGAGAATACCCAAAATACCATTCAAAAGGGGACATCCCATGTGCCAAATGTCGTAGAGCTTTGTGGGCAACTTCTGCCCACATCAGATGGTTGCGCTACTCATCTGGTCTTTGAGGCTAGGCATTTCAGGGTTTGTTCCAAATCTTGGTTCGTGCACTCTGGCCATTGGACGGTGGGTGACATTCAGAGGAAAGACTTACTGTTACCCCGATCAGCTTACAGTAAAGCCTCCAAAACTGTGACACAAGTTGCGGGCTGCAATCCAACACAATGTCCATTGGAAAACCATGGATCCTGAAGATCTGGTGCAGGACAATTTTGGCTGTCTCCATCTCAGGTGGTAGTCTGACCAAGGTGATGAATTTTCAGTACTTTGAAAAACAATCCACAATTACTATGCTAACATTCTTCCCCTTGGAATGAGGAAGACCGTGACAAAGCCCATGGAGACTTGCGCTCGTGGTCTCTCCAGAACAGGCAGAGGGTGAAGGGGCCATTGAGGTTGGGGTGTGGTGATCCTTGTTCCTACACACACCTCACATGCTTGCACGTATTGATGGACCTCTCTCGCCATTCCCGGCCACCAATATTATCTCTTAATAAACTTGAGGTAAGCAGTCATTCTCAATGCATGTGCCCCGTTGAAAAACCTGAGATCGGGTAGAACTAGAAATGAACAGCCAGAACAGAAGGATGTTCTGAGGAATCTCCCCTTGCACCTGGGCCTTGCAAACAAGTGTATTGATTCTCCAAAGAATTGGCTCCATCACTTTGGCTTGGGTCAAAATGGTGATAGGCTGCACTCTTGTTCAGTTACATTGAACTGATGGGACAAGGCACCTGGTTTCAGGTTGTTTGACCCCAGTCAATAGGTCAAGGCGAAATTAAAATGGTTAATGAAAAGAGACCACCTGGCCTGCCTGGAATTTAGTTTCTTGGCCTCCTGAATATAAGCCAGCTTCCAGTGGTCTGTCCATACGATAAAAGGGTTCTTGGCCACCTCAAACCAGTGGCACAGTTCCTTCAGATCCAACTTGACTGAGAGTAGCTCTCTATTTCCGATGTCTTAGTTCACCTCTGCCGGGGGTAGCCACTTGGAAAAGAACACACGTGGGTGCAACTTATTGTCCAAGTGTGTCTGTTGAGACAACACTGCACCTACTCTGATGTCTGAGGTGTCCATCTCCACAACGATGGAAAGGTCAGGGTTAGGTGCAACCAGAACAGGAGCTGTCGTGAACGGCTGTTTGAGCTTTGGGAAAGCAGCCTCCACTTCAGTAGACCAAACAGAAGGGCCCGTGAACCTCTCAGTTAGTGCAGTCAGCAAAGACACCACCGAACTGAAATTCCTGATGAACTTCCATTAAAAGTTGACAAACCCCAGGAATTGTTGGACTTGTTTCACACTAGATGGTTTTGGCCAATCTCTGACTGCTTGTGTCTTTTGAGGATCCATCTTGAGATTGCCATTACAGTTGATCAAACCCAAAAATGAAATGGTGGTTACATGAAATTCGGACTTCTCCAGCTTGACATAATGTCCTTGATCTGGAAGCCTCTTTAGCATATCTCTGACGTGAGCAACGTGCCCCTCCATGGACTTCCAGAAAATTAGGATATTGTCCAAGTAGATGAAGGCATACTTATGGAGAGTATCCTGGAGCACATTGTTTATAAGGGCCTGGTAAACTGCTGGTGCGTTCACAATGCTGAAGGGCATGACCAGGGATTCATACTGCCCTTTCGGTGTGTTCAATGCCATCTTCCACTCATCACCCTCCTTCACGTGAACCAGACTGAAAACACTCTGCAAGTCCAGCTTCAAGAATACTCTTGCCCCTTGGGGAATCTCGAAGATAATATTCATGAGTGGAAGAGGGTAACCATTCTTGACTGTTATGCAATTCAGCCCTCTTAATTAATGGATGGCCGCAGGCTCCCGTCCTTTTTCTGTACAAAGAAGAAGACAGTGCCTGCTGGAGAAGTGGAGGGCCAAATGAATCCCAGGGCAACAGCATCCTTTATATACTCCTCGATAGTGCCTCTCTCCGGGCCTGCGAGTGCATACAGTCAACCCCATGGAGGATAAGTACCAGGCATTAGATCTATAACACAGTCATAGGGTTGATGCAATGGAAGAGTCAAGACCTCTCCCTTCCTGAAGATTTCTTCCAAATCCTTGTGGATAGAAGGGACT
Source organism: Hypanus sabinus (assembly GCF_030144855.1). NCBI lineage: Eukaryota > Metazoa > Chordata > Chondrichthyes > Myliobatiformes > Dasyatidae > Hypanus > Hypanus sabinus. The sequence continues at coordinate 20,099,448 of NC_082712.1, read as the reverse complement.
TCTACTGGCTTTGGTGCTGCAATTACCCTGAACCTTCCTCTGAGGATGACTGCAGAAGCTCCTTAGGTAGCAAGGGTGATGCATCAGACCTCAGAGTCTCCTCCATAGGTTCACAAGAGTCTTTAGTGAAAAAAAAAGAGAGGACAAATCAAACACCAAATCCTTGTCTGTATCCTCAGACATCAGCAGCAAGATGTGACAAATGCTCCTTGTGCTCCTGGGTCTGGGCCCAAGGGTGTCCATTTTGGAGCCTTCCACTTAGATGGGACCTGGCAACTGGAGCCCTATGACTTGCTCCTGAACTAAAGATCCTCTCTCTCTGGTTCCAAAGTGTCCCCTATTGAACAGGGTTGGGTCTCACATAGGCCTGTTGGCCGGAGCTGGCTTGTCTGCCTTTGAAGGCAGGACTGGGTTTCCTGAAGTCTCCAGGTTACCCCAAATAAAAGTCTACCCCTTTGTCGGCCTCTGGTCTCAGGAGAGTCTGGGGATCAGAACATCAAGCGAAAAAAATACCTTCTTACAGTGATTGAACCATGCAACAATCCTCCCTTCCTTCCAGTTTATGAAAGGGTTATGTTGAAACAGCTAAGGGTGCCCAAGGATCAGAGGTATGTGAGGAGATTCAATGATAAAGAAACTGGAGCCCTCCGCATGATCCTCTACCCTCATCCACAATACCGACATCTGGTGCCAGATCTGGGCCTGGAACCTAGTGGACGATGGGAGTAGGCAGTTTAAATGGCTTTGGCATGGGCTAGATGGGCCGAAGACCCTGTTTCTGAGCTGTACTTCTCTATGACTCTGCATTTTCACTGTTACTCTGCATTCTGTTTTTGCTTATCCTATGTCTTAACAATGCACCGATGTGAAGAAATAATCTCCGCTGATGACATGCAAATCATAGTTTTTCCATTGTGTATTGCTGACAATAATAAACCAATTTATTTACCTCTTTGACAGCTGAAAAATAGTGAGGGCCTGGATTTTACAACCTATCAAAAGATTTGCAATAGAGCTTCATGGGAATGGTTTATTCTGACCACATGATTGTAAGATGTCCATCAGTTTCTCCACCTCTTGCTTCTGGGATCACCTAAGTATCGGGAAACCCAGACGGTAGCAGAGGAGTTAGGCCCCACTGACAAGAATGTGAACCAGAATTTCATAGGGAACTATCACTACGTTAAGCTAGGATCTGAATAAGATTGACAAAGATCAATAGAATGCTGGCATTGGTACAAAGCATAAAACTAAAGAAGAGGTAAGGTAACGTTTTACTTTAGAACACAAACTGTTTCATAATGTCTGAAAGAGAATACCGTGGAACAGAGAGACTTGCTTGTTTCTCACTGCTGCCATCAGGTAGGACATTCAGAAGCCTCTGGACTCACAACACCAGGTTGAAGGAGAGTTACTACCCCTCAACCATCAGGCTCCTGAGCAAAAGGGGGTAACTACACTCATTTGCCCCATCATTTAGAGGTTCCCACAGTCAATAATCTCACTTTAAGGACACTTTATCGTGTTATTACATTTTTGCATTATTCATTGCAATTTATGTAGATCTGCATTTGCACATTGTTGTCTTCTGCACCCCCCTTGATTTTTCATTCATCCTGCTATGTTACTTTTCTAGAGACTTGCTGAGTATGTCTGCAGGACAATCAATCTCAGGATTGTATATGGTGACATATATGTACTCTGATAATAAACTTTACTTTGAAATTTGAACAGTCATTGTTTAACAGACTTACACACAAACAACAATGTAGGGTTACTGCATGGAGGTTGCTGATGGTTGCCATGGACTTGGTGGACCACATGGCCTCTTCTGTGATGTCATCAACATCATCGACATCATTATGTGCCATGTCATATGACGTGGGCAGCCATGGTCTTTTCATGATCATGATTGTTCTTGACAAATTTTTCTTCAGAAGTGGTTTGCCATTCTGGGCAGTTCCTTTACAAGACAGGTGACCCCTGCCATTGTCAATACTCTTCTGAGATTGTCTGCCTAGTGTCAGTGATCACAACTTGTGATATTACAGGACTTGTGATATGCACCAGCTGCTCATATGACCATCCACCACCTGCTCCCATGGGATCAGGAGGCTAAGCAGGTGCTACACCTTGCTCACGGGTGACCTACAGGCTAGCAGAGGGAAGGAGCGCCTTATGCCTCCTTTGGTAGAGATGTATCTTCACCACCTTATTTCTGTGGTGCAAACTTCTAGTACCATCTACTATGCTTATTGTTAACAGTCACCTCATTATCGGAATAACATGGAAGATTTGGAGAAAAAGCAGAGGAGATTTACTGGACTGGTGTCTGGATTAGAGAGCATGTCTTATGAAGGAAAGTTGAACAAGCTAGGACTTTTCTCTTTGGAGCACAGAAGGATGAGAGGTGACTTGATAAAAGTGCGTAAGATGTTAAGAGGCATAGAGTAAGTGGAAGCAGGAGCCTATTTCCCAGGGTGGGAATGGCTAATACTAGAACACACAAATTATATGGTGATTGGAGGAAATTATGAGGGTTGGAATGTCAGAGATAGGTTGTTTTATCCAGAGAGTGGTAAGTGTGTGGAATGTCCTGCCAGATGCAGTGGTAAAGGCAGATACGTTCAGGTATTTAAGAGATCCTTATATAAGAATATGGATGAAAGAAAAATGGAGGGTTATGTGGGAGGAAAGCGTTAGCTTGATCTTGGAGTAGGTTAGAAAATCAGCACTACATTGTGGGCTAAAGGGCCTGTACCATGCTGCACTGTTCTATGTTCTTTCGACTAATTCTGATAAAATTCATTTGTATCAAATGGAATCATATTTCAGCTGAATTTAACATGCATTTGTTATCAAGAGATGAATCTAGCACATACACTTGGGTTTCTAACGTTGATTCACGAGAGGGATTTTTGAAAAGAAAGATAAAGCTACAGGGCCTTCTGTAATAGACTAGACATGGGTGGGGTTTGATGGGCTGAATAGCCTCCAACTGTGTCCTATCATTCCAGTTTCTCGGTCTGCTTTTCACACTCACAATTATTGCTTCCAATGTACTCCAGGTGTGTGCTTTAGTGAAGTCAATTGCCATTCGTAATCTTGCACATTGACAAGCAAACGGTCATGTGCTCTGAAATTCTCTCCTAATGGCTGCAATTAATGGACCAGCAGCTGTTTGCATCTGGCGCCTGCACTTTTGGACGGTCACAGCTGTGCTTTAATAAACAGCAACAAGTTAACTCAGCCAGTCCAGCCGTTTACATTCTTTTCCAAGATCTCTGAGTTAACTATGCTGTAATCTCAGTAGCTAATTATAATTTATCAGTGTTTTGTTTATGCAACTGGAAGGCTGAATTGCAAACATATTTGAAACCGAGATAAACTCGGTATCAGTTTGCAGTCTCAGTGAACTCAATGGTCAGTCAGATCAGAGCCTCTCTTCAGAACTATTCAATTTATAATTAAATGCCTTGACAAATTCCACTTTTTGGACATTAATATTCATCACCTTTATCAAAAAAATCTGAAGTTATAATTACCTCAAAATCAAGAAATGGGAATTTTAGTGGATTACTTTGTGCCTACAACATTTATTGCTGTAGGTTTGAACTAAGGCTATAATTATACTGAACCTAATTATGCCTAGCTTTATTTAATAATAATGTGGATTTTATACATGTGAACAATTTTCAATGTCACATACCATTAATTGCTGCTGGTAATTTACAACTTTAAGTTCAATTATCTATGAATAAGAGTGGTCATAAACCTACATTTGGGTCTCATGAAGGCTGGAACCATTTTTGAACTGCCGAGGAATTTTGGACCTCACACATGTGGAGATACCAAAGCTGAACTTGCAACTATGGACTGATAACCATAGACGTGGACTAAGGAGATAAGCTGCCACTTTGTAATATTAATTCCAATTTTTAGAGAAGTTTGAACTGAAGGGCTACATCAGAGCTGTATTGCTCTTTGATTTCATGATTTACCAAGAGCAGGAAGATCAACTCCATATGGCCAATGTATTATTGTTTATGATATGGTTAGTGAAACACTTCAAATTAATATAGGTCACAATATTGGATTGAACAAGTTACACAACAGACAGGCCATAATGATCTGACATCCAGCTTGAGACTCAGCTGGCACAGAAAGAATGCACAACTTAGATTTCAGTTGTAGTAACATGGATACATGAAAGACAGGAGTTTTATTCTCTTGGAAGCAGAAACTATCATATGTAGGCAATTTTTTTTTAAGTTTTGAAGACCTTTGATAAATTGATATGTAAAATCTATAAACTGTAGAACTATAGATTCATATAGCAAGGAAATGGGGCCTTCAGACCACCTGGTCCATGGCAACCAACTTGTTCATTTGCTCGTCCTAATTAACTATGTTGGCCCATGACCTTACTGATGTTTCCTATCCATGTACCCATCCAATTGTCTTTTAAAAGTTGTTATTATACATGCCACAACTACTTTCTTTCTGGTTGACTGCATAACTCCCTTGTAAATTCCTACGTAAATTTAATGGATTTGTTGTGGAGAGGAAGATTCCACATGAATTGCTAAATAAAGGGTTGTAGGAAATAGGAAAATTAAAGGATGTGAAGAATTTGGGGAGGGGTGAAGAAACATTTGTTACCTCATAGAATGTCTTGAGAACCTAATGCAAGGCATTTAAGAGGAAGCTTGATAAACATATAAAGAATAGGTTATATTGATAAAGATAGATCAATTAAGGTGCGAGGAGACCTGTGCGGAATTAGGCAGAACGGCCTGTTTCAGTGTTGAGTATTTCTTTCCAAATCCAGATGGATCCTTTGCAAAGTATTTGCTTTGGTAATCAAACACTATAGAAATGCTTAAAGTGATTGTCAGGTTCAGCAGCTGAATAACCTCTGGACATTATGACCTTGAAAATATGGTCATCATCAAGCATTCCATTGATAGAAAATATTTGATTCTGGAGCTGTTGAATTTTCCAAAGCTGAAAATGATTCTTCCATTCAATTTTTTAGTGTTTTCCCCTAAACATAGCTGAGAAGAAAGTGCTTCAGGCTTCTATCAAATTACAGCTAATCAGAATTTAAATGGTTTGGGATATATCTAGACCTTCAATGTCTATTTATTATTTGCCTTTGAAGGGTGGCATTTAATGGACTAAAATGAGATTGGATTAATATTCCCATTAACATGGACACATCTTATAAGAATCAAATATTTGCATTCTTTAACACTTGCTTGTATCCAAACTCCTTGTTAGTTGCGGCTGTCTCAACAGCCTCTGGAAAGCTGAGAGGTATGTGTGTGTGGACAGTAACCCAGTCAAGTACCCTGTTCCCCTGGGGAAGGAGCACAGCATTATTAGAAATGTTGTCTTGTGATGAGACCTAAAACTCTCCTCTCCTATTAGATTCTTTTTTGTTCAGACCTTTCCTTTTTACCTTCTTACCTTTTCCTATCTCTCAACATTTCACTTCGTTCCCCACCTACCAAACTTCCCCTCACCTGGCTTCTTCAGACACCTGCCAGCTGATAGGTCACTTAGATCACATTTCTTCCCCATTCTGACGTCTGCTCTGAACAACAACTGAACTTCTTGACCATGTCTGCATGCATTTATGTGTTGGGATGCTGCCACATGATTGGTGCCACAACAACCAACACTTATTCAATTTCAGCAAGACCATGGAGCTGATTATGAACTTAAGGAGAAGGAAACCAGAGGTCCATCTCGGAGAATCAGAAGTGGAGACAATTAGCAACTTTAAATACTTTAAATAGTTTTATTATTTTGGAGGACCTGTCCTGGGCTCAACACATAAGTGCAATTACAAAGAAAGCACTGCAGCAGCTGTACTTCCTTAGGAGTTTTCGAAGTTTCGACATGCTATCTAAAACTTTGACAGACTTCTACAGATGTGTAGTGGAGAGTGTATTGACTGGCTGCATCACTGACTGGTATGGAAACAACAAAGCCTTTGAATGGAAAATTCTACATAAAGTAGTGGATATATGTCAGATTCTATTATGGTTATTTTTAAATCAGGTTCAGTTTGCTCATTCTCTGAGTTTAACATTTTGAAAACTCAAGCCTTTAAACCCTATTCAAGGCTTATTGAGAAAGTAAAGAAGCATGGGATCCAAGGGGACATTGATTTGTGGATCCAGAGACGGCCTGCCCACGGAAGGCAAAGAGTGGTTGTAGACAGGTCGTATTCTGTATGAGTTCGATGACCAGTGGAGTGCCTCAGGGATCTGTCTGGGACCCTTACACTTCATGATTTTTATAAATGACCTGGATGAGGAAGTGGAGAGATGGGTTAGTAAATTTGCTGATGACACAAAGGTTGGGGGTGTTATGGATAGTGTGGAGGGCTGTCAGAGGTTACAACGGGACATTGATAGGTTACAAAACTGGGCTGAGAAGTGGCAGATGTAGTTCAACCCAGATAAGTGTGGTGGTTCATTTTGGTAGGTCAAATATGATGGCAGAATATAGTATTAATGGTAAGACACTTGGCAGCGTGGAGGATCAGAGGGATCTTAGGGTCCAAGTCCATAGGATGCTCAAAGGTGCTGTGTAGGTTGACTCTGTGGTTAAGAAGGCATATGGTGTATTGGCCTTCACCAATCATGGGACTGAGTTCAGGAACTGAGAGATAATGCTCCAGCTATATAGGACCCTGGTCAGACCCCACTTGGAGTACTGTGATCAGTTCTGGTCGCCTCACTACAGGAAGGACGTGGAAACCATAGAAAAGATGCAGAGGAAATTTACAAGGATGTTGCCTGGATTGGGGAGCATGTCTTATGAGAATAGGTTGAGTGAACTCGGCCTTTTCTCCTTGGAGCGGCGGAGGATGAGAGGTGACCTGATAGAGGTGTATAAGATGACGAGAGGCATTGATCATGAGGATAGTCAGAGGCTTTTTCCCAGGGCTGAAATGGCTAGCACTAGAGGGCACAGTTTTAAGGTGCTTGAAAGTTGGTACAGAGGCGATGTCAGGGGTAAATTTTTTACAGGGAGTGCGGTGCGTGCGTGAAATAGGCTGCCGGCGATGGTGGTGAAGGCAGATATAATAGGGTCTTTTAAGAGACTCCTGGATAGGTACACGGAGCTCAGAAGAATAGAGGGCTATGGGTAACCCTAGGTAATTTCTAAGGTAGGGACCTGTTCAGCACAGCTTTGTGGGCCAAAGGGCCTGTATTATGCTGTAGGTTTTCTATGTTTCTATGTTAGATTTATTGAGTATGTCCGCAAGAAAATGAATCTCAATGTTGTATATGGTGACATAGATGTGCTTAGATAATAGATTTACTTTGAATATTGAACTTTGATTAGCTATTAGCTTTGATTATAAAGTAGGGGGTACAGGTGATCCTATTAACATGGCCACTGAGTGTATACCTCTTGTCTTTGTAAGGTGGAATAATGACTCATGGTATTTTCTTCCCCTGATTCTGTTTTAACTGGCCAATGAAATTTTAAAACTGAAATAAATAGTAAATCTCAATGACAGAGTTCAGCACAATTTGGTTCATTGCAACTTCAGTCAAGTCAACAAGTTGGATTTATGAGGAGAGATCGGATCGGCTGGGTTTGTTTTCACTGAAGCTCATGGAGATTGAGGGGTGACCTGATAGGTGTACATAAGATTACAACACACGTAATTGGGTAAGCAACCCATATCTTTTTTGCCTATCGAGAATAAGAAGACAATGGTGAGAGAAGTCTTGAAAGGGGATTTGAAAAAAAAGTCTTTAACACAGCGAGTGATTGATATCTAGAATGCACTACCAGAAGAGGTGGTGGAATCAGATACATTCAATACATACGATGCACTTTTAGACAGAATAATAAGGCATGAAAGGTATAGACTTAACGGGGAGAAATAGAGAAAATGACTAGCGTGATTTGGTAGACCAAAGGGCTTGTTTCTGTGCTGTACCAGTCTATGACTCTATTGCCATGTGTACAAGCACAGTTAAGGTACAAGTACAATTTAAAACTTGCATCAGAGCCATGTAAGTTCAGATAACAAGAGACATTAAATAGACATAAATTGTATTATTGAAGGGAGAAAGAACCGTGCAAAACAAGATATTATCACAAAAAGGTCACAACAAGTATTTGGAGGTTCATAATGTTCCATTGCTAAGGTAGGATTAGGGTTGTACAGGTTGGGTCAAGATCCTGATAGTTGTAGGAAAGTTGCCATTCCTCAAACTGGTGGTGTTTCAAGGATGTGAAAACGGGCATCCAGTTAACTTTGTACTTCCTCAAGCTTCTGTATGTCCTGTCTGATGGTAGCTCTGTGGTGTGGCCAGACAGTAGGAATCCTTTATAATAGATCAATCATAAAGGACAAATCTCCCATAAATGGGCTGAGAGGTGAGGTTCTTTGTTCACAGGCTGCAGGCATTGCCAGGAAGATCTGCATTTATTGTACACCTCTGGAAAATTATAGATGAAGGCAACAAGAAGCCTTCAATATGGAATCCAATATGAAAGGGAAGTGGAGTGTGCAAACAAATAAGAGTGTGTCTTGCCCTGAAAGGTTGACTGTTCACTTCTCCATCTCAAAACTCACATAGTAGTCAAAGGACTGCAGATTACATTGCCTGAAAGGTATCAGTAAACGAGATGGAGTTCTGTGACAATTTCATAGACTGGTATAGCGCAGAAACGAGCCATTTGGTCTACCACATCCACGCTAGTCATTTTCTCTATTTCTCCCCATTAAGACTATACCTTTCATGCCTTACTTATTCTGTCTAAAAGTGCATCGTATGTATTGAATGGTCACCACTAATGACACCAGCCTTTTTTTTGTCTCGGTTTATTTAATTACTTCAATTTAAATTCCCCTGTCATTGTGGTGGAACATGAACTCATATCTCTAGATTTCTTAGTCCAGGCCTCTGGATTTTAAATCTATGATATTCAGAGTCAATTTCACTCTGAGCTACAGAACAAGAAAACAAAGAGGAAAGTTGTGACAGTGTCTGAAATAACATTTCACGTCCATGACCTTTCATTAGTTCTGAAGAAAGGTTATCAACCAGGAGGGAGTGAGAGAAAAGAGGCATCTGGTTAACTTTGTATTTTCAGAGATGGTGCCTGACTTGGCGAGTATTTCTAATAATTTCTACATTAACATTGAATTTCCCATTCACTGTGTCTGATTCATTCATGCAGATGAATGGAATGGAATGGAAGGCTGCTGAAATGATGGCTGAAAGAAGAATGAAACTAGGAGGGAAATATATTTAAGAAGAAGTTTATAAAGTCCCCATGGCATGAATTACACAGTAAAGGTCTTGGGAGTGTTATAAAACAGAAAGTTGTGACGTTCAGTTACATAGTTCCCTGAAAATGATGTCTCAGGTAGAAAGCTGGTGAAGAAGGCATTTGGCACATTTCCCTTCAGTCAGAATATTTGAGTACAGGAGTTGAGATGTCATGCTATAGCTGGACAAGACATTGACCAGGCCACATTTGAGATACTGCACACAGTTTTAGTCAACCTGCTACAGGGAGGATGGAAATTGGAGAGGATGCAAAGAAGATGGATGAGATTGTTACCAGGACTGGAGGTTGGATAGGCTCGGACACTTTCCCAGGAGCACAGGAGGCTGGGGTGGAGGTTACTTTAGAGAGGTTTTGTACAATTATGAGGGGCATAGGTAAATTAATAGCCAAAGTTTCTTTTCCCCTCAGGGGAGGGGAATGCAAAACTAGGGGGCACAGATTTAAAACAAAAGGGGAAAGATTTAAACAGATCTGAGAGGTAGCTTTATCACACAGAGTGTAGTGAATATATGGAATGAGCTGACAGAGGAAATGTTTGAGGCAGTTATAATTACAAAACTTAAAAGGGATATATTCAGGTACATACTGTAGATAGAAAAGTTTTAGAGGGATAATAGCCAAAGACAGGCAAATGGGACTAGTGCAGCCAGACAACTTGGCCGGCATTGGTGAGTTGGTCCGAAAGTCCCATCCGTACCCATGCTGTTTAACCCTGTCACTCTATGAGAAAGCTTGGGCCTGAGGCAGGTGAAGGTGCAGCCACCAGTGGTGGAGGACTAAAGCTGAAGGAGAAATTAGCTGGAGTCAATATCTTGGTAGAACACATTATTAAGTTTAGAGTGCAGCACGTACATTTCAAAATAGCTATTATTTCCTCAGATTTCCTAATCAACACTCTTTAGTCTTCTTGTCTCTCTTACGGCTCCAGAAATCTAAGCCAATTGAAATCTAGCCTGTATTCCTTCTAAAGACTGAATGCCAACCAACTAGCCTTAAACTTTGATCCCTGTTCACATTCTCAGTCTCTGACTTCAATGGATCGACTATCGGTTTCACAAGGATCTTTCCCCATCAAATGAACAATGATTAGATCTGTGGTTCCTTACTTTGAAACCTGCGGCTGTCTTCCCCTAGATTCTGGCATTTCCTCAACCAGTTCCCCATCCTTTCATCTCTTTACAGTTGAAGTGGTGTATGAGAGTGGACAAGCTCCAAGGGAATCAACATCAGGCATTACCTTTATGTTCTTAAAAGTGGATTTTGATTCAAGTACTTCTAATACACAAGTGTAAGACTTTCAGTACTCTTAAAGTGGAATTAATCCACAAATCCTTCTCAAAGACATATGTGGAGCTGCCAAACTGAGATTTTCCTCAACATTTTTCCGTGAGAGTGAGTTAGACTTTGAGCCTTTAGTGACTATAAAAGTAAGTTAAACTTATTTGTGAAAAAATAAATATGTCAGAGCCCTAATTTTTCAATGGTTCTTTAATACCTGTTGAGTATACAGTGCTTCTAAAATGTTTAGATTCATTCTGTGTTTTTACATCTACTGGGTAAGACTGACCTGGTTAGAACTTAGGAAGTGGGACCTGTGCCAAACCTAAGTAAGGTCGATCTCTTCAGCACTGATTCTCTTGTCCTCCCTTTTCTCTCACTCTCTCCCCCCCCCCCTTATTTTCCCTCTCTTGGCTTTCTATGGACTATACCTCACTGCCATCTATTCCTTCTGCAAGCCTCTTTCAACACAGGCCTGCTACATTTCAGAGCTCAGTTTAGAACTTTCATGCAGACAGATTACCAACACTGCACACACATGCAAACATTAACTCAACCCTTGTTACCACTTCTGCTATTACCAACGTGGCATTTTGGATAAGCTAAAATTATTTGTATTTCTAAAGAATCACAAAGAAATTTAGAATTGCTGAAGTAAACAAAATTCAGCAAACTCCAAGCTAATTCTGCAATTAGAGTCATAGTCATAGAGTCATTGAACACTACAGCACATAAACTGTCCTTTCCCCCATCTAGTCCATGCTGGACTATGAACCTATCTAGTCCCATCAACTTGCGCAATAGCCCTCCTTTACCCCTCCCGTTCATGTACCTATCCAAATTTTTTTTTTAATGTTGAAATTGAACCGGCATCCACCACTTCCTCTGGCAGCTTGATCCGCACCCTCACCACCCTCTATATGAAGAAGATCCCCCTCATGTCCCAAATAAACATTTCACTATTCATGTTTGCCCTATGACCTCTAGATCTAATTTCACCCAGCCTGAGTTAAAAAACAAATTGCTTACGTTTATTAATTCACTGCCCAGGCATTTATATTTATAAAGTATTGTTAATGTATTAAAACTTCCAAAGACATTTTACTGGTACGTGGAAAACAAAACTTGGACATCTGCGCTGCAGGAAGAGATAGCGACTGATGACAAAAGCCTGGCTAGAGAGATCGGTTTTCTGGAGCATTCTGAAGGACAAGGAAAAGATGTTTTAGTTTGGGGCGATGAGGTTAGGAGTGGAATTCCATAAATTGGGACCTTGGCTGGGGAAATTAAAACACTTACAGTGATTAAGATGGAGATGTGCTTGAAATTCAAAGATCTTAGAAGGTCATGTGGAAAGGCAGAGGGAACTAACAAAGAGAATTTTAAAATCAAAATGCTTCACGGGCAAAGTAATCGCTTGTGATTTTGTGTTTGTTCTCTGTTTCAAGTCCATACGCATCTCATGGGACACATTTTTCTCTGACTGTCCATGGGCTTCTGCAATATAGTAAAATAGGTATAAGCTTTGTCATAAGTCCACAAGGTATAGGAGCAGAATATGGCCATTTGCCCTTCGACTCTGCTCCATCATTCCTTCATTGCTGAATTAGAATCCCTCTCAAAACCAAGTTCGGCTTTAAATACAAGGGGATTTTTAAGTTCTGCTTTTAACTAGAGATTCATTTTATGTTCTATAAATGCACTATTTTCTGTACTTAAATTTGTAAACTCATTTATTGTCTGAAAATATGTTACATTTACCAAGCTAATTTATCGACGATTTCTGCATACAACGCTCCCACGGTCAACATCTTCTGGGTAGACTATGAAACCATATATTTCCCTTCTTTTATGTTTTCTGCATTTGTTTTTCATCTTGAACATGCTTCAGAATTTTTTGGAGACTGTGATTTACAGCTTAGAGATCGTTTGGGTGTTTCAGCAGTGCAGTCATAGAGAGGATTCCGAGAAGCAGAGGCAGCGTGCGTGAACCTCGTGGTGAGAAGGCTGCGGGACAGGAGGCAAACTGATGTTCAATTCTATTTCATCAATTAAAGCTTGCATAGTCTGCCGAAGAGGGAGACTGAAACATCAAGGTGAATCCGGAAGGTGAGTGCCTTTTGATCGCTGGTGGGATCGCTCTGCTGCCGGAGAGGACAGAGGCTGCAGCAGTTCTCGAAGACAGTGAAAACAAGAGAGCAGGGATAAAGGGATCCTATTCTGTCTGGCTGCCGGTTACCAGTGAAGTTCCACAGGGGTCGGTGTTGGGACCGCTGCTTTTTACAATGTACGTCAATGATTTGGACTGTGGGGTTAACAGGTTTGTGGCTAAATTTGCCAATGATGCAAAGATAGGTGAAGGAGCAGGTAGTGCTGAGGAAACAGAGAGCCTGCAGAGAGACTTAGATAGTTTAGGGGAATGGGCAAAGAAGTGGCAAGTGAAATACGATGTTGGAAAGTGTATGGTCATGCACTTTGGTGGAAGAAATAAATGGGTAGACCATTATTTATACGAGGACAGAATTCAAATTGCCGAGATGCAAAGGGACTTGGGAGTCCTTGTACAAGATGTTCTAAAGGTTAACCTCTAGGTAGAGTCAGTGGTAAAGAAGGCGAATGCAATGTTGGCATTCATTTCTAAAGGTATAGAATATAAGAGCAGGGATGTGATGCTGAGGCTCTATAAGGCACTTGTGAGACCACATTTGGAGTATTGTGTGCAGTTTTGGGCTCCTTATTTTAGAAAGGTTAATTAGACATTGAAGAGGGTTCAGAGAGGATACACGCGAATGATTCCAGGAATGAAAGGGTTACCTTATGAGGAACGTCTGGCAGCTCTTGGGTTGTATTCTCTGGAGTTCAGGAGAATGAGGGGGAATCTCATAGAAACATTCTGAATGTAAAAACGCCTGAACAGATTAGATACGGCAAAGTTATTTCCCATGGTAGGGGAGTCTAGGACAAGAGGGCACAACTTCAGGATTGAAGGACATCCATTTAGAACAGAGATCCAGAGAAACTACTTTAGTCAGAGGGTGGTAAATCTGTGGAATTTGTTGCCACGAGCAGCTGTGGAGGCCAAGTCATTAGATGCATTTAAGGCAGAGATAGATAGGTTCTTGATTAGCCAGGGCATCAAAGGGTATGGGGAGAAGGCAGGGGAGTGGGGATGACTGGAAGAACTAGATCAGCCCATGATTGAATGGTGGAACAGACGATGGGCCAAATGGCCACCTTCTGCTCCTATATATTATGGTCTTATGGCCTTGTGGTACAGGGCACACACCAGGGTGACCAGACTCAAAAACAGTGACTTTTCCCAAGCAGTGAGACTGAGCAACACCCCCGCCCGTTATTTCCCATCAGTCACCTTGTGTACAGCCTAACATCACTTTATGAACTTACAATCAATCTATATACATATATAAATTATTTCACATATTTCAATTTATTGTGTGTTATTATTACTATCAGTGTTCTTTATCTTTTGTATATTTTTTTGTGTTGCAACAGATCTGGATAAAGATTGTTTCATTCTCATTACACTTGTGTAAGGGAAATGACATGAAATAATCTTGACCTCATAATTGTGAAACTACCAGATTTTCATTGAAACCTTCAGAGAGAAAATCTGCATCCCTATCCTAGTCAGCCCGTAGAGAAGCTTCATGATTAACAAACTCCAATTCAGGGCAGGTATGAACAGACAATAAATACCAGTGATACCAGCCATATCACCATCCTGTGTCATATAAACAAAAAGCAAAGTCTTCATGGGAAAACTGATTTTGTGGGAGTGAATTAAAGGATGGGTTGCAGTTGGTTTCTTGTCTGCTAGACTCTTCCCATCCCCTCCCCCAGGAAAAGCCTTCTGCTGTTGTGCCGTGCTCCACCTGGTAAACCTCATCCAAAAGAAAGTAATCAAGTTTGAACGTCAGTCAAGCCAAAGATTTGAACCCATGACCCTTTAGGTTGCAAGGTCAAAACTCTTCTGCTTGAACTACAGGGTAACCCATAAGGAAAGACATTTGTTATTCTTTGATAAAGACATTTGTCAGTTTGACTCAGGTGGTAGCATTTTCTGCAGTGAGTCCGATGGTTATGAGCTTAATGCACTCTCTCCTTTTCAGAACCTGTGTGTACAAAGTAGGTGGGCACCCTGTTGAGTCCCATATTGCCACTGTTAAACACGCATTCAGGTGGATGGTAACAATCTCCTATCACCATCTGAAGAGCAGGACAGTCTTCTCTCCCTGTCCAGCTCACTATTTCTCCCTTAACAAGAGCACTTGAAATCGTTTCTCTTTGTTGATCGTTTTTAGCTCTTCAATTAAATCTCCCAAGTGCATAGCACTTGGGAGATTTAATGGAAAAGCAAAAATGGTTTAGGCAGTCAAGAAAATAATCAGAGAAAAATTACTTTCAGCTGCAGAAGGGAACAAATGCTGTTTTACAAAGTTGGCAAAAGAACTAGGCAGATGAGGAGTTTTTATTTTGGATCAACTTATTATCTCGAACCTTGACGAATTATGTGGGCAAGACTTCAGCTCTCAATGCAGAAGATGTACTTGGAGCCAAAAGATTTTCAGATTTGAATTAACAGAGAAAAGAAGCTACGGATAGAGGTCCATGTAATGGACAGATACAAATTAGAAAATCATTAAGAAACTGTAATTTCAATAGGTACATTTAATGTCGGAGAAATGTATAGTATACACATCCTGAAATTCTTTTTCTTTGCAAACATCCACGAAAACAGAGGGGTGCCCCAAAGAATGAATAACAGTTTAAATGTTAAAACTCCAAAGTCCCCACAGTTCCCCCCCTTCCTATGCATAAGCAGCAGCAAAGCGACGGCCTCCCTCCCCACCAGCAAAAAAGCACCAGCACCCCGCACTAAGCACTCAAGCGTGCAGCCAAGCATCAATAAAGACACAGACTTGCAGAACCCCAGAGACTGCTCATTCGCCCAGTAATTTGACATACCACAGGCTCTCTCTCCCTAAGGGAAAAAAAAGATGTCCCGTTTCACAGCAAGAGGGGAGCCATAACAAAACACCTCGCGGATTTACGATGTTTCAAGTCTGTTGCGTCGTTTTTTCCAAGCTCTGTGCCCAAAGAACTCGGGGCTCTGGGCACACAGCCAACAGCCAGCTCGCTGTTTTCCATCTTCCGTATACTCTAATAACCCATCAGGTGGCAGCACTGACCTCGAATCGGCCCGCCTCCAGAGCCACAAAAACTCAGCACCCTGAAGGCGCACTCGTCTTCCAGGCTGCGTCCTTGGCATATCGAAAAGCAGCCGGTCATGAGGCCCTAAGAGCGGGTCTCATTTCCGCAAAGAACTGAAGTCAGCATGTAACTCCAGTTCAGGGTCTTCAAAAGAACCCTGCAGAGGAAAATCAGAGATATTACAAATCGAAATAGAGCTGTTTCCAAAGATGCAAGCAAAGGAGTTGCCGTTAGGTGCCATCATCCTAAGCTACAAAAGGAATACATTTTGTTACAGCAATGTAAGGTTGGTAGACAAAGTTCAAGGTTCAAAGGCAATTTATTATTACAGTAGATACTGTATACATCACCATATGCAACCCTGAGATTCATTTTCTTGTGGGCATATTCACTGAATCCATAGAATAATAAACATAACAGCATCAGTGAAAGACTGTATTCAACCAATGTGCAAAAGACAAAAAGCTGTAAATATAAAAAGAAAGAAATAATAATACTAACAAATAAATAAATAAGCAACAAATGGCAAGAGCATGAGATGAAGCCTTCTTTAAAGTAAATCCACAGGCTGTGGTGACATTTCAAAGATGGGGCAAGTGATATTGACTGAAGTTATCCGATTTGGTTCAAGAGTCTGATGGTTCAGGGTAATCACTGTTCCTATACCTGGTGGTGTGAGTCCTGAGGCTCCTGTATCTTAATCCTGATGGCAGCAGCTGTCCTCGTGGTGGTGGTCCCTGATGATGGATGCCACTTTACTGCGACATCGTTTTGTGTAGATGCTCAATGGTGATGGCTCCACTATACTCTCCACTAGATATTCTGCAGAAGTCTGTCAAAGTTCTCAATGTCATGCCGAATTTTCGCAAGCTCCCATGGAAGCAGGGGCATTATTGTGCTTTCTTTGTCGTTGTATTTAAGCGCTGGGCCCAGGACAGGTCCTCAAAAACACCAAGGAGTTTAAGGTTGCCTGCCGCCTCCACCTCTGATGCTCCGATGAGGACTGGCTCATGGACCACCAATTTCCTCCTCCTGAGATCAATAATCGGCTCCTTAGTCTTGCAGACATTGAGCAAAAAGTGGTTGGTATGGCACCACTCGGCCAGATTTTCAATCTCTCTCCCACATCCTGATTCATCACCACCTTTGATTTGGCCTGCGACAGTGGTGTTGTCAGCAAGCTTGAGTATAACATTGGAGCTGTGCTTACCCACACAGTCATGAGTGTAAAGCGAGTGGAGCAGGCTGCTTACAGCGAGCAAACACGAGGAGATCTGCAGATGCTGGAAATTCAAACAACAACACACACAAAACGCTGGTGGTTGCTGCCTGGCCTGCTGTGTTCCACCAGCATTTTGTGTGTGTTGTTGTTCTTATAGTGACCCTGTGTTGATGGAAACCATGGAGGAGTTGTCGCCAATTGCCACTGACTAGGGTCTGCAAGTGAGGAAATTGAGGATCCAAATCGCAGAGGAAGTATTGAGGCCAGGGTCTTGGAAATAATTGTTTAGTTTTGAGGGGATGATGGGATATCCATCGTAATATTTTCTCTCAATATCTGGAACGATGCTTAACTTCAAGGCAATTCATTCTATGAAGGGCAGAACAGTGATAGTCATCTCAGTCACTGACCTCTCTGGGGCCAGTTTTATCCCCTTGTAGCTGGATAAAGGTTATGCTTCAGTAGGATAATACCAGGATTTTCAGGATAAAAGGCCATGTTAACTAGGTTTATGTTACCCAAAGTATGAAAGGAAAAATCAGGTGAATATTTATAACAGCTTTCACATTGTCAGGAATTTCCAAGTTACCTCACAGACAATAAATTGCTTTTTGGAGTAAAACCCTTGTTGTAATCTTGCACCACAACTAAATTATACACAGTAAGCTCCTTCAAATAGTAATATGTTATTTTTACAACAACATTGAATGAGGGATGTAATGCTAAAGCTTTATGAAGCTGATGCACCATCAATAACTCTCAGAGATGTGAATCAAGGTAGGCTTTTATTGGCTGGAAGAAAGCACCGTCAGCAGCAAGAGACCATCACACAACATCCTGGAGACTGAGGGAGGAGCAGTGCCTCCAATCGCCTTTATACAGGGGTCTGTGGGAGGAGCCACAGGAGCAGTCAGTGGGGGAGGGAGGGGAGGGGGCATGTCCAGACAGGTATATGTAGTTCAGATTTGGGCCCCTTATCTAAGAAAGGATGTGCTGGCATTCAAAGGGTTCAAAGGGTGCTCACAAGAGTGATCCCAGGAATGAAAGGGTTCACATATGAGGAGCGTTTGATGGCTGTGGGCCTGTACTGTCTGGAGTTTAGAAAAATAAGCAGAGATCTCACTGAAACTTATTGAATATTGAAAGATCTAGATAGAATGGACATGGAGAGGATGTTTCCTGTAGTGGGAGAGTCCAGGCCTGAGGTCACAGCCTCAGAATGCAAGGACATCCCTTTAGAACAGAGATGAGGAGGAATTTCTTTAGCCAGAGGGTGATGAATCTGTGGAATTCATTGCCACAGACAGCTGTGGGGACCAAGTCAATGTGTGTATTTAAAGCAGAGGTTGACAGGTTCTTGATTGGTAAGGGCATCAAAGATTCTGTGGACAAGGCAGGAGAACTAGGTTGAGAGGGATACTAAATCTGCTGCAATGGAATTGCTGGTATTCACCATACTGTCCATCCCTATCTAGTGCCACTCCTCCTTCCTTTTCTTCTATGGTCCACTCTTTACTCCTGTCAGATTCCTTCTTCTTCAGCACTTTCCCTTCCCAACTATCGCTTCCCAGCTTCTCTCTTCACCTTCTCCTCCCACACCCACCACCTTCCCCCCTCACCTGGCTTCACCTACCATCTCTCTGCTCATACTCCTTCCCCTCCCCACCTGCTTACTCTGGCTTCTTTCCCCCTTCCTTTCCAGTCCTGATGAAGGCTCGCAGCCTGTGGTGAACTACATATACCTGTCTGGACACACCACCCCCCTGCTGACTGCTCCTGTGGCCCCTCCCACTGACCGTGGCTCCTCCCACAGACCCCGGTATAAAGGCGATTGAGGCCTGAGCCCGGCCCTCAGTCTCCAGGATGTAGTACAGTGGTCAACTACTGCTTGTTCTTTCTTCCAGTCAATAAAAGCCGATATCTCGCCTTCACGTCTCAGAGAGCTATTGATGGTGCATCAATTTTATTGACTGGAAGTTTTAAAACATGGAAGGAATTTTACGTCCAGAAAAATTGGATTTGGACCCCCAAGACCCTGAAGCAGCTCTTGCCTTTGAACTCTGGCTAGCATGCTTCCAATCGTACTTGGAGGAGGTTAGTGCAACTGAACCCGCTGTTATGCACAGAATTCTCCTCTCGAGGGTCACCCCGAAAGATTACTCACTTATCAGAGAGCTGTCGACCTACCAAGGGTCACTGGACGCCCTCAAAAGACAGTACCTGCGGCCGGTGAACACCGTCTACGCAAAACATCGTTTAGCTACGCGATGACAGCGGCCTGGAGAGTCGAGCGCCGAGTTTCTCCGAGCCCTACAGACACTCGTGCGAACTTGCGACTGCAAAGGTCTGACGGTGAGGCAGCTTTCGGAGCTGCTAGTAAGAGATGCCTTTGTTACGGGGATCAGGTCAGTGTATGTGCGCCAGCGGCTGCTGGAAAATGCCAATCTTACCTTACGCTCAGCGATCAAGACGGCCGACACACTGGAGGCTGCTCTGCACAACGCTGACGCTGTCCAGCCACGCGATTCCCCCCCCCCCCCCCGGTTCCATGGACACCTCAGACCCCACCGCCGCCGGTTCCCACGAGCGAATTCACCAACGCCGCTGCCAGTCGCGATTCCATGAACTCCCCGAACCCGACCACAGCTGCTGCCAGTCGAAAGTCCGCGCAGTGTTACTTCTGCGGACTCGAAAAGCACCCCTGAAAACGCTTACCGGCCCGAGAAGCGACCTGCTCCAGCTGCGGGAAGAAGGGCCATTTCGCCAAGGTCTGTAAGTCTAAACCACGAGCGGGGTCGGGCAGCACTACGTGTGAGGCATGGGGGCCGCCATCTTGCATGCCCAGATGGGGGCAGCCATCTATGTCGGTGCCAACATGCCCCACCCCCTACCCACCAGTGCTTACCGGGCACCAAGACGGCAGTTCAACTCTGGCCTCCGTAACCCTCAACCAAAGCGCCCTACACCAGCTTGCAAGGTCAATGATGGACATCCTGGTGGAGGGGCACAGGACTAGCTGCCTGTTTGACATGGGCAGCACTGGGAGTTTTATTGACCCGGACGCAGTGCAACGCTGCGGACTCGTGACACGGCCAGTAAGCCAGAGGATCACCTTGGCTTCTGGGTCGTATTCCAGAGACATCCGAGTGGGTTGTGTAGCGACATTGGTGGTGCAGGGCACAGAATATCGGAACTTTGCACTACTGGTCATGCCTCAACTGTGCACGCCTGTGCTATTGGGGCTGGACTTCCAGAGCCACCTCAAAAGTGTGACAATGGCATATGACGGGCCCCTCCCACCACTCACTGTCAGGAATCCTCAGTTTTGTGGGACTTTGCCATATACCCCACTACTGACCACACACACACACACACCGACCAACACATCCCACCCAGCACCATGCCGACAGCTGCACCACTGACACCGCTTGCAGCCTCTCCACCCTCAAGATCCCTCCCCCACTGCTGTTCGCCAACCTGACCCCCGACTGTAAACCTGTGGCAACTAAAAGCAGGAGGTACAGCGCGGGGGACCGGGCCTTCATTTAGTCAGAGGTGCAGCAGCTGTTCAGGGAGGGGATCATTGAGCCAAGCTCAAGCCCTTGAAGGGCCCAGGTGGTTGTTGTTTGGACCGGGCAGAAAAATAGGATGGTCGTGGACTATAGTCAAAACATCAATAGGTTCACGCAGCTTGACGCGTACCCCCTACCCCGCATCGTGGACATGGTCAACCAGATAGCTCAGTACAAGGTGTACTCGACAATAGATCTGAAATCCACTTATCACCAGTTCCCCATCCGCTCAGAGGACCGCCCCTACACCGCCTTCGAGGCAGGCGGCAGACACTATCACTTCCCGCGCGTCCCCTTCGGTGTCACAAATGGTGTCTCGGTCTTCCAGAGGGAAATGGACCGGATGGTGGACCAGCTCCAACTGAAGGCCACATTTCCCTATCTGGATAACATCACCATCTGTGGTCATGACTGGCTGGATCACAACGCCAACCTCCAACGATTTTTCCAAGTGGCTAAAGCCCTGAACCTTACTTATAACAGGAACAAGTGTGTGTTCGGAACCACCCGACTCGCTATCCTTGGGTATGTCGTGGAAAATGGGGTCATTGGCCCTGATCCCGACTGTATGCACCCCCTGTTAGAACTCCCTCTTCCCACCACCCTCAAAGCCCTCAGACGGTGCCTGGGTTTTTTTTCCTATTACACCCAATGGGTCCCCCATTACACAGACAAGGCCCGCCCCTGGTCAAGTCTACCACTTTTCCCCTCTCTGCCGAGGCCTGCGCGGCCTTCAGCTGCATTAAAGGGGACATTGCCAAAGCAACGATGCATGCGGTGGACGAGACCATTCCCTTTCAAGTAGAGAGTGACGCCTCCGATTTCACGCTTGCTGCTACCCTCAATCAGGCAGTAGCATTCTTTTCTCGTACCCTTCAAGGCCCTGAAATTCGGCACTCCGCGGTGGAGAAAGAAGCCCAGGCCATAGTGGAAGCTATTAGGCACTGGAGGCACTATCTCGCCAGCAAAAGGTTCACCTTGCTGACCAACCAGCGCTCAGTTGCGTTCATGTTCAGCAACCAACAGCAGGGCAAAATCAAAAATGATAAAATTTTGCGGTGGAGAATAGAACTCTCCACCTATAACTATGATATCCCGTACCGGCCTGGAAGGCTCAATGAGCCCCCTGATGCCCTATCCCGGGGAGCGTGTGCCAGCACGCAGCTCGACCAGCTATACACCCTCCATGTACATCTTTGCCACCCGGGGGTCACCCAATTTTACCATTTCGTGAAAGCCCGGAACCTGCCGTACTCCCTTGAGGACATCGATGATGACCAGGGACTGCCAAGTCTGCGCTGAGTGCAAACTGTACTTCTACCATCCTGAAAAGGCACAACTTATCAAGGCCACCCGCCCCTTTGAGCGACTGAGTGTTGACCTTAAGGGCCCCCTTCCCTCCACCGACCGCAATGTCTACTTTCTCAACATTATCGACGAGTACTCGCGGTTCCCCTTTGCCATCCCCTGCCCCGATACCACTGCCACGTCCGTCATAAAAGCCCTGCGCCAGCTCTTCACTCTGTTTGGATATCCCTGCTATATCCACAGTGATAGAGGGTCCTCCTTTATGACTGACGAGCTGCGCCAGTACCTGCTGGCTAGGGGCACTGCTACTAGTAGGACCACAAGCTATAATCCCCGGGGAAATGGACAGGTGGAGAGGGAGAATGCCACAGTGGGGAAGGCCACACTTTTAGCCCTTAAGTCAAAAGGGTTGCCGGTCTCTCGATGGCAGGAGGTCCTCCCCGAGGCACTCCACTCTATCCGCTCCCTGTTATGTACGTCCACCAATGCCACCCCTCACGAGCGCCTATTCTCTTTTCCTAGGAAGTCTGCCACTGAGACCACCCTACCAGTTTGGCTGACATCCCCAGGGCCAGTGCTGCTCTGGAAACATGTGAGGAGCAATAAATACTCCCCGCTGGTCGAGAGGGTTCACCTACTACATGTGAACCCCCAGTATGCTTACGTGGTCTTACCTGATGTGCGGGAGGGAGGACACGGTCTCCGTCCGCGACCTGGTGCCCACAGGAGCAGCAGACCACTACACCGAACACTCCACGGTAACTACGAACCCTGTACCTCAGGTGACACTGCGCACACCGAGCCCTACACAGATTCCTCATGACACTCCTATACTGGGCGTCTCATACACGCATATACCAGGCGCCTCACACATGCATGAGGGATCACTGACGCCTAGTGGGCTGACACCTCCAGTTAGGCTGGAACCAGCACAACCACCATCTCTGGTGCAATCACCACCGGCACCTGTGCAATCACAGCCGGTGCTACGTAGATCGCAGCGACAGATTTGACCACCTGATAGACTTAACCTGTAAATATACTTGTAAGAAACTTCGCCACATGGGGACTCTCTTTTAAAACAAAGGGGGGGGGTGAATGTGGTGAACTACATATACCTGTCTGGACACGCCCCCTGCTGACTGCTCCTGTGGCCCCCTCCCACAGACCGTGGCTCCTCCCACAGACCACGGTATAAAGGCGATTGAGGCCTGAGCCCGGCCCTCAGTCTCCAGGATGTAGTATGGTGGTCAACTACTGCTTGTTCTTTCTTCCAGTCAATAAAAGCCGATATCTCGCCTTCACGTCTCAGAGAGAGTTATTGATGGTGCATCACAGCCTGAAACGTCGACTGCTCATTCCTCTCCATAGATGCTGTCTGACCTGTTGAGAGTTCTTCTGCATTTTGTGTGTGTGTGTTGTTCTGGATTTCAAGCATCTGCAGAACCTTTTGTGTTGCTGGCCTCCTCCTACACTGTAATATCCTAAAAATGCATTCTGTGAACAATATCCAAAAAAAATAGACTTGACTTTCAAATTGCCTTCCAGGAAAATTCTCTTTGCAAACCATTTTTTAGCATTGTCAATTCAAAGCAGTCCTTTGTAATTTTAAGGATTCTGACAGGTTGTAGAGAGATGTGATTAGACGCTATGTAAATGCAAGTCTTGTTGTTTTATAGCTTCCAGCTTTCCGGGTATAAAACCAAAAGTGATTGTGTGTGTTCAATTAGGAGCTTTGCAGCCATTTCTTTATTAAAGCACTACGCATATTCTTTCCAATTTCCACTACAAACAGAAGGTGCATTGGCATCTGTCCAAGAACAGAATAAAAATAATAGGGCCTCTTTTTCTGACCTCTGCCCTTGGGGAATACAGTTCTCCAGGCAGACAGTCAGGAAAAGGAGGGTTGAGGGGTTGTGGGGTGGGTGTAGACTGGGAAAGACAGATTAGATACATGCAGTTTGTTTCCAGCTGATTGAGGTGTCCAAAATGATGGGGCATAGATGAACAATTAAAAATTAGAGAATTAGGGTATGGAGACAAAAGAGGTGACAGATTCTGGAACCTGGTGACACAGGAGGGTCTGATGCAATTCTGCTTGGGTAGCCTACAGCCTAGCAGCAGGAACAATGCATTTTCCAGATTTTGATAACTGCTCCCCCCACTGATCTGTTTCACTCTCCTCTTGTTTTACCCAACCCCCCCATCACCCTTCCCCTTTTCCCTCCCCCACCTACTCTCTGTGCTCATCACCCACACAGTCCTCCCAATGGATTCCCTCCCCCACTACTCCCCTCTGCCCACCCCACGTCCTCCCTCAATTCCATGCTCCACCTCCCTCTCTTACCAGATTCCATCATCTCCGCTTTGTCACTTCTGCCTATCACCTGCCTGCTTCTGGCATTATTCCTATTCTCTCTTCCCCAATGACCTATCAACATCCCCCTCACTGGATCCACCAATCGCCTGTCAGCTCTTTCTCCACCCCTCCCCTCCACCTTATTATTATGCCCTATTCCCCAGTATATTTCAGATCAGATAAAGGGTACCAACCCAAAGCGTCAACTGTCCATTTGCCTGCAAAGATGCTTGCTGATCTGCTGAGTTCCTCCAGTGTTTTGTATGTCGATTAAGATATTCATAAGTGCAATATAAACTGACCCTCCATCACAGGACTAGGGAAATGTTGCATTTCGGGAGGTGTCAGCTCTCTGATGAGGTGCTAAACCATCTGTTCCTTTGGGTGGATGTAAACAATCCCATTATGTAAATTTGCAGAGGATTCTTCTCCCCGCTCTGTCCTTTCCATTATTTTTTCTATTCTTGACCATTTTTGGCTGTTCTGAGCCCAAAGGACTTTGAACACAATAGAAGCTACATCACTCCATTTTGTTCTCCTCCCATATCCACTCTATCTGCCCATCGCCTGGACAATCCTCCCACTGGGCTCTTCACCCCACTATTCCCATCTATCAATGCTACCATATTTGCTTCAATGTTCCACTTCCAGATTCCATCATCTGCAACCCTCTGTTTCTTCCAGCTATCACTTCCCAGCCTCTGTCGCTATCTCCACTCTTCCCACCGCCATCATCCCCACCTCACCCAGATCCACCAATCACTTTCCAGCTCTTGCTGCACCCCTTATCATCACTATCTCTACCTTTTTAGTTCAGATGAAGAGTCTCAGCCCGAAACATTGACATCCAATTTCTCTCCACAAATGCATTTGGATGCATTGGTTGTTTTATCTTCCTGACTATCCATGTACCTATCAGCTTCCATACTCCTTGAATGAATGAACTGAGTGAACAGTATGCAGAACAAGATATTCCCTGTATGCTGGTACATGAGACAATAATAAACCAGTTCCAATATTAATGGTCCAGTAGCATCATATCTTTAAAGGACAATGCAGAAGGTGGTCAGAGGCCATCTATCTTAAATTAATGGTGTGATATGTGGAAATCTCACACATGGAGGGTGACCATGTTGGTGTGACCTTGTATGATGCTCATCTATTTAACCAAAATGCGGCTGTTCCATTGGCCAGGGCACCTCAAGTTGGGTAACAAATGTTGGCATTGGATAAAGATGTACACAGACATACTTCTGAATCCCCCCCCCCCCCACCCTTCCTCCTGAGGACAGATACAGGAGCCTGAAAACCCGGGCATTCCAAACTTAAGAATCAGAATCAGATTTAATTTCACTGGCATATGTCATGAAATTTGTTAACTTAAGACCAGTTTCCTCTCCACTGCTACCAGAATCAGCAATCACACAACATTCCCAGTGGCACTGCAACGTTCTCAGACTCTTACCTCTGCTTCTCTGAGTTGTTCTGTTATTGTCACTTCAGTATATCCTTTTCCTCATTCGATTTCATTACCATTTTCACACCATTCTGCGCCTGTTGTCGTATTTATTGTGACCATGTACACTGTTTATCCCATGAGGTTCCCATGAGCACAGAATTCCATTGCACCCTTGTGTATCAGACCTTAAACTATGAATCTGAAGTAGGTGGAAAGGGGTACTTAGCCCTTTGAGCCTACCTACTATCCAATATTTGGTTGACTGCTTTGATCATGACATCAGATCAGCTCTGTGCTTCCCTTCACATTCAGTAAACTTCCACTTGATTGCTTTTCAAGAATCTACACTCAATGGCCTCCCTATTAAGTACACATGTACACATGGTCATTAATGGAAATATCTAATCAGCCAATGTATTAAAGCATGCAGGCATGGTCATGAGGTTCAGATGTTATTCAGACCAAACACCAGAACGGGGAACACGCACAAGGTGCTGGAGGAACTCAGCAGGCCAGGCAGCATCTATGGAACAAAGCACAGTCGACATCTCAGCCCAAAAGATCGACTGTACTTTTTTCCACAGATACTACCAGGCCAGCTGAACTCCTCCAGCATTTTGTGTGAGTTGCTCGGATTTCCAGCATCTGCAGATTTTCTCCTGTTTGTGACCAGAATGGGGGAATGAATGTGATCTAAGTGACTTTGACCATGGAATGATTGATGGTGCCAAACGGGGTGGTTTGAGTATCTGAGAAAACTACTGATTTCCTGGAATTTTCACACACAACAGCCTCAAGAGTTTACAGAGAATGATACAAAAATGTTTTGTGGGTTTTCAACTTCCTGTACCTCTTCCGTAATGGCAGTAATGATGGGATGGTGAGAGCCCTTCTTGAGGCACCACTTTCAAAAGATGTCCGGAATGGTGGGGAGGGTGAACCCATGCTGGAGCTCAGAATCAGGTTTATTATCACTGGCATGTGACATGAAACTTGGCAGCAGCAGTTCAATGCAATATACAATCTAGCAGAGAAAAAATAATGATAATAATAAATAAAATAAAATAAAATAAAAGTAATTATAATAAGTAAACAAGTAAATCAGTTACATATATTGAATAGATTTTTAAAAAGTGCAAAAACAGAAATACTGTATATTTGTGAGTTAGTGTCCAATGATTCAATGTCCATTTAGGAATTGGATGGCAGAGGGGATGAAGCTGTTCCTGAATTGCTGAGGGTGTGTACCTCCTACCTGATGGTTACACTGAGAAAAGGGTATGCCTTGAGTGCTGGAGGTCCTTAATAATGGATGCTGCCTTTCTCAGACACTGCTTCCTAAAGATGTCCTGGGTACTTTGTAGGCTAGTACCCAAGATGGAGCTGACTAGATTTACAACCTTCTGCAGCTTCTTTCGGTCCTGTGCAGTAGCTTCCCCATACCAGTGATGCAGCCTGTCAGAACGCTCTCCACAGTACAACTATAGAAGTTTTCGAGAGTATTTGTTGACACGCCAAATCGCTTCAAACTCCTAAAGAATAGCCACTGTCTTGCCTTCTTTATAACTACATCGATATGTTGGGAGCAGGTTAGATCCTCAGAGATCTTGACACCCAGGAATTTGAAGCTGCTCACTCTCTCCACTTCTGATCCCTCTATGAGGATTGATATGTGTTCCTTCGTCTTATCCTTCCTGAAGTCCACAATCAGCTCTTTCGTCTTACTGACACTGAGTACCAGGTTGCTGCTGCAGCACCACCCCACTAGTTGGCATATCTCTCTCCTGTACACCCTCTCATCACCAAATGAGATTCTACCAACGGTGGTTGTATCATCAGCAAATTTATAGATGCTAATTGAACTATGCCTAGCCACACTCATGTGTATGCAGAGAGTAGAGCAGTGGGCTAAGCACACACCCCTGAGGTGCACCAGTGTTGATCGTCAGCGAGGAGGATATGTTATCACCAATCCACACAGACTGTGGTCTTCTGGTTAGGAAGTCGAGGATCCAATTGCAGAAGAAGGTACTGAGGCCCAGGTTCTGCAACTTCTCAATCAGGATTGTGGGAATGATGGTATTAAATGCTGAGTTATAGTCAATGAACAGCATCCTGACATAGGTGTTTGTGTTGTCCAGGTGGTCTAAAGCCATGTGGGGAACCATTGAGATTGCGTCTGCCATTGACCTATTGTGACGTTAGGCAAATTGCAATGGGTCCAGGTCCTTGCTGAGGCAGGAGTTCAGTCTAGTCATGACCAACCTTTTTAAAGCATTTCATCACTGTATATGTGAGTGTTACCGGGCAATAGTCATTGAGGCAGCCCACATTATTCTTCTTAGGCACTGGTATAACTGTTGCCTTTTCAAGCAAGTGGGAACATCCGCCCATTGCAGTGAGAGGTTTAAAATGTCCTTGAATACTCCTACTAGTTGATTGGCACAGGTTTTCAGACACTTGCAAGTTACTCCATCAGGACCTTCTGCCTTGCGAGGGTTCACTCTCTTTAAAGACAGCCCAACATCAGCCTCTGAGACAGAGATCACAGAGTCACCAGGTGCACCAGGGATCTTCACAGCTGTAGTTGTGTTCTTCCTTTCAAAGCGTGCATAGAAGGTGTTGAGTTCATCTGGTAGTGAACTGGGTATAGTTGCCATTCATGCTATTGGGTTTTACTTTGTAGGAAGTAATGTCTTGCAAACCCTGCCAGAGTTGCCGTGCATCCGATGTCACCTCCAACCTCGTTCAAAATTGTCTCTTCACCCTTGAAATAGCCCTCTGCAAATCATACCTGATTTTCTGGTACGGGCCTGCTTGCCAGACTTGGATGCCACAGATGTAGCCTTCAACAGACGATGTGCCTCTGGTTTCATCCACGGCTTTTGGTTTGGAAATGTACAGTAAGTCTTTGTGTGCACACACTTAATCACACGGGTTTTAATGAAGTCAGTAACAACTGCAGCATATTCATCCAGGTTCGAAGATAAATCCCTGAATACTGTCCAGTCCACCAATTCAAAGCAGTCCTGTAGGTGCTCCTGTGCTTCCCTTGTCCAAACCTTCTTGATCCTCGCTGCTGGTGCTGCAGTCTTCAGTCTCTGCCTATACTCAGGGAGTAGAAGTACAGCCAGGTGATCAGACTTCCCAAAGTGAGGGTGTGGAATAGCACGGTAGGCATTCTTGATGGTGGTGTAACAATGGTCCAGTGAGTTGTTTCCTCTGGTATTACAAGTGATTTTTTTCAGACTTGCCTGGTTAAAATCTCCCAAAATGATGATGAAGGTGTTAGGGTGCGCTGTTTCGTGCATATTGATACCATTACTGAGATCATCTAAAGCCTGTTCTCCACAACCCTCTGCAGCTTCTTTTGTTCCTGTTCATTGGAGCCTCCATATCAGGTGGTGATGCAACCAATCAGAATGCTATCCACAGTACATCCATAGAAATTTGCTATAATCCTTAGTGGTGTACCAAACCTCCACAATCTTTTCTACTTCCCTAGAGTTCCATGAGTCAGAACCTATTTCTCCCATACTAAATTATAATCGAGTCATGAATATTGCTCTCTAATCCTATTTATCCTTTGTGAGTTGCCTATTTACTCCTAGCATGTGGTTCCAGTAATCGTGGTTCTAATTTTATATCCTGATATGTCCAACAAAACCTGCTGCTTAAGGAAAGAGATATTGGAACAGTTCAAAAAGACTCAGTCAAGAGAGAGTGTTCCTTCAAAAGAACCTTATTTAATTGATTAAAAGAAGAATGTTTGGAATGGGAGGAATTAAAGAACTGCTGCTGAAGTGATTGGTGATTTGTAGACATCAAAGTTCATAGTACAAAGCAAATTTATTCTCAAAGTGCACATATGTCACCATATACAACCCTGAGATTCATTTTCTTGCGGGGATGCTCAATAAATCCAAGAGCCTTAGCAGAATCAATGAAACACCACACCAACAGGACGGACAAACAACCAATGTGCAAAAGCAATAAAAATACAAAAAGCAGAAAAATAAAATAATAATTTGTAGCGGTGTGCTACACGCAGCGCTAAAATAACGACACGGAGTCGGTAAACTGCAGTCAAAGTTAAGTTTATTCGAACTTCACAACCTTGCTTTTAAAACCTCCCTCAATCTGCCCTCCCCCGCGCGGATGCTTCCATAGGCACATACTGACACCCCCTCAAGGCTTTCTCCCTTTGTTGCGGACCTAGCCTTTGTGCCTGCACGCTGGCTAATTGTGAGCCGGTTCGAGTGTGCTAGTAAGTGGGTTGCCACAAATTAATAAATAGATAGATAGCTAGATAGATGGACAGATAGATTAATAAGCAATAAATATTAAGAACATGAGATGAAGAATCCTTGAAACTGAGTCCATAGGATGGGGCAAGTGAAGTGAAGTTAACCCCTTTAGTTCAAGAGCCTGATGATTGAAGGATAGTAACTGTTCCTGAACCTGGTAGTGAGAGTCTTGAGGCTCCTGTACCTTCTTCCTGGTGGCAGCAGTGAGAAGAGAGCACATCCTGGGTGATCGGGATCCCTGATGATGGATGCTACTTTCCTACAACAACACTCCATGTGTGTGCTCAATGATAAGGAGGGTTTTACCTATGATGGACTGGGTCGTATCCACTACTTTTTGGAGAATTTTCCATTCAAGTGCATTGGTGTTTCCAGACCAGGCTGCGATACAACCAAAGTACCCTCCACAACACATCTATAGATATTTGTCAAAGTTTTAGATATCATGCTGAATTTTTGCAAACTTCTAAGAAAGTAGAGGCACTGGTGTGCTTTTTTTGTGATTTCACTTGTGTGTTGAGTCCAGGACTGGTCCATTTAAATGATAAAACTAAGGAATTTAAAGTTGCTGATCCTCTCCAACTCTGATCCCCTGATGAGGACTGGCTCATGGACTCAGTTTTCTCCTCCTGAAGCCAATAATCAGCGCTTCTCCCTATAGATGCTGCCTGGCCTGCTGTGTTCCACCAGCATTTTGTGTGTGTTGTTTGAATTTCCAGCATCTGCTGATTTCCTCCTGTTTGCCCAATATTCAGCTCCTTGGTTTTGCTGACATTAAGTGAGAGGTTGTTGTTGTGGCATCACTCAAACAGATTTTCAATCTCCCTATTATGTGCTGATTTGTCACCACCTTTGATTCAGCCAACAACAATGATGTTGTCAGCAAATTTAAATACTGCATAGCATTTGAGCTGGGCTTAGCCACACATTATTAAGTGTAAAGCTAGTCAATCAGGAAGCTAAGCACACAGCCTTGTTGGTGCACTTGTGCTGATGGAGTTGGTGGAGGAGATGTTGTTGCTAATCAGAGCTGACTGTGAGTGAGGAAATTGAGGATCCAATTGCACAAGGAGGTATCGAGGCCAAGGTCTTGAAACTTATTGATTAGTTTTGAGGGGGTGATGATGTTGAATGCTGAGTTGTAGTTGATAAGTAGCATCCTGATACGTGAATCGTTGCTGTCCTGATGTTCCAGAGTTTACTGAATAGTCAATGAGGTGGCATCTGCTGTGGACCTGTTCGCAGATCCAAGTCGCTTCTCAGGCAGGAGTTGATGTATTTCATCACCAACTTCTCAAAGCACTCAAAACATGAGGTTTTGCAATTGTCATAGGTGGACATTTTGGCTGAGTGATTATCAGAGTGAATCCAAACCAAAGTTGTTCTCCAACACCATGGATATCTTCCCAAGACTTCCTGCTATCAAACATCTTCTTGTCTAGCTGAGCAAAGGCCCAACAATTGCATATGTATTTCTCTACATCATCTGTAGTCTGTTCAAAACACTCAGATAACTTTGTGTATGAGGTTGTAATTGCAGAATGAAACTTCCTTCAGCCAACCGCCCCTTGGTCCTAAGCCATGAAATGAGTGTTTAAATACATTTAAAAGACATTGGAAAAATACAAGGATAGGAATGGTTTAGACAGATATGAACCAAATGTATGAAAATGCTTGATTGGTAGCAAAAGACTATAAGACCTTGAGATATAGGAGCAGAAGTAGGCCATTTGGCCCATCATGTCTGCTCTACCATTCAGTCATGGCTGATTTATTATCCCTTTCAACCCCATTCTCCTGCTCTTTTCTTGTAACCTAAGTCACCCTGATAAATCAAGAACCTATCAAACTCCATCTTAAATATATCCAAAGTCTTGGACTGCACAACTATTTGTGGTATTGAATTCCACAGATTCACCACTGTCAGGCTAAAGAATTTTTCCTCCTCTCTGCTCTAAACAGATGTTCCTCTATTTTGAAGCTGTGCCCTTTGATCCTGGACTCCCCCACTATAGGAAACATCCTCTCCACATCCACAGTATTCCTTTCAATATTTGATGGGTTTCAATGAGATCCCCCCCCCCCCCTCATTCTTCTAAACTCCAGTGAACACAGGCGCAGAACCATCAAACACTCCTGATATGTTAACCCTTTCATTCCTGGGAACATTCTCGTGAACCTCTTCTGGACCACCTCCAATGCCAACACATACTTTTTTGGATAAGGTGCCCAAAACTGCTCACAATACTCAAAGAGTTGCCTGATCAATGCCGTATAAAACCTCATCATTACATCTTTGCTTTTATATTCTAGTCTTCTCAAAATGAATGCTAACAATGCATTGCCTTCTTTACCAATGACTCAACCTGCAAGCCTTTCCCTCAACCTGCACAAGACTCTCAAGTCCCTTTGAACCTCTGATATTTAAGTTTTCTCCCCATTTAGAAAATAGTCTACCAATATGCATGACCATGCAATTCCCTACACTATATTCCATCTTCTACTTCTTTGCCCATCCTCTCAATCTGTCTAAGCCCTTCTGCAGATATCCTGCTTTCTCAAAAAGATCTGCCCCTCCAGTTGTCTTCAAATCATCCACAAAATTGGTTGCAAAGCCATCAATTCCATCATCCAAATCATTGACATGTAACGTAAAATGAAACATTCCCAACACCATCCACTCTGACACACATTAGTCACCAGCAGCCAGCCAGAACAGGCCCCCTTTATTCCCACACTTTGCGTCTGTCCAGTCAGCCATTCTTCTATCCATACAAGTATCTTTCCTGTAATAGCATGGGCTCTTACTTTGTTAAGCAGCCTCATGTGCGGCACCTTGTTAGAGAACTTCTGAAAATCCAACAACCAACGAATCTCTTTCGTCTCTCCTGCTTGTTATTTCTTCAAACAATTCCAGCAGATTTATTAGGCAAGATATCCCCTTAAGGGGACATTGGGCTATTTTGTCACATGCCTCCAAGTACCCAGAAACCTCAGCCTTAATAATAATGGTCTTTATAACCACTGAATTCAGGCTAACTGCCCTATAATTTCCTTTCTTCTGCCTCTATCCCTTCTTAGAGAATGGAGTGACATCTGCAATTTTCCAGTCCTCCAGAAACATTGATCCTGAAAAGATCATTGCTAATGCCTACACAATCTCTTCAGCTACCTCTTTCAAAACCCTGAGGTGTAGTCCATCTGGTCCAGGTCAGTTATCTACTGTCAGGACGTTCGGCTTCCCAGGCACCACAAATCAACAAATTTCATGACATATATCTGTGCTGATAAGCCTGAT
This sequence comes from Hypanus sabinus, assembly GCF_030144855.1. NCBI lineage: Eukaryota > Metazoa > Chordata > Chondrichthyes > Myliobatiformes > Dasyatidae > Hypanus > Hypanus sabinus. The sequence goes on along the minus strand of NC_082712.1, from coordinate 20,066,077 downwards.
TCAGATTCAGAATAAGCTTATATTTGCTGGAATTTGTAGGATTGCTTAGTAATAGCAATGACAATCGCTTCTGCTCCCCGACACTCTTCCATTTCTGACATTCTGTTTCTTTCTTCCCCAGTGAAAACTGACACAAAATACTTATTAAATTTTTCCATCATTTCTTTGTCCCCCACTACTACCTCACCACTATTAATTTCCAGTGGTCCAATATCCTCTTCCATCTCTTTTTTATTCTTTATATATGTGGAAAACTTTTTGTATCCTCTGTTATATTATTGGCTAGCTTGCCTTCATATTTCATCTTTTCCTTCTTTATGGCTTTTTAATTACTTTCGGTTAGTTTTTAATAGAGTTCCAATCCTTTCCCATTATTTTTTGTTATATTTTATGCCCCCTCTTTTGCTTTTATGCTGTCTTTGACTTCCCTTGTCAACCATGGTTGCCTCATCCTCCATTTAGAATAGCTCTCCATATTTGGATTATATCTATCCCGAACCTTCCAAGTTACTCCCAGAAACACCAGCCACTGTTGTTTTACCCTCATCTGTGCTACTGTCCCCTTACAATTAACTTTGGCCAGTTTCCTCTCTCTTGCCTCTGTAAGTGGTTCATTTTGGTAGGTCAAATATGATTGCAGAATATAGTATTAATGGTAAGACTCTTGGCAGTGTGGAGGATCAGAGGGATCTTGGGGTCTGAGTCCATAGGACACTCAAAGCAGCTGTGCAGGTTGACACTGTGGTTAAGAAAGCGTACAGTGTATTGGCCTTCATCAATCATGGAATTGAATTTAGGAGCCGAGAGGTAATGTTGCAGCTATATAGGGACCTGGTCAGACCCCCACTTGGAGTACTGTGCTCAATTCTGGTCACCTCACTACAGGAAGGATGTGGAAGCCATAGAAAGGATGCAGAGGAGATTTACAAGGATGTTGCCTGGATTGGGGAGCATGCCTTATGAGGATAGGTTAAATGAACTCCGCCTTTTCTCCTTGGAGTGACGGAAGATGAGAGGTGACCTGATAGAGGTGTATAAAATGATGAGAGGCATTGATTGTGTGGATAGTCAGAGGCTTTTTCCCAGGGCTGAAATGGTTTCCACAAGAAGACACAGGTTTAAGGTCTGGGGAGTAGGTACAGAGGAGATGTCGGGGTAAGTTTTTTTATTCAGAGAGTGGTGAGTGTGTGAAATGGGCTGCTGGCAAAGGTGGTGGAGGCGGATACAATAGGGTCTTTGAAGAGACTTTTGGATAGATACATGGAGCTTAGTAAAATAGAGGGCTTTAGGTAAGCCTAGTAATTTCTAAGGTAGGGACATGTTCGGCACAACTTTGTGGGCCAAAGGGCCTGTATTGTGCTGTAGGTTTTCTATGTTTCTATGTAATTTCTTTTTCTCCACTGTAATACTGATACATCGACTTTAATAACTTCTTCTCAAACTGCAGAGTGAATTCTAACGGAGGGCTCATCCTCTGAGTCTATTTGGGCAGAATTCAAAAATAGAAATGGTGCAATCACTCTGATTGGATTGTGTTATAGACCCACCAATAGCTGTCGGGACATTGAGTAACAGAAAAGCAGACAGATTGCAGAAAGGTGTAAAAGCGAAAGGGAGAAATGAGGGAACTTCAACTTCCTTAGTATAAACTGGGACCCTCATAGTGCAAGTGGTTTAGATGGGACACTATTTGTTAGGTGCAACCAGGATGGTTTCTTAAATCAATACATATAAAATTCAACAAAAGGAGGGGCTGTATTGGGTCTGCTGTTGGGTAATGAGCCTGGCCAGGAGACCGACCTTACAGTGGGTGAGCAGTTAGGGAACAGTGAGCACAACTCTATAAGTTTCAAGGTAGTTGTAGATTAGGATAAGCATGGATCTTGCTGGAGAGCATTAAAATGGATCAGGGAAAATTATGAGGGCATTAGACATGAACCAGAAAGAGTTAATTGGGATTGGCTGTTTTTGGAGAAGTCCACATCTGACTTGTGGAAGTTGCTTAAAGACCAAATGCAAAGAGAACAGGACAGGTATATTGCAGTCAGAAGGATGGACAAGGATGTCAAGATGAGAGAACCTTGGATGTTGAGGAAGGTGGTGCACTAAGTCAAGAAGAAAATGGAAAAGTATGTAAAGCTTAGAAAGCTAGAATAAAACAGTGCCCTGGAGGATTACTAAGAAGCCAAAAAAGAACTCAAGAAAGGAATTAGGAAAGTCAGGAGGGGCCATGAAAAGTCACTGGCAAGTACGATTAAAGAAAATCCAAAGGCATTCTACACGTACAGTACATCAGGAGCAAATGGTCCTTAACAAATGTTATGATATGCAGCCAACCATATCAACTTACAGAATTAATTTTACTGCCCTCTTAGAAAATAGACTACACTTTTATTCCTTCCGTCAAAGTGCATTACCACAAAATACACAACACTATATTCTATCTGCAACTTCTTTCCCCATTCTCCTGATCTGTCAAAGCCCTCTTGCAGACTCCCTGCTTCTACAACACTACCTACCCCTACACCTACCTTGTATCATCTGCATACTTGGCTACAAAGACATCAATTCTTTCTTCCAAGTCATGATGTGAAAAGAAATGCTCCCAACACTGACTCTTGCGGAACACCACTAGTCACCGCCAGCCCACCAGAAAAGGTTCCCTTTATTCCCACTCTTTGCTTCCTGCCAGTCAGCCAATCCTCTATCCAGGTAAGACCCTTAAAAGTGTTGAGGAGCAAAGGGATCTTGGCACCTAAGATTATTACTCTCTAAAAGTGGCTTCATAGGTTGATAGGATGATTAAGAAGGTATGCTTGCCTTTATTATTTGAAGCATTGAATTCGAAATCAAGAAATTATGTTGCAGCTTTATAAATCTCTAGTTAGGCCACATCTCAAGTATTGCGTACAGTTCTGGTCACCCCATTATAGGAAGGATAGAGAGACATTGGAAAGGATGGAGAATAGTTTTACCAGGATGCTGCCTGCATTGGAGGGCATGTGCTATCATGAGAGGTTGGACAAATTTGGGTTCTTTTGTCTGAAGCAGTGGAGGCTGAGGGGAAATCTGATAGAAGATCATGAGAGGCATAGATAGAACGAAGAGAAAATATATTTTTCTTAGGGTTAAAATGTCTAATACCAGAAGGCATGGATTTAAGGTGAGTGGAGGTAATTTTAAAGAAGATATGAGAAGCAAGTCTTTAATAGAGTGGTGGGTGCCTGGAATGCACTGCATGGGGTGGCAGTAGAGGCAGGTACATTAGGAACTTTTAAGAGTTGTTCAGATAGGCACATGAATGTAAGGAAAATGGTGGGATTTGGACATTGTGTAGGCTGAAGGAACTAATTTAGTTGGCCAATTGATTTGATAATTTATTTGGTTTTCACAACATTGTGGGGTGAAGGGCCTGTTCCTGTGCTGTACTGTTCTACGTCCTATGTTCTAAGAACACACAAAAAATTTTAAAAAACACAATAAATATAAAAACATAGATTAATTGTCTAGTTGTCCATAATGTGATGCTAGGCACAGGAATGTCTGTCTGTAAGGTGACTCTAACAGAAAATGATAAAGTAGTGACGATGGGAGGTGTGGAGGGGTTGGGTTAGTGGGTGGAGGTATCGATCAGCCTTACTGCTTGGGGAAAGTAACTATTTGGGTACTTGTCCACTAATTTCATCTTCATGTTTCTTTATCGCTCAATATTGATTGCCTAAGATACTAAATTCCCCGCCTAATGAATAACTTGCCATCAGCATTTCCGAGATTAGTTCTACACTAGCATAAAGTGCGACTGTTTCCTTGCTATCGCATTAACCTGTCCATTACTTCCTGATCTACTTTGACTCCTCTTTTATAGTTTTCAACCTTGGTGGTTTCGTAACCTTTGAGCCTTGCCTTCTCAATAATGTAAAACTCTTTTCTCAATGAAGTGTAAAATATCCTCCTTAAATGTTTGCCCCTTGGCAGAGCTAAGACAGAGTGCATGTGCATTTAACAAGCATGTGTCCTGAGAGTCTGTTTTGCTTTATAGCATTTAATGATGATTCTACCACTAGCAACCTGGCAAATAAAAACATATAGCGCAACGGATTAAACGAATTGTTTTTTATTATTTACAGACTGCTTCTTTGAGCAGCTGCGCATTCCCATGTAATGACAGCTTGATCTCTTTCCCCATGTGTCCTGATAAGATGGTCTCTTTGTTGTTCTTGATCTACAAATGAAACTAGAATAACTGCATTGGGGATTTCCTTTCTAAAACAAATATTTACATCTTGAAAAATATTTCTAGGTGTCCTGCTGTTCTGGACACGCGTAATTGCAAAGCAAATAGTGCACTTGAGTGACACTCTGATAAAACCTCAGAGAACTCGGCACAGTAGCGTAGTGATGAGCACAATGCTTTATAGTATCAGTGACCCTGGTTCAATTCCCGCCACTGTCTGTAGAAGTTTGTACGTTTTTCCAGGCGCTCCGGTTTCCTCCCACAGTCCAAAGATGTAGGCGTTTGTAGGTCAATTGGTCATTGTAATTTGTGCCATGATAAGGCTCAGATTAAATCGGGGATTCTTGGGCAGCATGGCTCGAAGGGCCAGAAGGGTCAACTCTGCGATGTAGCTTAATAAATAATAAATGAACATATAAATAGATACATAAATGCATAAGATAGCTTATTTATATAGATCGATTGTATGTACGTACATAAGATGGTGCTAGGTACAGGAGTCTCTGTACATGTTACTGATAGGTGATGATAAATATTGGTTGTGGGGGTGGATTCGTGGGTGGAGGGGTGGATTAGCCTTACTGCTTGGGGTAAGTAGCTGTTCTGAGTCTGCTGGTCCAACCATGGATGCTAGATAGCCTCCTCCCTGACGGGAGTGGAACAAACAGTTCGTGAGCTGTATCTCAATAAATACATAAATAACTCTTGCATTTAATGAAGTTTGGTTGTAGATGTGGAGTAGGAAATGCAACGTTCAACCTGTGCAAAAAATATCCCACCGGCAGCAGTGAGTAAACAGTCCACCTTTCAATTTCAATTAACACACACAAAATGACGAAGAGTCCTAATGAAGGGTCTTGGCCTGCAACGTCAGATACTTATTCCTTTCCATGGGTGCTGTCTGCGCTACTGAGTTCCAGCATCTGCAGAATCTCGTTGTTTTTAAGTTCAAGTTGAGTTTATTGTCTTGTACACAAGTATGGGGAGGTACAGATATCATACAAAACCTGCGTACAGCAGCATCACAGGCAATCAGTTCCAGACAATACTCACAAAATAAGTTATAGGTAAATTTTACAGAACAACAGAAGGAGAGAGAGAGAAAAAGAAGTGCAAAACCAAGGTCTTAATGCAAAAACTCACAGTCAGAGACAAGTCCATGCCAGTGCAAGAGGTCCACAGTGCCAAATGAGACAAGACAAACAGGATGCTCTCATAAGGTCCCTAACTAACATAACCTTTCTTTTTTCAGAAATGATCATCTTTTGTATTCACCAAGGCCTGCAGTTGTCAACCTCTGAGCTTTCTTTGCGGAAATCACAAGCTCGTGTTGAAAGGGGTGGAATTTATTTTGAATTTCTTGTCATATCATCACAGGCATAAGTGCAAAGAAAACTTACTTGCAGCAGCACCTCCTGCACATAGCATCATATAAACAGTACTTACTAGAAAAACATGCATTAATCATAATTTACACACATTGTTTACAAGAAAATGCAATTGGAACAAAAAAGAACTAAGTCCATTTTAGTGCAAAGTAGTCAAAGTGGTCAGAGCATTGCTAAACTGAGCTAGTGATTAGGGCTTTGCAGGTTGGTTCAAGAACCAAAATGGTGGAAAGGAATTAACTATTCTTGAACCTGGTGGTATGGCTCTTCAGCCTTCTGTACCTCTTGCCTATATAGTGGGGATCCTTGATAATAGAATTGTACTCTTTATTTCTCTCCTTCTCTCCATAGATGCAAACTGAGCTGCTGGGTTGCTCTGGGGGGGGGGGGGGGGGGGGAGAGAGAGAGAGAGAGAGAGAGAGAGAGAGAGAGAGAGAGAGTGTGTTGCTCAAGATTTCCAGCTCTGCAGAGTCCCTTGAGTCTCTGATTTACTGGAGGAATTCAGTGGGTCGAGCAACATCTGCAAGAGGAAAGGAATTGATGACTTTTCTGGTCAAAATCTTGCATCAGGACCAAAAGCGATGAATTAGATTAGGTAAGATTGTCAGATTGTCTTTCCTGAAGAATGTTAGTGAAACATTTTGGTTTATGTAGTTGCCATAACGGAGTCTAGCATTTTCTTTAATCTGAAGTCCATATCTATTTCATTACTTGAAGTGAACCCTACTGCAGTCATTGTTTTGCTGAATCAATGGTTTTGAAGTCTAGTTGTTCATCCAGTAAGTTAATAACCGTGCAACTGAGTTACTATCTTCCTGTAGGACTTGGCTATGACTCAAAGCTTAATCTTCTGACTCGGGAATGAGAGCATCATGGTTAGAATGGATACATTGAAGGCAAGTTGCAAATGAAAGCAAATGTTTGTAACTGCTACCATACTTGAGTGGTGGGGTTCAGATACGTCTCCACCAAAGGAGGTGTAAGATGTTCCTTTCCTCCGCTAGCCTTGAGGTCACCCTTGGGCAAGGTGTGGCACCGGTTTAATGACGCCCCCCCCCCACCCGATCGGAGTCACGTGAAGCCATGGGAGCTGGTGGTGGATGGTCGTATGAGCAGCTGGTGCCCATCACAAGTCCTGGTTATGTGACCACTGACACCAGGCAGGCAAACTCTGAAGAATATTAATAATGGCTGGGCGGGGGGGGGTCACCCATCTTGTAAAGACACTGCCCAGAAGGAGGAATGGCAAACCAGTTCTGTAGAAAAATTATTTAAGTACAATCATGGTCATGGAAAGACCATGATCACCCACGTCATATGACAACAGTACATAATAATGATGACGACCTTACTTGTACCTATCAACTCATTTGGTCTCACCCTACCAGAAACAACCCTCCCCAATCTTTGCTGCCATTTTTTTTCTCCTTCCCAGTTCTAATGAAGAGTAATAGACCTGAAATATTCATAATTCCCCTTTCTACAGTTGCTTCTAGACCTGTAAGCATTGTAGATACATTGTAACTTAAGAATTGTCCTTCTACTACCTTTGATCTTTAGCATTTAAAAATGTCATACAATATTGGGTCAGGCAGGTCTCTTCTTCCAAGAGTGTCTCCAGAATGATGCCTGCTTGTTTTGCTGAATAAAGATTTCTACATCCATCTGCTTCAGTGTCTCTCTGATGACTTCGTTCACAGTCACAACAGAATTAATTTAAGATTAGTGTAAATTGTGGGTGGGTGAGTGATTGATGGCTGGTGTGGACAAGCATTTGAAAAGAGGTGTTTCTGTGCCATATGTCTCTGTGACTAAGTGGCATTCGCATTTCAATAAACATCAATAATAAACTGAAGACTATGCAATACGCACAAAATGCTGCTGGAACTCAGCAGGCCAGGCAGCATCTACAGAAAAGAGTAAACAGTTGATGCTTCATTAGGGCTGGAAAACTAGATGACGAGTTAGAGCAAGAAATGGAGGGAGGGGAGGAAAACACAAGGTGGTAGGTGATCAGTGAAACTGGGAGAGGGGAGGGAGTGAAGTAAAGGACTGGGAGGTTTATAGGTGAAACAGATAAAGGGCTGTAGAAGGAAAAATCTGATAGGAGAGAGTAGAAGGCCAAAGGGAAGGAGGAAGAGTAATAGAGGGAGGTGATGGGAAAGTAAGGAGATAAGTTGAGAGAGGGAAATGAGAATGGGAATGGTGATGGTGGGGGCAGGCAATTACTGAAAGTTTGAAAAGTGGGTGCTCATGCCATCAGGTTGGAGGCTACCCAGACGGAATATAAGGAGTTGCTTCTCCAACCCAAGTGTGGCTTTATCATGGCAGTAGAGAAGGCCGTGAACTGATATGTCGGAACGTGAATGGTACGTGGTATTAAATTGGGCGGCCACTGGGAAATCCCACTTTTTCTGGTGGATGCGAAGCGTTCTCCCAATCTACGCTGGGTCTCACCAATATACACCGGGGGCACCAGAAACATTACGAGATCCCAGCAGACTCACAGGTGAAGTGTCGCCTCACTTGGAAGGACTGTTTGGGGCCCTGAATAATTGTGAGGGAAGAGGTGTAGGAGCAGGTATGGCACTTGTTCCATTTGCAAGGATTAGTACCAGGAGGGAGACCAGTAAGGAGTGTTGAATGGACAAGGGAGTTGTGTAGGGAGTGTTTCCCGTGGAAAGTGGAAGGTGGGGGGTGCGGAGGGAGGGAGGGAAAGATGCACTTGATGATTGGAGATGGTGATGAAGGGTCTCAGCCCAAAACTGAAGACTATCTTGTCTTTCCTTCTTTCCCAGTCCTGGGTTCTGGACCTAAAACGTTTACTGATTCTCTTTTCAGAGATGCTGTCATGACTGCTAAGTGTTTCCAGCATGTCCTGTTTTTATTTCTGAGATTATTGGTCAACCTTAGTAATGCAGAGTTCTATCATTTTGGATAACATGCTCAAAATTCCTGTATCTAAAGGCTTCTGACTCAGGGCACCATCACTAAGCTGCAGATGACTACTCCAGTTAGGCATGTACCGTACGATGGATTGAATCTGCGCAAGTTTGGTAAATGCATTAACTTTCTCAGATCATGAAAAACGTACATTTCCCAGCACATAATTTTGTGCGACACTGTTTTCAGATCAGAAGAGTTCACCTGGAACAGTAAAGAGTGGCGAACAAATCTGTAGATCATTCCCATAGGGAAGGGAGATTTACAGGAATACCAAGTGAATGATATGAATGTACAACACTTCCTCCCAAGTGGAGCACTGGGAGAGCTGCCAGAGTGTATATATAGACATATATACTGTATATCAAACTGATTATTTAAACAGAAGGCTGTGCACTTAACTAATATGTATGATTTAATTGAAAACAAAATGAAAATATTGTGCCCTAGAATTTCTTATCGTCGCGGAGTACATGGTGTTTTAGCCTGTGGGCCAGTCACTTGGAGAATCAGTAACACCCAAGATCCAAGGAAACAGCCCCAAAATGCTCAGAAGGAACTCAGCAAGTCAGGCAGTATCTATAGAAAGGAATAGAGTCAACGTTGAACTGAATTGAATTGACTTTATTTCTTACATCCTTCACATACATGAGGAGTAAAAATCTTTATGTTACATCTCCATCTAAATGTGTCATGTGTAATCATAGTAATTTACAATAATTTATAACAAATAGAACAGTCAACATAATATAGAGTACACTCAAATCAGCGTGAGTTCACCATTCTGATGGCCTGGTGGAAGAAGCTGTCCTGGGACCTGTTGGTCCTGGCTTTTATGCTGTGGTACCATTTCCCAGATGGTGGCAGTTGGAATAGATTGTGGTTGGGATGACGTGGGTCCCCAATGATCCTACGGATCCTTTTTACACACGTGTCCTTGTAGATGTCCTGAATCATGGGAAGGTCACAACTACAGATGCGCTGGGCTGTCCGCACCACTCTCTGCAGAATCCTGTGATTAAGGAGGTGCAGTTCCCATACAATCAGTCAGGATGCTCTCAACTGTGCCTCTGTAGCAAGTTGTTAGGATTTGGGTGCTCATACCAAACTTCCTCAACCGGCTGAGGTGAAAGAGGCACTGTTGTGCCTTTTTCACCACACAGCTGGTGTGTACAGACCACGTGAGGTCTTTGGTGATGTGGATGCCAAGGAACTTAAAGCTGTTCACCCCCTCAACCCCAGACCCATTGATATCAATAGGGGTTAGCCTGTCTCCATTCCTCCTGTAATCCACAACCAGCAATTTTGTTTTTGTGACATTGAAGGAGAGGTTGTTTTTTTGACACCACTGTGTCAGAGAGATGACTTCTTCCCTGTAGGCCACCTCGTTATTGTTTGAGATAAGGCCAATCAATGTAGTGTTGTCGGCAAATTTAATTAGCAGATTGGAGCTGTGGGTGGCAATACAGTCATGGGTAAAGGAGGGGACACAGTACACAGCCCTGAGGGGCTCCTGTATTGAAAGTCAGAGGGCTGGAGGTGAGGGAACCCACTCTTTCAACCTGCTAGTGATCTGAGAGGAAGTCCAGGATCCAGCTGCACAAGGCAGGATCAAGGCCGAGGTCTCTGAGCTTCTTGTCAAGCCTGGATAGAACTACAGTTGAATGCTGAACTGTAGTCCAAGAACAGCATTCTCACATAAGCATCCTTCTTCTCCAGATGTGTAAGGACGGTATGTAGAGCAGTGGCTATTGCATCATCTGTCGATTGGTTGTGCCTGCAGGCAAATCGTAGGGGGTCCATTTTGGGTGCTAGCAAGCTATAGCAACCTTGACCAGCCTCTCAAAGCATTTGCTTATTATTGAGGTGAGTGCGATAGGATGCCAGTCATTCAGGCATGTTACCTTGGTCTTTTTTGGTACTGGGACAATGAAGGATAATTTGAAGCAAGAGGGCACTCTACACTGACAGAGGGAGAGGGAGAGATTAAAAATATCAGTAAACACACATTTCAAGATCATAAGATATATATATAGGAGCAGAATTAGGCCAATTGGCCCATTGAGCCTGTTCCACCATTTCATCATGGTTGATCCATTTCCCACCCAGCCCCAATCTCCTGCCTTCTCCCTATATTCCTTCAAGCCCTGACTAATCAAGAATATATCAACCTCTGCCTTAAATATACAGAATGACTTAGCCTCCACAGCTGCCTGGGGCAATGAATTTCAAGGCTCACCATTCCCTGGCTAGAGAAATTCCTCATAATCTCCATTCTAAAAACACACCCCTCTGTTCTGGGAGCAACACACACAAAATGCTGGTGGAACGCAGCAGGCCAGGCAGCATCTATAGGAAGAAGTACAGGCGATGTTTCGGACCGAGACCCTTCATCAGTAAAGCAACAATAGAATCAAAGACCTCACTCATGCCTGGCACTGTCTCATTCCCTCTTCCATCAGGCTGGAGACACAAAATTTGAAGGATGTACCTAAAAGTCAGCCACTATCCATTGTTATAAGATAATTGAATTGACCCCTAGTCAAAAAGATGGATACACGCAAGTACTGCGGATGCAGATGAAATAAAGATTGGTGGAGGGGCAGGTGGTGTTGAGGAAACAGGTAGGCTGCAGAAGGACTTAGACAAATTAGGAGAATGAGCGAAAGAGAGGCAAGTGAAATACAATGTTGGAAAATACATGGTTATGCACTTTGGTAGTAGAAATAAATGTATGGACCATTTTTTAAACGGGGAGAAAATCCAAAAATCTGAGATGCAAAGGGACTGGGAGTCCTTGTGCTGAACAACCTTATAAAGCTGAAGCTTTATAAGGCACTGGTGGGGCCTCACCTTGAGTATTGTGAACAGTTTTGGGTTCCTCATCTAAGAAAAGATGCGTTGGTGTTGGAGAAAGTTCTGATGAGGTTCACAAGGATGATTCCAGGAATGAAAGGTTTATCATACAAACAACATTTGATAGCTGTGAGTCTGTACTTGCTGGAATTTAGAATGATGAGGGGGGGTCTCCTTGAACCCTGTCCCATGTTGAAAGACCCAGACAGAGTAGATGTGGAAAGGATGTTTCCCATGGTTGGGGAGTCTAGGACTAGAGGGCACAGCTTCAGAACAGTGGGGCATCCATTTAAAATGTAGATGCAAAGAAATTTCTTTAGCCAGAGGGTGGTGAATATGTGGAATTTATTACCACAGGCGGCTGTGGAGGCCAGATCATTGTGTGTATTTAAGGCACAGCTTGATAGGTTCTGGTTGGACATGGCTTTAAAGGTTATGGGGAGAAGTTCAGGGAGGGGGGCTTAGGAGGGGAGAAAAGATCAGCCATGATTGAATGACAGAGCAGACTCGATGAGCCAAACAGCCTCATTCTGCACCTATGTCTTATGGTCTAAAAGAGGGTGATGGAATTCCTACTGAATAGAGAAGCAGAGTTTCATCAAAGTAAACAATGTTATACACAAAATACAGAAGGAACTCAGCAGGTCAGGCAGCATCTATGGAAAGGAATAAACAGTCGATGTTGCAGGCCGAGACCCTTCATCAAGACTGGGGAGGAAGGGGGAAGAAGCCAGAGTAAGAAGGTGGGGGTAGAGAATGAGTACGAGCTGGCAGGTGATAGGTGAATCCAGACAAGGGGAAAGGTAGGTGGGTGGGGGAGGAGGGAGTGAAATGAGAAGCTGAGAAGTGATATATGGAAAAGATATAGGACTGAAGAAGAAATCTGATAAGGGAGGAGTGTGGACCATGGGGGAAATGAAAGGAGGAGAAAAGAAGAGGTAAGAAAGGGAGAAAGAATGGGAAATGAAAGGCTGGGGGGGGAGAAATTACTGAAAGTTAGTGAAATCTATGTTCACGCCATCAGGTTGGAGATGGCCCAAATGGAATATGAATAATAAGTATCGAGTATATGAGTAATGTTATCCTGAAACATTAACTATTTCCCCCTCGTTAAAGCACTTACAAATTTCTGGCTGTTTTTATTTCAGGTTTCCAACATCTGCAATGGCTTGCCTTGATTTGCTGCCGAGTTCCGCTCCTATTTCTGCCCTTTCAAAGGACAGCCCTCTAACTCAGGAATCAATCAGAGAAGCCACCTCCAAGACAAATATGCCTTTCCTTGTATCAGGAGTCCAAAACCAACTCTTACAGTTATTTTTTCCCCTTCCCTCCAAATGGCATTTCCTTTTTTATTGCCAGCTTGTCAGGCTGACACCTCAGCGAGCGTGCACCCTGCAGTGGTTCTCAGGAATTAAGGATAATTGCTCAGCATCAGTACCAGCCACATGTGCTCTGCATACAAGACGGATAAAAGCCTCGCCACAGCAGCCCCTCGCAGGTAATTGCACGGCAATGTACCCCATGCTAAGGAGCGTCTCCGTGCGCGATTTGTTTTCCGCAAGCCCGATAAATGGTTTACAAAGTAGCAATTGTACCTTGCAGCCAGAGAGAAAGGGCAAGCGCTAGGTGTAAAGTGAGGCTGAAATCCGGTCAGCCACTGACAGCTGAATGTTGTTAACAGATTTTCATCTGTATGTAATGCGCACTAATTCCTAAAATATGCACTCAGCTGAACCTGAGGGGAGTTTGTTTTACTACCTGTATTTTTAATTGTGCATTTGAAGACGCAACAGAGTGGAAAACTGCTTTCACATCCAGCGTACATGTAAATCGTTGTATAAATAGAGCTAATATTTTCCACAAGCAAAGGAACACTTGGAAGAGAATTAAAGCCCAGCTATTATGTATATAAACCAACCTATACCACACATGACCAGTAGTTTAGGCCTCTCAGGAGCAACTTATCAATTTCACCTAATCATGAAGTATGTGTTAGAAAATTACTTGTGATGGGCACTTTGAAAAGCAATGGTTTATCTCACCATAAGACCATGAGACTTAGGAGCAGAAATAGGCCATTCAGGCCATCGAGTCTGCTCCACCATTCCATCATGGCTGATTTATTATCCTTCTCAACCCTATTCTCCTGCCTTCTTCCTGTAACCTTTGATTCCCTTAATAATCAAGAACCTATCTATCTCTGCTTTAAATCTATCCAGCAACCTGACCTCTGCAGCTGGCTGTGGCAATAATTATTATTAGTTTATTATTGTCATATGTACCAAGATACAATGAAAAGCTTGACTTGCATACGGTTCATACAGATGAGATCATTACACGGTGTATTGAGGTAGAACAAGTTAAAACAATAACATTGCAGGATAAAGTGAAACAGCTACAGAGAAAGTAAACAATGAAGAAAAAGATCTTCAGACCATAACACATTGAAGCAGAATTAGGCCATTCTATCCATCAAGTCTGATCCACAATTCATTCAAGGCTGATTTATTATTCTTCTCAATCCCATTCTCCTGCTTTCTCCACATAATCTCTGGCACCCTGACTGATCAATAGCCAATCAACTTCTGCTTTAAGTTTACACACAACATGGCCTTCACACCCGTCTGTGGCAATAAATTCCACAGATTCACCACCCACTGGATAAAGAAATTCCTCCTTACCTCTGTTCTATAGGGACGTCCTTCTACTCTGAGGCTGTGCCCTCTAGTCCTAGACTTCGCTTCAATAGGAATTACCCGTTCCACATCCACGTTACCTAGGACATTCAATATTTGATAGGTTTCAATGAGATCCCCACTGGAAAACTGTCCTTTGAGGAGCTATTGGCTTTATAGTTTAGACATGGCCTTGTCTCTTAGAAGCAATCATACCTATGCGTCTCTGCCGTGCTGCTTTGCTGCGATTTCATGTTTTCACAAGTTCTGCCACAGGTCACAACCTTTCCCTCCTGAAGTTTGCATTCTTTTCATCTCTCACCCATTTCACTATGCCTACCATCCCCTGTCTGCTTTCTGGTACTTCTCTCCTTCCCTTGCTTCATTTTTTGTTTATCGATGTGTTCATGCTCCTCCTGTCACTGTGCCTACTCATTCCAACCTTGTCACTGATTTCTTAGGTAGTGCTGCCATTCTTTCTGCACTGATCTTCATGCTGGCCCTCTCCCATCCACAGTACAGGCTAAGTACAGTCGGTGGCCGCTTTATTTGGTATTTTCTGGACTTCATAGTCTTCTGCTTCTATAGCCCATCCGCTTCAAGCTTCAATCCATTTGTGCATTCAATAATTCAGTTTCAATGGTTCAATTTAATACCAGTGAATGTATACAGTATACAACATGAAATTCTATTCTTCGCAGACATCAATGAAACAGGAAAAAAAACCCAAAGGATGGATGACAGAAACCCAAAGCTACTCCCCAATGCACAAGCAGTTGCAAAAGCATCAACCCTCCGCTCCTCCTACATGCACCAACAAAAGTACCCACCATGCTAGCAATATCAAAGCCCCCAAACAGACCATGATCTCCAGTCCATTAAAAACTACAATCCATAACCCAGCACTTTGGTATCTCAGGCTGTCTCTCACTTACTAACGAGGGACAGAGATATTGCTCCCAAAACAATGAGCCTGGGAGACCAGTAGCTCACCGTTTCAATGTTACAATTTTCTGCTTCGCTTCTCCAAGTCCCCCGACTCAAGGACCGAGAGGCTGTCTCTCACCATCAAAGAGAGAGAGAGAGGATCACTCAAGTACAGAGGCCTTCCCCCAACAGCAGCACACACTGCCTGCTGTCTTGATGTTATGGTCTCCTGCGATACTTTAGTTGGCAACATTGGCCAGGAACTGGGTTGACCACAGGACCACACCCCAAATGTGCATGTCTTCCAGGTCGCACATGGAGATATCAAAATGCTAGGCCCCACAACGAGGTTGAGGACACACTGCTCATGTAGAACCATTGTTTAAGCTACAACACAGACTCCAATAGGATTGAAAAGAAAAGAAAGACATGAGAAATTAAGAATAAGCTGTTTCACTGTCAGACTGGAAGAAGTTGTCCAGGTCTGCTAAAATCTCTTATGCCATCTTTTCTCGCTCCTCCCACCATAGGAGCTCTTTTGCACACCAGGTGTGGTTACTTGAGTTACTGTTGCCTTCCTGTCAGCTTGAACCAGTCTGGCCATTCTCCTCTGACCTCTCTCAATAACAAGGCATTTTCACTCAAAAATTTGCTGCTCCCTGGCTGTTTTTTTTTATTTTTCACACCAATCTCTGTAAACTCTAAAGCAGGGTGTTCCCAACCTCTTTTTATGCATGGATCCCAACCATTAACCCAGGGGTCCATGGACCCCAGTTTGTGAACCCTGGTCTAGACAGTTGAGTGCAAAAATCCTAGGAGATCAGCAGTTCCTTAGGTATTTTAACCACCCCCTCTGGCACCAACAATCATCCTACAGAAAAAGTCACTTCGATCACATTTCTTCCCACTTCTTATGTTAGGTCTGAACAACAACCTGACCGTGTCTGCATGCTTTTAAGCATTGGGTTCTGCCCGATGATTGGCTGATGAGATATTTGTATTAATGAGCAGGTGTACTGGTGTCCCTAATAAAGTGACCACTGGGGGTATTCTGTGCTCTTAAAATCAATACCACTGGATTAGTATCTCCTGGATTTGGAACCACCAGAGAAATATTACAGTGGGATTGTGGTACCTTAGAATTTAACGGCATGGAAATGGGCCATTCAAATTCAGATTCATTTATTTATCAAATGTACATTGAAACATACAGTGAAATGTGTAATTTGCATTAACGACTAACACAAGCTAGAACACACACAAAATGCTGGTGGAACACAGCAGGCCAGGCAGCATCTATAGGGAGAAGCGCTGTCGACGTTTCGGGCCAAGACCCTTCGTCAAGACAAGCTAGGGATGGGCTGCAGGCAGCACACAAGGGTTGCCACCCATTCCAGCACCAACATAGCATGCCTAGCATGTTCAACAGAATCACAAAAGCAACAACAGCAACAGAACAACAGCAAAGTAATCCCTACCCACTCACACAGACAAAGCCTCAACACCAGTTCATTATATTCATGCTGGCTACAAAGACCTGGCTAACCCACTCCCCCCTCCCCCACACCCAAAATACATGAGCTCGCTTGCCTCTGGACTAAGTTCCACTTGACAGTCTCTTGCCCTTTGCTGCCTGCCACTGAGATTTTGAATCTAAGCTGCCACTTTGGATTGAACACGTTGTATCTCTTTAGACTAACTCCGCCATAGACAATCCCAAGCCTGGCTGCGAAGAACGAGCATGGGTTTAATAACCCAACCTGTAAAAACCAAGGGCTACAGAAACCCTAGCAGAAGCTCAAAGAGCTCATCCCTGGGAAGGGAAGGATCTTTGATGGGCGACACGTGGGACAACTTGGAAGTCTGTACCAGGATAGAAGACTCTGCTGAGCTGCCTGTGCCCCATTAGGAGTGATGGGCTAAAAAATTATTTTTTTCCTAATCTGCAATGTAGGGCTTTGTCAAAAGTCTTGCAAGATCTATGTCACCTGCATCAAACACACTTTCTTGTGGTTTTTTGTCATTACATCCTCATGATTCATTGCACAGTTGTAAATTGTGTGTGATTATTCCTGGATCTTTCTGCACTATTTCTTTCCAATGAATTATCCACTACCAAATCAAGCTGAGTACTCTGCATTTGTTCTGTATGTGGTTGGCTTCTTTTTTAAATATGCTATTGAATTGGCTGTGTTTGCCAATGAAGATTTGGTCAAAGATTCTTAGTCAAACCCAGTCAAAGGTCTTTCAGATTCTTAGATTCTTAGAAATACAGCACAGTAGCAAACCCTTCCAGCCCAACGAGTGTCCCCTGCCCAATCACACCCATGTGACCAATTAACCTACCAACCCAGACATCTTTGGAATGTGGGAGGAAACCAGAGCACCTGGAGAAAACCCATGTGTTCATAGGAAGAAAGTACAAATGCCTTCCAGAGAACGGTGGGAATTGAACTCAGGTCACTAGTGCTGTGATTATGCTGACAGCTACCCTACCATGAGGACCAAAGACTTCACAGTGTGTAAAGAGCATTTTCTGGAATGAGTGAGTTCAGAATCTCGAAAATCTTGGATATTTCTTCTGGGTGAGCAAAGATGAAGGTGAGATTTAATAGAGGGTTTGAAGTTACGAAGCATTTTGTTAAGAGCAAGAAGGAGAAACTGTTTCCACTGACAGTAGGTAATCAGAGGACAGTGATTTGACAGAAAATTGGAAAAGGAAACAGGAAAGGAGCTGGAGAACCTTTCTCTATGGAGTTGGTTGTTTTGTTCAGGAATGCTTCATTTGAAAGGTTGGTGGAAGCAGATCCAATAATAACTCTCAGAAGTTATTTGGCTAAATACTTAAAAAGAAAAGGACCTGCATGGCTATAAGGGAAAGAGCAGGGTTTGGGACTAATCAGCCAGCTCTTTCAAAGATCTACCACAGGCATTACTAGCCGCCTGGGATCTTTCTGTGTCCTATGATGGCATGATTCATTAAAATGAAGGAATGGAAAATCATGGTCCGCAACTTTCTGTGGAACACTCCTGGTGAGCACCACTTCCTGCTCGGAGTACTGGATCGCGGATTTAGCTCTAATGAGTAAACTGTAAAAGCCAAACGTTGAGTGGAATAATTTCCACTAAGATCCCTCCAGAATACACAATGTAGTCTGTTGTACAAAGAGATCTATGTGTTGGGATTGCGCAACATCAGACTGAACTATGAAGAGCTTAGACGTGGCATGAGGCTCCTGCGGCACAATGCCAACACTGTGCAATTTGTTGTAACAGAAGTCATAGCGGTTAATTGATCTAATTTAAAATTCAAATTCATGAGGGATTTTGGTAGAATATATTAAGAGAATCAAGCCCCGATGGAAGGTATCTTGGCACAAGTTTAATTTGGTTGACAAAGAACCAAAGGCGATATAGGAATAATTTTCTCTTTACCTGACGTGCTATATTCAAAAGCTCCCCTTTCAAAGAATATTCAGTACCTTTCAAAAGGGAAATGGCTGAATATTTGAATAAGAAAAGATTACAGTGCTCAGGGAAGAGAGCATAGGGAGCTGCACTAGCTGCAAAAATGACTGTGCAAAAGAAAAAATATCAGAATCAGTATCGTTTAATATTAATGACATATGTTGCAATATCTGTCTTTTTCAGCAGCAGTACAGAGCAATACGTAAAAATCCTATAAAGTACATTATGAAATATATAGACTATATATATTTTAAAAATTAAATAAGTAATGCAAAAAAGGAATAAACATAACGAGGTAGTGTTCTTTGTCCATTCAGAAACCTAGGGTGGAGGGGAAAAAGCTGTTCCTAAAACATTGAGTGTGCGTCTTCAAACTCCTCTACCTCCTCCCTGATGGTAGTAAAAAGATGAGAACATGTCCTGAATGATGGGATGATGGGGGTCCTTAATGATGGATACCAAATTTCTGAGGTATCGCCTTTTGGATATGTCCCTGATGCTGGGGAGGTTAGTGCCCATGATAGATCTGGCTGAGTATGAAGCCTACTGCAGTTTTTTCTGACCCTGTGCAGTGACCTCTCCATACCAGATGATGATGCAACCGGTTAGAATGCTCACCGTGGTACATCTCTAGAAATTTGCTAGAGTCTTTGGTTATTGTGAATTGCAAGCAGTAAGTCGAAGTTAAAAGCACACTTTTGCAAGTAAACGGTCTGGCTTGTAGATTAGGAGATATGGTTTGCAGAACGGTGACTATGAAATGTTTGCACATGCACCGTCCAAACGTTAAGACAATAGGGTTGTGTTAATTGGCTCGCATCAATCCAGGCAACATGGGCAAAATTACTTGTACCGTTTTGACTTGAGATCAAGCTTGCATACCAGGCGGATGCTGTCACTTAGCATATCAAACACAGTCACTGTCATAAGCAATCAATAGCTTTTGTATACTCAGGATATTTGTGTACTCAGAGACAGCCCTGACAACATTAATTCTGGCCGTCTGGCTCTCTGTGTTCAGAAACTTTCAGACATTCTGTGTCAATTATTTTGTTCCTGAAAAGGTATTTAAACGTTCAGAGGATTTCCCCCACTATAGACATCTAATTCAAAGGAAGTATTGTCAACCAAAAATATTGAAGTGAATGATCCAAGATTCAAGATTTAATGTAATTTTCAGTACCCAAGTGTAAAGGAGAATGAAATAATTGTTTCTCGGGATCCCTCGCAGCACAAAAAAAAACACAACAAGATAAAGCGCACAATAATAACAAAAAACACAACATAAACACATAAGATAGCTTATACACATATGTAAATTAATTTTATGCCCATAAAGTGATGCTAGACACAGCAGCATCTGTACATAAGGTGACTCTGATAGGAAATGATAAAGTGGTGGTGGAGGGGTGGGTTGGTAGGTGGAGATGTTGATCAGCTTTACTGCTTATGGAAAGTGACTATTTTTGAGTCTGGTATTCCTGGCATGAATGCTATATAGTCTCCTTCTTTATGGGAGTGAGCCAGGTAGTCTATGAGCAGGATGTCTGTGGGATCCTTTATTATGTTACTGGCCCTTTTCCAGCATCTTTCTGTATATATATACTTGATGGCAGCAAGGCTGGTGCCAGTAATGTGTTGGGCAGTTTTGATTACCCACTGTAGAGTGTTTCTGTCTGCTGCAGTGCAGTTTGCATACCATGCAGTGATACGGTGTGTTAGGATGTTCTCTACTGCACTTCTGTAGAATGACATGGGTATAGACGTGCATAGTTCAACCGTCTTCAGCCTCCTCAGAAAGCAGAGGTGTTGTGAGCCTTCTTGATTGTGTGGAATGTGTTCTTGGACAATGAGAGCTTGCGTGAAACGTGCACTCTCAGGAGTTTTTACTTTCAAGTCAAGTCACTTTTATCGTCATTTCGACCATAACTGCTGGTACAGTACACAGTAAAAATGAGACAACGTTTTTCAGGACTATGGTGTTACATGACACAGTACAAAAACTCTGTTGTTCCTCCATTATAAAGGTGGTATGACGGGTGCAAGTTCTCCTGAAGCTCATACCCATCTCCTTTGTCCTGTTGACATTGAGAAAGAGGATATTTGGCTGGCACCAGACCTAGAACTCTTCCACCTCCTTCCTTTAGGCTATCTCATTGGTGTTAGTGATGAGCCCCACAACTGTCGTGTCTTTGGCAAACTTGACAATGTGATTACTTGGGTGTTTGGCCGTGCAGTCATGTGTGAGGACAATGTAGAGCCCTGGGGTGCTATTGTGTTGTGGATGATGAGGATAGAGAAACTGTAGTACATCCTGATTCTCTGAGATCTGTAGGTTAGCAAGTCCAACAGCCAGTGGTATATTGAGACTGAGAAGTAAAAGTTTGTTAACAAGATTTGTGGGACAATCAGGTTAAATGCCAAACTGAAATCCAGAAACAGCATTCTGATATAAGTGTCCTTGTTTTCTAGGTGTGCCAGGCCAAGGTGCATGTCAGATATGGCATCTGTCATAGAGTGATTCTGTCTGTAAGCATATTGGTGAGAGTCCAATATGGCAGGAGTGGAGTTTTTGATATGTATCATTACTAGCCATTCAAAGCACTTCATGATAACTGGTGCCAGTACCACCGGGCAGTAGTTGGTTAGTTCTGAAGGTGCAGAGTTCTTTGGTAAAGAGGTGATGGTGGCTGATTTGAAGCATGTGGGGGCAGCAGCCTGGATGAGTGAAGGGTTGAAGGTGTCTGTGAAGAGATTGGTGAGCTGGTGTGCACGCTCCCTGAGTACTCAGCCCTGGATGTCTGGTTTGACCGCTTTACGGGGACTGACTCTTTATAAGGACTCAGAGTCCTTATCACGTCTGCTGTTGTTAGACAGTGGCTGCTCACCTGGCAGGGGGATAGTGGTATTTTGTTGTATGCCACAATGTGTGCATAAAGAATGGTGAGATACTTCCCAGTCCTCTGGAACCATTGCAATTTTCCAGTCCATTCCAGGATCTAGTGACTCTTGAAAGATCATGAGTAATGTCCCCACAATCTTTTCAGCTCCCTCTTTTATAACTCTGGTGTGTAGGCCGTCTTGTCCAAGTGACCTGTCTACATTCACCTTTCGGTTTCCCAAGCACCTTCTCTTTAGTAATAGCAACTCACTCTGCTCCCGACTCTCTTGAGTTTCTGGCATACTGTTGGTGTCTTCAACAGTGAAGACAGACACAAAATACCTATTATGTTTATCCACCATTTCTTTGTCTTCCATTGCTACCTCTCCAGTGTCATTTTCCAGTGATATCCACTCTCACCTCTTTTTTACTCTTTCTATATCTGAAAAAAAATCTTTTGCTTTCTACTTTTATATTATTGCTCACCTTCACATTTTCTCTTCTTCTGTTTTTTTTAGTTGTCTTCTGCTGGTTTTTCAAAGCTTCCCAATCCTCTGAATACCCACCAATTTTTGCTAAATTAGATGCCCCCTCTTTTGGTTTTATGCTGTGTCTGACCTCCCTTGTCAGCCATGGTTGCCTCATCCTCCGTTTAGGATGCTTCTTCATTTTTGCAACATATCTTTCCTATGCCTTCCAAATTGCCCAGAAGCTCCAGCCACTGCTGTTCTGCTATCATCCCTGATAGTGTCTCCTTCCAATCAACTCAGGCCAGCTCCTCTCTCCTGGCTCTGTACTCCCTCCACTGGAATACAGATACATCTATCCTGACTTGACATTGTAACTATTGAAATTGTACCTGCTGTTACCTTTGATCTGAAGAGTATCAAATGCGATGTACTTTTGGGTTTGTGAGACTCCAATA
Organism: Hypanus sabinus; assembly: GCF_030144855.1. NCBI lineage: Eukaryota > Metazoa > Chordata > Chondrichthyes > Myliobatiformes > Dasyatidae > Hypanus > Hypanus sabinus. The sequence goes on along the minus strand of NC_082712.1, from coordinate 20,043,780 downwards.
TGAGTGTCTCCAGAAGAACGCCTGCTTGTTGTGATGAATCATGACTTCTACATCACCAGTTTTTGTATCTCTCCAGAGGCTTTGATCACAGTCACAGCACTTCTCTCCAAAGCAAAAACCCCTAGCTCGCTCAACTTACCCTCATAAGACATGCTCTCTAATCCAGGCAACACCATGGTAAATCTCCTCTGCACCCTCTCTAAAGCTTCCACATCCTTCCTACAATGAGGTGACCAGAAATAAACCAATTCTCCAAAAGTGGTCTAACCCCGGGTTTTACAATGCTGCGACATTATCGCACAGATCTTGAACTCAATCCCCTAACTAATGAAGGCCATCACACCATATGCCTTCTTAGCAAGCCTATCAAAGTGCAGTGCAACTTTGAAGGATCTATGGACATGGAACTATGGGGTGAAATACGCAGCATTTGCTGAAATTCTGAGATAAAAGAGAAAGCTGGAAATATTCCTACCCAGTAGACTGGTGTAGAGTGAAGAATGATGGATAATCTCAGAATCAGGTTTAATATCATTGACATATGTTGTGAAATCTGTTGTTTTGCAGCAGCAAACAGTGTAATACCTAATAGTACCATAAGTGACATTAAGAAATACAGTTAATTGGGACACATCAGGACCAGTACATTTTGGCCCAATTAAGAGGCTGCCCCATTTAGCAAATAGTTAAAGAGGTATAAAAATGAGAAACTGATTTACAAATTATGTATTTAAATAAAATACAGAACAAATTAGGGCACTACCAATACTATTGCCATTCTATAAAACTGTGTATGAATTCCTAATACAGTATCCTCAGAGGAACTCACCCACGTCACATTGTTTTGACTGTAAATGAAGAAAACCACTGCAGACACTCAGTGCATATAATGGGCTGGGGCTTCATACAATGCTGTCAATAATTGTATCCTCCAAATCTTCATTTTCATTGTAACATTCAAGATGATTATTGATACCTTCAAATTCTTTGTAGCTTCTAAGTTGATGAAGTAGTGGAACTGATTTTGCTCCTGGCTGTTTCTGGCATCTCCAAGCCTGAATGCTTGAAGCCACAGTGAGCAAAGCAGTTCTGAATTGCCTTAATACTTATTTCTTGTAACTACCAGTGACAAAAATCACTACTTTTTAAATACAAACACACACTATGCTATTAAAATCTGTCCACTGAAAACATGGGGTTATGTTTAATGGCCATGTAAGTGCACCCAACTGTCACTCATAAGAACCTATTCTGCAACAGTCCCCTGTCACTATTAAGCAGCATGATACCCCAAATAAACAAAGGAAACACACACAACACAAAGCAACACACACAAAGTGCTGGAGGAACTCAGCAGGTCAAGCAGCATCAATGCAAATAAATAGACGGTCAAAATTTCGGGCTAAGACCCTTCTTCAGGACTGGGTAACAAATTATGTATTTAAATAAAATACAGAAGCGAAGTCTGGCTCTTTGACTGATTTGCTTTTGTTCTTTAAGAGTTGTCCCAAATAAGGAGCTGCCCTGATTAGCCGATGGCCCAGTTAACCAGAATCCATTGCATAGATTAAATTAAATTAATGCAAGTTAGATTAAATAAATAATGCAAGAAGAAAGCAAAAATAGTGTTCATGGGTTTGTTCATTGTCTGTTTAGAAGTCAGATGACAGGGGGAAGAAGCTGTTCCTAAAACATCGAGTGTGTGTCTTCAGGCTCCTGTACCTTGGGAAAAGGTACAGCAAAGAGACAAGGACATGTCCTGGGTGACGCATGACCTTTTTGATGCCGCCATTTTGAAGCATTGCCTTTTGAAGATGTCATTGATGCTGGGTAGGCTAGTGCCCATGATGGAGTTGTCGGAGTTTACAACCTGTTGCAGCTTTTTCCAGTCCTGTGCAGAGGCAATGCAGCCAGTTAGGATGCTCTCCACAGTACAAATGTGGAAATTTGTCAGAGTCTTTGACGTCATACAACATCTCCTCAAACTCCTAATGAAATACAGCTGCTGATGTGCTATATATGTTGGGCCCAGGCTAGATCTTCAGAGATGTTGACACCCAGGAGCACAAACCTGCTCACCCTTTCCACTGCTGATTGCTCGATGAAAAGCATTGTGTGTTCTCTCAATTTCCCATATCTGAAGTCCACAATGAGCTTCTCGGTCCTACTGACACTGAATGTAAGTTTATTGTTGCAACATCACTTAACCAGCTGTCCTATCTCACAATTTTTCACATTGCAAGCTGAACTTTGGACCACATATTCCTGCCATTAATGAGGCTGCGTTGCTCTGATGCTCCCTCTTCCCATCTGTCAATGAAGCCTTCATCTTTTTCTTTGTCTTGGCTGCTGCTGAGCTGATTACTCCCTCACTCTACCCTTCATGTGCTTGGGGTCATCTAATATGCTCTCTGTCTGTCCCAAATTCCACCACTGCCACTCACTCACTCCTGATCAAACAATGTTTCCATTTAAAGTGTCTCACCCCACACCCCCTCCACAATGATCTCACCTCGTCGTCGCCCACCTTATAACCTTCTGAATTATTTACACACTTCCGCTTTTATCTTTTTTCATCAAAATCAAATTTAATTGCTCGACCATTGACAAATATGCCTTTAAAAACCAAAGTTCTTGAATTCCTTTCTAAACCTCTCTACCCCTCTGTCTAACCTTCCTCCTTAGATCTTATCTTTTGATCATCTGTATCAACATCGCCTTATAAGGCATGGTATTAAATTTTGTTTAATACCTTTCCTGCCATGGGCCTCAGGATTGAAGGTTAGGGAGTTTAGAAACAATGGCTTGCGATTATTCTTCAGTCTATTATAAAAAGAGTAGTTTTCAAAACTACTGTTCATTTTTAAAACCATTACAGGGGTGCTGCGGTAGTGTCGTGGTCAGCATGTGGCTATTACAGCTTGGGGTATTCTGGAGTTCAGAGTTCAATTCCAGCACCGTCTAAGGAATTTGTACAGTCTCCCCATGAACATATGTGTTTCCTTTGGGAGCTCCAGTTTCCTCTGGGTGCTCCAGTTTCCTCTGGGTGCTCCGGTTTCCTCTGGGTGCTCCAGTTTCCTCTGGGTGCTCTGGTTTCCTCTCACAGCCCAAAGTTATACTGATTGGTAGGATAATGGCCATTGTAAATTGTTCTGTGAATAGGCTAGTGTTAACTTGCTGATGATATGGCCAAATCTCCTCACTTTTGGCAGAATCTCAGGTGGGAATGGAGATGAGAGGGCATACCGGAGTGAGATATACCAGCTAGTTGAGTGGTGTCACAGCAACAACTGTGCACTCAACATCTATAAGACAAAAGAGTTGATTGTGGATTTCAGAAAGGGTAAGATGAGGCCATGAACATAAACCAGTCCTTAGAGAGGGATCAGAAGTGGAGAGAGTGATCAATCTCAAGTTCCTGGGTGTCAAGGTTTCCAAGGATCTAACCTGGTCCCAACATATAGATGTAGCTATAAAGAAGGCTTGACAGTGGCTATATTTCATTAGGAGTTTGAGGAGATTTGATTTGTCACCTAAAGTACATACAGATGTACTGTGGAGAGCATTCTGACAGGCTGCATCACTGTGCAGTTTGGGGGGGGGGGGGGGGGTGGGTAGCTACAGCGCAGGATCAACAGATGCTACAGAGAGTTATAAAATTAGTCAACTCCATCATGGATGTAAGCCTCCATCGTATCCAAGATATCTTCAAGGAATGGTGCCTCAGAAATCCATTATTAAGGATTTTCATCATCCAGAACATGGCCTCCTCATTGTTACCATCGGGTAGGAGGTACAGAAGCCTGAAGGCGTACACTCAGTGATTCAGGAACAGCTTCTTCCCCTCTGCCATCCAATTCCTAAATGGACACTGAACCCAAGAAACACACCCAAGAACGCTACCTCACTTTTTGTTTTCCGTCTTCACACTATTTTAAATTTAACTATTTAATATCCATATACATACTTTCTGTAATTGATTTTCCTATGTTTATCATGTATTATATTGTACCACTGCCACTAAGTTATCAAATTCCACGGCACATGCTGGTGGTATTAAACCTGATTCCGATTCTAACTCTGTACAGGTGTGTTGCTGGGCAATGAGATTTATTGGGCCAGAAGGGCCTGTTCCAAGCTGTATCTCTGAATTAATTAATGGTGACTAAAATGGGATCTATCAAAATTCCATCAGTTTGTCTAGGTTATCGGTTTCTGATTTAGAGGGTTTTAGTTTAGCCTTATACCTGAAGTTGTTCTCCTCATTTAAGGCAAGACATTAGGAGATTCACAGGAGTGGATCAGACTACATGAAATACAACATTTCCCTCTGCAAACGGAACAATTTTCCAAGAGATTCCAAATGCCATTGCAAGTGGTGACTTTTCGTTTCAGGTAGGGGAAGTTAATGAGCAAGCAGCATCTGCGGAGGAAGGAAATATTGACATTTCTGGTCAAAGATATCCAGTTTTCTTGGTGTCAACTTCTCTGAAGATCTATCCTAGGTCCAGCATATTGATGCAATTACAAAGAAGGCATGACAGCAGCTATACTTCATTAGGAGTGTGAGGACATTTGTTGGCACACCAAAGACACTGGCATATTTCTGTGTATGTACTGTGGAGAGTAGTCCAACAGGCTGTATCACCGGTTGGTATGTAGGCACAAATGGACAGGAATGGAAAGAGCTGCAGATGGTTGAATGTCATAAACACTAGAATATTGCAGATGTCAGAATTCCAGAGCAACACACAAAAAATGCTGGAGGAACTCAGCAGGTCAGGCAGCATCGACGGAAATGAATAAACAGGCAGAGGCCCTTCTTCAGGAAAACTCAGCCTGCTCCATCACGGACACCAGCAGCCTCACCACCAAGAACATCTTCAAAAGGCGATAATTCAAAAATGCGGTATAAATTATTAAGGACCCTCACCATCCAGAACATGTCCTCTTCCAATCCTGCTGAAGGGTCTTGGCCCGACACTTCGACTGTACTCTTTTCCATAGATGTTGCCTGGCCTGCTGAGTTCCTCCAGCATTTTGTGTGCGTTGCTTGGATTTGAACTCTATTGAATTGACTTTATTACTTACATCCTTCATTTATATGAGAAGTAAAATTCTTTATGTTACGCCTCCATCTAAATGTGCAATGTGCAATTTATAGTAATTTATAATAAATAGTATGTACAACAGGACAGTCAATTTAGCATAGAATTACAATTGTATCAGCATGAATTAATCAGTCTAATGGCCTGGTGGAAGAAGCTGTCCCAGAGCCTGTTGGTCCTGGCTTTTATACTGCAGTACCATTTCCCAGATGGTAACAGCTGGAACAGTTTGTGATTGGGGTGACCCAGGTCCCCAATGATCCTTCGGGTCCATTTTACAAACCTGTCTGTGTAAATGTCCTGAATAGTGGGAAGTTCACATCTACAGATGTGCTGGGCTGTCCGCACCACTCTCTGCAGATTGAGGGAAGCACAGTTTCCATACCAAGCAGTGATGCAGCCAGCATCTGTAGATTTTCTCTAGTTCATGTCCTCTTTTACGAGAGTACTACTATCTATTTGCATTACTTGTTTATATTTTCTATTGTAAGTCATATTATTTTTTAATGTATTGCACTGTGGTGCAGCCACAAAACTACAAAATATCATGACGTTTGTATGTCAGTGATAGTAAAGCTGATTCTAATATTAGTATTACAATGTATATCACCCCCGTAGATGCTGTTTGACCTGCTGAGTTCCTCCAGCAGATTGTTTGTGGCTCCAGATTCCACAATCTGCTGTCTCTTCTGTCTGCATCTGATTTAGATTAGATTAGTTTATGGTTATATACACCAGGGTGCAATGAAATTCCTTGTTTGCGTGAAGCTCAAAGAGTAAACAGTTTACATAGAGATCATAAACACAACAATAAATACAATAACAGGCACAAAACAGCAGAATAATTGCGCTATCTGAAGTAGAGCAAAAATAAATACTTCAGTGATTAGAATGGAAAACTGAGAGAGGTAGAGTTAAGAGCACGAGAATGTGGCAACACCATCGGGAAGGGGATGTGAACCAAGTGACTGATGCAGAAATCTGATAGCATTAGGGAAAAAGTGTGGATATCCAGGCTTTCAAGCTCCTTGACATAGGGAAAGGTTGTAGCTGGTGATCCAGTGAGCGGCAATTCTGTGGGTGAAAATGCTTTGTTAGAGAGAGAGACTGGCCACACTGTGCGGGGTGCAGAAGAGCATCTCTGAATGCAGAACATGTCGGACCTTGAAGTGTATGGGCTACAGCAGCAAAAGACCACAAACTTATACCCTGTGACTACATTATTAAATACAGGGATGTAACTCATACAGTGGCCGCTGACTGTATATGAATGCAAGCATATTTACCTTATACCTATCTTATTTTCTGTCATCAGGTCAAATAGAGAGAGGGGAGTATTACAGATTATGTTTCATTTACTAGACTATAATAATCCATTATTTCTTGGGAGCACCATTATTTCTTGAGATGCACCAACGAAGACAAAGCCAGAATCAATTGAGGATTACTTCAAAATTTTCAAACTCAAACGTGCATTGTAAGATTAACATTTCCTGCTGACTAAATTGAGGCAAGAGGACAGCCAGAATGGTAAGTGGAAAAGGAGAGAAGGGGAAGGAGGAAAAATTACTGGAAGATGGAGTAATTGATGTACATGCCATCAGGCTTGAGGCACTCCATTTTGACTCCCCTCTTCACTCTTTCTCTTCTACTCACCTGCCCATCACCGCCCTGAAATACCACTCCTTCCTTCCTTTCTTCTATCAAATTGTGTCTTCTTCAGCCCCTTACATTTTCTTGCTATCACCTCCCAGCTTCTCACTTCATCCCCTTCCCCCATCCTCAATTTCCTGCTCAACTGGCTTTACCTATCGCCTTCCAGCTTGAACTCCTAACAACTTCCTCCCCCGCCTACTTATTCTGGCTTCTTCACCCTTCCTTTCCAGTCCTGATGAAGCGTCTCAGCCCAAAACGTTGACTGTTTATTCCTCTACACAGATGCTGCCTGATCTGCTGAGTTCCTCCAACATTTTGTGTGTGTTCCTCCGAATCAGATTGTCAATGATATTAATGGTTGTATTTTCTGGAGACTTTGGACTGAACTGATTGAAATCAATTTCTCAATTGTAGCAACGGAGGTTGAGGACACCACGCCGTAGAGGTCAGTGGTTAATGATAAAAGGTGGAACGTTGAAGGGGACCGGGGAACATGATGGGGAACTTCTTCACTCAGAGGGTGGTGAGAGTGTGGAATGAGTTGCTAGAGGAAGTGGTGGATGAAGGTCCAATTTCATCATTTAAAAGAAATTTGGATAGGTACTGTATGGGAGGTCGATGGGACAAGGCAGATAATTCGGCATAGACTAAATGGGCTGAAGGGTCTATTTTTGTGCTGTAATGTTCTACAACGCTATATTTTGTCCCAGAAGGTAGAAATGATAAACTGGATGACAGGCATCCTTGGCAATAAAACTAGCCTTTCAGTAGAAAACACTTCAAGAAGATGAAATAGATTGAAGGAAGTGATGAGCCTGTGATAGAGTTTGATAACTCATTGGGTTTGCACTAATTCACAGGACGAAACAAATTCATCACATGTAGCTCTTTAGAGACCCTTTGATATCAGATTAGGCTCAGTGGCCACCTTATTAGGTGCATCTCTCCACCTGCTCGATAATACAAATATCTAATCAACCAATCATACGACAGCAACTCAATGCATAAAGGCATGCTGACATGGCCAAGAGCTTCAGTTGTTGTTCAGTCCAAACATTAGAGAGGGGAAGAAATGTGATCTCAATGACTTCAAGCATTGAATAATTGTTGGTGCAAGGCGCGATGGTTTGAGTATCTCCTGGGTTTTTCACACACAACAGTCCCCAGAGTTTACAGAGACTGGTGTGAAAAACAAAAAATCATCCAGCAGAGAAAACCAGATGCCTCAATGATTTTTTATCTGGGTTGTTTGTGCATTTCCTGGGCAATGCAGGCTAACCCTGGTGAGATTTGGTAACCTATATGGCAGCATTTTAGGATGCCATGGTAGCGTAGCAGTTACCTTGACATTATTACAGCTCTGGGTGTCGGAGTCCGGAGTTCAATTCTGGTGTCTTCGGTAAGAAAATTTGTACATACCTCCCACGTGCGCGTGGGTTTCCTCCAGGTGCTCCAGTTTCTTCTCCAAGTCCAAAGGCATACCGGTTTATAGGTTAATTTCTCATTGTAAGTTCTCCTGTCATTAGGCTGGGGCTTAAATAGGTGGGTTGCTGGGCCGTGTGACTCGTTGGACTGGAAGGGCCTGTTCCGTGCTGTAACTCTAAATAAATAAATTTCAAAGATGAACACGGTAGATGAACGCCTGTGGTCTAAACCAAAACAAATCCCTTAAACAGTTTCACTGAAGTGGGAGTTCACATCTAATCAGTTGTACTAACCATAAATCCCTAATCTGTTTGCTTCCCTCCATCGATGCTCTGTGACCCATTTAGCTCCATAGTGCCTCCAATATTTAGTAGCATTGTGGTCAACTCAATGGATTTTAGAGGCAAAACCTGCTTCCTGGATCTGTAGCAGATTCTCTGTAGGATTTGGATGAATTACTGAATCAAAATGAAATGGTCAAACTTTTCTTTGAGACAGGGTGTTGTGCTCAATTTGACTATTGTGCTTTCTTAATATACACTGATTGCTCTTCAAAATGTAGAACCTCCTTCTTTCTTTAGGGTCAATTGTGATTTAAAGTGGCCACTGGAGACAAGGCAATTTGCACCGACATGGCTGAGTGTGCCTACCAGTCAGACACAGTCTCTAACACGTCTGTCCGTTCCTTCCTGTAATTTCACTGGCTTCCATCAAAAGTGCGAGCTGGAACTGATTCAGGTCGAGTTTATGCTACCCCTGCACCAATACAAAACTCATGGTGGGGAGAGAATGGAAAAGGAGGATGGGGGCTTGTAACAATAAGATCCAGGTGTGATGTGTTTACGCTACAAAGTTCACCAGAGTGGAAACCCCGTTAGTTTCTATAGAGCATTAATCAACCAACTTGGGCTATGTGCCAACAGGAGATGGAATGTTCTCTGTGGCCTTTTAATGCATGGATCTAAACATTATGGCAAGCTGAGTGGCCTTTGCTAATTCTCACCTTCAAAAAAATCCATCACAAAGGAAAGAAAAAGTGCAAGTGCTGTAAATATAGAATTTTTAAAAAAACATTAAAGTCCAGTGAAAATATGGCAGGGTAGGTGCAGAAGAAAGGTGGATTACAGTTTCGGATATAGGGGCCTTGAATGGAGCTGACAGAAAGCCCATTGCCCATTCTTACTCTTTTCAGTTGGCCTTGGGCCTAAGGCATTTTTCACAGAAGGCTCCACTTCTGGTCGGTTTCACTGAATTTATCATGCTGCGATTGGCAATACCAAAAGTAAATAAATGCTAGTGGAGGATGGGATCTTAAGAGAAGAGACCAGTAAAAGAAGTATAAATCCTGAAGGCTTGGCAGGCTTTCCATTCCCAGCTACAACACTCAAAAAACTGTTTGATTTAAGAGTGGGTAATGCACATTTTCTTTTATTGTGCATTTCAATTAAGGCTTATAAAAGCTCCTAGAGATGTAACATTGCTGTTTTAAATACCTTTCCACTAATCTGCAGTGGCCAGATACATGGTTCAGTAACATCTGGACCACGCTAACCTCCAGAATCGCACTGTTTTCCTTTTACACGATAATATATTTAACAACTTATATTTAATCTCTGCACTTTCCTACAGTTTTGTGGAGTTGACTGGCAGACCCATAACAGCCTGACAAAGCTAACCCCTGGGCACGCAGTGAGTTTTAACACCCAGTGGTATTTTACAGCATTTCTGTGGGTAATTAACATCCCAAGCCTTTGCTGTAATTAACACCAAAGGAACATTAGAGCAAAGGCTGGTGTTGAGAAGTATGCCTTTTGTAGAGAAGGTTTTTTTTAAACCAGAACCTCTCCCCCACTAGCCCAACTAACCCTTCCTCAACCCTTCCCACATACTCTCTTCCAACGCTGGCCTAGGCTTGCTTTGACTGTGAAACCTACCTCCCAGGCTGCCTTTGAAGGTGGATTTTTATGTTCCCAGATACAAATCAAGCGAACTTCAGAGCAGCAGGAGACTGTAAACGAACCCAGCAAGGGTCCGACAGGATAAAGGAACTGAGCAGATCCCCACACTGTTAGCAGTGTTGATGGAGGTGGGGTTGTCAAAAAGGAGATGCACTTTGGAACCATATAACTCCTTTGAACCCCATCTGCAGAGTGTGCTCATTGTAAACACTCTGCCCAGCTGGCAGAGCAGATAAGGTAACCCCAGGCATAACATGACGCGTGCCGTAACACCAGGGCAGAATTTCACGCCAAATTGTGGAATCAAATTGCCAAGTTTCCTCACACAAGATTGTACTGAATTGCAGGGCTATTATTTAAATGGAGAGCCTAATTATCATCATTTCCTTTAGACTCACAATATTCCCCTCCACCCCACTGCCCCCTCCCCATCGCTGCTCTGCAATCTCCCCCGTCGAAAGCAGCCATTTCTAATTCTGACCTCTATGAAGAGGGCCTAAACACAGCATGGTCAGGTACTGGGTCTATAAGGTGAATCTACAGGGGAAATAGACCATTGTGGGAATCAGCAGGAAAGTGGAAATCACTCAGGCTCTGCCTTGGGCAGAAATTCCCAGGTAAATCAAGGCAAGGAATGAAAGATGTTCTTAAAGTGGTGTCATATCTCTCTGATTCCTGGGAATCAGTGGCCTATGCCCGATCAAAGTGGGAAAGCCACACAGTGTCGCAAAAGCGAAGGAGCTGGTTGTGGACAACAGGAGGAATGGAAACTGGCTAACCCCTATTGACATCAATGGACCTGGGGTTGAGAGGGTGAACAGCTTTAAGTTCCTCAACATAAACATCACTGAGGTTCTCACGTGGTCTGTACATACTGGCTGAATGGTGATACAGGCACAACAGTGCCTCTTTCACCTCAGACAGTTGAAGAAATTGGTATGAGCCCCCAAATCCTAAGAACTTTCTACAGCGGCACAATTGAGAGCATCCTGACTGGCTGGTATGGGAACTGTACTGCTCTTAATCGCAGGACTCTGCAGAGAGTGCTGCGGACAGCCCAGTGCATCTGTAGATGTGAACTTCCCACTATTTAGAACATTTACAAAGTCAAGTATGTAAAAAGGGCTCGAAGGATCACTGGGGACCCGAATCACCCCAACCACAAACTATTCCAGCTGCTAACATCTGGAAAACAGTACCACAGCATAAAAGCCAGGACCAACCGCCTCCAGAACAGCTTCTTCCACCAGGCTATCAGACTGATTAATTCATGCTGATACAATTGTATTTCTATGTTATATTGACTGTCCTGTTGCGCATACTGTTTATTATAAATTACTATAAATTGCACATTGAACACTTAGAGGGAGATGTAATGTGAAGATTTTTACTCCTCATGTATATGAAGGGTGTAAGAAATAAAGTCAATTCAATTCAACCGTGGGAGGGCTGGCAACTGTCACATTCTAAGCAGAAGCTCAATGGAACCAACCACGCAAAGGCTCTATGGGGAAGGAACACCATCTGTAGTCACTCCGCTACTGGAAGCTGAGGGCTTGAGTGTGCCAGGGAAGCCCCTCAGACAACGAAAGGTTGCGTCACCCCAAGGAACCGTGTGAGAGGCAATGTAAAGATGTGCTAACACTACTGATGGGGTGGCAGGGTGGAGCTGCATCTCTACCAAAGGTGCTCCTTCCCTCCGCTAGCCTGCAGCTCACCCTTGGGCAAAGTGTAGCTCATGCTTACCAACACTATAGCCCCCAACCCCGACTGGGGTCAAGTGAAGCCCTGGGAGCAGTGGTGGATGATCGTATGAACAGCTGGTGCATATCACAAGTCCTGGTTATGAATCCACTGACACCAGGCAGACGATCTCTGAAGAGTATTGATAATGGCTGGGGTCAGCCTTCTTGCAAAGACACTGCACAGGAGGAGGCAATAGCAAACTACTCCTGCAGAAAAATTTGCCAAGAACAATCACAGTGATGGATCAGTTGACACGGCACATAATGATGATGATAAACAGTACTGAAAGTATTAACCAAATGACACTCAGAATATAGCAGCTAGCCTGTGGTGTCGTGGCTGGACTTCGAGGTGAGTGGTCCTGGGTTCCAACCAGCTCATTTTCCATCCGTGCTGCTTTGAGCAGTGTCAAGCTCGTAAAAAAAACAGACAAATGGTGGATGTTAGTTGCCAACCATCCTGAAGGACAGCTGAAGAAGGAGACCTTGAGATTAGCCACAACCAAACTGTATGTCAGAACAAAGGTGGCAAAATTCAAACAGACTTAGAGTCATGAAATCATAGAGCTACACAGCGCACCAATAGGCCCTTTGGTCCAGCTCATCCATGCTGGTCAAGGAGTCTTATTGACCGAGTCCCATTTGCTTGCATTAAGCCCATATTTTTCTGCATCTTTCTTATTTATGCAACTAACCAAAAACATATTAAGTGTTGTAATGTTACCTGCCTCAACCATTTCCATTCGCAGTGCAGTCCATATTGCCAGCACACTCTTTGTGTAAAAGTTGCCCCTCAACTCCATTTCAAATTTTCCCCTCTCTCTTTAAACCTATGCCCTCTAGTTTAGGAACCCCCTATACTGGCGGAAGACTTTGGCTGTGCACTTCATCTAAATCCCTCATGAGCTTATGAACCTCTAAAACGGTTAATACATGTAAAGTGCTGTTGGATGTCCTAAGAATGTAAAAGACAGGTAATGAGATTAATGGATTTCTGGCTAAATTTGCCGATGATAAAAAGATAGGTGGAGGAGCAGGTAGTGTTGAGGAAACAGAGAGCCTGCAGAGAAACTTAGATAGTTTAGGGGAATGGGCAAAGAAGTGGCAAATGAAATACAATGTTGCAAAGTGTATGGTCGTGCACTTTGGTGGAAGAACTAAACAGGCGGACTATTATTTGGAATGGGAGAGAATTGAGAATTCAAAGTGAAGAGATGCAAAGAGACTTGGGAGTCCTTGTGTAAGATACCCTAAAGGTTAACCTCCAGGTTAAGTCGGTGGTGGAGAAGGCGAATGCAATGTTGGCATTTATTTCTAAAGGTATAGAATATAAGAACAGGGATGTGATGTTGAGGCTCTATCAGGCACTCGTGAGGCCACACTTGGAGTATTGTGTGCAGTTTTGGGCTCCTTATTTTAGAAAGGATATACTGACATTGGAGAGGATTCAGAGAAGATTCACGAGAATGATTCCGGCAATGAAAGGGTTACTGTATGAGCTCTTGGGCTGAATTCTCTGGAGTACAGGAGAATGAGGGGGGGATCTCATAAAAACATTCCAAACGTTAAAACGCCTGAACAGATTAGATAAGGCAAAGTTATTTCCCATGGAAGGGGAGTCCAGGACAAGAGGGCACAACTTCAGGATTGAAGGACTTCCATTTAGAACAGAGATGCAGAGAAATTACTTTAGTCAGAGGGTGGTAAATCTGTTGCCACGAGCAGCTATGGAGGCCAAGTCATTAGGTGCATTTAAGGCGGAGATAGATAGGTTCTTGATTAGTCAGGGCATCAAAGGGGATGGGGAGAAGGCAGGGGAGTGGGGATGACTGGAAGAATTGGATCAGCCCATGATTGAATGATGGAGCAGATTCGATAGACCAAATGGCCTACTTCTGCTCCTATATCTTATGGTCTTATGGTGTTATTTTCTTTTGGATCAGGAATCTCCAACCTTGGGTCCACAGACACCTTGCTTAATGGTATTGGTCCATTGTGTAAAAAAAGTGGGGAACCCCTGATTTAGACAGACAAATGAAGATTACTTTCTTAGAAATTACCACAGACTGATATTGAGGCAGAAGTGACGGGATCACATTTGTAGCTCTGCCTGAATTGTCCAGAGGGTTGAAAACAGACTCGATGGGCCAAATGGCCTACTTCTGCTCCTTTGTCTTGTCTTGTGAACACAGGCAGCTCCATCATGGGCACTAGCTTTGCGACCATTGATGCTATCTTCAAAAGGCAATGCCTCAAACAAGTTGACATCCATCATTAAGGAACTCCGCCACCCAGGCCATGCCCTCTTCTCATTACAACCATCAGAGTGGAGCTACAGGAGCCTAAAGACATGACACACATTCAGTGTTTCAGGAACAGCTGCTTCCCCTCCACCATCAGATTTCTGAATTTGACCATGAACTCACGAACACTATCTCATTATTATTGTTCTTTTATTTGAAATACTCATTTACTTTGTATATATATATATATCTTTCTAACTGTCATTTATGGTATATTTCATATATTGCACTGTTCTGCTGCTGCTAAGCAACACACTTCAACAAACAAACACCATAGAAAGGGTGCAGAGGAGATTTACAAGGATGTTGCCTGTATTGGGGAGCATGCCTTATGAGAATAGGTTGAATGAACTCAGCCTTTTCTCCTTGGGGTGAAGGAGGATGAGAGGTGACCTGATAGAGGTGTACAAGATGATGAGGGGCATTGATTGTGTGGATAGTCAGATGCTTTTTCCCAGAGCTGAAATGGTTTCCACAAGAGGACACAAGTTTAAGGTGCTGGGGAGTAGGTACAGAGGTGATGTCAGGGGTAAGTTTTTTACTCAGAGAGTAGTGAGAGTGTGGAATGGGTTGCCGGCAACAGTGGTGAAGGCGGATACAATGGGGTCTTTTGGAGACTTATGGATAGGTACATGGAGCTTAGAAAAATAGAGGGCTATGGGGAAGTCTAGTAATTTCCAAGGTAGGGACATGATCAGCACAACTTTGCAGGCTGAAGGGCCTGTATTGTGCTGTAGATTTTCTATGTTTCTATGATTCATGACAAATGTCAATAATAATACATCTAATTCCGATTCTGACACATCATTCCCTCATTCTTGCTCCCGAGCTAGTGTGACCTGATTGGAAATGAGGGATTCATCCCCATCAGTGATAGAGAAAATTATTAGTGCCCATAATATTTCAAAGAATTAAAGACGTAGATCCTACTACAGGTAATCGTGGTATATTGAGGCCAGAACACTGGCTCTAAACTCCAAGTGATTTTTTAAAATAATTTTATATTTTTATAATTTTTTATAATATAACTAGATCCTTTTTCCAAGTGAACTTGTTGGGGTATCGGCATAGACTGGTTGTTGGTACAGTATATGAATTACATGAGTTTATGGAGACTAAAATAGCATTCCAGCCTCCATAATCTGCAGTTATAGACACTGTTGCAGAGTCTGAAAAAAAGAGCTTCTCTATAACCCGCAGTTTCAGCCATGCACAGCCGGCATATAGATCAACGAGGCATTTTGTCCAGTCAGTTCATTAATCATTCCATTATTTCAAATTATATGCAGAAAGTTGTATAGAGTTATAAACAGAATGGAGCAAAGATTCGGCTTTAATCATGATCAGTTATTCTGCTTAATTGAACTGTTTGCTGAAAGCATTTCATTCTCTGAGTTTCCACTCAAATACATTTGCATTTTGCCTAAAGCACACTCTCCACTGCTTCAATGCAATTGGACCCTATCTTAAACTTTCAGTTTTCTTTAAATTTTACTTGAAAGAATAAATTATTTCCTTATATTTGGTAGGATTGCTGAAAATTTCAAAGTTCAAAGTAAAGTTATTATCAAAGTACACATATGTCACCATATGTTACCCTGAGATTCATTTTCTTGCTGGTATTCACAGCAAATACAAAGAATCACAATAGAATCAATGGAAACAAATGCACACAAGGCAGATAAACAACTGATATGCAAAAGTATTAACTGTTCCTGAAACTGCTGCAATGAGTTGTCTATCACACAAAAAATCTAATTTAAATCACAGTTCCAGTATCTGAGATCTTAAGTTATCGTTACAGATTTGCTGGATTGTTACCTCACAAAACAAAACCATTCAGCCCATTGGCTTATGGTATCTCTTAGTAAAGCCAGTTCTCCAGTCCTTTCCCTGTAGCCTTGCAAATTATTCCTTTACATTGAACATGTCTTTTGAGAAGTATTTTCTGTTAATATCAGATGCATTACGTAAAGTACTAAAAACCTTTGAAAGACTTTCAGACACCTAGTGGAGCTCTTGTACGTAAATTTTAATTTCTGGAGCTTCGTTGACTCTTTGTATTGAATAGCATAATTAGTACTCACAGTGGTCAATCATAGTTTTAGAGCTGTTCCTAAAATGTTGATTGTGACTCTTCAGGCTCCTGTACCTCCTTCCTAATGATGGTCATAAGAAGATGTCCCGAATGGTAAGGGTCCTTACTAATGGATGCTGCCTTATTGAGGCACCACCTTTTGAAGATATGTTCAGTGGAGGGGCAGGTTGTGCCCATGATTGAGCTGTCTGAGTCCCACACCCTCTGCAGCCTCTTTCAACTCTATGCACTGCCAGGCAGTGATGCAACCAATAAGCATACGCTCCACCGTTCATCCGCAGAAATTTGCTCAAGGAGAGATCATACCCACGGAGGGAAACGAGCCTCGAGCAGGCTAATGGGATTAATGTAGGCAGGTTTCATTAAGACATGTTTCTTTGATGTATGATTCAGCAATTCTATGGACAGTGTGTAAGAGCTCCTAAGAATGATCAGATCTTGCTGCCTTTTTTACTTGAAAGAAAGTAAGACAGTAAGGTGTTAGGTGGCATTCCCAGCTGTTTATATGGGTGTTAGGTTCTCAGCATCTAGTTCCAAAAAAAAATTCCTAAACCTGAGATATTGTGTATAAAAGGTCTTCTGCTGTTACTAAGAATGTTACTCATCAAAATAATTGAGTATATGGAGCAAAGTGAATTTACACATAAATGCATTCAGCTTGCATTCCTGCGCATTGCAGATTAGATCCTGTGCATTGATAGGGAGAATGCAAAGCAGGAATTGCAAATATTGAGTAAAGAGCTTCTTATTGAACAAAGGGAGCAACATAGTCACGTAGTGTGCTGTTTAATGTTTTACAGTGCCCCCAGTGAACGTTTAACTCCCTGAATTTTCTGTAAGAATTGGGTACGTTTTCTCCATGACCACATGGGCTTTCTCCTTGAGCTCCACTTCCTCCCATGTTCAAAGACATGTCGGTTAGAATTAATAAACTGTGGCGTGCTATGTTAGCAGCAGAAGCATGGCTACATTACGCTATGCTCCCAGTACATCCTCAGACTGCGTTGGTCTTTGATGCAAATGATGTTTTCACTTTACGTTTCGATGTTTCAATATACATGTAACAACTAAATATTCCAGATTGTTTAATGTCATTTCCAGTACACAAGAGAAAAGGAGAATGAAATAATTGTTACTCCGTTATCTGATGCAGCAAAAACTAAACAGAGTAAAATAAAGAACACATTAATAAAAAAACACAATAAATGTAAATACGTAAGATATCTTATACATAGATTGATTGTATTTTCGCACATAATGTGATGCTAGGCACAGGAGTGTCTGTACATAAGGCGACTGACAGGAAATGATAAAGTTGTGGTGGTGGTGATGATCAGTTGTACTGCTTGGGGAAAGAAACAGTTTTTGAGCCTGGTGGTCCTAGCATGGATGTCCTTACTAATGGGAGTGTGACAAACAGTCCATGAACAGTTTCAGCACATATGTCCTTGATCATAGGTGTCAAACTCAAGGCCCGCGGGCCGAATACGGCCCGCGAGATCATTTTAGATAGATCTATTATTTTAATTATTAATGGCCTGGCGATATGAAGCCTATGATTGTAAGTTAATACCAATCATAAAAATAATGCTTGCTCAGCAGTCTTCTTCATAAGAAACGGAATTTGTGAAGTGAAACATTTTGTAGTTATAGCAGAGACTGAGACACATGAGAACAGACTGAAAAAACGGAGGCAATGAAAGCTGCGTTCGCACGCGCCCGACTGATCCGGCCCGCATGAAGCTGCATTTTCCTCAATCCGGCCCGTGACCTAAAATGAGTTTGACACCCCTGTCCTTGATGGTGAGTAGGCTGGTGCAATGATGCATTGGGTAGTTTTGACTATCCATTAATACCTGTTAAAATTTATATTTAAAGATCTTCAATCTTTATATATAAAATACTAAGTATCCACACAAACCAGATGAGTTTAAACTTTCATGCAAGAAACATAGCTTTAATAACCATTATGAAGCCTACATTCATCATTATTACAGTACTGTGCAATAAACTCTTAGGAACATATAATATATATAGCTAGATACTTAAGACCTTTGTGCAGGACTACACTTGTCAACATGGAGTGGAAAGAGAGTTTGTAAATCTGGCGGGAGCAAAGGATGTTGGGATTGGTGAGGGTGGAGTGCCACAGGAGGGGTGTGGGACAGGTGGCAGAGAAGGAGTGCCAGGGGTGGGGATGGCGCTCAGCCCTGAGAAACTGGGCAAGGTCATTTGATGCCATTCAATTGATTTATTGATCATTACAGAATGTCTGTCTGGTGCTTATCATCCCCACCACTCCCCTTCCCCTTTTCCCATCCACAATTCCCCTCTCCCTGCCCCCTTCCCACTCTCAGTCCACAATAGAGACCCATAGCAGAATCAGGTTTATCATCACTCACGTATGCTATGAATTTTTTTTGCAGCAGCAGTACAGTGCAATACATAAAATTACTACAGACTGTGCAAAAGTCTTAGGTACCCTAGCTATATATATGTGCCTAAGACTTCTGCACAGCATTTTCTGTATATTACTCCCTAGCTTTGCACAGTGAAAAGTGTGAAGTAATATTGGCAGCATCTGTGCCAGTAGTTTCTGACCAATAAACCTGTTATCAATCTTCGGTCAAATGGGATTTGTTAACACAGGGTTTGTTAAAAAATTTCACACAAATCATTAGTGCCTTTAATTAATATTTTTCCTCTCCAGCCCCACACTGAAGGTGTAGCCATAGAATCCACTGGACTACGGCAACTCACCAGGACCAAATCATCATCTCCAACTCGCCTCCAGTCGTGCTGGGTGTACATTTCCATTACGTAAATAAAAACAGAATGATGGAAACACTCGACAGGTCAGGTGGCATCTATGGACACAGAAATAGAGTTAACTTTCCAAGACATTGGCAGAGCATCGGTTCATTTCAGTCATACAAACCTTTCGCCTTGTTACCAACAATTTTCATGAAGAGGTGTATTCAGAGCTTTAATTAATTTTTGGCCTTGCCTCAGAACTGGCACTGGGATAAATTATGGAAACGAAGCCTTAGGCCATCTGAAACAGTGACTCATTAATACTGATTGGGTGAGCTTCTGGGGCCTGACAAGCAGCTAATACATGTGGAGAAATAACTTCCAGAGAAGCAGCTCAGAATGAGTCCATTCAACCCATCAATTCGGAGCTAACTCTTTGGAAAAGTAATCATGCTGAGAACTGACTCCCTTCCTTTTGCCTGCAAGCCCTTAGTTTCTTTCACCTTGAGTGTTTAACCTATTCCTGTCTAGCATGATTTAAGGATCAGCTTTCAGAATGGTGTATGATCAGCCGGGGAATTTTGGACAGTGCAATGGTACCATGCTTCTGCACTTGTCCAGAATAGTCATTCTGACTATTCTGACTAAAAACTACTACAGATCTACCATTGAAAGTATCCTGACTGTTATCTGGTGCCGCAGCTCCAATGCACTGGGACATAAGAAGCTGCAGAGAGTATTGCTCTCAGCACTCTATCACAAGCACATCTCTCCCCACCATTGGTGGTATCTAGAGGAGGCACAGCCTTAAGGAGACATCATGAATGCCATCTTCTTGCAACTACCATCAAGTAGGAGGTACAGAAGCCTGAGGTCCCACCGGGCGCAGGGAGCAGCTACTTCCCTTCGGTCACTGGGTGCTTGAATCATCTGGCACAACCCAAGTGACAGGCAGCAAGGCAGTGTCGTGGTGAGCGTAACACTTCCCAGCACCAGCTGTAAGACTGGGGTTGAATTCCTACTGCTGTCTGTCATGAGTTCCGGAGCTCTCCCCGTGACCATGTACGTTTCCTTCACATTTCAAACACATACACGTTGGGGTTAGTGAGTTGTAGGCCTGCTGGAAGCACGGCAACATCCGTGGGCTGCCCCTAGCACATCTCAGACTGTGTTAGGCATTGACATAACCAACACATTTCACTGTATGTTTCAATGTCTTGATGTAATGTACATCTGACAAATAAACCTAACCTTTAAGCTTTAACCTAATCACTACATTTCAAGAAAACTATAACCACCTTAATCACTTTTGTATTAAAATGAACCACTTAATTTTGCTCTAATTTAGTGCTTTCTGATAAAAAAAATGGATATTTTATGCTTAAGTTATGTGAATGCTGCTTGTAAGATGCTACGTGCGTGTAATGTTGCTGCATGTAAGTTTTTTTTTATTTCAGCTGTGCCAGTTAGTCAGCCATCAGATAACAACCCAGCCAGAATGTTTTCAACAGTACTATGCATCTTTGGGATGTGAGAAGAAACCAGAGAACCCATTGGTTGTGAGAAGAACATGCAATTGTGCTACATAGACAACATCTGAGGTCAGGATGAAACCCAGGGCTTTAGACCTGGAAGATATCCAGACCTTGGAGATCTACATAAATCACTTTGGGATGTCTGAAAAATGAAACTTAATGAGGCATAGGTCAGACTGCACTTGGAGTATTTTGAGCAGTTTTAGGTCACTTAGCTAAGAAAAGATGTGTGGGCATTGGAGAGGGTCCAGTAGAGAATGATCCCAGGAATGAAAGGCGGAACGCATGAGAAGTGTTGGATGGCTCTGAACCTGTACTCACTAACGTTTATAAGGATGACAGACAACCTATCAAATATTGAAAGGCCTATACAGAAAGGATGTGGTGAGGATGTTTCCAATAGTGGGAGAGTCTACAACCAGAGGGCACAGCCAT
This sequence comes from Hypanus sabinus, assembly GCF_030144855.1. NCBI lineage: Eukaryota > Metazoa > Chordata > Chondrichthyes > Myliobatiformes > Dasyatidae > Hypanus > Hypanus sabinus. Next base: position 20,022,763 of record NC_082712.1, on the reverse strand, counting down.
AGAATGGAGAGATGTCTATTTAGAACAGAGGTGAGGAGGAATTTCTTCAGCCAGAGGGTGGTGGATCTGTGGAATTCATTGCCACAGAGGGCTGTGGAGGCTGAATCATCGAGTATACTTAAAGCGGAAGTTGCTAGGTTCTTGATTATCAGGGCATCAAAGGGTATGGGGAGAAGTCAGAAGAATGGGATTGAGAGTGACAAAAAAATCATCCATAATGAAATGAGGGAGTAGATTCAATGGGTCAAATGGCCTAATTCTGCTTCTGTGTCTTATGGTCGGATGGCCATATGGTCTTAAAGTGGCTATATAAATGCAAACATTTATTTTTGCTGTTTTCAACTCGGTCATATTTTGCAACACACAGGTAGCATTTTTTTTTTGACTGATCTGCCAAACTGCTCAAAAATATCAGAGAAAATTATGAGTTTTTATGTTCATAGGTGTTTCTAGAGACTGCAGGACAAGAGAGTGCTGGCAGCATTAAAGTTAATAGAAGGTCAAATAATGACATGGTTTACTGCAGTACCACTTAGAGTCTGCCAGGAACAACCCCATAATGAAGCAAACCTGAATTTTGGAATTAACCATGCCTGATTCTCTTTAGAAACTCATGTTGCACTTTTAGAATTGGTCTAACCATTCTACTTTAATTCCGCTTTTCATAAATGCACTTCTTTATAAACTTTTTTTTTGTATTTCAAGTAGTTACAAAATAAAGTATGGAAAAAAAATGTATATTACCCATCCCCCCTCCCCTTAACCCCTCCCCCCTAGCATCCCTATAGAAAAAAAAGAGAAAGAAAGAAAGAAAGAAAGAGTGCCTGGACATTGGAAGATCCCCACATGCTCCACGGAGTTCGTAATAACTTTAGTATATTTACAAATGCACTTCTGATCCAGATAATGTTATTTATTCATAGAAACAGCACAGAACAGGACCTACCAGCCCAATGAGTCGCAGTGCCCAGCAATCCACCTATTTAACACTAGCCTAATAACAAGACTGTGAGGTGGAGATACATCTCTACCAAAGGAGGTATAAGGCACTCTTTCCTTCTAGCCAGCAGTTCAGCCTCGGGCAAGGTGTAGCACCTGCTTAGCCCCTGATCAGGGTCATGTGAAGCCATGAGAGCAGGTGGTGGATGGTCGAATGAGCAGCTGGTCCATATCACAAGTCCTGGTTATGTAACAACTGACATCAGGCAGACAGTCTCTAAAGAGTATTGATAAAGTCTGGAGTCACCTGTCTTGTAAAGACACTACCCAGAAGAAGGCAATGGCAAAAGTTTGCCAAGAGCAATTATGGTCAAGACCATGATTGCCCACATCATACAACACAGCATCTAATGAATAAATGAATGAATTCCAGGACCAGTTACAATGACCAATTAACCTTTGGACTGTGGGAGGAAAATGGGGCCCCTGGTGTTCAGAGGGAGAACGTGTGAGCTCCTTACAGTCATTGCTAGAGTTGCTCTCTCAACTCTGGAATGCAGTGAGCTGCACTAGGTTTGTGAAAACTCCGACACTACCATGGGATCTTTTCTCAGGTGGGGTTACATCATTAAAGGCTCTACAGCATTAGGAGTTTGCTGTGGTATAAATATCCATAGATGTATGGTAGAAAGCATTCTGACTGGTTGAATCAAAACCTGCTATGCAGGCTCCAATGCACAGGATCGTAAATCCATAAGTCAATCTCCTGAAGAACTTGCTAATTTACATTACACCCAGCTTGATCAATGTCATAGTAGAGACAAGCCTCAGAACTAAACATATAATTGACCACATTGTAAAATTCCTTCCCTTCGATTCAGCTGTGTTGTTGCTCACTTTAGAGACTGGGGCATAAGACCATAAGACATAGGAGCAGAATTAGGCCATTCAGCCCATTTGGTCCATTCCACCATTTCATCACGGCTGATCCCGGATCCCATACATCTGCTCCATATTCCCTGATGCCCTGACCTATCAGGAATCTATCAACTTCTGCTTTAAATATACACATGGACACTGTAGTCTGTGGCAGAGCATTCCACAGATTTGGCTAAAAAAAATTCCTCCTTACTTCTGTTCTAAAAGGCCGCTCCTCAATTTTGAGGCTGTGCCCTCTAGTTCTGGATACCCCACCAGAGGCACCATCCTCTGCACATCCACCTTATCTAGTCCTTTCCACGTTCAGTAGTTTTCAATGAGACCTTCATGCATTCTTTTAAATTCCAGAGAGTACAGGCCCAAAGCTGCCAAACGCTCCTCTTATGTTATCTCTTTCATTGCCAGAATCATCCTTATGAACCTCCTTTATAATTTTTCTCATCAGTCAGAGATACTGGCCTTAGGTCTGTCCACCCAAGTGGATGTAAATAACCCCTTAATAGCACTTGTCAAAGTTTTCTCCAAGTTGTTAATATGTACTTTTCAGCCAAATCTATATCTGATCATTTATCTCATTCGTATTTGAGAATGACATGAAGGTTGGTGGAGTTGTGGATAGTGTAGAAGGGTTCTCTTCATTACCACAAGACATTGACAGAAAGCAGAGCCTGCCTGAGAAGTGGCAGATGGAGTTTAACCCGGAAAAATGTGAAGTAATTCACTTTGGCAGAATACAGGGCTCATGGCAGGATTCTTGACAGCATGGGGCAAAAGAGGGATCACGGATCCCTCAAAGTTGTCACACAAGTTGTTGGGGTCGCTAAGAGGCATATGGTGTGTTGGTCCTCGTTAGTCAGGTTCTGGACCACAAGGCAATGTTGCAGCTCGCTTAAACCCTGCTTAGACCACACTAGGAATATTATGCTCAATTCTGATTGCCTCATTACACAAAAAATGTGGAAGCTTTAGAGAGGGTGCAGAGGAAATTTAGCAGGCTGCTGCCTGGATTAGGGAGCATGTCGATAGTTTAAGCAAACCTGGGCTCTTCTCTTTGGAGAGAAGGAGAATGAGAGGTGATTTGTTAGAGTTGTACCAAGTGATAAGATGCATAGATGGAGTGGACAGTCAGAGGCTTTATCCCAGAGTAGAAATGATTTATACAAAGGAGCATAACTATAAGGTGCTTGGAGGAAAGTATACAGGAATGCCAGAGGTAGGTTTTTTTACACAGAGTGTGGTGGGTGTGTGGAATACCCTCCTTGGCATGGTGATAGAGGCAGATACATTATGAGCATTTAAGAAACTCTTAGAAAGGTACACAGATGATAGAAAATGAAGGGCTATATGGGAGGATGCGATAGACTGATCATAGGGTAGGCTAAAAGATCAGTACAACTTCATGGGTTGAAGGACCTTTGCAGTGCAGTAACATTCTATGTTCTATAGCTATCCCTAATTTTATCTTCATTTATTTTTAGAATGAGTGTGTCAGTGGCAAGGTCAAAATTTATTGTGCATTTGAGAAGCTGGTGGTCAGCTACTTTCAGGACCTCAAACTTTGCTTGTTTGTTTATCTATCTGTTTATTTATTTATTTAGAAATAAAGTGCAGAATAAGCCCTTATAGCCCTTCAAGCCACAGCGACCAGCAACCCTCAACAACCTTGATTTAACCCCAACCAAATCGCGGGACAATTTAGAATGACCAATTGACCTACCAGGTACATCGTTGGACTGGGGGAGGAAACGGGACCACCTGGGAAAATCCATACATTCTGTGGGGAGGACATGCAGTCTCCTCACAAATTACAACGACACTGAACTCTGAGTTCCGATGCTCTGAGCTGTAATAGTCTCGTGCTAACTGCTGCACTACCGTGGCCCATGGTGAAGCACACTTTTGGTGAACTTTCTACTACTTATAAGGACATGAAAGCAGAGTTAGTTAATAAGATATTCAAACTTAGTTTAAAGGACCATAAATAGGCAGTGGCAGACATTTAAGGACATATATCATAGCTCTGATAAAGATCTTCAACACATACATACAACTAGGATGCCTCAGACTTTTGGACTACTGTGTCTGTCAACATGGAGTGGAGAGTAAGTTGGTTATCTGACGGGAGCAAAGGATGTTGGAAATGACTAGGGTGGAGCACTGTGGGATGGGGTGTGGGGCAGTTGACAGAGAAGGATTGCTTAGGGCAGGCAGTGAAGCCAGTGCAGAGTCACCAGGAAAGGTTATTCGATTCCACACAATTGGTTTATTGATCGTTACAGGAATCTCTTGAGTGCTTACCACTCTTACCTCTCTCCCTTCCCCTTTTTCCAACCATGATTCCCCTCTCCCTGACCCTTCCCTACTCACAGTCCACAATAAAGTCCCATATCAGAATCAGGTTTATCATCACTCACATATGTCATGAAATTTGTTGTTTTGTTTTGCAGAAACAGTACAGAGCAATATGTAAAATTACTACAGTACTGTGGAAAGGTCTTAGACATCTTAGCTAAATATATGTGCCTAAGATGTTTGCATAGTACTGTAACCTCTTGAGAAATAAACCCCCTGAAATGGATAATATATCTAGGGTCACTAAGGAGGTTAAAGATGAACATCTTTAAAGGGGAGGGTGAGCAACCAGAGGTTGTGGTACATGTTGGTACCAAAGACAGTCAGGAGAGGGGTAGAAGTCCTGCACAGTAAGTTTAGGGATTTAGGAAGAAGGTTGAAGAGCAGGACATCCAACTTGGTAATCTGTGGATTACTCCCAGTGCCACTAGCTCGTGAGGGTCAGAACAGGAAGACAGTGCAGGTGAATGAGTGGCTGAGGAGATGGTTTAGGGGGCAGGGTTTCAGGTTCTTGGATCATTGAAACCTCTTCTGGGGAAGGAGTGACCTGTACAAGTGGGATGGGTTGCACCTGAACTGGAGGGGAACCAGTATCCCGGGAGGGAGGTTGGCTCATGCTATTGGGAAGGGTTTAAACTAGATTTGCAGGGGGGTGGGAATCGAAGTGAAGAGGCAGAGGACGGGGCAGTTGGTGCACAAGTAGTGACAGCTTGTAGGGAGTTTATGAGGAAGGGTAGGCATATAATAGAGCAAAGCAGTACTCAGCTGATTTGAGATGAGTGGATTTTAATGCAATGAGTATCATGAGCAAGGTGGATGAAATTAGAGTGTGGATCAGTATGTGGAACTATGATGTTGTGGCCATTACAGAGACTTGGATGACTCAGGGGGAGGAATGGCTGCTGAGTGTGCCAGGCTTTAGATGTTTCAACAAGGACAGGGATGGAGGCAAAAGAAGTGGGGGAGTGCCATTGCTAATCAGGGGTAGTATCATGGCTGCAGAAAAGGAGAAAGTTATGGAGAGATTGTCTACTGTGTCATTGTGAGTGGAAGTCAGAAATAGGAAGGGGACAATAACTCTACTGGGTGTTTTTATAGATGGCCCTCCCCCAATAGTAACAGAGACATCAAGGAGCAGATAGGAAAGCAGATTCTGAAATGGTGCAATAATGAGAGGGTTGTCGTGATGGGTGAATTTAACTTTCCTAATATAGACAGACATCTCCTTAGAGCAAGGGTTTAGATGGGGTAGAGGTTGTTAGGTGTGTTCAAGAAGGTTTCCTGATGCAATATGTAGATAAGGTGACTAGAGGAGAGACTGGACATGATCTGATATTGAGAAGTGAACCTGGTAAGGTGTCAGATCTCTCAGTGGGAGAGCATTTCGGAGGTAGTGATCACAACTCTGTCTCCTTTACTATAGTGCTGAAGAGGGATAGGAGCAGAAAATTTGGGAAAAAATTAATTAGGGTAGGAGGAAATATGATGCAATTAGTCAGGAACTTGGAAACATAAATTGTGAGTGGATATTCTCAGGGAAATGTACGGCATAAATGTGGCAAATGTTCAGGGAACATTTGTATTGTGTTCTGCATAGTTATGTTCCATTGAGGCAGGGAAAGGTTGGTAGGGTTAAAGAACCATGGTGTACAAAGGATGGAGAAAATCTAGTTAAGAAGAAAAGAAAAGCTTACAAAAGATTCAAGAAACTATGTATTGCAAGAGCCCTAGAAAATCACAAGGGTGCTAGGAAGGAACTCAAAAATGAAATTAGGAGAGCTAGAAAAAGCCATGGTGGGCAGGATTAAGGAAAACCCCAGGGCCTTCTACAAGTTTGTGAAGAGCAAGAGGATTAGCCTTGTGAGAATGGGACCGATCAGAAGTGAGAATGGAAACATGCATGGAGTCGGAGGAGGTAATGGAGGTACTTAATGAATATTTTGCTTCAGTATTCACCAGTGAAAAGGACCTTGGCAATTATGGGGATGACTTAAAGTGGACTGAAATGCTTAGGTGTATAGACATTAAGAAAGAGGATGTGCTGGAGCTTTTGAAAAGAATTAAGCTAGATAAGTCACCAGGACCAAACAAGATATACCCCAGGCTACTGTGGGAAGTGAGGGAGGAGGTCTGACAATGAACTTTGCATCATTAATAGAGACGGGAGAAGTACCAGAGGATTGAAAGATTGCAAATGTCATTCCCTTGTTCAAGAAAGGGAGTAGAGATAACCCAGGAAATTATAGACCGGTGAGTCTGACTTCAGTAGTGGGCAATTTGTTGGAGAATATTGTGAAAGGCAAGATTTATAAGCACTTGAAGTGACATAATCTGATTAGGGATAGTCAGCATGACTTTGTCAAGGGCAGGTCATGCCTTACGAACCTGATTGAATTCCTTGAGGATGTAACAAAATACATCAATGAAGGTAGAGCAGTGGAAGTAGTGTATACGGGTTTCAGTAAGGCATTTGATAAGGTTCCCATTTGAGGCTCATTCAGAAAGGAATGAGGCATGGGATCCAAGGAGACCCTACTTTGTGGACCCAGAATTAGCTTGAACACAGAAGGCAGAGGGTGGTTTTCGATGGTTCATATTCTGCATGGAGGACAGTGACCAGTGGTGTTCCGCAGGGATCTGTTCTGGGACCCCTCCTCTTTGTAATTTATATAAATGACCTGGATGAGGAAGTCGAAGAGTGGGTTAGTAAGTTTGCTGATAATACAAAGGTTGGGGGGTGTTGTAGATAGCCTGGAGGGTTGTCAACAGTTACAGCAGGACTTCGATAGGATGCAGAACTGAGCTGAGAAGTGACAGATGGAGTTCAACACAACTAAGTGTGAAGTAGTTCATTTCAGTAGGTCAAATTTGAAGACAGTACATAATATTAATTGTAAGGCTCTTGGCAGTGTGAAGGTAAGTGAGGTCTTGGGGTCCATGTCCATTGGATATGCAAAGCTGCTGAACTGGTTGATAATGTTGTTAAGAAGTCATATGGTGTGTTGGCCTTCATCAACCATGGGATTAAGTTTAGGGCTGTGCGGTAATGTTACAGCTGTATAAGACTTTAGTTAGACTCCACTTGGAGTACTGTGTCCAGTTCTGGTCACCTCAGTACAGGAAGAATGTGGATGCTATTGAGAGAGTGTAGAGGAGATTTACAGGGATGTTGCCTGGATCGGAGAGTATGCCTTATGAGAATAGGTTGAGTGAACTTGGCCTTTCCTCCTTGAAGCGACAGAGGATAAGAGAAGATCTGATAGAGGTGTATAAGATGATGAAAGGCATTGATCATGCAGATAGCCAGAGGCTTTTTCCCTGAGCTGAAATGGCTAACACGAGGGGCCATCGTTTTAAGGTGCTTGGAAGTAGGTACAAGGGGGATGTCAGAGGTATGTTTTTCACACTGAGAGTGGTGGGTGTGAGGAATGCACTGGCGGTGAAGGTAGGAGAGTTGGATACAACTGGATACAAGAGACTCTTAGAATGGTATATGGAGCTTAGAAAAATAGAGGGCTATGTGGTAGGGAAATACTAGGCAGCTCCTAGAGTATGTTACATAGTTGGCACAACATTTTGGGCTAAAGTGCTTATAATGTGCTGTAGATTGCCTATGTTCTATGCTTCTATATTCTAAGCTCAGCTAGGGGAGGTTAAAGAACACACATTAATCCTCACTGAGTGGTCAATATTGAAAAGAGTGAGCAACTTCAAGTTCCTGGGTCCAACTCGTCAATTCAAACATGAAGAAGGCAGGCCAGCGGCACTTTTTCATTATGAGTTTGAAGAGATTTGATATGTCATCAAAGACTCTCAAAAATGTCTTTGGATACACAGTGAAAAGCACTCACACTAGCTGCATCGCCACTTGGTATGAGGCTCCAGCGCATAAGATCATCAGAGGTTTCAGGGGCTGCAGAATCAATCATTTCCGTTATAGGTACTAGTCTTCCCACCATCAAGAAGTGGTGACTCAACAAGGTGTCATCCATCATTGAGGACCCTCACCATCTGGGACAATCACTCTTCTCATTACACCAGGAGGGAGGAGGTATAGGAACCTGAGGATGCTTCTGGTGGATTGGAGGAGGATACTGGCAGGGATGATGGCAGAGCAGAGATGACTGAAGTTTCTGGGATTAGTTCTCAAGGCGCAGGACAGATATGTCCCACAGAAGAAGACATTCTCAAATGGCAGAAAAGCAACCTTGACTGACAAAGGAAGTTAAGGACTGCGTAAAATCAAAAGAAAGGGCATATAAGGTAGCAAAAGTGAGTGGGAAACAGAAACATAGAAAACCTATAGTATGATACAGGCCCTTCAGCCCAAAATGCTGTGCCAAACATGTGCTTACTTTAGAGATTACCTAGGGTTACCCATAGTTCACTATTTTTCTAAGCTCCATGTACCTATCCAGGAGTCTCTTAAAAGGCCCTTTCATATCCGCCTACACCACCGTCACCAGAAGCCCATTCCATGCACTCACTGCTCTCTACATAAAAATCTTACTCCTGACATCTCCTCTGTACCTACTTCCAAGAACCTTTAAACTGTGCCCTCTCTTGTTAGCCATTTCAGCCCTGGAAAAAAGCCTCTGACTATCCACACAATTGAGATGATTGGGAAACTTTTAAAATCCAAAAAAAGGCAACTCAGAAAGCTACAAGAAGAGAAAAGATGATATACGTGGGAAGACTAGCCAATAATGTGAAGCAGGGTACCAAAAGTTTTTTCAGTTATATAAAACATAAAAGGGAGTTGAGAGTTAAAACCATAAAACATAGGAAGAAGGCCCTTTGGTCCATCAAGTCTGCTCCATCATTCAATCATGGGCTGATCCAATTCTTCCAGTCATCCCCACTCCCCTGCCTTCTCCCCATATCCTTTGATAAGGGATAGACAGGTCTATAGTTTCCTTTCTGCTGCATCCCACCCTTCTTAAGTAGTGGAGTAGCATTTGCAATTTTCCAGTTATCCAGTACAATGTCAAAATCTATCGATTTCATGAAAGATCGTTATTAATGTCTCTGCAATCTCTCCAGCTACTTCCTTCAGAACGCAAGGGTGCATTCCATCAGGTCCAGGAGGTTTATCCACCCTCAGACCATTAAGCTTCCTGAGCACTTTCTCAGTTCTAATTTTCACTCTTGAATGTGCGATGTACCGCAGAAGTCTTCCACTGTGAAGACTGGTGCAAAATACACGTTCAGTTCCTCTGCCATCTCTGCGTCTTTCATTACAATATCTCCAGTGTCATTTCCTATATCTACCTTTGACTCTCTTTTACCCCCTATCTACCTAAAAAATCTTTTAGTATCTTCTTCGATGTTAGTCACCAGCTTCCTTTCATAATTCATCTTTTCCTTCCTAATCACCTTCTTAGTTTCCTTCTGCAAGTTTTTAAAAGCTTCTCAAGCTTTGGCTTCCTTGTATGAACTCTCATTTGTTTTTACTTTGGTTCTGACATTACTTGTCAGCCACTTGTCCTTCTTCCATTCGAAAATTTCTTCCTATTTTTAATATATCTGTCTTGCACTTCCCTCATTTTTCACAGAAACTCCAGCCATTGCTGCTCTGCTGTCCTTCCTGCTCGTGTCCCTTTCCAGTCAACCTTGGCCAGTTCCCCTCTCATGCCACTGAAATACTCAACATATTGGATTTTAGTTTTTCCTTCTCAAATTTCAAAGTGAACTCGAACATATTGTGATCACCGTTCTTTAAGGGTTCCTTAACCTTGAGCTCTCTTATCACCTCTGGATCATTGCACAACACCCAATCCAGCACAGCCAATCCCCTAGCTGTTCTAAGAAGCCATTAGACATTCCACAAATTCTCTCTTTTGAAATCTAGGTCTTGATAATCCCGGATGATTATCATGATATTGCCCTTCTGACACGCCTTTTCTATCTCTTGCTGTAATTTGTAATCCACATCCCAGCTGCTGTTTGGAGGCCTGTATACAACTGCCATTAGGGCTCTTTTACCCTTCCCATTTCTTAACTCAACCCACAGAGATTCTATACTTTTCAATGTTATGGCTTCCCTTTCTAATGATTTAATATTATTTCTTATACACAGGGCCACACCACCCCCTATCTTTCTGATACACCTTATAACTTTGGACATTTAACTCTCAATGACAGCCATCCTTTAGCCAAGTTTTAGAGATGGCCACAACTTCATCCTTGCCAATCTTTAACTGACTTTCAAGATTGTCCATTTTATTTGTTACGCTTTGTGCATTCAAATATAACACTTCCAGTCCAGTATTTGTTGCTTTCCGTTTTAACTGCACCGCACCTCTATTGCCCAGTATCTCATCTCCTGCCTGTGGTTATGCCTCATCTCCTGCCTGTCCTCTCTATCATCTCTGTTGCACGCGACCTTTGATATATTTCTGTTTGCCCCTTCCTCAGCCGTATCACTCCGGTTCCCATACCCCTGCCAAATTAGTTTAAATCCTCCCTAAGCTCTACTAAACTGCTAGGATATTGGACCCCTTTGGGTTGAGGTGTAACCCGTCCTTTTTGTACAGATCGTACCTCCCCTAGAAGCTGCCCCAATGATCCATGAACCCAAAGCCCTGCCCCCTACCTATGTCATTGGTACCAATGTGTACCAAGACTTCTGGCTGTTCACCCTCTCCCTTCAGAATACTCTGCACCTGATCCAAGACATCCTGTACTCTGGCACCTGGGAGGCAACACGCAATGTGGGTATCTCTATCAGGCTGACAGAACCTCCTGTCTGTTCCCCTCACTATAGAATCCCCTATGACTACCACATTCCTCATCTTCTCTCCCTTCTGCACCATGGAACCAGGCTCAGTGCCAGAGACCCGATCGCCATGGTCATCCTCTGTCAGGTCACCCCCTCAACAGCATCCAAAGAGTTAACGATTACTGAGGGGGACGGCCACAGGGGTGCTCTCTACTATCTGAGCTCTTCCCTTCCCTTCCCCGACAGTCACCCACTTATCTAACTCCTGCAGCCTCAGGGTGACTAACTTCCTGTAGCTCCTATCTACCTCCTGCTCAGTTTCACTAATAAACTGTAGGTCATCAAGCCACAGCTCCAGATCCCTAACGCAGTCTCAAAGTACTAATGCACTTTTGGTAAAGGAACAATAGTGCGGACTATTATCTGAAGAAGAAGAAGGTTCAAACATCACGGGTGCAGAGGGACTTAGGAGTCCTCATGCAAGACTCCCAGAATGTTAATTTACAAGCTTAGTCTATTAAGGTTGAGAAGGCAAATGCAATGTTGGCATTTATTTCAAGGGGAATAGAATATAAAAGCAAATTGAGGGGCAACCCTTTAGAACAGAGGTATGGAGGAATACTTTTAGCCAAAGAGTAGTAAATCTGTGGAATGCTGTGCCACAGACTGCAGTGGAGGCCAAATCCATGGGTATACTTAAGGTGGAAGTTGATTGTTTCCTGATCAGTCAGGGCATCAGAGGATATGGCAAGAAGGCAGGTGTATGGGGTTGAGTGGGATCCAGGATCAGCGATGATGGAATGATGGAGCAGACTTGATGGGCTGATTGGCCTAATTCTGTTCCTATGTCTTACGGTCTCAATGATTTAGTAACAGCATTTTCCCCTCCACCATCAGGTTTTTGAATGGTCCATGAACCCATGACACTACCTCGTTATTCTTTTTTATTGAATTATTGATTTATTTTTTCAATTTATACTGTAGATTTTTATATTTTTGCACTACACTGCAAAACAACTAATTTCACATCATATACTTGCGATAATAAATCTAATTCAGATTCTAAAGAAATATAACATGGACAATTTTACTCTCTATACAAAGTTAGAACACAGAAAATAGTTGGCCCCTTAGAGATTAAGACAGGGCTATTAATAATGAGGATGAAGGAAACAGCAGAGACTTTGAAAAAGTGTTTTATTTCTGCCTTTTCAATAGAAGATAATAAAAGCATCCCAATAATAGACCTTTCACAATCAGGAAGGGGGAGAGAGAAAATTAAAACCAGCCCATCACTGGGGAAAAGGTAGACCTAAAGGCTGGGCTCCTTTGGATCTAATAGCCTGCATTCTGGACTCTTAAAGAGTCACAGAATCATAGAACATTACAGCATAGAAACAGGCCTTTCAGCCCATCTACTCTGTGCCGAACCATTAATCTGGCTAGTCCCATCGACGTTCACTCGGACCATAGCCCTCCATACCCCTCCCACCAAAGTACATATAGAAATTTATCTTAAATGTTGAAGTTTACTTTGCACATACCACCTCCACTAGCAGCTCATTTCACACTCTCACCACCCGCTGAGTGAAGAAGTTCCTCCTTATATTCCGCTTAAACCATAGAACCATAGAACATTACAGCACAGAAACAGGCCTTTTGGCCCTTCTCGGCTGTGCCAAACCATTTTTCTGCCTAGTCCCACTGGCCTGCACCTGGCCCATATCCCTCCATACACCTCTCATCCATGTACCTGTCCAAGTTTTTCTTATATGTTAAAAGTGAGCCGGCATTTACCACTTTATCTGGCAGCTCAATCCACACTCCCACCACTCTCTGTGTGAAGAAGGCCCCCCAATGTTCCCTTTAAACTTTTCCCCCTTCACCCTTAACCCATGTCCTCTGGCTTTTTTCTCCCCTAGCCTCAGTGGTAAAAGCCTGCTTGCATTCACTCTATCTATTCCCATCATAATTTTATATACCTCTATCAAATCTCCCCTCATTCTTCTACGCTCCAGGGAATAAAGTCGTAACCTATTCAACCTTTCTCTGTAATTCAGTTTCTCAAATCCCAGCAACCTTTCATCTTTCACCTTTAACCCATGACTTCTAGTTGTAGTCTCATCCAACCTCCGTGGAAAAAGTTTGCTTGCATTTACCTTTTCTATAACCCTCATAACTTTGTATACCTCTATCAAATCTCCCAAATTCTAGGGATACAGTCCTAACCTATTCAACATTTCCCTATAACTCAAGTCTTCAAGCCCCGGCAAAATCTTTGTAAATTTTCTCTGCACTTTTTCAATCTGATATACACCTTTTCTGTAGGTAGGTGACCAAAACTGCACACAATACTCCGAATTAGGCCTCAGCAATGTTTTATACAACCTCAGCCTAACATCCCATTTCCTGTACTCAATAACAAACAAGAGAAAATCTGCAGATGCTGGCAATCCAAGCCTCACATACAAAATGCTGGAGGAATTCAGCAGGCCAGGTAGCATCTGTGGAAAAGATGCTACCACATCTTTTGATGTGATGTGATGCTATCACATCACCACAAAGATGCGACGCCACTTTCAAGGAATTATGGATCTGTAATTCCAAATCCCTCTGTTCTACCACACTCCTCAGTGCCCTAACTCTCACCATTTAAGACCTACCCTAGTTGGTCCTCCCAAAGTACAACACCTCACATTTGACTGTATTAAATTCCATCTGCCACTTTTCAGCACATTTTTCCATCTGGTCCTGATCCTGCGTAAGCTTTGATCATCATCCTCTCTGTCCACTCTACCTTCAATCAAGTTTCCATATTATCCTCCAGATTGCTGATATAGATGACAAACAATCCAGGACACATCCTTGTAGAATGCCACTAGTCACGGGCCTCCAGTCAGAGAGGCAACCATCTAAACCACTCTCTGGTTTCTCTTTCAAAGATGATGTTTAATCCAATTTATTACTTCATCTTAATGCCATGCAACTGAACCCTTTTGACCAACCTCCCATGTGGGAACTTCTCAAGTGCCTTGCTGAAGTCCATGTAGACAACATCCTTTGTCAATTTTCCTGGCAACGTCTTTGAAAAATTCTGTAAGATTGGTTAAACATGACCTAACACGCACAAAGCCATGCTGACTATCCCTAATCAATCCCTGTCTATCCAAATACTTACATAACTGGGCCCTTAGAATACGTTCCAATAGCTTTCCCATTATTGATGTCAGGCTTGCTGGCCTATATTTTCCTAGCTTAACCTTAGAGCATTTCTTAAACAACAGGACAACATTAAATATCCTCCAATCGTCCATTACCTCACCTGTCGCTAAGGCTGATTTAAATATCTCTGCTAGGTCCACTGCAATTTCTGCTCTAGCCTTCCACAGGATCCGAGGGAACACCTTGTCAGGTGCTGGGGATTTATTGACCCTAATTTGCCTCAAAACAGCAAACACCTCCTCCTCTGTAATCTGTACAGGGTCTGTGACCTTGATGCTGCTTTGCCTCACTTCCCTAGACTTTATGTCCATATCTTGAGGAAATACAGATGCAAAAATTCCATTTAAGATCTCCCCACTTCTTTTGGCTCCACAGGTAGATTACCACACTGATGTTCCCAAGGACCAATTTTGTCCCTTGCTTTCTTTTTTCTCTTAATATACCTGCATTATTTAAAGTAAATATACCTCTTTAAGATTTTCTTGACTGCAGAGCAACATCATACCTCTTTAGCCCTCCTGATTTCCTTAAATGTTCTCTTGCACTTCTTATACTCCTCAAGTATCTCATTTGTTCCTACCTGCCTATATTTGCTACGTACTTTATTTTTCTAAACCAGGGCCAGGATCATACAAACACCGTACTCTCAGAACTTCACTTTTGAAAGCCTCCCAGTTACCAAGTACACTTTTGCCAGAAAACAGCCCGTCCCAATCCACACTTGCCAGATCCTTTCTGATATCATCATAATTAGCCTTTCTCCAGTTTAGAATCTCAACCCAAGGACCAGACCAGTCCTTTGCGAAAATTACCTTGAAACTAATGGCTTTATGATACCTAGATGCAAAGTGTTCCCCTAAACAAACTTCTGTCACCTGCCCTGTCTCATTCCCTAATGGGAGATCTAGTAACGCACTCTGTTGTTGGAATTCTACATACTGTTTGAGAAAACTTTCCTGAACACATTTGACACACTCTTTCCCATCCAGCCCTTTTATCTTATGGGAGTCAAAGACAATATGTGGAAAGTTCAGATCAACTGCTTATCAACCTTATGTTTCTTGCAACAGTCTGTGATTCTCTACAAATTTTCTCTTCTAAATCACGTGGACTTTTAGGTGGTCTATAATATTATCCCATTAATGTGGTCATACCTTTCTTATTCCTCAGTTCTACCCATAAAGCCTCACTAGACAGTCTCCAGTCTTTCCTTAATCACCACAGCCATGACATTTTCCCTGACTATTAATACTCATGCCTTTCCCTTTAATCCCTCTACTCTATCACAGCTAAAACAATGGAA
Source organism: Hypanus sabinus (assembly GCF_030144855.1). Classification (NCBI taxonomy): domain Eukaryota; kingdom Metazoa; phylum Chordata; class Chondrichthyes; order Myliobatiformes; family Dasyatidae; genus Hypanus; species Hypanus sabinus. The sequence goes on along the minus strand of NC_082712.1, from coordinate 20,007,287 downwards.
TCCTGAAATATTGAGCTGCCAGTCCTGCCCCTCCTGCAATCAAGTTTCATTAATGGCCATAAAGGAACTGACTGCAGAGATATTGGGTGTGTTGGTTGTGTCCTTCTAAAATTCTATAGATTTTGGAAGGGAAGGGTCTCAGTGCAATTGAAAAACACAAAGGTATTACCTCTATCTAACAAGTGTGGGCGACATGAAGTGGCATTGACCTGACATCCTGTTTATTGAAAAACGTTGAGGTATATTGTTAAATTAGATGTGATTCCATTTGCAAAGTCATAATATAATCAAGCAAATCAATATAATTTTATGAAAGTAAAATGCAGTTTGACAATTTTATTTGGAATTTTTGAGGCACACCAATAGATGAAGTGTGCTCGGATTGGTGGAAGGCATTCCTTAAGGTACCACCTACATGGGCGACCTGGTCACGCAACACATTGCAGTACCAGCTGTAAGATCCAAGTTCAAATCCCACTGCTGTCTGTAAAGACATTACATGTTCACCCATGACTGCACGTTTCTCCGGGTGCTCTGGCTTCCTTTCACATACAAAAGACCTACAGTACAATTAGGGTTAGTGATGCTATTTTGCACCGGAAACATGGCGCATTTATGGGCTACCCCTAGCACACCTATTTTGGCTGTTAATACAAATGAATCATTTCACCCTATTTTTCAATGTAATAATCAAAACTAATCTTTAAATAAAATGTGAATCCATTTGGAAAATCATAATATAACCAAGCAAAGTCAATAAGATTTTACATCTGTGAAACCAAGTTTGACAAACTTATCAGACATTTTTGAGGATGCAGTATGCAAGGCAAGGAAAGAAAAAAAAGCAACAGATGAGGTGTATTTGGATTTGTGAAAGACACACAATAAAGAAGCAAATAAGTTATTACTGGACAAGAACAAGCTTGCAACATTGAAGTATACGTACCTTAACATGGAAAGCGAGGAGTTGGATGCTCAACAGAAAAAGTGTTGGGATAAACTGGCAAGCTATGATTAACCAGTGCCAGAGGAACGGTGAGAAGCCTCAATTATTTGCAACTTCACTAATGACATAGATGAAAGTACTGTAGGCCAGTTTGCAGACAATGAAAGTTAGGTGGGGAAGCAAGTTGTGAGATGGTCACAGAGTGACTGCAGGATATGGTATAGACAGCTTCAGAAGTGAGAGCTTGATAGAGGGAGTATAATGTGGTATAATGCGTAAGTGTCTACTTTAGTAGGAAGAATGAAAAAGAAAATTCTTCAAATGGAGAGAGAATACATGAAGCTGTTCTACAGAGGATAAGCGACAGCTATAAAAGGAAAGACTGAAATGCTAAAAGACCCAACCACAGCTACCATTTATTCTTGCCCACACTTTACCAAAATATGTGAATCCTACGAGGGGTGATTGATAAGTTCATGGCCTAAGGTAGAAGGAGTCCATTTTAGAAAACCTAGCACATTTATTTTACCTACATGTACACACTTAGCCCAGTGGTCATGGAGCATATAGATCCCTTCTCTGTAGAAGTCGGTGTCTTGGACCTCCAGAAGTGGTCCACAGCGTAGTGTGATTGATAAGTTTGTGGCCTAAGGTAGAAGGAGACGAGTTATTTACTTCAAAATTTCTGCATTAACTTCAAACAAGCTGACCTGCATGTGCATGTAACAAGAGCTGTATAACTCATCTCCTTCTACCTTAGGCCACGAACTTATCAATTACCTCTGCTGTAGACCACCTGGAGATCCAAGACACTCTCGTTACATGCACATGTGGTTCAACTCTTTGAGTGATTATGCAGAAAGTTTGAAATTAATAACTCATCGCCCTCTACCTTAGGCCGTGAACCTATCAATCACCCCCGGTGTGGACCACTTCGACAAAGAAGGGATCCGTATGCTCCACGAAGGCTGGACTAAGTGTATACATGTAGGAGGGGACCATGTTGAAAAATAAATGTGCTAGGTTTTCTGAAATTGACTCCTTCTACCTTAGGCTACGAACTTATCAATCACCTCTCATAGATTGGCCTCCACAGCTAACTGAGGACCCACCAACAGACAACTCTTTAGGAAGAGATCATACTCAACTCCAGTGATTGCACTACTACTACTACAGAATGCTATGGGACAGGGGAATCGGAGTGTCTCTGTGCTTGTAATACAAAACGTTGTAATTTGTAATTACAAAGCAAAGCAAGTACGGCAAGTAACTAGGGAGGCAAATGGAGTATCACCTTTTCACACAAGTGGCCAATCTGTATAAATAGAGTTCAAACATGTAGCACAGGTGGGCGGGCCAGCATTTAGGAAGACTGTTTTGTCCTGAACAGCATGGAATTTCTTGAATGCTGGAACTGCACTCATCCCAGTTAGTGATGAACACATCGTCAATCTTGATTTGGGACTTATTGGTTTAGCAATTGTGGAGATTCAGAATGTGAGTCACACCTTGGTAGACATTGAACTTACGTCTTCAAATCAACTCTTCAGGCCTTAGGGTTATCAATCCATCATGTTACTATATACAAATATATCTTCTCGCAATAGATTGAGCTGCATAGTGAAAAATAACTTCTACCAGAACATAACACAACTTTGAATCCCCCCTTCAAAGTTCCAAGTTCTCACTCCCTGCTGCTGGAGGAAGGTGCAAGAAACTTGGGTCTTGATCGGCGCGGCTTGTGGATTGGATTTGTTTTTAGAGGACTCTGCGGTTCATGTTACAGGTGTTTCTGGTTACTTCTTTTTTTATTAGTATTTTGCACAATTTTGCTTGGGATGCTATGTCGCAGACTGGCTCTGCAGGCTGCAGTCAACAAACGACTCAGTGCTAAATTGAACTGAACTGGACTAATCTGTACATACCTAGACCACTTCAAGAACTCTGCAGTTTGATGTTTAAGATCCTGTCTGTTATTCACTCATTTTTTGCTGTTTGTGACATTTTTTTTACGCATTGGGTGTTTGATGTTTTCTTTGAATGGTTTCCAAGATGGTTTGTTGTTTCATGGATGCCTGTCATAGGATGAATCTCAGGGTTGTATACTGCATTCATACATTGATAATAAGTTTACTTTGAATCATTAAATCAAAGTACCTATATATGCCCTTCTGCCATCATCAATGATGCCCTCACCTGCATGTCCTCCTTTTCCCACACTTCGGCCCTCACCCCATCGTCCCATCACCACAACAGGGACCAAGTTCCCCTTGTCCTCACCTACCACCCTACCAGCCTCCGGATCCAGCATATTATCCTCCACAACTTCCGCCACCTTCAACAGGACCCCACCACTAAGCACATCTTTCCCTCTCTACCCCTCTCCACTTTTCGCAGGGATTGTTTCCTCCGAGACTGCCTGGTCCACACGTCCCTCCCCACAGATCTCCCACCTGGCACTTATCCCTGCAAGCGTAAATGCTGCTCCTGTCCCTACACCTCATCTCTTACCACCATTCAGGGCCCCAAACAATCCTTCCAGGTGAGGCAACGCTTCACTTCTGAGTCTGTTGGGGTCATCTCTTGCATCCAGTGCTCCCGGTGCGACCTCCTCTACATCGGTGAGACCCGACGCAGATTGGGGCACCGCTTTGTCGAGCACCTCCACTCCATCTGCCACAACAGACAGGATCTCCCGGTTGCCACCCACTTCAACTCTCCTTCACCTTCCCATTCAGATATGTCCATACACGGCCTCCTTTACTGCCATGATGAGGCCAAACTCGGGTTAGAGGAGCAACACCTCATATACTGTTGGGGTAGTCTCCAGCCCCTTGGTATGAACATTGAATTCTCCAACTTCCGGTAATTCCCTCCCTTCCCCCAAGCCAGTTTCACTCTGCCTCCTCTTCTAGCTGCCTATCAGCTCCCTCATGATTCTGCCTTCTTCTACTACCTATAGTGCTTTCCCCTTACATTCCTTCTTCACCTTTCCTGCCTATCCCATCCCTGTTTTCCCTTCCCCACCCCTTGATCTTTCCTCTGATTGGTTCTTCACCTGGCACCTTCCACCCTCCCTCCACCTTCTTTATAGGGCTCATGCCCCTCCCTCTTCAGTCCTGACGAAGGGTCTCCGCCCGAAACGTTGACTGCTCGTTTCCACGGATGCTGAGTTCCTCCAGCGTGTTGTACGTGTTGCTTTGACCCCAGCATCTGCAGTGTACTTTGTGTTTACATACATAAGTCACCATATAAGACCCTGAGATTAATTTTCTTATAGGCTTACACAATAAATGCAAAGAAACACATTCGAATCAATGAAAAGCCGCACAATACAGAGAAAAAAAGAGTGTAAAAGACAACAAACGGTGCAAATGCAAAAAGAAAAAACAAACAAGTAATAATAATAAGCAATAAGTATGGCAAACATGAGATGAAGAGTCCCTGAGAAATAGAGTCCATAGGGAACGATAAATATCAATACAGTGAAGCATATCAGAAGCATGGATGTTCACTAACGTTTGCACGATACTCAGCATCTGCACAATCTCTCGTGTTTATCCTCAGCTAATGAGATGGTCCTCATCCAAAAGCAGCAAGACCTGGACCATATCCTGACCTGGCCTGGTAAGTGGTAAGTAATATTTCCTCCACATAGTGTCTATCAAGTGTAAATCCAGCTACCACCCCCAACACCCAATGCCATTCCATTCACTGAATTCCCCCATTATCAATATCCTGGGGTTACCAAAGACCAGAAACTGGAGTACCTACGTGTATAATGTGTCTACAAGAACAAGTCAGAGGAATCCTGAGGAGGGCAACTCCCCTCCTCACTCCCCAGAGTCTGTCAACCATCTACAAGGCTGAAGTCAGAGTGTGATGGAAAATACTCCATTTGCCCGGATAAATTCAGGTTCGATAATAGAGTCATAGATAATAGAAAACTACATCACAGAGACAGGCCCTTTGGTCAATTTGGTCTGTGCTGAATTCTAAAGGGGCTCAACACCACACCCAATGCAGAAGCTTGCTGGTTAGTCATCCTGCCCACAGCCATTCACACTCTCCACCCCACAACCATTCACACACTCCACCCTACAACCATTCACACACTCCACCCCGCAGCCATTCACACACTCCACCCCGCAACCATTCACACACTCCACCCCACAACCATTCACACACTCCACCCCACAACCATTCACACACCCCACCCCACAGCCATTCACACACCCCACCCCACAACCATTCACACACTCCACCCCACAGCCATTCACACACTCCACCCCGCAACCATTCACACTCTCCACCCCGCAGCCATTCACACACTCCACCCCACAACCATTCACACACTCCACCCACAGCCATTCACACACTCCACCTCACAACCATTCACACACTCCACCCACAGCCATTCACACACTCCATCCCGCAACCATTCACACACTCCACCCCACAGCCATTCACACACTCCACCCCACAACCATTCACACACTCCACCCCACAACCATTCACACTCTCCACCCCACAACCATTCACACTCTCCACCCCGCAGCCATTCACACACTCCACCCCACAACCATTCACACACTCCACCCCGCAGCCATTCACACACTCCACCCCGCAGCCATTCACACACCCCACCCCACAGCCATTCACACTCTCCACCCCACAGCCATTCACACACTCCACCCCACAACCATTCACACACTCCACCCCACAACCATTCACACACTCCACCCCACAATCATTCACACACCCCACCCCGCAGCCATTCACACACCCCACCTCACAGCCATTCACACACTCCACCCCACAACCATTCACACACTCCACCCCTCAGCCATTCACACACTCCACCCCACAACCATTCACACACTCCACCCCACAGCCATTCACACACTCCACCCCGCAGCCATTCACACACTCCACCTCACAGCCATTCACACACTCCACCCCACAGCCATTCACACACTCCACCCAACAACCATTCACACACTCCACCCCGCAGCCATTCACACACTCCACCCCGCAGCCATTCACACACTCCACCCCACAGCCATTCACACACTCCACCCCACAGCCATTCACACTCTCCACCCCACAGCCATTCACACACTCCACCCCACAACCATTCACACACTCCACCCCACAACCATTCACACACTCCACCCCTCAGCCATTCACACACTCCACCCCACAACCATTCACACACTCCACCCCACAGCCATTCACACACTCCACCCCGCAGCCATTCACACACTCCACCTCACAGCCATTCACACACTCCACCCCACAGCCATTCACACACTCCACCCCACAACCATTCACACACTCCACCCCGCAGCCATTCACACACTCCACCCCGCAACCATTCACACACCCCACCCCACAGCCATTCACACACTCCACCCCACAACCATTCACACACTCCACCCCACAGCCATTCACACACTCCACCCCGCAGCCATTCACACACTCCACCCCACAACCATTCACACACTCCACCCCACAGCCATTCACACACTCCACCCCACAACCATTCACACACTCCATCCCGCAACCATTCACACACTCCACCCCACAGCCATTCACACAATCCACCCCACAACCATTCACAGACTCCACCCCGCAACCATTCACACCCTCCACCCCACAGCCATTCACACACTCCACCCCACAGCCATTCACACACTCCACCCCGCAACCATTCACACCCTCCACCCCACAGCCATTCACACACTCCACCCGCAGCCATTCACACTCTCCACCCCACAACCATTCACACACTCCACCCCGCAACCATTCACACACTCCACCCCACAACCATTCACACACCCCACCCCACAGCCATTCACACACTCCACCCCACAACCATTCACACACTCCATCCCGCAACCATTCACACACTCCACCCCACAGCCATTCACACACTCCACCCCGCAGCCATTCACACAATCCACCCCACAACCATTCACACACTCCACCCCGCAACCATTCACACACTCCACCCCACAGCCATTCACACACTCCACCCGCAGCCATTCACACTCTCCACCCCACAACCATTCACACACTCCACCCCGCAACCATTCACACACTCCACCCCACAACCATTCACACACTCCACCCCACAGCCATTCACACACTCCACCCCGCAACCATTCACACACTCCACCCCACAGCCATTCACACACTCCACCCCGCAGCCATTCACTCCGCTCTTCCATCGCAGCAGCAATCAATCATTAGAGAACACATTCCATAAGACCATAAGAAATAGGAGCAGAATTAGGCCATTCGGCCCATCAAATCTATTCTGCCATTCCTTCATAGCTGATTTATTATCCCTCTAAACTCCATTCTCCTTCCTTCACCCATAATTTGTGACACTCTTATTAATCAAGAGCCTATCAAACTCCTACTTAAATACACCCAATGATTTGGCCTCCACAGCCATCTGTGGCCATGACTTCCACAGATTCACCACCCTCTGGATAAAGCAATTCCTCCTCATCTCTGATCAAAACATCTGCCAGCTTAAAGGACAAAGGTAGCTAAAGCTTAGGAACACCACCATGTTGCACACAGTCCCGACTTGGCTGTTACCTCACTGTGGCAAGGTCAAAATCCTGGAACTATGTCCCTTATAGCATTATGGGTATACCCACACCTCAAGAACTGGAGTAGTTCAAGAAGACAGTTCACCACCACCTTCTCAAACACATCTGAGGGTGGGTAATTTAATGTTGGGTCATCCTGCAAAGCCTACATTATTTAAATAAATAAACATTAATTTTGATGTGACAATTCTCCATAGATCAACTTCTTTTTTCAAGAGAATATATCCCTCACCCTGCCTGTGTAAAGATGTTAGTATTCTAATATGTTCAATGCCCACTTTATTAGGTACCTCCTATATCTAATAAATTGACCACCGAGTGTATATTCGTGCTCTGCTGCAACTGTATCCTATCCACTGCATTGAGAGATGTTCTTCTGCACACCACTGTTGTAGTGTGTGATCATTTGAGTTACTGTCACCTACCTGTCAGCTTGAACCAGACTGGCCATTCTCCTCTGACCTCTCTCATTAATAAGGTGTTTTCATTCACAGAACAATTGCTTACCAGATTTTATTTTGCACCATTCTCTGTAAACTCCAGAGAAATTCCCAGGAGATCTTCAGTTTCTGAGATATTCCAACCAAGTCAAGTCAAGTCACTTTTTATTGTCATTTCAACTGTAACTGCTGGTACAATGCACAGTAAAAACGAGAAAATGTTTTTCAGAACCATAGCGTTACATGAAACAGTACGGAAACTACACTGAACTACGTGAAAACAACACAGAAAAAAATCTGTACTGGACTACAGACCTACCCAGGACTGCATAAAATGCACAAAACTGTGCAGGCATTACAATAAATAATAAACAAGACAATAGGTCAGTAAAGTGTCAGTCCAGGCTTTGGGTATTGAGGAGTCTGATAGCTTGGGGGAAGAAACTGTTACATAGTCTGATCGTGAGAGCTCGAATGCTTCGGAGCCTTTCCCCAGACGGCAGGAGGGAGAAGAGTTTGTGTGAGAGGTGCATGGGGTCCTTCATAATGCTGTTTGCTTTGTGGATGCAGCGTGTAGTGTAAATGTCCGTAATGGCGGGAAGAGAGACCCTGATGATCTTCTCAGCTGACCTCACTATCCGTTGCAGGGTCTTGCGATCCGAGATGGTGTAATTTCCGAACCAGGCAGTGACGCAGCTGCTCAGAATGCTCTCAATACAACCCCTGTAGAATGTGATGAGGATGGGAGGTGGGAGATGGACTTTCCTCAGCCTTTGCAGAAAGTAGAGACGCTGCTGGACTTTCTTTGCTATGGAACTGGTGTTGAGGGACCAGGTGAGATTCTCCGCCAGGTGAACACCAAGAAATTTGGTGCTCTTAACGATCTCTACTGAGGAGCCGTCGATGTTCAGTGGGGAGTGGTCGCTCCATGCCCTCCTGAAGTCTGGTACCATCATTCCACTATCAATGTCAATTAGATTACATTTCTTTCCCATTCTGATGTTTGGTCTGAACAACAACTAAACCGTTTGACCATCTCTGCAGACTTTTATGTATTGAGTAGCTGCCTATTGGCTAGATATATATTTGCATTAACAAGCAGGTACACAGGAAGTAAGTGGCCACTGAGCGTAGATTATCTGGCATCGTCTTCTCACTCAATGCCTTTAAGTTGCTTGTAATGTGAATGGAAAAGTCAACAGCCACAGTTTGTGTTCTATATGCAGTGTTGATGGAACATGAGTTTGACAGTTTTTGCAATCATGCAGCTTTTGAAGCGCTTAAAATGATCTTCAAACAATATGATGAAGAGCATGTCTTCCTATCTTCTAAAAGACAAGTGCTCTTGTGGAGACTGGGACACTAATGCATTCCACTACCATCTTGGGTATGGAAAGGGTCCCAAGCAAGATGTTTGTCTTTGAACATTAATCCGCCCTTCATGCTATTAACAGCAGACTATTACATTAAAATATATTACATTAAAATGGTCATTTTATGTCCCTTGGTTTACCTTAAGAGAGAAAGAAAAGTAAAACGCTTGGAATTGTGCCGTGGGATCATTTATAACTATCTGTGAAAGAAGGCTGGGCCACAGCTCCTTTTTTTTTGAATTGTCAGTTTGAAGCAATAAATACTGTGTGCAGTACTGTGCAAAAGTCTTAGGCACATGTTTATAACTAGGGTGCCTAAGACTTTTGCATTGTACTGTAGTAACTTTATTTATTGCACTGTACTGTTTCTCAAAAAAAAAACAAAATTCATGACATATGTGAGTACTGATAAACTTGATTCTGATATGGGTCTTTATTGTAGACTGAGAGTGTGAAGGGAGCAGGGAGAGAGGAATCATGGTTGGGAAAAGGGCACAGGAGAGGGGAAGGAGTGGGAGGCAGCAGAGAGGTATTTGTTATGATCAATAAACTGGTAGTTTAGAATCAAATGACCTTGCCTGATGTCTCAGGGTGCCTGGTGCCACTGTAAACATGCCAGCACTCCTTCTGTACCACCAGTCCCACCCACCTCCCGCGGCACTCCATCCTCATCATTCCCAACATCCATTGCTCCCTCCAGACTTACAAACTTGCTTTCTGCTCCACATTGACAAATACAGTACTGTGAAAAACTCTTAGGCATCCTAATTATATATACGTGGCTGAGACATTTGCACACTACTGTATATTTAGCTTGAAGTTTGTCTGCCAGTCCACCTCAACACAAATGCGTTGCGTTTTTCACAACCTATGGACTCATAGGATTCTACAACTCATGTTCTCTGTATCATTTATTTCATTATTTGAAAATATTTTTTTGTTTATTATCCTTTTTTTTGCATTTTGCACATTGGTTGTTTGTCAGTCTTTGTGTGTGGTTTTTCATTCATTCTATTGTATTAATTTATTCTATAGTGAGTGCCTGCAAGAACATGAATCTCAGGGTAACATATGGTGACATAGATGTACCCATATATGTACCCATATACCCATGTATGTATTTATTATATATACATAATGAATACATAATACATTATATATGTACATAATGAATTTACCTTTGAACTTTGAACTTTAAAGTATTAGGAAGAGGGGTCTTATTTACAAACTTCACCTCACAGTTATGCAGAGGAGATAGTAGAACATAAAACATAGGACAGGCCCCAGCAATTTACAATATGATAACGTAACCGATGCATTTCACTGTATATTTCAATGTTTCAAAGTACATGTGACAAATAAAGCTATTCCTAATCTTAATCTTAGTTTAGACTGGCATCGTAGTTGGCACAGATATCATGGGCAAATGATTATGTTCCTGCACTTCCTCTTCAGCAGTAGATTTATGCACTTAGAATCAGAATCAGAACCAGGTTTAATATGTTGTGAAAGTGTGTGTGTGTGTGTGTGTGTGTGTGTGTGTGTGTGTGTGTGTGTGTGTGTGTGTGTGTGTGTGTGTGTGTGTGTGTGTGTGTGTGTGTGTGTGTGTGTGTGTGTGTTGAATTAAATAAGCAGTGCCAGAAAAGTAGTGAGGTAGTGTTTATAGGTCCACCATCCTTTTAGAAATCTAATGGCAGATGAGAAGAAGCTAGTCCTGAATCGTTGAGTGTGTACTTTCTTTAAAATAGTGCATGAAACATCTGCAGACAGACACTGGAGAGAGCAAGGGGCGCTTCTAAATTTGATCTAAACAACAGTGTTTCTTACCATATCAAGTGTCCAGTGCAGACCCAACAGGTTCTAACTCAGAGGCTAGAGAGCACTGCCTGGTGAGCACACCTGATGCACAAAATATGCAACTTTCACACAAGTGCCAGCAGTAATTCATACTATCTTAATTCCATTCACCCTCTTCTTGCTAGAAACGTCGAAAAATAGAAAACCTACTACACAATACAGGCCCTTTGACCCACAAAGCTGTGCTGAACATGTCCTTACCTTAGAAATTACCTAGGGTTACACATAGCCCTCTATTTTTCTAAGCTCCATGTACCTATCCAGGAGTCTCTTAAAAGACCCTATCACATCTGCCTCCACCACTGTTGCCGGCAGCCCATTCCACGTACTCACCACTCATTGCGTAAAAAATTACCCCTGTATCTCCTCTGTACCTACTTCCAAGCACCTTAAAACTGTGACCTCTTGTGCTAGCCATTTCAGTCCTGGGAAATAGCCTCTGACTATCCACATGATCAATGCCTCTCATCATCTTGGACACCTCTATCAGGTCACCTCTCATCCTCCATCGCTCCAAGGAGAAAAGGCCAAGTTCACTCAACCTATTTTCATAAGACATGCTCCCCAATCCAGGCAACATCCTTGTAAATCTCCTCTGCACTCTTTCTATGGTTTCCACATCCTTCCTGTAGTGAGGTGACCAGAATTGAGCACAGTACTCCAAATGGGGTCTGACCAGGGTCCTATACAGCTGCAACATTACCTCCCAGCTCTTAAACTCAATCCCACGATTGATGAAGGCCAATGCACCTCATGCCTTCTTAACCACAGAGTCAACCTGTGCAGCTGCTTTGAGCGTCCTATGGAGTCGGACCCCAAGATCCCTCTGATCCTCCACACTGCCAAGAGTCTTACCATTAATACTATATTCTGTCATCATATTTGACCTACCAAAATGAAGCACTTCACACTTACCTGGGTTGAACTCCATCTGCCACTTCTCAGCCCAGTTTTGCATCCTATCGATGTCCCGCTGTAACCTCTGACAGCCCTCCACACTATCCACAACACCTCCAACCTTTGTGTCATCAACAACTTTACTAACCCAACTCTCCACTTCCTCATCCAGGTCATCCAGAAAAGAAAAGAACAAAAACATCAAAAGGGCCCATTATAATTAAACAATCAAATGTTCACAGTTTGGAGCTCAAACCTTCCAAAAGCCATATTCACCAATCCTCGATAGACCTCTGCAACTTGGCTCCATCAAGTCATGCTTCTCCACCAACACACACAAAATGCTTGTGGAACACAACAGGCCAGGAGGCATCTATAAGGAGAAGCACTGTGGACGTTTTGGGCCGAGACCCTTCGTCAGGACTAGTTTTAGCATTTTGTGTGTGTTGTTTGAATTTCCAGCATCTGCAGATTTCCTTATGTTTCTCCACCAGACTGAATCCGATGAGTAGTTCTTTCCAGCATCTCTCTCTTCATCTCCTGCTGAACAAAGACAAAGACCCACCACAGTGTCAGTCACAAAGCCACTCCTCTAACCTTCTCTAGAACCTTCTCTCCATTCCACTTTCCTGATTGGATGGCCCACTTTCCTAAGCATCCCTAATCTCTAATCTCTAACAGAATGCTACAGAATGACCATTACATGAAATACCCAACAAAGTTAGCAGTAAGACCTTTACTAGGGCATTACATTTACATTAAGAACTGAAGAATGGGTCTTGTTTATCACACAATTCTGGGCAAAGAATATTGGCTGTAAGTTCAACTTAATCAAAAACAGCTCTTTGACCTCTGGAAGATTCAATTGTAGTGTTAAAAACCTGAGCTTGGCAAAAAGGCACTGGCCTCGGGACAATGAACATCCATCACAGTGTGGTTCTTCTGCTGTTCTGGCTTCTCTGCGCGCTTATTGCATTGTCTAGGGATTCTGACTGGAATGCCCCTCTCCATTTTGAGTTGCCATAAGCCAGGGATCCCAAAGAGGATGTTGCATCTTCTCAACAAAGCTTTGAGCACAGCAGTTGAATCTTACCCTCTGCCCACTTCCTCTGACTGATCTCAGAATAAAGGGTTTATTTTGAGAGTCTAATAGAGACACATATCCAAAACATTACTAGCTTACTTAGTGAATGGTAGTAGCAGGATCTACAATCAGAAGGATTCCAGGTCGACAACCTGGCCCCTTTTACGCTCACAGCAGCTTATTCCAGTACCTGGGAGGAGCTGGGAACAAAAATAAGAAATCCCCTCATTAAATTTTGTTCACTTTCTTTCCAGCAGAGTTGGGCAAGGATTGCTCCAAACTGCCTTATTGGTCAGCTCCTAGTCAATACCAAAGTTCGGCTAACAGTCTACCAACTAAATAGTGGAAAATTACATTCTAAATGAAGGAATCGCCCTCAGGCCAGAAATAATTAATTTGTCCTATTGAGTAGATACTCATTCTACATAAGAAGAATGCGACCAATCCCATCCCCTTCTCTATCTCCTTAGACATTCATATTCTTTCCTTTCAAATATTCATCCAGTTCCCCTTTTAAATCAATAATTGGATCTATCCCTAGCTGCTGACTGCAGCTCATAACTTATTATCTGCATAAAAGATTTCTTCTCTCACTGCTATTCATTCAGTCACAATTATTTCCATTCCCTGTTCTCTTTGTTGCTTGTTGTGTTCTGTCTGGGACTCAGTGGTGTCCTGACGAAGGAGCTTGGCCTGGAATATCAACGCTTTACTTCTCTCCACAGATGTCGCCCGACCTGATGAGCTCATCCAGCATTTTGTGTGTATTGCTCTTCATTTCATCTGCCCTGTCTGTTTGTTTCATGATTTCAATTACTGCATCTGATGCTACCAGGGTATTTGAGGCGGCATGGTAGCATAGTGGTTAGCTCTGCGCTTTACAGTACCAGTGACCCAGGTTCAGTTCCCACAACTGTCTGTAATGTGTTTGTACCTTCTAGCCGGGACTGTACCGGTTTCCTCCAGGTGCTCCGGCTTCCTGCCGCAGTGCAAAGACATAGGTTAACTGGTCATTCGAAGTTGTCCTGTGGTTAAACTAGGGTTAATTTGGGGGAGTTGCTGGATGGCACAGCTTGATAAGCTGAAGAGCCTACTCTAAGCTGTATCTCAATAAATAAATAAGCAAAGAAACAAACAAACAAATAAATAATCAGTCCCCATAACACTCTTCAGTCACGAGGGGAATAACCTCAACTTTTGCTGTCCATCAACATTCTTAACTTTATCTTCTCATTCATCAATCATTTTAGTGAATATCTTCTGTAGTCTATGGTCTTTATATATCCTTTAAAGTTTCCTTAGAGCTAGACATAGCATTACTGTTGTGGCTGAATCAATGCCACAAGATTTGCCTGTATTCTGAATATAAAGCCCAAGATCTAGCATGTTTTTCTGATTACTTTCTCAACCTGCCCTACAACATTGAATGAACAACACACATAATCCCCATCGCTTTCCCACGCCAAACTGGACTGGAGTATAAATTAAGCTACAGTCATTTAAAACACTAGTTATTACACATGCAAAGTACTCAGAGCAATTTTGACCAAAGCACTTCAGAAAGGCTACATTAGTCTTAGACGAAGGACATTGTAGATGGTATGTGGGGAGAACACAGAAACTAAAGTGATAGCCAGTGGAACTTTAGCCACTCAGGAGGTGCTTGCTTACAGTTTTCCATTTAATGGGGTAGATAGAGAAAAAGTATGAGTGAGTCTGGCACTGGGAACATTTTCCAAAAATTGGGCCCATGCTCGTCAAAATTATGTAGGAATCACTTCTACACACAAATGTGATAGAGACCATAGAACCATAGAACACTACAGCACAGTACAGGCCCTTCAGCCCTCCATGTTGTGCTGACCCATATAATCCTTTAAAAAAAGTACTAAACCCACACTACCCTATAACCCTCCATTTTTCTTTCATCCATATGCCTGTCCAAGAGGCTCTTAAATACCCCTAATGTTTTAGCCTCCACCACCATTGCTGGCAAGTCATTCCAGGCACTCAGAACCCTCTGCGTAAAAACTTACCCCCGATGTCTCCCCTAAACTTCCCTCCCTTAATTTTGTACATACGCCCTCTGGTGTTTGCTATTGGTGCCCTGGGAAACAGGTACTGACTATCCACCCTATCTTTGCCTCTCATAATCTTGTAGACCTCTATCAAGTCCCCTTTCATTCTTCTACGCTCCAAAGAGAAAAGTCCCAGCTCTGCTAACCTTGCTTCATATGACTTGTTCTCCAAACCAGGCAACATCCTGGTAAATCTCCTCTGCGGCCTCTCCATAGCTTCCACATCCTTCCTATAATGAGGTGACCAGAATTGTACACAATATTCTTAAGTGCAGTCTCACCAGAGATTTGTAGAGTTGCAACATGACCTCCCTACTCTTGAACTTGGTTCTCTTTTTTTTCCTCTTTGCTACGCTTCTTTAATAGGGGGATTGAACTTGAGATTTGGGATTCTCTCCCAGCAGAAGACTGGACAATTTGAGACAATAAATTATGTTTACGAAATGCATCAAGGAAAACTGTCGTAGATCAGCCATCACGAGGAAATCTGCAGATGCTGGAAATTCAAACAATGCACACAAAATGCTGGTGGAACACAGCAGGCCAGGCAGCATCTATAAGGAGAAACACTGTCGACGGGCCGAAGGGTCCTGACGAAGGGTCTCGGCCCAAAACGTCAACAGTGCTTCTCCTTATAGATGCTGCCTGGCCTGCTGTGTTCCACCAGCATTTTGTGTGTGTTGTAGATCAGCCATGATGTTGTTGGATGGTGGAGTATGATGATAGGGACAAATTCCTAAGTCTGTGTGTTCCAGTGAACTTCCTGGTAGCTCACAACTCATCTCCCCCCCAATGCGGGTAACAAAAGTACTGGGTTGCACAGCAGCCTCTGTGCGCGCCAGCTGTAGGGTAGGCTGAGAAAGTGCAGGACAGCATGGCCGTATAGCAATTAGCATCCTTCTTTACAATGCCAGCAGTGACACTGGGGGTCCTGAAGAAGGGCATCAGCCTGAAGCATTCACGGTTCACACTTTCCCACAAACGCTCCCTGATCTGCTGAGTTCTTCCAGCATTTTGTATGCGTTGCTTTGGATTTCCAGCCTCTGCAGGTCTTCTTGAGATTGGGGTTCAATTCCCAAGGAGTTTGTATCTTCTCCCCATGAACGTGTGGGGTGCTTCCAAGTGCTCCAGATTCCTCCCACATCCCGAAGACGTACGGTTAGGTTAGGGTTAGTAAGTTATGAGCATGCAGTGTTGACACCGGAAACATGGCAACACTTGGGAGAAGTTTCAATATACACGTGACAAACAAAGCTCACTTTTATCTTTAAAAGATTTGTGGAACTGTGCATCACAGGAACAAGCACTTTCATTTGTCTACCTGCTTTAATCCCATTTGTCTGCTTTAGGCCTGTAACCATCTATGCCCTTCCTATCCAAGTACCTGTCCAAATTCTTTCTAAATGTCGTAATTGCATCAGGCCCTACCACATCCTCTGGCAGCTTGTTTCAGATAACAACTGCTGCTCTGTGGTTAAAACAGCACAGAGAGTTTATACATAGGGGCACAGAGCAAAGAAGTCATGAAGCTTTAACTAAAAACACCGGCTCAGCCACAACTGGAGTATTGTGTCCATTCTGGGCACCAGCTTTTAGGGAGGAGGAAAAGGTTCCTGCGTATCTGTGGATAGTCCTAGACATCAATTATATCGACCAGTTTACAGGCTTAAAATTACTGTCTATGTGGAAGTCCATTAGTTGGAAAATGAAAACTTAATTTGAATTTAGATTTTCAATATGTAGCGATGTATTTAATGAATGTGAATTGAGTTTTAGAAGTGAGTAAGAAATATCCTCGTATACTACACTCAGTGGCCACTTTGTTACATACATCCTGCATCTAATAAAGAGGCCACTGCGAGTGAGTTCAGCGTTTTCTGCTGCTGTAGCCCATCCAATTCAAGGTCCAATATTTTGTATGTCCAGAGATGCTCTTCTGCAAATCACTGTTGTAACACGTGGTTACCTGAGTTACTGTCACCTTCCTGTCAGCTTGATACAGTCTGGCTATTCTGCTCTGACCTCTCTCATTAAGAAGGTGTTTTTGCCATCCAAACTGCTGCTCACTAGATGTTTTTTGCACCAAATCTCTATAAACTCTAGACTGTTGAATGTGAAAATCCCAGGAGATCAGCAGTTTCTGAGATACTCAAACCACCCCGTCTGGCACCAACATTCCACGATCAGAGTCACTTAGATCACACTTCTTCCCTGTTCTGATGCTTGATCTGGACAACACTGAATCTGTCAACCATGTTTGCATGCATTTATGCATTGTGTTACTGCAGCATGATTGTTTGATTAGATATTTGCATTAACAAGCAGGTGTACAGGTGTACCTAATAAAGTGGCCACTGACTGTATGTGACCATAACACATAGGAACAGAATTAGGTCATTTGGCCCATCAAGTCTGCTCTGCCATTCAATCATGGCTGATCCTTTTCTTTTCTCCTCCTCAACCCCAGTTTCCAGCCTTCTCCCCGTAACCTTTGAAGCCATGTCCAATCAAGAACCTATCATTCTCTGCCTTAAAATAGACTAAAACACCTGGCGTCCATAGCTGCCTGTGGTAACAAACAAAGTTCACCAACCTCTGTCTAAAAAATTTTTTCTGCATCTCTGTTTTAAGTGGATACCCCTTTATCTTGAGGCTGTACCCTGTCTCCCTAAAGTTCCCAACCATGGGAAACATCCTTTCCACAGCTACTCTGTTTAGGCCTTTCAACATTCAAAAGGTTCAATGAGATCACCCTCATCCTTCTAAATTCCAGTGTGTACAGACCCAGAGCTATCAAACACTCCTTGTATGATAACCCTTTCATTCCAGGAATCATCCTTGTGAACCCCCTCTGGACCCTCTCCAATGCCAGCACATCTTTTCTAAGATGAGGGGCCCAAAACTGTTCACAGTACTCAAGATGAGGCCTCACCAGTGCCTTATAAAGCCTCAGCATCACCTCCTTGCTCTTGTATTCTAAACATCTTGAAATAAATTCTAACATGGCATTTGCCTTCCTCACCACCGACTCAACCTTCAAGTTAACTTTTAGGGTGTTCTGCACAAGGACTCCCAAGTCCCTTTGCATCTCAGATTTTTGGATTTTCTCCCTGTTTATAAAATAGTCCATACATTTATTTCTACTACCAAAGTGCATGACTATGCATTTTCCAACATTGTATTTCACTCCTGATGAAGGGTTTTGGCCCGAAACGTCGTCACTACCTCCTCCCATAGATGCTGTCTGGCCTGCTGAGTTCTGCCAGCATTTTGTGTTTTTATTGTATTTCATTTGCCACTTTCTTGCCCATTCTCCTAGTCTTCCTGTTTCCTCGACACTAAATGTCCCTCCACGAATCTTTGTATCATCTGAAAACCTGCAAACAAAGCCACCTATTCCATCATCTAAATCATTGATATGCAACATAAGAAGAAGTAGTCCCAACAGCAGTACCTACAGAACACCACTAGTCACTGACTGCCAGCCAGAAAAGGATCCTTTACTCCCACTTCATACCACCTACCAATCAGCCAATGCTCTACACATGCTGGTAACTTTCCTATAATACCATGAGTTGTTAACTTTATTACATAACACCCAATCCATTATAGCTGATCCCCGAGTAGGCTCAACAACAACCTGCTCTAAAAACCCATCTCATAGGCATTCAATAAATTCTGTCTCTTGAGATTCATTTCCAACCTGATTTTAATCTACCTGCATGTTGAAACCTTCCATGACTATCATAACATTGCCCTTTTGACACAGCTTTTCTATTTCCTGTTGTAATCTGTGGTCCACCTCCCAGTTACTGTTGGGAAGCCACCAAGGTCCTTTTACCCTTGCAGTTTTTTAACTCAACCGCTGAGGATTCATCATCTACTGATCCCATGTCACACCTTTCAACTGATTTGATGCCATTCGTTACCAGCTGAACCTACCTTCACCCCTGCCTACCTTCCTATCACTCCAATAGAATGTGTAACCTTGGTCTTTCGGCTCCCAACTACAACCATCCTTCAACCACAATTCAGTGATGGCCACAACATCATACCTGACAATCTGTAATAGTGCAACAAGATCATCCATCTTATTTCCTATACTTCGTGCATTTAGATATAACACTTGAGTCCTGTATTTGCTACCCTTTTTGACTCTGCATCCCTCATGCACTGATATTCACCCTGATGACTGCAATTATGTCCTATCATCGGCCTGCCCTTCCTGACAGTCTGACTGCAAGCTATCTTTGTTTTTTTTTTTACCATCCATCCTATCCTGAGTCCCATTCCTCCACCAAATTAGTTTAAACCCTCCCCAACAACTCTAACAAACCTGCCTATGAGAATATTGGTCCCTCCTCAGGTTCAGGGACAACCCATCACTTTTGTACTGGTCGTAACTCCCCCAGAACGGATTTCGATGATCCAAGAATTTGAAGTCCTGCCCCCTGCACCAGCTTCTCAACCACAAATTTATCAGCCAACTCATCCTGTTTCTGCCCTCACTGATACATCGCACAAGTGGCAATCCAGAAATTATAACCCTGGAGGTTCTGCTTCTCAGCTTTCTGCTTAGCTATCTAAATTCTCGTTTCAGGACATCTTAGCTTTTCCTTCCTATGTCATTAGCACCAATATGTACCAAGACATCTGGCCGCTCTCCCTCTTCCTCCAAAATGCTGCAGACTGCTCTACTCATTGAGGCTGAGTCCTGCTTTGGGCTTCATGTTTGTGAGCTTTGTAAAGATTTCCCCTCTGTGTGATGAATTGACACTGAGCTATGGGCCTACTCCGAATTGAGACTGAGCTATGGGCCTGCTCCAAATTGAGACTGAGCTATGGGCCTGCTCCGAATTGAGACTGAGCTATGGGCCTGCTCCAAATTGAGACTGAGCTATGGGCCTGCTCTGAATTGACACTGAGCCATGGGCCTGCTCCGAATTGAGACTGAGCTATGGGCCTGCTCCAAATTGAGGCTGAGCTATGGGCCTGCTCCGAACTGACACTGAGCTATGGGCCTGCTCCAAATTGAGACTGAGCTATGGGCCTGCTCCGAACTGACACTGAGCTATGGGCCTGCTCCAAATTGAGACTGAGCTATGGGCCTGCTCTGAACTGACACTGAGCTATGGGCCTGCTCCAAATTGACACTGAGCTATGGGCCTGCTCCAGCTGCTCCGAGCCTCGGGATTGTGGACTCACTTTCATTCTGAATGCTGTTGCTTTCTTTTATTGTGTGCACAATTTGTTTTGTTATTCTCTCCCTATGCATTAGGCATTGGTCTTTTTTTTAAATCGGGTTCTTTTGGGTTTCTTGTTTTGTGCTGCCTCTAAGCTGACAAATCTTAGGTTGTATAATTTATACATACTTTAATTATAAATGTACTTTGAACTTTTTTTTATTTGCTGAGTTTGTCTTCTTTTGCACATTGGTTGTTTGTCAGTATCTGTTTAAGTACAATTTTCATAAATTCAATGGTTCAATTGTATTTCTTTACATTCCCGTAAATGCCTGGAAGAAAATGAATCTCAAGGTAGCATATGGTAACATATATGCACTTTGATAATAAATTTATTTTGACTTTGAGAGGTTGATGTAGGAATTTTTAGAGATTTGAGCCCAAACCAGTTCAAGGCAAGGATGCTAATGGTGAAGCCAAGGAAACCAGGTGTACATAAGGACCCAGAATCGGAGAAACATGGAGGTTTGCAGATTTGAATTGGGAAGGAATTCCACACATTAAAGAGAGCATACAGATACTTTTTAACTAGCTGAGTTCCTCCCTTTTGCTTTTTTAATCCAACTGTATAGTCTGGTGTGTCTTCATTATATCCTGCATAATAAGGAACAGTTTCCACTAAAATTAGAAAATAATGAGCTAGTGCACAAAATAATGTTGTCCAACCTGCCGCTAATTACTTCATTTGTGCATAACCTTCAACGTGGCGGAGCGTGGGGGTGATGACTGGTGGACCAGTTACCATGACAACTAGGTAACCATAACCTGAATAAGAGAATTGAAATCACGGCACTATAAAGGCACGGCTAATGAGGCTTCACAATGAATAGAGAATGATGTAATAAGAGAAATTACTTCAGAATTTGCATTTTTTTCCTCAAGGGAGCAATTTCAATTCTCTTTCAGTTGCAGCTCCCTTTGCCTTGTGGAAAAAGTTGCAAATTATCACAAATTCTGTGGTTTCAGAGTAACTGGCAGTTTTAACAGTGCAGAATCTCTATGGCATTGCTCAAATATAAATGGGATATTAACAAGAACATAAGAAAACACAGCATGAGAAAAGACAATTTTGGAATGTCAATCTCTTTCCTTCTCCAAGGACTCATGATATTTGGCCAGCCTTACTCCTCTCAATTTATTTAACCTCCTGAGTCAAAATTCTGACTAAATTCAAGGACAACTAAATGAAACTCCAGATGACCTGTCTAGTCTTACGACTTAATTAATTGTGGGGGGGGGGAGGTTGAAATTACCAGGATGGGGACAGACTGAGTTCTTGGACAAATTTAAGCTGATTTGTAAAGCCCAGTTCGGACCTGTGAACAGTAAGTCACGTCTAACTAATTTAATTTCATTTGTTGCTAGAAGGTCACTTATGTGTTGGATGGATATGGATTTGCAGGAGTCATTTGAAGGGGTGCCACATATGAGATTATGCTCAATAAATTAAGAGTATGGAATCTGGAGCAACATTAATGCACAAGATGGAAACTGCTACAGGTAAGTGGTGCAGTAAAGTGGCGCAGTGAGCAAGTTTGGCTGCCTTACCGGTCCAGCGACCAAGTTCCAGTCCTAATCTGTGTGAAGTTTGCATATTCTCCCTGGAACACTGTGGGTTTTATCCGAGAGCTCTTTCCAAAGGTTTCAGGATTGGTGGGTTAACTGGCCACTGGGTAGGTAAATTACCTCCATTTTAATGTGGATAGTAATATTGTCAGGAATGAGGAGAAAAAATATTATTGGAAAAATTAATGGGAGGGCATGGTGGGTCAGATTAACTCCACCATGGATGGTCCCAAGTTGGTTGCAAAAGGAGGAGGGTTGGGCATGGAGCAAGCAATCCTGTCCATTAAAAAAAACGTTACTATGAGAATGCCAACAGAAGCTCCAGAAACCTCTTCCCTGGGTAAGGAAGGATCTTGGAAGATAGGGCAACACCTCAGGATGACTTGAAAGACTGGCCCAGAACAGAGGACCCTGGAAAGCGGTTGTCAGCAGCTTAAGCCCCAGTATGGGTGATGGGACAAGATTGCTCTGTCGACTGGCATAGGTTTCATGGGGTGAGTGGCTTCCTGAAAATACTAAACAAAGGAGGTATAGCTGGGACTTTATGTGATGTTGATGAGACCACGTTTGGAATACTGTAAGCAATTCTGAGTCCTGTATCTAAGGATTGGTTTGCTGGCCCTGGAATGAATTCAAAAGAAGTTCTCAAGAACAATCCTTGGAATGAAAGACTTGATGTTTGATGACTCTGCTCCTGCACTTAAAGGAGTTCATGTGGATGTGGTAGTAGGGGTGGGTATCTCAACAGAACTTACTGCATAAGAGAGGACTTGGAGAGGGTGTTTCCTTTAGTAGGAGAGCCTAAGATTTAAGACTACAGCCTCAGAATAAAGGGATGTCCCTTTAACTCTGAGATGAAGAGCATTCTCTTCAGCCAGAGGATGGTGAATTTTTCGAATATGTCAGCATAGAAGGCTGTGGAAGCCAAGGGAAAGGGTATAGTTAAGGAAAAGAATGATAGGCTCGTCATTGGTAAGGGAGTTAAAAGGTTACAGAGAGAAGGCAGGAGAATAGGGTTGAAAAAGCAGCCATGATTGAATGGTGGAACAGATTTGATTGGGTAAATGGCATAATTTTGCTCCTATATCTTATGATCTTCTGGTCTTAAATGTTGTAAGTATGCTCTGGAGTTAAGAGATTGAAATCATGTGTAGTCTGATGGTGGGATGTGACAGGTAATGTTCTCCAGGAACTTATTCTGCAACCTCAAATTTTATCATAACAATCAATTAATTGAATAAAGGTTTCCAAACCACAGAAGATAAAATGCTTTTGAAGTATTTTTACCGCATTAATGTCAGAAACCTATTGGCCTAAGCACAGAAAGCATACACAAGCAATAAAGATATGTATGATTAATTTGAGAGAGATACAAGATGCTGGAACCTGGAGCAACAAACAATCTGCTGGAGGAACTCTGTGCACTGAACAGCATCTGTGGGAGGAAAGGAATTCCCTGTTTTGCATTGAAACACTGCATCAGGCCCACTGAATTCCTTCAGCACATTGTTTGTTACAAATGATTCATTAAGATGTTTCACTAGTTGAATGTAACAGCATTTAAAAAAAAGCAGAAGTCCACTCTGCCCTTTCAGCCTGACCTATCACTCGATATAAACATGGATTATATAAGACTATTAGACAGAGGATTAATCACTAAATCATTTGATGCATCCAGTCTGCTCTGCCATTCCATCATGGCTGATTTATTAACCCTCTCAAACCCATTCTGTTGTTTTCTCCCCATAACCTTTGACACTCATACTAATTAAGAATCTATGAACCTCCACTTTAAATATGCTTAAAGATTTGGCCTCCACAGCCATCTATAGCAATAAATTCCACAGATTCACTGCCCTCTGGCTAAATCCACTCTATCTAGACCCTTCAATATTTCATAGGTTTCAAAGATGTACCCAACCACCCCTTCTTCTCATATGCCCCAGGTCTTATCTCCTCTTCTGAGTGACACATACTTCTATTGCTGATCTTCTAAAATTTACTCTGCTTCCTCTTTAAAAACCTCCATTGTTTTAATTTCCACAATCTTCTAGAGTAGATAATTACAAAAAAAATCACTGCACACTGCTAGAAGAACTTCCAATGTACCTCTGTTTTGAATGACATAACAGCTTTCAAAATTCTCCCACTAGAGGAAACATCTCAACATCTACCCCAATTAGGATCAATACCATTGAATAAGATTACCTCTCATTCTTCTAAGCTCCAAAGAATATAAAGATTAGATTAACTTTGTCGCGTGTACATTGAAACATCGAAACATACAGTGATACGTGTTATATGCATCAAATCAGCGAGGATTGTGCTAGGCAGCTTGCAAGTGTTATTACACTTCTGTTGCCAAGATAGCATGCCCACAGATCACTAACTGTAACCTTTACAGTTTCAGAATGAGGGAAGAAACTGGAGCACCAGAGGAAATGAGCGTGATCATGAAGAGAATGTAAACACTCCTTACGGTCAGCGGCGGGAATTGAACCCAGGTTGGAGACCACTGATGCTGTAATAGCATTATGCTAACCACGGTGCAAATTGGGCCTACTGCTCAGTGGATCTAATTTCTTTAGCCGTAGAGTCAAAGAGTAATACAGCACGTGGCCAAGTGGTTAAGGCTTTGGGCTGGCGATCTGAAGGTCGTTAGTTCAAGCCTCAGCCGAGGCAGTGTGTGTGTCCTTGAGCAAGGCACTTAACCACACACTACTCCTGCATGTTTACAGCCCAGTGGCGGCAGTTTGTGCAGTATGGACAAGACAAGGCACAAAAACAGACCCTTCAGCCCAGCTCGTCCATGCCAAATAAGATGTCCTTTTAAGCTAATCCTATTTACTCCATTTCCACATAGATCTTTCCTATCCATGTACCTGACTGGACAAGCCTCTCACCCAGGAATTAGTTCAGTCAATCCCTATTGGACTTCCTCCAATGCTAATATATCCCATCTTAAATAAGGGAATGAAAACTGGGCACAGTACTCTAAGTATAGTCTCGACATGCCCTTACTATAACTGTAACAACCCTTCACTGTCTGTAAGGAGATTGTTCATTCTCCCCATAACCGCTTTGCTTCCTCCAGGTGCTCTGGTATCCACCCATAGTCCAAAGACGTAGGTTAATTGGTCATTAAAAATTGTCCGGTAATTAGGCTAGGGCTGGAAGGGCCTATTTCATGCTGTATCTCAATAAATGAATAAAATAAATAAATACTTCCCTGTTTCTGAACTCCAGTTCTCTTCCAATAAAATCTAATTTGACACTTGGCTTCCTAACAAATTATTGCACCTGTCTTCCTAACTTTTTGCCTTAGTTGTTCAGAATCAGGTTTAATATCATTGATGTACGTCATGAAATTTGTTATTTTGCAGCATCAGTACAATGCAATGTATATAAATACCAAGGAGAACAAAAGATAGTAAAATAGGGTTTATGGGTTCGTTGTTCATTCAGAAATATGGTGGTTCATTCAGAAACAAAGAAGCTGTTCCTAAAACACTGAGTGTGTGACTTCAGCCTCCTGTACATCCTCTTTGATGGTAGTAATGGTGGTGGGGTCCTTAATGATAGATGCTGCCTTTTTGAGGCATCACCTTTTGAAGAGGTCCTTGTTGCCAGGGAGACTCATACCCATGATGGAGCCGGTTGCAGATTTTTCCGAACCAGTGCAGTGACTCCTCCATACCAGATCATGATGCAACCAGTTAAAATGCTTTCGGCGGTACATCTGTAGAAATTTGCTGGAGTCTTTGGTGACGTACCAAATCTCCTCAAGCTCCTAATGAAGTATAGCTGTTGGTGTTCCTTCTTCATGGTTGCATCAATATGTTGGGCCAAGGACAGATCTTCAGAGATGTTGATACCCAGGAATTTGAAATGGCCCACATGTACACCAAGCTTTTGGACATCTGCAGACCTTCTCCATATAGATAAGCGTCCGTCCTTAGATTCCTCTTCACTCAACCTATCTATATGCCTTTGCAGAACCCAAATATCCTCACAGCAAAATGCCCTCGCACCTATTTTCATGTCTGAACGGAACTTAAATATCCTTCACTCTGCCCTCTCCTCCAGGTTATTAATATAAATAGCAGAGAACAGAAAGTCAAGATCTGATTTTTTGGCTGTTCCAGTAGTTGCATTCGCATAGCCTGAGAAAAGGACTCACAAAATGCTCAACTTTTCAGCAACTACAGAACCTCCTGGATTTCTCCTAGATTATTTTCTGACTCTCTTTCTTCCATGTGATGACCAATCTTCATTCTATGCTAACTCAGTTCCCTAATACCATGAGGTATTATACTGTGTACAAGATGAGTAATTAGTTAAATGTTGCAGTTAAATGCAGGCAAATGGGATTAGTTCAGATGGAATCTTGGTTGGCATAAACCTGTTGTGCTGAATGATTCTACGACTCTAAATCCCTTCTGGATCCAAATACTCTAGACTGTCTGCCTTCCCTCTGCTGTCAAATCCTCAAAAAAAACCTCAAAAAATTGCCAGTGGCCATGATTTTAGAACTTTCCTCATCTTACTCAATATTAACTGATGGAACCTCTGTTTTTATATCTTCTGAAATATCGTACCTTCAACAGCACACTTCCCAAGATTTTGACACTGCGGTAAGCTTTGAAATGATATGAGAGGAAGACCAACTCCATTACACCAGGTTGAGCCACTCTGAGAAATGAATCTTCTCTGTGGGGTTAAGGTGAAGATAAAAATTAGCTGATAAAGACAAAGAAACTCACCAGAATGTAAGAAATCCACAATGCTTCAAAATCTTTAAGTGAAAACTATAACATTTTTCACATTAAATAGGAAACCTCAGTTAGGAGTGGCACAGTAACAGAACAGTTAACGCAATGCCATTTTAAGAGTTTATTCCCCAAGGCAATTAATGTGTATTCATGTATTTATGCATATTTTATTCCATATCCGTCCTTTAACCTCTAATTTTATTTTTATATAATTATTTGTTCTTTATAATTGTTGAATGTTGTTTTATTGTTGCATGTCACGCCCTGACCGACACATCACAGCAAATTATTAATATATGTAAATATAAATGGTGAATAAAACCAATCCTTGATCCTTGATCCTCCAGGGGGACCACAACCTTGTTGCAGGGATTGGAGACTTGAGTGCCTCAATGACCTAGAGAGCTATGTTGGCTAGAGTCAGGGCTTCATGCTTTGGTAGGGTCACCCACATCAAAAAGATCAAAGGGTAGAGGCCAGACTACAAGTGGTCCACCGGTCCTCGAGGTTTGGGGGGGATCAGCTCAGGGCTAACAACCCTGACTGGTCAAAAAAAAATTGTTATGGAAACAACAATGAAGAATCCTTCTATATCTGTGGTATGGGCAGACATAGATGGAGGAACCTCATTGCTGCTCTAAACGTCAGCAGCATTACAGGCAGTAAGTAAGTTGATCCTTTATCCTTCAAGCACCAGTGACCCAATTCTGCCACTGTCTGTAAACAGTTGGCTTGTTTTCCCCATGACCATGTAATTTCCCCTGGGTTCCTATCATGTTCCAATGATGCAGCTGATTAATTGGTCACAATGGTGCAATTTGGTGGCATGGGCTCATTGGACCTGTTACCACACTGTATCTCTCAATAAAAAATAGATTTTAAAAACATTTCATTATGGTCTTCCACAAAATTTGTGGTTTTAAGAACAATAAGACTCGGTAAGGCCATTCAGCCCACTATAACCCACCTGTCAAAAACATGCTCTCATCTGGTTCTGTCACTAGTAAACCTTAACTGAAAGGGCAATTCTGGAAATGACTATATAAAGGTGGTGTTTTGAAACGGAATCAAGTTAAGCAGATCTAGAGCCTTGAAATTGTACAAGCATGCCACTGTACAAATAGGAACCGCATGGAATCACTTTGATACTTTGGCAGGAGGATTAAGCAATTTATTTTAAGAAGGGTAATATGTGTGTTAAAATAACAAAGTAATTACATTAGACGCATTAAGCATTCATCCAGGAATAACACTGTGCGTTTTCTCTGCTGATGTGCTTGCACCATACTTTTCAAAAGACCTGTACAAAAATACATGCGACTAAAAAAAATTAAAATTGTTCTTTTTGGAAGCCAAAACCTTCAAGAGTGTGCTCCATAAATTCTAACAAGCTAGAGAGAATTGTTGAAATAATAATACCAAACCAGAATTGTCTTTTTATTCTTTGGCTGTTCATGTTTGTACATCTGCTATTGATGAGGACTCTGCTGTGATGCTTACCTCAAGGTATTCAAAGAGTGTTGATTTTTCTGGGTATTTTTGTTATGACTGTGAGAACTGGACATCTATTATAGAATCAGAAAAGAGGTATTTTAGAAGACTTGTGTGTAAATCCAATGGTGTATACAGAACAAAGGGATCTGTGAAAAATCAAGTAAGACGTGAGGTTGGCAAATGCAAATCCATTGAACATGCTTTGAGTTGGGCATGTCATCAGTTGCCCCGGGACACCCGCTAACACCATGCCTGAATAGCACGAATAAGCAGGTTAGATCGCCAAAACCAAAGACTGAAAGAGTTTAGAGTTAATCAGCTGAGGAAGATCAAACACGGTGGGTAAAAAAGGGTTCTGCATCAGAGTTGGTTGGTTCAAACATCGGTGATCAACATTCTTAAAGCAAAAACAATTTTTCAGATTGCTAGATGGGCACAGGCCATGTCAGAGGGCCATAGAGTCAGAAGGCCATAGAAAAGTACAGTACAGAAACAGACCCTTCTGCCCATCTAGTCCATGCTGAAACTATGTCAACTGCCTACCCCCATCGATCTGCATCAGGACCATAGCCCTCCATATCCTTACCATCCCCGTACCTATCCGAACTTCTCTTGAACATTGAAGATGAGCTCACTTCCACCACTTGTGCTGGCAGCTCATGATCCTTTGAGTGAAAATGTTTCCCTTCATGTTCCCCTTAAACTTTTCACATTTCACCCTTAACCCATGATCTCTGGTTGTAGTCCCACCCAACCTCAGTGGAAAAATCCTGCTTGCACGTACTCTATCTATACCCCTCATAATTTTGTATAACTCTATTACATCTCCTCTCAATCTTCTATGTTCTGAGGAATAAAGTTCTAACCAGTTCAACCTTTCCTTATAACTCAGGTCCTCCAGGCTCAGCAACGTTCTTGTACATTTTCTCTGTACTCTTTCAAACTTATTTACATCTTTCCTGTAGGTAGGTGACTAAAGCTGCACACAATACTCCAAATTAGATCTCACCAATGTCTTATACAAGTTCAGCATAACATCCTATCTTCTGAACTCCTGATCAATGAAGGCCAACATGCCAAAACCTTTCTTAGCAACTCTATCTACATGTGACACCATTTTCAGTGAATTATGGATCTGTATTCCCAGATTCCTTTGAT
This sequence comes from Hypanus sabinus, assembly GCF_030144855.1. NCBI lineage: Eukaryota > Metazoa > Chordata > Chondrichthyes > Myliobatiformes > Dasyatidae > Hypanus > Hypanus sabinus. The sequence continues at coordinate 19,977,753 of NC_082712.1, read as the reverse complement.
CTACTGCACTCCTCAGTGCCCTACCATTCACTGTGTAAGACCTACCCTTTTTGGTTCTCCTGAAGTGCAACACCTCACACTTTATTAAATTCTGCATTAAATTCTATCTGCCAATTTTCAGCTAATATTTCCAAGCTGGTCCCAATCCCGCTGCAAGCCATGATACCCTTCCTCTCTGTCCACGACACCCCTGGTTTGAGCGTCACCTGCAAAGTTGCTGATCCAGGTAACCACATTATCATCCATATTGTTTTTATAGATGACAAACAACAATGGAACCAGCACCAATCTCTGCGACACTGCACTAGTCACAGGCCTCCAGTCAGAGAAGTAGTTATCTACTACCCCTCTTTGGCGCCTCCCACAAAACCAAGGTCTAATCCAGTTCACTACCTCAGCTTGAATGCCAGGTGACTAAACCTTCTTGACCAACCTCCCATGTGGGACCTTGTCAGATATCTTGCTAAGGTCCAACTTCTGCCTTGCCTTCATCCACTTTCCTGGTAACTTCCTTATAAAGCTCTATAAGATTGGTTAGACATGACCTACCTTATGCAAAGCCATGCTGACTATACTTAATCAGTCCAAGTCTGTCCAAATATCCGGTCCCTTAGAATACCTTCTAATAACTTTCCCACTACTGATATCAGACTCACTGGCCTATAATTTCCTGCTTTATGTTTAAGGCCTTTCTTAAACAGCAGAAACCATTAGCTATTCTCCAGTCCTCTGGTACCTCTCCTGTCACTAAGGATGATTTAAATATCTCTGCTAGGGCCTGGTGATTTCTGTACTTGCCCCCCATAGGGCCTGAGGGAACACTTTGTCAGTCCCCGGAGATTTATCCACCTTGACCAGCCTCAGGACAGCAAACACCTCCTCCTCTGTAATCTGTACAAGGGCCATAAAGTTGATGCTGCTTTGCCTCACCTCTATAGACTCTGTTATCAGATGCTGATATCAAATGCATCCCATGTAAACATTCAACCTCTGTGTGAGTATTCTTGTGATCTTCTACTGCTGTCGTCCATCCACTTCAAAGTTCAACGCGTTGTGCATTCAGAGATGTTCTTCTGCACACCACTGTTGTAACCCGTGGTTATTTGAGTTACTTTCTCTTTCCTGTCAACCTGAACGAGTCTGGCCAATCTCCTCCGACCTTTCTCGTTAACAAGCCATTTTTGCCCACAAACTGCTGCTCCTTTGAGGGTTTTTTTTTTTGCTTTTGACACCATTCTCTCTAAAATCCCAGGATATCGCAGTTTCTGAGATACTCAAAACTCCCCATCTGGCACCAACAATCATTCCACATTCAAGGTCACTTAGATCACATTTCTTTCCCATCCTGATGTTTGGTTTGTACAACAGCTGAACCTCTAGACCATGCCTGTATGCTTTTATTCACTAAGCTGCTGCCACATAGTTGGCTGATTAGATATTGAATTGAGTTGATATTTGCATTAATGTGCAGGTGTACAGGTGTACTTAATAAAGTGGCCACTAAGTGTATTTGTTATGAGTCAAATTATTCTACCATTTTTACATACCCTGTCGATGTTTTGTTCTGCATACTGAATGAGCTGAACATTGAGAAGGAGAATTCAAAAGAATTCATTCAAAGGGATCCTGCAGAATGCTTCAGTATTTCAGTATTTTCAGAAGTAATTGTAGGAAAGAAGTTAAGAAAGACTTTTAACCTGACAGAATTCCGGTATCATTTGCAAATGTATATAGCGTTCTTCATCTGCTAACAATTTACATCATTAAATGCAGTCATTATTACTGCAGTCTCTGGTAAATAAATACCAGAATAGATTTATCCAAAAAGTTGATCCAACACTGCAAATTATTGGTATTTCCAACAGTTCTCATTTGGCAGTAATCAGAAGAATCAGACATTTCTTCACCAAGGACTTCTCATGGACGCATGGACAATCCTAGCAAGCCTATTTTTTTTGAAAATTGTCCTACATTTATTTTTCCAGCCAAAATCACAGCCACTCCAAAGATGTGGCCATTTTGAATGCAATAAATCACAAGAAGTCCCACCCCAATGGACGTAATAAAGTGACCACTGGCTGTCAATTCTACAGGGGAAGGTGTTTATTCTTAAATACATTTCATATTTCATTGGTTAACAATTTTTAAAATCCAGTCCCAACTATATCTTTTATGTGGAAACATTTCAAGTTCTTTCTTGAACTGCAATTACTATTGTTTCATAGTCAAGCAGCAGAAAATTTTACATTATTCCACAAACTCTCTATTTTTGGGAGGAATGTTGGCAAGGACACTATAAGAACTCCCATGTCTTCTAGCAGGTCACAAGAACCTCCAGGGCAGCCCAGTGGCATCTTGTACTGTAATTCAATACTGTTGATAAATGAGAGTTAACTGCTGCAGTCAGGGCAAGGTGAAAAAGAACGCAATAATCTTTCTGGGTAAAGGCCTAACAAACCAGTACAAGTCTGATATCTAAAGGTAACAGAGAAATATTAGCATTGGAGAAGTAATGGGAGTCCAAGTTTATGGAAGATTTTAATACAAAAGAAATAAGATATCACTTTATATGCTTTATAACATTTTTCTTTGGACTTCAAAATACCATAAGAATAGCCAACTATTGATTTGGCAAGAGATTTGCAAAGCTACTGATCAAACACAAATTACATATATAATTAGACTTAGTTTGCGATCTCACTTTGGTTATATTAACACTGGATGAAACCCAGATATGACACACATGTTTAGACCATGAGAGATTATACCTCAGTGCCCAGCTTCGGGCTCGCTCTCACTTTGCATCAATAATTCACATTAATCTCCCCGGTCCTTCAGGTCTGCCTGGTTCTGCATAGCCTTGATATTGATGATTCTGTTGTAAGCAGGAGAGGGATAGGAAGGTGTTCATAAAGACCAGGAACATCGAATTATTCATTGAATTGGCATACTTGGATTTGACCCAACCTTTAACAATTTGTAGAAATCACTAGACCAAGTTCAAATTCAAGTTTATTGTCATTTGTATACAAATCAATGAAACAGCATTCCTCTAGACTGAGCTGCACAACACAGTACACATCATTCATGCACAACACAAAAAGTAATATTACCACAAATAAATAAACAAATAAAAAGAAAAAGAATAATGCTGCTGGTGCTTCAGACATGATGAGAAGTAACCTGGGGGAAGCAGCAGTGGCCATACCTCTGGCACAGAGTCTGGCCCTGTGGCTCAGGAGGGTAGGGAAAGGAGGAGGATGGCAGCAGTGATAGGGGACTCTATAGTTAGGGGCAGACAGGCAATTCTGTGGATGGTAGTTTGCCTCCCAGGTGCCAGGGTCCAGGATGTTTCTGATTGTGTCCAAGAAATCCTGAATTGGGAAGGAGTACAGCCAGAGGTTGTGGTACATATTGGTACCAACAACATAGGCAGGAAAAGTGAGGTTGTCCTGAAAGCAGACTACAGGGGGTTAGGAAGAAAGTTGAGAAGCAGGACCATGAAAGTAGTAATCTCAGGATTACTGCCTGTGCCACACGACAGTTGGTATAGAAATAGAGTGAGGTGGAGGATAAATGCATGGCTGAGGGATTGGAGCAGGGGGCAGGGATTCAGATATCTGGATCATTGGGACCTCTTTTGGGGTGGTTGTGACCTGTACAAAAAGGACGGGTTTCTCTTGAATCCCAGGGGGACCAATATCCTGGCAGGGAGGTTTGTTAAGGCTAATGGGAAGAGTTTAAACTAGAATTGCTGGAGGGTGGGATCCAAACTGAAGAGATGTAGGAAGAGGCGGTTGGCTCACAAATAAAGAAAACTTGTAGACAGTGCAAGAGGGAGGATAGGCAGGTGATAGAGAAGGGATGCGCTCAAACCAATGGTTTGAGATGAGTCTATTTTAATGCAAGGAGTATTATGAACAAAGCGGATGAGCTTTGAGCGTGGATCAGTATTTGGAGCTATATCGTTGTGTCCACTACAGAGACTTGGATGGCTCAGGAGCAGGAATGGTTACTTAGAGTGCCAGACTTTAGATGTTTCAGAAAGGACAGGGAGGGAGGCAAAAGAGGTGGTAGCATGGCACTGTTGATCAGAGATAGTGTCATGGCTGTAGAGAAGGAGAAAAACATGGAGTAATTGTCTATGGAGTCTCTGTTGGTGGATGTTAGGAATAGGAAGGGGTCAATAACTCTATTGGGTGTTTTTTATAGACCACTCAATGGTAACAGGGACACTGAGGAGCAGATAGGGAGAAAGGTTCTGGAAAGGTGTAATAATAACAGGGTTGTTGTGGTGGGAGATTTTAATTTCCCAAATATTGATTAACACGTCCCTAGAGTGAGGGGTATTGATGGAATGGAGTTTGTTAGGTGTGTTCAGGAAGGTTTCTTGACACAATATGTAAATAAGCCAACAAGAGGAGAGGCTGTCCTTGATCTGGTATTGGGAAATGAACCTGGTCAGGTATCAGATGTCTCAGTGGGAGAGCAGTTTGGAGACAGTGATCACAAATCTATCTCCTTTACCATAGCATTGGAGAGGGGTAGGAACAGACAAGATAGGGGAGTGTTTAATTGGAATAAGGGGAACTATGAGGCTATCAGGCAGGAACTTGGAAGCATAAATTGGAAACAGATGTTCTCAGGGAAATGTACAGAAGAAATGTGACAAATGTTGTGGGGATATTTGTGTGGATTCTACATAGGTACGTACCACGATTCCTGTACAAAGTGATGTACAAAGGCTGTTGTAATTCTAGTCAAGAAGAAAAGAAGAGCTTACAAAAGGTTCAAAAGCTAGGTAATGTTAGAGAGCTAGAAGATTCTAAGGCTAGCAGGAAGGAGCTCAAAAAAGAAATTAGGAGAGCCAGAAGGGGCCATGAGAAGGCCTTGGCAAAAATGATTAAGGAAAACCCCACGGCATTCTACAGGTATGTGAAGAGCAAGAGGATAAGATATTGAGAGAATACAGCCAATCAATTGTGACAGTGGAAAAGTGCATATGGAACTGGAGGAGATAGCAGAGGTACTTAATGAGAAGTTTCTTTCAGCATTCACTGCGGAAAAAGATCTTGGTGATTGTAGTGATGACTTACAGCAGATTGAAAAGCTGGAACATATAGATATTAAGAAAGAAGATGTGCAGGAGATTTTGGAAAGCATCAAGTTGGATAAGTCACCGGAACTGGACAAAATGTACCCCAGACTATTGTGGGTGGTGAGGGAGGAGATTGCTGAGTCTCTGGCGATGATCTTTGCATCATCAATGGGGACAGGAGAGGTTCCGGAGGATTGGAGGGTTGCAGATATTGTTCCATTATTCAGGAAAGGAAGTAGAGATAGCCCAGGAAATTATAGACCAATGAGTCTTACTTCAGTGGTTGAGTAAGTTGATGATGAAGTTCCTGAGAGGCAGGATTTATGAACATCTGGAGAGGAATAATATGATTAGGAATAGTCAGCCTTACAAGCCTGATTGAATTTTTTGAGGATAGATGGTAGAATAGTAAATGTATTGTAATGGATTTCAGCAAGGCATTTGATAAGGTACCCCATGCAAGGCTTATTGAGAAAGTAAGGAGGCATGGGATCCAAGGATAAATTGCTTCGTAGATCCAGAACTGGCTTACCCACAGAAGGCAAAGAGTGGTTGTAGGTGGGTCATATTCTGCATGGAGGTTGGTTGCCAGTGGTGTGCCTCAGAGATCTACTCTGGGACCCCTACTCTTCATGAATTTTATAAATGACCTGGATGAAGAAGTGGAGGGATGGGTTATTAAACACTGATGACACAAAGGTTGGAGGTATCGTGGATAGTGGAGGATAGGTATCGTGGAGGATAGGTATCGTGGAGGATAGGTATCGTGGAGGATAGGTATCGTGGAGGATAGGTATCGTGGAGGATAGGTATCGTGGAGGGCTGTCCGAAGTTGCAGCGGGACATTGACAGGATGCAAAACTGGGCTGAGAATTGGCAGATGGAGTTCAACCCAGATAAGTGTGAAGTGGTTCATTTGGGTAGGTCAAATATGATGACAGAATATAGTATTAATGGTAAGATCCTTGACAGTGTGGAGGATCAGAGGGATCTTGGGGTCTGTCCATAGGATACTCAAGGCCACTGCACAGGTTGACTCTCTGGGTAAGAAAGCATACGGTGTATTGGTCTTCATCAATCGTGGGATTGAGTTTTGGAGCCAAGAGGTAATGTTGCAGCAATATAGGACCCTGGTCAGACCCCACTTGGAGTACTGTGCTCAGTTCTGGTCACCTCACTATAGAAAGAATGTGGAAACCATAGCAAGGGTTCAGAGGAGATTTACAAGGATGTTGCCTGGATTGGGGAGCATTCCTTATGAGAATAGGTTGTGAACTTGGCCTTTTTCTCCTTGGAGTGACGGAGGATGAGAGGTAACCTGATAGAGGTGTATAAGATGATGAGAGGCATTGATTGTGTGGATAGTCAGAGGCTTTTTCCCAGGGCTAAAATGGCTAGTACAAGAGGGCACAGTTTTAAGGTGCTTGGAAGTAGATACAGAGGAGATATCAGGGGCAAGTTTTTTATGCAGAGAGTGGTGAGTGTGTGGAATGTGCTGCTGGTGATGGTGGTGGAGGTGGATACAATAGGGCCTTTTAAGGGACTCTGGATAGGTACATGGAGCTTAGAAAAATAGAGGGCTATGAGTAACCCTAGGTAATTTGTCAGGTAAGGACATGTTCGGCACAGCTTTGTGGGTTGAAGGGCCTGTATTGTGCTGTAGGTTTTCTATGTTTCTATGAGACTTACGTGGTGGCAGGGAATTCGGTTGTTTCACGGCCTGGGGGAAGAAGCTGTTTTCCATTCTAACGTCCCTGGTTCTGATGCTAAGGTACCTCCTCGCTGATGGTAAGGGGTCAATGAAATTTTGGGATGGATGGGAAGGATCTTTGACAATGCTGACAGCCTGCATATGTGTGTAACTGACAAATATATTGGATGGATGGAAGCGAGACCCCAATAATCCTCTCAGCAGTCCTCGCAATCCTTTGTAGGGACTTACATGCAAATGCCTTGCAATTCCCATTTCAGATGGTGATGCAGCTAGCCAGGAGACTATCAGTGGTGATCCTGTAAAAATTGGATCAACTAGGGGGCCGGGAACCTCGCTGACTTCAATTGTCTCAGGAATCATCACTTTTCTCCTTGGAGCAATGGAGGATGAGAGGTGACATGATAGAGGTGTTTAAGATGATGAGAGGCATTGATTGTGTGGATAGTCAGAGGCTTTTTCCCAGGGCTGAAATAGTTGCCACAAGAGGACGCAGGTTTAAAGTGCTAGGGAGTAGGTACAGAGGTGATGTCAGGGGCAAGTTTTTACTCAGAGATGGTGAGTGCGTGGAATGGGCTGCTGGCAACAGTGGTGGAGGCGGATACGATAGGGTCTTTTTAGAGACTTTTGAGTGGGTACATGGAGCTTAGAAAAATAGAGGGCTATGGGAAAGTCCAGTAACTTCTAAGGTAGGGACATGTTCAGCACAACTTTGCGGGCTGAAGAGCCTGGATTGTGCTGTAGTTTTCTATGTTTCTATGTAAGTGGAGATGCTGCTGTTCTTTCTTGACCAAAGAAGTGCAGTTGAGGGACCAGGTGAGATTGTCCGCTATGTGCAAAAATTTGGTGCACTTTGGAGTTTGGTGCCACTGGGAACATTGAAGTAACCTGCTTTGCTGTACGTATAAAACACATTCCCTGTCTCTCACTCCCAATATAGTCCCTGTTCATAGCCTACCTGCTAGGTAAAATACAATTCAGGTTTTTATACAATTATCTTAAATATAAATAATATTTGCCAGTGGAAGTTGCTTATTTCCACCTGCCTGCGCTTTATCCAGACCTATGATCATGAATGCTGTCAATCTACCATAAATTCACATTAAATAGCGCAAGTGTTTGCATCTACACTCAGCGGCCACTTTATTAGGTACACCTGCACATTAATGCAAATAGCTAATCAGCCAATTGTCTTGCAGCAACTCAGTGTATAAAAGCATGCAGACATGGTCAAGAGGTTTGGATGTTGTCCAGACCAAAGACAGGAATGGAGAAGGAAATGTGATCTGAGTGACTTTGACCATGGATTGATTGTTGGTGCCAGACGGGGTGGTTTGAGCATCTCATAAACTGCAGGTATCCTGGAATTTTTACACCCATCAGACTCTAGAGTTTATAGAGAAAGGTGTCAAAACAAAAAAAAAACCTTGTTAGTGAGAGAGGCCAGAGGAGAATGGCCAGACTGGTTCAAGCTGACAGGAAGGCAACAGTAACTCAAACAACCTCAAGTTACAACAGTGGTGTGCAGAAAAGTATCTCTGAGTGCCCAACGCATTGAACCTTGAAGTGGATGGGCTACTGCAGCAGAAATGTGAAACTCTTTTTTAGCGGGCGTCTCTAAGGATGTGGCTCATTAGCCCCTCACTAACAGCCACTGGGCTCAGCGGTAAGAAAAACACCTTTCTCAGATTCAGAAAGTCTCGGGTCGGTATGACTTGGGCAGTTCGGATGTCTCGACCACTCAAACCACGATTTTCTGTATAAATACTGCCCCCATGCAATTAGCCGTTGACAAGAAATAACAGAACAGAAACATAGAAAACATACAGCACAATACAGGCCCTTTGGCCCACAAAGCTGTACCGAACATATCCTTACCTTAGAACTACCTAGGGTTACCCATAAGCCCTCTATTTTTCTAAGCTCCATGTACCTATTCAGAAGTCTCTTAAAAGACCCTACCATTTCCGCCTCCACCACCGCCGCTGGCAGCCCATTCCATGCATTCACCACTCTCTGCGTAAAAAACTTACCCCTGACATCTACTCTATACCTACTGCTAAGCACCTTAACACTATGCCCTCTTGTGCTAGCCATACAATGATTGTATACTGCATACATTTACAACAAAAGTATATTTATGAACGTCAATTTAACCAAACCATTATAATGAAGAAAATAATCAAGAGAGCCCATTGTAATTAAAACAGTCAAATTTGCACAAGGTTGGAGCTCAGATCCTCCAAGAGCTGGTTGCTTCTGTTTCATGCATGACGCCTGCTTCTATTCACCAATCACCAGAAGAATATCTTATCTTGAACTCCATCGAATCACACATTCCAGTTGGATTGAATCCTACAGCTGGTTCTCTCAAGCTTCTACTTTCTCCATCTCCCGCCAGGAGAAACCTCGACACCCTCCCTGCCAATGTCCATCACAAAACCTCTCAGCTTTCTCTCAGACTTTCTCCCAATTCCACCATCCTAGTTAGCTGACTTGAATTTCCTAAGCTGAGCATCACAACCTCTTATGTTTAACAGTAACCCAAACGCTTCCAGCAGAACACTTTGTTCCCACATAAAGCTATTAAGTAAACTACCCTACACATTAGCAGTAAGATCTTAACCAGGGCGTTACAAATACAAGAGCATACACTCAGTGGCTACCTCATTAGTCTGGTTCAAGAGTCTTGGTATCAGTGGGGAAGAAACTGTTCTGATGTTTGGTCATCCAAGCTTTCAACCTCCTAAGTCTTCCCACAAAACGTGGAAGAGAGAAAAGGGTGGCAGGCAACTTTGATGATACTATCAGCCCTCCTGAAGGAAAGCACCATTAAGATGGTCTGGACTGAATATATTAGTATGTGATGTACTGGGCTGTGTTTACCACTCTGTAGATTCAAGAGCAGAGCAGTTCCCTTCCCAGTCTGAAATGAAAGTCATCTGAAAACTTTCTATAGTTCTTCTATAGAAGTTCATGGAAACCCTCATAGGCAAGCCAAAGCTTCTCAGACATCTAAGAAAATACATACACTGATGGACTTTCTTGATCAATGTGAAATGTGAGGTTGCTAGTGTTGCAGATGCTAAGAAACATAAAGTTGTTGACCATCTCTTCAATAGATCTGTTGGTGAGGACATGGCTGTGTTCACCCTTTTCCGCCCTCCTGCTTCCTCTAGTCAATTCTTTTGCTGATATTAACGGCAAGGTTGTTTTTTGTCAGCATGACACAAGGTTCGTGATCCTTTGTCCTGTTCTCCACGTCACCATTGATAATGACCCAGTTGATAACAGTGTTTTGTGGGCAGAGCTAAAAAGGTCAAGAATTATACCCATCCCAAATTGCTTTTGAGAAGTTTTGGGGGCAGTGAACTGTCTTGTGAAACTCATATTCAAAGTGAAACAATGAAAGCCCATTGATTCAAATCAGATTCATTTTCAGATTTATTTATCGGAGGTACACTAAAGCATACAGTGAAATGCATCACTTGTGTTAACAGCCACAACAATCTCAGGGTGTGCTACCGGCAGTCCACAACATCACCAACACACCAGCACCAACATAGCATGCCCACACTGTTCAGCAGAACAACTCAAGCAGCAATAACAACAACAGAAAAACAAGCCCCTTTTCCACTCACACACATGGAGACCCCAGGAAAGGCCACCTCCAGGCCTCCGGTCCTTGGCCCCGGACTCCCTGACTCACAGACATTGAGCCTTTGCCATCTTTTCAAACTGAGCCAACAGCTTCGACCTTCGACCTCAGGGCTCACTGACTTCTAATTTTAACTCTGTTTTACTCTCCACAGATGCTGCCTGACATGCCAATTACTTTCAACATCTATGTAGATTTCCTGCACTTGTGAGGCTTTGCCTTTATGATATAAGGAAGTTATTTTTTAAACAATAAATAGTTGTTATCTGTGGAGTCACAATCTGAAATAATGATGGAAGGAGACTCAACCATAGCTTTTGAAAAGGAAATGGATAAAAACTTTGAGTAAACGCTTGAAGTGGGTTGCACGGTATTGTAGCAGTTAGCATAACCCTATTAACATGCCAGCGACCTAGGTTCAATTTCCACTGCTGTCTATAAGGAGTTTGTACATTCTTCCCGTGTTCACATGGGTTGCCTTTGGGTGCTCCAGTTTCCTCCTACGTTCCAAAGATGTATGGGGCAGTAGATTAATTGGTCAATTGTCAGCTCGATCATAGGTACTGGCCTCCATTGCATCCAAGACATCTTCAAAAGGCGATGCCTCAGAAAGGCAGCGTCCATCATTAAGGAACCCCATAACTCAGGACGTGCTCCTTTCTCGCTGTTACCGACAGGAAGGAGGTACAGAAACCTAAAGGCACACACTCCGTGATTCAAGAACAGGTTCTTCCCCTCTGCCATCCGATGTCTGAATGGACAGTGAACCGATAAACACCACCTCACTACTTTTTTTTAATATTCAATTTTTTTTCTATATTTATTGTGTTGCATTGTACTGCTGCTGCAAAGTTAACAAATTTCACGACATGTTCCGGTGATATTAAACCTGATTCTTATTCTGAATTGGGCCATGCGGGCTCATTGGGCCAGAAGAGCTTGTTGCCATGCTGCACCTCCAAATAAAAATAAGAAAGCCGAACTGGCCAGTATAAACTGTCCCTTGTGCAGCTGAGTGGTAGAATCTGAGGGAGTTGGGGGTAAAGAAAATATAATCCAAGGAGGATTAGTGATAATGGGTGTAGATGAGTGGTATCCACTCTCTGATTCTCTCACCTCTCTGGCTCTATTGTGAGCAATTTTGGGCCCCTTCTTTAAGAAAGGATATGGAGCCGGACCAGAGGAATTTCACGAGAATGATCCCAGGTATGAAAGGGTTAACATACGAGGAGTTTTTGATGGCTCTGGGCATGTACATGCTGAGTGAGGAAGAATCAAGTGGGGATCTCATTGAAACCTATGGATCACTGAAAGGCCGAGATAGAGAATAAGTGGAGGAGATGTTTCATTTAGTGGGGGAGTCTAACATCAGAGGGTACAGCCTCAAATTAGAAGGAAGTCCCTTTGGAACAGAGATAAGGATGAACTTTTTTAATCAGAGGATGGTGAAGCTGTGGAATTCATTGCCACAGATTGCTGTGGAGGCTAAGTCATTGAGTACATTTAAAGCAGACATTGATAAGTTCTTTAGTTAGGATGCAAAAGGTTATGGGTTGAAGATAGAAGAATGGGGTAGAGAGGGATAATAAATCATCCATGATTGAATAGCGGAGAAGTTTTGATGGGCCGAAAGCCTAATGCTGCTCCTATGTCTTGTGTGTCTGATGGTCTATGAATTGTATGACTCTAAAGCACAGTTAGTGTGGAGCCAGTCAAATAGCTCCTTCAAAGACCTGCCACGGACAGAGGACGGAGAGCTCTGATTCCCCGTGGTAGATTTTTCCAGACAGTGGAGTAGATCTTTACACCAGATGACAGACCTGTCGACCAAAAACCTATCAATCATCCACCTTGGCAGTGAAGCGGTTCCCATCACCATGACGCTTCAGTCTCAGTTAATTTCAGCACTTTACCTTCAAGCTGTCAAGCAGGTGTTCTGACACAGGCTGACGGAATCAAGCCTTGAGAATTGGGCGCAAGCTGCTGCCATCAAAAATGGAATAGCAGGCAAGGGGGAGAAGGATGTAATTATCCCAGAAAGGCAGGGGCCCAGATTATCTTTGAAGTTCTCTGGTTGCTTCAACAGCAGTTGAACAATTACCTTCAGTGAGCCTCTTCTGATCCGTCTCTTGTGCATCAGATCAGGTATGCACATATCATCTAAAACCGAACTAAAAATGCAGATTTGGCCCCTATTGAATTATTATATCGTAATTTTATTTTCTAAAAATATAAACCCATGCTCAAAGTTTTAAAGAAAGCGTCCTCCCCTCTGCCTAAAGATGTCTGAACATATATGGATCTTGGACCTCCAGAAAGTGTCCACAGTGGGGTGATTGATAAGTTCATGGCCTAAGGTAGATGGAGATGAGTTATGCAGCTCTCGTTACATGCACATGCAATTCAACTCTTTGAGTGATTGTGCAGAAAGTTTGGAGTTAATAACTCATCTCCTTCAACCTTAGGCCACAAACTTATCAATCACCCCGATGAATTATTAACTTCAAACTTTCTGCATAATCACTCAGAGAGTTGAACTGCATGTCCATGTAACGAGAGCTGTATAACTCATCTCCTTCTACCTTAGGCCATGAACTTATCAATCACCCCTGCTGTGGACACTTTCTGGAGGTCCAAGATCCGTATGCTCCACGACCGCTGGACTAAGTGTGTAAATGTAGGAAGGGACTATGTTGAAAAATAAATGTGCTAGGTTTTCTAAAATTGACTCCTTCTAGCTTAGGCCACGAACTTATCAATCACCCTTTGTACATTTCTCGGACATTAAATTATACCTTTGAACCTTTGAAAGTTATGGTAACAAGGCTTGCTGCCCACTTTCTCATAGTACTCTTGTCAATGTATCAGTTGCCCCTTCTAAGATCAATATGCCCCTGCTAAGGACTGTCACCTAAAACTTCTCAGATGTTCCACTTGTGGTCTTCGCAGGGCTTCGTATAACCAATGCGATGCAAATATTTCACTTGACGGAATATGAATGAGATAGTGCAAAATAAAAATGAACTCATATCTGCTTTTGGTTAGTGTTCACTGAAAGAGGTAAGATGGATAAGCCAACAGTAAAATATCCTGTTTTTCATTAAACAACATCCTAGGATCTTTCACGTCGAGACAAATGATGTTTAACAACCCATCAGGAAGATGGTACCACACTGCCTTCTTACTGCAAAGACCACGTTACGTGCACAAGATCATAGAGGCAAACAAACAGGCCCTTTGGCCCACCAAATCCATGCTAGCCATCAGCCATCCAATTACACCAATCCCATTTCTCAATTCTCCCTACATTCTCGTCAACTCACCCAGATTCTATGACTCACCTAGGAACCATCACTAGCCTGTTCCCACAACCTATAGATGGATTCTTTGTCTCTTGTTATCAGTATGTATTGCCTAGTTACTTTGAACTTTAAAAAAATTATGGTGGTAAATTAAAAACCCAAAATGCTGGCAGAACAAATTAACCTGCTAACCTGAGGGCCTTAGGAACTTTCAAAATTCAAGGTAAATTATTATTAAAGTACGTATATGGCACCATATGCTACCCTGAGATTAATTTTCTTACAGGCATTCACAGTAGAACAAAGAAGCACAATAGTATCAATAGAAACAAACTAAATGCAAAGAAAGCCTGACAAACAGCCAATATGCACAAGAAGTCAAACTGTGCAAATGCAAAAGTACAAATAATAATAAATGAAAGCGCGACACAGAAAAATTAAGAAATTATCATTAGAGAAGAAAAAGTTAACCATTGGAAGAACATGGCCCTCTATGGAAGACATTGTATGATTTAGTGAAATATTTGCATTGCATTGGTTATACGAAGCCCTGCGAAGACCGCAAGTGGAACATTAGAGAAGTTTTAGGTGACAGTCCTTAGCAGGGGCATATTGATCAAATCAAATCAACCCTCAGCCTCCTAACACCCAGTTACTATGCCATTTTCTCATCAGAGCACATAGAGAGGAAGTACTAAGTCTGCACAGGCAGTAGCTGAGATGGTGAGGCATCACACCGTGCTGCGTATTAAAGCTTGCAAGCAATGTTTTCTGATGGAACTGAGCCAAAACGTTAAGTCCCAGAGAGGATACATAAAGAGGTTTACCAAAAAGCAGGCAGAGATTAGGTATTCAGTTCTAAGGTTAGATTGGAAAAACTGAGGTGTTCTCCCTGGAAAATGAAATTGAGGTTAAGGGGGGGTTTATTAGATGCTGACAAGATCAATATCGGTTAAGAAAGGGAAAACAAAGGGAATCTTCTTGTCATTGGTGAGTGCTTTAAATACCAGATGACACAAACTTAAAGTGATAGACAAAAGGAACAAAGGGGATACTAGGAAAACCTTGCATTACACAGAGCAACACACACAAAATACTGGGGGACTTAGCAGGTCAGGCAGCAACTATAGAGAGGAAGAAAGAGTTGGTGTTTCAGCAACAGGTCAAATTGAAACAAGCCAATTGTCCAGGCTGATTTTCAGCGTGGAAGTGTCTCCACCAGGCATAGACCATAGTTCAGGGAGTTATGCTGAATGCAACCATATAATATGCCAAGTGCTGACTCAAGCATCAACTACTCTGGGAGTTCATTCAAAGTTCAAAGTAAATTTATTATTAAAGTATGTATATGTCACCATCTACTACCCTGATATTCATTTTTGTGCAGGCATTCACAGTCAGTACAGAGTATCAATGAAGAACTGCACAATACAATGACCATCATCTAATATGCAAAAGACAACAAATGTTGCAAATACAAAATGGGGGGGGAAACAAGCAAATTAATAATGATAATTAATAATAAATTTAAAAGGTCCTTTAAATTCTTGAGTCCTCGAAAATGAGTCTATAGATTGTGGAAACAGTTCAGTGTTGGGGTGGTTCAAGAACCTGATAATAACTGTTCCCGAACCTGGTGGTGTGGGTCCTGTGGTTCCTGTATCTTTTTCCCGACAGTGGCAGTGAGAAGAGAGCATGACCTGGATAGTGGGGCTCCCTGGTGATGGATGCTGCTTTACTGTGACTTCACCATGGATCTGTGGGAGAAGTGATTTATCGAGTTGTATACAGTTGGAGCCATCAATTGACAAACACAAGGACAATCAGTTAATCTGCTACTTTGAAGGCATTAGCTAAACTGGGGAATACAGATATCAGGAGCACATTCCATATTTTCACAACTGGCTCTACTTCCTTTGCCAAAATTAAAGTGAACTGTCGGTGGCAGGTGCTGACCCCTTTAATTCTCTCACGCACTGACACACACGTTTCTCATGTCCAAATTCCCAATCCAGAAAGGAAAAAGAAGTGAGATAGAGGAGAGAGGGAGGTAGGAGTAGAGGGAGAGAAAAAGAGAGATTGAGAGAAAGGGAGAGGAAAAGATAGATTGAGAGAAATAGAGATAGGAGAAAGAGGGTGGAGCTGAAAGAGCGGGGCTGAGAAAGAGTGACAGTGAGAGAGGGAGAGGCAGAGAGGGAGGGGGAGGTAGAGAAAGAGAGGGAGGGAGTGGGAGAAAGAAGATGTAAACTTTACACAGACTCAACATTCCACCCAGGTCCCTGGAGCTGAGAGATTGCAGCCATAACAGTTGTGCAACAATCATTAAATATCCACTTGGAAAGTTGAAATTTCTGTTTTCCACTGAAGGAATTAAATTCAGTTGATCCGTTCAGAAATTGTGTAGGAGCAGTGGCATTACTGAAGCACTTTCTTTCAATTAATATTGCTCGTAACTATTTCAGCTGGAGACTTATCTCATCCAGTTGTGGTGTCTTAGAGGGACTGTGTACAGATTAGCGACCGGGTCACAAAGCACCACTCAAAAATGCAAATACTAAATTAGATAAAGGCAAGGAACTGTACACAAAATGTCAGCTGCCACGTCTACGCAATAACGAGGTAGATCTGTGATGCCAAAACAGCCTTGTTCAGCTGAGACCACACAAGCCCTCTCAGGTGGACAGAAATAATCCCAAGACGTTACTTCGAAATGAAGCATCAGAGCAAGCAAGCACGTGGCAAAATGGCGGACACTTCCTCACACTTACAGTAACCTTGGTTTAACCCTGACTCTCTGGTGCTGTCCATGTGGAGTTTGCATGTCCTCCCTGTGGCTACGGGGGAGGGGGGGTCCTCCAGAGTTCAAAGCAAATTTATTATCAAATTACATGTACATCCATTGAATAATAGTTGTAACAGAATCAATGAAAGGCCACACCAATTTGGGCATTCAGACAGTATACAAAAGACAATAATCTGCAGATGCAAAATAAAGATATAATATTAGATAAATAAGCAATAAATGTCAAGGACTTTCGATGAAGAGTCATTGAAAGTGAGTCAATAGGTTGTGGGAAAATTTCAATGATGGGGCAAGGGAAGTTGTGAGAGGTTATCCTCTTTGGTTCAAGGCCCTGATAGTTGAGGGGTCATAGTTGTTCTTGACCCTGCTGGTGTGGGTCCTGAGGCTCCAGTACCTTCTTCCTGATGGCAGCAGTGAGGAGAGCTTGCCCTGGGTGGTGGGTGTCCCTGATGGTGGATCCTGCTTTCCTGCGACAGTGTTTCATGTAGGAGTGCTTAACGGTGGGGAGGACTTTACCTGTGATGGACCATATAAAACCAGGTCCTCTGGTATTCTTCCACGTCCCAAATAAATGGATGTGAGTAGGTTAATTGATCCCTTCAATATACCCCTTGTTCATCAGTGGGTCTTGCTTGAGGTGAAAATTAATACCTGACTAGAACTACCAAACTACAGCCAAGCTTGAACCAACTGTAGCCTAGTTATTTCTATCTAGTTCCCATGCCTGGATCCCCAACTTCCTCATTGGAAGATGACAGTCTGTGCGATCGGAGATAACATCTCCACCTCACTGAAAATCAGTACTGGCACACCTCAAGGATGTTTACTTAACTCTACTCTTTACATCCATAACTGTGTAGCTAGGCACACCTCAAATGCCATCCATAAATTTGCTGACAGCACAACTATTGCTGATTGGTAGAATTTCAGATGGTGACGAGAAGGCGTACAGGAGAGAAATAGATCAGCAGATCAAGTGATGTCACAGCAACAACCTTGCACTCAGCATCAGTAAGGCCAAAGAACTGCTTGTGGACTTCAGAAAGGGTAAGATGAGGGATCACACCCCAGTCCTTATCAAAGGATCAGAAGTGGAAAGAGTGAGAAATTCGAAGTTCCTAGGTGTCTGCATATCTGGGGATCTATCCTGGGCCCAACATATCGAAACAATTACAAAGAAGGCACTAAAACAGCCATATTTCATTAGGAGTTTGAGGAATTTGGTTTGTCACCAAAGACACTCACAAATTTCTATAGATGTACTGTGGAGAGCATTCTAACTGGCTGCATCATTGTCTGGTATTTCGGGGGGCAATGCACAGGATCAAAGCTGCAGTAAGTTGTAAGCTCAGTCAGCTCCATCATGGGCATTAGCTTCCCCAGAATCCAAGACATCTTCAAGGAGTGGTGCCTCAAAAAAGGTGGCATCCATCATTAAGGACCCCAATCACCCAGAACATGCCCTGTTTTCATCAGGGAGGAGGTACAGAAGCCTGAAGACACACACTCAATGATTCAAGAATAGCTTCTTCCCCTCTGCCGTCAGAATTCTAAATGGAAATTGAACCCATGGAACCAGCCCACACAGTCACCAGGCTCAGCTCAGCCAACACCTTTCAGTAAATGTTTCAATGTGCACGTGATATATAAAACTGAGTCTTGTATCTTGATCTTTGCCCGCATTTAACCATAGCCCTCTTATCCTCATCTATCCATGCACTTATCTAGATGTTTTTTAAAAGTTGCTAATGTGCCCTCCCCAAATCCTGCTTCTGTCAACTCAAATAAATCTTATGTTTAGTTTTTGGATCATGCACATTGCATCACTCCCTATGTACAGGTTGTAAAGTGGCTGTCTAGGGTTATAACAACTCCTCCCCAAGTTTCGACAGGGAAATGTTCATAAACTAAACAGTTTGCAAATTGAATATATAGCCAGCTGGCAACATATTTCAATAAAAACAGGCCAACCAAGGGTAATATGTGATTAACAAAGGTTCTTAACTCTACAATTCAGATACTGCTGTGAACCAAGTTCCCACACAGTAGACTATGACAGCAGTTTCACAGTAGCTGGCAAGTCCTGTGATGGCTTTGGGTTTGCTGACCAACTTAAAGATCTTAAGGCTTATCCAATATAAATAGCTCCAGGTACACTCACTGAAGGAAGGTAATACTGTAGTTACTTACTCTTCAAAAGTAGATCACTTCCCTGTTTATCCTCCATGGCAAGTTTAGCTGCTAATATCCACTCTTTGAGTGGTGCCCCCTTCCCTACCAAGGAGGAGATACTTCTAGCTAACAAAGTAGTTTGAACACTTTTCTTTAAGCACATTTAAAACTTACAAAGGTTTTCTATCTCTTAAATGATATTCCTGGACCACAAAGGATTTCCAAAACAAAGATACAATTCCTTTAAGCTAAAAAGACACACTAAGCAGTTACAAATGAATAAGTCATTTATCACAATGGTAGAGGAATGGACTCTGGTCACCCCATCTTTCTGTCATTCTTCTTGCTGTTCTTTGACCATTCCTAACAAGCCTGACTACCTTCTAACATTTATACATTTGTTGCCACTTGGGTGACTTCACACATGTGATATGTTTTCAGAAAACTTTTCACACAAATAGTATAAATAGTACAAATAGTATAAATGCTTCTGAGCACAGAATTCCCAGATTCACACAATTAATGCTGTGAAGCTGATTCTCTGGGCATTTTGATGTGCTAAGTGATGGTATCAATCTGGTCTGAAAACTTCCTTGAAATAAATAACTTAGCCAACGTTGTTTGGTTTGAGAGAAGCTGATTAACAAAATCCCATTATCTTGCACTACAACTATCCCCATGCTATCCCAGAAGCCTGTGCTATGTAGCCGATGCTGTTTGTTTGCTAAATTGTCCTTTTAACCTCAGGCTGATCATTGTTTGCCATTTACATTAAGAATTGAAGACTGACTCCCAACTTATCACCAGAGGCTGAATAAAGAATATTGGTTGGAAGTTTAACTTACTCAAAATCAACTCTTGGAACTATGCAAGTATCAGCTGCTGTGTTCAAAAACTGATCTTGGCAGAACAAGGTCTCGTGGCCATGGACATTTCTCATAGTCCATCCCACCAGTCTCCTAGACACTAGTTCATATGTGCAGGCTGTACGTAAGTCAGGCATTTCTAACTTGGGAAGCACCTGGAATCATCACAATTATCTTAACCAGAATAAAGCTGAATTTCTGTATTTCCATCAGCAATATAGTGGTTAACATAATGTTATTATGGTGCCAGCAACCCAGGTTTAGTTCTGCCCCTGTCTGTAAGGTGTTTCCTCATTCTCCTCAGGTGCTTTGGTTTCCTCTCTGCAACCCAAAGCCATACAGGTTTGTAGGTTAGTTGGTAACCTGGGTATAATTGGACAGTGTGGGCTCATCATGTTGAAAGGGATTATTGCCATGCTGTATCTCTAAATAAAAATAACTAAAAATAATATATGTTGGAATTTGAAAAATTGCTTATGGCCAAAATTACGGGCTTGCTTTCTGCAACATTTTACGCTGGATCAGGAAACAATTTGCTCATATCACTATCGACACCGATTAGTTTAGGTCGGGAAGTTCCTTCAATGGCTTTGATTTTCTCAGTTGCACGGGGATCAAGAGCTATATTTTCATCATATCACAGGATTTATAGTGATGAGCTTTCTTTGCTTTGTTTGTCACCTGTACATCAAAACATTGAAACGTACAGTGAAATGCATTTTTAGCGTCAATGACCAATGCAGTCCGAGGATTATGTTCAGTGTTGCTCACAAGTGTCACCATGCTTCCAGCGATGACAGAGCAAACCCATAGCTTACGAACCTTAAGCCAAGTTAGACTGTGAGAGGAAACTGACGCACTGAGAGGAAACCCATGCGGTCACAGGCAGAACATACAAACTACTTACAGACAAGAGTGGGAATTGAACCCAGGTCCTAGCACTGTATAGCATTACACTAAGGATATTTTCTACTCAGTTTCTTACCTGGTTTCAAACTCGAGTGTTTAGAAACTCCCTAGTCAGTAATACTAAACATTCATCTGCATTCAAAAATTCAGTTGCATAAAATTTGAACAATGCCAAACTAAAATAGATTGTTAGCACTTGATAGCCTCCCATAGATTTGGTATGCCTTTGTTTGCCTGACACAGGAGTTTTGAGGGAAAAGTTGAATGAGAAAGCAAAACCAGGCCCTGTGGTTTCCCCTTCTCAAGAAACTCAACATTGAAGGAATTAAAATGCTTAACTGTGTTGGAGTTAATCTGAACACACTGTGATGTTTAATGCCTCACAGACACAAAATAGCTTGGATGGTTTTTATTTCCATAGGAAATACATCCTGCCGAGAGTCACAAACTGAGAACTAATAACTAGACCTATACTCTTAAGCAAATCTTAAATCTCCATCTTAAAACTATAAGGTAACACCATCTGATTTACCCTCCTCAAAGTCTGAAGATTCATCACTGTAACCACTTGAGTCCTCTGTAATCATCAATAATTATGTACAACATGTTTTGAGCACATGGAGATCACTGCGGTTATTTTTCAAAGTAATGATGTCCACATGGTTAGTAGTTAGAAAGAACAGTAGCCCAAGTAATACTTTGGTAGATGTTGGGAGTGAAGCAATTCAGAATACTTAGACTTAGTGCAACAGGATAAAGGCGCAGCAAGTCTTTCAGGGAAAATGAAAAGGATTATATTTCCGCTTTCAAGGATTATATAGGAATGCAGGTGTTGCAGTAGTAAGAGTAACAGTGTAATCACTCGAGTGGAGTATGATGCTCTCCTAAGGAGTTGTCCATTGGCGGGTAGGTCCTCAGGTGGCTATCGAGGTCAGTCTTGGATCCACATGCTCTGATGCAGTGTGGGCAAGGGTAAGTGGTGGCAGTGGTTTACGGTTGGGTCTTTCGGTCTCTCCAATGCATGTGTACAGTTTGCAATGGAAGGTCATGGGTTGAAGCCTCGAGAAGTCAGAGCTGATGAGCTCCTTGCTGGATTGCCGACAGTCTCAGAGCACCTCCCGCACAGAGTGAAAAACCTGAAGGAAGCAGGGCTAAAAATAACAGTCAGGGAGCCAGTGCTGAAGTGCCAAACTCAAGAACTCCGCTCGGTCACAAGACCAGCACTTTGAGAACCTTAAGCATTAGTAATGTTGCAGCTGCAGTGTTAGTGAAAGGAAGCCAGAAGACAGCAATTGATATTTAATGGACATTAACAATCAACTCCAACATACGCATATAGAGAGGCTTTGGTTGTGGTTAAGATCTGTAACTTAATTAAGGAGTTTCAATTTTCAGTTGAACAGAAGTCTTCTAATTTCATCAGCGCTCTGAGGTCATTTATGCTACGTGCAGGAAGAACAGTTGGTGTAATAAAATTCATTAGCTCATTTGGTGCCTTACCATGAAATCAAACAAGCTGATTCAGTCACAAGAGCTCGTTATTTTTTCTCCTTCCACCATGGCACCCTCCATCCTGTTTCACAAAGGAATTGCCCCAATTAAACACAGAAAACAGAAAATCAGTCAGAAGAGAAGAACGCTCCAAGGAATGTTTATGATAATACGAGGAACGCAGGCCAAAGACATGGAATATCACAGGGGTCAGGCGATTATGATAACCTCTTGTAATTTACAATGTCAGATGAACGGTGGGGTTGTGAAACATTCCAGCCCAGGCACTGCTCTGCCTGTGATCTGAATGATTAACATATAATGTAAGACCTCTGGCCTAGAAGCTCCACTACGCTCTAATAGATACACAGGTATGGTCAATGGCTTAATACCTCCCTCATTGTACACAACAGAGAGCTTTATATTTTGCACATTTCAAAAATGTTACACTGAAGACACTGGGGAAATCCTGCAAAAGATATTGGATCTGGCCCAGTACATCATGGGTAAAACCATCCCAACCATTGTGCACATCTACGTGGACCGTTGCCGTAGAAAAACAGCATCCATCATCAAAGCTCCTCTACACCCAGGCCATGCTCTTTTCTCACTGTTGCCATCAAGTATAAGGTGAAGGTGCCAGGTGAAAGAATAGTTACCTCCCCTCAACAATCAGGCTCTTGGACAAAAGCTGATAACTACACTCATTATTCTGCTGGTGTTCCCACAACCAATGGTCTTACATTAAGGCTCTTTATCTTGTTAGTTCATACTCATTTTTATTGCTATTTATTTATATTTGCATTTGCACAATTTATTGCTCATTGATCCTGTTTACAGTTTCTGTTCTATAGATTTGCAAAGTAAAAAGGAACCTCAGGGTTGTATGAAATAGCATGTATGTACTCTGGTAATAACTTTTACTTTGAACTTTGAGAGAAACTCTAGGCTGGGAAGTAAAGCTTGGTGCTCTTGGATGAGAAGCATAATTAGGTCAGGCCAAGTACTGAGAAATGATATTTGTACGCCCAGACAGTGGGTGGGATGTAGAGGAATGAACTATTGTTACTGAGCAAGATTGGGGCTGAATGCATTTTGTTTCCTGAAATCAGGAAGCCCTCTGTTCAACTGACAATTGCAACTCCTATTTGTGTTCTGGAGTTTGTATTTAAAGCCCTTTAATATGATCAGCTGTCTTCTGGGATCTTCTGTTGGAGGTTGAGTGGGCTTTTACTGAAATGGGGCCCATGAATGACATTGGAAAGGGGCTGAAAGGGAAATGGATGAAAAGTTGTTGAGAAGGAGGGGCTAGATCCTTTGTTGGGGAAAGGTATTCAACAGGATCTTCAGACAATAAGAAGTGGGAACAGGAGAAGGCCTATCAGCTCTTTGAGCCTGCTCCACTATTTAATTGACCCAAGACTGATCTGGCATTCCTCAGATCCTCAAATCCTCTGCTTTGCCCTTTCCATGTTAACCTTATACCCTCATCTTAGCTGTACAAAGGGGATATTTGCCCTGACTCTTACTTTTAAACACTTAAAAACTTCAAATCCAGCCCATGGCCCTGCAGATTTGCATGACAAGTAAATCAGAATCAGAATCAGGTTTATTATTACTGGCATGTGTCCTGGGGAGTGGTGTTGAACAGAAAGATCTTGGAGCACAAGTACCTTGAAAGATATAAAAGATTTAGCCTTATTTATCACATGTACATCAAAAGCGTACAGTGAAATGCCTTGTTTTGCGTAAAATCACATCAGCAAGAATTGTATTGGGCAGCCCACAAGTGTCAACATTATTCCATCACCAGCGTAGCATGCCTATAACTCACTAAGTATTTTCCGTTTCTCTTTTAGATTTCCAGCATCTGTTGGTTTTCCTCTGTCCCCTGTTTTGGTTAACTCACACCATTGACATCACCTTGAGCGTCAATATCACAGACACAGTGTGAGCATTTTAGAAAGCCCACTGGGTTGTTCAGCATTCACCAAACATTTAATTTTCATTTCTTTCGATTTCAACTTTCAACCAGTACTTCACTTTGCAAAGTATTTCATCAGATATAGTGATATGAATAAAAGCAAGGGATGGTGACAGGAGTTTGTTCAATCTCACTCAAAACTAGTCAGCATTTCTCTCCTCTTTTGACATCTTCAATACTCTTGGCTGGATTAAATCAGTTAATACACTTTCTGTGAGCTCAAATCAGTGTCTGTGCTTGCATTTTCAAGTTTGGAAATATAAAAAAGATGTAATGCTTGTGGGGAAAATGATGAAGTCGAACTAGGGTGGAGATATTCGGATGCACCACTCGCTGAAGATTCAGCATGAATCCACAGTGATTAGGGGACAAGCCAGAATAGAACTGGCAGAAGGCCTTTAACAGGGTGCCTCACATGAGGCTGCTAAACAAGATAAGAGCCCTTGACGTTGCAGGAAAGATCACAGGTAAGATTGACTGACTGGCAGGAGGGAAAGGGTGGGAATAAAAGGGGCCTCTTCTGGTTGGCTGCTGGTGACGGGTGGTGTTCCACAGGGGTTGGTGTTGGGACCATTTCTTTTCACGTTACGTGTCAATGATTTGGATGGACTGGGCAGTATCCATTACTTTCTGTAGGATTTTCCATTCAAGGGCATTGGAGTTTGTAATGTATGAATCTATTTTTTTAAGACAATATCCCCCCCCACCGCCCGCACCCACATTAGCACTACATATTTACCTGTTGTTCACACATACGCACTGTTCTCTCTCACTCTCATTGCAATGTGGATAAACCAGTTAAAGACATATTCCACACACATGCTTTCATTGAATTCATATGTAGTTGTGCAGGAACACAACATGTTGGCAAACAGTACGAATCCGAATATCAGAAAATATCATGAACTGCAACGACAGTTACGAGCCAAACAGCAAGAGTTAAACAGCATGAGAAAGCCGAAGGACCCATGAGTAACACACTAAATTTAAAGTGAAAATAACGTGGTGATGGCTTCAGTCAGGGAAGCTGACTAATCTGATAGTGCTCATGTAGGGTGGGAGTCATATAACGAGAGGGTTGAACTGTATTGTAATGTGAACGATGCGGAGGAGCAAAAGAAAGCCCCTACACTTCTTAGCTTAATGGACCCAAGAACGTACAATCTCTTACGCAACGTAGTATGCCCTGCAAAGCCCTACATGATGTCAAATGAAATTGTTACCATTTTACAAAGTTACTTCAGCCCTAAACCTCTGGTAATAGCTGAGAGATTTAGATTTTACAAAAGGAACCAGTCAAAGGGTGAAAGCATTTCTGAATACATTGCAGAACTGCATAAACTTTCCCAGTACTGTGACATTAGAGATGGACTTTCTGATGCATTAAAGGACAGGCTTCTGTGTGACATGCATACTCAAAGCACTCAAAAGAGGCTCCTGTCCAAAAGAGACCATACCTCAGAACGGGCATTGACCATTGCAATATTAGAGACTGCAGCAAAGGATGCAGAATAACTACAAAAAAGGATCTCAGAATCTGAAATGCACAAGAAGTTGAAAACCAAGGATGTTATCAACGTGGCTAATCCTTCCATGATGCAAATGACTGCTGGTTCAGGCAAAATGTGTGAAGAAAGTGTGACAGACAACGTCATGTAGAGATAGTGTGCAGGGCAGACAAAAAGCACAGCCAAGTGAAAAGTCTCAAACATAAAACTAAGTAAGTGCATAAAGAGAAGACAATGTGATTGCAGCAGCTCTTGGGCAATTTGGAAGGAAAAGCACTGGTGGAATACAGTGCTGGGAAATATATGATAATAAATTTTGGAAAAAGGAACAATAGTATGGACTATTATCTAAATGGGGAGAAGGTTAAAACATCAGAGGTGCAGAGGGACTTAGCAGTCCTCATGTCAGACTCCCAGAAGGTTCATTTACAGGTTGAGTCTGTGGTAAAGAAGGCAAATGCACTGTTGGTATTTATTTCAAGGGGAATAGAATATAAAAGCAATGAGATAATGCTCAGGCTTTATAAGACACTGGTCAGACCACACTTGGAGTATTGTCAACAGTTTTGGGCCCCATATCTCAGAAAGGGTGTGTTGTCGTTGGAGAGAGTCCAGAGGAGAGTCACATGGATGATTCCGGGAAAGAAGGGGTTAACATATGAGGAGCGTTGGGCAGCTTTGGGTTAGTACTTTCTGGAAGAGTGCTGAGGTCTTAGATTTCCAAACACTAGGCCACCTCTCAGGCTGACCCCTTGGCGTGCCAAACGTTGGCCGGTCCTGGAACCCCAAGAATGGGTCCCATTCCCACAGTCAGTGTGTAACTCCAGGTCAGGGTCTTCAAAAAAAATCCTGAAAGGGAAAGATAAAGATATTAAAGATGAAAATAGAGTTGTTTCTGAAGATGCAAGCAAAGGAGTCGCCATTTAGCGCCGTATTAACTCCGCCTCCATCTTCATCACCATACAAGAATGGCAAGCTCATGGCAATCCTGTTTCCAGAGTTCTCAGACAGACGAGACCAACTGTCAGGAAGTCAAAGAATGCTGATATGTGGATCTCACGCTGTGGTTCCCTCTAACTGCGCACCAGAGTGTTAGGAAATTGGCATGAAGGGCTCATGGGTACAGTCAAGATGAAGAGTCTCATCCGGAGCTAGGTGCAGTGGCCCGGAATAGCTAAACAGATTGAAAACTTGACCAAAACCTGTTTGGGATGCCAGAAAGTTTAAAATGCACCTCCACAGGCACTGTTACATCTGTGGGAGTTGCCATCGTCGCCATGGCAAAGAATACATATTGACTTTGCTGGGGCATTCATGGGCTCCATGTTTCTGATTGCTGTGGATGCTCATTCGAAGTGGCCGGAGGTCATACCAATGAAGTCAACCACTTCAGCAAAGACTGTCTCCGCCTTGAAGACTACCTTCACCAGAAGTGGCTCACCAGAACAAATTGTGAGTGACAAAGAACCACAATCCACGTCAGAAGTATTCCTACTGTTCATGAAGAAAAATGGCATCAGACATTTCAAGTCAGCTGCTCACCACCCAGCAATGAATGGGTTAACCGAAAAATTTATCAGAGCCTTCAAGAAGTGCATTAAAGTAATAGACCAGGAAGGTATTCTCTACTGCACAAGGTGGACAATTTCCTTTTCATGTATCTGAACTCTGTTCATGCATCAACAAATCAAACACCTGCAATGCTGTTCACAAGCAGGAATCTGAGATCTCAGATAGACTTGCTGAAATCAGACCTCTGGAGGGAATTACAGAATAAATGGTTCAGCCAGTTGCCAAGTGAAGCAGCAAGGAACTTTGAGATTGGACAGGATGTCCTAGTGTGATTTCCAAGGAGGCAAGTGGGATAGCTGCAAGAATTGAACCACTGTTGTACACAATGGAAGTTGAGATCAGACGTGGAGACATCACGTACATCAGATACTGAATGCTCAACCAAAGAACACTCCTGGGTCAAATGCACCAGAAACTGATAATGTTGTCTTAGACAAGACACTTACCAAACCTAACACCTCAGAATAGAGGGACTTCTCTTTGGAACAGAGATGAGGAGGGATTTCTTTAGCCAGAGAATGGCTGATCTGTGGAATTAATTGTACAGGCGGCTGTATACATCGGGTATATTTAAAATGTAGGTTGATAGGTACTTGATTAATCAGGCCATCAAAGTTTATGGGCAGAAGGGAGGAGAATAAATCAGCCATGATGGAGTGGAGGAGCAGACTGGATGGGCCAAACAGCCGAATTCTGTTCCTATATCTTATGGTCTTACACAGTGAGTGATATGAAACAGATGTGTGCGGTAGAAGAAAGGGATTTGAAAATATAAATCCATTGTTCCATTAAAGAGGCACCACAGGTCGATAGGGTTGTGAAGCAACACACACAAAATGCTGGAATATTGCAGCAGGACGAGCAGCACCTGTGGATGTCAACAAACAGTCAATATTTTGGGCCCAGACCCTTCCTCAGGACTGGAAAGGAAGGGGGAAGACTTCAGAATAATGTGTGGAAGGGGAAGAAGGATAGTTAGGTGACTGGTGAAGCCAAGTGGGTGGGAAATGTGAAGAGCTGGAGAGGAAGGGATCTGATAGGAAAGGACAGTGGACCACAGGAGAAAGCAAAGGAGGAAGGGACCCAGGGGGAGGTGATAGATGGGAAAGAAGAGGTATGAGGCCAGAGTGGGGTATAGAAGCGGAGGGGAGTGGGAGGGAATTTTTTTACCGGAAGGAAGAGCGATATTCGTTTCATCTGATTGGAGGCTACCCTAATGGTACATAAGATGTTGATTCTCCACCTGAGGGAGGCCTCATCCTGGCACAAGATGAGTCCATGGATTGAGAGGTGTGGAGAGCTGTGGTCTGAGTACAGGTAGATGAGACTAGGCTGGATCTGAAGGGCTGATGGGCCTGTTTCTGTGTTGAGATGCTACATGACTTTATAAGTCCCAAACTGTCTGAACTCCATGGCCACATTTCAAGATTCCAGGGCAGAAGATCAGTCAGGAATGAGATTAGGGAGAGCAAGCTGGGAACCAAGGGATAGCAGGACAGGAGGATTAAGTGCACCTCAGTATTAGTACTGAGGTTTATTGCTTTTATTGCTTGGAGATGCTGGAGACTCAATTGTGGTTGCACCTGCTGATGCTGGCTCACAACAATTATAGTGCATTAATTACCTTGGCCTCTTGCCTGTTTGCTTTGGCACCATGTGGACATTGTGAGTTTTTAAGTAAAATTTGTATTGAGAAATCTAACCACACTGGCTCTTTTCTTGTCTGGGAATGTTGTATGGGAATACTGATAACATTCATCAATGTCGGTTCACCTAATCATTTCCACTACATTTCAGGTGTGTTATAATACGGCAATATTGTGTGTGTATGTGCAAGTCTATGCACGTAATGTATGTGTGCCTAATTGTGCTAGGAGCATGCACACACACGTTTGTGTGTTTGTGTGTGTGCACGCATGCATTTTTATGTAGAAACATAGAAAACATACAGCACAATACAGGCCCTTCAGCCCACAAAGCTGTGCCAAACATATCCTTACCTTAGAACTACCTAGGCTTTACCCATAGCTCTCTATTTTTCGAAGCTCCATGTAGCCATCCAGGAGTCTCTTAAATTGTTGTTTCCACCTCCACCACCGTCATCGGCAACCCATTCCACACACTCGCCACTCTCTGCATAAAAAACTTAGCCCTGACTCTCCTCTGTACCTGCTTCCAAGCACCTTAAAACTGTGCCCTCTCGTGCTAGCCGTTTCAGCCCTGGGAAAAAGCCTCTGACTATCCACACGATCGATGCCTCTCATTATCTTGTACATCTCTATCAAGTCACCTCACATCCTGTCGCTTTAAGGAGAAAAGGCCAAGTTCACTCAACCTGTTCTCTTAAGGTATGCTCCCCAATCCAGGCAACATCCTTGTAAATCTCCTCTGCACCTTTTCTATGGTTTCCACATTCTTCCTGTAGTGAGGTGACCAGAACTGAGCACAGAACTCCAAGTGAGGTCTGACCAGGGCCCCATATAGCTGCAACATTACCTCTCGGCTCCTAAACTCAGTCCCATGATTGATGAAGGCCAATGCACCGTACGCCTTCTTAACCACAGAGTCAACCTGCGTAGCAGCTTTGAGAGTCCTATGGACTCAGACCCCAAGATTCCTCTGATCCTCCACACTGCCAAGAGTCTTACCATTAATACTATATTCCATCATATTTGACCTACCAAAATGAACCACCACAGACTTATCTGGGTTAAACATGTGTGTGTGTGTGTGTGTGTGTGTGTGTGTACATGTGTATATATGTGAGTTTTAGTATGTCTATATAATTATAATTGCGTGCAGTATTTCCATGTGCACATTTGTATTTGTTTGCACTTGTTTGGAGTACATGCGCAGGTATGCTTGTGTTATTATTTTATGATTAAGAAGTGAGTGAACTAATGCAGCCAATGTTTATATCTGCTGTGATATCCAATCTTTATGGTTGTATAGTGACCTGAGAAGATTTACTGTACCTTCTGATCCGTTCTCTGGCCCGGCTGCAGCAAGGAACTGCAGTACAGTACAGATGTTGAAATAAACCTCATGAGGCCAATGGATTAATTTCTTAAAGTAACAATCTTCCCACTTGGATCCTGTTCCAACATAGTCTGATGCCTGTAGTCAGGTTATGCAGCAGACCAAATACATCTTTCCACAGCAGGTTATCGCAAGAGCTTGCCAAGGTGGGAGCAGAGACTAGAATTAGAGTAACTTCATGTTTTGT
The DNA here is from genome assembly GCF_030144855.1 of Hypanus sabinus. Taxonomy (NCBI): domain Eukaryota; kingdom Metazoa; phylum Chordata; class Chondrichthyes; order Myliobatiformes; family Dasyatidae; genus Hypanus; species Hypanus sabinus. The sequence continues at coordinate 19,947,453 of NC_082712.1, read as the reverse complement.
TGTTGCCTGTCAGAAGCTGAAGAATTTTGCTATGAAGAAAGCATCCCGGTGCTTCTTATTTTCTGCTTTGTTACAGTAAAATCTCACTGCCTGGGGGAACAGTGTCTTCTACTCTTTTGTTTTTTTATCTCCATATATGCTTTTTTCCTGCTGTCTCGTTTCCATGCTGTGTGTGTCACTCCCTGCATCTCTTCCTCTAACCCTAAAACGTGCTCCTTCCCTGTTTCCTAAAAGGAGGCTATTCGTCCCATTGAGCTTATTTCTCATCAGGGGAACTATCCGATGCTTCCCACTAACCCTGCTCTTTCTCTACACCTTGCAAATAATCATTACCAGCAAGCCGTCCGACAAGGTTTTGCCAGCTGGCAGCTCTGAGTTCGCTTGGAGATGAAGAGCAGGAGGAAAGCTTAAGAAGTAATCAGTTTACCCTTAACTCTTTGGGATATTGCGAACTGTTTTCCTTTGAGACTTCTTCAAAAAAACAGACAAGAGCTTTGAACTCAACTGATGGCAGCTTCAGAACATCTGCCAAAAGATTGATAATGAGAAATATGTTTTAACTGAGCCTTCCACAACCCTATCAGAACATCTCAAAACAATTTACAGATGATGAAACACTTTTTTAATGATTATTTCCGTCACCTTGGCTAAGGCTGCAAATCCATTAGACAAAATGATTATTGTCAGCATGGTAGCACAGACAGCAACTGCAGCACAGTTGTGTAGCAGTTAGTGTGACACTATTACAGCACCAATGGCCTGGGTTCAAGTACGAAGTTCAAAGCATATTTATTATCGAAGTATGTATACATTATATGAGGGATGATTGATAAGTTTGTGGTCTAAGGTACAAGGAGTCAATTTTAGAAAACCTAGCTCATTTATTTTTCAGCATAGTCCCCTCCTACACTTACACACTTAGTCCAGCGGTCATGGAGCATACGGATCTTGGACCTCCAGAAAGTGTCTGCAGATGGGTGATTGATAAGTTTGTGGCCTAAGGTAGAAGGAGATGAGTTATACAGCTCTTGTTACATGCACATGCAGGTCAACTCTCTGAGTGATTATGCAGAAAGTTTGAAGTTAATAACTCATCTCCTACCTTAGGCCACAAACTTATCAATCACCCCAATGAGTTATTAACTGATGAGTTATTAACTTCAAACTTTCTGCATAATCACTCAGAGTTGAACTGCATGTGCATGTAACAAGAGCTGTATAACTCACTTCCTTCTACCTTAGGCCACGGACTTATCAATCACCCTTGCTGTGGACACTTCTGAAGGTCCAAGATCTATATGCTCCATGATCACTGGACTAAGTGTGTAAATGTAGGAGGGGACTATGTGGAAAAATAAATGTGCTAGGTTTTCTAAAATTGACTCCTTCTACCTTAGGCCATGAACTTATCAATCACCCCTTGAACAGGCAGCCACAAAACAAAGAAACCCGAAAGAACCCATTAAAAGAGAACACCATCAAACCCCAATGTGCAAAGGAAAAGAAAACAAATCATGCAAACAATAAATGGAAGCAAATAACCTTCTGAACTGAAGTCCACAAAGAGAGTTTATCCACGAACCCTTGGTTCAGTGCAGAGCCTAATAAACGTCGTGGAGCAGCAAGCTGAACCAGCCCATCCCTCACCTCGGGCTCTGACACCCTGATTTTTTCAATCTGCCTAAATCATTGTCCAAACATTGGGTTCAGTCACCTCGATACGCTCTGGGGCCTGGATCGTGCCCCCCTACCCCACCTAGGTTCAGCCTGTACTTAAACTTTCCAATTCGACCCAACACTTAGATTGACATCCAAACATCAGGTTCTGTCACTTTGATACACTCTGAGGCCTAAATTCGGCCTGTACCTGACCTTTCCAATTTGGCCTGGTGCTTAAATCAAACAAACCTTGGTCTTCCTTGCTTGGCAATGGGCCTGCTGCCTCACCTCACCTCGATTCTACCACTTCCAATTGTCTCCAAGTCCAAACGGAAGTTACAGACTATTGCTTGTGATGATTATTTGCCAGAAAAAGAGTGATTAACAAAGTATTTAGTTGCTTTTCTTCCTTTATCTGCCACCAGCCAGAAGACGCTGAGATTCACCAGCGTCATCTTAAACCAGGACCAATTCCCCACAGTCTGTAAGGAGTTTCTACTTCTTGCCCACAACCACATGTGCTTCCTCCACATGGTTTGGTTTCCTCCCACATTCCAAAAGGAAAGTTAGTTGGCCACATGGTATAATTGGGCAGCCTTTGCTCGTTGGGACAGAAGGGCCTTGTACCGTGAAAAATGAAATATAAGTAACCAGCTTGACATACACAGTGAGAGTCATGTGGTGATGCTAACCAGCAGAGGACAGGTTCAAAGTTCAAAGTAAATTTATTATCTAAGTGCCTATAAAATAGTGCCTATATACCACCCTTGTAGGCGTTTGCAGTAGAACAAAGAAATGCAACAGGATCAATGAAAAACTATACTCAAACACAAACTGACAACGACCAATGTGCAAAAGAAGACAGATGTGCAATACAATACAATACATAACTAAATAATAGATCAATAATACTGAGATAATGAGTTGTACATTAGTTATAGGGATGCTGCCAGTGTATCCATCATGTGGCAAAGACCTAGCAAACACTCAGCTAGCCAGTTCTTTGTTTTGTATGTTCAAAACATTGAATTCGTTCAAAGGAAGATACAGGAGTCCGAAATGCAGGTCTGACTTCAAGTTTACTTGAAGCGAGGTGCACACATATCATGTGGTAGCATTATGACACATGCAATTCATATATTTTTACATGTGACCCAGAATTAATTATTTAAATGAACAAGATTGCTTAATCAAACAACATATAGTATGTACAAGCTTACTCTAATATTAGTGAAATATTAAATACCAACAACCAGGATAATACAGTCATTGATTAGAAGAACCTCCACTGCTCTCTGTGTGAAGCTATGGCTCATTCAGTAGCATTGTTTCATTTAAGTCAAAAACTGTAGTGCAAGCCAAGAACTCCAAATATTCAACTGCAAACTGCTCCAAAGCAGGTTTGAAGTTCTCAGTTGTTGTAGCAGCCATCTTACAACTGGGCCAGACCTACTCTCCTGAGAGGCTTCAAATCAGCACTGGAGCTGCTATGAAGAAAAGCAGAAGTGTCCACTCCAGTATCTGTATATTTATCTCCAGTCACATTTAAACCATCCTTATCTGTTTGCTGACATGTCAGGAGTTTGCTCTATGCAAATCAGCAGCTGCTTTCCTGATGTTTAAATGGTAAAACATCAGGAAGCATGCTTTGTGGTGATCGGACAGGAATGCAAAAGGCACTCTGTGCGTGAGTGTTTACACACACGTGTGCATATGTTCATATGTGTGTGTATTGTGTGTACATTTAAGTATACATGCAAGTGTGTGCGCATGAAGCTGCATCTGTGTACATTGTTCATGCACATGCTCATGTATGTACATGTTTATATGGGTGCACATTGCGTGTGCATTCAAGGGTGGATGCAAGTGTGCTCACATGAGTGTGTGTGTGTGTGTGTGTGTGTGTGTGTGTGTGTGTGTGTGTGTGTGTGTGTTTGACTACATATATGAATGTGCTTACCATTGAGTAGAACACCAGACCAGGACCTTGCCCTGGCTGGACCATGGGAGCGGGGCCACGCTGCACTGAAAGAATTCACGTGCTGACATCTTCTGGAGGCAAAGCAAGTCACCCTCAACCCAAGGAACTGCCTGAGAAGAAGAGGATGTAGGTCTTTCCTTTTAGTATTTACACATGTCATTTCATTGCAGACATTATCTGCTTCACATGCACAGGATGTCAATGGAACATGCATTCCATACATTTTTAAATTCCCAAACTGGAGACTTTCCAGTCTACTGCATCAGTTGCCAAGCCAAATCCTTGCACAATTTAAAAAATTGCTGTCAACACTTTTTAACCTTCTCGAACCCAGAATGGAAACAAGTACACTTGGGTTTATTTCCAAAGTGCCGGTTCTGGTTCAGTGCGTACTTTCTGAGTCAACTCTCCTGTGCTCAAGACCCATGCCAGAGCAGTGAGGTGGCTATCATTTGAGGTATGCCATACCATACGGTCTTGTAGATGGACAGCAAGTATCCCACTGCTCTCTTCTGAAATTGAATGGGCCATGATTTATTGCTGAAAATAATTTTTTAAGGCTGTGGATGCTAACAATCTGAAATTAAAACAGAAATGCTGGAACAGGTGGCATCTGTGGTTAGAGAAAGAGTTCATATTTGCAGCCCTTTTCAGAGCTGGGAAGAAGAGGTATCTCTTACGAGTAGGAAAGAATATGGCAGTGTGATGTAGAACAAAGCCAACATCCATAGTGGGACAACTCAAGATGGCTTAACTGTGGCACTTATGAGTGCAAAAGTTTTTTGGACAGTGTAATAGGCTGTTAATGGGATGGTTGTGGGAGATACCCAGCAAGCAAAACTTAAAATGAGTAGGCTAAGAGTTAAGGAAAACGGAGCTAACATGACTTAAAAACAGAAAACGGAAAATATATTGTTAAGGTTACACGTGTTTGGCAGCATTAGGCAAAAGACAAGAAGATGAAACTTTAGCTGAGGGATTTTTATTATGCATGAGAAAAAAAGAAACAAGTTTCTCTAGGTAGCAGTGAAGATAATAGGTGGGACAAATGCAATATCTTTGATTGAACAGTACAGCACAGGAACACTGCTGAGCCAAACCAATTAAATAAGTAATCAAATGGCTAACTGATCTCTTCTGCCTACATATTGTTTCTCACATTCATGTGCCTGTTCAAATATTTCTTACAAGTCTCTAGTATTACCTGCACCCCAGGCAGCATAGCCCAGGCATCCACCACTCCATGTGTAATGAAGTTGTTCTTCCAATCTCCCCTTTCACCTTAAGAGCATGCCCTCTGGTTCTAGACTTTTTAACCCTGGGGAAAAAGATATTGCCTGTCTACTCTATGTATGCCTCTGATTGAGCAAGGACAGGCAGGATCAGAATAGGCCACTATATTAATAATAGTAATAGGCAGTAATTAGATCTCACTGGTGCCCTGGCCATTGACTGATTACGGGCACAGAAGTAAAATGCGATCACTGCCTTTAGAGCTCTCATACAATATATTTCTGTTCAGTTACAATAATTCCTGGCTTTAATTTAACACAATTTTAATGTTTGATGACTGCATGCCTTTTGTTTCTCTAATGTGTCGATATATAACCTACCACTTAGCACTAGACAAGTGAGCCTCGCTTCTTGTTTATCTCTCCACGAGTATCAGCCCTTCTCCTGGACTAATACCATAAAACATAGGAGCAAAATTGGGCCATTGGGCCATTGAGTCTGATCTGTCATTCCATCATGGCTGATTTATTATCCCTTTCAACCCCATTCTCCGATCATTGATGCCCTTAATAATTAAGAACCTATCAACCACTGCTTTAAATATACCTACCCAATGACTTGGCTTCCATAGCCATCTGTGGCAATAAATTCCACAGATTCGCCACCTTCTGGCTAAAGAAATTCCTTTTCATTTCTGTTCTGTTTATACAGAAGCAGTGCCCTCTAGTCCTAGACTCCCCCACTAAATAAAGCATCCTCTCCACATTCACTGTATCTAGACCTTTCAATGTTCGAAAGGTTTCAATGAGATCCTCACTCATTCTTCTAATGACTATTGTGACATCCTCCATAACCATCCGTTCTTTGAAATGAAATCATTGCTATTCTGACTGAAGATTTCAGACAGCCTGACATGTGCAGCACTCTATTCTCAATGTCCACTTTATTAGATACACCTGGACACCTGCCCATTGATCAACCAATCATAATGCGGCAACTCAATGCATAAAAGTTGTTATATGCTCAATTGTTGTTCAAGCTAAACATCAAAATGGGGGAGAAATGTGATCTAAATAACTTTGACCATAGACTGATTGTTGGCAGCAGATGGGGTGGTTTGAGTCTCTCAGGAAATGCTGAACTCCTGGGATTCACACGCACAATAATCTCTCGAGTTTACAGAGAATGGTGTGAAAAACAGGAAACATCCAGTGAGTGGTATTTCTTTGGGAGAAAATGCCTTGTTAGTGAGAGATGTCAGAGGAAAAGGGCCAAACTGATTCAAGCTGACAGGAAGGCAGCAGTGACTCAAGTAACCATGAGTTACAACAGTGATGTGCCGAAAAGCATTTCTGAATGCACAATACGTCAGACCTTGAAGTGGATGGGCTACTCAGTGGGAGACTACAAACATACATTCAGTGGCCACTTTATAATCTGTCTAAGTGTATAATCTGTCACTTGCTATTAGACCAGTGAGCACCACTTCTCCACTGTCAGCATTGTCTGTCCCCCCAGGTAACAGGTAACAGCCTCTTTTCTGGACTGTTGCAATGTCCTCCATGAACATCTTTTCTTTGACATCATATCATTACTCATGTCCTATTCTGACCAAATATTTCTGACAGCCTGACATACGCGTACTATATATTCACTTTGATCTTTCAATACTCCAATCATTTAAAAAACAGGGCTCAAGATTCAGCTTGATTTGCCTTTTTTGCTACACAGTTTAAACAATGTGTCAGTATAAGCTGTAATGTATGGATCTAGTTCTTTTAGAGCGAAGACATCCCCCCCCACTTAACACTACATATTGATCTGTTGTCTGTGCATGCGCTGTTGGCCTACGCATGGGCATTGTTCTCTCTCTCTCTCGTTGCAATGTCAACACACCAGTTAAGCCAGGGGTCACAAGTCTTTTTTGCTCCGTGGACCAATTTAATATTGGCAATATTCTTGCAGACCAGCCAACCGGACCGGGGGGGTGTTAATCACGACCGGATTATAGGTGATAAGTCAACTATAAGTCACTTGTAAGTGGCTAATGCACTCAATTTCATTTCTAAAAGGGTTTATCTAATGAATTTAATATTAAACACACAGCGCATATTTTCCTCAAATGAATATAGACATAAGTCAATTATAACTCACTTATAAGTCAAAAGCATCATAACATTTTAAGTAATGTTTGGATATTAAACACACAGTGCATACTTTCCTCGTATGAACATATAAATTTATCGCAACACACCAGTGAGAGGACAAGGTAAGGGCCGGAGGTCCCCATGCCCGGGCCGTGACAGTCGCAGTCTGTAGAGAGTGGCTGACAAAAGTTTGACTCGAGGGATGACTTTCAGTAGATCGCAGTGAGGTAGCTGCTCTGCTACTTACGAAACCCTGAGCCCGAATTAGGTCGTCTGTGAATAGTTTAGCACCAGATTCCCCACGAACATTCGGTGTGCTAAACAGGTTTAGAGGCGGCGCCCATCTGTCCGTGCTCCAGGCCAGTAGCATCGGCACTTCTCACCAGCCGCACGAGGTGGCCAGTTACCCGAGGCCAGCCAGTGATCCCTGGCACGAGGGTTCTCACTGCATTTAGGCAACCGATGACGTTGCATTGGTAATGACTTTGCATGCGTAATGACCTCGCGTGCATAATGACCTCGCTTGCATAATGACCTCGCTTGCGTTCAAGTTCAACAGTGGGTGTGACAGGGAATGAGGAAAGGTGTAGCTGACTCATATCGTTTCATATCACCAAATCATATCATTTCCTCGCGGCCCGATACCGGTCCGCAGCCCAGTGGTTGGGGACCACTAAGTTAAGCCATCTCTCACGTGAATGCTTTTATTTAATTGATATGTAGTTACTCGCAGACACAACAAATTGGTGACGAGCATGAAACTGAATGTCAGAAAATATCACAGATTGCACCAACAGTTACGGGACGAAAAAGCGAGAATTAAACAGCACAAGAAGGTCGTCACGGGCCCTAACAAAGGAAGGCTTGAGTACAGCATAGTAAAAATGAAAGACATGTTGAATTTAACGTGAAAATAACGTGTGATGGCATCAGTCAGGAAAGTTGATGAATTTGATTGCACTAATGAAGGCTGGGAGTCGTATATCGAGAGGGTTGAACTGTATTGTAATTCGAACAATGTCGAGGAGCAAAAGAAAGCCCCTGCATTTCTTAGCTTAATGGACCCAAGAACGTACAATCTCTTACGCAACTTAATAACTCCTGAAAAGCCAGTAAGCAAGACATTCGATAGTTATAATTTTACAAATTCACTTGAGCCCTGAACTGCTGAGAGATTTAGATTTTACAAAATGAACCAGTCAAAAGATGGAATCATTTCTGAACTCATTGCAGAACTACACAAATTTTTCTAGTATTGTAACATTAGAGATGGATTTCCTGATGCATTAAGGGATCGGCTTGTACGTGGCATGCATAGTCAAAGCACAAAAAGAGGCTAATATCTGAAAGAGACCTAACCTTAAGGACAGGCATTGACCATTACAATACCTTTAGAGACTGCAGCAAAGGATGCAGCAGATCTACAGAAAAGGGGGTTGGAATGTGAAATGCACAAAATGTCCATGAATGGTGATAAAAGTCAAAGATGTTATCAATGTGGCAAATCCTCCCATGATGCAAATAACTGTTGATTCAAAGAAAAAGTCTTCAGGATGTGTCACAGACAAGGTCACATAGAGAGAATATGGGAGGCAGATAAAAAGCTCAATGGTGTGAAAAGTCTCAAACACAAAACTGAGCAAATGCATAAAGTTATTGAATGTAAAACAGAAACAGACAACACAGAGTCTGGCAAAGGTGAATCATCATGACTAGAACTGCATAGTATTACTGAAGCAGTTGCAATATGATATGGATCACGATACATGTGTCTAGTGTAAAACTTTAAATGGAGCTGGAATCAGGGTGATGCTGAAGACCTACACAGGTGAAAAAGGGTCCCACAAAGGCAAACTGAAAGTGAAGATGATGTTTGGAGGCCAAACTCAGCAGTTAGAGCTTTTTGTTTTAAAAAGTGGAGGTCCAGCACTTTTTAGACGTGAATAGTTGAGAAAAATCCAAGTAGACTGGCACTCAATCAAAGCTCAGTATGGCATCAACAGGCAATGGCAGCCCAAATGGTAGCACTGACCAGAGACTGGAACAGCTGCTTAATGCTAATGAGACGATGTATGAGAAGAGGACTGGCAAATTCAAAGGCATGAAGGCCAGAATTGAACTGGATGAAACAGCAACACTCTGAAGTGCACCCAGTGCCTTAGGCATTATATCCTAAAGTGGACACTGAACTTCAAAGCTTGGAGGAGTCTGGAGTTCTCTCCAAGGTTAAGCGGAGCAATTGGGCCACACCCATGGTTCCGGTGATCAAGAAAGGGAAGGCTGGAGCCATCCATATTGTAGGTATTTCAAGGGAGCATTAACCCGGTGCTGCTGTGCCGTGTCCCCTGCCATGAATAAAAGACGTTTTTGCATCTTTGGCAGGCAGGGAAAGGTTTTCAAAGACTGACTTGTCACAAGCCTATTCGCAAATGGAAATCAAGGAGTTAAGCAGGAATTTCCTCAAAATCAACCCTCACAAGGGACTGTTCCAGTATCATCATCTAGTCTTTGGCATCACTTCAGCTCCAACAATTTGTCAAAAAGCAGTGGAATACGTGCTCCAAGATATCTCAGGAACACAATGTCACCTTGATGATATCATTGTGACTGGCAAGAATGGTGAAGAGCACCTCCAGAACCTTGGTAAAGTGCTTACCTGATTGAGTGAGTATTCTCTGTGCACAAAGAGAGCAAAATGTGTTTTTTTCAAGAATGAAATCTCACATTGTGGACATGTCATTGACAAGTATGGCTTACGTCAGTCACAACAGAAGGCTGAAGCAGTGCTATAGGCCCCCAGACTAGAAAATGTGTCACACCTCGGGTCATACTTGGGCCTTGTAAACTACTACCACTGGTTTCTCCCAAACATTGCTACAATGCTGCACCATTGAATGCATTGCTGCGGACAGGAGCAAGATGGGAATGGTCAGAAAGATGTGAATGAGCATTCAAGGAAACAAAGAGACTAATAACATCCAATGAACTGCTCACCCATTATGACCCAACCCTGCCCATCAGACTAACATGCGAATCATCCCTTTATGGCATTAGAGCTGTTTTGTCATGCATTATGAAAGGCGGATCTGAACACCCAATTGTGTTTGCTTCAAAGTCACTGACAAGCGCAAAACACAACTACGCACAGGTCGACGGAGAGGCCCTGAGCCTAGTATAGGGAATAAAGAAGTTCCACCACTACCTCTATGGACAAAAGTTTACATTAGTGATAAATCACTGGTTAGCTGAAAGGTTTATCCAAACTTTCAAGAAGTCCATCAAAGCTATGGACAAGGAGGACATTTCTCTACAGCACAAGGTGGACAGCTTCCTTTTTGTGTATTGGAACTCCATTCTTGCGATGACAAATCAAACACCTGCAATGCTGTTCATGAGCAGGAATCTGAGATATTGCATAGACCTCCTGAAACCAGATTGAAAGAGGAAAGTACAGAATAAGCAGTTCAGCCAGTTGCCAAGTGAAGTGGCAAACAGATTCAAGATTGGACAGGAAGTCCTAGCGTGTGATTACCAAGAAGACAAATGGATACCCGGTAGAATAGTTACAAGAACTGGAGAACTGATGTACACAGTGAATGATGGAGATCATACATGGAGATGTCAGGTGGACCAGATACTGATTGCAAAACTGAAGAATGCTCCTGAGTCAATTGCATCTAACAAGACAAACACATTACAGTCACCAGACTTACCTTTCAGAGGTGATGTCACTAACAGAAACGTGACACTGGAAACCAAGCATATTGGCTTAGACAGGACACATACCAAATCTGATGCAAATCAACAAGACCAGAGGCGTGACGAGAACATTATTGTCAACAAGACACCTGCAAAGCTAGTGCCACTCCACAGGTCCAGAGGCACTATCCTGAAGAAACAGGATAAAAGTCTTTGCCATCCAAAAGACTGAACCTTTAGAACTGTGAACTTATTCATGGACTGTTACTGTGAAAGCATGTTTACTTGGAATACGGATTAATGAAAGGGAAATTGAATGTATATTTACTGTTTTATTGATCTAAAGAGGGAGGAAGTATAATGTATGAAATTATTTCTTTTAGTGCAATGTCCCTCCAGCACTATGTAATAATCTGCTGTCTGCCCATGTACTGCTGTCTACATATGTGCATATATGTGCATTGCTCTCTCTCTCTCTCTCTCTCTCTCTCTCTCTCTCTCTCTCTCTCACTCTCTCTCTCTTTCTCTCTCTCTCTCTCTCTCTCTCTCTCTCTCTCACTCTCGCTCTCTTTCTCACTCTCTCTCTCTGTCTCCCATGTGTGTGCTTTTACTTAATTGGTGTGTAGCAACAAAAGCCGTGGTTAGGATCTCTGTCTCCTCTTTGTTCAAGATAACAAGCAAGAATATCTAGACTTCCACTGGATAGCACTTAAAACCCAATTCATTCACCAAGCCGGTCTTGAAATCTCTCTCTGTGGATTAATTTGAAAATAGTGTTTTTTTTAATAATACTCAAGTTATGTGCCCTGGACTGTTTCTTCAAGTTACCCTCTGGGGGCAATATTGTTGAGAAAGAATGAAACTTAAAACATAGGCAAACAAAATGCTAGGAGCCAAATGCTCTCTTCTGCATAGATACAGGGGTGACATGGTAGTGTAGTGTTTAGCATAAAACCTGACCATGCCAGCAACCCATTTGGAGTCTCTAGAGTTAACAGAGAATGGTGCAAAAAGCAAGAAACATCCAGTGAGTGGCACTTCCTTGGGAGAAAATGCTTTTAATGAGAGAGGTCAGATTCAAGCTGACAGAAAGGCAACAATAACTCAAGTAACCAGGTGTTACAACAGTGCTGTGCAGAAGAGAATCTCTGAATGCACAACCTTTCAAACATAAAAGAATGAAAGAATAAGAAGGTGGATAGAGGGGAAGAAATAAAAGCTGGCATGTGACAGGTGTGATGGAAATTGGGTTGGTGAGGGACGGGTGATGAGGTAGAAAGATGGGAGCTGACAGGTGGAAGAGGTAAAGGTCTGAAGAAGAAGGAGTATAATAGGAGAGGAGAGTGCACCAGGGGAGAAAGAGAAGGAGAAGGAACACCCAAAGGAAGAGATGGGCAGGTGAGAAGAAGGGAAGTAGTAAGAAGGTAATCAGAATGGGGGGATGGAAAAAGAGAGAAGGAGAGAGGGGGGTGAAATTGCAGAAGTTTAGGAAATTGATGTTCATGCCATCATGTTGAAGGGTACTCAGATGGAATATGAGCTGTTGTTCCTCCAACTTGAGTTTGGCATCATGGCAGTAGACTTGGCCATGGACAGACATGTCAGAATGGGAAGGGGAAGTACAATTGAAATGGGTAACCAATGGGAGTTCCTGCCTTTTGGAGTGGAACAAAGGTGTTCAATAAAATGGTCCCCAGGTCTATGTCAGATCTCACCAAAATAGATGAGGCCACATTAGGAATGGGCCCCAGCAGTGGAGTAGATAGTGTAGGTATCACATGTGGAATAAACATGTTGGACCAAAGGATCTGTTCCTGTGCTTTTTGACACTATGACTCTATGAAACTATATATCAAAGAAGATGGACCTTTATCATAAGATGGGGCTTAAGAAGTTTGAATTTCATTATAACCCATCCAGGACCTCCTATACTCTTGTGTGTATGGCAGAATGATTGGACATATTGAAGACTTCAGAAGCTTTGAGGTCGAACTTCTGTGCAAACAATAAGCAGGAGGGTGGATATTGTAACCCAATCTCACCTAGCAGAAAAATGTCACATCAAATCAGTCGCCACTCTTGCATTCTGTCTTGATTATTGGTTGATCTTATCAGATCTCACCAGTTTATTATCATGTAACTTGAGTTAAAAACATGTCCATTGGTAGATTTGTGAAATGTAGGACTCTCCCATTGTAATATCAGAGAAATCTTTAATCAGGAAGTGATTCTGTGATGGTCCAATAATCTCTTCTCTGTGAAGACATATGCAAAGTATATGAGCAGTTTTCAGCTCCTTAACTAAGAAAGGATGTGGTGACATGGAAGAGGGTTTGGAAAAGGCTCACAAGAATGAACTCAAGAATGAAAGTATTAATATGTGAGGAGAATTTAATGGCTCTGGGCCTCCACTGACTGGAGTTTAGAAGAATGAAGGGGATCTCGTTGAGATCTATAGAATATTGAACGGCCTAGACAGCATGGATATGAAAAGGATGCTTCCTATAGTGGGGGAGTCTAAGACCAGAGGGCACAGCCTCAAAATACAAGGACATCCCTTAAGAACAAATACGAGGAAGTATTTCTTTTGCCAGGTGGTAGTGAATCTGTGGAATTCATTACCACTGATCGTTGTGGAAACCAAGTCATTGAGTACAATTAAGGCAGAGGGTGATAGAAAGGACATCAAAGGTTGCAGGGAGAAGGCAAAAAATGAGGCTGAGTTGGATAATAAATCATCCAAGATGGAATGGCCGAGCAGTCTCGTTGGGGCAAATCACCTAATTCTGCTCCTATGCCTCATCGTCTTCTTTTGGATGCATTTTATGAAGTCAGATACAAATCAACCTTGACTCTTCAAATGCTCCAAATTCGCTAACAAAGTAAATTTCATAGGGTATATAATGCAAAAACAAGGCTTTCGTTCAACCACTTAAGCCATTGCTGACTTAATTTGGCACTATGACACCCCATTACCTTCTCCTTCATACGTTTGTTCAACCTGTCCTTAAATTCATCTATATTATTTTCTTCAGTGAGGGGAACAAGCTTGACATTATAGTTACATTTGTACGTAAGCTAACCTTATTTATATTTACTGTGCTTACTTACTGTGTTCTTTCTATTCACTATGTATTTTCTATGTTGCATCAGATTTGGAGTAACAATCAATACACTCTTCTTTACACTTGTGTACTGAAGAATGACAATAAATAAATCTTCAATCTTGAATTCTTAAAACTTATTGCAGAAAAAAAAATCTGAAATCTATTTGGTGTCCATTTTACATCAATATTCTCAGTCTGACTCTTCACTGCAAGAAGGATTATTTTCTCTATATCCAATCATTTAACATCTTTCATCATTTTCAAAGCCTTTGTCAGGTCACTTTCACCCTTGTTTTGTCAGTGGGCACTGGCTAAGCTCCCAGCTGGCTGATATCTGACATCCTCAGAGTTCAGTCAGCAGATACTGCTTGACCACTGAATTCCTGTGGCAGATAGCTTATAGTTTTGATCAGATGCCTGTTTCCAAAAAATCCATGTACACATCCATTGGGTTGTGTTTCCAACACTGATTTCATTAAAGGTACACTTTGCAACTCAGACACTCTAAACTTATAACCAAAAAGGCTAGCAAAGGGGCAAGTTTCACTTTTCTTAGTGGAAGTAAATGCCCTCTTAAACTGTTGCCAAATATCGGAGCCAGTTCAATCTACCAGCAGTAACGGTCCAAAATGCTCTGCTGAAAAGCCCATCATTTGTCCCAGTAAGAATCAAGCAGCTGTGTCTGACTGTATATACTGTGTTCTATGCCGTAGTTCTAGAGAGGCACGATTTTGTCTAGCTGCATACATGTGTATGGTTGAATGACAACTACACTTGGACTTGAACTTGAAGTGGCATTAAGTAGGGAGATGTCTGCACCTTCGGAAACAATGGGCGACTCTTAAACATGACGATATCTGCTGATGCTGGAAATCCAAAGCAACACACACAAGGTGCTGGAGGAACTTGGCAAGTCAGGTAGCATCTATGGAAATGAATAGGCAGTCGATATTTCAGTCCAAGACTCTTCTTCAAGCCTGATATAGGAGTTGGATTAAATTTACAGCTTGCCTTTTGTGTTGTCCGTCTGTCGGTGGACACTCTCTTTAAAAGGAGCCCAGCATAAATATGAATCTGAGTGGGATCAATTAGCCATTGGATATTTTCAATCTGAGACAGATCTCTATCAAGTGACACCAGGAAACCACTGCACTTTCCTCATGGGCAATAGTAAAAAGGTTCGGGCCATTGCTAGTGTTAGTTGGAAACTTTTGTTCCTCTGACATTTGGCAACAGTCTAGAGGATGATTGCTTCCATGGAGAAAGGTAAAACCAATCCCTCTGCTGCGCTTTGGCTCTTATTTGTGAGGTGCAAAGTCTATCCGTCTTGAACTTCAGCATATTAGTTAGAGCAAGGATTCCCAACCTGGGATCCATAGACCCCTTGACTAATGATAGGGGTCTATGGCATAAAAAGGTTGGGAACCCCTGAGTTAGAGTCCACATGGATTTCTTCGTCACTCACAGCCCACTGATTGATTAGTAAGAAATCACTGACCCTATGGTGACCCTAACAAATAGTAAGGCTTTTTTTAAAATTACAACACTTCCTTCATTTGGATTGCAGAGGCAAAGACCCCCACAACAATATCATGAGACTAAGAAACAATGGGATTTCTTCCCCTCCCTTTCCAGTCCTGGTGAAGAGTCTCAGCCCAAAGCATCAACTCCTTATTCCTTTCCATAGATACTGCCTGACATGCTGAATTCCTCCAACATACTGTGTGTGTTAAACAGTGGAGTTAAAAGCTACAGTCCTGTAAGAACAAACACGAGGAAATCTGCAGATGCTGGAAATTCAAACAACAACACACACAAAATGCTGGTGGAACACAGCAGGCCAGGCAGCATCTATAAGGAGAAGCACTGTTGACGTTTCGGGCCAAGACCCTTCGTCAGGACTAACCAAAAGGAAAGATAGTAAGAGATTTGAAAGTAGGAGGGGGAGGGGGAAATGCAAAATGATAGGAGAAGACCGGAGGGGGTGGGGTGAAGCCAAGAGCTAGAAAGGTGATTGGCGAAAGTGATACAGAGCTGGAGAAGGGAAAGGATCATGGGACGGGAGGCCTCGGGAGAAAGAATGTTGGGGAACACCAGAGGGAGATGGAGAACAGGCAGGGTGATGGGCAGAGAGAGAGAGAGATTAGCGAGATCCCCTGGTAAGGACATGCTGGCATTGACGAGGGTCCATAGGAAGTTCATGAGAATGATCTTGACAGTAAAAGAGATAACAGGAGAAGAGGTTCACGAGAATGATCTCAGGAATGAAAGGGTTAACATATGTTGACAGTATTATGGCTCTGGGCTTGTACCTACTGGAGTCTAGAAGAATGAGGGACAAATGACCTTATTAGAGCACACAGCGACATAGAAGTTAGTGTGACACTATTACAGCTCAGGGCATTTCAGAATTCAATTCCGTTATAGCTTGGGCGTTTCAGAGTTTAATTGAGTTTAATTCTGTTACAGCTCGGGGCACCTCAGAGTTCAATCCTATTACAGATATGGGCATTTCATAGTTCAATTCTGTTACAGTTCGAGGCATTTCAGAGTTCAATTCTATTACAGTTCGGGGCATTTCAGAGTTCAATTGTATTACAGCTAGGGGCATCTCAGAGTTCAATTCTATTATTCTCTGTGAGGAGTTTATACGTTTTCCCGTGACCTTGTGATATTCCTCTCGGTGCCACTGTTTCCTCCCACAGTCCAAAGACATATTGGTTAGTGAAATTACTGTCATTGTAATTGTTCTGTGACTAGGCTGGTGTTAAATAGGTGTGTTGCTGGGCAGTGCAGCTCAGTGGGCCCGAAGTCCCTGTTCCCCACGTATCTCAAATATATATAAAAAAATAAAATTTCTCTCCTATGTCTTATGGTCTTGTCTTAAAGTAGTTACAAAATATTTGCATGTAGCAAGTCCAAAATAAAACTGAGCAGCTCTTGTTTTCATGTTTTTCACATTTTATTCTAATATTGCTGATGCAAGCATCTATTGACACATTAAAGGATCCTTACATTCACCCTGAATTGTGGAGTGTGGTCTCCATACATTTCTGAGTTACTTGTGGGAGTGAGCAGTCTTGTACCTTGCTTAAGTGGCTGTGGTTCATCAAGTGTTGACAGTGGGTGTCAACGCCAGTTTGACTCTAGGAGGACAAACAACCTGTGCTTGTGTTCTTGTCATCAGTCTACATCTGCACCTGTGCCAACTCCACATCCAAGCATGCACGTACACCAGACCTGCACCACTAGGGAGTACAAGTAAGAAACTTGATTGAATTTCCTCTTTCCTAACTGAAGTTTTATGACAAGTTTAGTTTGGGCTCAGAATCACATGCAACCGTCCTGGTAGAGCTCAAAAAGAGAAAAATAGAGCCATGAACTTTATTAAACTCCTGCATCACTGATACTTATGAAATCCTAATTTTTGGCAGAAGGTACAAAATTCAAAGACTGTAGTAGTCATGTGTCCAAGCTTCAAACATTTCTTCTAATTTATACTTGAATGCAGTTATTTTAAATTAGGAATTCTCTAAGCACCACTCCAACTGTATTTATTCATTTTTTTTCTCTCTCGATGTGGAAGCATTTTCACTGTGAACCAAAGCTACTGGAAACTGACCTGCATGTGAACCAAAAACATTGTCAACAAAGTCTAAGACATTGAACAAAATTTACAAAGAGTATTAATGTTGCTGTGAGATATCCTGAAAACTGCATGAGCCAGCTTATTGAACACTGCAAGATAAAAGCTAATTTATTGCAGTTTCCAACAGAGTTGAGTCATGTTTTGTATGAAATAACCACTTCTCTTGTGAGAAAGGGAGGGTGGCTGGTGTATCAGTTTACATGGCCAGGAAAGACTGTGAAGATTAGGAAAGATATTAGACAAAGAAACCTGCATTTATATCTATGAACAAGATAGAAGAGGATCTGAATACATTTTTCTCCTTCTAGCCACCAAACCCCAGGTCACTGTGTCTCCATTTGTGTAGACACTCAACATTGTGAAAATAAATATTCTTAGAACAAACTCTACTTTCTTCGAAGTATGCACGTTGTAGAAGTTAAATTTTCTTAGAAGATTTGATATGTAATCAAAAACATTAACAAACCTCTATAGATGCACTTCCATAGATTCGCTGGAAAGTATCCTAACTGGTTGCATCATGGTCTGATATGGAAATGGTTCCTGGTATAAAATGGGGAATATAGTCCTATCTATCACAGGCAAAGGCCTCCCCACCACTGAGAACATCCACAAGGAGAGCTACCACAAGAAAGGAACATCCATCATCAAAATCCCCACCATCCAGGCCTTGCTGTCTTCTCACTGCTACCAATAGACAGAAGGTACAGAAATCTTAGCTCCCTAACCACCAGGTTCAGAAATAGTCATTACTCCACAACCATCAGCTCCTGAACCCGCATAAGGGCTATGAGGGAAGAGGAAAGATTGCCACTATTAAGTGATATGAGGGAAATGTGAGACAGGGGCTGGTAGATGATAAGTAGAACCAAACAGGAAGGCTGTAACAGGCGGGTGGAGAGAAATGGATAGGAAATATGAAGAAAGAGATATGAAACTAGATGGAGAATGGATAATGTGTGGGAGATATGGGTACCTGCATTTGAATACTTCCACACTCATACCATTGTGTTATAAACTACCTTGGAATATGTGTTCTTCCAATTAGCTTTTGGCCTCTCCATAGCAATGGAGAAGGCTGAGGATAGAGGTGCTGGTGCAGGAATGGAAGACAAATTGAAATGAAAGGCAACAACCAGAAGTTGAAGACAAACATCATGAACAGAGGGCAGCTTCTCTGCAAACTGATCTCTGCTTGGTTTCCACAGTGCAGAGGAGGACAGTGTAGAACGCCAAATGCAGCAGACCAGATTAGATGAGGTGCAACTGAACTTCTCCCTCACTCTACTATGTTAATTGGCTTCTATAATCAGAATCAAGTTTAGTACCACTGACATACAGTGCCTACAAAAGGTATTCACCCCCACCCCTGGAAGTTTTCGTGTTTTTAGTGGATTATTTGACACTGATCAACAGAACCAAACTCTATTATGTGATCTAAATTAATTACAAATATAAGACGCAAAATAATAGATTACATAAGTATTCATCCCCTTCAAGTCACCTCATTATAGGAAGGATGTGGAAGCTATGGAGAGGGTGCAGAGGAGATTTACCAGGATGTTGCCTGGATTGGAGAACAAGTCATATGAAGCAAGGTTAGCGGGGCTGGGACTTCTCTCTTTGGAGCGTAGAAGAATGAGAGGGGACTTGATAGAGGTCTATAAGATTATGAGAGGCATAGATAGGGTGGATAGTCAGTACCTGTTTCCCAGGGCACCAATAGCAAACACCAGAGGGCATATGAACAAAATTAAGGGAGGGAAGTTTAACCATAAAACCATAGAACACTACAGCACAGTAAAGGCCCTTCAGCCCTCCATGTTGTGCCGACCCATATAATCCTTAAAAAAAAGTACTAAACCCACACTACCCCATAACCCTCCATTTTTCTTCCATCCATGTGCCTGTCCAAGAGGTTCTTAAATAACCCTAATGTTTTAGCCTCCACCACCATCCCTGGCAAGTTATTCCAGGCACTCACAACCGTTTGTGTAAAAAACTTATCCCTGAAGTCTCCCTTCCCTTAGTTTTGTACATATGCCCTCTGGTGTTTGCTATTGGTGCCTTGAGAAACAGGTACTGACTATCCACCCTGTCTAATATTTAGGGGAGACATCAGGGGTAAGTTTTTTACACAGAAGGTTGTGAGTGCCTGGGATGACTTGCCAAGGATGGTGGTGGAGGCTAAAACATTAGGGGTATTTAAGAGCCTCTTGGACAGGCACATGTATGAAAGAAAAATAGAGAGTTATGGGATAGTGTGGGTTTAGAACTTTTTTTTAAGGATTATATGGGTCGGCACAACATGGAGGGCTGAAGGGCCTGTACTGTGCTGTAATGTTCTATGGTTCTAAGTCAGCATTTTGTAGATGCACCTTCAGCAGCAATTACAGCCTTGAGTTTGTGTGGATAGATCTCTATCAGCTTGGCATATCAGGACATTGCAATTTTTCCCCATCCTTCTTTACGAAGCTGCTCAAGTTCTGTCAGATTGCATGGGGATCGTGAGTGAACAGCCCTTTTCAGGTTCAGCCACAAATTCTCAATGGGATTGAGGTCTGGACTCTGACTTGTCCACTCCAAACATAGCATTTGTTCTGATGGTCAAAAAGCTCAATTTTGGAATCTTCCTCCAGTTAAGTTCAGAGTCTCCTACATGCCTTCTGGCAAAGTCTAGCCGAGATTTCATTTAAGTTTTTTGAACAATGGCGTTCTCTTTGCCACTCTGCCATAAAGTTTTGACTGGTGCAGCAGCCAGCAATAGATGTTGCATATGCAATCTCTCACATCTCAACCACTGAAGCTTATAACTCTTCCAGGGTTGTCACAGGTCTCTTGATGGCCTCCCTCACTAGTCCCTTTTTTGCATGGTCACTCAGTTTTTGAGGACAGCCTGCTCCAGGCAGATTTACAGCTGTGCCACATTCTTTCCATTTCTTGATAATTGTCTTAACTGTACTCCAAGAGATATTCAGTGATTTGGAAATTTTCTTGTAACCATCTCCTAACTTGTGCTTTTCAATAATCTTTTCATGGAGTTGCATGGAGTGCTCTTTTGTCTTCATGACATAGTTTTTACAGGATACTGACTCACCAGCAGTTAAAACTTCCAGGTGGAGGTGTACTTTTATTGAAATCAATTTAAACACCTTTACTTCACACAGGTCTCTAAAAACAGATTTCTATTTAACTAATTATGTGACTTCTAAAAACAATTGGCTGCACCAGTGATGATTTGGTGTGTCATATTAAAAGGGGTGAATACTTATGCAATCTATTATTTTGATTTTATTTGTAACTAATTTAGATCACTTTGTAGAGTTGTGTTTTCACTTTGACACAAAAGAGTCTTTTTTTCTGTTGATCAGTGTCAAAAAGCCAAATTAAATCCACTGTGATTCAATGTTGTAAAACAATAAAACATGAAAACTTCCAAGGGGGGGGGGGTATACTTTTTACTGGTACTGTATCTCATAGAAATCATTGTTTTGTGGCAGCAGTGCTCTGCAAAACATAAAAATAACAATAAATAAATAAATAAATAAATAAATAGTGCAAAAGAGGAATAGTGATGTAGTATTTGTGGCTTCATGGACATTTCAGAAATCTGATGGCAGAGGAGAAGAAGCTATTCCTGAAACACTGAGTGTGGGGCCCCAACGAGATAAGAGCATGTCTCTGGTGGTGAGGATCCTTAATGATGGATGCTGCCTAAGTTAGTGACAGAAAGATTTAAAGAGGAATTAATGGACATGAGGAAAAGACAATAAGTTGCAAGGATACAGAGAATAAGGAGAATGTGACCTTGAAGTGCTGTCCCATTCCACGAGCTGGCATGGAGCTGATGGGTTGAACAACCTCCTTATGTTTTATAAGATAAGAAAAAACTAATGTTTTTGATAACATTTCAATCAGCACAAGCTATAAAATATAAGTATGTCATCAAAAATGTCAGGAAAGGACTGTACTTCATAAAATCAACACAAGATACTATCAGTGAAAGAGGAGGTTTGACCCTTTGAGTCCCTATGACTCTTTTTTTAGAGTTATCTGATTAACCCAACTCTTCTGGTCTTTCTCCGTAGCCCTGTGACTGTATACCAAATTGGATTACTTCAATACATCAAGAATTTGCAGCAGGCAGGCACTAAAGAAAGCAGTTTGTCTTCTGACTGTCAAAACGCCGAGGGTTAAAAGAGGAGTTAGTTCCAGGCAACTTAATTCATGCCAAGTTCTTCAGGTGAAGATTGTTGCTACATCTGTCTGGTTGCTTTAATCGGCAGGCAGCCATTGCTGTGTCGGTCATTACTAAGGTCATGAGTCTTCTTGCAAAGAGGAAGATGGATTCTGTCTTGTAAAGTAAAGAAGTATAGTTCTTGATCTGCTACTTTCTAAAGGCAAAATTAACCTTTACTTTTACTTTTGAATTTGTAGTTTTCCACATTATTCTGATAAATTATTTTCCTTCCTTATAGCAAAGCTAACATTGTGATAGACTTCACAGGCTCTGTTGACCATAGTATTCCTTAGTCACAGCCTTCTTATGTTTTGTTTGGTGGTTTGAGGCTTATTCCCAAAAGAAATCCTGACCAGCTGTCAAGATACAGCCCAGTCCATCAATACCCTTGAATGAAAACACCTACAAAAAGCTTTGAATATAGCCCAGTCCGTCACAGGTAAAGACCTTGCAACCATTGAGCATATCTACATGGAGTACCATCACAGGAAAGCAGCATCCATCATCAAGGACCCCCACCATCCAGGCCATGGTCTCTTCTCATTGCTGCTATCAGGAATCAGGTAGAGGAGCTTTAGGATCACCACCACCAGGTTCAGGAACAATTATTACCCCTCAATCATCAGCCTCTTGAAGCAGAGGGAAAACTTCACTCTCCCCATCACTGAATTGTTCCCAAAACCTATTGATTCACTTTCAAGGTCTCTTCATCTCGTGTTCCTGATATTTATTGCTTATTTATTTGCTGTTATTTTGTCTTGTTTCTTTTTGTATTTGCACAGTTTGTTATCTTTTACACATTGGTTGTTTGCCCATCTTTGTTGTGTGTGGCTTTTCAATGATTCTACTGTGTTTTGTTGTGTTTACTGTGAATCTTTGCAAGAAAATGAATCTCCGGATAGCATTTGGAGGCATATATATATACAGTACTTTGATAATAAATTTATTTTGACCTTTGAACCTTTAACTCCTTGATAATTATCAGTGGTTTTGATTCTGCACAAAATGTTCGATGAACTCAGCAGGTCAAGCAGCATCTATGGAAAGGAATAAAGAGTCAACGTTTTGGGACAAGACCCTTCGTTGGGACCAGAAAAGAAGGGGGAAGAAGCCAGAATTAGAAGGTGGGGAAGGGAAAGGAGTAGAAGCTAGAAGGTGACAGGTGAAGCCAGGTGAGGGGGAAGGTAGGTGGATGGAGGAAGGGGGATGAAGTGAGAAGCAAGGAGGTGAAAGGTAGAAAGGAAATGGCTGAAGAAGGAATCTGATAGGAAATGAGAGTGAACAAAGGGCGAAGGGTCCCAGCGAGAAACATTGACTCTTTTTTCCTTTCTGTAGACGCTGCCTGACCTGCTGAGTCCCTCCAGCATTTTGTGTGTGTGTGTGTGTTACTCTGGATTTCCAGCATCTGCCGAATCTCTCGTGTTAATAATTTTGATCCTAACTGAGATTCCAGCACCTTCCAAGACTCTCCATTTCCTCTCTTTCAGGAAGTAGTTCCTGACCTGAATGAATCTATGAAATCCAAAAATGACAAGGATTGTGAATCCAGAGGAAGCACTTTTGAGACAACTGGTTAAGGTGCACCCTGTCTCCTAAATGTCAAAACCTCGAGAGCAAATCTGGGATGGGGCATATCTAGGCTGAAGTGAAGTTTTTCCCACACAGTGGGCAGTTTTAGTAGAAATAGAACAGATTTTTTCAGAAGAATTTCTTTTCAGATTCTGGACATTGATGCCCCTTCCTAATATTCACAATGCAAGTACATAAAGCAAAAATATTTACAGAACTTTGTGGAAAATTGGAGAGTAGAACTGACAGGTAGCTACAGAATACTTAAGTTCATTCACCATTTCTTTGTTCCCCTTTACTACATCTTTGGCATCATTTTCCAGTGGTCTAATGTCCACTCTTGCATCTCTTCTACCCTTTGTATAACTGAAAATACATTTGGCATCCTCATATATACTATTGGCTAGCTTGCCTTTATAATCTCTCTTTCCTTGTGCATCCAGGACGATTCCTGTCAAAGTATGTTGACAGGCCGATTAGGGGGGAATACCATACTAGATTTAGTATTAGGTAATGAACCGGGTCAGGTCACAGATCTCTCAGTGGGTGAGAATCTGGGGGATAGTGACCACTGTTCCCTGGCCTTTAACATCATCATGGAAAAGGATAGAATCAGAGAGGACAGGAAAATTTTTAATTGGGAAAGGGCAAATTATGAGGCTATAAGGCTAGAACTTGCGGGTGTGAACTGGGATGATGTTTTTGCAGGGAAATGTACTATGGACATGTGATCAATGTTTAGGGATCCCTTGCAGGATGTTACGGATAAATTTGTCCCTGTGAGGAAGATAAAGAATGGTAGGGTGAAGGAACCATGCGTGACAAGTGAGGTGGAGAATCTAGTCAGATGGAAGAAAGCAGCATGCGTAAGGTTTAGGAAGCAAGGCTCAGATGAGTCTATTGAGGAATATAGGGTAGCAAGAAAGCAGTTTAAGAAGGGGCTGAGGAGAGCAAGGAGGGGGCATGAGAAGGCCTTGGCGAGTAGGGTAAAGGAAAACCCCAAGGCATTCTTCAATTATGTGAAGAATAAAAGGTTGACAGGAGTGAAGTTAGGACCGATTAGAGATAAGGTTGGGAAGATGTGTCTGGAGGCTGTGGAAGTGAGCGAGGTCCTCAATGAATACTTCTCTTCGGTATTCACCAGTGAAAGGCTACTTGATGACGGTGAGGACAATATGAGTGAGGTTGATGTTCTGGAGCATGTTGATATTAAGGGAGAAGAAGTGTTGGAGTTGTTAAAATACATTAGGACGGATAAGTGCCCAGGGCCTGATGGAACATTCCCCAGGCTGCTCCACGAGGCGAGGGAAGAGATTGCTGAGCCTCTGGCTAGGATCTTTATGTCCTTGTTGTCCACGGGAATGGTACCGGAGGATTGGAAGGAGATGAATGTTGTCCCCTTGTTCTAAAAAGGTAGTAGGGATAGTCCAGGTAATTATAGACCAGTGAGCCTTACATCTGTGGTGGGAAAGCTGTTGGAAAAGATTCTTAGAGATAGAATCTATGAGCATTTAAAGAATCATAGTCTGATCAGGGACAGTCAGCACAGCTTTGTGAAGGGCAGATCATGTCTATCAAGCCTGATAGAGTTCTTTGAGGAGGTGACCAGGCATATAGATGAGGGTAGTGCAGTGGATGAGATTTACATGTATTTTGTAAGGCATTTGACAAGGGTCCACAAGGTAGGCTTATTCAGAAAGTCAGAAGGCATGGGATCCAGGGAAGTTTGGCCAGGTGGATTCAGAATTGGTTTGCATGCAGAAAGCAGAAGGTCATGTTGGAGGGAGTACTTTCAGATTGGAGGGTTGTGACCAGTGGTGTCCCACAAGGATCAGTTCTGGGACCTCTATTGTTTGTGATTTTTATTAATGACCTGGATGTGGGGATAGAAGCGTGGTTTGGCAAGTTTGCAGACGACACAAAGGTTGGTGGTGTTGTGGATAGTGTTGAGGGTTGTCAAAGATTGCAGAGAGACATTGATAGGATGCAGAAATGGGCTGAGAAATGGCAGATGGAGTTCAACCCGGAGAAGTGTGATGTGGTACACTTTGGAAGGCCAAACACCAAGGCAGAGTACAGAGTAAATGGCAAGATACTTGGTAGTGTGGAGGAGCAGAGGTATCTGGGGGTACATGTCCACAGATCCCTGAAAGTTGCCTCATAGTTAGATAGAGTGGTTAAGAAAGCTTATGGAGTATTAGCTTTCATAAGTCAAGGGATAGAGTTTAAGAGTCGCTGGGTAATGATGCAGCTCTATAAAAGTCTGATTAGGCTTGGAGTACTGTGTCCAGTTCTGGTCGCCTCACTATAGGAAGGATGTGCAAGCATTGGAAAGCATAGGAAGATTTACCAGGATGCTGCCTGGTTTAGAGAGCATACATTATGATCAGAGATTAAGGGAGCTAGGGCTTTACTCCTTGGAGAGAAGGAGGATGAGAGGAGACTTGATAGAGGTATACAAGGTATTCAGAGGAATAAATAGAGTGGACAGCCAGTGCCTCTTCCCCAGGGCACCACTGCTCAGTACAAGAGGACATGGCTTTAAGGTAAGGGAAGGAAAGTTCAAGGGGGATATTAGAGGAAGTTTTTTAGTCAGAGAGTGGTTGGTGCATGGAATGCACTGCCTGAGTCAATGGTGGAGGCAGATACACTAGTGAAACTTAAGTGACTATTAGACAGATATATGGAGGAATTTAAGGTGGAAGGTTATATGGGGAGCAGGGTTTAAGGGTCAGCACAACATTGCGGGCCGAATGGCCTGTACTGTGCTGTGTTGTTCTTTATTCTTTGTTCTTTGTTTCTTGCTCTCAGTCTCCTCCACTAACTTTCAATTCCCTGGCACTGATTACCTCATTTTCACCATGGATGCCCAGTCACTATACATATCTATCTCCCACTAAGAAGGTCTTAAAACTCCCAACTTCTTTCTCAATAAAAGAACCAACCAGTTCCCCTCCACCACTATCCTCCTCTGGCTGGCAGAACTGGTCCTCACACTCAACAATTTGTCATTTGGCTCCTCTCACGTTCTCCAGACTCAAAGGGTAGCCATGTACACCTGTGTAGACCCAGTCTTTTTTCTGGCTGTGTAGAACAGACCATGGTCCAATGTTTCTTAATTCTTCCTCCACTTCATCGATGACTGCATTGGTGCTGCTTCATGCACCCATGCTGAACATGTCAATTTCACCAACTTTGCCTCCAACTTCTACCCTGCCTTTAAATTTACTTGGTCCATTTCTGATACTTTTTTCTTCTTTCTTGATCTCTCTATTTCCATCTCTGGAGACAAACTGATGACTGACATCTTTTATAAACTTACAGATTCCCATGGTTATCTCAACTCTATCTCTTTCCACCAATTCTTCTGTGAAGATGCAATTCCCATTTCTCAGTTCCTTCATCTCCAATGCATCTGTTCCCAGGATGCAGCTTTCCTCTCCATAACATCAGAGATGTCCTCCTTCTTTGAAGAACAGGGTTTCCCTTCCTCCAACGTTGATGCTGCCCATAACTGCATCTTCACAAATTTCCCAGACATCCGCACTCAACCCATCTTCCTGCCACCTCAAGAGTGATAGAGTTCCTCTTGTCCTTACCTACCACCCCATGAAACACAGGATCCAACATATCATTCACCACAACTTCCGCCAACTCCAAAGAGATCTTACTAAAAACCATATCTTTACCTACCACTCCCCTCAACTTTCCACAGGGCTCACCTCCTCCATAATTCCCTTGACCATTTGTTCCTCAAACTAAACTCCCTCTGGCAGATTGAGTCAAGTTAGGAAAAGGGGAAGTACAACGAGCTCTAGGTGTTCTTGTACATCAGTCAATGAAAGCAAGCATGCAGGTACAGCAGACAGTGAAGAAAGCTAATGGCATGCTGGCTTTTATAACAAGAGGAATTGAGTATAGGAGTAAAGAGTTTCTTCTGCAGCTGTACAGGGCCCTGGTGAGACCCCACCTGGAGTATTGTGTGCAGTTTTGGTCTCCAAATTTGAGGAAGGACATTCTTGCTATTGAGGGAGTGCAGAGTAGGTTCACAAGGTTAATTCCCAGAATGGCGGGACTCTCATATGTTGACTGGGCTTGTATACACTGGAATTTAGGATGAGAGGGGATCTGCTTGAAACATATAAGATTATTAAGGGATTGGACACACTGGAGGCAGGAAGTATGTTCCCGCTGATGGGTAAGTCCAGAACTAGAGGCTACAGTTTAAGAATAAGTGGTAGGCCATTTAGAACAGAGATGCAGAAAAACTTTTTCACCCAGAGAGTGGTGGATATGTGGAATGCTCTGCCCCAGAAGGCAGTGGAAGCCAAGTCTCTGGATGCATTCAAGGGAGAATTAGATAGAGCTCTTATAGGTAGCGGGGTCAAGGGATATGGGGAGAGGGCAGGAACGGGGTACTGATTGTGTATGATCAGCCATGATCACAGTGAATGGCGGTGCTGGCTAGAAGGGCCGAATGGCCTACTCCTGCACCTATTGTCCATTGTCTATTGTCTGACACTTACGCCTGCGAGCAGCTGAAGTACTATACCTGCCCATCCACCTCTTCCCTCACGTCATTCAGGGCCTCAAAAAAATCATTCCAAGTGAGGCAACAGTTCACCTGCAAATCTGCCGGGGCTATCTTTTGTGTCTGCTGCTCCTGATATGGCCTCTACATTGGTGAGACCAGTCGTAAATTGGGGGGGGGGGGGAGCACATCGTAGAGCACCTGTACTTCATCCACTAAAAGTGGAGCATCACGGTGGCCAAACATTTTAATTCCGATTCCCATTACTGTTCTGACATGTCGATCCGTGGCCTCCTGTTGTGCAATGACGAGGCCACCCTCAGGGTGAAGGAACAACACCCTATATTCCGTCTGCGTAGTCTCCATCCTTATGGGATGAGTATTCATTTCTCCTTCTGGAAAATGTTCTCCCTTCCCCTTCCCCTTTTCTTCTATTCCCCACTCTGGCCTCTGACACCTTCTCATCTGCCCCTGGATCCCCTTTCTCCCATGGTCCATTCTCCTGTCCTATCAGATTTCTGCTTCTCCAGCCCCTTACCTTTCCTACCCGCCTGGCTTCATCTATCACCTTCTAGCTATCCTCCTTCCCCTCCCCCCCATCCTTTTTATTCTGGCATCTTCCCCATTCCTTTCCAGTCCTGAAGAGGGATCTCGGCCTAAAACGTCGACTGTCTCCTTAGATGCTGCCTGACCTGCTGAGTTCCTCCAGCATTTTGTGTGTGTTGCTCTGAGATCTCCAGCATCTGCAGAAATTTCTTGTGTTTATTGCAGCTTTTTTGTCTCCTTGTTGCTTTTCAGTTGTCTTCTGTTGGTTTTTAAAAGCTTCCCAATCCTCTAACTTCCCTCTAATTTTTGCTATAATGTATTGCCTCTCTTGCCTTTATGCTATCTTTGACTTCCCTTGTCAGCCACATTTGCCTCATCTTCCTTCCCTGGAAAAAAAAAACAGGCAAAAAAAAACAATAGACACCATAGAACATACTCATAAAATTTAGGCAATCTTCTTCAACTATCCAATTACTTTACATTTACTCACATATACACTTACATACAAAACTGGTGCAGCATGGATTCTGCGTGTTCTATCAAGAGCAAGATCTTTCCAGCCTTTTTCCACTTATCACGCGTAAATGTTCTTCCAAACTGCAAATGTTGTCAATCCTTCATCTCAAAAATGAAACTTGTTTGGGGATCTCTTTAAAATAATAAGGGTGGACCAGTGGTACCTTCACAAAGAATTCAATATCGGTTTGCCTGCCTGTATGGTCCCTGTGGATGCAGTGTTTTTATGTGCTAATGGCAGATTTACTCAGCTACTCATAGTGCTCAGCAGTCAAAGTGGGGAGAGTTGAGAAGTGTTGTTTGGGGGTGAAAACTGGCTGTGAGAGGCCAGGGGAATTTGACAGAAGCAGTAGATATTTTGTCAGCTTTGTGGGCTTGGACCGGAACTCACAGAGTTGTTTAATGACCCACTCTGCGGATTGGACCAGATCTCAGCCCACTGTTGGGCTAGTCTGATGCCAAATTCTGAGTCTTACTCAGATGAAAGATGTGAGTTTTGTTTATGCTCTTTCCAGAAGTCAGATTTGCGGTTATTTTTCTGCAGATCTGGTATTTATTTTCTGCACAAAGTAAGGAGTTGGCAGATTATAATATTTCATTGAATAGCTTCTCATTGAGGGGAAGTGGGAATATCAGGCAGCATAGATCCCTATAAAAATGAAGGCAATCTGCACACATACACATACCACACAAAACCTGTTGCAGTTTGGATACTGGCTGTTCTGTTGACAAATTGTACCACAGGAAATCACCAAGGCCTCGACCTTATCCCAATTATTGCCTGTAAATGTTCTCCCAACTGCAAACATTGCCAATCCTTCAACACTACATCCAAATTCTGGGACCTCCTCCTTATCGCTCACCATGACCTTCCTCATCTCTGCGTCTAAGTGCTGGGACCTCCTCGTTTTCACCCATCATCACCTTCTAAATAGTGATTCAGAACTGGGCAGTGAACATTGGCCTTCTCAGCAACGTCCATGGCCCAAATAGTGTTGATTATCCTATTAGGTTACCCCACTGTTGACATGTAACCTTTAGATTACTCTGTTTCCTGTGCGGCTTTATTTATGCAGCAGCGCATTGTGGAGTGCGTAGGACGCGGCAGAGCACTTAAGAAGACGCGGCCATCCAATGCAGCCAAGGCAGCCGCCAGTCATGACGACTTTTTCGTGCCACTGGATCCTGACTTCCGAGGCCAAGAGAGTGGAATCATCTCTGTGCCAGGCTTTTCCACCTTAATATCTTTTTCACGCACATTGTGAAAAGGTCGGCTGGTGGCGCAGTGAGATCAGTGCCGGGCTCGAGAATGAAGGTTCCCGAGTTCAATCCAGTGACAGACCGCCCCCGAGCGCGCTCCCCAACTGTGTCGGGTTGATGTCGAGCTCGCAACTCAACCTCGTAAAAAGAACACTGCCACCCTGCACAATGTAGTCTTCCTCAGACCACGCCATATTTACTTACAGGTGTTTTTCTCTTTCGTTTTCAGAATCTAAGCAATGCATTTTATTATCCATTATTAATTATTAAATAATTGGTTAACTAATACAAGTATTATAATATAGTTTACTAATAATTATAATATATCTAATTATAATATAGCTAACTAATATTAACTAATAATTGATTAACTAATACATCCAGTGCTAAGTGCCATTATGGCAGCATCTCTACAATCTTGTAAGTTTGTGTAGACTCAGCGTGTCATCTGAAACTTTGAGCAACTTCTATATATGCATGGTAGAGAGCACACAGACTGGTTGATAAAAAGAAAAGCTTGTAAAAGGAGTTGATACAGCCCAGACCCTCCCAGGAAAAGTCCTCCCCAGCACTGACAGCATCCACAAGGAGCACTATCACAAGCAAGCAGCATCCATCATTAGATTAGATTCAACTTTATTGTCATTGTGCCGAGTACAGATACAAAGCCAATGAAATGCAGTCAGCATCTAACCAGAGATGCAAAGAATAGTGTTATTTACAAAATAACTGCGAATAAAAAGTGCTACAGCACACAAATATAAAAGTACTGAGACAGTACAATATGGGTGCAATACTGCTTAGCGCTGTGATGTGAGGTTCAGCAGGGTCACAGCCTCAGGGAAGAAGCTCTTCCTGTGCCTGCTGATGCGGGAGTGGAGGCTCCTGTAACGCCTACCGGATGGGAGGAGAGTAAAAAGTCTATGGTTAGGGTGAGATGCATCCTTGAAAATGCTTTTCGCCCTGCCCAGGCAGCGTTTATGGTAGATGTTCTCAATGGTGGGCAATTGGGTGCCAACAATCCGCTGGGCAGTTTTCAACACACGCTGGAGTGCTTTGCGGTCCGATACGGGACAATTGCCATACCACACTGAGATGCAGTTGGTGAGTATGCTCTCAATGGTACAGCAGTACAAGTCTTTCAGTATTCTGGGACAGAGGTGAGCTTTCTTGATGCTCCGCAGGAAATAAAGGCGCTATTCCGCCTTTTTGATCAGGATGGAGGAGTTCAGGGACCAGGTGAGATCCTCAGAAATGTGGACACCAAGGAATTTGAAGCTTGATACACGCTCCACTACAGCTCCATTGATGTAGATGGGGACATGTGTGTGGCTCCTAGCATGCCTAAGTCCATAATGATCTCCTTGGTCTTCTGGGTGTTAAGGGCCAGGTTGTTGTCGGTACACCACGTGGCCAGGTGCTGGACCTCGTCCCTGTAGGCTGTCCATCATCCCCTCTGATCAGGCCAATCACCGTGGTATCATCTGCAAACTTGATTATGGAGTTAGAACCCTGTACAGGAACACAGTTATAGGTGAAAAGGGAGTACAGAAGAGGGCTCAGCACACAGCCTTGAGGCACGCTGGTGTTCAGGGTGAGAACGAAGGAGGAGAGGTTGTCTAACTTAATAGATTGGGGTCTGTTAGTCAGAAAGTCCAAGGTCCAGTTGCAGAGGGATGAGTTGATATCAAGCTGGCAAAGTTTGGCCATCAGCTTGGAGGGGGTCACAGTATTGAATGCCAAACTAAAGTCAATGACATAAGAGTTGGGGCTGTCCAGGTGGGTCAGGGCAGAGTGAAGTGCTGTGGAGATGGCGTCCTCTGTTGACCTGTTGCTGCGATAGGCAAATTGAGGGGGGTTCAGGGTAGTGGGCAGACAGGATTTCAGATGTGATTGA
This sequence comes from Hypanus sabinus, assembly GCF_030144855.1. Lineage (NCBI taxonomy): Eukaryota > Metazoa > Chordata > Chondrichthyes > Myliobatiformes > Dasyatidae > Hypanus > Hypanus sabinus. The sequence goes on along the minus strand of NC_082712.1, from coordinate 19,915,419 downwards.
ACCAGTCTCTCAAAGCACTTTGCAATAATAGGGGTGAGTGCAACTGGGCAGAAGTCATTCAGGCCCATGGCAGTGGAATGCTTCGGCACTGGCACGATGGTGACGATCTTGAAGCTTGTGGGGACAACTCCCTGGGCCAGGGACGGATTGAAATTATCTGTGAGGACCTCGGCCAACTGTTCTGCACAGACTCTGAGCACATGGCCAGGTATTCCATCCAGACCAGCTGTCTTCTATATATTTACCCTGCTCAGGGTGGCGCAAACATCAGAGGTGGAAAGTGAGAGAGGCAGTTCACCAGGTGGGAGATCCACTTTGAGGGTGACCTCCTTGTTCTCTTGGTCAAAGCGAGCGTAGAAGTAATTGAGCTCATCAGGGAGGGAAGCAGAGCTGGAAGGGGGCACAGTACTAGGTGGTTTGAAGTCTGCAATGACCTGTATGCCATGCCACATGCGCCGGGGGTCTGAGGAGTTGAAATGCTCCTCGATTCTCTGTTTGTATGTGTGTTTAGCCTGAGAGATTCCCCTCTTCAGGTTGGCCCTGGCTGAGTTGTAAGCCTCCCAGTCTCCAGACCTGAAGGATGAATCTTTGGCTTTGAGCAGGAGGTAAACTTCTCTGTTTATCCATGGTTTCTGGTTGGGGAAAACTTTTAATTGTTTTTGTGATGTCACTCTATCTACACACTTGTTGATGTACTCAAGGACAGAGTTGGCGTATAAATCAATCTTCATCTGAGAGTCTGTGTCACAGATGGGTTCCAGTCTGTGTGCTGGAATTGGTGTTGAAGAGCAGAGTCAGCACCTTCCAGTCAGATCGTAATAGTCTTCACTGTGGGTTTCACACGTTTAATGACTGGGCTATACTTGGGAAGCAGAATCAATGAAAGATGGTCAGACTGTCCCAGGTGGGGGAGGGTAGCAGCTTTGTGCTTGTGTAGACATGACCTAAGGTTTTATTTCCACTTGTGGTGCATGATACATTTTGGTAAAATCTTCGAAGCACAGTACGTAGGTTGCAATGATTAAAGTCCCCAGCAACAATAAAGGCTCCGTCTGGATGCAAAGTCTGCAGCTTGCTAATAGCGGCTCTGAGGGTTTTCATGGCTACCTTAGCAGCAGCATCTGGCGGAACATAAACTGCGGCCGCAATGATGCAAGTAAACTCTCGCGGTTGATGAAAAGTCTGCGCTTAGTAATGAGGTATTCCAAGTCAGCAGAGCAATAAGTGACAGCAATGGTAGAGTTAGTGGACCATGATCAATTCACGTAGATGCATAAACCACCTCCTCTACTTTTACCTGTCACTGTTGCAGCTCTGTCAGCTCTGAAGACCGAGCGTCCTTCCAGTTCCACCATGTTGTTTGGGACATCACTGTAATGACATGTCTTCATAAAAAACTTGATGTTACAATCCAAAAGCCTTCTTTGTGAGAGGGTCCAAGTCCTTAGTTTGTCCAGCTTGTGCGTCAGAGACCGAACATTGGCGAGGAAGATACTAGGTAGCGCTGACCGGTGTGGATTTAGCCTTAGCCTAGCACGCAGACCTCCACACTTCTCCCGTCTTTGTTTATGGTCTCGACACCGGCGCTGGGCCCTTCCGGTCGGAGCGAGTTGAATGCAAGTCCGCAGTGCCCTTACTAACTCCAGAGGTAGTTAGTTGAAGTTGAATGGATAGTTCAAAACTGTGTTGGTGCATCGATCCAAGAAAACTATGTTGGTGCATCACACTGTCCCCCACCACCACCATCCAGGCCATGCTCTCTTCTCACTGCTGCCATCAGGAAGGAGGTGCAGGAGCCTTAGGTCCCACACCACCAGATTCAGGAACAGTTATTAACTTTCAACCATCAGGCTCCTGAACTTCACTCACTTCAATAATGAACTGATTCCACCATCTATGGTCTCAATTTCAAGGACTCTACAACTCATGTTCTCAATATTATTTATTGTTTATTTATTTTGTTGTGTATTTGCACAGTTTGTCTTCTTTTGCACATTGGTTGTTTGTCAGTTTTTGTTTGACAGTGGTTTTTCATTGATTCTATTGTATTTCTTTGATTGTGAATGCCTGTAAGAAAATGAATTGCAGGGCTATATATGGTGACAGATATGTATTTTAATAATAAATTTACTTTGAAATTTGTACTTTGAAATATTCTTCCCAACCACCAACACTGTCGATAGCTCTTCCCTGTGTCTAAATCCTGGGTCCTCCTCGTCCACTCACCACCATCTTCTCAAAAGTGGTTAGGAACCGGGCAGTAAACACTGGCCTTGCCACCAGTGTCTATGCCCCAAGCTGTATTGATATGTAACCCTGATTGCTGATCAACTTTACTCACAGAGTTTTATCTACTTCTTTGCATTCACTTTCAGGATCCAAGAAAACATAGAAACATAGAAAATAGGTGCCACTCGGCCCTTCGAGCCAGCACCGCCATTCAGTGTGATCATGGCTGATCATCCAACTCAGAACCCTGTACCTGCTTTCTCTCCATACCCCCTGATCCCTTTAGCCACAAGGGCCATATCTAACTTCCTCTTAAATATATCCAATGAACCGGCCTCAACTGTTTCCTGTGGCAGAGAATTCCACAGATTCACCACTCTCTGTGTGAAGAAGTTTTTCCTCATCTCAGTCCTATAAAAGGCTTCCCCTTTATCCTTAAACTGTGACCCCTCATTCTGGACTTCCCCAACATCGGAAACAATCTTCCTGCATCTAGCCTGTCCAATCCCTTTAAAATTTTATATGTTTCAATAAGATACCCCCTCAATCTTCTAAATTCCAGTGAGTATAAGCCTAGTCGATCCAGTCTTTCTTCATAAGAAAGTCCTGCCATCCCAGGAATCAATCTGTTTCAAAATCAATTTCAAAAGTATCTGCACAAAAGAACTTACGTTGGCATACTGTGAGGTGAATCACCTTGCTAACCTGCAGTTACTAACTGAGCATGTGATATATATTGCGCATGGAATGCTTGGAATAGATCCTACGGTTGAGCACAAAATCAGCAGATATCGAGCTGGTCGAGAAGCAGAAAAGGTAGCGGTTAAGATATAACACAAATTGCCAATGGGTTCACTTTAGTGGCAACTTTGCAGACCCAACATTTGACCATTTCCTTTAACTTTATTTATTTCTCACATATACACGACAGTAGTGTAGGGCTTAGTGCAACACCATTACAGCTTGGGGAGCTCTGGACTTCCGAGTTCAATTCTGGCCCTATTCTGTAAGGAGTCTCCGTACATCCTCTCCATGGAGTGCTTGGGTTTTCCTTGGGTGCTCCAGTTCCCTCCCACAGTCCAAAGGCGTACTAGGTAGGTTAATTGGTCACTATAAATTGTCCTGTGATCAGTTTACATAGTTCCTTTTAACATCAGAGAATGTATACAACATACAAACTGAAATTTTTGCTCTTTGCAGACATCCACGAACACAGAAGAGCCCCAAAGAATAAATGACAGCAAAAATGTTAGAAGCTCAAAGCCTCCTTCTCTTCCTCCCAAGCACAAGCAGCAGCAAAGCATCAACAGTCTTGATGAAGGGGCACTGCCCAAAACAGCAACTATTTTACTCTTTTTCATAGGTGCTGCCCAGCCTACTGAGTTCCTCCAGTACTTTGTGTATGGTGTTTCAATCACCCTAAAGAACTGGAGCACAAAATAACAATTAATGTCAAATGCCACAAAAGGAGCACTTACTTGAATGAAGTTTCAGCTGCATTTTAATATTTCTCTATCTCTTTTGGGTTAGATTATTACAGCCTGTTGTGTGGCTGTGGGGTTGCTGGGCAGTGTGGTTCAAAGGGCCAGAAGGGCTTACTCCACATTTTGTCGCTAGATAAATAGATAAATAAATAGATGTACATCAAAACATTGAAGTGATTGTGATGTCTGTATTGCAGAAGTTGATTCAGGGGAGAATGTGGTGCAAACGTGACAGATGGGGATAGTTATCACTACAACTGAGGGGACTGAGAAATTGGTAATCCAGTGAAATATCCTCAACCAGAAACATTCATTCTGTTTCTCTTTCCACAGATTCTACCAAACCTGTTGTGTGCTGCCAGAATGTTCTGCCTTTATTTCACTTTTTTGTACAGTATCATTGAAACAGAGAACTGCATTGCCATGCCGCAATGTCGAGAGAGGTCTCCAGACAGAAAGTTGGAGCATATTTTGGAGCTCCTTGTCTTTGAAAAGGAAAACGCATATACTCTGTAGCCACTTTTTAGGCACACCTGTACACCTGCTCATTAACGCAAATATCTAATCTGCCTGTCATGAGGCAGCAACTCATAAAAGCACGCAGGCATTGGCAAGAGGTTCAGTTGTTGTTCGGAACAATCATCAGAATGGAGTAGAAATGTGATCCAACAAACTTTGACTATAAATTGTCGGTGCCAGACAGGGTGGTTTGAGTATCTCAGAAATTGCTAAATCTCCTGGAATTTTCATGCAGAACAGTCTCTAGGGCAGGGGTTCCCAACCTGAGTTCAACAGACCCCTTGATAACAGTAGGGGTTCATGGCATAAAAAGGGTAGGGAAAGCCCTGCTCTAGAGTTTACAGAAAATGGTGTGAAAGACAAAAAAAACAGCCAGTGAGCTGCAGTTCTGTGGGCAAAACTGCCTTGTTAATGAGAGAGGTCAGAGGAGAATGGCCAGAGAGGTTCAAGCTGACAGGAAGGCGACAATAACTGAAAAATACATGTGCTACAATAGTGGTGTGTAAAAGAGCACCTCTGTATCCACGACATGTCAAACATTAAAATGGATTGCCTTACTACAGCAGAAGATTCCGAGGCACACAGAAATAAACCATTTTATTATTTCCAAAAGCTTCGAAGTATCTAAAGACAGGTGATGTTGTGTGATTTTTAATCTAAAGACAGGTGATGGTGTGTGATTTTTAATCTCCCAGCCAAAGCTCCTCTTCTGTAACCTGCAAGAAAAAGTGACTGCTCTCTGCAATATGCATATGTGCCCAGTTGGTGCTGGAGGATAACAGATAACAGGTAGAAAGACATTGTGAGCCAAAGATTTTTCGAATTACCAGTGAGACTGAGCTTATGATGTTTTCCTGAGTTGTCTAATTTCTGCTCATTCATGTGCCTGTCTGGCTGCTGTTATTCTCCAAATACAGTTACATGTGTTAGGTACCTGCTGTGATGTGTTGGTACAACATATTTTTCCAACAAACATTCATCAATTATAAAGAATAAAAAATTACACAAAAATAAAGTTAGAGGTGCATATATGGAATTTTATGTTAATTTGATTACGTAATTTGTAGTATGCTGTTATGTACTGTGCCGCTAAAAGCTAATCTTCATGGCATTTGTACTCTAGATTATGCATGTCCATGGCAAGAAACATGAACTTGAACATTAACATTTGCCCTTAAATCAGGAAATCAATAATTATGTATTTATTTGGGCATTGCATGGAATAGGATCTTCTGGCCCTTCGAGCCATGCTGCCTAGCAATCCCCCGATTTAACCCTAGGCTAATCATGGGAGAATTTACAATGACCAATTAGACTGTGGGAGGAAACCAGATCACCCAGAGGAAACCCCATTGGACTCAGGGAGAACGTACAAACTCCCTACAGGCAACAGCAGGAAATGAACCTGGGTACTTATACTGTAAAGTGTGGTGCTAATCATTACACTACTGTGCCACCCCAACTGTACATATTGTATATATTATACACACTACTATAAATAATATCTCGCTGACTCCCTTTCAAGTCAAGTCACTTTTTATTGTCATTTCAACCATAACTGTTGGTACAGTACACAGTAAAAATGAAACAACACGTACAACACGCTGGAGGAACTCAACAGGCCGGGCAGCATCCGTGGAAACGAGCAGTCAACGTTTTGGGCTGAGATCCTTCATCAGGACTGAAGAGGGAGGGGGCAGGTGTTCTATAAAGAAGGTGGGGGAGGGTGGGAAGGAGAAGGCTGGTGGGTGCAGGTGAAAAACCAATAAGGGGAAAGATCAAGGGGTGGGGATAGGCAGGAAAGGACATGTATTTATTGGATATGTCGGATATGTCCATACATGGCTTCCTCTACTGCCATGTTGAGGCCAAACTCAGGTTGGAGCAGCAACACCTCATATACCGTCTGGGTAGCCTCCAGCCCCCTGGCATGAACATCGGATTCTCCAACTTCCGGTAATTCCCTTCCCCCTCCCTTCCACCATCCCACTTTCCCACAGCTGCCTGTCACCTCCCTCATGGTTCCACCATCTTCCACTACCCATAGTGCTTTCCCCTTACATTCCTTCTTCACCTTTCCCGCTTATCCTTTATAGAGCCCCTGCCCCCTCCCTCTGATACACTATCAATAACTCACTCTGAGACGTAAGGCGAGATATCGGCTTTTATTGACTGGAAGAAGGAACAAACAGTGAGTGACCACCATACTACATCCTGGAGACTGAGAGGCCGGGCTCAGGCCTTGATCGCCTTTATACAGGGGTCTGTGGGAGGAGCCACAGGAGCAGTCAGCAGGGAGCGTGTCCAGTCTGGTATATATAGTTCACCCACCCTCTTCAGTCCTGATGAAGGGTCTCAGCCCAAATTGTTGACTGCTCATTTCCACAGTTGCTGCCCGGCCTGCTGAGTTCCTCCAGGGTGTTGCGCATGTTGCTTTGACCCCAGCATCTGCAGAGTATTTTGTGTTTAAAAATGAAACAACATTTCTCCAGGACCATGGTGCTACATGAAACAATACAAAACTACACTAGACTACCTGAAACAACGAGAACTACACTAGACCACATGAAACAACACAAAACTTAGACTTAAACATTAGACTTCAGACCTACACAGGACTACATAAAGTGCACAAAACAGTGCAAGACAGTACAATAATTAATACACAATAGGCACAGTAAAGGGCAAATTACAATATAATAGTAAATAATGTAAGTGTTAACAATGTTTTAGCAGGAATTGAGAAAGAAATAAGCAAAAATTGCAAAGGGAGTGGTGTGTGTGTGTGTGTGTGTGTGTGTGTGTGTGTGTGTGTGTGTGTGTGTGTGTGTGTGTGTGTGTGTGTGTGTGTGTGTGTGTGTGTGTGTGCATAGGTTGGTGTCAGACTAGACTCTGGCAATTGAGAAGTCTAATGGCTTAGGGGAAGAAACTGTTACACTGTCTGGTCATAAGAGCCCAAGTGCTTCGTTACCTTTGGCCAGATGGCAGGAGGGAGAAGAGTTTGTATGAGGGGTGCGTGGGGTCCTTCACAGTGCTGTTAGCTTTGCAGATGCAGCGTGTAGTGTAAATGTCCGTAATGGTGGGAAGGGAGACCCCAATGATCTTCTCAGCTGACCTCACTATCCACTACATGGATAAACTGAAGACTGAACTCTTCTATATCTAGTTACCCATGTAATTAACAGTGATATTCTGTTAGCTTTTCTAATTACTTACTTCACCCGCACTCGAGCCCTGTGCTGAATCATGCCCTAAGAGTTCTGCCATTATTTACCCTTCAGATAATATATCCAGGAGCTGTTTGAAGAATGAAGATGGTGAAGAGCATCTTAAGGAATAAGAGTGACATGCTGAGGTCTAGTGGGGGACTTCTATAGCTCGGGACAGCGCAAGTCCTGACTACCTCTGGCAGACCTTTTTAAAATTTAGGATACAGAGGAGGCCAAAATTGGAGAATACAAGGACTTTACTAGCTCGTTAAGCAGCAGAATGCTACAGACACATGAGAATAAGCTGTCTTTTTTTGTACTAATTCTTCTTTGTTAATCCCGCTATGTGATTTACTCTGCAAAGTGTTGGAGCTGGCAAAGCTGCTAAAGCCTTGAAGTGTCTTAGTGGTTTGTTAATGTTAATTCCATTTTCAAATGTCCAAATTGAGCCAGTATAAATTTTGCCATCTCAATCATAATTATTTATAATTTAACATAAAAATTAAATATATATATTTAAAACATCCTGGATTTAAAAACACTCAGTTAGCTACATCAGGAAAGACACATTAATCGTTCACTTGACTCCATTCTCCCAAAGCAGATTATTCCAAACACTGACATGGGAACAGTTTACTGAGAGGACAGAAGAATCAACATCAGTCACATGGTGTACTTACTTACCCATGAGTGTCAGATTTATTTTCAATTGTCTTAGAGAATAAGGAAAGGAGGGAGAAATTTGTCTTTCATCACTGATGCTAAATACGCACAAGATTGTCTGCCATTTGCACTCATTCTCACCCATTCAGTCCAATGGGCCAATATCCAGTGTGGGAAGACCTGAGAACCACTACACAAAGTTCAAAATGGGCAGAGCTGAGGACCACTATTTTCCGATGCATGGAGCACCAGAGCGTTGACATTAATTTCTCTCCCAGATGTTTTGATTTGTATGGAAGGTTACTGATCTTGAGATACAGGCAAGATCCAGGAAAACATTAACATTGCCTTTGGATCAGGGACTGCCTCTCAGCAAAGAAAAACACCAATGATGAAATTCACCACAACCTTCAATGAGCAGGCCCGGCCTTTGTTAATTAAATGACAGGTGCTTGAAAATCAATGATTAGACCAGGCATATATTCCCGATTCCCTGCCCTAATGCATTCCTCTGAGACATTTCAAGACAATGGAAAAGTACCACCAATACTGTCTCTGCAAAATCTTCCAGCTTTACTGGAACAATAAGTCAATCAGTGTTAGTGTCCTCTCCTAGACCAACACGCCCAATTCTGAGGCCCCAGTTAGCTACTTAAGGCAAGACGCAGTACTGTCTCACATAACACCATTCTCCCAAGTGGACTATTCCAAGCACTGAGATGGGAAGAGTTTACCGGGTGGACAGATGAAAAGACTCAACACCAGTCACAGGGTATGAAACATCTTACATATATATCTAACATGAATATCCATGTTAATTGGAGGTCATTGAAACTCCCATGCTGAGATCAGCGAAGTGGCGGCCTTCTATTTTAATGGATTGTTAAGGATATATTCCCTGTCACTTAGAGCACCATTTGGGACATGTCAGTTTTATCAGTTTATATTCTGACCATCTGGGCATTCAAGAAGCTATTCCTCATCTCTGTAACAAGAGGTATACTTTGGGTGACTGGAATTTGTGCTCCGAAGATTTTAGACCAGCCACCAATATTTGGATATTCAAAGGTTGGGATGTGCAGCCATTGTAAATATATGGTTCTGCAAATCTACCTATCCAGATTCAAAATGTTAAGTTTAAGTATCAGAATCAGAATCAGGTTTATTATCACCGGCATGTGATGTGAGATTTGCTAACTTAGCAGCAGCAGTTCAATGCAATGCGTGATCTAGCAAAGAGAAAAAATAATAATGATAAATAAAACACAATAATAATAAATAAACCAGTAAATCAATTATGTATATTGAATAGATTTTTTTAAATGTGCAAAAACAGAAATACTGTATATTAAAAAAAGTGAGGTAGTGTACAAAGCTTCAATGTCCGTTTAGGAATCAGATGGCAGAGGAGAAGAAGCTGTTCCTGAATCGCTGAGTGTGTGCCTTCAGGCTTCTGTATCTCCTACTTGATGGTAACAGTGAGAAAAGGGCATGCCCTGGGAGCTGGAGGTCCTTAATAATGGATACTGCCTTTCTGAGACATCACTCCATTCGGAGACTAATGCCCAAAATGGAGCTGACTAGAATTACAACCTTCTGCAGCTTCTTTCGGTCCTTGCAGTAGCCCCTCCATACCAGACAGTGAAGCAGCCTGTCAGAATGCTCTCCACAGTACAACTATAGAAGTTTTAGAGTGTATTTGTTGACATGCCAAATCTCTTCAAACTCCTAGTAAAGTATAGCGGCTGTCTTGTCTTCTTTATAACTACATCGATATGTTGGGACCAGGTTAGATCCCCCGAGATCTTGACACCCAGGAACTTGAAGCTGCTCACTCTCTCCACTTCTGATCCCTCTATGAGAATTGTTACGTGTTCCTTCGTCTTATCCTTCCTGAAGTCCACAATCAGCTCTCTCGTCTTACTGACCTTGAGTGCCAGGTTGTTGCTGTGGCACCATTCTGCTAGGTGGCCTATCTCACTCCTGTACACCCTCTCATCACCACCTGAGATTCTACCGAAAATGGTTGTATCGTCCGCAAATTTATAGATGCTAATTGAGCTATGCCTAGCCACACAGTCATGTGTATATAGAGAGAAGAGCAGTGAGCTAAGCACACACCCCTGAGGTGCACCAGTGTTGATCGTCAGCAAAGAGAATATGTTATCACCAATCCACACAGATTGTGGTCTTCCAGTTAGGAAGTCGTGGATCCAATTGCAGAGGGAGGTACAGAGTCCCATGTTCCGCTACTTCTCAATCAGGGTTGTGGGAATGATGGTATTAAATGCTGCACTACAGTCAATAAACAGCATCCTGACATGGGTGTTTGTGCTGTCCAGGTAGTCTAAAGTCGAGTGGAGAGCCATTGAGATTGCGTATGCCGCTGACTTATTGTGGCGATAGGCAAATTACGATGGGTCCAGGTCCTTGCTGAGGCTACTGAGTGATAGTCATTAAAGCAGCCCACATTATTCTTCTTAGGCACTGGTATAATTTTTGCCTTTTTGAAGCAAGTGGGAACTTCCCCCTGAGCAGTGAGAAGTTGAAAATGTCCTTGAATACTTCCACTAGATGGTTGGTACAGGTTTTCAAAGCCTTACCAGGAACTCCCTTGGGACCTTCTGCCTTGCAAAGGTTCACTCTCTTTAAAGGCAGTCTAACATCGGCCTCTGAGATGGAGATCACAGGGTCAACAGGTGCAGCAAGGATCTTCACAGCTGTAGTTGTCCACCAATTCAAACCAGTCTTGTAGGCACTCCTGTGCTTCCCTTGACCATACTTTCTTGTCCTCACTACTGGTGCTGCAGTCTTCAGTCTCTGCCTATACTCAGGGAGTAGAAGTACAGCCAGGTGATCAGTCTTCCCAAAGTGAGGGCGTGGAATAGCACAGTAGGCATCCTTGATGGCGGTGTAGCAATGGTATAGATAGCTATTGAATCTGTAGTTATTAATTTATTGTTCTCTTTGTGTTCAGAAAGTATAAAACATTGTGCTGGTAGAGAACTATATTCCCTTCCAGAAGGTCTGATGAGTCAATTTAAGACTTTTTATATCTCCTAATTATAGCTTCCATGTGACTCAGTTCAGCAGTTACAACTGTTGTGTGTTTAATATTTCAGTAACATTATAAATACATTGATTGATTAAGCTTCCTTTGTTGCTTACATAATGCAATACAGTTTTATGTGTAAAAGTACAGAAATGGCATACACCATTATGCCTCCATGGTATGCATGCACACCTCACTTAATGTAAAAATGAGAAGTTAAACTTGCATTCCTGGCCCCCTTGTTTCCCTTTCAATTTTTTTTTATGTTTTGGAGTAATGAAACACAACAGTGTTGATGACAGAGTTTTAAACCAACCCGAGACGACAAGCTAAATGTTGAAGCACAGCAAGACGTTCGAGTTTTAAAAAAAACACAGCACATTTTGTTCTTTGAGCAGCACATTTTCTTCACAAAAGGAAAGACAAAAGGTTTTTTTAAAAAGCCAGAAAATTGAACAAATCTCTGGTTCATAAACAGTGAGTACTGGGTGATAATAATCATAATAAAAGAGCAAAAATGGTTGGAAAGATAGATATGTTTAATTACACAACAAATAACTGGATATTGGCCAGTATTTTAAAGCAAATTGAATACACAATAAGAAGTAAGTGACAATTCTGCTAATGAGTGCATTGGATTTAAAGGATTTAAAGTTTGCTTAGAAGTTTAACTGCTCCAAACAAGCGTGACAAAGCAACCTTTGCTGATATTGTGAAAGTAATGCAGGAACATTTTGAACCAAAGCCAGAATGCTTTAGGTTTCATAAAAGGAATCAAAAGTAAGGGGCATCCAATTCAGCATAAGTGTCTTAATCGAAGAGATTGTCTGAGCATTGTCAAATTGGTAAAAGGCTTAATGATGCACTGAGAAATTGTTTACTTTGTGGAATCTTACAAAAAAGCATTCATAAATGGTTCATAACTAATGCACAACATACAATTCAAGTGAGCAATTTGTTACATACCCCATTGGGTATCTTGAGATTGTCTTATGACCGTGATGTAATTGAGTATCTGGTGAGCATGATGTAATGGTCTTGTGATGATCATGTAATTTCCCGCCAGTGTGAGGTCACGTGATGACATGTTCCAACAGGTATAAAACGGAAAAGCCTGCTGTAATGCAGAAGTTTTTATATTGAGTCATCGTTTAATTCGTCAGTTACTCCGTTATACCGCGAATATGTCCCTTGACGCAGTTTTGTTTTAAAGTGGAGTTTTACTTTCTACCGTAAGGTACAGAATCATAGTGCCGGCAGTTTTGGCCAATCACTGCCAGTTGTTTGATGTATCTTTGACTTAATTTTAAAGTCTAAGGATTGGAGAGTGAAGACTTTACCAAAGTACGGGAATCCGAAGGATCGAGTACAGTTGGTGTCATTGGCAGTTTACTACAGGATCGACCTTATTGAATCTTCGTTCAGGAAATAGTGGCCTGCATCTGAGATAACCCCTACCTGTAAGAGTAGAAAGGGTTGTGCAGTGTTCATTCAACAAGAAAAAGGTCAGTTCCTTTAAGCCGTTTTTATTTCCTTCATCATGAATCCTTCGGACAATGCACATCTTGGCTGGGATTAGCAGTAACGTCACATCGTTGAGGAATTCATTACTTCAGGAAAGTCTCTCCTAATTGACTGTATAAATCACTTGGACTTGCACATTTACCACTTTAAGACTGTGTTCTTATTTACCACTTTAAGAACTGTTCCAGAGTTGTAATATAGCAGTTAACTTCTGGTTAAGTTAGTTGTTTATTTACTTTTCATTTTTATTGAGTAGAGTTTAATAAATTGTAAAGGTAGCTGAAGAAATTATGGAGTCTTTAGCAGTGATCTTTCAAGAATGACTAGGTCCTGGAATTGTTCCGGAGAGCTGGAAAGTTGCAAATGTCTCTCTACTCTAAAAGAAAGAGGGCGGGGCCAAAATAAGGAAATTATAGGTCAGCTATAATTATAGTTCAAACAATATGAAGATAAGTGGAGGGACAGGAAATGTTGAGAAAACAGCATGTCTACAGAAGGACTTAGACAGAGTAGGGTAATGAGTAAAGAGGTAGCAGGTGGAATAAACTGTATTGTAGGGAAGTGCATGGTCATGCATTTTGATAGAAGGAATATTGAGAGAAAATTCAAAAATTAGAGTCATCGAGTTATAGAAAAGTACAACACAGAAACAGGCCCTTCGGTCCATCTGATCTGTGCCAAGCCATCTAAACTGCCTCCTCCCATTGACTTCACTGGAACCATAGCCCTCCATACTCCTACCACCCATGTACCGATCAAAACTTCTCTTAAACTTTGAAATTGAGCTCACATGCACCACTTGTGCTGGCAGCATGTGCTACATTTTCACAACCCTCTGAGTGAAGAAATATCCTATCATGTTCCCCTTAAACATTTCAACTTTCACCCTTAACTCATGACCTCTAGTTGTAGTCCCACACAGCTTCAGTGGAAAAAGCTTGCATTTACCCTATCTATTCCCCTCATAATTTTGTATACCTCTATCAAATCTCCCCTCAATCTTCTACATTCCAAGGAATAATGTTCTAAACTATTCAACATTTCCTTACAACTCAGATACTCAGTCCTAGCAACATCCTCATAAATTTTGGCTGTACTGTTTCAACCTTTTTACATCTTTCTTGTAGGTAGCTGACCAAAACGGCACACAATACTCTAGATTTGGCCTCACCAACATCTTGTACAACTTCAACATAACATCCCATCTCCTGTACTCAGTACTTTGATTTATGAAGGCCAATGTGCCAAGTGATTTCTTTATGACTCTATCTACCTGTGATGCAACTTTCAATGAATTATGGACCTTTATTCCCAGATCCTGCTGTCCTAGTGTTCACTATGTAAGACCTATCCAGGTTGATTGTACCAAAGTGTAACACCTCCCACTTGCCTGTATTAAATCCCATCTGCCATTTTTCAGCTGGTGCATATCCTGCTGCAAGCTCTGATAGTCCTCTTTGCTGTCCACCAGACCACCAATCTTGATGTCATCCACAAATTCGCTGATCCAATTAACCACATTAACACCAAGATCATTTATATAGATGGCAAACAACAATGAACCCAGCACCAATCCCGCAGCACTCCATTAATAACAGGCCTCCAGCCAGACAGTCAACCATCTACTACTACCCTCTGGCTTCTCCCACAAATCCAATGTCTAATCCAATTTACAGCTTCATCTTGAAACCCAAGCAACTGAACCTTCTTAACCAAGCCCCCATGCGGCACCTTGTCAAATGCCTTGCCTTCATCAACCTTCCCGGTAACCTCGTCGAGAAAATCTATAAGATTAGTGAGACACAACCTACCATTCATGAAACCATGTTGACTATCCCTATTCAGTCCACGTCTATCCAAATAATCATATCTCCGGGCTCTTAGAGCACCTTTCCATGACTGATATCAGGCTCACCAGCTTGTAATTCCTGGTTTATTTTTAGAGCCTTTCTTAAACAGCAGAGCAGCATTAACTATCTTCCAATCCTCTGGTAACTCACTGTTTACTAAAGATATTTTAAATATCTCTGCTAGAGCCCCTGTAGTTTTTGCACTTGCCTCACTCAGTGTCTGAGGGAACATCTTGTCAGGCCCTAGAGAGTGATCATATTGATAGATTTTCAGATACCAGGAGAATCAGAGGAAATCTGGTAAAATAGGTTGAGGCAATGAGTATCATCATCTCTGAAGAGCTCTCCCGGGGCCAGCATACTGACGCAGTTATGAAGAGGGCTTCCCAAAGCTATGGTTCATCAGGAGTTTGAAGAGATTTAGAATGTCACCAAAGACTCCAGCAAATCTCTACAGATGTACCATGGAGAGGATTCTAAGCATCTCCATCACTGTCTGGTGTGGAGGGGCCACTGCATAGGATTGGAAAAAGCTGCAGAGGGTTGTAAGCTCAGCCTGTTCCATTACGACCACCACTGGGGACATTGTCAAAATGTGAGGCCTTAAAATGGCAGCATCCATCATTAAGGACCCCCCACCACCCCGGGCATGTCCTCTTCTCATTACTCCCATCGTGGAGGAGGTGCAAAAGCCCAAAGGCACACAATCAATGTCTTAAGAACAACTTCTTCCTGTCTGCCATCAGGTTTATGAACAGAAATGAATCTTTGAACAATACCTCGTTATGTTTACCCTGTTTTTGTAAAATAGGTCAAGGACAAGGACTGCTACTCAAGTATTGGCTTATTCAGCTGTAGCTGATGCTGCTCCACATCCAGTTGAGTCCTAAACCGGACACATCCATTGACTACTTAGACAGACAGAGCCATTAATTAATTAAATTTTTGTGCTACTACATTTTAAAGTGTGTGTGTGTGTGTGTGTGTGTGTGTGTGGTGCAAAAATATTATAATTTATCATATATTTTATGTATCGTCCATACCGCCACCATAAAATAACACATTTCACAATGTCAATGATAATAAACTTGACTATGAAAAACAGGACAGATACAAGCCCACTCCTGCTCTTACTTCTTATGACCTTATCTACACAGCAGTTTGCACAGAAAATCAGGGCAATCTAGCGTCTACATACAAGAAGGAAAGTGAGTGTGAGTTTTACCCCAGGCAATATTGTGCCAAGCAACATGAGGGCTAATAAGAATGAAATTCCAACCCAGAATGTTCATCTCAGTCTTGAGGCAGGTCAGCAAGATTGTCCTTGTCTCCTTAAAATATGCCTTCAATTGGTAAAAGGAGGCTTGGCTTTGTGCCATTAGTCGCATTACAGCAAGGACTGAGCAATGGATTCTCACTTTCTTAGTCATTGTGTTCTCAGCCAATGCTCTTGTAACTGGTGTCATGATAAAGTAAGTAAATGGTGCAGACTAATTTGTTTTTTGCTCAGCTAAAATATAACATGACTATAGGTGTTTCCAGCAATTTAATGTAAGAACTCTAAAACTGCCACTTTGCACTCAAGACAAATGAGCCTCATCCTTCATGTCGTGAATATAAAAGAACGTCTCAGAAATACGTCTTTATTCTTGTACTTGCAGCCAAATATAGCAAAGTGGAATATCACTGCCACTTCATGCAAAGAGAGCATAAAAGTTCAGTTGCAAGGGAAGAATAAAATCCCATGGACTTTATCCAGGACCCAGTGGCAATTTTAATCTGCTTGTTATCAAAATGTATAAACATGTGGGATGCACAATGCCCTGAGAAATTGTATCCCAGAGCTAAACTGAGGAGCATTAAATTCTTTTTTCATATTCTTTTAAGATCTTAAGCTGTATTTATATTTAGGCTTGTACCAATGCTCATTTGTTCTGTGCCATGTCATATGACGTAGGTGTTCGTGGTCTATCCATGACCATGATTGTTCTAGGCAAATTTTTCTACAGAAGTGGTTTGCCATTGCCTTCTTCTGGCCAGTGTCTTTACAAGACAAGTGACCCCAGCCATTGTCAATACTTTTCAGAGATTATCTGCCTGGTGTCAGTGGTCGCATAACCAGGACTCGTGATATGCACCAGCTGTTCATATGACCATCCACCACCTGCTCCTATGTAGGCAATTCTGGCCCTTTTTGTACACAGCACAGGACAAGCACTTCAGCCCATGATTTTGTGCCGATCTTTTAACCTACTCTAAATGCAATCTAACCTTACCCTCCTTCATAGCCCTCCATATTTCTATCTTCCATGTGCCTGTCTATGAGTTTCTTAAATGTCCCTAACGCATGTCCCTCTACCATCACCCTTGGCAAGATGTTCCACACACTGACCACTCTCTATTAAAAAAAATTACCCTGAGGTCCCCCATACATTCCCCCAATCACCTTAAAATTATGCCCTCTCTTATTGGCAGAATAGCTTTTTCATGGAAATTGTGGTTTACTCATCATCATTATCATCAGCCTCATTATGTACTGTGTCCTATGACATGGGCGACCATGGTCTTCCTCTCTCTATTCATAACCATGACTCTTCTTGGCAAATTTTTCTACAGAAGTGGTTTGCCATTTCCTTTTTCAGGGCAGTGTCTTTACAAGATGGGTGCCTCCAGCCATTATCAATAATCTTCGGAGATTGTCTGCCTGGCATCAGTGGTCACATAACCAGGACTTGTGATATGCACCAGCTGCTCATGCGACCATCCACCACCTGCTCCCATGGCTTCACATGACCCTGGTGGGGGGGGGGGGGTGCTAAGCAGGTGCTACAACTTGCCCAAGGGCAGCCTATAGGCCAGCAAAGGGAAGGAGCACTTTACGCCTCCTTTGCTAGAGACATATCTCCACCATTCTCCCCATCCCAGTTTTACTGATATACTGCATTAAGTGCTGGATATGATTATAGCTACTACTTTTTCAACTTTTTCTACCACAATTTAAGTCTTCTTCTCTTCCTCTACGGAAGGAGGTGCATCTTTTCTTTGTATGCTACCCTATCAGCACAAGATATACTTAAGTAACTCAGATGCCTAGCAATTCTTCACTTGAACATTCAAATGGTAATGGTCATGTGTCTTCTGTGAAAAGGGAAGAAGATCAAAGGAACATGGTGATGAGTATAACTACATCCTCACAACTGCACTGGTATAATAACAATGCACCCATTCCTTCAATACCATGAGCAGAGAGTGGCATAGTTATTAGAGCTGTTAACTCTAACCTCCAGTGATCCAGGTTCACTGATGCTGTCTGTGTGGAGTTTGCATGTTCTCCCCACAGAGATTTCTCCTTGGTGATCTCATTTCATCCCACAGCTCAAAGGCACGTGTGTTGGTGGGTTAGTTTGCATCGTGTGCAGGTGAATAGTAGAATCTGGGTGGAGATAATGGGCATGTGGGGGGAAGGGAAAAGGGGATTAATATAATGGGTTGTCTATGGGTTAGCACCAACTTAATGGCTGAAGGACCTGTTTTGGTTCTGTTTGACTGAATGGCTCTAATTGACAATTGTAGACCTCTGAGTAATTGGGACTGGAAGAAACAAACTTAAAGTTGTAGTGTATTTAATACTTCAATAATATTGGAGTAATATCGTAAATGTATTGTTTGATTCAGCATTCTCTGTTTTAGTTAAATAATTCATTATAAGTTATACTGTATGTAAACACATACATACATATGTCATAACACTGTCACATCATAAGTGTGTTGTTCCTTTCCGCTCCTTGTGTTGCATCAGATGACAACTTTGCCATTTCTTTAGCATTTTTGTCTCTTTTTTACGAGGCT
Source organism: Hypanus sabinus (assembly GCF_030144855.1). Lineage (NCBI taxonomy): Eukaryota > Metazoa > Chordata > Chondrichthyes > Myliobatiformes > Dasyatidae > Hypanus > Hypanus sabinus. Next base: position 19,897,040 of record NC_082712.1, on the reverse strand, counting down.
AAGCTGCTAGCTTGACACTCAACCCAGCACAGTGCATTAATAATAAATATTATAAGGTACAGAAAAGATTAACCAATGACACTTCGAATATGATGTGGCAGGGAGTTCAGAAGCCTAATGGCTTGGGGGAAGAAACTGTTTCTCATCCTGACCGTTCTTGTTTTTATGCATCGGAGTCTCCTGCCTGATGGTAGAAAGTTAAAGAGGATGCTGGATGGATGGGTGAGATACTTAATAGTACTACTAATTAAAAATATTATTTTGGCTTATTTTACGGTTTTTGATTACTTATGTTCTTGACATGCTTCAGTTGCATTGTTGTTTTAAAAGAGTCTAGATTTAGAGTTAGAGAGATTGCATGGAAACAAATCCTTTGGCCTACAGAGACCATGCCGACCATTTATATTAATCCCATTGTAATGGTGAGACTCTTGTGCTTGCACTGTGCAATCTTCGAAGACTAAATGACAATTTACCAATGTACTGAATTGTTAACAGGACAGAGAAATATCTTTGCTTGTTTGAGAAAGGGAGAAGATAAAATTAATTTTAAGTTATTTGGGAAGGAAATTGGGAAACTTTCTTTCACTCAAGGATTATCAAAACGCAGCACTTCAAGTGTCTATAGAATCTTGGGCACTGATTTTCAATGATTAAAATTAGTTATATTTTCATGGGAGAAGTTACAGAGCAGGAGATTAGACTGTTAAACTTTAATCAGACACTTGAGTATGCGATAAAATAGACAATATCCTGTACAGAAACATAGACTATAGACCTCAGAATCTACCTCATTATGATCTTGCACTTCATCGCTTACCTGCACTGCGCTTTCTCTGTAGCTTTTACTCTTCATCCTGCATTTTGTTATTGTTTTACCTTGTTCTACTTCAATGCACTGCGGAATGATTTGACCTGCATGAACAGTTTTCAAGGAGAGCTTCTCACTGCATCTTGGTACATGTGACAAACTAAACCAATACCAACACACTGTTGTGCTTTTTATAATCCTGTTGATTAGGGCAACCCCAATAAAGTCATCATCAAAACAAAAACTGATACCCAAGCGAACAGAAGTAGAAAACACAATGCATAACATCACTTAATTTGAGAAAAAAAAAACAAAAGGAGAAATGAAGAAACTAAAGGAGATGGAAAGCGAACTTCAACTTATGCATAAGTGCACAGCCTGGTTTGGATGTGAAGCTCTGACAAAATAAAGTGTTCTTCTCACATTGTACTGAAGCCCTGTCCTTTATACTTTGAAGAGTAGGTAATCGCATCTATCTAAACAATTTCCATCTGGGAATATAGTTCTTAGCATCCTATATTAAAGCTATTGTTTAGTTCCCTGAAGACACCGTTGTATTGTGTCCCTCCTTTAAACACAGGGGTTCCCAATCCTTTTTATGCCATGAACCCCTACCATTAACTGAGATGTCTGTGCACCCCAGGTTAGGAACACAGGGGTTTCCAATCTTTTCTATGCAATTAACCAAGGGGGTCATTGACACCAGGTTGGGAACTCCTGTTTTAACAGGTTTGTTGAGATTTATCACCAGATATTTTTCATATGTCTTCACATAATTTTAGTACTTTGCAATTCAATAACAGCAAAAACCTTTGAAATATTTTGAGGTTTTGCATGTGGAGCAGATTCAAGCGTGGAAAATTTAAGGTGAGAGTGGGTAAGTTTAAAGGAGATGTGAGGGGCAGGTTTTTTACTTAGAGACTGGTGCGTGCCTGGAGCATGCTGCCTGGGTTGGTGGTAGAGGCAGATACATCAGGGACTTTTAAGAGACATTTGGATAGGTGTGTGAATGTGAGGAAAGTGGAAGGATATGGACATCGTGTAGGCAGAAGAGATCAGTTTAGTTGGTCACTTGATTACTAATTTAATTGGTTCAGCACAATGTTGGGAGCTGAAGGGCCTGTCCTGTTGTACTGTTCTATGTTCTATGATCTAATCTGTAATTAGCATGCATACATTTGGTTGATAAATATAAATTTTACATATCTTACATGCTGAGTGTTAAATCTGAAATGAGAAAGAAATTATGTTTGTATTTCAACCTCTTCTTTAATTTAATATCATCTTTTAGAAAGATGCAAATTTTAGTGGAGGTACTGTATTAGTAAAAATGTTGAATAAATATCTGCTTTTGCAATACATAAATGTGAATGTGCCGTTAAGTAGTCTGTCTGGCGGGGGGGGGGCGTGAAAGAATAACAACTTCCATGCAATGAAGCTTTTTGATGTTGGTGCTACATCTGTTGTAATACGCTCCTTTATGATCTATGATTTATGATTACTTTTCTGCCACTTGTGATGTTTGTCAGGATATCCTAATTCTGATACTGCCATCAATGTGCCTGCCTGTTTTATGAGTCACTTAAATGGGTTATTCAGCAAATTCAGGTTTTTCTGAAGAAGGTTTTCATTAACCATGATTTTCAAATCCTCAATCGGACATTCTTCAAAAGGTAATATACATTTCAGACTGTCTCCCTCCCCCTCAAATTCAACTCTGTGGTCCTTGCACTTCATGTCCAATTAATGGTACAAATTCTGCCCTCAATTTAATGGGGGTCTTTATCCACTCAAACAACTTGAGCTGGAGCCTGACATTCCCACAATGGTCAAGAGACTTTTTAAATGAAAAAGGTACCTATAAGTAATTACAGACGTTCAAAAGTACTACAATGACAGTTTGACTGATTTCAATATCTAACAGGCTTACTACGAAGAGAACTTCAGAATCAGAATCAGGTTTAATATGTTGTGAGATCTGTTAACTTTGCAGTAGTAGTACAATTTAATACATTATAATAGAAAAAAACTGAGAAGTACATTAAGCATATATAAATGTGTATTAAATAGATTCATTAAATAAATAGTGCAAAAATTAGAAATAAAAAAACTAGTAAGGTAGTGTTCATGGGTTCACTGTCCATTCAGAAATCGGATGGCAGGGAGGAAGAAACTATGTTTGAATTGTTAAGTGTGCGCCTAGCTGACACTACTACATCTCGTTATTGTTGGAGAGGGTGCAGAAGAGATTCGCCACAATGTTGACAGAGATGCAGTGTCTCGGTTATAAAGAAGAATGAATATGAGATACTGCAGATGCTGGATATCTACAGTAACACACACAAAATGTTGGAGGAACTCAGCAAGTTGTGCAGCATCTGGGGAGAAGAATAAACAGTCGACGTTTCTGGCCAAGACCTTCCATCAGTCCTGAATTTCTCCTGCATTTTATGTGTGTTACAGAGAATAGACATGCTGCATTCCAAAGTTAACATCAAAATAACTTGATTATCAAAGTACATACTGTAACCTATCCTGACAGTCATTTTCTTGCAGGCATTCACAGGAGAACAAAGAAGTACAATAGAATCAATGAAAACAACGCACAAATACAGAATAACAAGCAACCAGTGTGCAAAAGAAGACAAACTGTGCGAACACAAAAAAAGTAAATAAATAATACTGAGAGCACTTGGAGAAGGGGAAGTTAAGGAGTGACCTCACTGAGATTTACAAATGATGAGTGTCACAGTTAGAGTGACTAGGGGAAAATTCTCCTGCAGTAGCAGGATCTAAAACCAGGGAGTACAGGTTTAAGGTAAGGTGTAGGAAGTTTAGAAACAAGCTGAGGAAAAGGGGAAATTAAATTGAAAATACACACTCTCTAAGGGGGTGATGAAGACAGAGATTCTCTTAATATTTAATACATATCCAGGTGAAGACTAGAATCACAGAGTAGTAGAAGGCTACAGGACAAATGCTGGAAGATGGATTGCTCTGGCTGAGTACACAGCAGTCGACGGGCTAAAGGGCCTGCTTCATTCTCATTGCATCACAGTATCTTTAAGTGAAGCAGAAGACTTATTGTTGGAACTATAGCCAAGCAACGTTCTCTAATTTAAGAGTATTGAGGTTAGTTGTATGACCTGTACCACCATTTTGGCTGAAAACAGGCTGCTCGACTTCCCTGAGCAATTTGAGAAATTCTTTGGCATGTTTAATCTGGTGAATTGCTTCCTATCTTCCCATTAACCCACTGTAGACCAATTACTAAAATATGCAATGTGAAATAAAGAAGTCTGCATTCTTCAGTTGCCTTTAAGGCAACCCAAGTTATTTTCATTCCATAGTCCAGTCGCAGTTGCTTTATGGATACACAGAAAGATCCCTCAAAGCACGGTATATGGTAGGTGAGGAAATGTGAGGGTTAAACCATGGGCAGGATGGATTCCCCCATAAAAATCAATAAGTCTCATCCATCAGGCTTTTGCCTGTCAGAACAACACAGACCAAGATGGGCATTAGCATGTACACCAAAAAATGCAGAGGAATGGCTCATTTGATTCAACAACTAACACAGTCCAAGGATGTGTTGGGTGCAGCCTACAAGTGTTGCCATGCTTCCTATGTCAAGATAGCATGCCCACAACTTACCAACCCTAACTCGTACGCCTTTTAGAACATTGAGCAGAAACTGAGGCACCCGGAGGAAACCCACGCAGTTACAGGGAGAACGTACAATCTCCTTACAGACGGCGACGGGAATTTAACCCCCATCTTCCAATCGTTGGCCTTCTAAAGTACATCACTAACTTCTGCACTGCCATGCCACCCCTAAATCGTACAGTACGGGAACAGCCCTCCAGCTCACCCTGCCCATGCCAAGAGAGTTGCCTGCCTGAGCTCAACCCATGAGCCTCCATTTGACCCATTTCCCATCCATGTCTCTGTCTGGACATTTTCTAAATGTTGTACACACATCTGCCTCCTCCACCGGCAGCTGGTTCCATATACCCAGCACACTCTCTGCCCCTCAAGTCCCCTTTAGCTCTATATATCTGCAGGAAGATGTCAGGCTGGAGAGGAGGTCGAATCGTTGGCTACTTGACTCAAGGACTATTGATGCCATTACTGAAACAGGCAGGCTGACAACTTGGCAATTGGGTGTTTATTTTTTCTGGTGACAATATTTCTGCTTTCTCATTGTGATTGTGCTTCTGCTTTCTACAGTGGTGTGAAGAAGGGTTGGAAGCTTCTTTTTCATGTCAACCTCGTGGCTGTGTACCTCATTTTCTGCTAAGTTAGCTGAGTGGCTATACATCTGTTTTGTGCAGTGGCCAAACAGTTTTGCAGGTGTTCTCTCTGGTGGTCCTCTGACTTTATGGTTGCTTTCTGTGACGGACTGATGGAGACTGTACATCGATGTAGTGTGCTCTAGGCACTGAACTCTTTGCTGGTCCACATCCAGCTCTATCCAGAGAAATACCGTCAACTCCCTGGTGGTCGAGTTCTGGTCATGCCGTCCGGCACCCTTTGGTTGGGTCTCCAGTAATCTGTTGGTGATATTGAACCTAATTGTTTTAGATTGATAAATACTACTTGGGCTGTTAAAGGCACTATGTAAATGCAACATATTGCTATGCATAGAGGTGATATCTGGCCAACACTAGCAACATCATAGAGGTATTGCTCAAGCATCCCCCACTGGCTTTTGGATTCCCATGGTGGTCAACTACATGCGATTCTGTACTTGGTTTACGAGGTGTGAGAGAGGAAGATGAATGTAAATCCTAATGGATATGAATGGCCATCATTAATTACTGCCTTTCCCATTGTTAATACTTCACGCCTGCCCTGTTTCTGAACTCCATCTAGGCAGCGGACAGTCTCACCATACAATGCAATATAATGGAGTCTGCTTCAGTGTGTGGTCTGCATAAAAACACACAAGGGCATGAGGAAAATCTAGCTTTACTCTTGAGAAGAATATCGAAAAAGAAACTATAAATAGCACAGAAAATTCTGTGAAGATTCTGATGTAATAAATGGTTCTTTTTATTGCTGTTTTGTTTGCAGCAAGATCTAATGAGAACATTTCTTCAATAATGCAGAAACATCTGTAAAGGAAATCATTAACTGAATTCCCAAAATATATTGAGTATTTTTGCCAAGAGAAGAGAATGTACAAGCCTTTAGGGCGCTATTAAAGTTTTGCTTATCCAAAGGAGGCTCATTGATCCAGCATGATTGTTATAACATATAGTATGATTTTTAAAGTATTTTCCCTTGGAGAACTCATTTATTTCCACTGCTATTTATTTTCAGTTTGCTCTGTACAATCCATTCCACTCCAAGATGTAGCTCACTCTCCATCTAGGATGGAATTAAAGCTCACGCTGAAAAATTGTTGAGCAACTTCATGCCAAGTGTTTGCTGAAACTATTAGTAACCATCAATTACATCTCTTCAACAGCTTTAAGACAAATGCATGTAGCCTTTATCAAGAGTGAAGGAAGAATGGAGAGAGGAAATGAGTGAAGGGAGAAATGAATGACAGAAAGAAAGTTGGGAATAAGAAAAGACAAAGTAAGAACAAAACAAATGAATGAGAGAAATAAAATAAGAGAGGAAAAGAGAAAAATCCATGATCTTACTAAATGTTCTCAATGTAAAAGAATGTATTCTTTAAAGCATTGTTCTACACTCAGTGGATATTTTATTAGATACTCTTGCACACCTACTCATTAATGCAAATATCTAGTCAGCCAATCATCTGGCAGCAACTCAGTACATAAAAGCATGAAGTCATGGTCTAGAGGTTCAGTTGTTGTTCAGACTAAATATCAGATTGGGGGGGAAGTGTGATTTAAGTTACTTCAAAAACGCTTTGTTAATGACAGAGGTCAGAGGAGAATAGCCAGACTGGTTCAAGTTGACAGGAAGTTAACCGTACCTCAAGTAATCACACCTTATAACAGTGGTGTGCTGAAAAGCATCTCTAAATGCACAACACATTGTACCTTGAAGTGGATGGGCTATAGCAGCAGAACACCACAAATATACACTCAGTGGCCGCTTTGTTAGGTACAGGAGACACCTAATAAAATAGCCTCTGATTATAGTTCAGGGAAACTTATCAGAAAAATTGCACAAAGCAATAGAATAAATCACGGGTTATCTGAATTCTAGTGATGTTGGTTAAGAGATAAACATTAGTGAAGAACATCAGAACATCATCACTTCATTTTAGATAATGCCCAAAGAATCTTTTATTTATGTCCAAGGAAGTTTAACATCACATCCAAGTGAAGTGGCAGTCTCTAGCGTAGAATCAGTCTTTACCTATAGTGTAGGCATATGGATTAATAATACTCTGATTAAGAGATGGGTCAGCCTAAAATGGAGAGTAACACACGCACAATGCTGCAGGAACTCAACAGGTCAGACAGCATCTATTGAAAGCAATAAGGAGTCAATGTTTCAGCTGAAACCCTTCATTAGGACTGGAAAGGAATTGTGAAGAAGGTGAAGGGCAGAGAAAGGAGTCCAAACAAGAAGGTAATAGGTGAAGCCAGGTGAGGTGGGGAGGTAGGTGGTGGGGGAGAGGGAATGAAGCGAGAAGCTGGGAGGTGATCGGTGGAAAAGCATTTACCTCTGTTGTGGCATATGAATTAAAAACCCTCTGAATCAGCTTCTCATACCCCTAATAGTTATCAAAAAGGAAATGTATTTTGACTTGCTTCTCAATTAGTGGTAGGAAAAAAGGATGGAAGTAAATGGTTTCTCCTCTTCCTATGGTGTAAGATATGTGCAATCTTGCACAGAATGGAGAAGTGGATTTTCAGGCCTTTTTTGACAGAGAGAAATCCATGCTTGCCTTTGTACCAGTTTCCAAAAGAAACCAGACACTGCAACACGAGGACATGTGTGAGAGAGCTGGGCCAGAACTTGTAGTCATGATGTGAGCCCAGTAGTAACTGCTACAAATTAGAACTTCATGTCCAGGACTGCATCTGCACTTCAGCATTTTGTTGTAGTTTTCACAGACAACCTCTGGCAAATACCTCACTGTGGTTCTTGTGCTTCTACAGCGACTAAATGCAAGGCCTTCCCAAGGCTTATAGATGCCACACTGTTGTAGAAACCCCTAGGCTTTTCACATTGGTGGCAAAACGTCCTGCCCACTGCTGCTTGTGACTCCAACACCACCCAATTGCTTCCTCATTTCAAGGAACAATAAAGAATGGACAATTAATACCAGCCTTGCAGGCAATGTCCATTTGGATTCTCCTGTTCAATCTGGCAGCTAAATGGGAATTATATCCAAAGATTCAGGGACGATAAGTTGGAATCAATGCAAGCTGAAGGTGAGAAGCTACACTGTCAGTAATATACACTCAGTGGTCACTTCATTAGGTAGCTCCCATACATAATAAAGCACCCTCTGACAGAGTGTATGTTCATGGTATTCTGCTGCTGTAGCCCATCCACTTCAAGTTTTGATGTGTTGATATTCAAAGATGCTCTTCTTCACACCACTGTTGTAATGTTATTTGAGCTACTGCCGTCTTTCTGTCAGCCTGATTATTCGGTCCTCTCTCATTACAAAAACCATTGTTATCAGGCTTCAGGCCATAAAATTACACCTTAAGCATTGGCATTTGCTCCTTTCCACTGAGCTAGTTTGGAGTCCAATATGCTACCCTCCCTTGGGTTCAGGCTCAAGTTGTTTATAACTATATGTACAAGTACAGTGAGGTACAGGTCCAGTGAAAAACCTGCTTGTTGCAAAATCACAAAATGTTTACAAAAGAACTATCTCAGTGCAAAATAAGAAAAGGCAATCAGAAGCAAGTCCGTGGTAGTGCAAGAGGTTGTCTGCAGTGCCCCATTACAAAGCTGGTGTCAAGCTTGTTCAGATCAGTTCTAGAACCTGATGGTTGTTCCTGAAACTGGCTGTGTGAAACTTCAAACTCCTAGACATCCTGCCCCAAGACAGTGAGGAGAAAGCTTGACCCAGATGGTAGGGATTGTTGATGATAGATGCTGCCTTCTTGAAGCTGGACCACAATGCTGGAAATCCAAATCAAGAGCAGAAATAGACCATAGACAATAGGTGCAGAAGTAGACCATTTGGCCCTTCGAGCCTGCACCGCTATTTTGAGATCATGGCTGATCAACTACTATCAATACCCGGTTTCTGCCTTGTCCCCTATCCATAAGATACCTATCAAGCTCCTTCTTGAAAGCATCCAGAGAATTGGCCTCCACTACCTTCCGAGGCAGTGCATTCCAGACCCCCACAACTCTCTGAGAGAAGAAGTTTCTCCTTAACTCTGTCCTAAATGACCTACCCCTTATTCTCAAACCATGCCCTCTGGTACTGGACTCTTCCAGCATCTGGAACATATTTCCTGCCTCTATCTTGTCCAATCCCTTAATAATCATATGTTTCAATCAGATCCCCTCTCAATCTCCTTAATTCCAGCGTTTACAAGCCCAGTCTCTCTAACCTCTCTGCGTAAGACAGTCCAGACATCCCAGGAATTAACCTCATGAATTTACGCTGCACTTCCTCTACAGCCAGGATGTCCTTCCTTAACCCTGGAGACCAAAACTGTATGCAGTACTCCAGGTGTGGTCTCACCAGGGCTCTGTACAAATGCAAGAGGATTTCCTTGCTCTTGTACTCAATCCCCTTTGTAATAAAGGTCAACATTCCATTAGCCTTCTTCACTGCCTGCTGCACTTGCTCATTCACCTTCAGTGACTGATGAACAAGGACTCCTAGATCTCTTTGTATTTCTCCCTTACCTAACTCTACACCATTCAGATAATAATCTGCCTTCCTGTTCTTATTCCCAAAGTGGATAACCTCACACTCATTCACATTAAACGCCATCTGCCAAGTACTGAAAGCACTCACCTGGTCAAGTGGAAACCATGGGTAATGTAGCAGAGTCAAAGTTTGATGAAGGTTCTTGACTAAAAAGGTTTCTCTCTCCACAGATGTTGCTTAGATTTCTGAATACTTGCAACATTTTCTCCTTTTTGTTTGGGATACATTTATGTTTTATTTATTTAGAGATACAACATGGAATCAAGCTCTGACCCAATGAGCCTCCACTATCCAATTACACTCATGTGACCAATTCACCTACTAACCCGCATGTCTCTGCAATGTGGGGAAACCAGAGCACCCAAAGGAAGCTCACATGGTCACAGGGACAATGTGCAAACTCCTTACAAACAGCAACTGGAATTGAACCCATGATGCTGGTGACATACAGTAATAACATTATGAGCCTGTTGACTATTCATTTTCAAGAATGATAAACTCCATAATATTTGTCTTCTTCTGTTTATCACATCCAATTTATCTCATTTACCTTAACTACAAACATAGGCATCATCGCCTAATTTGTAAAGACAATTGTGATTCGGTTCATTAAGGATCATATCCTCCATTTCATACTTTGGTTTGTACTTGACCTTATTCTTTTGTTAACTATTCTTTTTATTTGCACACATCAAATTTGTTCATTGTTCTTTGATGGTACTTACTATTATTTCTCCATGCTTTTTCTTTCCTTTCCCAATTTCCCTTTGAATTTCATTTCAATATTTGACCAATGCGGGTACACACATCTTTTGCTGCTAGCACTCAAAAGAATTTAAGCTGTACACAAAAGGTTGTCACCATCTACCTCACTGGCACGTTAAATATAATTCATGATCATACACAATCACAGTTCCTTTTCTGGTTTCTGATGCAGACAGCGTTGACAATGTGGAGTTTGCAATTATTGGTCTGCAGATTTTAGAACTGATTTTATTGAAGAAATTAATGAATCGCTTTGTCAAATTCCAAAGAACAAAGCTAGTTCATGTAAAGCAGAATGGCTTAATGAAACAGTAGAAATTGCTACACCGAAAGCTCATGAAGTCAAGAACGAGCAGCTACACTGATATAGAAATAGTTATGTACAATACAGAATCTGATTTTACCTGCTTGTGCTGTCGCAATACAAAAAGTTGCTAGAGAATTTGCAAGTGAGAAGAAGTGGAGTGATATTTGAAAACTTGACTTTTTAAAGCATCCTTTTGCAAGTAAATCACATGCAAAAGCTCTGGTGAGAAAATCCTTTATTTCCTGCTACAGGCCTGCTACGCATGTTTTGTGAGAGTGCAGATACACAAGAGCAAAAACGATCAAACCCGAAGGAGGACAAAACTCTTGTTTTCAGTTATTTTGCTTCTTTTAAACAATGAACAACAAACTGAACTTGATAGTTTATTACCCTCAGTATAGCTTCGTGTTTACTTCCACTTAAAAATACAGCATGCACATATAGTTGTCACTGGGCAACAATAGCACAGCATAAGATTTTTGCACACACTAGTCATTACAAATTGGAGCGAACGTTGGATTTGACCCCCCCAACCTTTTTTATGCCATGGACAAAGAGCATTAAGCAAGGGGTCCAAGGACTCCAGGTTGGATACTCCAGACCTAGAGAATCAAGCTTGGTGTCAACAACTTCTCCCCCTGCTTCATCCTATTCCATCTACATTTACATTTTCTGTTTATTTTCCCTTACCTGCATTTGTTTTATTCTCCTGAGCAGCTCCTATTGGTAGAAAGAGGCTCATTCTCAGGGTTAGGAAGCCATATAACTTTTCCAGTGAAGCTTTACACTGAAGGCAATGTGTTAGAATCATCGACACAGGAGACCATACAGCTTTACGAGCTGTTTGCAAAAGCAATCTAGCCTGAATCATCCTGCAGATCTTTTCCCAGAGCCTTGTAGTGTCTCTTCATTGTCAAGCATTCATACACTTACTTATTTTTGAATATTTTATTCCATCCATACTTTAACCTCAAATTTTATTCAGTTTTTTATTTATATGTACAGTCCTGTGCAAATTTCTTAGGGACGTTAATGTACAGTATATCGTCAGAGAGCCTAAGACTTTTACGCAGTACTGTAGTCTTTTTACAAAAAAAATTGCCACAAAAAAAAACTAATATCATGACATACGTGAGTGATGATAAACCTGATTCTGATCTGGGTCTCTATTGTGGACTGAGAGTGGGAAGGGGGCAGGGAGAGGGGAATCATGGATGGGAAAAGGGGGAAGGGAGAGAGGAAGGAGTAGGAAGCGCCAGAGAGATCAATAAACCAACTGTTTGGAATAAAAAACCTTGCCTGGTGTCTCAGAACTGAGTGTGTCTGCACCCCTGCCAACCCCACCCCTGACATTCCCCTTTTCCCCTTTTGCCAATTGTCCCACGGCACTCCACCCTCACCATTCCCAAAATCCTGCCTGATTTACTAACTCACTCTCCTCTCAAATAAATTCCTCTCAAACCTCTTGGATGTAAAATTAAAAATTTCAATTTCTCCCATTCATTCATTCATTCATTCATGTGACTGAAGATTCCCAGCCCTGGAACTGTTTTATTAAATACAGTTTTTATATTACTGCACCCAAAACTAAGCCCAATATTTTAATGGTGACTGAACTGGATTTAATAGTTTGACATAATTTTTGACTAACAATAGTGAAATATGAATCCATCATTATGTCTTTTGAAAATGGGGGACACCTCCCTCTCCCTTGGCAGGACTGAGGTCTGTGGAATGCCAGATGAATTGCGCTGGTCTTTGGGGTAACTGCAAGGTCTGTGTCTTTGCTATCGCCTAGCTCATGCTTGTGCTCGATAGCGGGTGCACTTTTTGTTTTACCGGTGGAGGGAGGGGGGATCGTTGCTCACCACCGCTTACGCGCAGGAGGGGGGAACTGGGGGTGAATTTGGGGTTCTCACCTTTAACTGTCGTTCATTCTTTGGGGCACTTCTCTGTTTTCGTGGATGTTTTGCAAAGAGAAAGCTTTTCAGGATGTATATTGTGTGCATTTCTCTGACATTAAATTGAACTTTTGAACCTTTTAGTCTTTATTTCTGATCACACTTGGAGCGTTGTGTACCGTTCTGGACATCCAGATGTAGTGAATATGTCATTAAGCTGAAAAGGATTCACAGGGATAGTACCGGGTCTAGAAATCTAGGGTGATAAGAAGAGGCAGGATAGGCGGGTGTTAATTTCCCTGGTGTGTGTGTGGGGGTGGGGGGGGGGGGCTAAGATGGACTGAGCACATATATTTAGCTAGGGTTCTAGGGTCCAGTATCCTATTTGTCAACACAGAGGGGAGAGCGAGTTTATAAATCTGGTGGGAGCAAAGGATGTTGGGAATGGCAGAAGTGGAGCGCTGCAAATGAGGTTTGGGGCTGGTATCAGAGAAGGGATGCCAGGGATGGGGAGTGGCATGGGTGCAGACACACTCAACCCTGAGGCACAGGGCAAGGTCATTTGATTTCAAACAATTGGTTTATTGATTATTATAGAATGTCTCTCTGGTGCATCCCACTCCCTCCCCCTCTCCCTTCCTCTTTTCCCAACCATTATTCCCCTCTCCCTGTCCCCTTCCCACTCTCAGTCCACAAAAGAGACCCAGATCAGAATCAGGTTTATCATTACTCACATGTAATGAAATTTGTATTTTCTTTTGTGGAAGCAGTGCAGTGCAAAACATAAAATGGCTGCGGTTCTGTGCAAATGCTTTGGACACTATCACTATATATATGTGCGTAAAGCTTCTGCGTTGTACTGTATAAAGCTTTATAAAATCGTGAGGGGAATAGATAGGGTGAATAGTCACAGTGTTTTTCCCAGGATAGGGGGAATAAAACTAAAGGACACTAAAGGGCATAGGTTTACAGTGAGAGGCAGTAAGATTTAAAGAGGATCTGAGGGACAACCTATTCACACAGAAAATGGGGGGTAAATACAAATGAAATGGCAGAGGTAGGGACAATTGCAATATTCAAATTGTAACAGGCCATGCACATTTAGATATGCAAACGGATAATAATGTTTAGAGTATTACGGGCCAAACACGGGACCAGCTGAAGTTGGCAACTTGACCCGCATGGATGAAATGGGCTGAATGGCCTATTTCAAAGCTGTACAACTCTATGACAATGATTTAATGACTCTGTCTCATATAACTTACCTCAAGTACCTAATAGACCTATTTAAATTAAAGAGCTTAAATTTGGACAATCATTTCAATTCCGAGCTTAGTATGAAAATTGTATTGTGTTCCCGAGAGGATTATTTTCCACAAAATCGTTAGTTAACCCTATCCCATTCAATATTACCAGATGTAACATCACATATAACCAATGTAATTGCACATCCTCTCTACTATGCTTGTGTTTCCACAAAAAATTTGGTTCTTCCCATGTACAGGAGCCTGAAGACATACACCTAACATTTTAGGGACAGATTCCCGAACATCCCATAAACACTAATTCACGCTTTGCTCTCCATTTGCACTACTTATTTAAGTTTTTATATACATTTCTTATTTGTAATTTATAGTATATTTTACATATTGCACTGTACTACTGCCATAAAACAGAAAAAATCATGCCATTCACCCCAGTCCATTACAGTTAAAGCCTGCCCCACCATTGAGCACATCTACATGAAACATAGTCGCAGGAAAGAATCAGGGACACCCCCCACCCACCACCCAGGTCAAACTCTCTTCTTGCTGCTGTCATCAGGAAGAAAGTACAGGAGCTTTAGTACTCACACCACCAGGTTCAGGAGCAGTTACTACCTCTCAACCATCAGGCTCTTGAACCAAAGTGGATAACTTCACTCAGCTTCTCTTGCCCCATCATTGAAATGTTCCCTCAAGCAATGGACTTGCTTTCAAGGTCTCTTCATTTCACGTTCTCAAAAGTTATTGCTTATTTATTTGTTATCGTTATTTTTTCTTTTTGTATTTGCAAAGTTACTTGTCTTTTGTACACTAGTTGAACACCCCAGGTTGGTGCAGTCTTTCATTGATTCTATAGATTTATTGAGAGTCCCCACAGGTAAATGAACCTTAGGGTTATATATGGTGACCACTACATATTTTGATAAAAAATTTACTTTGAATTTTTAAACTGTATATCAGTGATTTTGATCTAAAAAGAGAGCTGATGGTCATCTGGAAAAGCATTGGTTAGAGAGACACAGACCAGAGCAGCACAGAAACAGGCCTTTCAGCCCATCTTATCTGTGCTGGCCAGGTCTCCTGCCTACTCCCATCCTTCTGCATCCAGTCCATAGCCCTTCATACCCCTCTCATCCATCTATCTATCCAAGCTTAAGTATTATAATTGAAGCTGCCTTTACCTGTTCCACAGTCAGATCATTCAGCACTCGCATCACCCTCTGAGTGAAGAAGCTCCTCCTCAATTTCCCCTTAAATATTTCACTTTTCTCCATAAATCTATGACCTCTGGTTGTGGTCTCGCCCAGGCTGATGGGAAAAAGTGTACACTCATTCACCCCATCTATACCTTTGACAATTTTGTATACCTCCCCTCCTTCTCCTGCACTCCAGGAGAACCTATTCAACCTTTCCCTGTAACTCAGGTCCTCAAGTCCCAGCGTCATCTGAGTATACTTTCTCTGTACTCTTTAAAGTTTATTGATACTGTTCCTGTAGGGAGGTGACAGAACTGTGTGCAACAGTCTAAATTTGTCAAAGAAAAAATTAGCCTCACCAACATCTTATATCACTTCAACGTAACATCACAACTCCTGTACTCATTGCCCTGATTTATGAAGATAAATGTACCAAAAGCTCTCAATCAGAATCAGGTTTATTATGACTGGCATGTGACGAGAAATTTGTTAACTTAGCAGCAGCAGTTCAATGCAATACATAATCTAGCAGAGAGATAAAATAATAATAAATAGACAAGTAAATCAATTACTGTATGTATATTGAATAGATTAAAAAATGCAAAAACAGAAATGCTGCACATTTTTTAAAAAGTGAGGTAGTGTCCAAAGATTCAATGTCCA
This sequence comes from Hypanus sabinus, assembly GCF_030144855.1. Taxonomy (NCBI): domain Eukaryota; kingdom Metazoa; phylum Chordata; class Chondrichthyes; order Myliobatiformes; family Dasyatidae; genus Hypanus; species Hypanus sabinus. Next base: position 19,881,293 of record NC_082712.1, on the reverse strand, counting down.
TTTAGGAATCGGATGGCAGAGGGGAAGAAGCTGTTCCTGAATCACTGAGTGTGTGCTTGATGGTAACAATGAGAAAAGAGGATGCCTTGGGTGCTGGATGCCTTGGGTGCTGGAGGTCCTTAATAATGGACGCTGCCTTTCTGAGACACCGCTCCTTGAAGATGTCCTGGGTACTTTGTAGGCTGGTACCCAAAATGGAGCTGACTAGATTTATAACCTTCTGCAGCTTCTATCAGTACCGCGCAGTAGCCCCCCCCCCCCCACCCCCATAACAGACAGTGATGCTACCTGTCAGAATGCTCTCCACAGTACAACTATAGAAGTTTTTGAGTGTATTTGTTGACATGCCAAATCTCTTCAAACTCCCAATAAAGTATAGCGGCTGTCTTGCCTTCTTTATAACCACATCGATATGTTGGGACTAGGTTAGATCCTCAGAGATCTTGACACCCAAGAACTTGAGGCTGCTCACTCTCTCCACTTCTGATCCCTCTATGAGGGTTGGTATGTGTTCCTTCGTCTTACCCTTCCTGAAGTCCACAATCAGCTCTTTCGTCTTACTGACCTTGCGTGCCAGGTCGTATCAGTGGCACCAATCCACTAGTTGGCATATCTCACTCCTGTAAGCTCTCTCATCACCACCTGAGATTCTACTAGCAATGGTTGTATCGTCAGCAATGTTATAGATTCTATTTGAGCTATGCCTAACCACACTGTCATGTGTATAGAGACTAGAGCTGTTGGCTTAGCACACACCCCGACATGCGCCAGTGTTGATCGTCAGCGAGGAGGAGATGTTTATCATCAATCCACACAGACTGTGCTCTTCCGGTTAGGAAGTTGAGAATCCAGTTGCAGAGGGAGGTACAGAGGCCCAGGTTCTGCAACTTCTCAATCAGGATTGTGGGAATGATGGTATTAAATGCTGAACTATAGTCGATGAACAGCATCCTGATGTAGCTGTTTGTGTTGTCCAGGTGGTCTAAAGCCGTGTGGAGAGCCATTGAGATTGCATCTGCCATTGACCTATTGTGGCAATAGGCAAATTACAATGGATCCAGGTCCTTGTTGAGACAGGAGTTCAGTCTAGTCATAACCAACCTTTCAAAACATTTCATCCCTGTTAATGTGAGTGCTACTGGGCAATAGTCATTTAGGCAGCCCACATTATTCTTCTTAGGCACTGGTGTAATTGTCGCCTTTTTGAAGCAAGTGGGAACTTCCGCCCATAACAGCGAGAGGTTGAAAATGTCCTTGAATACTCCCACTAGTTGGTTGACACAGGTTTCCAGAGCCTTACCCAAAACTCCTTTTGGACCTTCTGCCTTGTGAAGGTTCACTCTCTTTAAAGACAGTCTAATATCAGCCTCTGAGATGGAGATCACAGAGTCATCGGGTGCAGCAGGGATCTTCACAGCTGTAGTTGTCTTCTCCCTTTCAAAGAGGGTATAGGAGGCGTTGAGGTCATCTAGTAGTGAACCATTGCTGCCATTCATGTTAGTGGGTTTCGCTTTGTAAGAGGTAATGTCTAGCAGACCCTGCCAGAGTTGCTGTTCATCCGATGTCACCCCCAACTTCATTCGAAATTGTCTCTTCGACCTTGAAGTAGCCCTCTGCAAATCATACCTGGTTTTCGGGTACAGGTCTGGATTTCCAGACTTTAATGCCACAGATCTAGCCTTCAGCACACGACGTACCTCCTGGTGCATCCACGGCTTTTGGTTTTGGGAAGGTACAGTAAGTCTTTGTGGGCACACACTCATCCACACAGGTTTTAATGAAGTTGATAATAACTGCAGCACACTCATCCAGGTTCGAAGAGGAATCCCTGAATACTGTCCAGTCCATCTAGTCAAAGCAGTCCTGTAGGCGATCCTGTGCCTCCCTTGTCCATACCTTCTTGGTCCTTACTTCTGATGCTGCAGTCTTCAGTCTCTGCCTATACTCAGGGAGTAGAAGTACAGCCAGGTGATCAGACTTCCTGAAGTGAGGGCGTGGAATAGCACGGTAGGCATTCTTGACAATGGTGCAGAAATGGTCCAGTATGTTGTTTCCTCTGCTACTGCAAGTGATCTGTTGATGGTAGTTGATTCATGATATTTTCAGTCTGGCCTGGTTAAAATCTCCCAAAACCATCTCCCATGGTTTTCAAGAGATATTGGAAACTTGGTTTGGAAAAAGAGAGAGATCTACAATAAATATAGGCAACATGGAGTAAATGAGGTGCTCGAGGAATATAAAGAATGTAAAAAGAATCTTAAGAAAGAAATTAGAAAAGCTAAAAGAAGTTATCAGGTTGCTTTGGCAGGTAAGGTGAAAATAAATCCAAAGGGTTTCTACAGTTATATTAATAGCAAAAGGACAGTGACAGTTAAAATTGGTCCTTAGAGAATCAGAGTGGACAGCTATGTGTGGAGCCAAACGAAATGGGGGAGATTTTGTACAATTTCTTTTCTTCGGTATTCACTAAGGAGAAGGATATTGAATTGTGTAAGGTAAGGGAAACAAATAGGGTAGTTATGGAAACTATGACGATTAAAGAGGAGGAAGTACTGGTGCTTTTAAGAAATATAGAAGTGGGTAAGTCTCCAGGTCTTGACAGGATATTCCCTAGGACCTTGAGGGAAGTTAGTGTCGAAATAGCAGGGGCTCTGTCAGAAATATTTCAAATGTCACTAGATACGGGGATGGTGCCAGAGGATTGGCATATTGCTCATGTGGTTCCATTGTTTAAAAAGGGTTCTAAGAGTAAACTTAGCAATTATTGCCCTGTAAGTTTGATGTCAGTGGTGGGTAAATTAATGGAAAGTATTCTTGGAGATGGTATATATAATTATCTAGATAGACAGGGTCTGATTCAGAACAGTCAGCATGGATTTGTGTGTGGAAGGTCATGGTTGACAAATCTTATTGAATTTTTTGAAGAGATTTTAGGAAAGTTGACAAGGATAAAGCAGTGGATGTTGTCTATATGGACTTCAGTAAGGCTTTTGACAAGGTCCCACACGGAAGGTTAGTTAGGAAGGTTCAACCGTTAGATATTAATACCAAAGTAGTAAAATGGATTCAACAGTATCTGGATGGAAGATGCCAGAGAGCAGTGGTGGATAACTGTTTGTCAGGTTGGAGGCTGGTGACTAGTGGTGTGCCTCAGGGATCTGTACTGGGTCCGATGTTGTTTGTCATATACATTAATGATCTGGATGATGGGGTGGTAAATTGGATTAGTAAGTATGCAGATGATACTAAGATAGGTGGCATTGTGGATAATGAAGCAGATTTTCAAAGCTTGCAGAGAGATTTAGGCCAGTTAGAAGAGTGGGCTGAATGATGGCAGATAGAGTATAATGCTGAAAAGTGTGAGGTGCTACATTTTGGTAGGACTAATCAAAATAGGACATACATGGTAAATGGTAGGGCATTGAGAAATGTAGTAGAACAGAGTGATCTTGAATAATGGTGTATAGTTCCCTGAAGGTGGAATCTCATGTGAATAGGGTGGTGAAGAAATCTTTTGGTATGCTGGCCTTTATAAATCAGAGCATTGAGTATAGGAGTTGGGATGTAATGTTAAAATTGTACAAGGCATTGGTGAGGCCAAATTTGGAGTATTGTGTACAGTTCTGGTCACTGAATTATATGATGTCAGCAAAATTGAGAGAGTACAGAGGAGATTTACTAGAATCTTACCTGGGTTTCAGCACCTAAGTTACAGAGAAAGGTTGAACAAGTTAGGTCTTTATTCTTTGGAGCGTAGAAGGTTGAGGGGGGACTTGATAGAGGTATTTAAAATTATGAGGGGGACAGATAGAGTTGACGTGGATAGGCTTTTTCCATTGAGAGTAGGGAGATTCAAACAAGAGGACATGAGTTGAGAGTTAGGGGGCAAAAGTTTAAGGGTAACATGAGGGGGAATTTCTTTACTCAGAGAGTGGTAGCTGTGTGGAACGAGCTTCCAGTAGAAGTGGTAGAGGCAGGTTCGATATTGACATTTAAAAAAAACTGGATAGGTATATGGACAGGAAAGGAATGGAGGGCTATGGGCTGAGTGCAGTTCGATGGGATAAGGTGAGAGTAAGTGTTCGGCATGGACTAGAAGGGCCAAGATGGCCTGTTTCTGTGCTGCAATTGTTATATGGTTATATGATGGTGAAGGCTTATCATTATGACCCTCTCTACCTGTGATGCCGCTTTCAAGGAATTATGAATTTGTTATTGGGCTAAGGGAAAATAAGGACAGGAATATAGAAACCAAAGAAAATCCACAGATGCTGGAAATCCGAGCAACACAAACAAAATGCTGGAGGAACTGAGCAGTTCAGGCAGCATCTTGGAAATGGTACAGTCAACATTTCAGTCTGAAACCCTTCGGCAAGATCGGAGAAAAATAGCTGAGCAGTAGATTTAAAAGTTGGGGGAAGGGGAGAGAGTAACACCAGGTGATAGGTAGAAGATGAAGGGGGAGGGGATGAAGTACAGAGAACCATAGAACATAGAACATTACAGCACAGAAACAGGGCTTTGGCCCTTCTTGGCTGTGCCAAGAGCTGGGAATTAAATTGGTAAAAGAGACAGAAGGCCATGGAGGAAAGAACAGGGGGTTGAAGCATCAGACGGACGCAATGGTCAGGCAAGGAGATAAGTGAGAGAAGGAAAAGAGGATGGGAAATGGTGAAGTAGTGGGGGGCATTACTAGAAGTTCAAGAAATTGATGTTCTCACCGTCAGATTGGAGGCTACTCAAATGGAATATAAGGTCGTACAAACAAGCTGGATGAACTCAGCAGGTTGGGCAGCATCCATTAAAATGAGCAGTCAATATTTCTGGCTGAGACCCTTTGTCAGGACTGAAGAAGGAGGGGGCAGGGGCCCTATAAAGAAGGTAGGGGGTGGGTGGAAGGTGCCAGGTGAAAAACCAATCAGAGGAAAGATCAAGGGGTGGGGGAGGGGATAGGCCAGAGAGGTAAAGAAGGAATGTAAGGGGAAAGCACTATGGGTAGTAGAAGAAGGCAGAATCATGAGAGAGGTGATAGGCAGCTAGAAGAAGAGGCAGAGTGAAAGTGGGACGGGGGAAGGGAGGGAGAGGGAATTACCAGAAGTTGGAGAATTCGATGTTCATACCAAGGGGCTGGAGGCTACCCAGACGGTATATGAGGTGTTGCTCCTCCAACCTGAGTTTGGCCTCATCATGGCAGTAGAGGAGGCCATGTATGGACATAACCGAATGGGAATGTGAAGCAGAGTTGAAGTGGGTGGCAACCGGGAGATCCTGTCTGTTGTTGCATACGGAGCAGAGGTGCTCGACAAAGCGGTCCTCCAATCTGCGTCGGGTCTCACCGATGTAGAGGAAGCTGCACTGGGAGCACCAGATGCAATAGATTATCCCAACAGACTCACAAGTGAAGTGTTGCCTCACCTGGAAGGACTGTTTGCGGCCCTGAATGGTGGTAAGAGAAGAGGTGTAGGGACAGGTGTAGCACTTACGCTTATAAGGTATTGTTCCTCCGACCTAAATGTGGCCTCAGTACAACAGTGGAGAGGCCTTGGATGAAGATATCGGAATGGGAAGGCGAAGTGGAATTAAAATGAATGGCCACTGGGAGATCCTGCTTTTTCAGGCAAACGATGCATAAGTGATCGGCAAAGCGGTCATCCAATCTAAGTCAGGTCTCACCAATATACAGGAGGTCACAGCAGGAGTACCGGACACAGTATATGACCCCAATAGACTCTCAGGTGAAGTATCAATGGGATGAATGTTTTCCTTCTAAGTTGTAGTAAGTAAACAAGTCATCTTCTATTTGGAGATTGTGATGTCTCCTTTCTCCTCTCTTTAAATTATGCTTCTAAGTGACTTGTCATTGCACAGTAGCCACAGCGACGCCATGTTCTAACTGACTGCAGTGTTGTCTCTTCACTGTTAACATTGTAATTTCACTGCACAGGAAATCGGCCCAGCTCATAGAACTGGCTCTACCCCAGGATGAATTAATACCCACAGCGCTTTTTGCATTTGAAGATTTAGCATGGTAACAGGCTCTTCCGAGGCAATCAGCCTATTCTGTCCAATTAACCTACAAACCCATGTGTCTTTTGGGATGCGGGGTGGAAACACACCAAGTTACAGACCTGACAGATCCCTTTCAGACGGAAGAGAATTGAACACGGGTTGCTGGCACTCTAATAGTTTTACACTAGCTGATGTGCCACCCAACTGATCCACTTGCAAGTTAGTTCAAAGTTCAGAGTAAATTTATTATCAAAGTACATATAGGTCACCATATACAACCCTGAGGTTCATTTTCAATAAATCTACTACTACTACGTCGACTGAGGCCTAGGGGGCCGGCGTCGGGCAAAAATCCATAATGGAATAATAACCATAATTGAATCAATGAAAGACCCTACCAACTGGGCATTCACCCAATGTGGAAAGGACAATAAACTGTGCAAATACAAAAAGAAAGAAATAATAATAAATAAACAATAAACACTGAGAACGTGAGGTGAAGTCCTTGCAAATGAGTCCATAAATTGTGAAAATGCTTCAGTGATGGGGGAAGTGAATTTGCATGAAGTTATCCTCTCTGGTTTAAGAGCCTGGTGGTTGAGGGATGAAAACTGTTCCTGAACATGGTGATGTGAACCTTGCATCTGTACCTTACTCCCGATGGCAGCTTCTAGAAGGGAGCTTGTCCTGGGAAGTGGAAGGCCCTAATGAAGAGCGCTGATATCCTGTGAGTAGAAATCCTGATATAGATGTGCTCAATGGTGGGGAGGGCTTTACCTGTGATGGACTGGGCCATATCCACTACTTTTTGAAGGATTTTCTGTTTGCTGGCTTTTCAAGGGCAAGAAACAACGTGAATTTTTTTGAAGACCTTTGAATGTGATTTTTTTAAATCGATATGAAAATCACTAGTGTCCCCTTCTAAAACAATGATGGCAGCAAATCCTTCTTCTCAGGTGCTGTAATTTCTCAGTAAATAATGGGGCTAAAATGGGACTTGCAGGCTCTTCCAGAGCTGGGACATGAGGTACCTGATGGGCCAGGTGGGTGGTTATTTTATGCAGGGGTGTATAGGACTTCAATGTGCTCCTGTTGCATGGAATCAAGCTCTTCAAAACTCTTCTGAATACTCCTTCTCCGATTTGAGCACTCATGGACTTGTGATGGCCACGTCACTGGGGACGTTTCTCTGGCCTGACATGTCCACACTAACCGGTGGGCACCCAAGCTTAGTAATCTCATCCCAACACTTGGCCCTTAGCTTTCCATGCAATTCAGATGTGTGTGTGATTTTTATTTCAAAATAAGTTTTATCAATTTAGTTTATATTCAGGGTCAATGCATTGAGTAGTGCTAACATTTTTAGAAACCATAGCAACATTGCCTTTCATGTGGTTCCTCGAAGTGATTAATCACTTCAGTGTTTGAGATACCCCACAGGGGGTACCCAACTCAGCCCCCTTAAATGTGCTAACAAGAAAAGCGCAGGGCCCTTAACATGAAGCATAGTCACTAGTGCAAAATAAAAATCCTGATGGACAACTTACTCAAAGCAAAAATCTTACAACCAAAATCTTGCTTATAATAAATCTGATGATCAGTCACACTTGGGAACTTATTATTAGATTTTCTGGACAATTGGAAGTTCTTAAAATTTCAAAGTAAATTTAATATCAAAGTACATATATGTCGCCATATACTACCTGTTATTCATTTTTGTGTGGGCATATATAGTAAATCCAAGAAACACAATGGAATCAATGAAAGACCAGAGCCAACAGGATGGACAAAAAACAATGTGCAAAAGACAGCTAACTGTGGAAAAGAAAATATTATTATTGTTATTATTATTACTATTATTATTATTATTATTAATAATAATAATAAGCAATAAATATTGGAAATGTGGGATGAAGAGTCCTTGAAAGTAAGTTGTGGGGACAGTTCAGTGAAGGGGTGATTGAAGTTATCCCCTCTGATATTGGAGCCTGATGATTGAGGGGTAATACTGCTCCTGAACCAGATGACATAAGTCCTGAGGCTCCTATACCTTCTTCCTGATTGCAACAGTGAGAAGATAGCATGTCCTGGATGGTGGAGGTCCTTGATGATGGATACTGCTTTCTTGCAACAGGTCTCTGGGTAGATGAGCTCAATGATGGGGATATTGCAACATAATTTTAATTTTCTTTACAAAATAACTCTACAAATCATGTTCTCAGTATTACTTCTTTGCTTATTTATTTGCTTGTTTATGTTTACATGCAGTTTGTCTTCTTTTCCACTTTGGTTGTATGTCGGTCTTTGTAGTTTTTAATTGATTCTATTGTATTTCTTTTTTGTGCTTTGAATGCCTGCAAGTAAATGAATCTCAAGGTAGTATGGTGACAAATACATGTGTACTTTCATAATAAATTTGCTTTGAACTTTGAGCTTAAACAAGTTGCATGGTACTGTAATACAATCTCTTGTCAACCCAATAGGTTTAAAGGAACTGAGAGAAATAGGGCCCTGGTGATTTTCAAGGGAGCCTGGGAAAGGGGGCCCCAGTGACTTTCAGGAGAGGCAGGAAACAGGGAGCCTCAGAGCAGTGTGGGAAATGGAGTTGAGGTGATGTTGAAGGGAGCATGGGAAATGGTACCAGGTAGGTTAGGAGAGAAGTGAGGGGAAATGGTCCCGGTGAGTTTAAAAGGAGCCCGCCGTGAACCGGATGCGAAATCATTAGGATTTTGGATTAAAAGGGCAGCAGGTTATCAGAGTTTCAGTATAAACTGTTTTAGCAATGTTAGCTCAGGCTAAACATTGACAAGGATAGTAGGAACAGATTAACAAGGTGAAGGAATAGTAGGAGTTGGGGAAGTACAGGAGCCTGAAGACACACATATGTCTTAGTTGCAGCTTCTTCCCCTGCACCATCAGATTTCTGAACAGACAATAAACCCATGAGCAACTACTTCACTATATTTTCTTTTTTGAACTATTTATTTAATTTATTTAAAAATATATTATATATATATAAATAAATAAATACTGTACACCTTATTCTAATTGATTTTTTTTTTAAATTTTGAGCACTGTACTGCAACCACAAAACAGCAAATTTCATAAAATCTGTCAATGATAAAGCCAATTCTGATTCTCTTGCTGAGGAGTAATATTCCTCTGGTTTTCTTTATAATAACACCAGGAGATCTTGTAGCTCCACTCTAGAAGACTGGTAAGGTTTAGTACCTCACTGGGAAGAGCAGCGTCTTTCTCCTGAAACATCAGCTGGGAATACTGTGCTGGTGATTCTGACTTAGATGGTTGAGTGTTACCAGCTGAGACGCAACTCACACTTGCTTGTTCTTGCATTTCTATAGCCCCCTCATGGCCTCAAGTATTCCTAAATTGCTTCGCAGCCACGTTTGAAGCGTAGCTGCCAGTGTAATATAGGAAATGTGGTGTTTGTTATCATTGCCCTTAAATCCACATTACCATTCATTTCATCCATTAATTTTACCTCAACATTTGCCAATAATATTCAGTTCCTTGCTGAAGGCACATTGTAGTGATTATAAGCATTTCTCGGTAAAGAGAGCTTTTCTGTTTATACCGATCAAAGATGGAAAAATGTGCATTTTAATTGTTGACACATTTTAAGTGTAGTGTTCAACTTGAATGAGAAACCCTACAAAAAATAGAGGTCCATCACAGGTAAAGCAATCTAATGAGCACAGCTACATGAAATGCTGCCACAGGAAAGCAGCATCCATCATCAGGGACCCCCTTCGCCCAGGTCTTACTCTTTTCTCGCAGCTGCCATCAGGAAGAGGGTACAGAAGCCTCAGGACCCACACAAACAGGTTCAGGAACAGTTTTGACCCCTCAACTATCAGGCTCTTGAACCAGAGGAGATAACTTCACTTATCCCATCACTGAAATGTCCCACCACCTAAAGACTCACTTTCAGGGACACTATTTATTTACTTATTGAGATACAGCAATGGCTGATCTGACCATGGACTCATCTCCACCCACCTGCCTTTTCCCCATGACCCTTAATTCCCCTACTGTGCAAAAACCTATCCAACTTGTCTCCTTACAGGCGCCGGCAAGAATTGAACCCAGGCCATCTGTACTATAAAGCATTGAGCTGTACTACCATGTCCAATACTTACTGCTTATTTATTTATTCTTCTTATTATTATTATTCATTTTGTACAGTTTGTTGTCATTTGCATATTGGTTGCTTGTCTGTCCTGTTGAGAGCAGGTCTTTCATTGATTCTACGATGGTTCATGGAATTACTGAGTATGCCCGCAAGAAAGCAGATCTCAGTGTTGTGTATATACTTTGATAGTAAAGTTACTTTGAACTGTCTTTAGCCTTTCTTTGCTTGTTTATCCTAAGCAGCTGTTTTATCGTATGATAAGCTGAAATCCTCCCAAAATAAGCAATGCTAATTAACCAGGCTGGTTGTTAGAACACCGAACTGTACATCAATTATCCATGTGAATATTGAGGACACATATTGGCAGAAGATACTTGTCGTCTCATTTCCACCTGACCATCAGTGCAGATTTTAGCTAGAACCCCAGTTGTTTGCTCCACTTTTAAGTTACTTCTTCCTCAGAAGCTGCTAACTGGACTCTTAAACCCAGCAGGTCAGGCAGTGTCTATTGTAACGAATAAAGAGGTGACATTTTGAGTCGGGACCCCTCATCAGGACTGGAAAGAACATACCAAGAAGCCAAAATAAGAAAGTGCTGGGGGGTGGGGGCAGTGAGTACAAGCTAGAAGGTGATAGGTGAGGACAGGTGAGTGGAGGGGGTGGGGATGAAGTAAGAAGGTGGGAGGTGATAGGTGGAAAACGTAAAGGTCTGGAGAAGAAGAAATCTGGTAGGAGAGGAGTGAAGACCATGGGAGAAAGAGAAGGAGGAGGGATACGGGGAGGTGATGAACAGGTGAGGAGGAGAGAAGAGCTAAGTGAGGAGCCAGAGTGGGAAATTGAAGAAGAGGGAAGGGGGAGGGGAAAAATTACCAGAAGTTAGAAAATTTGATCTTCATGCCATCTAGTTGGGGATGTTGCTCCTCCAACCAGAGGACAGGACACCTAAGAACTTATTCGTTAACAGAGTTTGTTTCCACACAGATGCTGCCTTCTTTGCTGGGCGATTTGATGATTTATATTTCTGATACCCAGCATTCACAGTGTTTGGTGCTTGTTATTTCACTGAATAACAAAGGGAACACTGGTTTCTATGAATTCCCAATGGGACTCGTCTGAGGGAGCAGGGTTATCATTACTAAACATAAAGAGGAATCAGAATCACATCCAGTTTTAACATCACTGGCATATGTATGAAATTTGTTGTCTTGCAGCAGCAGCACATTGCAATACATAGTAATAAGAAACTATAAATTACAATAAGAAATTTACATATATAAGTAATAAATTAAATACGTATTGCAAAAAGAGAGCAAAAAATAGTGAGGAGGTATATATCAGTTCGTTGCCCGTTCATAAATTTGATGGTGGAGGGGAAGAAGCTGCTCCTAAAACATTGAGAGCGTATTTTCAGGTTCCTGTACCTCCTTCTTGATGGTAGTGAGGAGAAGAGGGCATTTCCTGGTTGATGGGGTTCTTAATGATGGCTGCCACCTTTTGAGGAATTGCCTTTTGAAGATGTGTCCATTGCATTACTGTATATTCTTGATAAACATTATGGGCTTTCTGGTCTGGAGCTGAGCTGCCTTGCCATTACGTCATTAATCAGTAACATGGAACAGTACAGCACAGAACAGGCCTTTGGCCCATGATGTTGTACCAAACTAGTTGAACCAATGCCTCCTAATTAAACTAATCCCTCTTCCCTGCACATTGAAGATACTCCTCCCTTCTCAGCATGTTCCTGTGTCAATCAAAGAGCCCCTTAAATGCTTCTATGCTATCTGTCTCTGCCACCACCTCTAGCAGTGCATTCCGGGCACCCACCACACTCTGTGTAAAAACTACTTCCCCTGCACCTCTCCTTTGTACTTTGCTCTCCCCCCTTAAATGCATGGTCCCTAATACTAGATATTTCAATCCTGGGAGAAAGATACTGGCTGGCTATTCTATCTATGCTTTGCATTATTTCATAAACTTTTATCTAACCTTCCTTCAACCTCCCCCACTCCAGTCTTTGAGTGGGGTGAGAGAACAACATCTCCTCCACGGTCTCCATCAGCACAGATGCACCACAGGCTGTGTGCTTAGCCCCCTGCTCTGCTCACTTTACACTCACAAATGTGTGGCTAAGCACAACTCCAATGCCATACTTAAATCTGCTGATGACAACGCCATCGGAAGCTGAATCAAAGCTGGTGACAACTCAGTATGTAGGAGGAAGGTCTGGCTGAATGGTACCAGAACAACAACCTCTTATTCAATGTCAGCAAGACCAAGGAGCTGATTATTGACTTCAGGAGAAGGAAACCATGAGCCAGTCTTCAGAGGATCAGCGATACAGAGGGTCAACAACTTTAAACTCCGCGGTATTATTATTTTGGAGCACATAAGCGCAATTACAAAGAAAGCACCGCAGCACCTCTGCTTCCTCAGGAACCTGCGGAGATTCAGAATGACATCTAAAACTTTGACAAACTCCTATTGGTGTGCAGTGGAGAGTACATTGACTGGTATGGGAACACCAATGCCCTTGAATGGAAAATCTGACAAAAAGAAATGGATACTGCACAGTCAGGCTGCAAGAATGGTGGACAATGGCTCTCCAGGAAAAGAAAGTCCAGCTACTTTGACATTAAACCCAAAGACTCCTTCACCTACTTAGATTACTCCTCTTCCCAGTCTGTCTCCTATAAAGGTTCCAACCCTCTTTCTCTACTACGTTGGTTCTCAAGATAAGACTTCCTGCTCTAGAACATCTGAAATGTCTTTTACTTGAGAAATGTGCTTCCATTCTGTTGTGGTTTATGGAGCCCTCTCCTGCGTTTTCCCTGTGTCCTAGATAGAGAGTGGGAGGGTCTATGGGTGGACCTTAGGTGGCAGAACCTAGAGAGGAAGGAAAGGTGGACCTGAGGTGGAAAGTTCTGTAGTGGAAGTAGTATTTGTATTACAGCATTGTTAAAGCATATTACTCTATCAGGAATAGCCATGTTTCCAGAAGGTATTTGACCTCTGGATACACGGCCATTGCTAATCGAGTAATCCCGTCATACGGCCCCTTTATCTTTTGCCCACAATTTTAAATCTGTCTGCCCTGGCTCTTAAATCATTCGCTAATGTGAAAATATTTTCACGCCCTGCAGTCAATGAGCTTGTTCTGCCATGCATTAAAGTTATGGCTGATCTGATTTCGCCGTCCATTCCACTTTCCTCCTTGTCTGCCATAAGCATTAGTTTCTCTATAGTCCAAAATCTGAGAATATAGTAATACAGCCTCCACAATTCCCTATCATAGTAATTTGCAAAGATTAATGGCCCACTGTGAGAAGAAATTCCTCCAGGTCTCCATCTTAAGTGGACAATCCACTATTTTGAATTTATGTCTCCTAGCTGTAGATTCTCTCATGATGGGAAACATCTTCTCAACATCTCCCCTGTCTAGCTCCAAATCAAATGCCATCTCAATGAAATCAACTCTTATTCTGATTCTCCAGAGCACAGATTCAGCATTTTCAACTTTAAAATGTGAGACAACCATCCTGAGTAATGATGAAACAAATGTTTGCCTCTGATCTGTTGGCAATGAAGTGGACATGATGGTCCATGATGGTCATCAATTATTCTTCTATCTACTCCCATCTACCAATTCTTGATCTGTGGCTTTCTATTCCATGATAATTCAAGCACTTGTTTCAATGTTATACATACCTTGAAGTACTTGCGTCCATAAGTCATTCAAATCGTGCATCCCAGATTCCAGACACCTGCTTGGTGAAAAATTTCTTCCTCAGATCACCTTTAAAGCCTTTACACTATAAGCCTATGCTCTCAAGATTCAAACACATCCGGTACGCAGGGTATAAATATTCCCCTCTGTAAATAAGGAAACCAAATAAAGAGTCCTGAAGATGAGTCAATAGACAATAGACAGTAGGTGCAGGAGGAGGCCATTTGGCCCTTCTAGCCAGCACCACCATTCACTGTGATCATGGCTGATCATGCACAATCAGTACCCCGTTCCTGCCCTCTCCCCACATCCCTTGACCCCGCTAACTATAAGAGCTCTATCTAACTCTCTCTTGAATGCATCCAGAGACTTGGCCTCCACTGCCTTCTGGGGCAGAGCATTCCACATATCCACCACTCTCTGGGTGAAAAAGTTTTTCCGCATCTCTGTTCTAAATGGCCTACCCCTTATTCTTAAACTGTGGCCTCTAGTTCTGGACTCACCCATCAGCGGGAACATGCTTCCTGCCTCCAGCGCATCCAATCCCTTAATAATCTTATATGTTTCAATCAGATCCCCTCTCATCCTTCTAAATTCCAGTGTATACAAGCCCAGTCGCTCCAATCTTTCAACATATGACAGTCCTGCCATTCCGGGAATTAACCCTGTGAACCTACGCTGCACTCCCTCAATAGCAAGAAGGCGGAGGCAGAGCGAAGTTAAGATGGCACTAAACAACGACTCCTTTGCTTTCATCTTCGGAAACAGCTCTATTTCTATCTTTAATATCTTTATTTTTCACTTTCAGGGTTTTTTTTTGAAGACCCTGACCCTGAGTTACATGCTGACTTCAGTTCTTTGCAGGAATAGAACCCATTCTCAGGGTTTCAGGACCGGACAATGTTCGGCACACCAAAAGTTCAGCCTGAGAGTCCGGCTCCGATTTAGAAGCTTAAGATCTTGGGGCTCTGGAGACGGGTGGAACGAGGGTCTGTGTCGTGGCAGGAGACCTGCGTGTCATCGGGGTGGGGGGGGGGGGGGGGTCAGAAAATCTACTGCTGTGTGCCCAAAGGCCCAGGATCTTTGCAATCTTTGAGAACAGAGCTCGGAAAAAGCAACTTAAATAATGGACTTTTAACTGTAAACCAGTGAGTTGTTTGTTATGTCTCCCCGCTCACTGGGAGAATGGAGATACCTCCTTCTCCCTTATTAGGGAGAGAGAGAACCTATGGTATGTCGAATACTGGGTGAAACGTGAAGTAACTGCAAGTCGGTGTCTTTGCTGTTGCTTTGCTCACACTTGAGTGCCTGCTTTTTTTGCCGGTGAAGGGAGGGAGGGACTATTGCTTGCTGCTGCTTACGTGAGAGAGGGAGGGGAGCTGGGGGGGTACTTTGGGGTTCCTACACTTAACTGCTATTCATTATTTGGAGCACTTCTCTGTTTTTGTGGATGCTTGCAAAGAAAAAAGCTTTTCAGGATGTATATTGTATACATTTCTCTGACACTAAATTGGTCCTTTGAACACCGATCTTCCAATTGCCTACCAAATCAGTCACTGTCTTTACAGGCTAACATCCTGTGGTTCATTGGGGCACTGAGTCAATACCAGCTTTCTAAGCTGGCCTATCAGTAGAATTTCTCCAAATTTCATTGTGATACAGAACTGTACAAAAGTCTTTGGCACATATATATATATAGCTAGGGTGCCTAAGATATTTGCATAGTACTGTATTTGTCAACATGGAGCGGAGAGCAAGTTTGCAAATTGAGAGCAAATGATGTTGGGAATGGCCAGGGTGGAGCACCATGGGAGGGATGTGAGACAGGTGGCAGAAAAGGAGTTCCGCGGCAGGGTTTGGCACAAGTGCAGACACACCCAGCCCTGAGACACCAGGCAAGGTCATTCGATTCCACACAATTAGTTACTTGATCATTACAGAATATCTCTCTGGTGCTTCCCGTTCCCTCCTCCCTCCCTTTTTCCCCAACTATAAATCTCCTCCCCGACCCCTTCCCACTCTCAGTCCACAATAGAGAACCATATCAGAATCAGGTTTATCATCACTCACTTATGCCATGAGTTTTTTTGTTGGGGGGGGGGCAGAAGTACAGTGAAATACATAAAATTACTACAGTGCTGTTTTAAAAGTGTTAGGTTCCCTAGCTACAATATATGTGCCTCAGATTTTTGCAGAGTACTGCATATTCCCCAACGCATCCATCAACTTCATCCCGATTCACCAACCACTCTAATACAATTGGGATATTTCACAGTAGCCTAATAACTCCACCATCTGACATGTTTGGTACGTGGGAGGAAACATGATTATCAGGGAAAACACAAGAGCTTACTGGGAGAATGCATGATTCCTCTGTGGCATTCTGCAGGCTATCCACATTTAAATAATGCTCTGCTTTTCTATTCACTCCACTGATGGATAACCTGATGTTTTCCTTCTTTATCCTCTCTCCCCCAGATTTCTCTCAGTAACGTAAGCTTTCTGCAATGCTCTACGATGGGGTGTAGGGAGTGTCCAGGGAAGGGAAGCACCTCTGGTGAAGGGGCCTGTTGTGTCCATTCCGGGGCAGCTCACTCAACTTTGATCCCCACAGGACACAGCTCTCAGCTGTGGCTCCAAACAGCTGTCTGTCTCTGACAATGAGGAATGTTTGATGTACTTACCTGTACTTACCGGAGTTTAGAAAGACAGGGGCCACCTCATTGAAACCTACTGGATATTGAAAGGCATAGATAGATTAGGTCTTCATTCTTTGGAGCGTAGAAGGTTGAGGGCGGACTTGATAGAGGTATTTAAAAATATGAGGGGGATAGATAGAGTTGACGTGGATAGACTTTTTCCATTGAGAGTAGGGGAGATTCAAACAAGAGGACATGAGTTGAGAGTTCAGGGGCAAAAGTTTAGGGGTAACACGAGGGGGAATTTCTTTACTCAGAGAGAGGTAGCTGTGTGGAATGAGCTTCCAGTAGGAGTGGTAGAGGCAGGTTCGGTATTGTCATTTAAAGTAAAATTGGATAGGTATATGGACAGGAAAAGAATGGAGGGTTATGGGCTTAGTGCAGGTCGGTGGGACTAGGTGAGAGTGAGCATTCTGCACGGACTAGAAGGGCCGAGATGGCCTGTTTCTGTGCTGTAATTGTTATATGGTTATAGAGTCAGGTGGAGAGGCTGTTTCCATTAATAGGGGAGTCTAGTATCAGAGGGCACAGCCTCAGAATGAAAGGACATTGCTTTATAACAGAATTGAGGAGGAATTTATTTTGTGGTGAAAGGAATTTATTACCACAGATGGCTATGGAGGCCAAATCATTGGGTAAATGTAAAGTAAAGTTTTATAGGTTCTTGATTAATAAGGGCATCAAAGGTTATAGGAGAATAGGTTTGAGAGGGAATAATAAATCATCCTTTTTTTGAATGGTGGAGAGGAATCAATGGGCCAAATAGCTTAATTCTGCTCCTATATCTTACGGTTTTATGTCTTCAGAGAAATTCCTTCACTCAGAGGCTGGTAATCCTTTGGAATTTTTTGCCCTAGAGGCTTGCGGAAGATCAGTTGTTGTAATTGGTTTATTATTGTCATACATACACAGAAAAGCTCTGTTATGAATGCCATTAAGACACATCATACCATACAAAAGCACACTGAGGGGAAATAGAATGCAGAATATAGCTTAAAGTGAAGGTAGACAAAAGTATGAAAGAGCTGTGTCAAGCTTAGTTGGGAACTCAAGGGCTTATCTTCAGCATAGAAGAAGTTTGTTTGATTTTCTTTTAATAAGGAATAGAAGCTGTCCTTGAGCCTGCCGGTATGCTTCATTAGGAGTTTGAGGAAATTTGGTATGTCATCAAAGACACTCCCAAATTTCTACAGATGTACCGTGGAGAGCATTCTAACTGGCTGCATCGCTGTCCAGTATGGGCGGGTAGTGCACAGGATCAAAAGAAGCTGCAGAAAGTGGTGAGCTCACACAGCTCCATCATGGGCACTAGCCTCCCCAACATCAGGGACGTCTTCAAGGAGCGATGCCTCAAAAAGACAGCATCCATCATTAAAGAACCCCATCACCCAGGACATGCCCTCATCTCAAAACTACCATCAGGGAAAGAGTCTAGGAGCCTGAAGGCACACACTCAATGATTCAAGAATAGCCTCTTTCCCTCTGCCATTAGATTTCTGAATCCACATTGAACCCATGAACACTACCACACTACTTTTTTGCACTACTTATTTAATTTAATTATATATATACTTACTAAGTTTCACAGTTTTTATTATTATGTATTACAAAGTACTGCTGCCACATAACAACAAATTTCAAGCCATATGCCAGTGATATTAAACCTGATTCTGATTCTGATGTCTCCTCGAGCTTTTCTCTCCTCAGCCTGATGGGAGAGGGAAAGAGAGACAATGCCAGGGTGGAAGCGTCTTTGATCGTGTGGCTGCTTTCCTGGGGCACTGGCAGGTGTAGTCAGATCAATGGAGGGGTGGCTGATGGACTGAGCCTCATTCTCAACTCCCTGCAATTCCTTCATTCATTTATTGAATTAGATTTGTTTAGGACTGAGATCGATTGATTTCTGGGCATTAAAGGAATGAAGGGATATGGGGGTTGTGCTGGAAAATGCCACCGAGGTGAAAGAAATGCAATGTAATCTTTTGACTCTGGTTCATTCCAGGCACAACCCTAGAGGATCTCCTCTGCACCCCATCTCCTGTAATCACATCTCCTGCCGTGCAATGACCAGAACTGCTCCAGTACTGCAGCTGCAGTATTGATTTCAATAACTTTACATAGCTTCCTTTCTGCCAGTATCATCCAAGCTAATGAAGACAATTATCCCACAGAGCTTAGCACCTTACCTACCTGTGCTGTGGCCTTCAGGCACCTTTGCACATGTACACCAAGGTCCCTGTCTTCCACAATACTTCATCGGAATCAATAAACCTGTTAAATATTACATAAGATATGATGACATTTCATTTCATTCCTCAAAATGCCGAACAATTTGGTCCAGTCTAAATCTTTTATCGTATGGCAAACCCACCATCCCTGAACCAATCTAGTGAACTTCACTCACTCCTTTAATGGCAAGTACATCTTTAAGGAGATAAAGACTGAACTCTAAGCTCGAGGAGCCATCTCATCAGGATTCTGTATAACTGCAATAAGACCTCCTGAGTCCTGAAATCACACCCTCTAGTAATAAAGGCATTTTCCCTCCTAAACAATTGTAGCATTTGTATATTGGCCTTCAGTAACTTCTGTAGGAATGCACCAATGTCCCTTTGAATATCACCATTGCCAAATCTCTCACCATTTAACAGCTTTTCTACAACAACAATGAGGGGTCTCAAGCCCAAACATTGACTATGCATTCCCTTCCATTGGTGCTGCCTGACCCATTCAGTTTCTCCTGTGCTTTTTGTGTTATTCCAGATTCCAACATCTGCAGACTCCTGTATCTGTAGGGACTTCAAAATACAAAGCAAATTTATTATCAAAGTACATTTATATCACCATATACTACCCTGAGATTCATGTCCTTGCAGGCAAACTCAATAAATCCATAATAGTCTAATGACTATAGTAGAATCTCAATGAAAGACCACATCAACTTGGGTGTTCAACCAGTGCATGAAAGACAACAAACTGCACAAGTACAAAAAGAAAAGAAATAATAAATAAATCTTCTTCTTCTTTGGTTGACCATCAATTTCAATGTTGACTGCGCTGAGAGTTTAGTCTCTGCAGGCATGTTTATGGGCCACAAAACCAGACTCCAACACACCTTGCACAGTAGTAAGACAGACGGTGTCATGCCCCCACCATACAGTCTCTCTGCGCTTCCAAATCTGATGCTAAGTGGTACACAGGAGTGTAACAGACTTAGCAGATCAGGAAGCTGCCCCGCAATGACAACTAACTCGTCTGGTGATACCATCCATTGGCCACCACGCCGGTTCCTCCGCTTGCCACCAAGGTGGCTGTACCATTGACCCTTTTGGATTCATCTGCCACAGACACCATCAGGTGCTGTGCTGCCGGCGTCCTCGTTGGGTGCAGCCTTTGCCTGAAGAGGCATAATCTACAAAGTAGCAAAGACATGCTTACCTCCTTGACTTAGCCAGCCACGATCCTACTACTGGATCTCGTCTGGTAGTATACCGATGGACCATCACCTTCACGGCTAGGTTAGACCTGCCAGAGAATGAATCTCCGCCGTACTGCACTAATGTTCGGCCAGTGTCACTCCTGCACCACGGTGAGGCGCCAAGGTAGGATTTTGTGGGAAAATAAATATATAATAAGTATCAAAAACATGAGATGAAAAGTCCTTGTAGGTCAGTCCATAGGTTGTGGGAATATTTCTCTGATGGGCAAGTGAAGTTGTCCCCACTGGTTCAAGACCCTGATGTTTGAGGGGTAGTAACTGTCCCTGAATGTAGTGAACCATGTGGGCTTCTTCTATGTTACATCCATTCTACAACTCCATGAGTCTTTCACCCTCCAATGTACACTGTACCCTTCAACGCTGCTCACCAACTGCACAGAATATTCTTCACAGGGTGCCCACAGTAATGTAGTGATTAGCGTGACAGTATTACGGCTCGGGGCGTTCCAGAGTTCAGAGTTCAATTCCAGTGCCGCCTGTAAGGAGTTTGTGCATTCTCCCCGCGAACCACATGGGTTTCCTCTTGGTGCTCCGGTTTCCTCCCACAGTCCAAAGACATACCATTTAGTAGGTTAGTTGGTCATTGCAAATGGTCCTGCGACTAGACTAGTGTTAAGTAGCTGAACTGCTCGGCGGTGCAGCTTGTTGGGCTGGAAAGGCCTATTTGGCACTGCATCTCTAAATAAAATGGAAATAGAAATAAAATTAATAAACTCTATCTCATTACACCAAACTGGTAAATCCCACTGATTTCCCTTCCTATAATAACCTACTTTTATAACGTTTGCTCAGACGCTCAGAGGGTGCCATGGTAGTGGCGCGACCTGGGTTCAGTTCTGCTGCTGTCTGGAAGGATTTTGTACACTCGCCCTGTGACCGCATGAGTTTCCTCCCATGGTCCAAAGACCTATGGGTGAGTAAGTTGTGGGAATGCTGTGTTGGCACCAGAAGCATGGCAATGCTTGCAGACTGTCCTTACCACACCCTCAGACTGTGTCGGTCATTGATACTAATGACACGTTTCTTCCCAGCGGCCAAACATTTTAATGCTGATTTCCATTCCCATTCCGACATGCCTGTCCATGGCCTCTGCTTGGGCCAAGATGAGGCCACCCTCAGGGTGGAGGAGAAACACCTAGGTAGCCTCAAACCTGATGGCACTGAATATTGATTCCTCCTTCCAGTCAAAGAAAATTCATTCCCCCTCCCCTCTTCTCTGTTCCCCACTCTGACCTCTTACCTCCTCTCACCTCCTTCTGGAAACCCTCTTCCTTCCCTTTCTCCTCTGGTCCACTCTCCTCTCCTACCCGATTCCTTCCTCTCCAGCCCTTTGCCTTTCCTATCCATCTGGATTCACCTATCACCCTCCAGCTTATCCTCCTTCCCCACTCCCACCTTTTTATTGCGGTCTTTTCCCCCTTCCTTTTCAGTCCTGAAGAAGGGTCTCAGCCCAAAACGTCAACTGTTTATTCATTTCCGTCGATGCTGAGTCCCTCCAGCATTTTGTGTGTGACACGCCTCATCGTCTGTTTCGATGTGCACGTGAAAAGTAAAACTAATCTTACTGAAATAAATGTACCCTGAAACTTCCACACAGGATACTTTGTATAAACCAGAGATTGGTCTGCATTTTTAATAAGCAGCTCATAAACTATGAAAAATACAAGTTCCGCCCTTGCCGTGTGGTTTCCTGCAATCAATAGTTTGCTTGATGGGTTAAGTCAGAGATCTGTCCCTCAGCAGAGCCTAAATCAATAAATAATTCATTGTAGGAAATCTTTGAGCTTGTCTGCTCCTTAATGAGAGGCGATTACTTTAAATTGAGGATCAGCACCAGGAAATGGGCCTGGACTCAGCTTTCCCTAGCTTGTCGGTATTTCATCTGCATCAAATAATAGGTGGGGACTCAGAGAACATGAGGTGCTTCAAGGGTCAAGCAACTTTTGTGTATCTCCATAAATTTGTACAGGTTAGGGTTAGTGGGCATGCTATGTTGGCACCGGAAGTGTGGCAACAGTTGCGGGCTGCCCAGCACGTTCCTTGCGGATTTGATTTGATGCAAGCACGCTTTTTCACTGTCTGTTTCGATGTACATGTACATGTACACGAATCTTAAAAAAGCATCTCAACTTAAATTCTCCAGTATACGTTTGCACCTTAAACACAGAGTTAAGGGGAGCACTTGTGCTTTTGCAAAATAATTTGCAGATTCAAGGTTATCTCACATTTTTGTGATGAACATTCATGTCACACTGTTTGTTTTTATTTTTACTTCTTTACAGTGCCGAGGAGGTCCTTTCATCCCCTCAAGCCACATCACTTCAGCAATCCCCGACAACCCCAATTTAACCCTGACCTTGTCATGGGAAAACTTACAATGACATTTAAGCTACCTGGTTTGTCTCTGGGTTGTAGGAGGAAACCAGAGCACCCAGAGAAAACTCACGCATCCACAGAGAGGACCGACAGACTCTTTAAAGATGACGCCGGAATCGAACTCTGAACTCTAATGCCCCGAGCTGTAATACCATAGCGCTGACCGTTACATTACCATGGCGCTTAGTTTAAGTGGCACAGTGTTATTCTGGGGTTGTCTTGAGTTAGCCAATCTCAGTTGGGGCTGCTGATACCCTTTGCCCACTTCTCCTTGGCATCAGGAAAGGAGAATAGGCTGGGAATATTCATCCTACATAAGGGAACATATAGGTTTCTAACTATTTATTAAAGTTGAAAGAATGTCAATAAAACTATTATTGAATCACAGTTGATTCATTGCACCCAGTCCGTCATGAACCTCGGGAAGGATATATCATCTGCAAACTCAATAACCCGCCCATCTACGTTTTCATCCAGGTCATTTATATACATCACCAACAGCAGGTCTCATTGCTGATCCCTGAAAAATACCACCAATCACAGACCTCCAGCTAGAATAAGTAATTTCTGTCTTCTATGATCAAGCCAGTTCTGAATCCAAATAGTTAATTCACCATGGATCCATGCGTATTAATTTTCTGGATGAGCCTCCCATGAGGGGCCTTGTCAAGTGCCTTACTGGAATCGAAGAAGACAACATTCACCGCTCTGCCCTCATCAGTCATACTCATCACCACATCAAATGACTCATTTAAGTTAGTAAGACACGACTTGCCCTGTACAAATCTATGCTGCTTCTCCCTAATTAGGCCATAGTTTTCCAATTACTCATTAACCCTATCCCTAAGTATTCTCTTCAGTAACTTCCCTACCATTGAAGTGAGACTCGCCGGTCTATAGTTTCCAGGATTATCCCTGGTTCATCTCTTGAATAACAGAAGAACATCATTTGCCTGGTGGTTGTGTCTGAGAGGAGGATGCTGCAGAAGCTATGGAGAATCCCCCTCACCTTCACCCCCTACCCCCTATGACACACTGGACAAACAGAGGAGTGCCTTTAGGAGCAGACTGATTCCACCGAGGTACACCACTGAACATAACCATAACCATATAACAATCACAGCACGGAAACAGGCCATCTCGGCCCTCCTAGTCCGTGCCGAACTCTTAATCTCACCTAGTCCCACCTACCCGCACTCAGCCCATAACCCTCCACTCCTTTCCTGTCCATATACCTATCCAATTTTACCTTAAATGACACAACTGAACTGGCCTCTACTACTTCTACAGGAAGCTCATTCCACACAGCTATCACTCTCTGAGTAAAGAAATACCCCCTCGTGTTTCCCTTAAACTTCTGCCCCCTAACTCTCAAATCATGTCCTCTCGTTTGAATCTCCCCTACTCTCAATGGAAACAGTCTATTCACGTCAACTCTATCTATCCCTCTCAAAATTTTAAATACCTCGATCAAATCTCCCCTCAACCTTCTACGCTCCAATGAATAAAGACCTAACTTGTTCAACCTTTCTCTGTAACTTAAGTGCTGAAACCCAGGTAACATCCTAGTAAATCGTCTCTGCACTCTCTCTAATTTATTGATATCTTTCCTATAATTCAGTGACCAGAACTGTACACAATATTCCAAATTTGGCCTTACCAATGCTTTGTACAATTTTAACATTACATCCCAACTTCTGTACTCAATGCTTTGATTTATAAAGGCCAGTGTTCCAAAAGCCTTCTTCACCACCCTATCTACATGAGACTCCACCTTCAGGGAACTATGCACTGTTATTCCTAGATCTCTCTGTTCCACTGCATTCCTCAATGCCCTACCATTTACCCTGTATGTTCTATTTGGATTATTCCTGCCAAAATGTATAACCTCACACTTCTCAGCATTAAACTCCATCTGCCAACGTTCAGCCCACTCTTCTAACTGGCATAAATCTCCCTGCAAGCTTTGAAAACCCACCTCATTATCCACAACACCTCCTACCTTAGTATCATCGGCATACTTACTAATCCAATTTACCACCCCATCATCCAGATCATTTATGTATATTACAAACAACATTGGGCCCAAAACAGATCCCTGAGGCACCCCGCTAGTCACCGGCCTCCATCCCGATAAACAATTATCCACCACTACTCTCTGGCATCTCCCATCTAGCCACTGTTGAATCCATTTTATTACTCCAGTATTAATACCTAACGACTGAGCCTTCTTAACTAACCTTCCATGTGGAACTTTGTCAAAGGCTTTGCTGAAGTCCATATAGACTACATCCACTGCCTTACCTTCGTCAACACTCCTCGTAACTTCTTCAAAAAATTCAATAAGGTTTGTCAAACATGACCTTCCATGCACAAATCCATGCTGGCTACTCCTAATCAGATCTTGTCTATCCAGATAATTATTAATACTATCTCTAAGAATACTTTCCATTAATTTACCCACCACTGATGTCAAACTGACAGGTCTATAATTGCTAGGCTTACTTCTAGAACCCTTTTTAAACAATGGAACCACATGAGCAATACGCCAATCCTCCGGCACAATCCCCATTTCTAATGACATCTTAAAGATCTCCGTCAGAGCTCCTGCTATTTCTACACAAACTTCCCTCAATGTCCTGGGGAATATCCTGTCAGGATCCGGAGATTTATCCACTTTTAAATTTCTTAAAAGCGCCAGTACTTCCACCTCTTTAATTGTCATAGGTTCCATAACTTCCTTACTTGTTTCCCACACCTTACACAATTCAATATCCTTCTCCTTAGTGAATACCGAAGAGAAGAAATCGTTCAAAATCTCTCCCATCTCCCTCGGCTCCACACATAGCTGACCACTCTGATTCTCTAAGGGGCCAATTTTATCCCTCACTATCCTCTTGCTTTTAATATAACTGCAGAAACCTTTCGGATTTACTTTCACCTTATTTGCCAAACTAACCTCGTATCTTCTTTTAGCTTTTCTAATTTCTTTCTTAAGATTCCTTTTACATTCTTTATATTCCTCGAGCAATTCCTTTACTCCATGCTGCCTATATCTATTGTAGACATCCCTCTTTTTCTGAACCAAATTTCTAATAGCCCTTGAAAACCATGGTGCTTTCAAACCTTTAACCTTTCCTTTCAACCTAACAGGAACATAAAGATTCGGTACCCTCATAATTTCACCCTTAAATGACCTCCATTTCTCTATTACATCCTTCCCATAAAACAACTTGACCCAATCCACTCTCTCTAAATCCCTTCACATCTCCTCAAAGTTAGACTTCCTCCAATCAAAAATCTCAACTCTAGGTCCTGTCCTGTCCTTCTCCATAATTATTTTGAAGCTAATGAAGTTAACATGTCAGGAGATCCTTTCTCCCTCTGGCTTTAAGACTTCACAACTCCTCCTCCTTAAGTATGCGAGTATATGGTTTCATTGCACACCTGTATTTTCTACTGTTACTTTTTAATGTACATTTTGTATTTTTTCATATCTCAAAGCTTGCATTTTGTATTTTAAATTATAGAGTGTATTTCTGACTGAGCATCTTGCAACAATAATTTCCTTAAATAAATAAAATTTTATCTTATCCCATCTCATTTTACATTATCCAGTGACTAGAGAGCAATCTCTTCTCCAGCCTTTCTCAATAATTTTGGGTATATCCCATCAGGCCAAGTGGACATCTACCTTAATGCTCTTAAGGAGTCCCAATATTACTCCTCCTTTGCCTCAAAAAGCCCTAGCGTATCAATATGTTCAGCATTGATCTCCCTGTCCTCAACTTCCTCCTCCTTGGTAAAGAGTGATGTAAACTACTCATTAGAGACCTCATTCACATCCTCCACATTGAAGCAAATGTCCCCTCCCTTATCCCTGAGTGGTCTTACCCACTCCCTAGATATCCTCTTGCTCTTGACATATAGAATACCTCGGGATTATCTTTAATCTTATTTGCCGAGGACTTTTAGTGGCCCCTCCCAGCTTTCCTGATTCCATTCTTAACTTAGTTTTTGGCTTCTTTATAATCCTCAAAGTTCCTTAAGGATATTGTTGCCAGGGATGGTGATGGTGATAAGCTCCCACCACCTATTAAATGTTCCCAATGGCATGAGCCTCAAATAGCCTCTGACAACCAAGTCCAGCCCTTGGCTTCACATGTGGCTCAGCTACTAAGCCTGGTGGACCCATTTCTACTGTCAGGAAAAGGGGCAAAGGTGGGTTACTGGCATCTTAAATCAAGTTACTTTGGATAGATGGGGCTTGTCAGCCATGGTTGGCAGCTCATCTAGGAGAGGGAAAACTCTGATCTCAAACCTCTACTGCTTTGTGGCTATACACATTCATGGGGAAGCTTCGGGAGTTAACCATGAGAGGAAAAATCCGGAGCAGGATTCCCTAAGGCAGTCCTATTGTACATTGAGTTCAACACTAAATAGCAACTCACACAAAATGCTGGTGGAACACAGCAGGCCAGGCAACATCTATAGGAAGAAGCACTGTTGACGTTGCAGGCCAAGACCCTTCGTCAGGACTAACTGAAAGAAAAGATACTAAGAGATTTGAAAGTAGGAGGGGGAGGGGGAAATGCGAAATGATAGGAGGAGACCGGAGGGGGTGGGGTGAAGCTAAGAGCAGGAAAGGTGATTGGCAAAAGGGATACAGAGCTGGAGAAGGGAAAGGATCATGGGACAGGAGGCCTAGGGAGAAAGAAAGAGGGAGGAGAGCACCAGAGGGAGATGGAGAACAGGCAGAGTGATGGGCAGAGAGAGAGAAAAAAAAGAGGGGGGGAAATACTAAATATATCAGGGATGGGTTAAGAAGGGGAGGAGGGGCATTAACGGAAGTTAGAGAAGTCAATGTTCATGCCATCAGGTTGGAGGCTACCCAGCCGGTATATAAGGTATTGTTCCTCCAAACTGAGTTTGGATTCATCTTGACAGTAGAGGAGGCCATGGACAGACATATCGGAAAGGGAATGGGACGTGGAATTAAAATGTGTGGCCACTCGGAGATCCTGCTTTGTCTGGCGGACAGAGCGTAGGTGTTCAGCGGAACGGTCCATGGCCTCCTCTACTGTCAAGATGAAGCCACACTCAGCTGAGGTCTTGTGTTTATGATTCACTGCAAAGCCTCTTCAAGGGATGCCTACCCTGAAGAAGTTTAAATCCGGAGTCCACGAGACCATCCCTGACAGCTCCCCCTCTGTGATCTGTGCTGTTCTCCGACTGTTCGACTATGTACTCGCTACATACAGCTATGTATTCTTTCTGGGAACTTGTCTTTACCGTCATCTTGTTGCTATCAGATCCCTTCCTCTCCAGCCCTTCACCTTTCCCACTCACCCGGCTTCACCTATCGTTTTCCAGCTCTCCTCCTTCCCCTCCCCCCACCTTTTTACTCTGGCATCTTGCCCTTTCCTTTCCCGTCCTGAGGAAGGATCTTGGCCTGAAATGTCGACTGTATTCAGTGCCATAGATGCTGCCTGACCTGCTGTGTTCCTCCAGCATTTTGTGTGTGCTGCTTTGGATTTCCAGCACCTGTAGAATTTCTCGTGTTTGACATTTTGTGCCTACTCTGCACTGAATAAGCTTATGACACATCTTTCACCTCAGATCAACTTTCCTCGTGTCTCTTGATTCCCTTACGACAGAAGTGATTTGTTGATTAATAAGAGCTGCATAACCCAGCAAGTCACTGTGAGAACCAATTGAGCCATTAGTGAGCCAGGGAGAAAGTGTGTGTTTAAAAAAAACTAAGATGCTGGCTATTCATGATGAAGATGAAAAGAATTCTTCATCCAGAATTGTGCTTATTTTACATTTTATTTTTATTTAGAGATACAGCATGTTAACAGGCCCTTCCAGCCCAATGAGATCATGCCACCCAATTACACCCATATGACCAATTAACCTACTGACACGTACATCTTCTGGAATGTGGGAGGGATCCAAAATATGCAGAGGAAATGCACGCATGGGGAGAAAGTACAAACTCCTTACAGACAACAATTGGAATTGAATTTGGGTCGTAGGTGCTGGAATAGTATTACGCTAACCACTACACTTCCGGCACTTTCTACCCAAGAGCTGTAGCCGCTGAATATTGTCAAGACGAAAATGAACGATTTTTACAGGGGAATTAGGGGAGATCCTATAGAAGTACACAAAATTATCAAGGGTATAGATGGTGAACGCGTGCAGAAGTTTTCCCCTCAGGTTGGGTGAGACTAGAACTAGAGGTCGTAGGTTTATGTTGAAAGGTGAAATGTTTCTGGGGAATCTGAGGGACGAAAGCCTCTTCATTCGGAGCATAAGCGAGAGTGAAATGAGCTGACAGCAGAAGTGGCAGCTGAGGATTCAATTGTCTCATTTAAAAGAAGTTTGGACAGGTACATGGATGAGAGTGGTATGGAGGACAATGGTCCCAGTGCAGGTAGATGGAACTAGGCAGAAGACCAGGCCAGTAGTACTGGATGGGCCGAGAGGCCTGCTTCTTTGTTATAGTACTCTAATGGAATCAAAGGATGTGTGTTTAAAGCAGGAGATGACATGCGAATTAAAATCAGCCATCAACAACAGAGCTGATAGCAGAGGGCAATAGCATCTTTCTGGTTCTTATTTCTCCTGAGAAGCTTGCATAGCTGTTAGAGAGAGGGGGGTGTTGCAGAGGTCCTGATGCACTGCAGTTTGTTTCTCTGGTACCAGCAAATGTTCGCATACTACAGACTTATCTTTGTTTGTTTATACCGTATCAGTTGTGCGATCATAAGTTGCTTGCATTTACTTTGGAGCTTTAGGAAAGCAGATGACAGCATGGTGCCAACGAGCAATAAAAGGGGCTTGTTGTTGATGATGGGAAGGCAGACGTTAGGGAGGCTGCAGCCTGAAGTTCTACAGGTCCTATGCCTGGAGGCTTATGGTGGATTAGTGTACTTGTGTAAACAGTAAAGGCTACATTTATGACACGATAAATCAGCAAACTGCATGTGTCTTTGTCACCATTCTGGATGATGAACAGACTCAGGACACCTCACTGTTCCCACACTGCAGAAAAAAAGCTTCTGCATTGGAACCAGCATCAGTTTTAACAGGAGGCTATTCATTCCATTTTGCCTCGCATAGCAACTTACCAATTCAGAATCAGGTTTATTATCATTGACGTATGTTGTGAAATTTGCTTTTTTGCAGCAGCAGTATTGCATAAAATATATGACAAATTACAGTAAGAAATGTACAGCATTTGTGTGTGTGTGTGTGTGTGTGTGTGTGTGTGTAGTGCAAAAAAGAGAGCAAAAGTAGTGAGGTAGTGATAAGAGAGCAAAAGTAGTGAGGTCATGTTCATGTAGTGAGGTAGGGTTTATTGTCCTTTCGGAAACCTGATGGCTTGAGAGGAAGAAATTGTTCATAAAACGGTGTGTGTGTGTGTGTGTGTGTGCCTTCAGACTCATGTACCTTCTCTCTTATAACTTGTAGGAGAATTTTCACAAAGCTATCTGCCAGCACCACATGCAAAGATTTCCTGAGCGCACTAATCATTGCACTTTCAGACAGAATGCTTCCTCTATTGTTCAGAAGAGGACACCACTTGCAATACCAGTGACTGTTGACTTTCTCTAATTGCCTCCTAATTAAGTAATGGAAAATTAAGTAAGGCAGACAGATTCTTTCTTTGTAGGATGCATATAAATTATTTTTATATCTAACTAGTATTGTCATTTTTTTTATATTTCATTATAGCATAATACCATTCAACCCTTTGAGCCTATACCTGCACCATACAGCCATTCCTCTCAGCTTAATGATAACCATCATTGATACTGTTACTAGCTTTTTTTATTTCAGATTTTGACAAAAATAATTTAGAAGAAATTGGTCAAGCACAGACAAATGGCCAAGCTGAGATGGGCACTGTTACAACTATGAACAAGGTCACCAAGAGACACTGAAGCTATTGTCCTTCTCTAGGAGTGTTTTATACAGCTTCGAGTATACGGGCATCATATTCAAGACACTCTTGGACGAACAGGCCTATTCAGCTCAACATGGCATTTTTATAATTTCCTTAATACTGTTTATGTCCTTTCCAACATGTCCTAAAACATGTTGAAAAAGGATATAAACGAGTTTCAAGCAGTGAAATGCGCTGTATTCACCATTAATAATTGTAGGAAATGTGACAGTCCATTCTTACACAAAATTTTGGATATGATAAGGTGCTTTTTCTGGAAGCTTTCCAGAAATCATGACCAGAACACCAAAGATGTTCTGGTGAAAGGAACACTCCGCTCCTTTCTTTATTTGGAGATACAGAATGGTAACAGGCCCTCCCAGTCCACAAGCCTGCGCCAACCAATTACACCCTTGTGAGCAATTAACCTAGTAATCTGTATGTCTTTGTAAGATGGAAGGAAACTGGAGCACCCACAGGAAACACACATGGTCACATGAAGAACGTAGAAACTCCTTACAAACAGTAACCGGGTTTGAACCATTTCACTGGCACTGTAGCAGCCTTATGCTAACCAATACTCTACCATGGTGTGTTTTAAATAACCCACAAGAATATTTAACATTCATTGGAGAATGTAGACAAGATCTCATTATAACAACTCGTCTGAAAGACAGCTCCTCTAAATGCCCAAGGTTCTTGTGCAGAACTCCCAGCTCTTTGCTGTCATTACACATGAAATTTGTAATTTACACAATCATGTTGTTCGGCACAGAAGTTCAAGGCACCATCAGTAATTCAGGACACCACCACATCCATGGCTGTTTGCAGCCTTCATCACCTGATTCAGTTGATCTGGCTAGAACCTCAGGCCGTGGTAAACAGTCTTGCTGCAAGAACTTCTGAGAATATTACACTTGATGGCTTAAGACTTAAATTTACTTAAGTACATACGATAATGACGGGGTGTCCAGGGAGGGGTAGCACCTCTGGTGAATGGGCTTGTTGTACCTATTCTGGAGCAGCTCATTCACCTTTGGTCCCAGATCTCACCTGTGGCTCCACGGAGCGGCCCACATCCCGGTACTCCACCTCATACCCCAGTGAGTTAGGAACGTGCCGGTCCCAGCATGCGGATTCAGCTGCGGCGGACTGGGTGGATGAGATCTACAGTGAAATCTGACAGTCAGGAAGGCGGTACGGTAACACCCCGTGGAGCGCAAAAGGCACGACAAGGCACAGTAGGCCTCATGGTCGTCCGTTGTAAGATCCCAGTTTATGATGCTTGTTCGTACACTGGAGCCGGCCTTCTGAGGCTGAGAGAGTGGAACTGCACCAGTGCAACAGCTTGTCCGCTTAAAAAACTCTGCTGCACAGGTTTCCTATCATCATTAGACACGATAGATGACCACCATACAATAATGATGCCAGCTATCATCGGGGTATGCACTGAACCCACTGCTGTGCTGTGACATTTTGTGAAGGCATCACAGAATCACTCACATTCCACAGCACAGAGGGAGGCTATTCAATCAGTCTCATACAGGTAGTTCTGTTATAACGTCTGTTCAAAGTTCAAAGTAAATTTATTATGTATATGCCACCATACACGACCCTGAGATTCATTTTCTTGCAGGCACTTACAAGAAAATAAAGAAATGCAATAGAATTCATGAAGAGCTATACATAACAAAGAATGACAAACATCCAAGTGGCAAAAGAGGACAAAGCCTGCAAATAGTAAATAAATAATACTGAGAACATGAGTTGTAGAATCCTTGAAATTGAGTCCGTTGGTTGTGGAGTCAGGTCACTGTGGAAGAGAGAGGTTTCCATGCAGCAGATTGGTTATGGCACTCTTGGCAAATCAATGATCACTGTTCGCATTACACAGGCCATATTGGTTAAAGCATGATTTATTAAGATTTATTATTGTTATTAACAGGTAAGACTAAATTAGTAATTTATACACTCCTCTTAAAAATCTGAGCTTGAAAAGCATCTAACCGTGTTCTGCTGTTAGTGTGACTTCCCCATAATGCAAGGTTTCTTTTAAGAGATGTTTAGATAGGCATAGGAGTATGAGGGAGGTGGAGGTGTATGGACGTTGTATAGGTAAGAGGGATTCGTTTTTGTTTTTCTCATTTGCTTTTTAGTTGGTTCCCTCAACATTGTGGTCTGAATGGCCTGCTCGTGTGCTGTACTATTCTATGTTTGATGTTCTAAAGCCATCATTCTGTGCTGCCTATATAATGCTATGTGATTGTGATGTGACTGTAAGATTTCGATTGCATCAGTCCCTAAACCTACTTGTGTATATGACAATAAACTCAACTTTTAACATTGGCTTATGAGATTACAGCAAACCTTTTGTAAATACAAGTTGGATCTGTGTGAATGTATATGTACTTTGATAATAAATTTACTTTAAACTTTGAAAAAGAGCTACCCAGCCTAACCACATCTTCCAGCACCAAGTGCATAACTCTGTAGCTCACTGCTCTTTAAGAATACATGCGTGCGCTGTTTAAATGCAATGAATTTTTATCCCTTTCACATTCTTTTAGGCTGATAGTCCCGGTCCCTTGTCACTCTCTAATTGAAAATAAATGTCCTCATCTTCCCTCTATCCCTACTAATTATTTACAAAGCCAGACCCTTGGTTTTAGATCCCCTGAACTACTAAAGAAAGTCTTTCCTAGTTACAACATCAAATCTGCATTCTGTTCTCTTTTTATTACCTTGATGTACCTATGTATGGCACAGTCTGCCTGGATGGCTGGAAAACAAAGTGATTCACTGTACCTCGGTACACATGACAACAATAAGACCATAAGACCATAAGACAAAGGAGCAGAAGTCGGCCATTCGGCCCATCGAGTGTGCTCTGCCATTTCATCATGAGCGAATCCAATCTCCCCTTTAGTCCCATTCCCCCGCCTTCTCACCATCACCTTTGATGCCCTGACTACTCAGATACCTATCAATCTCTGCCTTAAATACACCCAATGACTTGGCCTCCACTGCTGCCCGTGGCAACAAATTCCACAGATTCACCACCCTCTGACTAAAAAGATTTTTTCGCATCTCTGTTCTGAATGGGCGCCCTGCAATCCTCATGTCATGTCCTCTCATACTAGACTCCCCCACCATGGGAAACAATTTTGTCACATCCACTCTGTCCATGCCTTTCAACATTTGAAATGTTTCTATGAGGTCCCGCCCCCATTCTTCTAAACTCCAAGGAGTACAGTCCAAGAGTGGTCAAACGTTCCTCATATGTTAACCCTCCATTCCCGGAATCATTCTAGTGAATCTTCTCTGAACCCTCTCCAATGTCAGCACATCCTTTCTTAAATAAGGAGCCCAAAACTGCACACAGTACTCCAAGTGAGATCGTACCAGTGCCTTATAGAGCCTCAATGTCACATCCCTGCTCCTATACTCTATTCCTCTAGAAATGAATGCCAACATTGCATTCGCCTTCTTCACCATCGACTCAACCTGGAGGTTAACCTTAAAGGTATCCTGCATGAGAACTCCCAAGTCCTGTTGCATCTCAGAACTTTGAATTCTCTCCCCATTTAAATAATAGACTGCCCGTTTATTTCTTCTACCAAAGCGCATGACCATACACTTTCCAACATTGTGTATCATTTGCCACTTCTTTGCCCATTCTCCCAATCTATCCAAGTCTCTCTGCAGACTCTCTGTTTCCTCAGCACTACCGGCCCCTCCACCTACCTTTGTATCATCAGTAAACTTAGCCACAAAGCCAACTATTCCATAATCCAAATCGTTGATATACAACGTAAAAAGAAGCAGCCCCAGCACAAACCCCCATGGAACACTACTGGTAATTCTGTAGAATTTTATGCTTTGTCAGTAGCTGTTATATTTTATTTAAACTAACTATTGTTGGACGCTTATTCAAGGGAAGAAGGATTGTGGTAAGGTCAGGTTCACTTGTGGCCACAAAACACCTTCATTTAAAGATACTTGAATAGTAGAATTTCCCTGCTTTATGTTTGGGGTGGCGGGGTGGAGATACGTCTCTGCCAAAGGATGTGGAAGGCGATCCTCCTCACCGCCAGCCTGCAGATCCCCCCTTGGGCAAGGTGTATCACCTGCTTCGTGCCCCCGATCAGGGTCATGTGAAGCCATGGGAGCAGGTGGTGGATGGTCACATGAGAGCTGGTGTGTATCACAAGTCCTGGTTATGTGACCAATGACGCCAAGCAGACAATCTCTGAAGAGTATTGATAATGGCTGGGCTCACCCATCTTGTAAATAGATTGTCCAGAGGAAGGCAATGGCAAACCACTTCAGTAGAAAAAATTGCCGAGGATAATCATAGTCATGGAAAGACCACGATCACCTACATCATACAACATGGCATGTAATGAATGAATGATCCCTCTAGCCTTTTCTAATTCTTAAATCCTGAGGACAACATGATTAAGACCATAAGACCATAAGGCAAAGGAGCAGAAGCCAGCCATTCGGCCCATCGAGTCTGCTCCGCCATTTTATCATAAGCTGATCCGTTCTCCCATATAGTCCCATTCCCCCGCCTTCTCACCATCGACTTTGATGCCCTGGCTACTCAGATACCTATCAATCTCTGCCCAATGACTTGGCCTCCACTGCCATCCGTGGCAACAAATTCCACAGATTCAGCAACCTCTGACTAAAAAAATTTCTTTGCATCTCTGTTCTGAATGGGTGCCCTGCAATCCTCAAGTCATGTCCTCTCATACTAGACTCCCTGATCATGGGAAACAACTTTGCCACATCCACTCTGTCCATGCCTTTCAACATTCAAAATGTTTCTATGAGGTCCCCCCCCCCATTCTTCTAAACTCCAAGGAGTACAGTCCAAGAGCAGTCAAATGTTCCTCATATGTTAACCCTCTCATTCCCAGAATCATTCTAGTGAACCTTCTCTGAACCCCCTCCAACTTCAGCACATCCTTTCTTAAATAAGGAGCCCAAAACTGCACACAGTACTCCAAGTGAGGTCTTACCAGTGCCTTATAGAGCCTCAACATCACAACCCTGCTCCTATACTCTATTCCTCTAGAAATGAATGCATTCGCCTTCTTCACCACTGACTCAACCTGGAGGTTAACCTTAAGGGTATCCTGTACAAGGACTCCCAAGTCTCGTTGCATCTCAGAACATTGAATTCTCTCCCCATTTAAATAATAGTCTGACCATTTATTTCTTCTACCAAAGTGCATGACCATACACTTTCCAACATTGTATTTCTTTTGCCCATTCTCCCAATCTATCCAAGTCTCTCTGCAGACTCCATGTTTCCTCAGCACTACCGGCCCCTCCACCTATCTTTGTATCATTAGCAAATTCAGCCACTAAGCCATCTATTCCATAATCCAAACCATTGATATACAACGTAAAAAGAAGCGGCCCCAGCACGGACCCCTGTGGAACACCACTGGTAACCAGCAGCCATCCAGAACGGGATCCCTTTATTCCCACTCACTGTTTCCTGCCAATCAGCCAACCCTCTATCCACATATGTAACTTTACCGTAATTCCATGGGCTCTTATCTTGTTTAGCAGCCTCATGTGCGGCACCTTGTCAAAGGCCTTCTGAAAATCCAAATACACAACATCCACTGCACCTCCCTTGTCTAGCCTACTTGTAATTTCCTCAAGAAATTGCACTAGGTTTGTCAGGCAGGATTTTCCTTTAAGGAAACCATGCTGAGTTCTGCCTATCTTGTCATATGCCTGTAGGCACTCCGTAACGTCATCCTTGACAATCGACTCCAACAACTTCCCAACCACCGATGTCAAGCTAACAGGCTAAATCTATCATATCCTTTTTGCTTCCTTGCCCCCTTCTTAAATAGCGGAGTGACATTTGCAATCTTCCAGTCCTCCGGAACCAGGCCAGAATCTATCGACTTTTGAAAGATCATTGCTAATGTCTCTGCAATATCCACTACTACTTCCTCCAGAACATGAGGGTGCATTCCATCTGGTCCAGGAGATCTATCTACCCTTAGACTATTCAGCTTCCTGAGTACTTTCTCTGTCGTAATTGTGACTGCGCATATTTCTCTTCCGACACCCTTGAATGTCCGGTATATCGCTGATGTCTTCCTCAGTGAAGACTGATGCAAAATACTTGTTCAGTTCCTCCACCATCTCCTTATCTCCCATTACAATTTCTCCAGCATCATTTTCTATCAGTCCTATATCTACTCTCACCTGTCTTTTACTCTTTATATACTTGAAAAAGCTTTTAGTATCCTCTTTGATATTATTTGCTAGCTTCCTTTCATAGTTCAACTTTTCCCTCTTAATGACCTTCTCAGTTTCCTGTTGTAAGCTTTTAAAAACTTCCCAATCCTCTGTCTTCCCACTGATTTTTGCTTCCTTGTATGCCCTCTGCTTTGACTTTTACTTTGGCTTTGACTTCTCTTGTCAGCCACGGTTGCATCCTTTAACCATTCGAAAATTTCTTCTTCTTTGGAATATATCTGTCTTGCACCTTCCTCACTTCTCGCATAAGCTCCAGCCACTGCTGCTCTGCTGTCCTTCCCGCTAGTCCTTCTCAGTCAAATACGCTGAGACATTTCTGTTTCACGGAAAGCAACCTGGACCTATTCATGAAATGTCAATGTCATGAAAAATTCCTCTACACTTTCTTCAGTACCATCTCATTACCCTTGTAGTAAGAGCAGTAAGCTGTGATCCAGCTCATGTCTCATACAGCATAATCACCACTCTCACACTTCCTATGCCATGCCAAATAACAGTTCAGCATGGACCAGATGGGCCAAAGTGTCTGTTTCTGTGCTGTAGTGTTCAATTTCTATAAATAGACAAGAATCCCGTACTTGTTTTTAGTAGCGTTATTTGACTCTCCTGCAGCCTTTAAAGATCAGTACCGGGACATAGGTAGACCATAGAACAATACAGTAGACGAGCAGGTCCTATGGCGCATGATATCTGTACCATTTCTGATCTTCATTCAAACTCATCCTTGTCTCCTGCACATGGTCTTTAAGCTTCCATACCCTGTCTGATTGTGTGCCTGTCTAAATTCCTCTTAAATATTGCTGTTGCATCTGCCTCCACCAATTCTCTTGGCAGTGCGTTCCATGCACCCACCACACTCTGTAAAAACTTGTACATTTCCTATAAACTTTCCCTTCTCACCTTAAAGTTATGCCTTCTAGTATCTTACATTTTCACCCTTGGAAAAAGACTCCATCTAACCCGATCTGGAGGCCTCTGTTGATCAGGGTTGACCATGGATGCTGCAATCTAGCTACAGTATCTAGATGCACAAGCCACAACAGTACAATATGGAGAGTAAGTTGCTGCCCATGTAGTAAGCTCCCCCTCTCTACACATCTGATGAAACCAAAAGAAGCAGTAGAGGCTGATACATTTTGGCACCAGCAGCACTGCAGGAATTGCCAGTCTGTGTTGAACTCAATATAGGACTGTCTTAGGGACTCCAGCTCCAGATTTTCCTCAGGATTTACTCCTAAAGCCTCCTCCATGAAAGGGGATATCCGCAAGGCAGCGGAGGTTTGAGGTCAGAGATTTCCTAGATGAGCGCCAACTATGGCTGATGAGCCCCATCTGCCCAAAGTAACTGGTATTAAGGTGCCAGTAACCTGACTTTGCCCCTTCTCCTGTCAGTAGCAACAGTTCCACTAGGCCTAGTAGCTAACCCATCCATGAAGGCCAGGAGCTGGTTGACAGAGGCTATTTGAGTCACATGCCATTGGGAGCATTTATCCGCACTACCACCTCTGGCTAAAACAACCTCAAGGAACCCTATCCTATCTATGCATCTCATAATTTATGTAGTTCTATCAGAAAGCAATCAAGTTTGTCCAATCTCCATTTTCCATTTACTACGTACTCCTTTGTCCTATTGCACCTCTCTTACACTTGATAATATTCCATTGGCCATGTTCCTCCCAACTGATCAGACCACCTATACCTCTCCAAAGTGTTCCTCTTCACTGTTG
Source organism: Hypanus sabinus (assembly GCF_030144855.1). Lineage (NCBI taxonomy): Eukaryota > Metazoa > Chordata > Chondrichthyes > Myliobatiformes > Dasyatidae > Hypanus > Hypanus sabinus. Next base: position 19,842,858 of record NC_082712.1, on the reverse strand, counting down.
TCTGACGGTCAACTTTTTGTCATCTGCAAACTTCTTCAGCATACCTTTTATTACATTTGTATAAAACTCTTCTTATTGTTACCGTCAGGAAGGAGGTACATGATGTACCATCAATAACTCACACTGAGACCTAAGGCGAGACATCGGCTTTTATTGACTGGAAGAAGGAACCAGGAGTGAGTGTCCATCATACTATGACCTGGAGACTGAGGCCGAGCGTCAGTCCTCAGATCGCCTTTATACAGGGGCCTGTGGGAGGAGCCACAGGAGCAGTCAGCAGGGGGCGTGTCCAGACAGGCACATAGTTCACCACAGTACAGAAGCCTGAAGGCACATACTCAGTGATTCAGGAACAGCTTCTTCCCCGCTACCACCAAATTTCTAAATGGACATTGACCCCGTGAATGATACTTTTTTTTTGTTTTTGTTTTTCCACTACTTATTTTAACTATTTAATATATACAGTACATTGTTACTGTGATTGTTTTTTCTATATTTATCATTTATTACATTGCACAGCCACCACAAAGTTAACAAACTTCATGACATATGTCAGTGATATTAAACCTGATTCTGAACTACACTGGGAGTAAAACTCCAATAATCTAGCAAGCAGTTGGTCAGAGACCTAGCTGGTCCACCATATGACTCACTCAGTTGTTTGGAAAGTGAGCTGGGGTCCAAAATACAAGAAGGATGTGCAGCTGGAACAGAAATCCAAAGGGTTTTAGGGACAATAGGTGACCCCATCAACACTTAGTGACAGCCTCATTTCATGTAACACTGAGGAATGGGTAATAATTGCCATTCACACCGACAATATCCACATAGATGCCCCTATCCAATTTGATAGCTGTGAGGAACTTCATCTAAAACTGGGCAGGACACACATTGATGTTGCCAGGCCTTTAGAAGGAAGTTGCTAGGACTTGAGAAACTAAGTTATAGGAAAGATTGAATAGGTTATGATATTATTCCCTGGAGTGTAGGAGAATGAGGGAAGATTTGGTAAAGGTATACAAAATTACAAGGGGTATAGATAGGATAAATGTAAGCAGGCATTTTCCACTGAGGTTGAGTGAAACTAGAGGTCATGGGTTAAGGATGAAGGGTGACATGTTTAAGGGGAAGCATGAGAGGGAACTTCTTCTCTCATGGGGTGTTGAGAGTGGAATGAACTGCCAGCACAAGTGGTGGATGAGGGTTTGACTTCAACGTATAAGAGAAATTTGGATTGGTACAAGGATAAGAGGGGTATGAAAGGCTATGGTCCAGATGCAAGTCAAGATAGTTCAGCACAGATTAGATAGGCTGAAGGGCCTGTTTTAGTGCTGTAGTGCTCTATGACTCAATGACTCTGAGAAGATAAGTTGGAATCAATGCAAAGTGAGGGTGAGTTGTTACGCAGTTATAATACATTTCTCTATCCCAAAAGAGTCCTCTGAATAAAATTTTGTGCGCGCTGCAGTAGAGTAGCGATTATCACATTGCTTTACCCTACCAGTAGAGTAGTGAATATGCTGTTGCTCTACTGTGCCGATAGAGTAGCGGTTGCTACGTTACTTTACCATGCCTGTACTAGGGCTTATCTCTGCCACCAATAAGGATTTACGCATTAGAAACATAGAAACGGAAACATAGGAAACCTACAGCACAATACAGGCCCTTTGGCCCATAAAGTTGTGCCGAACATGTCCGTACCTTAGAAATTAATAGGCTTACCTACAGCCCTCTATTTTACTAAGCTCCGTGTACCTATCTAAAAGTCTCTTAAAAGACCCCATCGTATCCGCCTCCACCACTGCTGCCAGCAGCCCATTTCATGCACTCACCATCTCTGAGTAAAAAACTTACCCCTGACATCTCCTCTGTACCTACTCCCCAGCACCTTAAACCTGTGTCTTCTTGTGGCAACCATTTCAGCCTCTGACTATCCACACGATCAATGCCTCTCATCATTTTATACACCTCTATCAGGTCACCTCTCATCCTCCAGTCATTCCAATGATTGTCTGGATTTCCTTACTGTGCTCTGGCTTCCTCCCACATTCCAAAGATGCACGGGTAGTAGGTTAATTAGTCATATGGGTGTAATTGGCTAGCGTGGTTTCATTGGGGCAGAAGGACTCATTACTGTGTTGTACCTGTAAATTTAAAAAATAGATGTCCCTCATGTACTGAAAGTTTGCAAGGTGTGTTATTGGTTACTATGGTATTTCCAAATTTCAAAGAACAAAGTAAATTTATTATCCAAGTACATCTACGTCACCTGAGTTTTATTTTCTTGCGGGCATACTCAATAAATCTATAGAATAATAACCATAACAGAATTAATGAAAGATAACCTAGTAAGGGGATTCAACCAGTGTGCAGAAGACAACAAATTGCGCAAATAGAAAAGGAAGGAATAATAAATAAATAAATAATAAAGAACAAAAACTTGAGATAAAGAGTCCTGGAAAGCGAGTTCAATGATGGGGCAATTGAAATTCTCCCTTTGGTTCAAGAATCCTGATGGCTGAGGGATAATGACTGTTCCCGAACCTGGTGGTGCGAGTCCTGATGCTCCTGTGCCTTCTTCCTTACAGCAGCAGCAAGAAAAGAGCATGTCCTGGGTGGTGGGTGTTGCTTATGATGAATGTTGCTTTCCTTCAGCAGAATTTCATATAGATGTGCTCAGTGGTTGGAGGAGCTTTACCTGTGATGGATTGGCCATGTCCACTACTTCTTGGAGGATTTTCCATTTAAGGGCATTAGTGTTTGCATGATCAGGCAGCATCTATGGAAAAGAGTTTCGGGCTAAGACCCGTTATCAGGACTGATGAAGGGCCTCGGCTTGAAAAGTTGACTATTAGCTCTTTTCCATAGATGCTGCCCGTCCTGCTGAGTTCCTCCAGCATCTTGTGTGTGTTACTTTGGATTTCCAGCATCTGCAGATTTTCTTGTCTTGATGTTTCCATAACAGGCTGTGATGCAGCCTGATCAAAACTTTATATGTCATGCTGAATCTTCACAAACTCCTAAGGAAACAGAGGCACTGCTGTGCTTTCTTCACAATTACACTTACGTGCTGGGCCCAGGATAAGTCCTCTGAGTTGATAACATTGAGGAATTTAAAGTTGCTGACCCTTTCTATCCCTGATCCTTTGATGAGGACTGGCTTATGGTCCTCTGGTTTCTTCTGCTGAAGTCAATAATCAGCTCTTTGGTCTTGCTGACATTGAGTGAGAGGTTGTTGTTATGGCACCTCTCAGCCAGATTTTCAATCTCCCTCCTATACGCTGACTCGTCACCACCTTTGATTCAGCCTACAACAACAATCATGAATAAGGCATTGGAGCTGTGTTTAGCCGGGGAAGGTTGGGGGCAATTAAGAGTAAACGACCAAGCATGAAAGGCAGCTTTCTTTTGCCTTGGTCATAAAATGGGTAGGATTTTACAACAAATTGCTGGTTTAAATAACATAGGCTTCTTTTCAAGATTATTTGATTAGTACTGTTTAAATATTCTATTTGCTGAGCAGAGAGGCAGTTTCTAATAAGCAGAAAAGAGGCAATAGTGTCAGAGAAAATGCAGAGGAGACTCACCAGAATGTTGCCTGGATTCAACAATGTGGACAGGTTGGATAGAATTTCCCTGGTGCGCAGGAGAAAGAAGCTAACCTGATATAAGTATATAAGATTCTGAGAGAGGTGGATGTGATAGATAGAGAGCCAAAATCTTTTTTCCCCACACTAAGGAATCAGAAACAAGAAGGCATAGTATTAAGGTGAAGGGCAGGAGCTTTAAAGGGAACCTGAGGAGGAACCTGAATGACCTGTGGAATTCATTGCCGCAGGTCAATGATAAGTACATCATTGGGTACACTTAAAGCGGAGACTGATAGCACCACAAAGGCTAAGGGGAGAAAGCAGCAGAATAGCGTTGAGGGTGATAATATATAAGCTATCACGAGGAAATCTGCAGATGCTGGAAATTCAAACAACACACACAAAATGCTAGTGGAACACAGCAGGCCAGGCAGCAACTATAAGGATATACAAAGGGGCTTCCCTTCTTCCGCCATCAACTCTGCTCTCAAACGCATCTCTCCCATTTCCCACACATCTGCCCTCACCACATCCGCCCGCCACTCCCCACTCGGGATTGGGTTCCCCTTGTCCTCTCCTACCACCCCACCAGCCTCCAGGTCCAACGTATAATTCTCCGTAACTTCCGCCACCTCCAACGGGATCCCACTACCAAGCACATCTTTCCCTCCCTCCCTTTCTGCTTTCCACAGGGATCGCTCCCTACGCGACTTCCATGTCCACTCGTCCCCCCATCCCTTCCCACCGATCTCCCCCCTGGCACTTATCCTTGTAAGTGGAACAAGTGCTACACCTGCCCTTACACTTCCTCCCTCACCATCATTCAGGACCCCTTCCAGGTGAGGCAACACTTCATCTGTGAGTTGGCTGGTGTGGTATACTGCGTCCGGTACTCCTGGTGCGGCCTTTTATATATTTGTGAGACCCGACTCAGACTGGGAGACCATGTCGCTGAACACCTATGCTCTGTCCGCCAGAGAAAGCAGGATCTCCCAGAGGCCACACATTTTAATTCCACGCCCCATTCCCATTTTGATGTGTCTATCCATGGCCTCCTCTACTGTCAAGATGAATCCACACTCAGGTTGGAGGAACAACACCTTATATACCAGCTGGGTAGCCTCCAACCTGATGGCATGAACATTGACTTCTCTAACTTCTGTTAATGCCCCTCCTCCTCTTCTTACCCCATCCCTGACATATTTAGTTGTTTATTTTTCTTTCTCTCTCTCTGCCCATCACCCTGCTTGTTCTCCATCTCCCTTTGGTGCTCCCCCATTACTCCTTTCTTTCTCCCGAGGCCTCCCGTCCCATGATCCTTTCCCTTCTCCAGCTCTGTATCACTTTTGCCAATCACCTTCCAGCTCTTGGCTTCATCCCATCCCCTCCGGTCTTCTCCTATCATTTCGCATTTCCCCCTTCCCCCACTACCTTCAAATCTCTTACTATCTTTCCTTTCGGTTAGTCCTGACAAAGGGTCTTGGCCCGAAACGTCGACAGTGCTTCTCCTTATAGATGCTGCCTGGCCTGCTGTGTTCCACCAGCATTTTGTATGTTTATATATAAGTTATGATAGAATAGCAGAGCAAACACGATGGGCTGAATAGCTTAATTCTGCTCCTATGCCTTGTGGTCTTATGGTCTAAACTTTTTTTCCCCCACATAGAGTGGTTAATATCTGAAACTCAAGGCCAGAATAGGTGATGGAGTCAGATTCAATTAATTTATTTAAGAGGCTCTTAGACAGGCATTTACCTAGGGATAGGGTTAGACGAAGAACAAAACAATACAGACCTAATGAAGGCAAAGTGGATTAGAATAGATGGACAAAAATTGTGGATAGAAGTACTTGTTTTTGTGCAATATGACTCTGTGACTCTAATAGGACTGTTAAATTCCTCGACAGAAATGAATGAATCTTCTGAATTAGAGTGATGCCATTCTGTCACCTACAGGCTGTGAGCACAGTTTTGAACATTACAAGTGGGGGAAGAAATAAAGGCATTTGTTCAGAATCAGGTTTATTATCACTGATGTACAGTACTGTGCAAAAGTCTTAGACACATATATAGCTGGGATGCCCAAGCCTGTTGCACAGTACTGCAGTAATTTTAAGTATTGCACTGTACTGTTTCAAAAAAAAATCAAATTTCATGACATTTGTGAGTGATGATAAACCTGATTCTGATAAGGAAGCAAACGTGGACTGAGAATGGGAAAGGGGCAGAGAGAGAGGAACCGTAGTTGGGAGAAAGAGAAGGAGTGCCATGCCCCACCCCTGGCACTCCTTCGCTGCCACCTGTCCCACACCCCTCTCATGGTGCCCATTATTCCCAATATCCTTTGTTACCACCAGATTTACAAACTCGCTCTCCACTCCATGTTGACAAATACACAGTTGTGCGCTAGTCTTAGACGCCCTAGCCATAGACAGGACAGTACTGTATCCCTTGAAATTCGAGACAGCAGTGCAGAGCAAGTATTAAAAATAATTAAAATACTATTTTACAATAAGAAATAAAATAAATAGTGTAAAAGAGAAATAGTGAGGTAGTGTTCATGGCTTCAGGGAGCATTCAGAAATCTGACGGTGGAAGGGAAGAAGTTCTTCCTAGAAACATTAAGTGCATGTCTCGCTGATGGTCAAAATGAGAAGAGGGCTACCCTGGATGGTGAGGGTCCCTAATGATGGGTGCCATTTTCTTGTGGATTCCTTTATCAAGAGGCTCTCAGTAGTATGGAGGCTTAAGCCCACAATGGAGCTGAGTAAGTCTACAGCCCCCTTTAGCCTTTTATGTGGACCAGAGATAGCTAGTAGATAGATGAAAGGAAGGAATGTAGCAAGAGCTGGCATGCAATAGATGGACCCAGGTAAGAAGAGTTGATGGACAGATGGAGGTGGGGGAAATGGAGACAGCAAAAGAGGTTGGGAGGTGATTGGTGGAGGCAACAAAGGGCTGCAGATGATGGAATCTGATAGGAAAGCAAAGCATGGAACCAAATAATAGAGGTAAGGTGAGCAGATGAACTATTGGTGCCCTAGGAGAGATCCTCAAAGTCAAAGTAAAGGTCACATTTATCGTTATATGCACAAATACGTACACGTATGCACAGACACAATGTAAAACTTGCTTGGAGCAATATCACAGGCACATAGCGTCAAGCATTCAAAGGAGAAACATAAATATAAAACATGAAAAGTAGGAGATTTTCTTCATATAAAGCTCCATTCGGTCCACAAAAGTTCAAAGTAACTTTATTATCAAAGTACATATATGTGTCCCCTGGGATTCATTTTCTTGCAGGCATTTACAGGTAACTAAATTAATGCAATAGAATTTATGAAAACTGACGGACAACCAATGCGCAAAAGAAAATTCACGCAAGTAATTAAAAACAAGTAAAAAAAAGGTTAAAAGGGTGAAATGTTCAAAGGGAAAATGGGGGGGGAGCTTTTCCAAAGGTCAGTACAGAACAAGCTGCCAGCATAAATGGTGAACGTGGGTTTGATTTCCACATTTAAGAGAAATTTGGATAGGTACAGTACATGGATGGGAAGGGTATGGAGAGCTATGGTATGGGTATAGATCAGTGGGACTAGGCAGATTAATGGATCAGCATGGACTAGATGGGCTTAAGGGCCTGTTTCTGTGCTGTAGCATTCTATGATTCTTTGATTAAATTTTACTTATTGTCGAGTCCTTGATAGTGAATCTATAGGATGTGGACTTTGTTCAGTGTTGAGGTAAGTGAAGTTATCCGCACTGGCTAAGGACCCTGATGGTTGTCGATAATAACTGTTCCTAAACGTGGTGGTGTGAGATCTCAGACTTTCAGCCCGATATTGGTAGTGAGAAGAGAGCATGGTCTGGTTGATAGGGATCCTTGATGATGGATGCTACTCACTTGAGGCAGCACTCCTTGTAAATGTGCTCAATGGTGGGGAGGGCTTTTCCTGTGATGGACTTGGCTAAATGCACTACATTTCGTAGACTTTTCCGTTCCTGGGCATTGGTGCTTCCATTCCAGGCCTGTGATCATGCAGGCTCTGGGGCTGAAAAAGGAAATTGATCCCAAAATGCTGGTTGAGAATCAGTCTTGTAAAACCATCCAAATCAACTGCCACACCAAGCTTCCCATCTGACGTTGACAGCAATTTTCTGTTTAAAATATTTAATGACAAAGCTGCTTTGCTGGTATGTTCACCATGATGGATTTCAAATCAACACGGCCAGTCAGTGTCTTAGATAGGGAGGGGGGGCAGGGCAGCAAGACATTCATTCACTTGCTTGTTTGTTTGTTTATTTATTTAGAGATACAACATGGAACAGGCCCTTCTGGTCCATGGCCACACCACCTAGCAAACCAGCCATTTAACACTAGCCTAATCACAGGACAATTTACAATGACCAATTAGTCTACTAACTACAAATACAAATACAAATACTTTATTGTCACCAAACTATTGATACCAGAGTGTACAATCATCACAGTGATATTTGTTTCTGCGCTTCGCACTCCCTGAAGTACAAATCGAAGAAAAAACTGGTACGTCTTTGGAATGTGGGAGGAAACTGGAGCACCTAAGACTAGAGGACACAGCCTCAGAAAAGAGGGACATCCATTTAGAATGTTGAGGAGGAATTTCTTTAGCCAGGGATGGTGAATATGTGAAATGTGTTGTCAACGAAAGCTATGGATGCCAAGACTTGGGTATATTTAAAGCAAAGGTTGATAAATTCTTGATTAGTCAGGGATACGGGGAGACAGCAGGTGTTTGGGGCTGAAAGGGACATGGATCAGCCATGATGAAATGGTGGAGCGGGCTCTATGAAGCAAATGGCCTAATTCTGCTCCTATATTTTAAGGTCTTACAGTCACCCAGCAGAAACCCACACATTCACGGGGAGAATGTACAAATTCTTTATGGTTGGCACTGGAATTGAACTCTGAACTCCGCAACTCCAAGCTGTAGTAGCATCACACTAACCTCTACACTACCGTGGTGCCCCAATTGATTCAAAGCCTTCCAATGACACTAAAATATTTCAAGACCAGCTCTCAGAATGCTGACCATATGAATTTACAGTTTGTTTGAGCATCAATAAATCTTTAAAACACCTCTTGTGACACTTTTTCAATAATATACGCAATTACTTGCCTTCGCCTGCACCAAAAAAAGTAAATCTGTCATGCATTGTGTAAATACAGTACTTAGTGTTGTAGACTGTATGATCACCATCAGGGAACTGAGGGTTGTTGGGTCTGCCAACATCACTCTTTACACTATTTATGCCCCTGGGAAATCAATCTGTCCAAACAAAGTTATTGAAAGAGGGAAAAATGTGGAGATATGGCCAGCTTATGCTGCCACTATAATTTATCGAGAATCCATTATCCAAACTTATCTAAAAGAACTTGCGCGAAGCTGTACCACATTATTATTATTCCAATGCAATTCATTCTGTTCTTGCATTGTTGGATATTTTTAAATACAGAAGCTTAAGAATTTAATTTGAAAATCTCATATACAAATAATTGCATATGATTTTTCTACCCTCTTCATCTCTTCTGTTCCTGAAGCAGAGAAAATATTAGAATGCTTTTAAAATCACTCTCAGTGCATCTTAGGAAGACACAGGCGAAATAATTTGTCACATGTAAGAGTCAGAAGGGACATAGACAAGGGGAGTGACAATAAGACATAGGAGCAGAATTAGGCCAATTGGCCCATTAAGTCTGCTCCGCTCTTCCATCATGGCTAATTTACCATCCCTTTCAACCCATTCTCCCACCTTCTCCCCGTAATTTTTGTTGCCCTGACTAATCATGAACACAGTAACTTTTGTTTTAAATATACACAATGACTTGGCCTCTACAGCCATTTGTGGCAATGAATTCCACAGATTCACCACTCTATGGCTGAAGAAATTTCTCCTCTTTTCTGTCCTAAAAGGATGTCCTTCTATTTTGCAGCTATTCTGATCCTTTGATCCTCTGGTCCTAGACTGCCTCCACTGTAGAAAACATCCTCTCCACGTCCACTCTATCTTGACCGTTCAACAAGATTCCCCCCCCCCCCCCCCACCACCACCCCACCATCCTTCTAAACTCTAGTCTAGAGTACAGGACCGGAGCCATCAAACACTCTTCACACTCTTCACACATTAACCTCTTCATTCCTGGAATCATTCTCATGAACCTCCTCTGGACCCTCCCTCAAAGCCAGCGCATCTAGATAAGGGGCCCGAAACTGCTCACCAAGTGCGGTCTGACGAATGCCTTGTAAAGCCTGAGTAAATGCACAGAGTCCTACTCCCAGGGAAAAGGAATCAAGAAGTAGAGGACATAGGTTTAAAGAGCAAAGATATGAAAGGCACCTGAGAGACAACATTGTAGATGATGCTTTTATATTGAACAAGCTACCATAGAAAATGGTTGAGGCAAGTGCAATGGCAACTTTTAAAGGTTATTTCTACAGGCACATGAAAAGGATATATTTAGAGGGATCTGGGCCACATAGAACCAACTTAGATTGACACTTTGGTTGGCATGGATGGGATGGGCTGAAAGACCTGTTTTCATGTTGTAATACTCTTCACTTTAGCACTCTATATCACTTATTGCATTCTTTATCTCAGTTTGTTCATTTTTGATGTGTCATATGACATGGGCAATTGTGTCCTTCCATGACTATGACTGGCCTTGGCAAATTTCTCTAGAGAAGAGGCTTGCCATTGCCTTCTTCTGAGCAGTGTCTTTATGAGATGGGTGACCCCAGTCATTATCAATACTCTTCAGAGACTGTCTGCCTGGCGTCAGTGGTCGCATAACCAAGACTTGTGATATGTAGCCTCTGCTCGTATGACCGTCAACCACCTGCTCCCATGGCTTCACGTGACCCTGATCCTGTGGGGGGGAGGGGTGGCTAAGCACCTCACCCAAGGGTGATCTGCAGGCTAGCAGATGGGAGGAGTGCCTTACACCTCATTTGGTAAAGATATATCTCCACCCCGCCAGCTATTTATCTTAGTATGCTTCACATACACTACATCAGATCGGGAGTAATAGGTTCTTCATTCTCCTTTACACTTGTACACTGGAAATGACATTAAACAATGTTGAAACTATAATTCTGTAACTCTATGGGAAGATGATGTTAATAAAGAATAAGAAGAGCAGACCAAGTTAGGGTATACAATTCTGTGAAAATTTAAAACATGCTGTTAAATGCAAAACTAATAAAGTCTGTATCCTTTGCAGTTTAGAATTACGAGCAGGAAATTTTATTGAAACGCATACGTTTCTAGGGGGGTGCCAATCAGAGGGAAGAAATTGAGATATTTGCACAAGTTAAATAGATAAAGACAAGAAGATAGTTGTTTAGAACCAAGTAGTACAGAAATTTCATCTCACAGAGGAAGGTGAGTCATTGAATGTCCTTCTATGAAGCACTATGGAGTTTAAATCATCATAAAAAGGAGGCAGACACACATTTGAAAGATTGGGGAAACTGAGGACAATGAAAACCAGCACATAAGAAGAGTTGAAGCCTGCAGCAGATCAGCCAGGATCAAAATGAATGGGAGGACAGGCATGCAGGGTCTAGTTTCACCCCTGTATTCCTTGTTCTTTGTATTAAAATAAGCGACGTGGTCAAAAACTGATTATTATTTGACTAATATACAACATTGTTAGTTAATACTTTAAAACTGATGATGGTCATGGTAAAGACTGACCCTGGAAAAATGATAACACAAGTGTTACTTGGCCCCTAGTTTCCTTCTACAATTCATCCCTGCAACATCAGGTTTGCAATAGCTAGTGCTGCTACCGCTGATTTTCAGTGACCTGCTATCGATTCAGATCTCTGCTGGACAATGAACATTCTCCCAATGGCACGGTAGCCTAGCGGTCCGTGTAATGCTTTACAGTGCCAGCAACAGGGTTCAGTTCTGCCGACGTCTATAATGAGTTTGTACGTTCTCTCCGGTTTCCTCCCACAATCCAAAGACTTACAGGTCAGGGTTAGTAAGCTGTGGGGTACCAGAAACTCAACGACACTGGCAGGCTGCCCCTAGCACGTCCTCAGACTGTGTTTCACTGAATGGCTCAATGTACATGGGACAAATAAAGCTAATCTTTAACCCTTAAAAATCGTTGGCCATACTTTCTTCCCTGAGTACTCCAATTTCTTCCCATTTCCCAATGAAATGTAGGTAGGTTAACCAGCCACTGTAAATTGCCCTGAGTGTAATATGGATTAAGGGCAAATCGATAGATCTGCTACAAGTAGGTTCCCAGAAACTAAACAAGCAATGTAACTGACCAGCATGCTCTGAAAACTAGTAATAGATTCAATAGGTCAAGTGCATTTCCTCTCAGTCTGCAGAAAATATGAGAAACACTCATGAGATTCACCTCCTGATATCCTAAAGTCTTTATTTTATTTTTTATTGTTAATTTAGACATACAGCATGGTAACATACACAAAATGCTGGAGGAACTGAGCAGGCCAGGCAGCATCTAGGGAAAGAGTACAGTCAACATTTTGAGCCGAAACCTTTCGCCGGGACAGAACATGGGACAAATAAATCAGGAATACAGCAATTCCAGCCCAGTGAGTCTGAGCTGCCCAATCCCACCCACGTGACCAATTAACCCACAAACCCTTACATCTTTGGAATGTGGGAGCACCGGAGAAAACCAATGTGATATTAGGAAGAATATACAAACTCCTTACAGACAACAGCAGAACTGAACCCAGGTCACTAGTGCTGCAATAGCATTATGCCGACCACCATGGCACCATGCATCCCAATGGCTGTCATTAAAAGATGCAGGTTAGGAGCATGCTTGAATACTGGCAACTTTCATTCACCTCCAACAGCATTAAAGGCATAAGGACAGGAGATTAGCACCCCACCTATTGCCTGAAAAAAAATCATTCCCTCAATCACCACAACGCAGCAGCCGCTGTGAGCACCATCGAGAAAATTACTGCAGTGACTTGCCCAGGTTACAGGGGCAGCATCTCTCAAGCTTGCAGGACCTACTACCCAAGGAGACAAGAACAGCAGCACATGGGAACACCACCAAACACAGGGTCTATCCCAAGCGCCCAGCTGCTACGCTTTCAACATCACCAAGCCGCCACGGTAGTGTTTCGTTAGCATAATGCTATTACAACACCAACACCCCGAGGTTCATTTCTCACCATTATATGCAAGGAGATTGTACCTTCTCCCCATGACCATTTGGACTTCTTCCAAGTGCGCTGCTTTCCTCACACATTCCATGTTAGCAGGTTAATTAATCACATGGGTGTAATTGGGCGACGTAGACTCATGGGCCAGAACGGTGTTGTACCTCTAAATAAGTCCTGGATCCTCCCACCCATTAACCCTGTGGAAGAGCCTTCACTAGAAGCTCAGCGGTGTTTCAGGAAGGAAACTCACCACAGCCTTTACAGGGACAAAGAGGGATATTCAATAAATGATGGTCTGGGCAGAAACACCCAGATCATGTAAAAGATTACTCTTTTTTTAGGCTTTAAACTTCTGGTCTAAAAGTGAAAACTAGAAGAATATTGAAATCACTGTAGAATTGGTAGTTGAAGCAACAATGTGGACATGTAGGCAGAAAGGGGGACAATTGCATCAAGGCTATGTAAGTATGATTAGTACTACACAATTATTTAAGCAGTAAATTGCCCGTTTCCTTGTAATAACATTACTCTGCCAGAGAGAAGGAACCTTGTTAATTTGGGAACTGGTCCATTTTCTTGTTTTCCTTGGATATATTTTCAGAATGACTTCTCTAGCTCCAAGGCTACCCAGAAGCGGAGGAGAAATGGCTTTCAGCAGTGATCTCATCAGGACATCAAACATTTGGTGACATTTAGCATTTCACCAAAGACTCTTGCAAATTTTTACAGTTGTACCATAGAGTACTTAATCTGTTCTTGAACAGATTTGACACTGTGGCCCCTGCCCATCCCCCACATGATTCATCTGTTGTCGGCCCCCAACCAACACATACTCCACTCTCCCCTCCTACCCCTTGTCACAGCCCCCCACCCTGCCCTCGTGACTACAGCCCTCCCACACCCGAAACCACCACGGTGGGATTCACAGCTGAACAGGTGAGAAGACAGCTGAAACGTCTCCACCCAAACAAGGCTGCAGGCCCGGATGGTGTCAGCCCCAGGGTGCTCAAAGCCTGTGGCCCCCAGCTATGTGGTGTACTTCACCATGTCTTCAACCTGAGCCTGAGTCTCCAGAAGGTTCCTGTGCTGTGGAAGACTTCCTGCCTCGTCCCTGTACCGAAGACACCATGCCCCAGGGGCTCCAATGACTACAGACCAGTGGCATTGACCTCCCACATCATGAAGACCCTGGAGAGACTTGTTCTAGAGCAGCACCAGCCTATGGTTAGACCACACTTAGACCCCCTCCAGTTTGCCTGTCAGCCTGGACTAGGAGTTGAGGATGCCATCATCTACCTGCTGAACCATGTCTATGTCCACCTGAACAAGCCAGCGAGCACTGTGAGGGTCATGTTTTTTGACTTCTCCAGTGCGTTCAACACCATCCGCCCTGCTCTGCTGGGTGAGAAGCTGACAGTGATGCAGGTGGATGCTTCCCTGGTGTCATGGATTATTGATTACCTGACTGGCAGACCACAGTACATGCGCTTGCAACACTGTGTGTCAGACAGAGTGGTCAGCAGCACTGGGGCTCCACAGGGGACTGTCCTGTCTCCCTTTCTCTTCACCATCTGCACCTCGGATTTCAACTGCTGCACAGAGTCTTGACATCTTCAGAAGTTTTCTGATGACTCTGCCATGCATCAGCAAGGGAGATGAAGCTGAGTACAGGGCTACGGTGGGTAACTTTGTCACATGGTGCGAGCAGAATCATCTGCAGTTTAATGTGAAAAAGACTAAGGAGCTGGTGGTGGACCTGAGGAGGGCTAAGGCACCGGTGACCTCTGTTTCCATCCAAGGGGTCAGTATGGACAGGGTGAAGGATTACAAATACCTGGGGATAGGAATTGACAATAACCTGGACTGGTCAAAGAACACTGAGGCTGTCTACAAGAAGGGTCAGAGCCGTCTCTACTTCCTGAGGAGACTGAGGTCCTTTAACATCTACTACATGATGCTGAGGATGTTCTATGAGGCTGTGGTGGCCAGTGCTATCCTGTTTGCTGTTGTGTGCTGGGGCAGCAGGCTGAGGGTAGCAGACACCAACAGAATCAACAAACTCATTCGTAAGGCCAGTGAGGTTGTGGGGGTGGAACTGGACTCTCTGACAGTGGTGTCTGAAAAGAGGATGCTGTCCAAGTTGCTGCCATCTTGTACAATGTTTCCCATCCACACCATAATGTACTGGTTAGGCACAGGAGTACATTCAGCCAGAGACTCATTCCACCGAGATGCAACACTGAGCGTCATAGGAAGTCATTCCTGCCTGTGGCCATCAAACTTTACAACTCCTCTCTCGGAGTGTCAGACACCCTGAGCCAATAGGCTGATCCTGGATTTATTTCCACTTGGCATGATTAACTTATTATTATTTAATTATTTATGGTTTTATATTGCTATATTTCTACACTATTCTTGGTTGGTGCAGCTGTAACAAAACCCAATTTCCCTCGGGATCAATAAAGTATGTCTGTCTGTCTGAGAACATTCTACCTTGTTGCATCACTGTCTGCTATGGAGGGGACACTGCACAGGATCGGGAAAAGCTGCAGAGAGTTGTTAACTCAGCCAGCTCTATCATGGGCATGAGCCTCCCCACTACCAAGGACATCTCCAAAAGAAGATGCTTCAAAATGGTAGCTTCGATCATTAAGGACCCCCTCTATCCAGAACCTGTCCTCTTCTCATTACTACCATCAGGGAGGAGATACAAGGGCCTGAGAACACACACTCAATGGTTTAGGAAACACTTCTTCCACGCTGCCATCAAATTTCTGAATGGGCAATGAACCCATGAACATTACCTCGATATTTTGCTCTCATTTTGCACTACCTATTTAATTTTTTATATACTCTGTCACAAAACAGCCTATGTCAGTAATAATAATCCTGATTCTGATTCTGAGGACAAATCTTCAGTTGTCAATCCTACTCTTGTCAACATATAGTTAAATTCATTTTTCTGATGCAGGCTAACATTCATTCCCATCCCCACATTCCTATGAGAAGGTGGGCTAGTCTGGGCTAGTCTTTTGAACCAGAGCAGTCCTTCTGGTGAAGGTCATCCCATTGTGCTCCTGGCGAGGAAGCTCCAGCACTTAGACCCAGCAAAAATTAAGGGCCAGAAGTTTACTTCCAAGTCAAGTCAGTGTGTGATTTGGAGATGAACCTACCAGTAGCAGCACTCCCAAATGTCTGACACACTTGCAGTAGAGATTGTGAATTTGGGATGCACTGCCTATCTGCACCATAGTGCACACGAGATAAGGAGAAGTATGCTTAGGATAGAACCAAACAGATTGTTTTGTCTTGCATGGTTTAGGACTTAGAGTCATGGAACACTACAGCCTGGGCACTTCAGCTCATGCCAGACTGTCAATCTGCCTACTACCACTGTGCTGCATCCAGACCATAGACCTCCATAACCCTCCCATCCGTGCACCCATCCAGATGTCCCATAAACGCTGGAATCAAACCCGCATCCACCCATTTGTGCTGACTGTTCATTCCTCTCTCTGAGTGAAGCAGTTTCCCCCATGCTCCCCCTTAAACATTTCACCTTGAACCCTCATTTGCATCAATGACCAACACATTCCAAGCATGCACTGGGGGCAGCCCGCAAGTGTCACCACACTTCCGGCACCAACAGGGCATGGCTACAACTCAATAAGTGTAAGCCATATGTCATTGAAATTTGGGAGGAAACTGGAGCATCCTGAGGACACCCACACAGTCGTGAGGAGAACGTACAAGAGTATTACCAGTATTCCCACGCCTGCCTGGAAGGAGTTTGTATGTTTTCCCCATGACCGCTTGGGTTTCCTCCAGGTGCTCTGGTTTCCACCCACAGTCCAAAGATGACTGGTTGGTAAGTTAATTGGTCATTGTAAATTATCCTATGATAGGGCTAGCATTAAATCAAGGGACTGATGGGCAGCATGGCTCGAAGGTCCAGAAGGGTTCTGCGTGGTTTCTCAATAAATAAATTAATTAACATCCTCTGAATGTACATGCATCTATAAAGATTACTGAGGTAGCTTCCAGGTATAGCTTGTGTCCTGACAGAAACCACTGCAGATATCCTGGATCAGGCGTGCTCAGTGCGTCTAAGGATGAAGGTCACATACTGAAAATTGCAGATATTGCAAAGAACATATTAAGTCCCCAACTTCCAATTATATTTCTCTTTTCATAGAAACTGAATACATAGACCACAAACAGATGCATCATAATAGAAAGACACACAAGACTCCAATTCTGGAATCTGGAGCAGAAATTAAAGGAACTCAACAGGTCATGCAGCACTCTGTGGAAGGAAATGATCAGGCAACATATCAGGGTGAGACCCTTCATCAATTTTAGACAGCATATCAATGAGAACTGGTAATAACATTCTCTTCTCATTGATTATTGACGTAGGTACACCTCGAGGCAACATGCTTGATTCCGTTGCTCTATTCCCAATACTCACATGACTGTGTGGCTTGGCTGATGGTCAAGACCCTTTATCTCAACTGGATGAAGGGTCTCAACCTGAAATGTGAACAGTCCATTTCCTTACACAGATGCTGTTTGACCCACTGACTTCCTCCAGCATATTATTTGTAACAACTTGATATATAGCAAGCTTTTATGTATTAGTATTGGTTTATTTTTGTCACACGTACCAAGGTAGAGGGAAAAGCTTTTCTTGCATATTGTTCATACAGATAAGATGATTACATCATGCATTAAAGTCAAACAGGGCAAAACAAAGGCAATGCTGTATAGAGTGTAAACACAAAGTACACTGCAGGTGCTGAGTTCATCCAGCTTTTTTTGTACGTCAGTAGAGAGTGTAACACCTAACAAAAAGTTGCAGCGCAGGATGGTAACATGGTCAATTGTGAGGTCAAAAGTCTATCTTGTCATGGTGTATGCTCGCAGGACTGGACCCGAATGCAGAGGAATGGCAGGCTTTCTCTGTCATGCAGATCGCTGGCACCAATTCAACCCAGGAGTCGAGAACAGCAGGCTCACGACTCGACCCAGTAACAGAGAACAGCAAGCTCACGACTCGACCCAGGAGCATAAGGTGCAGGATCCCTACGAAGAGACGGAAACAAGAGGTTAAACACAGGAATACCAACAGAGCTTCGGAGGAACAACTGGCCAATTCTCTATAACACAATGACTCCGGTAAGGCACTAAATGAGAGTCCTCTTTACAGAATCACAGAATGCAAGATAACCCATGCCAGTCACAATTAATGACAAGATTAAACTAAATGCACAAGGGTTTATCAACTCTAGTTAAGATAATGATTAGTAAATACGGGAACTTGAGAAACCTAAAAGCTACAATGCTCTATTGCAAGATGCAGAGGCCTGCTGGGCTTGTGACAATTTTATTGCAGAAGAGATCCATTCAAAATTCTCATAATAGATGAATAGAAGCTGTGCTTGAACCTGGTGGTATGTGATTTTGCGCTTTTGTATCTTCTGCCTGATAGGAGAAATGAGAAGAGAGAGTCTGGTTGGGTAGGGTCTTTGATTATGCTAGCTGCTTTACTGAGGTAACGAGAAGTATAGATAGAGTCCATAGAGGGAAGTCTAGTTTCCCTGCTGTGCTGAGCTGTGTCCACAACTTCCTTCAGTTTCTTATAGTCACATGCAGAGCAGTTGCCATCCCAGCTGTTATGCGTTCAGACGGAATGCTTTCTGTCGTGCATTGATAAAAAATTGGTGAAGGTCAAAGGGAACATGCCGAATTTCCTTCACCTCTTGAGGAAGCAGAGGCATTGGTGAGTTTCCTTAGCCATGGCATCAGTGTTGTTAGACCAGCACGGGTTATTGGTGAATGTTCACAAGATATGAAAGCATAATTAGGCCTTTTGGCCCATCATGTCTGCTCTGCCATTTCATCTTAACTGATCTATTTCTCTCTCAGCCCCAATCTCCTGACATCTCCCAGTATCCCTTCAAATCCTGACTAACTGAGAATATATCAACCTCTGCCTTAAACACACCCAGTGACATGGCCTCCACAGCCACCTGTGTCAACAAATTCTGCAGATTCACCACTCTCTAGCCAGAGAGATTCCTCCTCACCCCTGTTCTAAATAAATGTCCCCCTATTCTGAGGCTCTCTCTCTGGTCTTAGATCCCCCACCACAGGAAACATCTTGTCCACATCCACTCTATTGAGGCCATTTGAAATTCAATAGGTTTCGATGAGGTCCCCCCTCATTCTTCTGAATCCCAATGAGTCCAGGCCCAGAGCCACCCAAATTCTCTTCATATGATAAACCTTTAACCTTAGTATTATTTCCGTGAACCTCCTTTGAACCTTCTCCAATGTTAGTACATCCTTTTGGATAAGGGGTCCAAAGCTGCTCACAAAACTCCAAATAATGCTTCAGAAGTGCTTTATAAAGTCTCAGCATTACATCCTTTTTTTTATATTCTAGTCTTCTCAAAATGATTGCTAACATTGTGTTTGCCTTCTTCACCACTGACTCTTCCTGCCAAGTAACCTTTAGGGAATCCTGCACAAGGAGTCCCAAGTCTCTGTTCATCTCTGATTTTTGAATATTCTCTCCATTTAGAAAATAGTCTACACTTTTATTTCTTCTACCAAAGTGCATAACCATGCACTTGCCGACACTGTATTCCATCTGCCATTTCTTTGCCAGGAGCTTGAAGCTCTCTTCCCTCTCAACCTCGAGGCCATCAAGGTAGACAGGAGCATGACAGGAGCAGCTCAGTTTTATTCATTTGGAATTAAAACTAAAAAAGCTTTAAAACCCAGCCTGTAGCCTGAGAAAATGTTCATGCCTTTTGGGCTTCACTGATTGGTTTAAACAGGTTTGGAGTCAAAATTAGTCTGTGTGTTTAACAGTGATGAATTCAAGATAAATCGAATAAACTGTCCACCATTAAAGCACACAAATGGAGTTAGCACATTGGTGTCTTGTGTTGTCCTGAACTGCTTAACGTCGGGTTTCTTCAGTAACAGTTGAAGTGACCCCTTAGGCTCAGGGCAGTAACTGTTAATTAAGTAACAAATTCCCAGAGGAAAACCCAACATCAGGGATCATCCATATTTTAAGCCAGCAAAGGCTGCTCATCTGCCAGAGATGCTGTGGCTTTATCACCTGGTTCATATTAATGTGGAATAATAAATGGACATGAATCAGTCAGAGAGTCTAATTTTGTGCACGGAGATTACTCATGCAGACAATCACGACCCCACCCCCGGTGTTGAGCCATTCCCCTGTCTCTCCCTTCGTGGCCAGGGAGGCTCCTCCAACAGACAACACCTGACGACATCTTCTTTCATCTAACGACACGCTGCTTATTAAATTAGCCGATCTGGCACAAGACCACTCCATTCGCTGCCTGACATCAGTACACCCGGGCATGATTGATTCTGTAATAATCAGGAACTTATTGGCATCATTTCAACTCCCTGAAAAAGTCCGGAGCGGAGTCTGGGCCCAAGGGAGGATCTGAAACATCTTCCTTTGAACTTCAATATCACACTTGATTAAGCTGTAGTTTTGTTCCTTATTGGAAAAAAAAATCAAAGGCATAGTTTACGTTTAATACTCCTATGACCATCACAGGGAATTCTATCCGATATTACCATACTAATATTAATACAGAAAGATCAGTCCATCTTTTTTTGGTGGGGAGGAGATAAGGGTTGTGCAAAATGCCAGGAGGCCTAAGGTGCAGGTATGGGTAGATGGGACTAAGCTGAAAAATGGGTCAACATGGGCGATATGGGCTCAAGGGTCTGCTTCTGCTCTCTCATTCACTATTTCTCGATGACTCTGAGTGGCTTTTTTTTTATTTCTTCTGTTGATTTATTGAGATACGGCGCAGGATAGTCCCTCCGAGCCACGCCACTCAGTAATTCCCCCAGTTTAGTCTTTGCTTAATTTACAGTGACCAATTAACCTACCAATCAGTACACCTTTG
This sequence comes from Hypanus sabinus, assembly GCF_030144855.1. Classification (NCBI taxonomy): domain Eukaryota; kingdom Metazoa; phylum Chordata; class Chondrichthyes; order Myliobatiformes; family Dasyatidae; genus Hypanus; species Hypanus sabinus. The sequence continues at coordinate 19,822,096 of NC_082712.1, read as the reverse complement.
GAATGTGTGAGGAAACCAGGGCACCCAGAGGAAGCCCACGCAGTAACGTGGAGAACGTACAACTTGTTACAGGCTGCACCAGGAATTGAACCCGGGTCCCCCGCACTGTAAAGCACTGCGCTAACCACTACACTGCTGTGCCACTTACTACATCACTTCAGAAAGCAACTGAGTCAATGTGATTGTTGAAGGTCAGGAGTCAGACTGGATAAGCTAACAACTTTCTCTGACTGGCACTGTAAACCAGACCAGTGTTAACAGAATTTCACTACCTCAATGGTCAATGCGACTGACCCTACTTTTTAATTCTAGACTTATTTATTGACTTGAAATTAAGTTTCTCGGCTAAAGTGCTAGAATTTGATCCATGTTCAACACCCCAGGTGTGGTACAGTATCTTAATTACTGACCCAGGAAGACAGGACATCAAGTTCAGCTGTTCAGAACATTGGTTGGACCCCACCTTAGGCTTCTACTTGGAGAAAAGTGTAGCATTGAAAGATGGCTACACAGACTCACCATATCTTCATATTTCTATAGGACACAGACTGTGACCATTTTGCATATTTTGTTTATGCCAATTCAATCCCACCACCCCAATGATTTGCCCTGTAACAACTTTTCTCTGCATTTTCATCAACTCTGCCTTGATATTCTGCCAACAACCTACAGAAGGGACAATTGACAGAAGCCAATTAACCTATCAAGATTGATCATCATCATTATGTGCCATGTCATATGACGGACGTGGGCAATTATTGTCTTTTGACCATAGTTGTTCTTGGTAAATTTTCCTACAGAAGTGGTTCGCTAATTCTGTTGTGATGCTGGAGCTAAAAGAATTTGATTCATGAATGTGATTTTTATTCTCTTGATTTTGAGCAGGGTTGGGCATATAGCAAGCTGATCAAGATGTTTAAAATGCTAATATGATTTGGACTTCTAAAACTGAGGAACCAGAGGCGAAAGCAGCCATCATATTAAAGATTGGGCATTCACCGGCACAACTTTCGCACATTGGCTGATAGACTTTCACAAACACCGTATGTTCTAATGCACGATACGATGATTTATGAGGTGTCGTCTGAAGAACTCATGCAAGTTCTGACTGGTAAGTCAGAGGTGGAGGGAGCTGACAGCTTCAAATTCCTAGGTGTTAACATCTCAGATAATCTGTCCTGGGTCCAGCGTATAGATGCAATCACGATGAAGGCAAACCAGAGCATTTATTTTCTGAGAAGTTTAAGGAGATTTGACATATAACCAAATATCTAACAAATAACATCAATATCCAACACTGTTGAAAGTATTCTGAATGGTTGCATCATGGTCTGATGTGGTGATTCCAATGCACTTATGTGTGCTATGTGTTGTCTGAACCTACGTGCTAGTTAATGCTACTGCAAGCAAATTTTTCATTGTACCTTTACCTCACTGTGCTTTTGCACATGAAAATAACCCCAACTTGAACTGTCACATTTGTAATATAAAAGTGTGGCAGCAAATTTGCACTGGGCACAGTCTCGCAAATAGGAACATTGCCAAATAACCTTTAAAACCTGTTTTTAAAAGCTTACAAAAGGAAACTAAGAAGGCCATTAAGAGGGAAAAGATGGACTATGAAAGAAAGCTAGCAAATAATATCAAAGAGGATACTAAAAGCTTTTTCAAGTATATAAAGAGTAAAAGACAGGTGAGAGTAGATCTAGGACCAATAAAAAATGATGCTGGAGAAATTGTAATAGGAGATAAGGAGATGGTGGAGGAACTGAATGAGTATTTTGCATCAGTCTTCACTGAGGAAGACATCAGCAGTATACCGGACACTCAAGTGTGCACAGTCACAATTATGACAGAGAAAGTACTCAGGCAGCTGAATAGTCTAAGGGTACATAACTCTCCCAGACCAGATGGAATGCACCCTCGTGTTCTGAAGGAAGTAGATGTGGAGATTGCAGAGGCATTAGCAATGATCTTTCAAAAGTCGATAGATTCTGGCCTTGTTCTGGGGGACTGGAAGATTGCAAATGTCACTCTGTTATTTAAGAAGGGGGCAAGGAAGCAAAAAAGGAAATTATAGATTTAGCCTGTTAGCTTGGGAAGTTGTTGGAGTTGATTGTCAAGGATGAGGTTACCCGGAGGCATATGACAAGATAGGCAGAACTCAGCATGGTTTTCTTAAAGGAAAATCCTGCCTGACAAACCTATTGCAATTTTTTGAGGAAATTACAAGTAGGCTAGACAAGGGAGGTGCAGTGGATGTTGTGTATTTGGATTTTCAGAAGGCCTTTGACAAGGTGGCTGGAGCAGGGATGTGATGTTGAGGCTCTATAAGGCACTGGTAAGACCTCACTTGGAGTACTGTGTTCAGTTTTGAGTTCCTTATTTAAGAAAGGATGTTCTGACATTGGAGAGGGTTCTGAGAAGATTCACTGGAATGATTCCAGGAATGAGAGGGTTAACATATGAGGAACATTTGACCGCTCTTGGACTGTACTCCTTGGAGTTTAGAAGAATGAGGGGGGACCTCATAGAAACATTTTGAATGTTGAAAGGCATGGAGAGAGTGGATGTGGCCAATTTGTTTCCCATGATCAGGGAGTCTAGTACGAGAGGACATGACTTGAGGATTGCAGGGCGCCCATTCAGAACAGAGATGCAAAGAAATTTTTTTAGTCAGAGGTTGCTGAATCTGTGGAATTTGTTGCCACGGACGGCAGTTGAGGCCAAGTCATTGGGCAGAGATTGATAGGTATCTGAGTAGCCAGGGCATCAAAGTCGATGGTGAGAAGGTGGGGGAATGGGACTAAATGGGAGAACGGATCAGCTTATGATAAAATGGCGGAGCAGACTCGATGGGCCGAATGGCTGGCTTCTGCTCCTTTGTCTTATGGTCTTATGGTCTTAATCATGTTGTCCTCAGGATTTAAGAATTAGAAAAGGCTAGAGAGATCATTCATTCATTACATGCCATGTTGTATGATGTAGGTGATCGTGGTCTTTCCATGACTATGATTATCCTCGGCAATTTTTTCTACTGAAGTGGTTTGCCATTGCCTTCCTCTGGACAATTTATTTACAAGACGGGTGAGCCCAGCCATTATCAATACTCTTCAGAGATTGTCTGCCTGGCGTCATTGGTCGCATAACCAGGACTTGTGATATGCACCAGCTCTCATACGACCGTCCACCACCTGCTCCCATGGCTTCACATGACCCTGATCGGGGGCATGAAGCAGGTGATACACCTTGCCCAAGGGGGGATCTGCAGGCTGGCGGTGAGGAGGATCGCCTTCCACATCCTTTGGCAGAGACGTATCTCCACCCCGCCACCCCAAACATAAAGCAGGGAAATTCTACTATTCAAGTATCTTTAAATGAAGGTGTTTTGTGGCCACAAGTGAACCTGACCTTACCACAATCCTTCTTCCCTTGAATAAGCGTCCAACAATTGACGTGTTTAGTTAGTTTAAATAAAATATAACAGCTACTGACAAAGCATAAAATTCTACAGAAACTGCAAATATCAGAGGATATTGTATATGAGAGTTACACATGTTTAAGTCAGGAGAAGTGAATGATTACTCTATTGAACTGTTGAAGAACCTTGTAATTTTAGTGAACTGTAGGAGTCATGGATCTGTGACAGAAATACATTTGGTGTTATGTGAACACAGTCATGTTGTGATGAGCAGAGAGAGAGAGAGAAGGCTGTTGTGGAAAGAGAGATGAAATTAACAATCTCAAATCAACCAGTTCACTGATACAAAATTGTCCACAGGCAATAAACAAAATGGTGAGATTAAGTGGCTTGATAACTAAAAACCTTTAAATGGGAAACTGACCCCTCTGAGATGTGAATTACTTTTGCAGGTTTGGGAAAAGTTGCAGCAAATACGCTCAGAGGCCACTTTAAAAGGTACATCTGTACACCTGCTCGCTAATGCAAATAGCTAATCAGCCAATCATGTGACAGCAATTCAATATGTAAAACCGTACAGACATTGCCAAGAGGTTCAGCTGTTGCTCAAACCAATCATCAGAATGGAGAAGCAATGGAGAAGCTGTTAATTTTTGGTGCCAGACAGGGTTGTTGGAATATCTCAGAAAATGCTGATCTCCTGGGATATTTACACACAACAGTCTCTAGAGTTTGCAGAGAATGGTAGGAAAAATAAAAAGCATCAAGTGAGCATCAGTTCTGTAGCTGAAATCACTTTCTGAAGGACAGAACTCAAAGGAGAATGGCCAGATTGGTTCAAGCTGACAGTAATTCAAAGAACCATGCATTACAACAGTGGTGTGCAGAAGAGTGTCTCTGAATGTTCAACACATCGCACCTTGTACCTAATAAAGTGCCCACTGAGCGTATATCAAAACTGCTGTTGGTAGAAATCAGCATCCAGTATTCAAGAGAGCTTTGCAGAATGTTCACTACCATAAAACAATGAGACAACAGAGGAAATAATTGGTTTCTGCTCTTCGGGTTTTGTTTTGGAGACTGGTTTTGTTTGGTTCTTGCTCACTGCTCCGCAGTGTTGACTCTCTGCACGCTGAACTAAGTTGGAGACCTTCTCCGGCAGCAGTGATGATTGGCTTCATAAAAAAAATCAGTTTTGAAGCTATTTGCTTACTTTTATTATTTGCATGATTTGTTTTTTATCTCTCACTCCACTCTGGGTGTCTGTAGGTCTTCCTTATTTCTAAAGGGTTCCTTTTGTGTTTCTTTGTTTTGTGGCTGCCTGTAAGGAGATGAATCTCAAAGTTGTATAACATATACATATTTTGAGCATAAGCGTACTTTGAACCATGGTTTCTATTTGCATAACTGGCTGCTACCCCTATTGAACTCTCAAAAGATGGGCCATGCCTTTTGCAATGAAGGTCAACATTCTGGATACACAATTGCTGGAATCTGGAGCAACATAGAGGATGTAGGAGGTACTCAGCGCATCAGGCAGCATCTATAGAGGGGAATGGACAGTTAACCATTCTAGCTGAGACCCTTAATCTGGTCTGAGGTATTTCTATTGGCTTTCCCATTCACTGGTGTACACCTTTGCTAACTCTCTGTGTCTGATGTACAAATACACCCAGATCCCTCTACACTATCCATTTACACAACGTTCTTCTTCACGATTTTGCCTACCTAATTTCACACTTCCCCAAAGAGGACAGGTAATACAGAATCAAGCCATTAGGCCCAACCAACCCGTGCTGATCTTTAAGCCTCCTCCCGTCTATTCTCATCAAAATCTATCAATGTATTCTTCCCTTCTCCCTCTCATACATGTCTAGCCTCTATTTAAATATATCTATGCTGTCTGTTTCAAGCACTTACTATGATAGCCTGCTTCACATTCTGACAACTCGTTGCGTAAAGATGTTTCTTCTGAGTTATGTTTTGACTTTTTTAGTGGCTTTCTTTTGGTCTACAGTGCTGCTCTACCCCACATACTCTCAGTGTGGAGAAGCTACATATCATATTCCAGCTAGGTAGCTTCCAACCTGATGCTATGAACATTGATTTCTCCTTCTGGTAATTATTATTCCCTCCCCCTTCCCTCTTCTTCTATTTCTCACTCTTGCTTCTTAACTCTGGTACACCTTCTCCTTCCCTTTCTCCTATGGTCCACGTTCCTCTCCTATTAGATTCTTCTTCTCCAGCCCTTTACCTTTCCCACCCTCTTGATTTCTCCTCTCAACTTCCAGCTATTCCTCCTATCCCTTCTGCCCCCCCCCCACACACCTTTTTATTCTCGCATCTTTTCCTTTCCTTTCCAGTCCTGAGGAAGCGTCGTGGCCCAAAACATCGACTGTGCTTTTTTCTATAGAATGCTGCCTGATCTGCTGAGTTCCTCCAGCATTTGGTGTGTGTTGCTCCGGGAATATAATCTCCGCATTAGTTTAAAGGCATCTGTTAAAGGCTAGTTTTATTTGTCACACGCACACTGGAGTATGCAGTGAAATGTACTGTTCGTATCAAATCATATCAGCAAGGGTTGTGTGGGCAGCCCACAACCCCTCCATGATCATGGAGCCTGGGATTCTACTTTGAATCACTTCTGAATACTTCGCTTTTACAATTCACAAATTCATAGTTATCCTAAGTAAGTTAAAGGCAATGCTAATCACCACCCTCAGAGGGCAGGATTTCAGTTGCAACGGAAATGAATAAACAGTCAACATTTTTGGGCCGAGATCCTTCCTCAGGATGGGAAAGGAAGGAGAGGACACCAGAATAAAAAGGTGGGGGGAGGGGAAGGAGGCTGGATAGAAGGTGATAGCGAAGCCAGTGGGTGGGAAAGATCAAGGATTGGAGGTGAAGGAATCTGATGAGAGAGGAGAGTGGACCATAGGAGAAAGGAAAGGAGGGGACCCAGGGGGAAAATGATAGGCAGGTAAGAAGAGGAGAAAGGATGGATTGGGGAATAGAAGATGACGGCGGGGGGGTGGGGGGGTGTTGTGGTAGGAATTTTTTTTTACCGGAAGGAGAGATCAGTATTTATGCCATTGGGTTAGAGGCTATGCAGACAGAATACAAAATATTGCTCCTCCATCCTGAGGGTGGTCTCATCTTCTGTTGGAATGGGAATGGAAATTGGAATTGAAATGTTTGGCCACCAAGAAGTTTCACTTTTGATGGACAGTGTGGAGGTGCTCGACAAAGTGGTTTGCGCAACTTACCACGAGTCTCACCAATATAGAGGAGGCCACATGAGCACTGGACACAATAGACGACCCCCAACAGATTTACAGGTGAAGGTTTGCCTCACCTGGAAGGACTGTCTGTGGGACTGTTTCAGTTGTTTACTACTTTTCCTGAAGTTGACAATTGGTTTAAAGAAAAGCAAAGAATTGTAGAGAATTCACTGCTGATAAATGGGACATTCAGCCCAAGAAGTTCATCTTAGGATTTAGCTTCCTCCTTCTTCCTTTCCTCTTACCCTCCTTCCTCTCTTCCAAAGACATTTCCTGTTATTTTTCCCTCATTCCAAATTCTCCTCAAAGGCACTACTGATATCTGACTCATGGGATCTACCTTCTTACCTTTAGCAATCTCCAGGAAAAGACTCGGAGAAGCAAGCCTCTTTTAGTAGATGTGGTCTGAGCTTTGAATATATACTCAGTGGCCACCTTATTAGGAACACCTGTACACCTCCTTGTTAATGCAAATATCTAATCATCCAATCATGTGGCACCATGGTCAAAAGATTCAGTTATTGTTCAGACCAAACATCAGAATCATGGAGAAATATCATATATGTGACTTGGACTGTGGAGTGATTGATGGTGCCAGACAGGGTGGATTGAGTATCTTAGAAACTGCTGATCTGCTGGGATTTTGTCACACACTAGTATCAAGGGGTTACAGAGAATGGTGTGGAAAAAAAAACAAAAAAAAAAATAGAGTGAGCAGCAGTTCCGTGGGCAAAAATGCATTTTTAATGAGAGATCAGAGGAGAATGGCCAGACTGATTCAAGGTGACAGTAACTCAAATAACCAGTGGAGTGTAGGAGAGCATCTCTGAATGCACATGTCAAACGTTGAAGTAGATGCAGAAGACCATTTCCTCTACTCCTGTACCATTTCGGTATCTAATGAAGTGGCCACTGAGAGTAAATTACTCAAAACAAACTTGAAGCTAGCAGACGGTTTCCTTTCTTCTTTCTGCCAGTTGCAAGTGAAATTTAATCTGTGAAATGGAATTCAACAGAGATGTTGAAATGTCGGGAAGTGTTTTGACACACTTCCATTTGCACAGGTTACATCAGCCCAACTAAAACAGGTCATTTGTCATACCACTGCAGCAGCTTTGTCACATCAACTCCTGCGCTGGTTTGGCATGAAGCAAATTTTTGAAGTTCTGCACTGCACTCAGAATGAAAGGATAGAAAATGAACTCTTGCAGGCTGCAGAAGTAAATAATTTACAATATTTCTTCACTGGGAACTCTTGAAGTTGGCAACCTTTGGTGAATGCGGCATAAATCATTTTAAACAATCAAAATCCTCTGATATTAAAATAGCTTAAGCAAAGAGAGTTACACTTTCTCTTTTTCGGACTGTCCCTCCCCCACACCACTCCCATTCCACCAGCCCCACCAGCTCTCTTTCTGTCCTGTTTCCCTACTTCACCTTGCTTTACCTTCAGTCGTATATTTAGGAACATGGTTTATATCCAACATGATCTGCGCTCTTGAATATTTTGAATTCCTCAGTGTGCTCAACTGGAAAAGGATGACGGACATACATTCATATTGCACTTTTCGCAATACTAACACATCTCAAAGTGCTCCACAACCACTGGAGAATATTCAGAGTTAATCCTGCATTGCAATGTATGGAATGCAACATCCCAAGTTGTGCTTAGAATGATCCCACAAGGCATGAATGTCACCACATACAACCCTGAGATTCTTTTTCCTGCAGGCTTACTTAGCAAATCTATAGAATAGTAACTGTGACAGGATCAATGGAAGATCAAGTAGAGCGCAGAAGACAACAAACTGCAAAATGCAAAAATAAGTAAATATCGAGAACATAAAATAACAAGATTAAGAGCCTTTAAGGTGAGATCATTGGTTGTGGGAACATCTCAGTGGATGAGTACAACTATCCCATTTGTTTAAGAGCCTAATGGTTGAGGGGTAGTAACTGTTCTCGAACCTAGTGGTGCGAGTCCTGAGGCACTTGTACTTTCCACCTTTTTGGCAGCAACGAGAAAAGATGATGAATGCTGTTTTTCTGCGGCAATGTTTCATGTAGATGAGTTCAGTGGTTGGGAGAGCTTTGCCCATAATGTTCTGGGCCAAGTTCACTATCTTTTGTAGGATTTTCCATTCAAGGGCAAAATATTGAGCAGCAAAATAAGTGATATTGTAGTAATGTAACAATGTCACATACATTCAGTTTTTAACTTAATGAGTCCCTGGCTACAACCCAGACTCTTTTAAATTAGTGGTGGAAAGGGGGTCACTAGGCAAACCATTATCCATTACAGACAATCAGGCACATCCCCTCCATGGCTTATTGAATAAGCAGCGGAACACCCTTTCAAACAGGCTCATTCAGCTCCACTGTCACAAGGATCGTTACTGAAAATCTTTCCTACCAAATGCAATAAGCATGTACAGCAGGTCATCCCTGTGCAACAGGAGAACACACATCTTAGTACAATAGTCTCTGTTTTGTTATTTTGTACATTATTATTGCACATTGGTAAATTATTATTGTGTATATTATTAATCGGTACTTTATTATTAGTTAAGTCTGCACGCTGCTAAATTGTGTTTTTAAATGTCACTGTAACAAAAGAATTTCCCACACGGGATCAATAAAGTACTGTTATTTTTATTATGCCTTCTGTCTTTCAACTACACCATTTCCATGAACCTTATTGCTTTTGTGTGAACATTATAAATTGATGACCATGGCAGTTTTCCTTCAGGACTTTTGAGCAACATCTTGGAAGGTTTGCATGAATCTGTAAGAGTTTTGCAATGTTTCCATGGAATCTCATTTGTCTAAGGCCCGTGTATGTGGATACTGATGGAATGCAAGACATAGTCTGGTGTTACAAAGAGGGGCGCTGCTGGAATATAGCATGCACCATTTCAGTTAAGTCAACATTGAATAGGAAGTATGGCTGTATGAACCTGCTATATTGGGTACCTCGACGTAAATGATCAACACTGAGATCCACTTCACTCATACAGTTTATGTGGAAGACTGGGGGGAGATTTGATAGAGTTATATGAAATTGTGAGAGGTATAGCCAGAGTGAATGCAGACAGATCTTTTCCACTGAAGTTTGGAGGAGAAGCTTCTTCACTCAGTGGGTCATGAGAGTGTGGAACAAGCTGCCAACACAAGTGGTACATGCAAGCTTGATTTCAACATTTAAGAGAAGTTTGGATAAGTATATGGATGGCAGGGATATGGGGGACTATTGTCTGGGTGCAGGTCGATGGGAGTAGGCAGCTTAAATGGTCCAGCACAGACTGGATGTGTCAAAGGATCTGTTTCTGTGTGGTACTTTTCTATGACTCCATAACTTGAAATAAACGGGCACTTTTTTTAAAATACAGAGCAACATAAAAGTTTAAAGAGGAATACAATATTGTGACAGCCCAAGCTTTTAAAAATTTATAGCTTAATTTGACACATGTGCCTCAAAATATACAGTGAAATGCGTCATTTGCATCAAAGACCAACACAGTCCGAGTATACGCCGGAGGCAGCCTGCAAGTGTCAGCTTACAAACCCTGACCCGTACATCCTTGGAATAAGGGAGGAAACCTGAGCACCCGAGGAAACTAACATGATCACAGAGTGAATGTACAAACTCCTTAGAGATATCAAGAGATCTGGCACGATGACGCCAATTTTATTGCAGCCAATGTGATGTTTGACAAAATCAGTGGGGAAGGTTCAGTGAAAAGGTCAGGTGGAATAACTCAAGCTAGATAGGAAAATTGCTTTCAGCATTGAGATTTCAAGGTCATGTACAGACAGATTGTTAGAGAGGTTTGATGAACTCTTCAGACAACCGATGCAGTGGCATAGCAGAGTACAACACACATAATGGCAACAAAGCCAACGCAAAAGTAATCTATTGCAATCCTAGAAGATACCACAAATATCGTGTGAGAAGGGACTGGACAAGCTAGAGAAAAAGCAATGTAATTGTATCTAAGGGACACTTCAAAGTCACACTGTCAACTATAGATCATGAATTTAGAGTTAAGATCAAAGTATTCTCAAAACTAGACCTCTCCCATATCTATTGACAGTTCAATGTTGACAAAAATCAGTCAGTAATAACTGACCATCCACATGTCTCTAGTCCATAAATCTACCCCATAAATCTCAGATTTGCTAGACGTGAATCGTTGCTTCTGTAGCCAAGCTAGTTTGTTGCCACAAGCACAAATGAGTCTTCACGGCAGCGCGGTAGCATAGTGATTAGCACAATGCTTTGCAGTGCCAGTAACCTGGGTTCAATTCCTGCCTCTGCCTGTAAGGAGGTCATAAGTTCTCCCTGTGATTGCATGGGTTTCCTCCAGGTGCTCTCATTTCCTCCCACAGTCCAAAGCCGTACTAGTCAGTGGGTTAATTGGTCACTATAAATTGTCCCGCGATTAAGCTAGGGCTGCTGGGTGACACGGCTCAAAGGGCTGGAAGGGCCTACTCTGCACTGTATCTCAGTAAATAAATAAATAGATTTTGGAAGCAATCTTCCAAAGATTAGAATGCAAAGCTAAAGCAAAGCAAATAGAACATAGAAGAGTGTGGCACATGAACAGGCTCTTCGGCCTGTAATGCTGTGCTGACCTAATTAAATTAGTAGTCAACTTCCCAATAGGCTAACACCTTGTCTGCCTGTGCTGCTGCATTCAGGAATCCTTGGGCATGCACCAACAATCTCCATTCCTGACTACTTTCTGGGGTCTACTCATTCATTCTGTGTATCCTGGTATAATCAGTTTCTGCAAAGTTCATCACATCACATTTTCCATGATTATATTCCATCTGTCATTGCTCTGCCCAAGTTAATCAGAATAGTCTACAGTGGCACTGGTTGGACTGCACAATATAACACAAGTGGACCTCCTCCACAGATTTACGGCCTCAATACATTTAATCTCAAAAACCAGCTTAATTGGTGATTTATCTAATATTGTCACATGTACGGAGATGCAGTGAAAAGATTTCAATAACACACCACCCAGAAAGTCTGGGGCCAAGGACTGGAGGCCCAGAGATGGCCTAACCCAGGTTTGTGGGCCTGTGAGTAGGTAGCAGGATGGGAGAGGGTTTTGTTTTGCTGTTGTTGATGATGTTTGTGTTGTTCTGCTGAACATTGTGAACATGTTATGCTGGCACTGGCATGTGTGGCAACCCCTGTGGGCTGCCCCCAGCACATTCTTAGGAGTGTTGGTTGTTAACACAGATGATGTATGTTAACATGTACATGTAATAAATAAATCTAAATCTGAATCCAATCAGATGGTTCCATACACAAGTACATAGCAGTAGTACAAAAGGAAAATAAAATATAATCAGCACATCAAAGGAACCAGTCTTCCCTCTATGGGCTCTGTGTCTGCGTCTCAGTGCTTCAGTAAAGCGGTCTGTACAAGCTAAGACCCCATCCGCCATAGGTATCCTCTCTTCCACCACCCCCTCCCCACCCGTCCCATCATGGAGAAGATACAAAAGCCTGAAAGCACGTACCATCAGGCTCAAAGACAGCTTCTATTCAACTGTTCTCAGACTATTAAACAGGCCTCTCATGTGCCAAATGGACTCTTGACCTCACAATCTAATTCATTGTGATCCTGTACTTGAATGTTTGACTGCACTGCACTTTTTTGGTAGCTTTTACACTTTTCTTTGCATTGTAATTGGTTTACCTTATTCTGGCTCAATGCACCGTGGATTGATTTAATCTGTATGGATAGTATGCAAGACAGCCTTTTTCACTGTATCCTGATACATGGGGCAATAATAAACCAATATCAATACCGTATAAAGCAAATATAGTGTCAAAGTTAAAGCGTGTGCAGGTAGACAATTCAAGTACAAGGGCCATGACTACATAGGAGAGATCAAGGATTCATTCAGCTTTGTCTTCTAAGAGGTCCATTCAAGACATATAACAGTGTCCTTGAGCCTGGTAGTATATGTTCTTCAGCTTTTGTACTTTCTGCACAATAGAAAGGGGAGAGAAGAGAGAATTGCTGGTGAAAGAGTTTCTTAATTACTTATTCTTCATACAACAGGTACATGGGGCAGTGCAGTAATGAAGCAGTTAGCACAATGCTTTATAACACTCGAGCTGTAACATTGGGGTTCAATTCCCGCTGCTGTCTATAAGGAGTTTGTACGTTCTCCCCATGGCCGTGTGGATACTCTTTTTTGTCTCCCACATTCCAAAGATGTATGGTTAGGGATAATGGGGTGTGGGCATGCTATCTTGGCACCACTTACCCAGCACAATCCCTGCTGATTTGATTTGATGCAAATGGCACTGCTAGGACGTATTCTGGAGTTAGGGTATACAGCAAATATTAATTTTACCAGGAGCCAATCTTCAGACCTGAGCATGGATTGTAGACTGAATTTAAACTGAGAAGTAGTATACCTGGAGCTGCAGACTGGAGTTAACAAGACAATACTGCTTAATGTTCATTCTCGATGACAAGATTGTGGGTGCAAAGAAGGAAGTGTGTGAAAACCATATGTGATTCAAAGGAAGCATTGTAGATGCATTGTAATTATAGAATTGTCCTGCTGTTACCTTTGATCTTAAGCATATAAAAATGTCATGTATTATTGGGTCGAACATGCCTCTTCCTCCGAAAGGGTCTCTATATGATGCCTGGTGCTTGTTTTTGTTGAATAAAACATTTCTATATCAACTAGCTTCAGTTTCTCTCGAGGGAATTTGTTCATATCACAACAGCAGATTTCATTGCATGTGACAAATAAAGCTAATCATATCCTTCTCTTTTTTTAAAAAAAAACATTGCGTTAACAAAGAAACTGGAGATCTGTGGGAAGTGTTTCTTTCCTGAACAATCCAATTTGGATTAAGTGGCCCTGAATTGAAATATATCCCTCTTAATAAATGGTCTTTAGAAAGAACAAACCAACCAAATGGCCCCATATACTAGAACCCTGACTCTCTGTATATGTGATCTCCACTGATTGGTGATTCATAGGCACTGTTATTTGAATGTGTACCACTGCCTAAACCAAGATCCACAGATGTAAGTAATGCATGCACATACTGCAGAACCCTGCCATTGCTGGCTGTAGATGGTATCGGTTAACTTTTCTTATATGCTGACTGCGACCATCAAGATGTTTCTTTTAATAATCACAGATTTTATTTTACTTTATACTCTGTGGATTCAAATGGAAAATCAATCTGTTTTTCATTAAAGTAATTGATATCTGACCTATGGCAGAGGGAAACATTTTGGGCTAATTATGATTTTATAAGATTTTTCTTTTAGAGTATATCTTCCGTGACTTTTGTCTTAAATAAAATATGCATTGCACATATTAAACCATGATTTTTACCCAGCTGTTTTCAAAACAACTTCAGAAACTCATCTATCTTGTTTCAAAGTAGCTGAGCCTCTTCGGTGTTTAGAGAGGAGTAAATATTTATTATTTAAATGCATTGTTTGAATGAAAAGATCTTGCAATATTAATCTTGATGAGAACCATCTCATGGAGTTTACATTCAGCAAGTGACTTTGAGGCCAAGTCACTGTTGATTTGTAGTCAAATGTGGCAACCATTTTATGCAGAGCACAATCATGATTGAAATGATTAGCCACTTACTCTAACTTTTGATTGTATTGGTTGATAGATAAGTGCTTTCTCTACCCCCCCCCCTCTCACACACACACATTCTCTCACACTCTCTCATTTCCCTCTCCCTCCCTCTCTCTCTTGCTCTCTCTCCACACCTCTCTCTCTCTCTCTCTCTCTTTATCTCTCTATTCCTCTTTCTCTCCCTCTCGCTCCTCTTTCTCAACCCTCCTTTTCACTCCCTCCTCTCACTCTCTCCTCCCCATTTCTCCCTCTCTCTCTCTCTCTCCCCTTCCTCACCCTCTCTCTCCCCCTCTCTTTTCGCACTCTGCCAGTCTCCACTCCCTCCCCCTTGCCCTCATCTTCTGCAACAGAACTACTATAACCATATGGTGGTAACAGTGTGTTTTTCAGTCGTTTATGTGCAGAAATCACACTGGATAATTTCCACGCAAAATGATCCAATTATTAACCAGATTATCTGTTAATTATAGGATAAATTATGCCAATGACACATTGCTTATCTTTTAAATGTCTCTTAGAAAATGAGGGCAAATCTGGCTTTTATCATCCACTCCCTGTTGATCTGCGGCCTTTAGCATTGTTCTAGATTAGTTGGTGAAACGCAAGTTCAGTGTGTGTGCATTTTATTTCCTTGCTTAAACGCAAGAGATTCTGCAGATGCTGGACATCCTGGGCAACACACACAAAAGCTCAGCACATCAGGCAGCATCAATGAAAATGAACGAACAGTCAGCATTTCGGGCTGAACCCTTTTATAAATCCAGATGAAGAGTCTTGGCCTGGAAGGTCGGCTCCTCGTTCCCCTCCATTGATGCTGCCTGACCTGCTGAGGACCTCCATCATTTTATGTGTGTTCCTCCTCTTTCCTTGCTTAACGTTTTAAGAGGCATATGGTACCATAATCACCGTAGGGTCATAAACCTCTGAGTTAAAACCTAAGCACAAGACCTAGACAGAGCTGAGGGTGCAAGGAGCTGTCAAAACTGAGACACGTGAACCTCTGCAGATACTGGAAACCTAGAAGCCAGGCACAGGCACAACACTGCAGGAACTCAGCAGGCCAAGCAGCAGCAACAGTCGACATTTCAGACCAACACAGATGGAGAAAACCAATCAGTCCTAATGACGGGCCTTGGCTCAATCCATCTACTGAAGGGTCTCAGCTGGAATCATTGGCTGCTCATCTCCCTCCGTAGATGCTGCCTGACCTGCTGAGTTCCTTCAGCATTTATAAGGGAATGTCAGAACGCCTTCTGATGACATATTAAACTAAAGCCCTGTTTCTCTGTTGAACGTAAGATACTCTATCAGAGAAGACTACAGGGAAGCCATAGAGCATGGATCCAAACCCTTCAGTCCAACTTGTCTATGCTAATCAAGTTATCTACCTGGGTTATTCCCATTTGCTTGTTTTGACAGTATCGCTCTAATCCTTTCCTATCCGCATTCCTGACTGATTTTATATTTAAATGTTGTAATTGTAGCCCTCCCCTCCACCACTTCCACTGGCAATTATTTCCATATATCCACCCCATCTGTGTAACATGTTTGCCCCTCAGATCCCCTTTCATTCATTCATTCTTAATCTACGTTCTCTAATTTTAGACTCCCTGCAGCAGGGAAAACGATCTTGATCATTCACTTTATCTACACCCCTCATTATTTTATAAGGGGGGGCACCATAGTATAGTGGTTAGCACATCACTTGACAGTACAGGTGACGCGGGTTCAATTCCCGTCACTGCTAGTAAGGAATTTGTATGGTCTCCCTGTGACCCACTTGGGTTTCCTCTGGCGCTCCCACTGCCCAAAGACGTACCAGCTGGCAGGTTAATTGGTCATTGTAAATTGTCCCATGATTAGGCCAGGATTAAATTGGGAGATTGCTGGTAGCACGTCTCCAAGTTCTGATAGAGTAGATTCAGCACTGTATCTCAATAAAATAAAATTTAAAATTCCAAGGTCAAGTGCAACCAGTGAAGTAACAGGCTGTTTGAACGAGGCACAGTGGCGCAGCCAGTAGCAGTACTGGTCCACAGCTCCAGCAACCCAGGTTCAATTCCCACCTGGGGTGCTGCCTGGCTGGTGCCCGTCACTTCTCCCTGAGGGCACATAACTTTCCTCTAGGTGTTCTGCTTCCCCACCACGTCTCAAAGACAGGTCTGCTGGTAAATTAACTGATCACTGTAAACAGCCCATGATGTGCAAGTGAGTGGTGGCAGAACCCTAGCAGACTGGATGGGAATACAAGGAGAAAGAAATGCGATTAGGTTAGATCTGATGTGGATGGATGCATGATGCTCAGCATAGATTATGTGGGCAGTATGGTCATTTTCCCTGCTGTATAAATCTGTTGAAACAACACTTAATTGTAGCACCCAAGGCTATTCTGGGTAAAGAGTAAAACTAGCTCCTGTGCGTCTCTTTGTACAAATCAATACTTCAAATAAATTCAAAGAACTGATCACCACTGGTTCAAAAGTTCAAAGTAAATTTATTATTGAAGTACATATGTGGTGGTGGCATCCGTTGGTCTCGAGAGACCGTGGATCTGCACCTGGAGTTTCCAGGGCGCAGGCCTGGGCAGGGTTGTATGGGAGACAGGCAGTTGCCCAAGCTGCAGGCCTTCCCCTCTCCACGCCACCGATGTTGACCAAGGGAAGGGCACTAGGACCCATGCAGCTTGGCACAGGTGACATCGCAGAGCAACATATATGTCATCATTTACAACCCTGAAATTCATTTTCTTGTGGGCATTCTCAGTAAATCCAGGAACTTTCATAGAATCAATTAAAGACCACACCCAACAGGGTGGAAAAACAACCAATGCTCAAAAGACAACAAGCTGTGCAAATACAAAAGAAAAATAAAAGAAATAATAAAAATAAATGAATGAGCAAGAACATGAAATGAAAAGTCCTTGAAAGTGAATCTATCGGTCATAGGAACAGTTCAGTGACGGAGCACATGAAGTTGAGTGATGTTGTCCCACTGGTTCGAGAGCCTGATGGTTGAGGGGTAATCACTGTTCCTGAACCCGAGTCTTGAGACTCCTGTGCCTTTTTCCTGATGGTAGCAGTCGTGCCCTGGGTGGTGGGGGTCTCTGATCTTGGGCCAAGCCTGGGAAACCAAGATCAGAATCAGAATCAGCTTTAATATTACCAACATATGTCGAGAAATGTGTTGTTTTGTGGCGGTTGTACACTGCAATACTAAAAAAAAACTTTCATTTACAGTACAAAATATATATTAAAAAGTTAAATTAAATAAGTAGTGCAAAAATAGTGAGGTAATGTCTATGGGTGGGGTCATTGAATGTTTTAGGAACAGCTTCTTCACTTCCGCCATCAGATTTTTGAACAGACAGTGTGTATCTTCAGGTTCCTGTACCTCCTCTCTGATAGTAGTAATAAGGAGAGCATATCCTGAGCGTTGTGTGTCCTTAATAAAGGATGCTGCCTTTTAGAAGCATTACCTGTTGAAGATGTCTTCAATGTTAGGGAGACTAGTGCCAGAATGAATCCTGCCAAAATTTCAGCTTCTGGCCACATTTCACACTGAATAAGCAATAAATGATAGTTCCGAAAATTTAAAAAATACGTAAATAAAACAACATTTTCTAGAGTACCAAACAATGGTGTACCAGACTAGTACTGGACTAGAAGATGAAGTCATCCAGCAGTGATCCAGAGATTAGAGTTGAAATCTTACAGTCACAAGCAAAGGATTATAATTCAAGTACTTAATAATATTGGTTTAAAAAAAAATGAAATCTGGTGATAACCAGATTGTGGTTAAAGTTTATTTGATCAGTGTCCTCAAGAGTAGGGAGCTTGCCAGCATAACTACAGCACCATTTAAGTGGTTCCCTCCTCAAATCGAGACAGTGAAGCATGGATAAAAAAACAATGGCATTACCTCTGATGCCCAATCCTGGAAATGATTAAATTTTAAAAATTACTGCATTGCTGTGTAAGACATTTCTTAAAAGCATCAAATACTCTCCTGCTGCTAAAACAGTGATGCTCAGCAACTGGTAATGAGCAGCACTGATTAAGATGACTGCTTATCATGGGACACCACGGTAGCATAGCAGTTTGGGCAACACTATAGAGGCATGGAACATCAGAGTTCGGAGTTCAATTCTGACACCATACAACAATTACAGCATGGAAACGGGCCATCTCGGCCCTTCTAGTCCGTGCCGAACTGTGCCATCTGTAAGAAATTTATGCGTTCTTCCCATGAAGTGCATGGGTTTCCTCTGAGTGTGCTGGTTTCCTCCTATGGTCCAAAGACATACTGCTTTAGTAAGTTAATTGGTCATTGTAAATTGTCTTTGCTTAGGTTTGGGTTAAATAGGTGGGTTGCTGGGCAGTGCATCTCATCAGGCTGGGCTGTATCTCTAAATAAATTAATAAGCCATTGCCCTTGCTTATGGCTGGGAGAAATCATGTAAATCAGTTAAACCAAGTGATATTTCCAACCTTATAAATCACCATGAACAACACAACCTAAGAGAGGAGACAACAAAGAAAGAGTTAAGAATGCAGGAGAGATTTATGTTGTCCACGGAGAACCAATCATCCTCCATTGCCTTAATCTTATTAGTATCCCTTCATCCTAGTGCATTCAGAGCCACCCGCCCCTTCTATCAATCCTACAGATCAGTTCTGATTAATAGTACAAGCTTTTCAAATGGTTTATTTTGATCATGATTGCCTGTGCTACGAAAATATTCTTTTGAAATGTGTAGGACTTTTACTTCAATTTAAGCTGGCATATTTTCTCCAAAATGTTTCCAGCAAGTGCCTCACGAGCAATGTTCGTGTATTGCCATGATCCATGGTGTTATTGGAAAGGAGCAACAAAGTTTGCATTACAGAGCAGATCCTATCCCCTCTTCTCTAGGTATGACAGACATCATACCTTGAGGCACGGTAGCATAATGGTTAGCACAATGCTCTTGGTACTCATAGTGACTGAAATTAAATTCCACCTCTGTTTGTAAGGAGTTTGTATGTTCTTCCCCTAACTATGTGGGGTACCTCTGGGTCTCCAGTCTCCTCCCATATTCAAAGTGGCGGTTAGTAGGTTAATTGGTCACACGGGTGTAATTGGGCAATGTGGGCTCATTGGGCTGGAGGGGCCTCTAACTGTGCTCTATCTCTAAACAAATAAATGTTCTCTATACTCCCAAAAACAGCAGCTTGATATTTCCACTGTGATCTGGGACAGGCTGAATGACTGAAAACATTCAGGAGCAGGCGTTAGACGATGGAGGTGTCGATAGTTACAGGGACTGAGCAGGAGAATGGAACTGAGGCCAGAATCACAGCAGATTGTAAGTCATATGGTTTATTCCTGTTCCTATTTCATGTGTCCTTCTGTTTTATGTACACTCATTGGCCTCTTTAATGAGGTAAATGTGTACACCTGCTTGTTAATGCAAATATCTAATCATCCAAACATGTGACAGCAAGTCAATGCAGACATGATCAAGAGGTTCAGTTGTTTTTCAGATCAAACATCAGAAAGGGGAAGAAATGTGATCTAGCTGATTTTCACCGTGGAATGATTGCTGGTGCCAGACAGAGTGGTTCGAGTATCTCAGAAACTGCTGATCACCTGGGATTTTCACACCCAACAGTCTCTGAGAGTTTACAGAGAATGGTGTGAAAAATAACAAAAACACAACAGTGAGCAGCAGTTCTGTGGGCAAAAAATGTCTTGTTAATGCGAGAAGTCAGAGGAGAATGGCCAGATTGGTATAAGCTGACAATAAGGTTGACAGTAACTCAAATAACCACGTGTTTCAATACTGGTGTGCAGAGGAGCATCTCTGAATGCACAACACGTTAGATCTTGAAGTGGATGGGCTACTGCAGCAAAAGACGACACTGGGTTTCACTCTTTTGGCTTCTTTATTCAGTGCACTCCTGTACCTAATAAAGTGGCCATTAAGTATAGATTTGCCATAATATCATAGATTTTCTATTCTAAGTAACTTGATATAAAGTAGTAAATCTATGAACACTTTATAGGCTAAACACCCAAAACTTCTAGAAAACTTGAAATCCTTCCCAATCCTTCTGTTTTACCCTATCTGGAGATGTAAAGTGCTCCTTCCCTCTGCTAGTCTGCAGATCACCCTTGGGCAAGATGTAGCACCTGCCTACTCCACAATCAGGGTCATGTGAAACCATGGGAGCAGGTGGTGGATGGTCGTATGAGCAGCTGGTCCATATCACAAGTCCTGGTTATGTGACCACTGACACTAGGCAGACAATCTTCAGATTCAGATTAAACTTATTGTCATTTAGAAACCACAAATGCAATGCAGTTAAAAAATGAGACGACGTTCCTCCAGAATGATATCGACAAAGCACATGACAAAACAGACTACACCAGAAAATCCACATAACATTTGGCTATCCCCAATCCAGAGTCCGGAGAGGCTGCTGCGTGTTAATATCGCGCTACCATCTTAGCACGTTTCCTGGAAAGGAGCTCCAATCCCACCAGGCAAACAAGACCAAAAACTAAAGCTACAAGACCTGCACAAAACCACATAGTTACAACAGTGCAAACATTAGCATAATTGATAAAAAAAAACAGACCATGGGCACGGTAACAATAGTCCAAAGATGTTAAAAGACTATAAGTTCAAAAGAAACCACCACACAGTTTCCAAAAGTCCTCAGGGTCCCCAATAGACTTGTCATCCCACACAGGTGGCAGAAGGGAATACCCCCGCTATGGATTTCCATGGCGCTGCCTGAGTCAGCCTTGCATATTCAACACACAATGAAATCTCTGAAGAGTATTAATAATTTGGAAGTTTGGTTGATCGCCAAGTTTGGCAAAATGTTTGCAGACGTTGCAGCAGCCAAGAAGCCATCATCAGGGCACAGTTGAGGGTGTCATCACCTCGGAACGCCAGCTACATACTCCTCTGGGATCCAAGTAGATAATGAATAGATGCTGTGATCTGGTTGGCTGGTTTAAGACACTGAACGGTTTAACAGTAGAGGATTCTGACGTGGTTGTGAACCAGCCAACCAGATCACAACATCTAATCAATATCTATTCAGACCCCGGAGGAGTATGTGAACCAGCATTCTGAGGAGACAACACCCTCAAATACGCACTGATAATAGCTTCTCAATTGGACCCGAAATGTCTGCAAACGTTTTGCCAATCTCCAAATAGCCAATCTGAGCTACCAATATTCCACAATATATCAAAGTATTGATAATGGCCAGAATCACCCATCTTGTAAAGACACCGCCTGGACAAAGGCAATGGCAAACCACTGTAGAAAAATTTGCAAAGAATGATTTATGGTCGAAGCCCATGATCGTCCACGTCTTACAACATGCCATAGAAAAAGCAAAGAAACGGAAAACCTACAGCACAATATAGGCCCTTCGGCCCACAAAGTTGAGCCAAACATGTCACTACCTTAGAAATTACTAGGCTTTCCCATGGTCCTCTATTTTTCTAAGCTCCATGTACCTATCCAAAAGTCTCCTAAAAGACCCTATCGTATCCACCTCCACCACTTTTGCCAGCAGCCCATTCCACACACTGAGCCTGTCTGGACACGCCCCCTGCTGACTGCTCCTGTGGCTCCTCCCACAGGCCCCTGTATAAAGGCGATCTGAGGCCTGACGCTCGGCCTCAGCCTCCAGGTCATAGTATGATGGACACTCACTCCTGGTTCCTTCTTCCAGTCAATAAAAGCCGATATCTCGCCTTATGTCTCAGTGTGAGTTATTGATGGTGCATCAATTTTATTGACTGGACAGCGTCAGCATTATGCAAAGCAGCTTCCAGAGCGTTGGCCTTCTCGATCGCCGACCGTAAGGTAAGGTCGGCATTTTCCAGCAGTCGCTGGCGCATGTACACTGACCTCAGTCCCGTCACAAAGGCGTCTCGCACTAGCAGCTCCGCATGCTGTTCTGCCGTGAGCATCTTGCAGTCACAAGCTCGGACGAGCGTCTGTAGTGCTCGGAGAAACTCAGTCGCGCGATTCCCCGCCGGTTCCGTGGACAACTCAGACCCCGCCACCGCCGGCTCCCGGGAGCGAATTCGCCAATGCCGCTGCCAGTCGCGATTCCACGAGCTCCCTGACCCTGACCATGGCTGTGGCCCGTCAGAAGCCCGTGCTTTGTTATTTCTGCGGCCATAAAAAACACCCTCGACAACGCTGTCCAGCGCGAGAAGCGACCTGCTCCAGCTGCGGAAAGCGGGGCCATTTCGCCAAGGTCTGT
Source organism: Hypanus sabinus (assembly GCF_030144855.1). Lineage (NCBI taxonomy): Eukaryota > Metazoa > Chordata > Chondrichthyes > Myliobatiformes > Dasyatidae > Hypanus > Hypanus sabinus. The sequence continues at coordinate 19,799,465 of NC_082712.1, read as the reverse complement.
AAGTCTCAGCCTCGAGCGGAGTGCAGCGCTGTGGGTGAAACGTGGGGGCCGCCATCTTGCATGCCCGGATGTGGGCGGCCATCTTTGTCGGCGTCAGCACGCCCCGCCCCCGACCCTCCGATGCTTACCGGGTACCCCGGATGTGGGCGGCCATCTTAGTCGGCGTCAGCATGCCCCGCCCCCGACCCTCTGATGCTTACCGGGTACCCCGGATGTGGGCGGCCATCTTTGTCAACGTCAGCATGCCCTGCCCCCGGCCCTCCGATGCTGACCGGGTACCCCGACGGCGATTCAACTCTGGCCACTGTAACCCTCGACCAAAGTGCCCCACACCAGCTTGCAAGGTCCATGATGGACATCCGGGTGGAGGGGCACAGGACTAGATGCCTGTTTGACACGGGCAGCACTGGGAGTTTTATTCACCTGGACACAGTGCAATGCTGCGGACTTGCAACTCGGCCGGTAAGTCGGAGGTTCCATTTGGCTTCTGGGTCGCAGTCCGCAGACATCCAGGCGGGTTGTGTAGCGACATTGGTGGTGCAAGGCACAGAATATCGGAACTTTGAGCTGCTGGTCATGCCTAATCTGTGCGCACCTGTGCTATTCGGGCTGGACTTCCAGAGCCATCTCGAAAGTGTGACTATGGTATACGACGGGCCCCTCCCACCACTCACTGTCTGGAATCCTCAGTTTTGTGGGACTTCTTCACATACCCCGCTACTGACCACACACACACACGGGCACACACGTCCCATCCAGAACCATGCCGACAGCTGCGCTACCGACACCACTTGCAGTCTCTCCACCCTCAAGATCCCTCCCCCACCGCTGTTCGCCAAACTGACCCCTGACTGTCAACCTGTGGCAACTAAAAGCAGGAGGTACAGCGCGGGGGACAGGGCCTTCATTCAGTCGGAGGTGCAGCAGCTGCTCAGGGAGGGGATCATTGAGCCAAGCTCAAGCCCTTGGAGGGCCCAGGTGGTTGTTGTTCGGACTGGGCAGAAAAATAGGATGGTGGTGGACTATAGTCAAACCATCAATAGGTTCACGCAGCTTGACGCGTACCCCCTACCCCGCATCGCGGATATGGTCAACCAGATTGCTCAGTACAAGGTGTACTCGACAATAGATCTGAAATCCGCTTATCACCAGCTCCCCATCTGCCCAGAGGACCGCCCCTACACCACCTTCGAGGCAGGCGACAGGCTCTATCACTTCCTGCGCGTCCCTTTCGGTGTCACGAATGGTGTCTCTGTCTTCCAGAGGGAAATGGACTGGATGGTGGACCAGTACCAACTGCAGGCCACATTTCCCTATCTGGATAACATCACCATCTGTGGTCACGACAGGCCAGATCACGACGCCAACCTCCAACGATTTCTCCAAGTGGCCGCAGCTCTGAACCTTACTTATAACAGGGACAAGTGTGTGTTTGGAACCACCCGCCTTGCTATACTTGGGTATGTCGTGGAAAACGGGGTTATTGGCCCTGATCCCGAACGTATGCGCCCCCTGTTAGAACTCCCTCTTCCCACCACTCTCAAGGCCCTCAGACGGTGCCTGGGTTTTTTTTTCCTATTACGCCCAATGGGTCCCCCATTACACAGACAAGGCACGCCCCCTGGTCAAGCCTACCTCGTTTCACCTCTCTGCTGAGGCCCACGCGGCCTTCAGCTGCATTAAAGAGGACATTGCCAAAGCTACGATGCATGCCGTGGACGAGACCGCTCCCTTCCAAGTGGAGTGTGATGCCTCCGATTTTGCTCTGGCTGCTACCCTCAATCAGGAAGGCAGACCAGTAGCATTCTTTTCTCGCACCCTCCAAGGCTCCGAAATTTGGCACTCCGCGGTGGAGAAAGAAGCCCAGGCCATAGTGGAGGCTGTTAGGCACTGGAGGCACTATCTTGCTGGCAAAAGGTTCACCTTGCTGACCGACCAGCGCTCAGTTGCGTTCCTGTTCAGCAACCAACAGCGGGGCAAAATCAAAAATGGTAAGATTTTGCGATGGAGAATAGAACTCTCCACCTACACCTATGATATCCTGTACCGGCCTGGCAGACTCAATGAGCCCCCTGATGCCCTATCCCGGGGAACATGTGCTAGCACACAGCTCGACCAGCTGTACACCCTTCATGCACAACTTTGCCATCCGGGGGTCACCCGATTTTACCATTTTGTGAAAGCTCGGAACCTGCCATACTCCCTGGAGGACATCAGGACGATGACCAGGGACTGCCAACTTTGCGCTGAGTGCAAACCGCACTTCTAGCGTCCTGACACAGCACAACTTGTCAAGGCCACCCGCCCTTTTGAACGACTGAGTGTTGACTTTAAGGGCCCCCTTCCCTCCACTGACCGCAATGTCTATTTTCTCAGTGTTATCGACGAGTACTCACGGTTCCCCTTTGCCATCCCCTGCCCCAACACCACTGCCACGTCCGTCATGAAAGCCCTGCGCCAGCTCTTCACTCTGTTCGGGTATCCCTGCTATATCCACAGTGATAGAGGGTCCTCCTTTATGAGTGAGGAGCTGCGCCAGTACTTGCTAGCTAGGGGCATTGCTACCAGTCGGACCACAAGTTATAATCCCCGGGGTAATGGCCAGGTGGAGCGGGAGAATGCCACAGTGTGGAAGGCCACACTTTTAGCCCTTAAGTCAGAAGGGTTGCCGGTCTCTCGATGGCAGGAGGTCCTCCCTGAGGTACTGCACTCTATCCGCTCTCTGTTATGTACGTCCACCAATGCCACCCCTCACGAATGCCTATTCTCTTTTCCCAGGAAGTCTGTCACTGGGACCACCCTACCAGTTTGGCTGACGTCCCCGGGGCCAGTGCTGCTCCGAAAACATGTGAGGAGCAATAAATACTCCCCGCTGGTAGAGAGGGTTCACCTTCTACATGCGAACCCCCAGTATGCTTACGTGGTCTTACCTGATGGGCGGGAGGACACGGTCTCCATCCGCGACCTGGCACCCGCAGGTGCAGCAGACCACTACCCTGAAGGCTCTCCGGTAACTATGAACCCTGCACCAGAGGTGACACCGTACTCACCAGGCCCTACACAGACTCCTCACGACACTTGTATACCGGGCGTTTCGTACGCATTTATACCAGGCGTCTCGCACATGCGTGAGGGATCACCGGCGCCTAGTGGGCAGGAACAAGCGCAACCTCCGTCCCCTGTGCAATCACCAATGTCGCCGGCATCCATGCGATCACAGCCGGTGCTACGTCGATCGCAGCGACAGATTCGACCACCTGATAGACTTGACTTGTAAGAAACTTCGCCACATGGGACTCTTTCAAACAAACGGGGGTGAATGTGGTGAACTATGTGCCTGTCTGGACACGCCCCCTGCTGACTGCTCCTGTGACTCCTCCCACAGGCCCCTGTATAAAGGCGATCTGAGGCCTGACGCTCGGCCTCAGTCTCCAGGACATAGTATGATGGACACTCACTCCTGGTTCCTTCTTCCAGTCAATAAAAACCGATATCTCGCCTTATGTCTCAGTGTGAATTATTGATGGTGCATCACACACTCACCACTCTCTGCGTAAAAAAAAACTTACCCTTGACATCTCTGTACCTACTCCACAGCACAGTAAACTTGTGTCCTCTTGTGGCAATGATTTCAGCCCTGGGGAAAAAGCCTCCGACTAGACACACGATCAACGCCTCTCATCATCTTATACACCTCTATCAGGTCACCTCTCATCCTCCGTCGCTCCAAGGAGAAAAGGCCGAGTTCATTCAACCTATTCTCATAAGGCATGCTCCCCTGTCCAGGCAACATCCTTGTAAATCTCCTCTGCACCATTTCTACAGTTTCTACGCCCTTCCTGTGGTAAAGCAAACAGAACTGAGTACAGTACTCCAAGTGGGCTCTGACCAGGGTCCTATATAGCTGTAACATTACCTCTCAGCTCCTAAATTCAATTCCATGATTAATGAAGGTCAGTGCACCGTATGCTTTCTTAACCACAGAGTCAACCTGCGCAGCTGCTTTGAGCGTCCTATGGACTGGGACCTCAAGATCCTGCTGATCTTCCACACTGCCAAGAGTCTTACCATTAATACTATATTCTGCCATCATATTTGACCTACCAAAATGAACCACTTCACACTTATATGGGTTGAATTCCATCTGCCACTTCTCAGCCCAGTTTTACATCCTATCGATATCCTGCTGTAACCTCTGACAGCCCTCCACACTATCCACAACACCTCCAACCTTTGTGTCATCAGCAAATTAACTAACACATCCCTCCACTTCCTCATCCAGGTCATTTATAAAAATCACGAAGAGTAAGGGTCCCAGAACAGATTCCTGAGGCACTCCACCGGTGACCGACCTCCATGCAGAATATGACCCGTCTACAACCACTCTTTGTCCTCTGTGGGCAAGCCAATTCTGGATCCACAAAGCAATGTCCCCTTGGATCCCATGCCTCCTTACTTTATCAATAAGCCTTCCATGGTGTACCTTATCAGATGCCTTGCTGAAATCCATATACACCACCTCTACTGTTCTTCCTTCATCAATGTTTTTAGTCACACCCTCAAAAAATTCAATCAGGCTCATAAGGCACGACCTGTCCTTGACCAGGGCCCTATATAGCTGCAACATAATGATGATAGAATAACGATGATCAAAAGCATCCAGTTATTATAGCAATTGCTCTGCCCGAGACTACCAGAGTTGTGGACTGCAGCTTAACACTTCACAAAAACAGCTCCACTTCCTCTCCACTCACCCCCATGGACTCTGTCTACACTTCACTCTGCCTCAGAAAGGCAGGCAAAGTAATCATCAATTCCTCCTCCCCCCTTCCATTGGGCAGAGGATACAAATGACCGCAAGCTCGTACCACCGGCCTCAAGGACTGGTTTTATCTTGCATTTATAAGAATATTGAACTGATAAGATGGACACTTGACCTCACAATCTACCTTACCTTAGCCCTTGCAGTTTAATATCTGCCTGCACTGCACTTCTTCTGTAACTGTAACAGTTTATTCTGCATCCACTTATTGCTTTTCCACTGTGCTCCCTCGATGTGCTGATGTTGTAAAATGATTGGCACAGTCAGCATGCTTTCCATTGTACCTCAGTCCATGTGATAATAATAAGCCAGTTAACCAAAATTTACCAATTTGTTTCCTTTCATAAACCAAATCAAAGGGGGAAGACTCTGAAATTCCTCTGTCAGTTGCATTATTCACCAGCAGAGGGAGTTACCCGCAAGTTTCCTGGGGAAGAGAATGCATGTGTTCCGGGTGCGTGTCTGGGGCAACTTGAGCATTAAGGTTGTTCACACTGCTGATCTGCAAAGCTTCCATATAATTACATTGATCTCATTCAAAGCACTCCACAGTCTACATCAGCACACTGGTGAGCGAGAATCTCCAAATTAAAGACTTAGAAGGATCAGAAGAGGACATTCCAACCTTTCATACCTGCTTCACCATTCATGAAGATCCCGGCTGATCTTTCACCTCTTCTTATGCACTGACCCGGAATCTCCTGATTTCTGGAAACCTCTGCTTTGAACGAACCTACAACTAAACCTCCACAATGCTCAGGACTAAAGAACGTCGAAGTCTTACCGTTCGCTGAGCGAAGACATTTTTCCTCACTTCAGTCCTGATTCTGAGAGGGACTACATCTTATTCTAGGCGTTATTCTTAATGGCAGCTTTTACCCAAAGCATAGGTCAGGGTTGATAATACGAATCCCACTGTGGTGCTAGCTATGCCCTGCAATAGCAGACCTAGCCTTACAAAGCTGATTTCTGTTAAAAGCTGCAAGCCCAATTTATAGGAGCCACATAGGTTCTCATAATCAAATTGATGGCATGAACATCAATTTCTCCAACTTCAGGTAATCCCTTCCCCACACTCCTACTCTTTTTTTTCTTTCTCTATTGCCCATTCTGGCTATCCTCTCATCCTTTCACTTCTCTTCACCTGCCCTCTGGTGCCCCTCCTCCTTCCCTTTCTCCCATGATCCACTGTTCTCTCCTGTCAGATTCTTTCTTATTCAACTTTTCACCTCTTCCACCTATCTCCTCCAAGTTTCTCACTTCATCCCCTCTCCCCCACCCACCATCGCCCACCACCTGGTCTCACCTATCACCTGCCCGCCTCCCTCCACCTTCTTATTCTGGCTTCAGCTCCCTTCTGAGGAAGGATCTTGGCCTGAAATGTTGCCCGCTAATTCCCTCCCATAGATTTGCTGAGATCCCCCGGTACTGTGTGTGTGTGTGTGTGTGTGTGTGTGTTGCTCAAGATTTCGAACACATGTAGAATCTCTTGTGTTCACCACAGTTTTTAAAGTGTACTCTGCTTTCATCACATTTGGTGTCCCAGCTTCCCCTGTAGCTGGCTATGCAGAGACATATTGAATAGGTAAACTAAAGTAAGGGAAATGTAAGGAAGTGGTTCTATTGGGTGAATCAAGTGGGAGCATTAAACCACCGAGAGCAGATGGCCAAGATGCTGTAGGTGTGTCATACTTTAAAGGAAGGAATGTGATTTTGCCCAGAGTGAGCAGGGATTCTGTCTGCTGCCTAAGATAGAGAACATATCTTACAGGCATAGGTTAAGTGAGCTAAGACTTTTCTCTTCAGTTTGAAGGAGAATGAGATTTGACTTACTAGTATCTTATAAGAAGGATAGGGTGGACAACCATTGACTTCTTCTCAGGGCAGAAATGGCTAATACAAGGGGCATAACTTTAAGATGATTGGGGGAAAGTATAAGGGGGGGGATGCCAAAGATAACCATTTTATACAGAGAGTGGTGGGTTCACGGGACATGCTGCTGGGGTGCTGATAGAGGCAGATATTTTAGGAACATTTCTTAGATAGTTCTTAGATAGGCATATGGATGAAAGAAAAATGGAGGGCTATGTAGGAGCAAAGGGTTAGATTGATCTTACAGTGGGTTAACAGGTTGGCACAGCATCGCGGGTAGAAGATCCTGTACTTTTCTATGTTCTTACCTGCCTTACAAACTATTTTTGCACCATTTGCGCAAATCAGTCCTGGATGTAAACAAATTGGGAGCCTTCTGACTACCTGAGATGTTATTGTCATACAGCTTAGTTTGAAAGTGGGTTGAAAAATTATTATGGATGAAGTGGGAAATGTTTGCTGGTTCAGAATAAATTAGTCAGGATGTAGAGCTTAGGGAGACGATACAAGACAGATTCACTAGGATAATATCTGCAACACAAGGATGAAGGAAAACCTGAGACATCGCAAAGATGTGATTTGATGAAGATAGTTATGGGGAGATAGAGCAAGAACAGTGACTGATGTGAGACTCCACTAAAATGCACAGATCAGCAAAGATTCCATTTAGATGTTTGTTCACAGGTGCACATTCAACACCTGCTGTCCATTCGAAGTTCACCAATTTAATACCAATGCCACCAGTGAATCTTCTCAGACTTAGTCCCTGTGTGATACATTGAATGCTGTATTTACTTAAAGTTATATTCTATAAACCTGATGCTGCATTATATTCTCCTGTGGCTATATTGTTTTCTCCAAGTGCTCTGGTTTCCTCCCACATTCCAAAGACGTATGGGTTAGTACGTTGGCATTGAAAACATGGTGGCACTTGCGTCACCTGTACATAATTTGATTGTGTTCACCACTGATGCAAACAATGCGTTCCACTGTTGTTTTCAATGTTTTGATGTGCATGTGACAAGTAAAGCTAATCTTTCTTTAATCTTTCCTTTTTACTTAGATGGATCTAGAGTATAGTGCAATAAACACTTGCTCAATTATGAAAGGCAATTCTTCCCACCAGTCTGTTTCATCATATAATTTCCACCAAAGATTCAGTACATTGTGCTTAATGTCATTTACTACCTTATGCTCAATTACGCAATATTTGCAAGTGAATATAGGTCTTGTGAGCCAGGTCTTCAATATGCATATTATCGTCATACATACATTTTACAACATGTTGCTGACAACATTCAGTAATTTTATGAGCAACAATGGTTTTGCAATTTGCCTGTAGAAATTCTGTCAATTGATAAGTTACACTCAGTGGCCTTTTCATTACCTGCACCAATACAACTGCTCTTTTTGCAAACATCTAATCAGCCAATCATGGGGTAGCAACTCAATGCATAGAGGACGTGGTGAGGAGGTTCAACTGTTGTTCAGACCAAACATCCAAATGGGGAAGAAATGTGATCCAAGTGACTTTGACCGTGGAATGATTGTTGGTGCCAGATGAGATAGTTTGAGTATCTCAGAAACTGCTGATCTCCTGGGATTTTCACACACAACCGAGTTTAGCAAGTGGTGTGAAAGAAATTAAAACATCCAGTGAGCTACAGTTCTGCAGGCAAAAATGCCTTGTTAATGAGAGAGGTCAGATGAGAATGGTTGAAGCTGACAGGAAGGAGACAGTAACTCAAATAACAAACCACATATTACAACAGTGATGTGCAGAGGAGCATCACTGAATTCACAAAATATTGCACCTTAAAGAGGTTGGACCATAACAGCAGAAGACCACAAATATTCACTATGGTCACTTTATTGGGTAAAGGAGTTAGCTACTGAAGTAGCCATTGAGTCTATGATCAAAGTAAAATTTGCTATCTGAGTACATGTATGTCACCACAAAGAACATGAGATTCTTCTCCTGTGGGCATGCTTAGAAATCTATGGAACAGTAACTGTAAATGGGATCAATAGACAACAGACTGCAAAGAAACAAATTGCAATAAACAATGAGCATGAAATAACAATATAACAGTCCTTAAACGAGTGTAGCAATTCCCTTTTGTTCAAGAGCCTGATGGTTGACGGGTAGTAACGGTTCTTGAACCTGGTGGTGTGAGTCCAGAGGCACTTGTACCTTCCACTAGATGACAACAATGAGAAAAGAGCACGGCCAGGGTGATGAGGATCTTTGATGATGGACGTTGCTTTTCCACAGCAATATTTCATGTAGATGTGCTCAATGATTGGGAGGGTTTATCTGTGATATACTGGGCTGAATCTGTTACCTCTTGTATGATTTTCCACTCAAAGGCTTTGGAGTTCCCATACCAGGGTGTAATGTCAGCACACCTTCCACCTCACATCTATAGAAGTTTGCCAAAGTTTTTGATGACATGCTGAACCTCTACAGAGCTCTGAGGAAATAGAGGCGCTGTTGTGCTTTAGTCTCAATAATATTTATACGATGGGTCCAGGACAGGTCCTCTGAGATAGTGACACCTAGGAGGTTAACGTTACCGACCCTCTCCACCTCTGATCCTCCGATAGTTACTGGCTCATGGACCTCTGACTTTCCGCTCCTGAAGTCTACAATCAGCTCCTTAGTCTTATTAACATTGAGTGAGAGATTGTTGTTATTACACCACTCAGTCAAATTTTCAATCTTTCTCCCAGATGCTGAGCATCACCCCCTTTCATACAGCCCACAACAGTGGTGTCATCAGCAAATTTGTATGTGGTGTTGGAGCTGTACTTAGCCACACAGTCACAGGTGTAAAATGAATAGAGCCGGGGGCTAAATACACATCCCTGCAGTGCTCCTGTGCCGATGAAAACTGTGGAGGAGATGTTTTTGCCAATCTGAACTGACTGGGGTCCACAAGTGAGGAAATCCAGGATCCAATTGCACAAAAGAGTAATTGAGGCCCAGGTCTTGGAGCTTACTGTTCAGTTGTGAGGAGATGATGGTGTTAAATACCAAGCTCTAATTGATGAAGGGCATTCTAATATATGTACCTTTGATGTCCAGGACTGTGTGAAAAGCACGTAGACCTGTTGCTTCAGTAGACAAATTGGAGCATATCCAAGTCGCCACTTAGGCAGGAGCTGATATGCTTCAGCACCAGCCTCTCAAAACACTTTATCACTGTGGATGTAAGTCATCTAGACAGATGACCACACTCTTTTTGTGCACCGGTACGATTGGAGCCTGCTTGAAGCAGATGGGTACCACACACTGCCCGAGAGAGAGGTTGAAGATATCTGTAAATACACCAGCCAGTTAGTCAGCACATCTCTTCAGTACTCGACCAGGTACTCCATCCGGACCAGACGCTTTCCTTGGATTCACTCCCTTGAAGGCAGCCTGCACGTCATCTTCAGATACTGAGACCAAAGTATCATCGGGAGACGTGGGGGTGTGCGATAGTTCCTCCTTTTCTGGTGGTCATAGAAGGCACTGAACTCATCTGGAAGCTTATCTGGTCTAGTGTGTTGGGATCTCTGATGCAACGGGTTATCTGCTGGTGATAACTGGGCAGGGTTTTCTTCAGACAGGCCTGCTTAAAGTTGCCGATAATAATTTGAAATACTTTAGGGCGGCCCGTTTCCCGTTCAGAGACAGCCGCGTGCAGTTTCACGAGTTCTTTCTTATAATCGGCCACTAGCCGTATGTAGACTGTGGTCAGGATCATGGATGAGAATTCTCAAGGAAAATAGAATGGTCTACATTTGATCATCAGTTGTTGTAGGTCAGGGGAACAAGAAGTCGACGTAACCCCAACATCAGTGCACCAACGAGAATTGACTAAAAAGCATAAGCCACCACCTCTTTCTTTACCAGGATTTGAGGTTCAAGCCAATCAGAAAATTGTAAAACCTTCTGATCGGATAACTGCATCCAGAGTATTTACCGTTAACCAAAGTCTCAATGCAATAAACAATTGAGATCTGTCTCATCTGCCTCTGATACAGCAGCCTTGCCCTGAAGTTGTCTATATTAATTCAAGTGACTATACATTTGCTAATAAAATGGCAGGTGGAGGAAGCCTCATCCTTCTGCACTTCAGTCTGCTTTGAATCCCGCCTGTCCTGCTGCGTTTTTGGCCTTGGCGTTGTCCCCCTTAAAGGCGCCGCATTTAACTGTCAAGCATGAGATCTGAAGTTCATTGATGTAATTTCGTAGTCCTTTAAGAGGAAATTTACAAGCTACAGGTTGCAGCCAAAGCAGTTCAAAAGGAATATATTTAGGAAGAAAACTAGTACAAATTCCTGCAGCCCACAGAGTTGCCGACGTACACCGGTGCCATCTTGTTCCAATAGATCCATGAATATCATGATCTGTAATTTTGAGGACATATGATATATTATTAGTCAATAACTCCATTAACATCATTCATGAGATAAATAAACAAAGGAAAAGATAAACAAGAGAGGCTTTAGACAATTTTTGTAATGTCATTAATCACAACAGCAAATTACTAAATGTCATTGGGCCCTGTCAATAAAGTCACCATGTTTAGTATCTAACTCTAAGTTATTAATTTCACTGTTTATCAGTATTCACAAAGGAAATGGTCTCTGTAGTTGAAGAATTCAGAGAAGGAGATGGTTAAGTTGTCCATAACTAATGAGGAGCTGCTTGATGCCCCAGCAGGTGTAACAGTGGGTAAATCACCAGGACTGGAGAAAATGTACAGTGAGGATCGTTCTGACTGGTTGCATCACAACCTGGTATGGAGCCTCAGGATCATAGGAGGCTGCAGACTGTTGTGGGCTCAGCAGGTTCCTTCGTGGGCATAACCCTCCCAACCACAGAGGACAGCGTTCCTCATTAAACACTCTCCGCATCTGGGACATGGCTTCTTTGTGATACTACAATTGGGAGAGGCACAGGAGCCCATAATCAATGCTTCCTGCCCTCCACCATCAGACTTCTGAATACTATCTCATTATTTGTCTTTTGCATTATTTATTTAACTGTGGAACATCATTGTTTTTATGTCTTGCCCAGTACTACTGCTGCAAGACAGCTCTGGTGCTCTGGATCCTAATTCATGTTTTAATTGATATTCAGAGTAAAGAGCAACCTCAAAACTTTTGTTCAATATCTCCTACTATTGTATTTCAATAAATTCTGGTACTCTGGTCAAGATACAATTGCATACAATGCCCCTTCAGTTGACATCTTCTGGATAGATAATGAAGCCATAGATTTCACTTCTTTTATGTCTGTTACATTTGTCTTTCATCTTGACTGGGATTCTGGAGATTGTTTGGGTGTTTCGACACTCTGCCATCTCCGAGAGGATTCTGGGAGGCAGAGGCAGCATGTGTGAACGAAGGCTGAGGGGCAGGATGTGAGCCAAAGTTCAACTCCATATCGCTGAATAAAGTTTCCATTGTTTGCTGATTAAAACGAAGAGGGAGACTGAACCAGTGAGGGAAATCTGGAAGGTGGGTGCTAGCTGCTTGCCTTTTGGTCACTGGTGGGATCGCTCCACTACCGGAGAGCGGAGACTGCCTTTTGATCACTGGTTGGACCAGTCTGCATCTGGGGAGTGGGGAGACTGCCTTTTGACCACTGCTGAGATTGCTCTGCTGCTGAAGAGGGAAGGCCAACCATTGTGCCCAGAGAATGTTACCCAGGTTTTTGACTTGGACTATAGACTTTTTTCCAGACTTAGATTTTTTTACTCTCTGTGTCTTTTGCCCGATCTTTTTCACTCTTTTGTGTGGGGGGGTGTGGGGGTGGGGGGGATTTGGGGGTCGACGGTTCTGTTCCATTTTTGTTTCCATTTTTTGTGTGCGGAGGAAGGATTTGAGAGTTGATGATCGTACTGCCGATCTTTTCTTTCTTGGTTTGGTGGATATCTGAGAAGAATTTCAGAGATATATACTTCGATAATAAGTGAACCTTGGAACCTTTGAACCTTTGAAATAGAGCTGGGAGATATACACTCAGTGGCCACTTTATTAGGTATACCTGTACACCTGCTCGTTAATGCAAATATGTAATCAGCCAATCACATGGCAGCAACTCAATGCATAAAAGCATGCAGATGTGGTCAAGATGTTCAGTTGTTGTTCAGACCAAACATTAGAATGTGAAAGAAGCGGGACTTTGAATGTAGAATGATTATTGGTGCCAGACAATGCGGTTTGAGTACCTCCGAAACTGCTATCTCCTGGGCTTTTCAAGCACAATAGTCTCTAGAGTTTACAAAGAATGCTGTGAAGAACAAAAAATATCCTGTGACCGGTAGTTCTGTGGGTGAAAATGCCTTGTTAATGAAAGAGGGCAGAGAAAAATAAGCAGGCTGGTTCAAGCTGACAAGAGGGCAACAGTCACCCAAGTAACCACGTGTTAAAACACTGATGTGCAGAAGAGCATCCCTGAACCCATAACACATCAAACCTTGAAGTGGAAGGACTACGACAGCAGCATGAACATACATTCAGTGCCCATTTTATTAGTTACAGGGGGTGGCTACTGAAGTGGCCACTGAGTGTATCCCTCACTTGTTCCTTTTTTTAATTCACACGCTAGATTAGATTAGATCATTGCCTCATGCACAAGGAAGCAATGAAATTCTTGTCTGCATGAAGCTCATGGAGTAGACAGTATGTATGTTAATAATGTGGCCGGTGGTGTAGTGGCATCTGCGCCGGACTTTGAGGCGAGTGACCCCGGGCTCGAATCCGGCCGTCTCCTTGCACGCTTTCCATCTGTGCTAGGATTCGGCCTCGCAAAACAGACAAAAATGCTAAAGTAACGACAAGGTTGCTGCCCAGTGCACAAAAAGACGCAAAAAGGAACAACACATGGTAATAATATGAGGCTCTCCACTGGTCAGGTTCAACCATGGATATTGCCTCATACACAATACAGCTAATAAAGTGTCCACTGAGACATATAATATCGCAAATGCATACCACTCTATCAATAATAGCAATTTTTCAAATATGGTTCAGGGCACTAAAAGGCTGGTTCCAAAACAAGGGAGAAATTTGATTTGAAGGCAGTTCAATAATAAACACTTTATTTAAGCCTCAGGTTCTCCCCATGACTTCATTTTACTAAACCCATTGCCAGCATCGTGCATGGGTAACTTAACATTATTATGCTTGGCCCATGACCACTCAAAGATGCCAGTGAGTATCAATGAGTAACAGTCAATACTACATTGCTGTTAACCCGCTGTGTGAAGAGGGCTTCTTGGTTTTAGACTGGTGTTTAACACGGTATGCCGGTGCATTTCACAACAACCATGGAATCAGTTCTACGATCAAACATACTTGGGCTTATGTCATATGGAACTCACTAACACGAAAATGTCCCATCTCCTTCCCATGATTAAAGTATTTCCAGGGTTTTCTTTTGCGTACACTTGCATTTATTTTTGTCCTGTGTAATGAAACTCCTTATTTCTCAGCAAACACCGTCCCAGAAAAATGCTCCCAGCTGTAAGTATTTATCCAATTGCCAGTTATGTTCGGAGGCACTCGAAAAACATTAATCACATTGTTTTAGGCAGCTACTGTTTTGAATAATTTCATGTTCCACTTTAAAAAAATAAGTAAGATTAAACAAGGATGGATAGCAGAACCTGTAAGACTAGAAAGGGTGTTTTTGCTGTCACCATGGTTTCTCAACTGTAAGTTGCAGTTATTGACACTGAAGTAATTTCATTTTACATTTAATTTAATTTTGGACCAGCTTTCCTCGTACCGTCATCACTCACTGTCAACATAAAAGCTTTTGAGTAGGAAATCACTTTTCTAGCTATGTTTACAGAAAGTAAGCCAAGTGAAAATTATAGAAACTAAAAATATCCTGGCTGGGTTTTAACGTATATGCAATAAATAGATTCATATGAAGGACAGGTTCACTATTCCTTAATGGAGACATTCTAAGCACAAAGTACATCCAAAATCAATGATAAGAGTATAAGACGTAGGAGCAGAATTATGCTATTCGGCCCATCGAGTTCATTCCTCCATTCCATCATGGCTGATTTATTATCCCTTTCAACCTCATTTTCCTGCCCTCCCCCTATAACCTTTGAGTTCCTTGCTAATCAAGAACCTATCATCCTCTGCCGTAAATATATCCAGTGGTTTGGCCTCCACGCACCCATCTGTGGCAAACATTTCTACAGATTTACCACCTTCTGTCTAAAGAAATTCCTCTTCAGCTGTATTCTAAAGGGATGTCCTTGTACTGTGCCCTCTCGTCCTTGACTCTCCCACTATAGGAAACATACTCTCCATGTCTGCTGCATCTTTCTTTCTTTTTATATCTTTTTATTAATTTTAAGCAAACATAAGAGAAACATAGATACAGAGAGTTTGAGAATATATAATTAATAGGTTAAAGTATAAATACAAATAGATGATAATCCATATATAATAACCTCCCAAACTCATAGTAATTACGAAAAAAGGAGTAAATAAGAAAAAAAAACCCTTCCAAAAAAAAACCTAACCAACATGGGCCATTACATTATGTCAAAACTCAAACAAGAAGTAGTTTGAGAAAACCACTGAAATATGGTTGGAGGATTAATTTCTTTCCAATTCAATAGGATAGATCTTCTAGCCGTTAACATAACAAATGCAATCATCCACCAAACTGAAGGGGATAAACAACTATTATCCACCATTGGTAAACCAAAAATTGCAGTAATGGGATGCGGTTGCAATTTGATATTCAGAACTTTTGAAATAATACCGAAAATATCTTTCCAATAATTTTGCAAGCAGGGGCAAGACCAAAACATGTGGGTCAATGAAGCAACTTCAGAATGACATCTGTCACAGGCTGGATTAACATAAGAATAAAATCGAGCAAGTTTATCCTTAGACATGTGAGCCGTATGTACAACCTTAAATTGTATTAAGTCATGTTTAGCACAAATAGAAGAAGAATTGACTAACTGTAAAATTTTCTCGCACTGCTCAGTTGGTATAAGACAATGAAGTTCTTTTTCCCATTCCTTCTTAATTTTCCCTGATCCTTCTGGCTGTATTTTCATGATCATATTATAAATGGTGGCTACTAAACCCTTCTGGCAAGGATTCAGAGCTAAAAAAATTTCTGTAATGTCCATTGGACATAATTTTGGAAAAAACTGTAACATGTTATTCAAGAAATTTCTAACTTGCAAGTATCTAAAAAAATGAGTTTTAGGCAAATTATATTTATTAGATAGCTGTTCAAAGGACATAAAACTATTGGTACATTCCAAATTTACCCATTGTGGCCAAGATACTATAATCGATTCTTGTGTCCAAAATATTAAATATCGAATATTAACTGCCCAATAGTAAAATCTCAGGTTTGGCAAAGCCAAACCACCCTCCTTCTTAGGTTTCTGTAAATATTTTTTACTTAATCTGGGATTTTTATTCTGCCACACATACGAGGATATTTTGGAGTCAATAATAACAGAAAAAGATTTAGGAATAAAAGTTGGTAATGCTGCTGTATCTAAGCCTTTCAATATTCAATAGCATTCAATATTCATTTGATTTCTGAATCAATAGATATGCTTCTGCCCTTATTCACTCTAAACATTTGTAATTCTGCAACCCAGGAGTTAATGATGTAATAGCTAAAGATTTAAGAAAGAAAAATTGAGAGAGTGCGAAAATCTAAATCGTGCCTTTCCTGGTCTTTTGACGTCCTAAAGCATTTTAGAGCCACGAACTTTTGCTAGAGGAAAAATCAGCCACTTGATATTAATAATAGTCTAATTATTAACAGACTGTTATTATGATCAAGTGGCTGATTTTCCCTATAACAAACTTAATATTGATATGCAACTGTTCAATACATTTTAACCATGTTCTTCATTTTGTCTAATTTTTAGCAGAAACTTAGAGGTCTTACAGGACAAAGTTAACATACAATTTTTACAAAAGCACCGTTTTGAGTGTCCTGACCAACTGCATCACCATTTAGTAAGGGAATTGTGAGGCATCTGACCACAAGTCTCTATATTGCAATGGGAGGACTGTTAAGAGGATCATAGGGATCTCTCTTCCATTATCCAAGATATTTATCCAGATCACTGTGTACACAGAGCCCTTAGCATTGTCAATGAGCCATCCCATCATCCAACAATCTCTTTGACCTCTACCATCAGTTAGGCAGGAGGCACTGTTGCATTCAGACAAGGACTATTAGGAGTGGAAACAGCTTCTTCCAAGCAGCCTTGAGATTACTGAACCTCTGCTACCACCCAGATCTATTCACATATGAAATGCCATTAGTATTATATTGTTTACTTTTTAACATGTTGCAAATGCACTTTATTATTTGTTAATTTATTTGTGATAATAATACTTTATGTATTGTGAGTGAGTTATATGTACTGTGCTGTGAACCTTAGTCCAGAGGAACATTGTTTAGTTGGTGTTATAGATGTGTACAGTTGAATGACAATAAATTTGAACTTGAACCTGAAGGTTAGTACCTTATATACAATACCACTTAGCAAAATGCCATATGAAGACATTATAAGTGTTAAAGAAATACTAATGCTGTTATTTCTAGACCTTCATATCAATTCCAACAGCATGTTCTTTGCATTTATAACCAAAGGTCTGACTGCCATTGGTACAATAATCAAATTCCAAGGTCATTAACAGGCCAGATCTGGAGGAGCGCCAAGATCTCAGAGAATTCAGAGTGGAGTAGATTACAAAGATAGGGAAGATGAAGGCCATGGTGCAAGCTAAGAACAAAGATGATAATATTTTTAAATCAAGGCATTATTTAATATGCTGCCAAATACATGCTTCACTTCTTAAAGGTAGTAAGTGATCTTAAAGGACACATTGTAAATGTGACTTGTTGCACTTTAGGACATACTGAAGAGCCTTGGATAATAGAACAAGGGATGTCAGACAACCAACTCAAGGACTATATCAATAATACAGCCTAACATTTTATGATATGGAGTCTACATGTATTCTTTATGATTGAATTTATCCATACTAAAGGGTGGGCATAAGTCTTGTAAGCCAATTAAATTGTTTTGAAGTTCTGGTGAAGAGTCTCAGCCAGAAATGTCAGCTCTTTATTCCTCTCCGTCGATTCTGACTGAACTGCTGAGTTTCTCCAGCATTTTGTGTGTGTAAAATTGCTTTACGTATATTTGCAAAATACTCTCCTCTGCTACATCCTCAGATTAATTGAAGCTTAGAATGGCCAAAAATTTTTAAACAAAATAAAACTTATAAAGAAAGTTATGCGTCATTAATATAAATAATTTTATCCATCGACCTATTCCTCAACTGTCATTGGAATTTGCATTTTAAGATCTCAAATTTCCTGTGAAAAGCTACAGGATACTTTTACCTCTCAAAAAGCATCCAAAGTTTTCAATCACAACTTTGCAATGGGAGCATCTGCAGTTTATAGAATTTCCCAGTTTACAATCATCTGGGGTCAATGTTAATGTCAGCTCTTTATTCTTCCTCCATAGATGCTGCCTGAACTGTGGAGTCCCAGTCAGTACTTTATATGAGTGTGGAGAGTGTGTGTTGCTCAAGGTTTCTAGCATCTGCAGAATCTCTCATGTTTTTGAAATGCTGGAGGGACATGGCAGGTCAGGCAACATCTCTGGAAGGGAATAAACAGTTGACTTTTCGAAATGAGACCCTTCATCGCTCCATAAAAGCTGCCCGGCCTGCTGAGTTCTTCCAGCAATTTGTGGGTTGCTCTGAATTTCCAGCATCTGCAGAATCTCTTGCGTTTATGATTTTCGCACCTCTGCTTCAACTTCAGCATTATTCATTATACTCCTTTTAATTCGGGTACGTGTTGTTTAGCACAGGCAAATACTTTTTAATCTAGAATAGAATGCTCTCCTCGATGCTGATGCGAGGATGTTTTCAAAATTCTGAGATTTATGTGATAATTGGACTGGAGTTTATATTGGCCTCCTTTGGTTTTCAGTGTTTTCTTTCTCGTTGCCAACTAGCAAGTGTTACTTTTTGTGTGAGGGAGAGGTTGAGAATTTGTGGTCTGATGTTCTTATTGGAATTTTTTGTCTGGATGATCTGTTAGTTTTTATGTGTAAGAGAGGGGTTTTGCATCTGGATGTTATGGTCGCTGTTCTTTTCTCTGAGGGAGGGAGTTGGGGGTTGATGTTATTGTCATTGTTTTTTTTTCCAAGAAAGGGGGTGGCGATTTGGGGTTTGATGTTCCAGCTGCCATTTTCCATGTGGGCAATTTGTTAGTTTTTGTGCAAGAGAAGGGGGTGGGGGTGTGGAGTTTGCAAGTTGTGTTTCTTTTTCTTTTTCTTTTTCATATGGGGGGTTGATGTCTTCTCTTCCAACATGGTTTTTCTGTATTTCGTGGTTATCTGGAGAAGATGATGTTGTATCGTACACGCATACTTTGATGGAACCTTTGATGAAATAAATTGCAGGAAACAAATGAAGATTCAGCATGTCATCCAAAGTGTTGACAAACTTCTAAGAGATGCACAGTGGAGAGCATCCTGACTGGTTGTATCATGGTCTTGTATGGAGACATCCTTGAATGGAAAAGCCTACCAGAAAGTAGTAGATATTGTCCTCCAACAGTAAGGCCCTCCCCACCATTGAGCACATCTATATGGGGCATTGTCGTAGGAAAGCAGCATCCATCATTACGGACCCCCACCATCCAAGCCACGCTCTCTTCTCGCTGCTGACATCAGGAGGTACAGGACACTCAGGCCCACACCACCAGTTTCAGGAACAATTATGACCCTTCAACCATCAGGCTTCTTAACTAGCTTGGATAATTTCACACAACTCACCACTGAACTGATTCCATGACCCATGGAGTCACTTTCAAGGACTCTACAACTCGTGTTCTCAATGTTACTCTTTACTTATTTTTATATTATTATTAATTTGGTTCTTCTTCATTTAGAATCAGAATCAGGTTTATTATCGCCGGCATGTGACATGAAATTTGTTAACTTAGCAGCAGCAGTTCAATGCAATATATAATCTAGCAGAGAAATAATAATAATAAAATTTTTAAAATAATTTTAATAAATAAGTAAATCAATTACGGTGTACGCATATTGAATAATTTTTTTTAAACATGCAAAAACAGAAATACTGCATATTTTAAAAAAGTGATGTACTGTACAAAGATTCGATGTCCATTTAGGAATCAGATGGCAGAGGAGAAGAAGCTGTTCCTGAATCGCTGAGTGTGTGCCTTCAGGCTTCTGTACCTCCTACCTGATGGTAACAGTGAGGAAAGGGCATGCCCTGGGAGCTGGAGGTCCTTAATGATGGACGCTGCCTTTCTGAGACACCGCTCCCTGAAGATGTCCTAGGTACTTTGTAGGCTAGTACCCAAAATGGAGCTGACTAGATTTACAACCTTCTGCAGCTTCTTTCGGTCCTGTGCAGTAGCCCCTCCATACCAGACAGTGATGCAGTCTGTCAGAATACTCTCCACAGTACAACTATATAAGTTTCTGAGTGTATTTGTTGACATGCCAAATCTCTTCAAACTCCTAATAAAGTATAGCCACTGTCTTGCCTTCTTTATAACTACATCAGAATGTTGGGACCAGGTTAGATCCTCAAAGATCTTGACACCCAGGAACTTGAAACTGCTCACTCTCTCCACTTCTGATGCCTCTGAGAATTGGTATGTGTTCCTTCGTCTTACCCTTCCTGAAGTCTACAACGAGCTATTTCGTCTTACTGACATTGAGTGCCAGGTTGTGGCTGTGGCACCACTCCACTAGTTGGCATATCTCACTCCTACATGCCCTATCTTCACCACCTGAGATTCTACCAATGATGGTTGTATCATCAGCAAATTTATAGATGGTATCTGAGCTGTGCCTAGCTGCACAGTCATGTGCCTACAGAGTAGAGCAGTGGGCTAAGCACACACCCCTGAGGTGCGCCAGAGTTGATCATCAGCGAGGAGGATATGTTATCACCAATCCGCACAGATTGTGATCTTCCAGTTAGGAATTTGAAGATCCAATTACACAGGGAGTTGAAGAGGCCCAGGTTCTGTAACTTCTCAATCAAGATTGTGGGAATGATGGTATTAAATGCTGAGCTACAATCGATAAACAGCATTCTGACATAGGTGTTTGTGTTTGTATTTGTACAATTCGTTGTCTGTTACACATTGCTTGTTTGTCTTTGTGTGTAGTTTCGGTGAATACGCACAGGAAAATGAATCTCAAGGTAGTAAATAGTGACATTTATGTACTTTGATAATAAATTAATTTTGAACTTTGAACAAGTCAGACAGCATCTGTGGACAGAGTAACAGAGTTAATGTTTCCAGTCAAAGTCACTTTGGCATTAATTAAATAGAGAGATAACAGTGTACTACAGTCCAATAGAATCTAACTCATGCCATGTTCAGGGTGGCACACACAAAATGCTGGAGGAACTCAGCAGGTCAGGCAGTATCTACAGAGAGGAATAAACAGTCAATGTTTCAGGCTGAGACAATTCAGTCCTGGTGTGACCGTAGATGTTGCATGACCTGCAGAGCTTCCCCCAGCATTTTGTGTGTGTTGAACAGGATTTAAAGGGTGTTTCATTCATGTACTGAAGTATAGGGTTCATCACAAAATTAAAACCCGATCCAAATCCAAACTGACTCTAACCAACACAAAGCTGTTCTGACCACACGCTAATTTTATCTATGCTAGATCCAACATGACTATCAGCATATCTCAAACGTGATATGACAGTCTCAAGCAAGTGTTTCTCATGTAAGTAACTACTTGTCACCTGGATAAGGTAATGAGCCAGGATGTCATGTCATAGACCAACCCAACAAAAACCTATAACCTAAACATAAACATTCATTCAAACTATAGACGGAGACATAACAGAAAGATTTTTACATCTCGTATATATGAAGTATGTATGTAATAAAGTCAATTCAATTCAATAAAGTCTGCACAATCCAACCCAACACACATATTAGAATCTAGGGATTTATAGCAATATTTATAGATTATTGATTCCACATTCACAAATACTCTCAAAAGAGTGGATGGGAAGAGTGGATACAGTGGATATAGAGAGGATGTTTCCTATAGTAGGGAGTCTAGAACTGAAGGACACAGCATCAGAAAAGAAACGCATCCCTTTATAACTGAGATGAGGAGGAATTACTTTAGCCTAAGGATGGTGAATTTGTAAAATTCATTGCCACAGATTGCTACGGAGGCTAAACCTTAGGGTATATTTAAAGCAAATGTTGATAAGTTATTGATTAGTAAGGTCATCAAAGGTTGCGGGGAGAAGGCAGGAGAATGGGATTGAGAGAAATAATAAATCAGCCATAATGCAATGGTGGAGCAGGCTTAATTGTCTGAAAGGCCTAATTCTGCTCCTGTGTCTTAGGTCAAAAGAACAAGTACCTGAACGCAATTTTATTTCAATCAGGCGACTTAAGCTGTATCACAATTTATGTTCTTCAATTTTAAATCACCAAGAAAAACTAACACCTAAAGGAAATGATAAAAATTGCAGCAATTCTGCCGATGATCAGCAAACAGTGCCGTTTTTTACAGAGACAGTTCCTCTTGAAGTTAAACATCGATTTTTTTCCACAGCAATAAATAATGCTTTTTGAGGATATTATAAATCCTTTTTTCTGGTTATGAAAATTTATGTTTGTTAAATATTGTATCTGTCAGCAGGCTCACTGATAGTACACTGATCTTTCTACATCTGTCCTCCTGTCTTAGGTTGGGAGGGAATTTCAGGAAATTACACAGCCGTGACCTATGATTTACAGTCCATTAGCTTGAAGATGCAGAATATTTAAAGCCTTGAGGCAGGCACGTAATGATCGGTTGAGGAAAATTATTAAGGGAAGTACTCCAGAATGCAAAAAAAATGGACCAAATAATGAACAAATTAGGACAACGTAGACAATTGGGTGGCACCGTATCATAGTAGTTAGCTCATCGCTTTACATCGTCAGCGATCAGCAGTCGGGGTTCAATTCCCATCATTCTTTCTGTGACCACGTGGGTTTCCTCCAAGTTCTCCTGTCTCCTCCCACTCCCGCATATGGTTAAGTTGTTGGCATGCTGTGCAGGCGCCGGAAACACGGCAACATGTATAGGCTGCCAGCACATTCCTTGCTGATTTAATTTGTCACATTGCACTGTATACGTTGAAGAGCATGTGAGAAATCGTCCTTTTGTATGACGGTTTGTTCCAGATTCCAGCGTCTGCACTCTCTCCTATCATCATCTTAGAACTGCTGCTGGAAAACGATGCTTTTGTGTTCCCTGGTAGGGTGCTAAGGGACCGTGTTCTCCCCATTATCTCCAGTTTTCTACAAAAAGTAGTGGCTATGCCCCAGTCCATCGCAGGTAAATCCCTCCCCACCATTGAGCATACCGACTCAAAGCATTGTCACAGGAAAGCAGGACCTCACCATCCTGGCCATGCTCTCTTCTTGCTGCTACCAACAAGAAGAAGGTACAGGAGCCTCAGGACCCACACCACTAGGTGCTAGAACAGGAATTACCCCTCAACCATCAGGCTCTTGAACCAGAGAGGATAACTTCACTCAACTTCACTTGCTCCATTGCTGAACTGTTCCCATAAACCATAGACTCACTTTCAAAGGCTCTTCACCTCATTTTCTTGATATTTATTTATTAATATTGTTTTTCTCTTTTGTATTTGTGTAGTTTGTTGTCTTTTGCACACTGGTTGTTTGCCCATTCTGTTGGGGGTGTGCTCTTTCATTAATTCTATTGTGCTTCTTGGATTTACTGTGTAAACCCATAAGAAAATGAGTTTCAGTGTTGTTTATGGTGACGGATATTTACTTTAATAATAAATTTACTTTGAACTTTGAACATTCAATGCTTCCCCTAAAGTCCAGAAGCCTCTTTCCTGTACTCCAGAAGAAACCCAGAGTCTCCCATCTCAGGCTTCATGCAACTCCACAATACATGGCCCTCCCTCAGTACAACAGTATGAAATATTTCAACTCTCACCTGAAACCAATGACCTTAGGGTTCAGTCTCCCCTGCCCTGGGAAAAAGACTGTCACATCCACCTCATCAGCACCCCTTATGTTTTTATAAACATCTACAAAGTCATCCCTCAGCCCCTCACCCTACAGGGAAATAGTCCTGACCTATTCAGCCTCCTCTTACGGCTCAACCCCACCATTCCAGGTCACATTCTTGTGAATCCTTCCAGAATGACATCTTCCCTGCAGCTGAACAACCACAACTGCACACAACACTCAAGTGTGGTCTCGCCAGCTAGTCAGGTAGTCTCTCAAACCTGCCTTGCCTTTCAATAACATCATAGTTGATCTAATCTCAGTCTGTTTATCTTATCTACCTGTTCCCTTAACCTTTGACTGTCCCTGTGTCCTTGTGATGGCACGGTAGTGTAGTGGTTAGCACAGCACTTTACAGTAGCAGAGACTGAGGTTGAATTGTATTTACTTGTTTTCTGCAAGGTCAGTAACATGTCCAAATGAAAGGGATTGTCATGTGTGTGTCAGCCTTTGCTCAGTGTAATGCCCGATGGCAGATACAAAGTGCATCTAAACACTGTCTTCGGTGCATCACTGTTGCATAACTGAGTTCAATGGTGAGACTGAATACGTTGGCATCCAGGCTCCCAACTCATGTGTAGCTAGCTTCAATGGAAACAACGCAGGTCATCTAGCCTCTGCAACTGAAATATTGCAGCACTGACAGTGTCCTGAAGAATTTCCTCTGCACCTTCTCCAGTGATATCACTCCCTTGTCCCTTCTCTTCTTGTTTGTACCAGCATAATTCTCATTTTCTCTCTCTCTCTCTCTCTATCTCTCTATCTCTCTCTATCCAACTCTCTCTATCTTCTCTCTCTCTCTCTCTCTCTCTCTCTCTCTCTCTCTCTCTCTCTCTCTCTCTCTCTCTCTCTCTCTCTCTCTCTCTCTCTCTCTCTCTCTCTCTCTCTCTCTCTCTCTCTCTATCTATATATGAAGTAAGTGGGGGGAAGAACAGGGGGACTGTTGATGCTTTTGTTGCTGCCTGAGAATGGGAGCAGAGGGGGTTTGGGATTCTGACTTTTCTGCCATTCATTCTTTGAGAATTTTTTTTTCAGTTTCATGGATGTCTACAAATAGTAAGAATTTCAGGTTGTGTGTTGTATACAATCTCCGATATTAAATTGAACCATTGAACCATTACCTTCAATATTGGTTTGTCATGTTTGTTAAAACATTCAACAAAAGATTCAGATGAATATATTAGCAAATTTACATATTATTTCTTCCATGGAGCAATCAGGGAAGTTTCCAGGAATATTTTTATGTACAAGAACAGCAGCAGAAAGCTATCTATATAGTCTGTACTGTAAAAACCTCACTGTAGTGAAATACTGAGCAATTGTGGAAGACATTTAGGATTATGCTGCTATCATCTCTCATTACAGCACATGGCTCCTTTTAAGTTATTATCATCCAAAAGGTATTCTTCGTGATGTTCATTGATGTTACTGAATTTATATGATATTCATGCTGCCTATTTTAATAAGTGATTTAACCCTGCTATAGCAACAACAAATCCAATCTATCTTCATTAGAAATGTCTGAGTCATAGAAGTGAACATAGAATGTCCTAACTGTATTGTCAGTACTTATCCAACAGCAAATAGATATTTCTGGACAAAGTTACATATGAAAGCAACTTATAAGGACTGGCATGTTCAATCATTGATGTTGGGTCAAAATCCAGGAGCAACCTAACAGAACTGTGGAAACATCTCATTGTATAGACTGCAACTACTCAAGGAGACATATAACTGCCCTTCATATATACAGCCTCAATATTTCAGAAGTACTTAACTGGCTGTAAAAGGATTTTGAGGAATCCTAATGACGTGACTGGTGGTTAACTAATGCAAACCTCTTTTTTTAACCCAAAGGAAACTAGGAGTGGGAAATATCAACAATTAACTTGGAGATCGAGGGTCATCTTTATTCTTTATATGTACTTACATGTATTAGGAAATTGCTGTGGTGTGTTGGCACATGCAACAATTATAAAGAATAAAAACATATAAAAATAAGATAGAGGTTAAAGTACAAAAATGGAATAAAATGTGCATAAACGCATACACACAGTGGCCACTTTATTAGGGGCTTCCTATAACTAATAAAGTGGCCACTAAGTGTAAAGATCAGTATGTATTCACAGTGTAAACAGCTTTATAAAATGTGGTTTAAAGTGTTTACAGTGCAGTGCAGCGTCTGAGACAGTACATTGATGGAGATAGGGAGAATAACTAGAATGGTTGATCAGATTAACTGCCTGGGAGAAGAAGGCATGACATTTTTTGTTTTAATATTCGACTGTTCCCAGCACTGCTTTGCATTGGAGAAGACTGTGCAGTCCAATTAATTCTTCTTCGTTCTTACCTTAAAATGTTTTCAGTTTGAGGAGGCAATTATTGTAATTAGTGATGTACAAGAACAAAGATCCTCATTCTCCAAATGTTTTCTTTAAAAAAAAATCACTTCATCTTCTTTACAATAGTAGATAACATCAGAAGTCTTTCAATGGCGATAAACTACTATAATACATGTTGAACTTATAAAGGTATATAATGTGAGACTTTCATTCCATTACTCTTTAAATTTCCCACAATAATAATATCAAAGCAGAAGGATTATAACTAATGGGATACATTGGATAAACTGTGCCTCTTTGATCCAGATAATCACTGCCAGAGGAAGTAGTTGAGGCAGGTACATTAACAACATTTAAAAGGTACTTGCGAAAATATTTGGATAGGGAAGGTTTAGAGAAACATGCGCCAAACTCAGAAAATGGAACTAACTCAGATCGGCATCATGTTCGGCATAGACAAGTTGGACTGAATGACCCATAACCGTGCTCTGTGACTCTGTAAGGGAAAGTCAAGGAGAACCATGCCAACATCCTTAAAGTGATGAAAGACAGATAAACATGCAGAAAATCTTCCCATGTATGAGATCATAAGAATGAGATCGTCATGAACAAATTTTGGCTAAGAATACATGCGAACCTCTTTATTTGGCAGAGTAGTTCACGATGTAGTCACATAAAATAAAGATATCTTTGATGACAGCAAAGAGAGAAGAAACTAATAGTGATCAGGTAAATAGAAATAAATTTCAAAGGAGCATGAACTGGACGGAATGTCACTTCTCTCTGCCCTAAAGTCTTGAGTAAGCCAATAACTAACTGTTCTTGCAATCTTCATATCCCAGCAGATTGTAAACTATACATTCCAACAGAGGCATGAAAGATTCTACAGATGCTGGAAATCTTGAACAGCACATGTAAAATGCTAGAGGAACTCAGCTGGTAAGGCAGTGTCTTTGGAGGGAAATGAACAGGTGATATTTCAGGCAGAGCATTCATCATCCCTAAAGACTTTGATGACCTATGCTACTTCATTCACAGTAGAGCTGCAGCCAAGAATCATTCAGCATCAGGAAATTGAAAGGAGGGGTGCAACCACTTAATGTTAAATGTAGCACAGAAGTAACTAGGATTGTGGTGCTGGATCCCCAGTTACCCATGACCTAAGAACCATAGTGCAGTCACTGTTACCTGGGACTTCATCTCAAGCCCTTCATTATTGAGGCAATATAACCATAAGGTATAGGAGCAGAATTAGGTCATTTGTCCCATTGAGTCTTCTCCACGATTCTAAAAAGGCTAACTTCTCAATCCTATTCTCCTTCCTTTTCTCCATAACATTTGACACCCTTACTAATCAAGAACCCTCAAACTCTGCCTTAAAAATATGCAATGAATTGGCCACCACAGATTCACCATCCTCTGGCTAAAGAAATTCCTCCTCATCTCCATTCTAAAAGGATATCCTTCTATTCAGAGCTGGTGCACTCTGGTCCTAGACTCCCCCATGATAAGAAACCGATAGACACCGTACAGCTATTTTTATTAACATCAGGCTTAATATCCATGATGCATATTCAGCGATTTTGCAATTATGTTCTCTTCACTGAATTTTTTAAGCTAAAATTCAGTTGCCAGCAAATAGGTTGAACTAGTGGATAATGAAAAAGAATCTATATAAGTAGGGGACTGGCACCAGGAGGTTCTGGGCCATCCAGGTTAAAAGAGGAGCTGAAGGGCTCTCCTGTGGACTCTGTAGTCAGTAGCAAGAATGGTTCAATTAATGAACAATTTATTCCAAAAATTGTGTGTGTGTTTAGCATAAGACAATAAGATATAGGAGCAGACTTTGGCCATTTGGCCCCTTGAGTCTACTCCACCATTTCTCATGGCTGATCCACTTCCCCCCTCAGCCCCAATCTCCTGCCTTCTTCCCATATCCCTCTATACCCTTACCAATCAAGTATCTATCAATCTCTGCCTTAAATATACCCACTACCACCTGTGAGAAAAAAATTTCACAGACTCATCATTCTCTAACTAAAGAAATTCTTCTCATCTCCATTATAGATGGACACGCCTCTGTTCTGAGGCTGTGTCCCTGTGATCCTACACTCTCCGACCATAGAAAACATCCTCTCCACATCCACCCTAGCAAGGCCTTTCAACATTCCATAGCACAAAATTATACCAATGCTAACACGGGGTTTGGAAAAGCCAGTGTTCAACATGTCCTACAAAAGCATTTATCATTAATTTAGAATGTTAATTTTGTTCTATTCTGCTCTATTTTCCAAAGGCGTTACCTAACTTTCAAGTTCAAAGTGAATTTATCATCTAAGTAGGTATTTGTCACAATATTCTTCCATGTATTTCTTTCAGTATTTACAATAGAATCAATGAAAATCTACAAAGACTGACAAACAACCAATGTGCAAAATAATGCAAACTGTGGAAATACTATTTTTCCCTTTTGAATCGAGTTGATATTTGCTTCAGTAACCAGTGCAGCAAGCGTTAGCAGTCCCTCTGACTTTGATGATGTTAATAACGAATAATCATCACAATGCATCCTGCGTCACCGCAGTCCCCGTCCAAGGCATTATAAACATTGAGATGAATAGGTAATCCGCAGAGCACGTAGCGTTCGGCTTCTGCAGTATCGGTGTCACTTGACATTTGCGTTCCGGAGTTTTATTCACTGAATAGGATTGCACCCTTCAATCACCCCTCCACCATCGATTACAAACGACTGCTGAATCTTCAGCAACGCACACAAATCCTGAGTCACCATTACCAAAACATGCCACTGTCAACCTACAAGATATACTAGCTGGGTTTCCAAAAAAAAAGTTTAGTTTACGATCGATGCTCAAGAAATTCAAGACGATTGCTGAAACGTTATAGGGTTTTAACAGAGTTAATTTTTAAAATAACTGCAGTCGGTTTTTGGGTCAGGTTCCTACTGGAGGGCATGAAGGACATTGGGGCGGAGCCTCCGCTAATCTGCATTGTGAAGTTTTCATTAAATCTGGACTAACTGCGGGAGAGAGGGAGAAAAAAAGTAAACCCAGGTTGTCGTGGGAATGAAGCTCTCCCACAAAAAGACAGCTTCAACCTTTTAAAATAAAATTCCTGAACGCCTTTTTGCCGATTTATGATAGACAACAGGAGCAGAATTATTTTGACAAGTTCGCAGTTCTGTGCTCTTTAGGTTTATATATAAACTCCCTGTCTGTCCAAAGCCTCCATGAGCGCAGGTCAGCAGTCATTAAAACTTTATTCTCTAAACCATTTATTGATCGGGCCTTAAAGTAGAAAGTTTTAACCTTATTTCACGAATTTATATTCCTATTTTCACACAAATATGATTGCTAACTAGGAAACGATCAGTTAAGTATTTCTCACTGTCCCTCTTTCTGTCTCTCTCTCCCTCACTCAATAAACAGTATATCTATCTCTTTCAATCCCTAAAGAGCCTATAAAAATAAAATATATACAATATATATAATACGATATATTATATAACAATATGTAATATATATTCTGTATAGATGCATATAGCTTATTGATATATATCTGTAAAAATACTATATATGTTATCTATCTATCTGTGTGTGTGTGTGTGTGTGTGTGTGTGTGTGTGTGTGTGTGTGTGTGTGTGTGTGTGTGTGTGTGTGTGTGTGTGTGTGGGTGTGTAGTCTCAATATACAGTGTATCATTCTCTGTTAACAATTCTTAGAGTGCCACCAACATATGCCCAAAAAATGATTCTTGACAGGCGCCGGGGTGTTGATCGGTTAAAAAGCAATGAACAGAAGTTTCACAATTATCCTTTCTTTTCAGTGTCGGCGGCTTCTGGTGGGGTAGAATGGATGCGGCGACGCATTATTGCAGCTTTTGCAGCTTTCCCGAGTCGCCCGCACTTTCACTCGGTGATCCTTGAGTCTTAGCATTAATCTTAAAGCACGGGTTCTCTCCGCAAATTATTCCTGTTTGTTATCCAATCTTCACTAACAAGTAAAATCTATATGTAATATTGTCGATTTCGGTGACGTTAAAAACTTTTGGTGCCTATTTAGGTGTTTATACCATTCTTCATTTAACAATGTTTCAAAACATGATATGCTTTAAATAAATATACAAATATTCATTTTAAATGTCAATTTCCTTGTTCCCCCAAAGATAACAATATTTAAATTTGTTTTATTGCAAACTCTTTCAGTTTCCTCCTTCAGTCAACACTATATCCCATCAGTTCAAGATGTATAGTTATCCATTAGTGTTCCTATCGAATTCTGTTGATGTATTTAAACCTGATCCTGTGCTAAACATTCAGTAAATTCAAATGTGTATTCTTTAAAATAAAAAGAGGGTTTTGTTGCTATCACAGGAGGGTAGCAGACGAATCACGTCCACACAGAAACGA
Organism: Hypanus sabinus; assembly: GCF_030144855.1. Lineage (NCBI taxonomy): Eukaryota > Metazoa > Chordata > Chondrichthyes > Myliobatiformes > Dasyatidae > Hypanus > Hypanus sabinus. Next base: position 19,768,845 of record NC_082712.1, on the reverse strand, counting down.
GGGTACCAACGATTAGGTGAAATCTCAATCAGTCGTTTGGTTTGAATAAGATATTTCACTCTTTAAAATTCTTCTTTCAGAATTAACCACCACTGGGGTATTTCAGAAGCTCATACAAATATTATTAGCTTAAAGAAATCGCCCTTGATTTCAGTGAGTCATTTCGGTTAGTAAATTCATGTGTAAATATCTATAAAGTAATGTTTGTTTCCATGCTACATCTGTAGACTGACTTGGTCTTTGAGTGCATTGGACTGAAAAATGAGCGCTGCTACCAAGTCGATGGTTGAACTTCCATGTTGAAAAATTGCAACTTTTCTCTTTTTTTCAATAAGCCAGCCATATCTTGGTTTTCTCTGTTTGTTTGTTTAAAATAAAGTTTGAAGGCACATCAGAGAGCGCTTGAAGAGAGTGTAATAAGAGAATGGCCGAGTGACCCTCGGAGTTGATTACATGCAATTACCTGGAGCCTTAGCCTGTCCGGAGAGTCTGCGAGGGGGTGGGAGTGCGGAGAGGTGAAGGGGGGTGAGACCTACCTCACTCAGGGTAACTGTATTAGCGGGAGGGGGCGGGAAGTGAGGATAATACTTAATGCCATAACTATAATTCCAAATCAAAATAGTACCGAACGACAACTGAGTGCCGAACATAGCACCGGGTATACAAATTAGGAACAGATTATTTACAATTTAATTAGAAACTATTTCTTTTAATTGCATGAAGCCAATCAGCAGAGTTTTAAAACAGAAACCGTCAAGCACTTTCCGTTAGGACGCATTTCGTTTCATCTCGAATGTGTATATTATTATATGTAGAGTTTGGCAGCAATGGGATAGGCATCTGCTCCATTAACCAATTTCTCAGTTCTCAAGGAAACTCGTGAACTAAAAGGTATTTCACTAACATAGTGATCTGGGGATTATTGCAATGAACGAAATTTTATTTTGTCAGTTTCTCGGTTAGAGTTGTTCACAGTATTGTCCTGTAGTGCAATTTTGACGCACATTGGGTCTACGTCGGAGACCTCTTCATATTGCTTACTTTACTGCACGCATTAGTTTTGATTTAAGTGTGCACTTATGAATTAGCTTGCTACGTGGTACTATTTAGACAAGGTCAGGTATTCTCTATTAGAACATAGAACAGTACAGCATAGGAACAGACCTCTCGGTCCACAATGTTGTGCCGAGCCAATTAAATTTGTGATCAAATGGCCAACTAAACTAATCCCTTCTGCCTACACAATGTCCATATCCCTCCATTTTCTTCACATTGATGTAAAGTCTCTTACAAGTCTTTAATGTATCTGCCTCTACCACCACAGAGCATTCCTGGCACCCACTACTAATGGACTTTCGTGTACTTACACCGATAGCGTGCACACAGCATTATATAAATAAACCATTAAATGTATTGTTATTAATATTTTCTTGTATTCATTCACGCATTCAGTTAGCTCCAGTCGGGTTATATTGAGAGATGTATTCACAAATGGTCGAGATGTGCCACAGGTCAGTAAAATTCTACTGATATTAACGTAATACATCTGCTCGTAATATTTGGTGAAGAAAACGGCGATAAATATAAATATTTGATAAATAAAAATATATATCACAAATCCGTAGATACATCCATGCATTTATTTGTGAAATAGTTATGTTTTGGTCTTAAGCACGAAAAGGGCAAAGCTGTGTGAGGTTCGCTCAGAGGAACAAACCATTTGCGAACGATGCCACTACTTGCAAATTCTTAGTCGTGTGTTTGCACGGTAGGATAATTTATGTTATTAGGATAGATGTGGTTTCTTAATATTTCTCATCAGCATTTTACCAATCTGCAATTCAGCCTACCTCAATACATGAGTTCCAAAAGTGCTGTGAATATTTTTCACGGGAATTGAACAAACCGCGTTTGCATTAAAACCCGCACATCTTTTTTCGTTCGCGTCCCAACTTGGAGGCCAACTTATCAATTTTTTTTTAATGGATGTTTATATTGATCAGGGATAAATGAGTTCCGGCATTAAGAGTTGCTTGCACCAAAAATTTGCTCGTCAGGTACCGAAGTTGAAACAAGCAGCAATATAAAATCCCCACACGCAATACTAATCCAAGTTGAAGTCTAATATGTCATTGATAAGTTAGAAGAAGGGAGAAAAGAGAAAAGACGGTATTACTGCGCATTATTAAGGTACCCTGTCTATATTTTCCACTTAATCTGTTGGTACTAAACTGCGCCACCCTATGAGAAAAGATGGCAGCGCACCTTAATAATTCATTCTCTTGACACATGTACATACCTGTTACCTCTTAAAGGGACCTATACTTCTGGTGTTTAGGTAAGTTTAGAGGTGGGCTACCTCTGCTCGGGGTAAGTTAGTCGACATTTCTTCTCTGGCTGTTCAATGGCGCTTATTTTTAGAATCAATATAGCAATACAATGTATCGTGTTTATTAGAAATCCGCTGGGTTTGGGGAGTTTAGTATAGCAAGATACGGAATCTGGGTTGAGTGTTCCTCCCTCCATCTAGGCTATTCTTGCGTACTGGAGAGATTTGGTACATAGATCGTCGGGGGTCTGCCTTCCTCGCCTATTAACTCTGTAAAAGTGGGTGTGGATGTGAAACATATCTGTGTATATCAGCGTAAAAAATTTGATATTAGTTCAAGGTGTGGGGAAATAATAATTCGCCATATCTTCCCACTGAAATGCACACAGAAATTCCCTCTATTTTGGACCAGGGTCGAAATTCTGAAACTTAAAGTTGAAAGTCAGCGAATTCTATTTATGACATTAACCCATTAGGTCCACACTTTCTATTATCCAGTCCCCTAAAAAATGATCAAATTGGTTTATTTATCCTTGCTAAGCACCTACAAATATATATTGTAAATATAGATATATGGTCAATTATTTATGTATGTGTGTGTGTGTGTATACAGACACTCATATATATGTACTGTACATAATTGATTTAATTTGACTGGAGAGTGTACTTTCATTTGATCTTTTTTATAATTGCACATTTACAGATTTCATTTCAATTGATGAACTAAAGTGATGTAAATATGACTATTGCGTCGCCTTATTTTGAGCAAGGCTCCCACCTTTTCTTTGCACAAGGCTGTGGGTTCGGAGTAGCAGCCGGAGAAAGGCGTGGGTTCTCTGCCAGTTTCCAAACATCTATAGGTACCCCAGATTTCTCCCTCAATGTGTAATCGCTTTGAATTCGTTATAACCCGACCTTAGTTCTAATTATGTTAATATTACATGGACCATGAACACTGAAAAATAGTAAAACACTTACATGGTGCTCGTTGGTAGAGCTCAGTTATACACGTGGACTCACGGTTTATGTCTTTACTTGAACTCAACTGCAGTCGCTATATTCATCCTGATCCATATTCGGATTACTTCTTGACTTTCACGCCTTAGAACTTGGAAATAGTGTTGAATTTTCAATTGCAGAAAAAAAAAGCTCATCTACTCACTCCCAGATATTTTTGGTACATTTTTGATTCTGACTCATAACAAGGAGTGGCAGCATCTCTCTTTGTGCCTGCAAGACCACAGCTCAGGGTGTGTGTTGTTTAGGCGATTAGCTAATGTTGCCGGTTCTCTTCGCAGCAGTAGAATCAGCGTCCTGCTGCATATTGTCGCACCCGCTGTCTAGGTGCCCGTGGAAACACAACTCCAAAAATAAAACCCTGAATTCTGAGCAGCTCGCTGAACACAAAACTGAACTTACTGATTTTTATTTATAATCCAAACATTTAATGGTCAGGTTTGTATACACCATTCATACAATTGTTTCGTCTCCCCTTAAAATGCAACGCTCCTTTAAAGTAGATGCCTCTGCATCGCTGCAACTAACTTCTACAACTGGACTCATTCTTACTTGGAAATTGGGAAAATGTATATTTTTCCGTGTTCTACTCTGAATAGCAAAATGAAGTAAATGAAGAACAAAATCTTTACCGATTGAATAAGTGTTTTCATTAACATTGCAATATAAAACAAACTGCATTCTTAACAACAATGCTTGAGACTTTCAAATACTATGTATTGTGGCAAACTAGTTTCAATGCTAGAAATATACGTTAGTGGCACTCAATATATTCACTTTTCAAGTGTACTTATGGGTTGTATTCGCTTAGTAAAAAAAAAGTGTCCAGTTCAAAAGACAAAACTATTGAGTGGTTTTATTGGGACAAGGGCGGTTTTTATGATACAAGGAGATTAATTTTGACTGCGTAAGTCTTCTACATCCGTACAAGTATAACAAACGTTTTTGAATGGAATTGGCCTTTTCTCAGAGGTTGGACAAGCCAGAAATGATTATTGCATGTCCATCTGTATTGCAGTACTTTCATATCCGCTATAACCAATTTCACTGGTTATTTTTCATACCCTGCCTGTTTTTTTTTTAAATACAGCCATCCTTTTCTAAAATACAGCCATCCTTGTCCAAAGCGATAGCTGTATTTACATCTACAGTGGTTAACAATTATGAATTATAATGGATAGTTATCAAACAAAAAGCCATTCCATCTCAATTTCATACAGATTCCTTTTCCAGTATTTTTTCTGCCTTGTTTGGTTGCTTTAGGCTCGACCCGCCTGAAAATGTGGAAGAAAAAATTAAATATATATTGTCTTACAATTTTACACATTCTGTATCAGTTGTTTTATATTCAAAATACATTAACTTTATTTTTAATAAAATAATTAAGATTCGCATGTGGCCCAACTTAATGGGCTTAATTTCAAACTATGAAAGAAAATGCTGGTTCCAAAGTATTGTAACTATAGAGCTATACTTACTGACTCCATGTGTTACCTAGAAAAATATTACTTATTTCCTCTATATATAAATGTACTCATAATATTTATAGCTTACTTTCCTCAAGAAACTGAATAAGATTTTACCTTAAGTTAACGTTAGTTTTGTGATAAGATACCATGTCAGCTTTAATCATAGATTTTAAATCGGATCAGATAGATTTTAAATCGGACCATGCTGAATTTGATCTGACATCGTAGTGCTAAAACGATCAGCAAAAAAAAAATCCATTTGCAACACGCGATATATCAAACGGTTAAAAGGAAAGTGCAGGGTACTGCAAGACTATGGTAAGTTACTTCAATGTTTGATCGACCGATTGTATTTTATTAAAGGGAAGGCGAGAACAAGATTGGAAAAATAAAGCTGTTTGCTCAACATCTCATATACATATTTACACATTAATATGCTTACAGGTTTTGTGTCAGTCTTCAAGCAATAGTTAGACTGCTGTCGCCGGACTCTTGTTGGGGGAGGGGATAGAAATTACAGTTATCTTTTAACGACCTTTCCAGAAACAATCTTTCAAGATGTGTGCGAAGAATACCTGTTTACGAGATTTTTTTTGCACATTGTTAATTTCATGATGTAAAAGAAATTTCAAGCCAATCCAAATGTGAGCCTCGAACAATTAGAAAAGTAAACAGTCAGGAGAACTTCTAGTGTTGCTCTTACAGGCCCGCCCCTTCTGCACTCTCATTGGCTCCTGGGTGCTCTGACGACATATATTAACCCAAGCTACCCTAAAGATGTAGCTTTACATGGAGATCAAATTCGGAAAATTCTGCTGCTGTCCTGTTTAGTGGTGACTGGATCAAAAAAATATTGGAGCACCGTTACTGATAAAGTTTGTTTTTTTTTTCGTGCGTTAGTAAGAGAGAGAGAAAGAGAAACAGAAGCCGGTACATAGTTTTTTTTTCCCCAGTTCGTCTGAAGAAGATTGCTGTGTGCATGCATGCGTGTGTTGTGTACTTTTTTGATGTTGCTTGTAAGCATTGTGGAGCCCACTACACTCTCTTCAAAGAAGATTTTTTTTGTTGTAAGTGACAGTTATTTAAGGCAAAGAATCAAGTCCGCGGAGAGACCGCACAATGGAGGAAGTTGATTGTAAGTAAAGCACCGCGATATTTAAAAAAAACACTAAAAATCCTTCATTAGAGCCTGTTTGTTACTTCAACATCAAATAACGAAAAGAGGCGAATAAACAAAAACCGTAGCGACATTGCAAATTATTCCACACCTTTGATACTTTTAAACTGCCGTTTAATCTTCATTCAATAAATTGTGGAGAGAGGGAGAGGAAGGAAACTGAAGGGTGGCGTACAACCGAAAGATGAGTTTAGTTGGAGGATTTCCTCATCACCCTGTGGTACACGATGGTTATCCGTTCGCCGCCGCGGCAGCTGCGGCGGCCGCCAGCCGCTGTCATGAAGAGAGCCCATACTTCCACGGTTGGCTCATCAGTCATGCCGAGATGTCTCCCCCCGATTACACGATGGCGCCCAACTACAGCCCCGAGTACGCGAACGGCGGCGGGGGCCTCGATCACACGTCGTACGGGGGTGTTTCGTCGGCAGTGGCGGCGGCGGCGGCGGCGGGAGGCCGACCGACCAAGCGCAGGGGCACGGCTAACCGCAAGGAGAGGCGCAGGACTCAGAGCATCAACAGCGCCTTCGCCGAGCTACGGGAGTGCATCCCCAACGTGCCCGCGGACACCAAGCTGTCCAAGATCAAAACCTTGCGTCTAGCCACCAGCTACATCGCCTACCTCATGGACCTCCTGGCGAAGGATGACCAGAATGGAGAGACGGAGGCCTTCAAAGCGGAAATCAAAAAGGTGGATGTTAAGGAGGAAAAGAGGAAGCGAGAGTTGGTAAGATCAATTCAGAACGCTGTCTTTTTCTTCTACATTTGCATCTTTTTTAAAAGCGCACTTTTTCTAGTTTAGTGGCTGCATTGCTATTTTTGGGGGGAACTACTTTTGCTTATGTTTAATTTCCCAACTAGTAAAATCAACCCCCAATCTTATTCATGAACCATTATTTAGTCGATTTTGTTCAATTAAAATTCAAATAAAATGTCGAGGGTACAAGATACTTGTGTGGTTCGGTTTGCTCGCACGTCAGCGTCGTGGCGATAGAATCGAGAGTGCAACAGGAATTTGCTTTAAGGCGAAATAACTGCATGCACTGCCCCGAGTTCCATTGTGTTGGCCTGCGAAGCCTGGGTAATATTACATCGCTACCATCTCTCCCCATTTACCGACGTGTAAATAAAGCGCAAGAACTGGAAAGTTTGCAGATTTTGAACAACGGCCCTCGAGTTCTGCACAACATCCAACTGAGTTTTAAGAAGTTTGTGTATTGACAGATTATTTGAAATTGGCACTCTTTTGTACCTTCGAACAGTCACCTAATCAATGAAATTTTTATTTAGCGGCCTTTTTGAATTACTAACAAACATAATCATTAGAGAGAAAAGAACATTTTGCCTTCTGATACTAACGAGGTTCCAGGGGGAAAGCTTATTAACACTGGGGGAGAAAATCTGGCGAAACGACCAGGTCATAGGCTAAATGTGGTTGTGTTTATTCAAAAAACACATATTATCTGAAAACCAGAAGTATATGGTTCTCAGTCATAGCAGCAGACTCCATTTTCGAAAAGTATGTTTCCTGGGAATTCAATACAAGCTGAAACTAAAGCGTAATTGCTTAAAACGTCTTAATTTCCACCACCACCAACCCCCATTCATCCACTTCCCTCCCTTGTGCGTGAATATTTTGTGAGCGGGTAATGCGCGTTTCTGTTTGAAAGCAAAAATACAACTAAGTCTAGAGCTGCATCATAAATAATCGTCTTGCGTTTTACTTTGCTGGGATTTGGCAGAATGAAGTTCTGAAGAATACAGTCAGCAGCAGCGACAAGAAAACAAAAGGAAGGACTGGTTGGCCGCAGCACGTCTGGGCTTTGGAACTCAAACAGTGAGAGCTTGAACCTGACCTTAGAAGGTGGGGGTAGAAGAGACTTCCAGAATTGTTTCCCCGAGTATTTGTCACGCAAACTTTCGCACGTCGACAGAAGCTATATATGTTCAGAATCAACTTTATTTATATGTGCAATTTACCCCACCCCAGAGAGAGAGAGAGAGAGAGAGAGAGAGAGAGAGAGAGGGAGAGAGAGAGAGCGGAATGTTGGAAGAAAAGCATTTCACAATTGGAAGAGAAAGGCCGAGTTGGTAAGGGGTTGTATTGTTTTATAGTAGATGTGAATGTTGGTCCTCCCCCTCGCCACCCTGTTTTAACGTGTTAAACGTTTATAGCGCGCACACACACACACACACACACACACACACACACACACACACACACACACACACACATACATACACACACACACACACATACATAGACACATACACACACACGCACACACGCACACACACACACACACACATACACACACACACATACACACATACATACACACACACACACACACACACACACACACACACACACACACACACACACACACACACACACACACACACACACACACACACACACACACACATGCACACACAAAATTTTTCGGTAAAGAATTATGTATGTGCAGTGTATTTTTCAAAGTACCTGGCAGGTCTTTTTGGGGTATAAATATTCAAGGTTTGTTTTTCTAATGTTGTATGGGAACGAAGAGTAGGTGTACCAAAGTGCAATTTGGTCATGTTAGTGTGCCGTATATAGTATTATGTTGTTGTGTTGTGGTCTTGCAGTATTTCGTTCGGTTATTTTCCAGTAATTGTTTGATATGTGCACTTCCGTCCAAAAAAAGTGGAGATTAATATTGGAGATGTAAACGTTGTAATTATTGTCAATAAAAAACACTTTTTTAATAAACCTATACACCTATATATTGCATCATTTCGACCGTCCATTGACGCCACTAGATTAAATTCAGGCCGCGTACGATCTAATGACTAATTACAGAAAGTGAGCAGGGTAATAATAACAGTAATATTGGCCCCGGATGAAAACGTGGCTTGCCCTATTAATGAAGGAAATCAGGTCCAATATTTAAATGCTTATCTTCCACTAACTAGGGCCGACTGGCTGCGGGTTACGAAGTTTAAATATGTTTTGCTGCATTACAGAGAGAGAGGGTTTTTTTCCACCCTGTACTTTAAATCGCAGATGGCAAACATCCAACACATTAATTATAACAGATTTGTAAAGATTTCCAAACATTCCCCGGCGCTGAGTAAGCGCTCTTGTCTCGGGAACGTGAACTGGTCCCTCTGGATTTTTAAATCCAAGCAAAAAAAATTAATATTAATTTGTTTTGCTTTTGAATAATGAGCTCCCATGGGATTTTTAGTCGCCACAACAACTGTTTATTTTAAATAAATTTATGTTAATGAAGTTTTAGGTGTATAATGGAGAGAAAATTGCATAATTGGAAATTGGTAAAAATAAAAACAAGTGGTCGACAAAAGGGTTGTCTAGTTAAGCACTAACCTTTCTTGGAAGGCCCAACTAGACCATGACAGCTCGATAATAGTATTTTGACTTTAATGTTTATGTAGGAGTGGGGAGTGGTGGAATACTTCAAAATGCAGAGTCAGAAAGACTTATGTTGTTGCACGAACAATCTCAAGACGGAAGGACCTTATAAATTTTCTAGTCTGCTAACACTGAACTCAAACCACGTTAGTTTTGTTTTAAGTTTTGAGGGTCTCCGTATAGCGATAAGTTACAAAAGCAGCCGACGACAGAACAATAGGAGCGGTGAAGAAATTCCGTGTTCATAAACCTAACACAGAATCTCAGTTTCTGCGGGGGGAAAAACCTGTTTAAATTGTGCGTTTGCGTGTGTACGTGCTCTGTGTTAAAGTTAGAGAAAGTAGCAATCCTGAGAACCGGGTTTCAGGACTAGGTCACTGGCGTTTGCGGGTCTTAAGACAAAATGATCTTTCTGTGATGGATTATTTCAGAGGGTCCTTTTGTGCTTAGTTAAGTTTCTGTATCCCAAGGTACTGCCTGGTGACCCGAGATGTCTCAGTACTTGCGCCGTGGGTGTGTAACAATCCCCTCTATTTTTATGACACGCATTGCCATTTCGGATAGGTACATCTGCAATTGCCCATAAAAGATAAGAGAAGCTTTACACCCTCGTGCAAATAGGTTACAAAGGCAAAGGTTGCGAGGTTAACAAAACTGGTTGTGGATGGGCAAAAGTGATGTGCCCTACAGGGTCATATTTTATGTTTGCAGTGTTTACATAAAAGTGCATTTGTTGCTAATACGGTTGGTGGTTGCAGTCTATCTCACACTTTCTAGGGACTTTGATGCACTTATCGGTGTCGGCTTGGCTAAGTCATCCCCTCGTAGGTTCTCTGCTTATCTAACATACAATTTCTGGGGAACTCGGTTGAAAACATATTTTCACCAGTAAACTATCCTCTAACGTGGTGATCTAAAACTCGTTGGTTAGTTAAATTGCTCGTCAAATATATTTTCGCTAGGAATAAATATCCTATAAATGTGGCGATCTAAAACTTGTTGATTAGCTAACCTGATTGTTAAATATAGTTCTACAAGGAACAAACATCCTATACCGTGGTAACCTAAAACTTGCTGGTTAGTTAATCTGATAGTTAAATATACTTTCACCAGGAGTAAACATCCTATACTGAGATGATCTGAAACTTGTTGGTTTGTTCCATACCGGCAGAACCGGTTCGTTGTCATTTTAGTAAAACAGGAACGGTCCTCTTTGCCACTGACTCGCCATAATCGCTTAGAACACATAAAACGACTTGTATATCATGTCAGTATATTTTAAGCAGTTTATCCCTGCGACACAACACCCTTACATTTATATATTTGGGTGAGCAATTTCTGCCACATCCAAAAGCTTTTTAAAATACGAGAATTTTAATTAATAACCCCTCCAATAATCACATGACAAACCCCACTCCCTATGCGTTAACTCAACAACAAATACCGGGCATTTTCTGAGGTGTTGAGTGTTGCATCGAATAGTCTCAAAAATATATCAGACTATGTAGTCTCAGTTCTACAAAGTGGTGTAAATCATGGTTTGCACTGTACTCGGTGTGTTTATTTGATTAATCCCTTTTTAAACAGCACGGTGTTCCTGGGTGCCATGAGGTTGACACATTATGATTAAGCCGCTGAACAAATAAACGGCAGTCATTTGCTGATGGCCCATAAAGCTACTATATTTTTATGAAAACTGTTGCAAATATATTCCTTAATATAAATGTGGTTTTAGATCTTTTAATTTATGGATTAATAATGTGGATATGGCAGGAGAAGATATGTGCGTAGATATAAATGTAGAAGTGATCTCCAGCTCTTTGTTTAATGTGGATGCTGCCTCTTTTAAAACAGTCTTGTGCGGGGCGAAAGCATTTGGTCTCTAGACTTGCCGGAGCCGAAGCACATGCCCGATTTGACGTTAAAAGCTAAATGGTGCAGCGAGATGGGTTGAGGTAAATTGATGGGCTATCCGCGATGTCAGTGACATGCCCTCGGTACAACATGTGGGCATGGTGTTATCGATAACACATTTATTCTATTGGATGGCTCCCTGCTCCCCCACTACACTCGTCGTCCCTTCACTCCCTCTCTCGCCCCGGCACACTGCTTTCAGTTGGGTGAACGTGCAACGGGAGCTGTCAAAACTCAGATGGATCTTTTATTTTGAAGCCCATCTCTTTTTAAGCAGAAACTCTCTCGCCCACTTCGTCCTTATCCGCCATCACTTTCAGCCACGAATGTCATGAATGAAAGTAGTTGCACTCGCGTCCAATGCTTGGGAAATGTGTGCGAATCTTGCCGGTGTTATTGGATTAGATCGAAGGTCTAGTTTTACCACTTGGTTTAAAGTATTTTAATCGGATCTTACCTAACAAACGCTGTAAAGTCTATATTGCGACCGCTTTAATTGAATGGGTGGAATGTGATAATTAAAGGTTCTATTTTATAGTAAAGTCCAAATTGACCTTCATTCTGAACAATATTAATATTGCTTGCGCCAATTCGTCAGATTATAGAGGTGCAGTTGTTTACGTATAAAGGGATTTCCCTTACTGGTTCTCGTCAGTAAATTCAGAGCGGCGTTTCATTTTATCATCTCGCCCATTGTTCCCTTGCTGTCTTTTAAAAGGTGCTCGGAAATTCCGCCGGAATTAGTAGCCCACATATGTAGTATGATCCTTGGGCTTTGATTAGACTGGCGTGGTGCTTGGAAATGGTTTTGTGCGCTTGCCAGTATAATATTAAATCCGCCAGCCCACAAAATCGGCGCAATTACTGTGCCAAAAGGAATAGAGGTGAGTGATGGCGCACCTAGACGGTCTCGGGGTTTGCCGCTGGCACGCGTGACCAAAAGTCGGGAAGGAATATGCACTGTGGCAAATGAATAGACTTGTTATGTGCAGAGAAATTTCAAGACATTTTGATTAATTAGGGCTTTAAATCATAATTATCTCAAGAAGTAGGGCCAGGAACAACTATGTTCTTCCATTTTTAAAATGCTATCAAACAGTTTGAGGGTGGACGATACTGTGGAAGCAAATTACAAAAGGTCTCGGCCGAAACGTCGATTGTTTATTAATTTCTATGGATGCGGTCTGGGCTGCTGAATTCCTTCTGGTGTGTGTGTGTGTGTGTGTGTGTGTGTGTGTGTGTGTGTGTGTGTGTGTGTGTGTGTGTGTGTGTGTGTGTGTGTGTGTGTGTGTGTGTGTGTGTGTGTGTGTGTGTTTCTGTGGATGCAAATTGGGATTACCTATCTGTAAACGATACTTGCTCTCCTCGAACAGAAACAAGCCGGTTCACCACTCAGTTACAAGTGCCTTCTGTAAAATTCGCAATATAGATTTATTTTTTAATCTGTCAAACGATATTACTTACAACGCCCAAAATCGTATCAAAGAAATGCAGGCAAATACCACCTCCTGACGGCTGAAAATTTTTTCAAGCAAAAATTATAATTGACGTTTCTGTGAAGAACGCTAGCAAAGATAACCGGCGTGATTGATCATCTGATGATGTATTTGCAATTAATCCTATGTGTCGTGTTTATTCGTGAATGTTACGCACGAGTTTGATTAGGAATATTGCTATTCCTGTTCACTGTTTCCTGGTTCATATTTGGCCTTAGATGACCGAGGTAATTGGCGGGAGACATTGCAGAGGCAATATTCTGCCTCCACAGAGAGATGCATTATCCTGAAGACTCTCAATGACTACCCTCTAAGTCTCCACAGACTTTCCCCCTCGACGCGCATCTCCCCAAAGGCATACCAATTGATTAACATTAACATGATATTAGCAGGTTCCCAATGGCTCCAATAACCAGATAATTGCTGATAATTTGTTATCAGTGTCAAGATGGCGTCAAAGATAGATTCTGGGGCCATTCCCATCCGATCGAAGCTGGAGATAATCCTTGACCTTGGGATGACCTTTAGGCTAGATGCCAATGGAAGAACCAAAGAAACAAAATTGACCTTACAAGCAGGTGGTTAGTTTTGTGCTGTCCATGCGGAACATTTCAAATGAACCAATCATACCACAATTTAACTGTTGATTCTGACTTGAAGGGAAAAAAACAAGTACATTAACAAAAACTATTGAGTTCAACCCCAAATCGCTTCGGTCCGACAACCTGAACGTTTCAGAAATTGATGTATTTCCAGTTTTTTTTTTCGCTACCAATTTATTAGAAATTTGCTTAACAAAATAACAAGTTTCAAACAGAGTTTCTACATACAAGCTTGTCTATTTAACTTGATAGAAATCGAGGTTTTGTTTGTCCGGGCCATTTTCAAGACATTGTTCGTCGTATTTATATCGTTGGTTTAAAGTGTGATCTTGCGACACCGCGCGAGTTCTTATTTCGGGTATTACAAACATCTGGGAGTGATTACTGTGCTTGGCCCTTCCCCCGCGGCGCATTCTCTATCTTTCCAAAGTTGCCTATAGACATGTTGACGTCACATCAGACGGTCAGGAGCCATCCTGTTCTCGAATTGGGTGTAATCATCCCAACTCCTTCCAGTTGGAGTCATTGGATTTCAAAATGCTGGTGTGTGTGTGTGTGTGTGTGTGTGTGTGTGTGTGTGTGTGTGTGTGTGTGTGTGTGTGTGTGTGTGTGTGTGTGTGTGTGTGTGTGTGTGTGTGCGTGTGTGTGTGTTGCAGAAGTATTCTAATGTGCCATACGGCAGCCTGTGCTAAAATTGTCCCACCGCGGTAACTGGAAGTGCATTGCGTGCTTTGTCCACCTTCGCGATGTTTAAAGGCGGCTGGGTGGTGTTTATGTGCGAGAGTCGATGTGTGCATGGCGAAAATGTAAATGTACCTATGTGTGTGCGCGCGCGTGAGTGTGCATGTGTGTGTGCACATATTTGTAGCTTGTTTGCGTGTGGCATAAGTGGTCGGGGTGAGGTGAGATTTTAGCATCGTAAATATAGGGAAGCATATAAGGAAAAATAGATTGTCGAGGGTCAACAATCCCTTCAGATTTTTTTGCAGGCACCGTTAATTGAAATGTTAGGTTTGTTGCAGTATCTTTCACACGGTTACTACTCTCTGTCTACGAAGCAACGAGGGCTTTATAGAGGTATCGAGGAAGTCTTTCTGTGCAATTTTAGTATTAATGTTGTTTGATTCCATGCAAATGTGGATGGGCTTAGTTTTTACCCGAGTAATAAGGGTTTTTTTTTTGTTGAACTTGATAGCCATTATATACCTAGAAATAAAATAGCAACCTACCCTAGCTGCGCGTCAAAGTCATGTTTGCGTCAGACTTCCCAAAGTCGTTGTAATGGAACAGAATAATATGCAAATCTTCAGGAAAGCGAAATGTGCGATATCCGCCGCGGCAAGCTTTTTCTTATGGACTAATCAGAACTTATAATAAAAACAGAAAACGATTAGAATATTCAGCAGGTCAGGTCGCAACTGTACTTAGGAAATCCCTGTGTTCAGATCCCCAAGTTGCTTTGCCAGATTGAAACTTCTGATATCTTAGTCTAACTTCCATTTTGTATTGGCTTCCTAAAATTATGGGCTATAGGGACTGGATAATTATGACGAATGAGGAACTCTCCTTAAAATAGATTTTTGGAGCCCCCCGGCAATTTGCACTCCAATTATATGTAAAAAAGAAGCGGCAATCCGCTTCTTAGAATAAATAACCTTTCAAAGCATGAATTTCATTAGTGAATTGCAAAAAAAATGCTGATCCGATTGTTTAACGATTTTAAATGAGTTTTTTTAAGTTTCAAAATCGGCCATGGCTTCTCGATATTATTTTGTTTTATAATATAAATGTCCGGTTTATTGGTCAGGTAGTCAACGGCCGCCATATAAAATATTAAAAGTTATGGCGATAAATACTGACGGACCCAGCGATATAAA
Organism: Hypanus sabinus; assembly: GCF_030144855.1. NCBI lineage: Eukaryota > Metazoa > Chordata > Chondrichthyes > Myliobatiformes > Dasyatidae > Hypanus > Hypanus sabinus. The sequence goes on along the minus strand of NC_082712.1, from coordinate 19,753,549 downwards.
AGTCCACACTAATTATACTTCGACATTCGAGTTATTAATTATATCCTGAGTAATCTTTAAATTCCCTGTAATTTGTTCAGGGTAGTTAGCGAAATGAACTGTAACAGTGAGGAATAAATCCTAATTTAACATTATCCAAATTACAGCTTTATTTCTCTGGATTTCGTTCACTGCTGTACATGTTTGCCCTCAATGAGGTGGAAGATGACGAAACAATTGATCATAAGCTGGCTGGAACATAGACAAGGTTGGATGTGTTAGTATTAAGTTTGTGAGGAGCAAATCGAGCGGTTAAGATAACCGCTTCCATATACTCGGATACTGCCAAGCTGTACAGGTTGTTAACCGCTGAATACATAAGAGTATTTGAGGGCCTGATCAGTCGCTTAAATTAATTCCCATCGTTAAAATATTAAATGTCTTTCTAATTGCCCGCATCAGGCGCCGACTTTATAGAAGTCGAGATGCATTTAGAGGAAGATTTAGAAAACAATAAGCTGAAATATATAAATGAAGAAAAATCAAAACCATGGACACTTATTGAATCGGGAATAATAAGAGAAATTAAGAGTCAGGAAGCACATCAGTTTGTGCATTGTATTATCCACATAGAATATAATTTACATAGCATATAAAATATAGGTATATTATTAAACTCTGACAAGTAAAAAACGTGGCCAATGGCGAATGCGAATGGAAAGTTGGCAGTCTTAAATCCATATGGGAAATGCTGACTATTTGCTTGGTGTTAATTTCCGATAAATCGGCGGATAGGAATCGACGGGAGAGTTAGGCTGGACGGTCTCTCGCAATGGTCTGATATGCCGGAGAATGCCTTGTTGTGTTTTTGGAGTCTCTCTCTGACCTATAGCGCTGTCAGTGTGACAGATCCCAGATGGAGCGGAGACTTTGCCGCTACTGTATGTGAGATTGGGTTTCCGGACTGTCCTCTGTGTCTCCACAGCCCCTCTCCCGTACACTCCCATGGAAAACATATCGTCGTGACAAATCAGGCTGGCCTGAAATCATCAGAGCCGGAATTTTATATCCAAACATCCTCAGCACTCCTGGAACCCGCTCACCTGACCACTAAAAACACTTAGTTTCCGGGGACCTGCAGAGTGGTTTGCGTCTAATCAACTGAGCGAACTCAAAATATATTTTGTTGGTTTTGTCGTGAGATTGTCAAATTAAGTTGGCCTAAGGATCTCGATTTCGTTTGACTTAAAATACGCCATTGTCGACAATTTGTGCTCATACTCACAGATACCTCACATGCGTGTCTGTCTGCATCTGCACGATTGCGAATTTGCATTTATTTTGGCAGCGTTTTGTCGCCTGGCCGTTTCACGTTTATAAACTTTAAATCGGGAAAGGGATTAGTATAGGTTTCAACCGAATTTCGTCCTCATATTTCCCCTGTCCACAAGTCACTGGCTTAACCTCAACAGAGCACGAAAATAACAAAAATGCAGTCCCTTAACCCCCTCGCTATGAAGCAAAACTTTCCAGGAATATAAACTACTTTTATATACGTGTACAGAGTTTAAATGTGTTTATAGGCAAGTAAAAGTGTGGCCAATGGCGTATGTGAATGGAAAGTTAGCAGCGTTAAATCCATATGGGAAATACTGACGATTTGCTCGGTGTTAATTTCTGATAAACCGGTGGATAGAAACTGACAGGAGGGTTAAGTTGGACCGTGTCTCGCAATGGTCTGATATTCTGTATACCTATCTATATATATATATATATAATTCTCTCTCTCTCTCTCTCTCTCTCTCTCTATATATATATATATATATATATATATATATACACACACACATACACACACATACACACACATACAAAAACGTACATATATAGATATATATATGTACACACACACATATATATGTATGTGCGTGTGTGTGTACCTGATATTTATAATATATATATGTAAGAAATGTGTACATACGTGACACTTAAACACGTTTATGTACAGTATATATGACATATCATAGGTTTGCGTATATAAGTTTATAGACATGCCGGAAGACACAGATCAAAGAAAGAAAACAAGTTTTGTATTTTTAGAATGGGCTTTGTATGAATGGAAAGCTGCGGCTTGTTGTGACTGAAAATAAAATGATCGCTGGCCAGAAAGAGTCTCGGAGGGCAAGCGTTTGAAGGTCCATTAGACACGACGAGCATTAACAGGGACACGCGCTTGCCAACTTCATTCTTTTAACCAAAAAAAAACAAGAGGCTTCCTGCGACTGTGGTAACTGAGTCAAAGTGGAGGCCAGCTGGTTCAGACTTTTTAACTTTTTTAACATATGTAACCCTGCGTTGGATGAAACGCATTTAATCCTTAAAATCTGGATGACGCTTTGAAATTCTGAACTAACTGCAAAATTATTACGAAGAGAAACATTCGCGAAAAAAAAACAACACGGGAAAGACGGCTACAATTAAAATATCGTAGTACAAGGACATGGACAGATTCGTCTTGGTAACAGAAGAGAAGAGACAATTTAGATTTCCTCGTGAGAGTCCAGATTTTAATTAAATTATGCTTTAGAACAGCTCGCGCGCCTACTCTTCGTTATAACAGGCCAGACGGCGAATATTCTGAAGTAAAGCATCAAAATAAGATACTCACTTCCTCAAAAATCTGAACAGGAGAAGCGAGAATATCCCCTCAAATTTTCGCCTTCCCTTTTTATTGTCCGCGCAGTGAAGACAGCTTCGCAGCAAATTCGTCTAAGACGCATTTGAGGGCAAAGGTCTGCAAATTTCTTCCCCGCTCATACCACAATGGACTAGATCTCTGATATTTAATATAATATGGATTTAATATATAGTGTGTGCGCGCGAGTGTGTGCGTGCGTGTGTATAAAGACCCTTTCAGTTTTGAGGTACTCTCAAGACCTCCCAAGTGGCCAAGGTCTGAATGTCACTGACTGCGATTCTGCAGTTTGTCTGTATTCAGTCAACGGAGCCAGATTCAGTGTTTGTCAATGGATTTTTTTTTTGTTAATAACTAAATAGTAAATATTTTGACAAGAAAAGTGGAACATCGCATCGAACGCCACTTGAAACCCCTTGAAAGCAAGGAAACGGGAACCATATTTCATCGCGAGAGAAATATATAAGGAGTTTTTAACTGTGTCACCAATGTTTTCACTTGCAAGGGAAGGGAATCCGTTCACTAATAATTGTGATAACAAGTGCGTTTCAAGTACTCCAAAGCTTTTTTTTTGCAGGCATTGGTTCCCGAGTAGAATTTATTTCGCCTTATTTAGGTCTGGCACTTATATCCCAACCATTTCACGGTACTACCGATTCAGGAAACTGGTATGCAAAAAAAAAAATCTTTAATGCTTTATATGATGTCATAAATATTTAAGGCCTGGAGAGTGAAATTTTAAATAATGTTTGAAGTAATTTAAATGCAGATTAAACAATGATATAGGCTAATAACAGGTGAATTTTTCGAGGCAATGGAAGTTTCACATTTTATAGGTCGCTTGTTTGCACGCCTTTCTAACTGTAATTTTATGTTTCACATTTGTTTGATTTTTATCTTATATGCATTATGCTTTATGGCTGGATTCTTCACGGCTCTTTTTGCACATTGTCTAAAATCATTTTCTTAAACTGTTATGTAATAGTAAAATAATATTGTAAAAGACAAAATGAAGTGTTTACTTTAAATTAAAATCGACGTTCATTGGAGCAACAATGTTGATCAATAATAATTCACTTTATTTGCCGTTGGGACGTTTGAGGTGTTGCCGCCTCGTTTCACCTGAGTACACTGGTTGAACTAAAATAAACTGTGTGTATTGCCATGTATGTAGTCCTGATGAAGGGCCTCGGTCCGAAACGTCGACTCTTTATTCCTTTCCATAGATGCTGCCTGACCTGCAGAGCTCCTGTGAGCTGCACTGGACGTGTTTTCATTGCGTCTGTTATGAGAGACGTAGTGGACGAGGAATATGGAACATCGCGGACAGGCAATCCAAATCGGAATGGTATACAGTCACTTGGTGACTCCGACACAGAAATATAATGTGAACGAATCAGAATGTTTTATTGCCGAGACTTGGCCCACAATCAGGCCTCGATTACTTTAAATGGGTTAATATTTAGTCCTCGTTTGTTGGTCGCGATGGTCGGTTCTATTAGCTCCCTAATAGTTCTGTTGGTTTTGCTAAACGTTCAGTTCTGACACCCAATGACCCCTCGGTCTGTTAAGTCCATTTTCTTCCATTTCTTTCGGAAAAACGCTAGACACCAATAATTGTTAGCATGCCTAATGATATATTGAATACTTAATCTTTATTTGTTCGACATTGGGACGTGAGATCACGGTGGTTTCAATCGACTATAATAATTATCAAACTTCAGACAGCTTATTCTTCATGAAAGTTAGACAGATGGTGAAATCAATCAGAATTAGAGCCAAGCCCTTTATTCTTTATTTAACGTCTCCCCGGCTACCTGGGCAGTCTGGAAACTGCTCGGAAAAAATATTAAGCCTTATTGGGTACAAAGCAAAATCCTTGTTCTATCATACCGAATATCGAAATGCGTTGTTCGTTTGCCAAGTTGGATGAAAAAGTTATAATGAAAGAGAGTGGTCGTTAAAATTGATCATATGTTAATTATGGGAGTCCCATTACTTATGGGTAGACATAGGAATTTTCAAACTTAGGAAGTAAAGTTAGAACCAAAAATGTGTATTGCGAGGAAATACATAAAGACGATAATAATAATAAAAGACTTCCTGGTAAAAGTTTCCTTCCAGACCAATTCTATCTAGAAGAGTAAGTGAACCTTGGAAACTTATCCTGTGTGTGCTGCATGTCTGATGGCTTACTGGAATTTTGGCTGATTTAAGCAGAACAATTGAGATCCCGTAACCTTGAAATAAAGTTGAAGGAATTTAACGAAAATCGAGCCTAACTTATTATAAATTTCAACGTCTTGACGTAAATGACTGTATTTTTTATGATTTAATAATGTACCAAGTACTTTTTAAATGTTAGTTATTACATTTTTCGTTCTTAGTAAACATCGAACTGAACACGGTAGGCAAGCTCATGTTTTCCACGACCAAATATTAAAACGAAACCTGCAACACATAGAATGCTGGAGGCCAGGCATAATCGATAGAAAAGAGTAAACAGCCGAGACCCTTCTTCGGGCTGTTGCGTTGGATTTCTAGTATCGCATTTGTTGTATTTTTGTAGACTTAATTTCCCTACATTAATAGCCTGTACTTACAGAGAGGTCAAATTAATAGCAACATTGGAAAGAAGCAGCCTGGTTCAACTTCTCTAACTTACGCGGCAACACCCTTTCTTATAGCACGTTATTTACAACAGTAACTGGTGACATCTAGTGGCAAACTCGCCACTAGAGCACGTTAATGTAGCTTTTCTGGCTTCGTTTACTCAATAGACGAAGCCAGAAAGATAATCTCGTCACCTGAGATTTAAACGCACCTCTGTAGTTTAAGATTTTATCTATTCTATGTTAAATGTACTTGCATTTCAGAGTGTGGAGGCATAAAAGTTTCGTTAATCTTGGGATTCACTCGCTATTTCGTATTCAAGATTCAAAGTCAAACTCTCTCAAAGTAAATTTTGTTATCAAACTACATAGATGTCACTATATAAAACCCTGCGATTCATTTTCCTGCGGGTATACAGTACTCAGCAAATCTATGAAAGATCAACCAGAATGCGGAAGACAGCAAACTGTGCAAATATAAATATAAATAAATAGCAATGAAATATTCGAAATTGTTTATTGTCGTTCGTCAGTACACAAGTATGAAAGAGAACGAAATGATTGTTGCGCATCATATCCCATGCATCATATAAAAAACACAATAACACAATAAGCTTAATAAGCGATTTAAAACATTCTTTTGATGTGTCTGAAAAATAAAGCATGCCCAGAATCGACATTGGGCCAATGCTATTGGCGATCCCTAATACCCATCCTAATTGTCAATTTATTCTTCTCTTTCATGTCTCTATATTTTCGTTTACCAATTAATGGTTATCACGCATGTAGCCCATCAAGGGATCCAGATAATTATAATTCTACTCAGAAACTGATAGACACGAAAGCGATAGCAGGCAGAGATTTGCACCTCAATACATCACACTGAGGTACAAAGGTGCGCGTTTAAGCGTTATTAAAAATAGAAACATAATAAAATGTATGATCCAAATGTGACGCCTGAAAAATTTATCACGTGCATCTAACATAATTAGAAATTAGAACCTGATTGTTAAGAAAGGGTCTATAGTTTCGTTAAACATATCTACGTTTAGTGTTTCCGTGGAATGTAGAATGTCTCATGCAGAACTACATGGATTCAGGCATTATTGTACAGATAGTGAGGTATCCATAAACATATCCACGCAGGGTCTGGCTGTAAACACGACCGTGGAAACGTGAATGTCGTTTCAGTTACTACCGCCACGTTCAAATTCTGAATGAATCAGGTCGCGATATAGAACAACAAATACATTTCCATATGCAGTCATAGAGAATAATAACCTATTTTTATAGAGCCCTCCTCATACAGACGATGTAGTTCAAAGTGTTTTACACAGATATAAACTGCGAATATGAAAATCAAAGAGAAAACATACTGGCTAAAAGCAAGGTTAAATAAATAGGCTTTGAGCTGGCGTTTAATAGTATCACCTGAGTCTGCATCGCTTAAAGTTTTAGGCATTGAGCTCCACAGTGTAAGAGCGCAGTTCAAAAGGCTGACTTTTTGAGGGAGATTGTTTAAATTTAAGAGTCCGACGAAAGAAGACCTGAGAACCCGAACAGGATTGTGAGGCGAAAATGATTCGGTGGTGTGCTCCGGTCCAAAGCATTGGGAGCTTGAAAATAAGTAAGAGAACTTTAAAATCAATTCTCAAAGATACGTGAAGCCAATGCCGAGTCGTTAGGACGAGAGTTATGTTCTCCTTCATCCTGGATTGAGTTAAAAGACTGTCAGTGGCGTTCTAAATGAGTTGAAGTTTGTCAATGGATTGCTTTGGAAGGCCAGTAGAAAGTGTATTGCAGTAATGTAGTCTATTCGATATAAAGGCGTGAAGTAGTTCACGCCTTTATAGAGGGAAGTCTAAGAGCATTTCGTTTTCTAGAAAGTGTCAGATCGAATTTAATTTAAAACTCCTGAGCATAACCGTTTGCGGTGAACATGATTGCATTCCCAAAAGCTGCGTAAAGGCTGCGCCCATTCTCGCGTGTATTTGTATAAATTGCTGTGCGCCACTTCGGGTTAGTGAGGTGAATGTAAAGAGCTCGTGCCAGGATTAAGATCTAGGAGTAAACGGTGTTTAAAGTCTAAAGGCGACATTGGGAGGGTTCAGCGAGGTTAAAGTTACAAAGTGATAACATTTCAAGGGAGTGCCGATGTCATATATAACGGATAGGCGCGGCCGTCGTCCCCCATCTCAATTCTGCCTTTGGAAATATCAAACCCGTTAATCGAGTTTGCAGAACTTAAAAGTAGTTAAAATCGGCATCAAGTTTGCTTCTGTTCGCCCACGTCAGTCGCCGTGTTGTTTTTCGAGACATATCCAAGAGGTATAATGAAATACTGCGGGCTCCATTCTCCCAATTCGCAACTGGGTTCGGTTCGCCCATTTCCCAACGCGTCCTTTAAGTAAGGTAGATAATTCAAAGCGGATCCTTGACAACAACTCAAGTCTAATTTACAAAGGGGTTGAAGAGGACTGGGCAGTTCAGGCAGCATCCGCGGAAAGGGAAATAGAGTTAATACTTCAAGTCATCAAAAAGCTTACCTGACCTTAAGCGTTAAATTTTCTTCCTGCGCTTGCTGCCTGGCTTACGAAACACTTCCAATATTTTCTGGTTTTTTTTAAATTTCAGATTCCAGTCAGTTTCAGTTCGTGTTTTATTTTTACTTAGAGGGGGCTGTCTGGAAACGACAGTCATACTGGAATGTTGTCCGCGTCTTCTCAGGTAGATAAAATATTCATGAATCAATATAATTCTTATTTAATTGAAGCCACCGATTACAGAGAAAAGAGTACAATAAATGTTTAAGGAAAATTGTGCTTACAGCAGGTACAGAATGAAGATAATATTGAACGTAAAGAATATATTCCTGCTTGGCATCTATCCGTACACATAACGTTCGATGCTGACAAATGTAATATTTTCCTAGAGCTGAAATGCTTTGATTGGGATTATACTGGGATCAGGTTTACTATAAACAACAGTTATAATCTTCCAGTTCAAAGCTCGGCGGAGTAAATTTGTGCCATTATACATTCAGTGATTCAAACTGAAACAAAAAGAGGCCAAAAAGCAAATGCAGAGCTTATTTTACATAGAGGAATGTCAGTTGGAAAAAGCTAACTGCTCTTGATTAGACGGCGTCGGGGGTGCAGGGGGCAAGTTGTAGTTGTAGCCAGTAAGCATGCGATTGGGGAACATTTAGTTTTGGATTTGTGTCTGCTGTTATGAGCTCTGTTCGGATTAGATCCTATGAATCAAGAATTGACTGGAACTGGGTACTACGGAATAGGGATACACATCTGGATCAGACCCAGCCCTGAGAAAGGGTCTCGGCCCGAAACGTCGACTGTTTATTCATTTCCATCGATGCTGCCTGTCCTGCTGAGTTCCTCCAGTGTGTGTGTGTGTGTGTGTGTGTGTGTGTGTGTGTGTGTGCGTGCGTGTGTGTGTGTGTGTGTGTGTGTGTGTGTGTGTGTGTGTGTGTGTGTGTGTGTGTGTGTGTTGTTCTGGATTTCCAGCATCTGTAGAATCTATTTTTGTTTGTGATTGGATTTGCCTTGTCTCCCTTTTGGGCCGTGCATGGAAAGCGAAGAGTGCGATATCCTCACACAACTGGTACGAAGGGATTTTAGCCAACCTCTATAAAATAAATAAATGTGGTCATATTGTAAATGTCACTGCACTGTTTACACATTGTCTCACGTGCCTGTTACCGTAAGCATTGGAGACGGACAAATCCCGAGAGTCAGATCCTTCAAACTGGAACTACTCTGCTGATATAATATACATTTTACACAAAATCTGTTAAGAATGCCACATAACCACCACGTCTCCAATAATTACAAATATGTCTGTTATTACTACAAAAGAATATTTGCGTGACCCTTATAAATCCCAGACTTCCTACTAAGCAATTAATTTAAAGCCAGCGATGTACACCCGCTGGATATACTCGATGTAAGGCAGATTTTGCAGATCTATATCTGCGACCTTGTTCAGTTAACGTAATTGTTGTTAAGACTCGCTCTCAAATAAACGCGGTTTTACAGCCACTGGTCTCACTTTAAAAGTCTAGGAATTTCGGCAATTTTCCGACCCGTTCCTTTTTCTTCCCCCTCCCTGAAATGGTGATCATGCAAGGTGCCCAGTTCACGCAGAGAAATAAACGCCGCCAGGCGCCGCAAGCGCGCCTCAGACTTAATTTACTGCGGAAAGCACATTCTCAAAATAAAAGCAAGCGCTGGTTATACGTTCTTCAGAATGTAATTATTATAAGCGGGGAGGGCCCATAGCACTGTCATCTTTTAATATGACACTCATCGTCACCTTACAGGTCTTAGTTCGCGAATGTCTCCCGTGTAAAGAATCAGCCTTATGGTCCAATATCAGTAACTGGGGTACCAGATATCGATCCTGCTTTAAGAAGCTCGATTGTCCCATTCCTAACTTATCACACTGGAATGCCTTCTCCGTCGTGCCAACATATTTGTGTTAATGGAAGTCAACGTTCGTGTAGCTAGTTTCCAAATCAGTATCATGATACAGAGCTTTGTGATACCGGCGACTGAAAGGTAGCGGGGTGGGGGGGAACAGCCACTGTATCCATTGCAAACGCATCGCACAAGTAGGGACGCACATGACTGAGTAGAGAACGTGATCCTAATCTTTCCTCCCCCCTGTCAAGTTCCCGAGCCGGCGCGCAGACTTGCCAGACCATCATGCCTTTGCCGAGTCAGAACGTGCTTCGGTCTTTTGGCGTTCGTGAACGGAAAACCCACCCGGGAGCGCGTTTACTATTAACGTTCAGGAAGGGAGGTGGACAATTACTTGATGGGGGAAAACGCTCAGGGCCATAGGAAAGGGGCGAGCGAAGCGGCCCCTGGAAGGAAGCGTTTGGCCCTTTGCCTACGTTATGATTTCAAGTGAAAGAGGTTCTCAGCTGACGTGCAGGGGAAGACTGGACCCGGATATTACAATGCCCCTCCATGCATCCGATTTTAAAATCAAGGTGAACCTAACTCTTTGAACTGTCAGTGCGGCTGCAATGCAAAACAGCGGGCCTGTGGATTTTCCCGCAGGTGTAAATTGTAGAGAAGTGTGAGGTCCGAGGCTGTTTACGAATTTAAGACATTACTGTGCACCAACTCCACCGTTAATGAATGAGTCTTCACAGTAGCACCTGGAAGCACCGGTGCTGAGGCATTGGCGAGTTCAGAGAGACAGAACCTTGCGACAGCGAACCATGAGTCGGCAAAAACTGAAGTTCTCATAAAGGATTTTTGTTTTTGTGTTTGTGTACGTTTCCACCTCCATTGCAAACGGCTGGAGGGACGAATAGGTCGTTTCTCAGTCCAAGATTCCAGATTCTTTCATGTCACTTCCAGTACACAAGTGGAAAGGAGAACAAAATGCTTGTTACTCCGGATCCGATGCCGCACCAAAAAAAAACACAAGAAAAAAAAGACAATAATAAAAAAGCACAATGAACATAAGAGAGTTTATAAACATAGATTCTTTATTATGTCCATGAAGTGACGCTAGGCGCAGGAGTGTCTGTACATCAGGTGACTGACAGGAAATGATAATAATAGTGGCGGTGGGTGGGGTAGAGGGGTAGTTAGTGGGTTGGGGTTTCAACGTTCAACGTAAATGTATTATCAACGCACATATTTTTAAAGCAAAGGTTGATTCGTTCCTGATTACTCAAGGCGTCAAAGGTGACGGGGAAGGCTAGAGAATGGGGCTGAGAGGGATAATAAATCAGCCAGGAGAGAATGGCGGAGCATACTCGATGGGCCGAATGGCTTAATCTTGCTCCAATGTCTTTTAGTTTTATATATGTCACCATATACTGTCCCGAGATTCATTTTCTTGCGGTCGCATCAATAAATACAAAGTAGCACAATAGAATCAATAACTACACACAAATATGGGCAAACAACCAAAATGCAAAAGACATCAAACTGAGCAAATAATAGTAACATATAATCAAGTAATAAACGATATTGAGGGTAGGAGTTGCAGAGTCCTTGAAAGTGAGTCCTTGGTTTGTGGAATCAGATCAGTGTTGGCGTGAGTGAACCACGCTGGTTCAGGAGCCTGATGGTTGTCGGTAATAACTGTGCCTGAACCTGGTGGTATGAGGCCTAAGGCTCCTGCACCTCCTCCCTGACGGCCCCAGCGAGAAGAGAGCATGGCTTGAATGGTTTTAAATCTGATACGCCATGTTTTAACGGGAATTTCAGTATCCCTTTCAGAAGTGCAAATGTTCTCATCACTTACGTCCCCCCAAATATTTGGATTAAAGCCGAAGGGGGGGGAAGGGGAGGAGTAGAGGAGGTGGGGGAAGCAGGATATCGGAGGCTGGCGTTGTCTGAAATTCCAGGCGTTAATTACCAGGGCACGGGCGCCGTCTTCTGTCTCCGCTCCGAGACCGTAAATTCCTGTAAAATGTAAACAGTTTCTTTCCACGCACTGACACATCACTCGGCATTTCTGCGCGGGTGGATCTGCTGCTTTTAAATTGCACCTCCTCATAGTCAAAGGGCTTCATTAAAAAATATAAGTTAGTCAAAATGGAAACAGTATCTCAGCCATGGATATGAATGCGTCTGACTTGCAAAAATTATGTATTTGACAATAAATTAATTAAGTATATTAAACACTCAAAATGTTGGCGGAAAATATTTGCCGGTTTCTGATATCAGATTTCTGAATGGATAATGAACATGACCTCACTTTTTTTTCTTTTTACTCTTTTTACACTAAATACTACATACTTGTATTATATATAGTATAGTTCTTAATATAATTTATAGATTTTTTTGTTATTAAGCATTGCGAAGTACTGCCGCCACACAAAAAAAAATACTTCACGACATATGCCGGTGACGATCAAACTTGGTTCTGATTCAGTTCGATTACATATACTCCAAACCCTCAGCATGTCTCAAAGGAATTACCCATGTAATGAAAAGCACGAACAATTATACAGGAACACGGGGAACGTTCCAGGTAGTGCGTCAAGCTATAGTGTCTATTCTTTAACTTTACAATATCCCTGTTAAATATCGATGACTTATGATCAATTTGTTGCCATTATCTACAGTACTCAGCCGTCAGAAAGCCACGAGAAGTTTCATCAAAATTTCCCGCCAAATGTGTGAACGGAGCCTGAGAATTTTTTTTTGCATTTGATAGGGACCTGAGTATACAGGATGTCATATCCCCCGATTTTATTTTTTGCTTAATAGTAACGTTTCTGAACTCATCAATGTCTAATACCAGAGTGCGTGCATTTAAGGTGAGAAGGGGCAATTTCAAAGGAGATGCGAGGAGCGAGTTTTTTGTTCCCCCACACAGAGTGTCTGAAATGTGCCGCTTTGGGTGGTGGTAGAGGCAGATACATTAGGGACGCTTAAGAGAGGTTTAGATCCGCACAAGAACGAGAAGGATATGGACATTATGCAGGTATAAGGGATTAGCTGAGTTGGCCATTTGATTGCTAATTTAATTGGTTCGGCACAACATAGTAGGCCGTAGGGCCTGTTCCTGTGCTGTGCTTCTATGCTCTATCAAGAAACTGACGTAAAATACTGTGCATGCACAGAAGTTCAATCTATGTCGACTGTAAAGCTCATCTAAGTACGTTTAAATATCCCGCCATTGTCCACTCAAATTAAGTGAGATAAGACATGCTTTTGAAAAGAAAGTAAACTATGTGGTTAAAGTTCCAGTAATGCCTCAAAGCGAAATGTGATGGTTCTTAAAGCAATACTGATGGTGTCCGTTGCAATTGAACCAAAGAAAAGGCAGAAAAGATAAGAATCGAACTTGACTGGGTTTTAGAAAACAGCACAACCGTTTTCGAAGTTGCCCGCGAACTGAATAGAACATCGAGTAAAGACGGAGCGCGCACAACACCGCCACCTATCGGAGAGCGGTAGCATTTATTACCCAAGGCTCCAATAAAATACCACCGGCAGCGTAAGTGGGGTCAACTGCCTGGGATTCCGCGCAATATAAAATTAAAAAGAAAATTAACTACGCGACTATGTTTATTAAGGGTCCATTCCCCTTATCATTGATTTAACTGGTCCCATTCCAGAACATGACGAATTGAGTGGCTGGCTGACGGAGTCATTGAACAGTATCGGTCTTCAATTCAGTTGCAAGCTTAAATTAATCTGTATGAGCCAAACAATGAGTGAATTTTCCGACGGGGCCTGCTAGAATTACGGTTCACTTTCAACACAATCTTTGGTTGTCAGAACCGGGAATGCTTGCAACATATAAAATGGAGATCTGGCGCAATGCTTACAGCATTAATCAAATTTCAGGTAGTTGAAACGCGTTTAACATTTCATCTTAAGGGAATGCCTTAATGTTGGATCATTAACCATGTTCCTTTCGTCCTGCCCTTAAATTTGTTACTTATTTCCCAATTATACACTGCAACTGTATAAACTCCTGTCGCTATACGTAGTACTTAAAAGGTAAATAGATCAAAATAGCTGGTAAACCTAATGAACTGAATTCAATCGTGCATATGGGACGGTTATTCATAACTAAGTGTTTTATGCTTTTCGTTCCTTTAAAAATTCTGAATGAAATGTGTTACAAATATAACTGTTTTCAAAATGTTTAAGAACGATTGTATATAAGTTGTTATAGTAAATGCATATAAATATTTGTTATCAATTTTTCAATTTCACTTTCCATCCGTGTAACTTCTCAGTTTGTAAAAAAATATAGATTTTATGCAAAAAAACGCTGAAGTCACTAATTAAAAGAGAAATATGACTTCTTGCATAGTCGAAAATACTTAGTATAGAAACCACTGGGAATCTGTCAATAATATTTTATAATTGGTTTGATGCACGACGTCTGATCTCAAAATATCTTTTTTTAAAGGGAAATATATTGGATTCGCTCGGCAAAATAAATTTGACTTCTATAAACCAATTTTATTCTCTTTCCCTCCCCCCCTCTCTCTCTCTCTCTCTCTCTCTCTCTCTCTCTCTCTCTCTCTCTCTCTCTCTCACACACACACACACGCGCGCGCGCGCCCACTCTCCCCCTTCTATCCCTCTGTCTGTCTGTCTCTCTCGCTTCCCCCCCCCCCACGCTAAACGCTGCACTACAGCCGTCACGATTTTAGTGTGCTAGCGATCACTGAAAAAATCATTTTCCTCTGCAATGATTCCGTATAATGTGTGGGTGTATTAATTTAATTAAAGAACGCATTAGGCAGTTCACTTGGAATCATTGCACACGTTTTATTAGTGGAATTGTGAGTTTTAAACAACGAAATTTTTGCATCTTCCAAACGCGAAAGTAACATGCTTTATCCTTATTAGATAAGTACTAATCGATATTAAAATCTATAAATCTATTATTTTGTTTTGTTGATGCAAAATCGAACACACTGTTATATTTTGTCTATACATGTCTCTAAATTATGACTCATCTGACATTCCACATACTGGAATATAATGTAAAAATAATCATTTTCTGATTTTACCAGCTCTTTGTACCAAGTGTATATTTCTATCCAATAGCCTATTCGGGGAGTTAAAGATTTTGAAAAAATAAACATCTTGGATTTATAAGGAAAGTATTGAAATTAAAAACTAACTTACATTTCTCAAAACGACTTTTGTCGTCCCGAAATGTCTGCAGCACTTCTAAAGAAAGAAATTTTGTTATAAGTTTGTTGATTTGAATATCTTACCGATCCCTCTGACAAAAGATATCATAACATGCAATGTGTAAGGAGAATCTGCGCTGTAGTAATCCTCATTCATTTTACAGTTTTAATAAAAAAATGCAGAAGCCTCAGTCGGTTTATTTATTAGAATGCAAGGTCTGTGTTTCTTCGATTTTGGTGTTTTGTGATAGTAAGGATTATTGTCCGCAGAATGTCTTACTGATATTTCAGAAAAACATATTCCTTTAACAATTGCGATGGGACTCTTCTTTAACCAGCACCGAATCGCCTCGTCATTGTAAAACATCCAACATACTCACAATTATGAAACTGCAAACGCAGCGAAAACTAACAGGCGCGATCTCATCTGTTTAGGTATATGGGAAGAATATTTAATTAGGAAAATCACGGCGCGTAGAGGATCCTGCCTTCTAATTCAAACAAGTCAAAGTATTCTCGGGACAAGCACAGGCCATTTGGCCCGCTAAGCGGACATCGGCGATAAATCGCCCCTCCCATAAGTCGTTATTCGTTCTGTGATTGTTATGGACCACAGCCTCTCGCATATTTCTTGGGGAGGAAATTCGCATGGTTCACTGTCAAGCTCATGCTGTACCTTGACGGATGCCTGGAAGATGGTGACGAGGTGACAGTCTATTCTGAGCACCGACACAGATTGTCTGTACGGAACCCTGTTGGACTGGCGGGGATTGGCGCATTGTACCGTTGTGTTCCGATGTACATGCGTCTGGATTGTTCCCTGAAGGAAGGAACTCGGTTACGATGCCTTCAGCTCCCTGGATCCGCAAGAAACCACCGCTAAGTGAATTTCTGCAATGTTTCAATACAATATTTCGAAGTAAGTTTCGCAGGATACAGCCATCAATTTGATCTAGGATTTGCGCCGTCTATGCTTAGCAATGATGTAAATTACTATCAGATAAAGATTTTAAGGTTAACTTTAGTCGTCGCGTCTACATCGAAGCATGCAGTGTAATGGTTCCTTTGCGTTAGCAGCCGACACAATCCAGGGATTTGAGGGGGCAGCCCGCAAGCGTCACCGCAGTTGCCGCGCCAAAATAGCAGGTCCACAACTTACTAAACCTAACCAGCATGTCTTTGGAATGTGGGGGGGGGGGGGGACACGGACCACCAAGATGAAACCCACACGGGAAGAGGCAGGAACTGAACCGCCATCACTGGCGCTACACTACCGCGCCAGCCCAAATTCCGCGTAATATCCGTGTAAAATTCCGCGCGGATTTTAAGTCTACAGAAGCTCAATTTCTCACCCGGAAATTAATTCTCGACAGCAGAGAGAAAAAAAATGTTATAAATCTGATTGGAATGTGAGAAATCAGTGTGCAACTTGTATTGTAAACTGGTTCTACTGTGCAGGTGAGTGGTAGATTCTGGGAGTAGTTCAAGGGAAAGTGGGGAGAAGAGAACGTGTAAGATTAGTATAAATAATGAACTGCAGAAATTCGGTGGGAAGAAGGGTCTGGTTCTATACTGATCTGATTAATGAGATGATTTGATTGATTTCAAGCGGGTGAGCCAGAATCTCAACCTAATCCGGTTTCACGGTCCGCGTCTCGTTCCTTCCACGAGACCACACCTCGCATTAAGCACTTTTCGCTGCAACGTGTGCAAGTTAAAACACACGACAGTCTGTATCAAGAGAACGCAATGCGGTCGGAGAAGCGACGGTGGCTTTCGGCTTTGGGTTCTTCGCGAACGCAGTCCCAAGAAAGCCCTCCCACTAACGCGAAAAGCAGCGGAGTATCTTCAAACTTTAAGGCAACGTGGAGTTTTTTTTTGCAACAGGAACTGATTTTTTCCAGAAAATCTTCACGATCAAAATTCCTTCTTTCTATATCAATCCCTTTTTCTGTGTAAATTTCTGTAAATATCTGTGTGAATTACCCCAATCAGGCCAGGGGAACAAATTAGGACTTGGAAGCAGAAAAGAAAACCTGTTTACAGTATGCGGAATTGCTACAGAACAACAAGCTGTTGTGCTTACTGTAAGATCAATCCTCCTGCATAATCCTCCATTTTTCTTCATCCAAGTGCCTATCTAAGATTCTTGTTTGTCCCTAATGTATCATCCTCTTCCACCACCCCTGGCAACTTACATTTGACAATTCCCCCCCCCCCCAAACTTCCCTCCAATCAACTTCAATACTTCTTGTATTAGACATTTCCACCCTGGGAAAATGTTTCTGGCTGTTCACTCTTATCAATGCTTCCGATCAGCCCTATCAAGTCTTCTTTCATCTTCCTTCACTCCACAGAGGAAAGCTCTAGCTCGCTCACTCAACCTTTTCTGGCAAGGCCTGCTCTCTAATCCAGGCAGCATCCTGGTAAGTCTCCTCTGCAGTCTCTCTAAAGCTTCCACATCCAACCAGAAATGTTCACCATATTCCACATGTGCTCTCAACAGAGGCTTATAGAGCTGCAACTTTACTTCATGGCTTTTGAACCCAATCCCATGGCTAACAAAGAATAGCATACTGTATGCCTTCATAACCACCCTATCAACTTTTGCAGCAGCTTTGAGGGATCGATGTACATGGACCCCAAGATCCCACTGTTCCTCCACACTGCTAAGAATCCTACCATTAAACTTGTAATCTGCCTTCTGGTTTGACCTTCCAAAGTGAATCAGTTGTCCTGATTAGATCTAAAGTTCCGGATTCTGTTGTGTGTAGATTGTGGTAGAGTCAGTCCAACCAGTGTGAAGAATTGATTCTATACTTACAAACACTGTTGTACTTTGTTGGTTCTGTTTGGTTCCGGTGGCTCACTGATAGCAGAGTGGCTTATTATCAGCAGCAGGCAGAGAAGAGACAGCACAGGCAATTGCCAAACCCCTGCAGTTAGACTTAGTCCAGGTTGAGGTGCTGGATGAAGTGAAACAATTCTCCCAATCTGACAGGCTTCACACAGATATAGTGAAAGCTAATATCTTTTGCGTTTTTTCCCTATCCGATTCCCTTTTTTCTTCTCCCTCCTCTTTGTCTTTCCTGAAGGAACAAACTTCCTTCCTAGACTCCAGTCCCTTGGATAATTGGACCCTCCTCATTCGTTTACATGGAGACTGGGTGATGATAACTGGAGGAGATAAAGAGATGAGGAGGACAGCGAACCATGGAAGGAAGGGAAGGATGAGGGGCACCAGGGAGAGGTGGTGAGCATGTGAGTAGAAAGGAAGGGATGAGAGGTTAACCAGAATGGGGAATGGAAAAAGAGAAAAGGAGGAAGGGGGCAGAAGTTACTAGAAGCTGGAGAAAGCACTGTTCATGTCATCCAGTTGGCCCTGTTTTATCTTTCTTGGCCCAACTGTTCAATTTGGCCAAACCCAAATTCCCCTCCACAGATGCTACCTGGCTTGCTCAGTTTCTCCAGTATTTTGTGTGTGTTACCCTAGTCATTTCAATGGGTTCGCATACCTTCATAAAAAAAAGGTAAATATAGAGTGTTCCATGGTTTATTTTTTAATTCATATGTTAATAAATGTATTTAACATTATTTATCTTTTTCACTGATTTAACCTGCAAATATCTCTGAATGTCAGCTGGAGGATGTGGTCTGGCTGGACGAGGTAGAGCAGGGGTGGGTTGTAGCTCATGCTCGGACACCTATGTCCAGGTTGCTGTTCAGATCAAATTCAGTCACGTCTCTTGTCATGTGCAAATAAGGTGAGGTACATGTATAGTGAAACCTTGTTTATAACAGCATCATAGGTTCATTGGTACAGACAACACACAGTACATAAATTATACAAGACATTGAATAAAACACTGTGTAAAACGAAACATTAGTGAAAAAGAAAACACGACGTGAAACAAATCTGTAGTAGCATTTTAAGGTGATATGTCAGACGTAAATTTTCAACACAGAGTTTGGTGGATGCATGGATCATGCTGCCGGGGCGGTGGTAGAGACAGACACATTAGGCAGATTTAAGATACTCTTAGATAGGCACATGATGAAAGAAAAATGGAGGGCTATGAGAGATGAAAGCATTAAAAGCATTTTCTGATCTGGCTATTATTCACAATTACACTTAATAAAAAAAATTAAGAAAAAGGTTAGCACCACAACGTGGGCTGAAGAGCCTGTACTGTGCTGTAGTGTCTTGTACTTTATGTCTTACTTACGCCAATAGTAATTCCCTCCAAGAATGACAAGGGAAGCAGGCATATGAGAATCCCAGCACTAGTCAGTTCCCCTCCAAGTCACACACTACACTGACTTGTAAATACTAGTTTCTACCCAAAGACATTGAGCAATAACCATCACCAGACATACTGTAGTGGAGGCAAAAGTGACTTAACACCAGCTTCCCAGCAAACAATCTAGAGACACTCACATCCTGTATGTAAATAGAGTCCGCTGTGGATTCAGAACGAACAGGTTAAAGATATGACTGCTTTTGGTACAGGGTATCACTAATATTCAAAGTCACCTTAACTATTGGATTGTTATTGCTCACTTTCCTCCTGCTCAAATAGAGTGAAGTAACTAACATACTCATGAAGGACCCGAAGAAAGTCTCAACACGTTTGTTTTTAAATGCAGTTTTTGAGCACGCATGGTTTGATTTGTAGTTAATTCTATTAAAATTGTTCTGAAAACCGATGGTTTGCTTATTTCTTAAGTTTCTTTAAATTATTTTAAATTTCTTTTTGTTTAATTTAGAGATGCAGTGGGGAACAGGCCCTTCCAGCCCAACGAGCCACACCACTTCGCAACCCAACCATCAAACCCTCGCCCAATCACAGGACAATTTACAGTGACCAATTAACCTACCAACCGGCACATCTTTGGCTGGTAGGAGGGAACCAAAGCACCAGAGGAAGCCCGGTTAGATATTTAAGTAAAGATATTTCAGATAGATGTAGATATTTTTTGAAAGAATTGGGAAATTGGAGATCATGGGGATTTGGCACAGGAGGGGAGTTGTGGGGAACAGAAGCTGTCTTTACATATGTTTTATTTGTAGGATGGGATGGCCAATAGTCGCCGGCTACCAATCACGTGTGATAGCATGGAATCCAGTGGCCAGTGGAACCCCGCAATGGGAAATCGGGTTCTGCTGCATCTGATTAGTGGGTCATGAATATACACACACAGTACTGTGCCGACGTCTTAGACATTTATATATAGAGGGTTCCTTAGAGTTTTGCACAGTACTGTATTTGTCAACATGGAGTGGAGAGCGAGTTTGTAAATATGGTGAGAACAAAGGAGGTTGGGAATGTGGGAGAGGTGGCAGAGAATGAGTGTCAGGAGCAAGGGGGTGGCATGGGTGCAGATACACCCAGCCCTGAGACACCAGGCAGAGTCATTTCATTCCAAGCAATTGGTTTATTCATCATTTCTGAATGTCTCTCGAGTGCTTCCTGCTCCCTCCCCTCTCCCTGCCCTTTCCCCACTATCAGCCTACAATAGGGACTCATATCAGAATCAGGTTTATCATCACTCACGTATGCCATGAAATTTGTTTTTTTTTTGGCAGCAGTACAGTGCAGTACATTATTACAAAGGTCTACTGTGTAAAAGTTTAGGCATGTTAGCTCTATATTTGTGATTAATACTTTTGCACAGCACTGCACAAACACACACATACACACTTGAAGCACACAGCAAATACAATCTGACTACACACATCCAAGGACACAAACATAGTCTTGCTCACATCCTGCCCCTCGGTTCTCCTCTCATCCCCAACCCCACCTTGATCCATTTGATGTCCCTTCCCCTCCCTGCTTCACCTCTGGCAAACCCATTCCCTCTCACGCAGCACTCCTTCTCTTTCAGCACTCAGTTCCCTCCCCTTTACTCCCGAGTCCTGGCCTTCCTTTCCTCCCTAATTGCCAACGCACACTGTGTGTTGCTCCACCCTGCTCTAAGCCGATTTCCTCCCCCACCCCGCCAGCTTCTACCATTCTCCCTCCCCTCACTCAGACTGTGACTCCAGCGTCTCTCCACTCCCCCCACTAAACCTGCCTACTCATTCTGTTTCCCAGTCGCAGCTTACCCCGCCCTAAGTTTTGACACCTCTCATTTCCTCACAGATCGGCTTCACCAAACCTGCCCTCCTGCATTCTCATCCAACCCAACCCTCCACCCGTTTCCGCACGCCCACAGCCTCCCTCTGCTTTTCCCACCCAACCGTCTCCCCACCACACTAGTTTAACCCCTCCATACTCCAGATATGTAAGGAAAATATCGAAATATTGCGCAGAGGGCCACGGAGGCCAAGTCCTTACGTATATTCAAGGTGGAGGTTGAAAGATTCCTGATTGGTTAGGGCATGAAGGGATATGGGGAGAAGGCAGGAGACTGGGGCTGAGAGGAAAAATGGATCCGCCATGATGAAATGGCGGAGCAGACTCAATGGGCCGAATGGCCTTATTCTGCTCCTATGTCTTATGGTTTTAAACTGTCAATGAGACAATTTAAAATGGCTGATAATTGCACAGACGCACGCTTTTATTGACAATCTCCCAAAATGGTTCCTTCTACTTTATCTTATTCACTTCCTTAAGGATTTAAATATCAGTTATACCTTGTTTATATCATGCAATTCTCCGTTAAATGCTCCGTTATTTATTAAACCCCTTAGTGAATTATTTCAGGGAATAGATTCATTAAGAGGCTATTGTCAGCAATCTTTTAATGTTCCCCGTTATGATCGCTCGGACTTTAGTGAAATCACTGTGCCCATTAATCAAAACTAGCAATATAATTAACACTTCTGGAGTGTGCCTGGGATGGATGTAACCGCAAATTAAATTCATATTTACTCCGCGACTTACGACGAAGACGCAGGGGTGAAGACTTAAATTGTAAACACATGAATATGAATCGAATTTTTACTTATTCCGCGTGGTAATCTAAAACACATTCATTCACTCCGGCCATTAGTCCCGCGGTCTACTTTCAACTGATATCCCCCTGCCATGGTCAAAACTCGCTCCTGAGTCAGGTTTTTAAAGTGCGTACCAAAGATGTTGCTTGTGGTTTTGGGATACTTAATTCCAGCTCTGTAGGTTACACACATAAAGAAAATACGGGGGGTAATTACAGCTAAACTCGGAAAATATCCCTCAAGAGTTGAATCATTTCCCTTAACGAGGCCATTCTCAAATAGGTCGGCTCCAGAGGTCGGGATTTAGACCCAGAACGCGTCTAACGTCCAGCGTCCCAATGTTGTCACATGCGAGTCCCTGGTGTAACCACAGAACCAGAAATGGACATCTTCAGCGAAGGGGCAATTGCGTCCTTTACAACACTATGCCGGTATGAGGTCAGTGGAACAAGATAGTGTATTTGTCGATGTAATAAGATGATGTAAAAGGTTTCACTTTCAAGATTAAGTGAAGGCAAGTCAAGTCCTTAACTTCTTGAACAGCGACGCATAAGGATGCTATTGAATAGGCGAATGGAAGGAATTAAAAAGCAAAGCTATTGAGACAGATTGGCCTTCTATTTGCAACACGCAGGCTTGTGCGTTTGTAAAGAGAGAGAAAAAAAGAAAGAAAACAGTTCTAATCCGGACTCTTGCTGGGTTACGGTTCCGCGGGCGCTACAGAGTGTTCCGGCACCTTGTCCAATTGTTCATTCTCCCGTGTGCGCGAACGCAGGGAGTTTCCATGTCGTTCTGTTCTTAATTGAAGGCGTTCTTTGACAGCAGGGGTCACCGGGCAGTAATTGGAGGATGGCGAATTCAGTGGAGCAAATGAGTTGGAGGGCAAAATAAAAACAGCGTGGCTTCTCTTTATGGAAAGCCCGCGCCGCTCTTTGTCAACAGGAATGGGGGCCCCTCTCCCCAGCAAAAAGTTTAGACAACACTGCCGGGGACGCCCGCTCCTCGCCCCTGCCAATCCCCGTCTCTCCTCCACACTCAGTTACTCGTCTGCGCGGCATAGCGAAGCGTCATCAACGAAATCAGAAATCGGTTTAATATCATTGGCATATGTCGTGAAATTTGTTGCTTTGCGGCAACAAATCATTGCAAAAATGATTTTTAAAACTATAAATTACAATGTGTGTGTGTGTATATATATTTAAGTAAGCTAGCGAAAAATTCGTGAGGTGGTATTCATGGGTTCATTGTCCATTTAGACATCAGTGCAATTGATAGCGGGCGGAAAGAAGCTGTTCCCGAAATGTTGAGTGTGCATCTTCAGGCCCCTATACCTCCGCCTGCCCTGGGTGCTGTGGGTGATGGACATCGTATTTTGAAGGTGTCCCCCATGCAGTTCTCTGCGTGTGCAAATGACTTAAGAGTGCGATGATCATAAGCTTGTTATTTTGTCCCCTTGCTGTTCAAACTCTGAGGGACAAGGACAGACACCGATAAAGAAATGCAAGCTGTATTTTCTCGTCGAAATGTAACCGGGGAAATTACACGTTCACATGTTGCAACTTGTGTTCCGACTCACTCACATTTATGGCTTATCTTTACAGTATAAACAAGTGGTTTTAACCCCCGAGAGTAACAGCAAGGGACTAATTCGTGTAGAAATAACTTCGTTGTATCAGATCACAAACAAGAGAAAATCTGCAGATGCTGGAAATTCAAGTAAAAAAAACAACAAAATGCTGGGGGACCTCAGCAGGCCAGACGGTATCTATGGAAAAAAGTACAATCGACATTTGGGTCCTGCCGAAGGTTCTCGGCCTGAAACGTCGATTGTACATTTTTTTTTCCAGAGTTGCCTGCCGAGTTGCTCCAGCATTTTCTGTGTGTGTTGTGGTAACAGATGGTCTAACTTTTTCTTTAATCTTAAAATTAATTCACGATCTCCGTCTTAGGCTGGATAACCCTTCACAGATCCGCTGCAAAACACCCGCCCAAATCATGGTTAAAAATCATTAAAATTAGGCAGAGAAATTCATCGCAAATTTCCAGGAACTGGCGCTAGTGCTGTATAAAATGCGCGCGCACACACACACACACACACACACACACACACACACACACACACACACACACACACACACACACACACACACACACACACACACACACACACATTTATACATTATTTCATCTTGGAGTGGTAGAATAACACAACACCGAAACGTGCCTGGCCAAATGTCTTATTGTTTTTACAGCCTCAACTACTGGCAGCTTGTTCCATGTAGGCACCACCCTCTGTGTAAAGAAATTGACCCCAGGGTCCCTGTAAATCTTACCCCTCTCGCCCTTAAACTTATGCTGCCCAGTTTTTGATTCCCTTTCGCCAGGAGAAATTCCGAGTATTCGCCATTATCTACCACCTTGGTGATTTTATACTCCTCCATAAGATCATCCCTCACCCTACTGTGCTTCAAGTTACAAAGGCCCACCCAACTTCTCCCTCTAACTCAAGCAATATTGTCGAAAATCATTGCACCTTTTCAGCTTCATGATCTCTTCCCCATAGCAAGGTAACCAAAACTGTACACTATACTCTGAGTGTAGCATTACCAATGGCTTCCACAACTCAGAATCAGGTTTAATATTGCTGGTACAAGTTGTGAAATTTATTGTTTTGTCGAACAAGTACAATGCAGTGTGTAATGCTAAAAATGAAATTATAATAAGGAGACCTTATCATAATTTAGTTTTTATTATTATGCACTTATATTATAATTAGTGCAAAATGAAAGGGATTAATATTAAGGGAGTGTTCTGGGGTTCGATGTCCATTCAGAAATCTGATGGTGCAGGGGAAGAAGCTGTTGGGTGTGTGCCTTCAGGCTCCTGTACCTCCTCATTGATGGTAGCAATGAGAAGAGGACATTTCCTGGGTGATGGAAGTTTCTTAATAATGGATGAACCATTTCTGAGGCATCACTGTTCTCCGTGCTGCGATATCCCATATTACAGGATGGAGCTGGCTCAGTCTGCAACTTTCTGCAGCTTTTTCCGATCCTGTGCACTGAATTTCTGCACCCCCCCCCCCCCCGTACCAGATGGTGATACAACCAGTTACAATGCTCGCTGCAGTACATCGGTAGAAATTTAATAGAGTCTATACTTAAAGCCCTGGCTGATGAAGGCCAGCATGCCGTTTCAGAAGACCATAAGACATAGGGGCAGAATTAGCTCATCAAATCCACTCTGCCATTCCATCAAAGCTGATTTATTATCCCTGTCATCCCCTTCTCCTGCCTTCTCCCTGTAACCTTTCACACCCTTGCTAATCAAGAACCTCCGCTTTAAGTATACACAATGACTTGGCCTCCACAGCCTTCTGTGGCGATGAATTCCACAGATTCTCCACCCTCTGGCTAAAGAAACTGCTCCTCATCTGTGTTCTAAAGGTGCAAAGGTACATTTAATGTCAGAGAAATGTGTACAATATACATCCTGAAATTCTTTTTCTATTGTGAAGCTGTGCCCTCTGGTCATAGGTTTATATAAGTTATATATTTATGTTAGACTGGTTGATTTCCTGACCATTATAGGACCGTGTAACTCATAGCTTCTTTCAAGACCTTAAAAGACACCCAGCTTTACTGGGTGTCTGTTATTTTCCATTAGTATAACTAGTATTTATATTATTATAATAAATTAGTATTTCTATGGTACTATTGCTGTTATACTGTACAGATGAAACATAAAAGTACAAATTTCACATCATATAAGACAGTGAAAATAATGAACTTGATTCTGATTGTGAATTATTGGTAGCTATTAAGTTCAAGACCCACACAGGCAACAACAACAGAAAATTTAAGTCCATTTTCCAATTGTGATCTCAAGCCAAATCTAACCACTCATGTTTGAAAAATCCCAGGTGAAAATGTCCCTTGAAGAAACACTGGGGAATTCAACATGGTATCCTGGCCAATATTTATCCCCAATCAACAACAGTGAAGTGAAATATCTGCTCAAATTGTACAATACTGTGACCATAGATTGTAAGTACCTCATTGACTGTAAAATGCTTTGTAACATTCTAAAGGCCAAATTGGCTAAAGGTCAATGTTAGCCAAATCAACTGACCTGCCTTCATCAATTTTCTTAGTTTGGACAGGAATTCTGTAGCATAGATCAGAATCAGGTTTATTGTCACCGCCAGGTGACGTGAAATTTGTTAACTTAGCAGTAGCAGTTCAATGCAATACGTAATATAGCAGAGAGAGAAAAAATAATAATAAGTAAAATAAAACATAATAATAAATAAGCAAGTAAATCAATTACTGTACATATATTGAATAGATGTTTTAAAATGTGCCAAAACAGAAATACTGTACATTAAAAAAAGTGAGGCAGTGTCCAAAGTCAATAGACAATAGGTGCAGGACTAGGCATTTGGCCCTTCGAGCCTGCACCGCCATTCAATCTGATCATGGCTGATCATCCACAATCAGTACCCTGTTCCTGCCTTCTCCCCATATCCCTTGACTCCGCTATCTTTAAGAGCTCTATCTAACTCTTTCTTGAAAGCATCCAGAGAATTGGCCTCCACTGCCTTCTGAGGCAGAGCATTCCATAGATCCACAATTCTTTGGGTGAAAAAGTTTTTCCTCAACTCCGTCCTAAATGGCCTACCCCTTATTCTTAAACTGTGGCCTCTGGTTCTGGACTCCCCCAACATTGGGAACATGTTTCCTGCCTCTAGCATGTCCAATCCCTTAATAGTCTTCAATGTCAATGTCCATAAAACTTCAGTGTCCATTTAGGAATCAGATGGCAGAAGGGAAGAAGCTGTTCCTGAATCGCTGAGTGTGTGCCTTCAGGCTTCTGTACCTCTTACCCGATGGTAACAGTGAGAAAAGGACATGCCCTGGTCATTACTAATGGACGCTGCCTTTCTGAGACACCGCTCCCTGAAGATGTCCTGGGTACTTTGCAGGCTAGTGCCCAAGATGGAGCTGACTAAATTTACAAACTTCTGCAGCTTCTTCTGGTCCTGTGCGGTAGCCCCTCCATACCAGACAGTGATGCAGCCTGTCAGAATGCTCTCCACGGTACAACTATAGAAGTTTTTGAGTGTATTATACTACATTATATCAGCGACTGCATTTTAGAAGTGGTCATTGCTTGTGAAATACTGAATTCGTGAGGTTCTGAAGACTATTGTATAAGTGCAAGAATTTTTTTTTCATAGCTATGTTGTTTAATGGAATGCAGGTAAAACCCAAAAATGTCCAAAATCGGCAGCAGTAGTAAAAAAACCTTGGAAATTTCCAGTGTTTTTCCAATCAAAGCTCTTCCTTCATATTCAAAATGGATAAACAACATTTATCAGTGATGTGCTTTCACCATCTCATGTTATTACAGACAATTTTATAGCCAATAAAGTACTTTTACAAGTGCAGTAAATAATGTAGTGTAGGCACTTGACAGAACATTCAGCAACATACAAGGTAGGCACAGCAATTTACTCTGTCTGGATATAGTCCAGATGCAGGTGGATGGGGCTAGGCAGAATGAGAGTTTAGCATGGACTAGATGGGCCAAGTGGCCTACTTTGGTGCTGGAGTGTTTTATGACTTCATGACGCTATTCACTAAATATATGTTTGATCATTAAGGACTCTCGCCATCCAGGACATGCCCCCTTCTCATTGCTGCCACCGGGGAGGAGGTGTAGGAGCCTGAAGACACGCACTCAAGTGTTTCAGGGACAGCTGCTTCCCCTTTGTCATCAGGTTTCTGAACAGTCCATGAACACCTTCTCACTATTCCCCTTTTACACTACTTATTTATTATGGTGGCATATAGTATTTTATGTGCCATGCACTGCACTGCTGCCACAAAAAAACGTTTCGCAAAGTATTTCAGTGATAGTGAGCCTGATTCTGATTCATCTCCGTATTCTCATTTACCCAATGAACCTTTGACCTCCTTGCTTAACAAAAGCCGATCCACCTTAAAAGCACCTCTGCTTCCAGTGCCCTCTAAGGAAGAGAATTTGTATATGGGCGCTAGCCTCCCCACAGCTGAGGACACCTACAAAAGGTGATGCCGCAGAAAAGGCGGCATCCATCGTTAAGGACCCTCATCACTCAGGAAGTGCCCTCTTATCAACATTACCATCAAGCCTGAACACACACACTCTTCTTCCCCTCCGTCGTCAGATTTCTGGATGGGCAATAAACCCATGTACACTACCGCACTCCTTTTCTCTTCTTTTGCTCTCTTTGTGCACTATTTATTTAGTTTTTTTTACTTATTTGAGATACAACGTGGAACATGTCTTCCAGCCCTACGCAGCCGCACAGCCCAGCAACCCAGCTACTTAACCCTAGCCTAATCGCAAGACAATTTACAGTGACCAGTTAACCTACTAAATGATACGCCTTTGGACTGTGGGAGGAAACCGGAGCAGCCGGAGAGAACCCACACAGTCACAGGAAGGACATACAGAGAGTGTTGGATTGAACTCTGATGCCCCCAGCTTTAGCAGCGACATGCTGCTATGTTACAGTGGCACCCCACTACTTAATAAATGTATTGTTTATTTCATATTGTAATTTATAGTTTTAAAAATCTTTATGTATTGCAATGTACTGCTGCTGCAAAACAACAAATTCTGACTTCGCTTCTGAAAAACCCATTAACTCCCTGAAAAAGAATTAAAGATCTTTTCAGTACTTCAAAAAACGGCCTTCTGATAATTCCGCTGATTATACGATCCCTGTATCGATTATCTTTTCAACTTTCATTGCTTGTTCTGCATAATAGACTGTCTAATTGGGCAGACATTATAAAGTTAATAACTTCAGAGTGCGACTGTGTACATTTTCAGATTGAGCAACTGTGTATATTCCATTCACATAGTCTCCAATCTGGTGACATGAACCGACTTCTCTTTCCCCCTACCCTCTTCTTCCATTCCCTACTCGGGCCACCCTCTTACCTCCTCTTTTCTCCTCACCTACCTATCACCTCCCCTGGTGCCCATCCTCCTTCCCTTTCTCCCTTGGTCTACTGTCCTCTCCTATCAGATTCCTTCTTCTTCAGCCTTTCACCTTTTCCACCTATCACCTTACAGCTTCTTACTTCATCTCCCCTCCCCCACCCATTTGGCTTGTACTCCTTTAGCTAGAATCTGGAAGGCTTTAGCTGAAGCCTGGTGAGGGGGAAGATAGGTGGGTGGAGAAAGGGGGATGAAATGAGAAGCTGGGAGGTGATAGGTGGAAAAGGTAAAGGGCTAAGAAGAAGGAATCTGATACACATGGCTTCGCCTATGACCTTCTAGCTTGTAATCCTTCCCCTCCCCCACCTTCTTATTGCAGCTTCTTCCCCCTTCCTTTCCAGTCCTGATGGAGGCTCTCCACCTGAAACGTTGGATATTTATTCCTCTGCGTAAATGCTGCCTGACCTGCTGAGTTCTTACAGCATTTTTGTACACTGGTCCTAGAAAGTTCGTGAACCCTGTAGAATTTATTCTATTTCTGCATAAGTATGACCTCAAATGTAATCAGATCATCATGCAAGTCTTAAAACCAGATAAAGAGAACCCATTTAAATAAATTCATTTGTTTATTGAGAAAATTAATCCAATATTACATCTATTTGTAGGAAAAAGTATGTGAACCTTTGCTTTCAATAACTGGTGTGACCCCCTTGTACAGCAATAACTTCAATTGAATGTTTCTAGTAATTGTTGATCAGTCCTGCACATCGGCTTGGAGGAATTTAGGCCATTTCTCCTTACAAAACTGCTTTTGGGATGCTTTTGAGATGTTTTTGGGCTTCCTTGCATGAACTGCTTGCTTCAGATCCTTCAACCGTACAGGATTAAGGTCAGGACTTTGACATGGCCATTCCAAAACATGAATTTTCTTCTTTTTAAACCATTCTGTTGTTGATTTACTCTTGTCTTTCAGATCGTTGTCTTTTTGCATTATCCAACTTCTATTAAGCTTCAGCTGATGGACTGCTACCTTGACATTCTCTGGTAAAATGTTTTGATACAATTTTGAAATCATTGTTCCCTTAACAATTGCAGCTATGCAGGCCCTGACGCACCAAAGTAGCTCCAAACCATGATGCTCCTTCTACCATGCTTCCCAGTTGGGATGAGGTGTTGGTGTTGGTGTGCAGTGCCCTTTTCCCTCCAAACATAGCAATGTGCATTTCTGCCAAAAAGTTCAACTTTAGTCTCACCTGTCCACAGAACGTTGCTCCAGAATCATTGTAGAACATTCAGATGGTCTTTTGCAAACCTGAGACGTGGAACAATGTTTTTTTTTGGAGAGCAGTTGTTTCCTCCATGGTGTCCTTCCATGAAAACCATTCTTGTTCAGTGTTTTCTTATAGTGGACACATGAATAGAGGCTTTACCAAGTTCTAGAGATCCCTACAGGTCTTCTGCTGTTATCCTTGGGTTCTTTTTCACCTCCTTCAGCATTGCACGTTGTGCTCTTGGTGTGAACTTTGCAGGATCTCCACTCCTAGGGAGAATAGCAACGGTACTGAGATTCCTACTGTCCTACTGTGGGCTGTTGAGCACTCAGGTCTCTTGAAATGCTTTTATAGTCTTTTCCAACTTCATGCTACTACAATTCTTCTGTGGTCCTCTGAAAGGTGTTTTGATCGCAGCATGGTGCATGTAAACACCTCTTTCTTGAGAAGAGCAGGCTTTGTCAGCTACCTGACTTTGTGTGTCATTTTTTTTTTAGGGCAGGGGACCTCTATAACTCACACCTCCAATCTCATCTCTTTGATTGAAACCTGACTCCAAGTAGCTTTTGTAGAAACCATTACCCCCCAGAGGTTCACATACTTCTCCCAACAAATATATGTAATATTGGATTATTTTTCTCAATAAATAAATAAATGAACAAGTATATAATTTTTGAGTTATTTATTCAATTGGGTTCTCTTTATCTAGTTTTAGGACTTACGTAAAGCTCTGATCACGTTTTAGATCATACTTATGCAGAAATAGTGAAAATTCTAAAAGGTTCATAAACCTTTTAGCACCACAGTATGTGTTACTGTGGTACATTTTATTTCTCTTGGGATCCTCAGTGCAGATATTATTTTATATGTTGTGATAATATCTCACATCAGCCACATACATTTTTAGGACCATGCCCAGCTCTCAGTTCCTGTGTTAAATCTTTGTTGGCTTTTATTATCCTTTATACTGCAGCTTGATTGTAACAATCAGCAGCTGCCTCTCTTGAAAAACTAATTTAATTGTCTGGTGCACTTCTTGGAAATTGCCACAATTCCAACATTGCCAGCAACTCATAAACACAAGAGGTTCTGCAGATGCTGGAAATCCAGAAGTAACACATATAAAATGCTGGAGGAACTCAGGAGGTCGGGCAGCATCTATGGAGAGGAATGAGCAGTCAATTTTACAGGCCGAGATCCTTCTTCAGAACTGGATAGGAGGGGGGAAGAAGGCAGAATAAGAGGTTGGGAGGAAGGGAAGGAGTACAAGCTGGACGGTGACGGGTGAAGCCAGATAAGGAGGAACGTAGGTGGATGAGGGAGAGGGGGTGAAGTGAGAAGCTTGGGGGGGGGGGTGACAGGTGGAAGAGATAAAGGGCTGAAGAAGAAGGAACCTGACCTACTGAATTAATATTTTGTACTTGTTATTCAGCTAACAACCTTTCATTTCTATGTGGTCAGTACAAATAAATTCCTATTTACTAATTTTCAAAGTGATCATCATCATCAGGTGCTTTGACTGCCATGGCCCACACACTCCTGTTTCGGGTCAAGTGGATCAATTCATTGGTATTCATTTCCAGTTCTCTGGCTGCTGTCTCCATCATCATTTGTCTTTGCCTTCCTCTTGCTTTCTTCCCTTCAATCTTCCCCATAATTACCGTGCATTCTAACTCCTCTTTCCTAATCACATGTCCAATGAAGTCACGTTGCCTTTTCATGACCTCATACATTATTTCTCTTTTTGTGCTTGCTCCGTTTATGCTCCTTGTTAGGTATTCATTTCGTTCATGATATTCTTTGCATCCTCCTCAAAAACCACAACTCTGCTGCTTCAATTAGTTTCCTCACGTTACTAGATATTGTCCAACATTCTGAGCCATATAACATAACTGGAGAAACATAACATTTCAGTGCTCTGAGGCGGGTTGTCATGCCTAGTTTAGTATTGGTCAGTATACTCTTCATTCTCGTAAAGGTGTCTTTTGCCATCCCTATTCTGTTTTTGATGTCCATGTCACACCTGCCATCTGATGTCACCCAGCTTCCGAAGTTCTTCCGAAGTTCCGAAATTCTGTACTTATTTTATGTCTTTCCAGTTTATTCTCAGCCTGCAGATAGGATTCTCCTTCTTTTTGGATATCACCATACATTCTGTCTTTTTGCAATTGATAGATACACCCATTTTTGCACTTTCTTCAACAAGTGTATCAATTAAGTTTTGTAGTTCTACAAAGTGATATGTTTTGTTTACAAGATGGCAGAGTGCATCCATGATAAGGGAGGTAATTACTATAATTCTGAAACAAATTACTGGAGGTACTCTGAGAGTTAGGCAGCATCTGTGAAAGTAAATGGAGAGTTGATGTTTTAGATGTGAGGCCCTTCATCTAGATGGCTCCCCGCAACTAAAGTCCTCCAATCAAGGCAAATTCCTGGAGAAACTCCTTTGAACTCTCTCAAGTGCAGTAGCATCCTTTGTAGATGTGATTATCAGAACTGCACTCAACATTTCTTGTGCTGCGTAAGAAGTGTTTTTCTAAAGTTGCACCATAATATCCCAGCTTTTATATTCTGTAACTTGACTCATAAAGGCAGAAGTACATTATGTGCCTCCATTGTGATTGTGAATGAGCCACGCAAAGGCTGGAGCTGTAGATACAGAAAGTTCAAATTTCAAAACTTCAAAATCAATATGATTTCCACAATATACTACCTCGAGATTCATTTTCTTGCAGGCATTCACAGTAGAACAGAGAATTACAATGGAATCAATAAAAAACAATACATAAAGACTGACAAACATCTAATGTGCAAAAGAAGACAAACTGTGCAAAATAACTAAATAAATAGAGTACCATGCAAAAGTCTAAGGCACATACAGTATATATACTATAGTGCCTAAGACTTTTGCACAGTACTGTAGTAATTTCATGTATACACTGTACTGTTGCCATGAAAAAGAATGAGTTTCATGACATATGTGAGTGATGATGAACCTGATTCTGATATGGGTCTCTATGTGTGCTGAGAGCGGGAAGGGGGCGGGGAGAGGGGAATCATGGTTGGGAATAGGGGAAGGGAGAGGAAGGAGTGGAAAGCACCAGAAAGACATTCTGTAATGATTAATAAACCAATTCTTTGGAGTCAAATGCCATTGCCTGTTGTCTCAGGTCTGGATGTGCCTGCACCACACCACCCCCACCCTGACACTCCCTCTCTGTCATCTGTCCCACAGCATTCCTGTGACACTCTAACCTTGCCATTCCCAACATCCTGCCAGACTTACAAACTCACTGTCTGCTCCACATTGACAAATACAGTACTGTGCAAAAATTTCTCTCTGTAAATATGTGCCTAAGACTTTTGCACAATATATATATATATATATATATATACATACACACACACACAAGCAATTAAACAAGTTATGCAAAAAGAGAGCAAAAAAAGAAGAAAAAAGTAGTAGGTAGTGTACAAGGGTTATTATCAATTCAGAAAGTTTAGAGGGTCAATGGGAGTCAGCAGTTAAATGGTTCAGCACAGACTAGATGGGCTGAAGGGTCTGTTTCTGTGCTGTACTTTTCTATGACTCTTTCACTCTGCAGATATGAGCTGTGTACCAGGAAATGGGATTAGCTTGTATATACATCTTGGTCAGCATGGACATAGATGGGCTGAAGGGCCTTCTTCCCTCCAGCACCTTAATTAACAGTAATGCAATGTGTGTACTTAAATAAGCAGCAGGACTCGTCGTTTACCCTTTAGAAAGTCCATAATTATTGTTACTAATTCATTAATCAACAATAATCTCTGCTGAACATTACCATGACATGGCTCGCGAGAGAATTGTTCAGAAGATTATCATCAACTTGGGCACATGCTCTCAAAAAGGATTGCCACCCCTGTCTCTACAAGGACCTCTTCAGCCAGTGGGAGGACTCTTGAACGAGGGATGCTCGCAATGACCTTCTCTGTGTCAGAGAGCATGGAGATCCATTTGTAATCAGCACCGTCGGGTCAGTCACTTGTTCTTGAAGGCAGCCTCAGAGATTCCCCTGATTCCTTCTCCCAGGTGAGGCCACGAGTTCACCATCTGCTCCGACCCATGGGAAACCCTGACCCGTAACCAACCATGTGGAGTGGAGCGTCCTGGTCAGCACTGAGCACCCGAGTCCCCGTAACCTGGAGCATTTGCAGGCTTAGGGCAAACACCTGAAGGAGCACACAAATTCTCAAAAGAACAGAAAAGCCTATGAAATTGTTTGAGACCGTCTGTTCCATCACAGGCAAAGCCTTTCCACCATTGAACACATCTCCAAGGAGCACCGCCAGGAGAAAGCATCATTCATTGTCAAGGGCACTCACTATCCAGGGCATGCTCTCTTTTCACTCCTGCCATCAGGAAGGAGGTACAGGTGCCCTCAGTCCCACCCAGACAGGTCCAGGAACAGTTATTACCCTCCAACAATCTGACTCCTGAACCCCACCACTGACCTGATTCCACAATCTATGGACTCACTTTCAAGGACTCTACAGCGCATGTTCTCAGTACTATTTAGTTACCTATTTATTTGTCTATTTACTGTTATTATTGTAATATTTAGACGGATTGTCTTCTTTTGCACATTGTTGTCAGTTTTTGCGCAGAGTTTTTCACCGATGCTGTTGTATTTCTTTTCTTCTGCTGTAAATGCCCCTGAAAAAATGAATCACAGGCTAGTGTACGGTGTATGTCCTTCGATGGTAAACTAACTTTGGATTTTGGATTTTAAACCTGCATCACCAGCAGCTGGCCTATCCTCCGCCATCCCAGGGACCGAGGAATGGAGGAGGCAGAGGTTTTCTGTGCTCTTGGTGGGGGCTGCCTAAGAAGAGCTATTATCCTGGAAAACTGAACCAGGGTCAAGCTCAAATCCCATCTTAGCAGCTGGGGAATTTAAATTTAACTAATTAAATAAATCTGGAATGCAAAAAAAGGATATTGTCAGTCATGGTGACCATAAAACATCTGGACTGTCTTAAAAGCTCATTTAGTGTGCTGTTGTCCTCCAGGGAAGGGAATCTGTTGTCCTTCCCTGCTACAGACAGCATGAGACGCAAGCAGGGTCAGATTCGGATTTATTTATGATAAGTGCTTCGAAATGCATCGTTTTGCATTCACAACCAACTCACCCGAGGATGTGCTGGGGGCAGCCCACAAGCGTCACCACACATTTCAGCGCCAACACAGCATGCACACCCGGCTCGGCAAAACAACACAGAACACAGCAGGCAACAAAACGACAACAGTAGAACAAGCACCTGTCCTCCTTCCCCACCACCCACACACGTGGACTGTCCTGCGACCCTGGCCTCCAGTCTCTAGGCTCTGGCCAATGGGTTGTAAATATAGTTAACCCTTAACCCCACCTTACCCCCTTTGAAACGATCAAGAAAACCATTTGGTTCAAGGGGAATTAGAAATGGTTATTAAATGCTGGCCTTGATGGCAACATTTGAGTCCAGTGAATGAGATGATATGCCAACCAATTGTTACTCTGCAAGATTCCACAAATAGCATGCGAGAAGTGTAACCAAAGTGGAGTTTCTTTACATTTGCTTAAGCACGTGTACGCACAGGTGTAATGAAAAGCTCACCTGCAGCAGCATTACAGGCAGATGGCATCGTATAAGCTGCAGTCTCAAGAAAAACCTAAATTACACATAAAGTATATAAAGGTTTTACAAAAGGGAACACAGTTCAAGGGAAAAAAGTCCATTTTAGTTAATGAGATCTAAGTGGCCATAGAGTTAGAGTTGTGCCAGTTGGCTCAAAAGCAAGATGGTTGAAGGACAGTAGCTGTTCTTGAACTTAGTGGTGTGGGACATCAGGCTTCTGTGCTTCCTGTTCAATGGTAGCTGCGGATTGATGGCATGACCCGGATGGTGGGGATACTTGATGACAGATATTATCTTCCTGAGGCAAAAAGTCTCCCGTGGATATTAGCAGTGGTGGGGAGGGATGTGCCCGTGATTAATTGGGCTGAGTCCACCAGTCTCTTCTGCTTCCTACATTCCTGTGCGTTCGAACTTCTGTACCAGACCATGATGCAACCAGTCAGGATGCGGTAAACGGGGGTTTAGCTAGAGTGTTTGGTGCCAATCTCCTTAAACCCCTAAGAATTTAAAG
The DNA here is from genome assembly GCF_030144855.1 of Hypanus sabinus. Classification (NCBI taxonomy): domain Eukaryota; kingdom Metazoa; phylum Chordata; class Chondrichthyes; order Myliobatiformes; family Dasyatidae; genus Hypanus; species Hypanus sabinus. Next base: position 19,717,229 of record NC_082712.1, on the reverse strand, counting down.
ACATTGGCACAACTTTGTTGTGACTGCAGTCATGTGCTGAGCCCAGGACAGTTGCTCCAATGCATAAAACACCCGGGAATTTAAAGCTGCTGACTCTCTCCACTGTAGGTCACCCAATAGAGACAACCCAAACATAGACCAGCACGTGTTCCTCTCCTTCCTCTTGCTGAAGTCAACAATCAGCACTTTAGTTTTACTGGCACTGCGTGAGAGGTTGTTAGTTTATCGTCGCCAAATAAACTATTTTATTGATGTTGGTCGATGAATACTGGCAAAATAATGGAAGCACTCTTCTTCAAAATGGAAATAGTATCTGAATTTAACATCTTCCTTGAAAATTAACAACCACCAACAATCTATTGCACTGGAAAGTATCAGCTTTGATTTTAATATAGAACATAGAAGAGTACAGCTCTGTACAGACCTTTCAGCCCACAATGTTGTGCTCATTTTTTAACCTACTCCAAGATCATCCAACCCCTCCCTCCCACATAGCCCTCCATGTTTCTTTCATCCATGTGGTTTTATAAGAGTCTCTTCAATGTCCCTAATCTATCTGCCTCTACCACCACCTTTGGCAGCTCACTCCACACTCTGTGTAAAAGAAGTACCTCTGATATCCTCTCCAAGCATCCTAAAGTTAGCCATTTCCTCCCTGGGGAAGAAAAGACTTTGGTTCTCTATTTGATTTCAAAGATTCCAAGGTTCGTTTTATTATCAAAGTATGCGTGCAGAATACAACTCTGAGATTGGTCTTCTCCAGATAGCCACAAAATACAGATAAAAATATAGAAGTAATTGAGAGAAAGATAGCAAACGCCACCCCATGCACGAAAAGGAAATTTAACAAAAACTCACAAATCCCAAACCCCCACAACCCCTCCCTCACAGAAGAACTAACAGATCACCCATGTGGAGAATCAACAAGAACATCAAACCCCAAACCCCCACCTGCCAATCAGCAACCAGAAAAATTGGGTGAGAACAGGGAAAATGGGTGAGAATGCATCGGCCTCTGGGTTAGAAGGTTGTGGGTTCAAGTCCTGCACCAGAAACATCAGCACAAATATCCAATGTGGTACTGAAGGAATGGTGTAATGTTTGATTGTGTGTGGTGTCTCAGATATAAGATGTAAGCCATTTTTATACGTGGAAATATATGATTTCAGGTTACAGCTTGAAAACTTGGGTCAGACCACACTGTAGAGTACTGTGTTCAGTTCTGGTCACTTCATTGTAGGAATGACGTGGAAGCTTCAGAGGAGGCACAGAAGAGGTCTACCAGGATACTGCCTGGATTAGAGAGGAAAGGTTGAACAAGCTGGGGCCTTTCTCTTTGGGGAAAAGGAGGACGAGAGATGACTTGATAATGTTGTATTTTTTAATCAAATAAACTTTAGTCATAAAAAATACAAGAATAAACTGCGCAATGACTTCTCATTCTGTACATTCTAGTCAATACTTTTGGTACTGTTCAATAAAATCCCTACACATTTCTTGTAAGGTTACAAGAGGCATAGATCAAGTGGACAGTAAGCACCTCTTCCCCAGGGCCAGAAAACATCTTTTTAAGGTAAGTGTAGGAAGTTTAGTGGATATATTAGTGGGGCGGGGTGGACCTGGTAGGGAATAGAGGAAGAGGGAAGGGGAAGGTGGAAAAATTACCAGAAGTTGGAGAAATCAATATTTGTGACATCAGATTATGTTACTGGTTTCAGTTTGTGAGAACTTGTTTGAAATACAGTCGATGCAACGGAGGTCCAAAATCACTGTACGTTGAATGGTTTAGTAGGATCGTTGGTGTTTTATCTGTCACATCATGAACAATGTCAGGATGAGGCACTGTAGGGATTGCAAAGGAAGCAGGGAAAGTTTCCAATCTAACTGCAATTCAATGGAATGGTCACCGGGTGGCAGCTGGGAGCAATTTTTTTGGAGAAAAGACATTACTGACTCCTAGATACAGAATGGAAATAGGCCCTTCGGCTTATTGTGTCCATGTCAACCATCATCTATCCATTTATACTAGTCTTACATTAACCCTCTCTTTATTCTCTCTGCATCTTTTGAACTACCCCACCCCCCACCAGATTCTACCACACACCCACACATCGGGGCAATTTACAACAGCCAACTAACATATCTTTGGACTGTGGGAGGAAACCAGAGCACCCAGTGGAAAGCAAGTAAGTTTATTTGTATTTCAAACACAAGTCTTTACATAGAACAAGATATAAAAATCAACTCAAATTGCAAACAATATATGGCAGAATAAAATCACACAAAAAATGGACATGATAGTTACAGTGCAGGAGATTCTAATTAAAAGCTACAATGAAAAGAAAAGTTTTAAGCCTCAATTTGAAAGAGCAAAAGTTGGGGCAGATTTCTGATCCTCAGAAAAGATTAACAGATATGTAGAGCATAGCAACTAAAAGCAGCTTCACCATGTTTAGTTTTGTCCCCGGGGATGGTAAGCAGACCCACCCCAGGCAACCTGAGAGGTCGGGAAGGTTCATAATGCAGCAAGCGATCGGAGATATATTTTGGTCCTAGACCATTCCGTTCTATATAAACCAGTATAAAGTCAATCCTCCAATGGACAGGTAGCCAGGGTAGTGATCTGAGAGCTGGAATGATCGTTCTATTTCCTCGGTCTCAGTGAGGACTCTAGCAGCAGTGTTCTGAATGAGCTGTAGCTGAATGAGGGATTTTTTACAGCGACCTGTGAAAATGCCATTACAATAGTCAAACCAACTAAAAATAAATGCATGGATGAGATTTCTAGATCTTGCTGAGACTTAGGCCCTTTAAGATGGTAATAGGCTGACTTTCCAATTGTCTTAATGTGGCAGGTAAAATTTAAGTCAAAGTCCATCGCAACACCAGTGTTTCTGACTTGGTTTGTGGTCTAAAACAACAGAGGTTCTAAATGAGCACTGACTTTTAATCTTTCTTTTTTTGGCACCAAAAACAATTATTTCAGTTTTCCCTGTGTTTAACTGGAGGAAATTTTGGCTCAGGCAATCAGTGATTGTATGGGACCATAGTCACTTGTTGATACTGTGATATAAATCTGAATGTTACCTACATGATTAAGTTAAGATATTTTGTTGCTTACCATGATTTGAGCTTGAGGGAACATGTATATGTAGGAACCATTAAGGCACTCCGCATGTCATTTTTGTTCGGTCAGATATGTAGCTACCAATTGATACAAAATTGTCCCTGTGCTGTAAATATGATTTAAACCACTTTAGGACTGTGCCAAATAGTCCCACTCAGAAAAATACATGATCATGCGAGGTGAACATGCAAACTCCACATAGTCAGTACCCGAGGTTGGACTTGAACCTGGGATCTTCAGTGCTGCAGGATAGTAGCTCTATCAGTTGCACCACTGTGACATCACTGACAGGTCTGACACCACCCGTCTGTTCCTAACATGCCCCTGAACAAAGTGATTTGCAAGCCCATTGCAGGGGACAATTAAGAAGCAACCACCTCAGAATGTTGCAATTATGTTCACTCAACGTTTTAGGAACAGTAAGCACAAAGTACACTGCAGATGCTGTGGTCAGATCAACACGTACAAACAAGCTGGTTAAACTCAGCAGGTTGGGCAGCATCCATTGAAATGAGCAGTCAACGTTTCGGGCCGAGACCCTTCGCCAGGAACAGCTTTCTCCCCTCAACCATCAGATTTCTAAAGAGACAATGAACACAAAGTTTAAAGCTCAAAGTATTAAGTGGAGAGTGGTGAGTGCGTGGAATGGGTTGTTGGCGACGGTGGTGGAGGTGGATACAATAAGATCTTTTAAGAGACTCCTGGATAGGTACATGGAGCTTAGAAAAATAGAGGTAATTTCTAAAGTAAGGACATGTTTGGCACAGCATTGTGGGCCAAAGAGCCTGTATTGTGCTGTAGGTTTTCTATGTTTCTATGTATATTTATTATCAAAATACAGACATGTATTCATATACATCTCTGAGATTCATTTTCTTGTGGTCATACTCAATAAATCTATAGAATAGTCACCATAACAGAATCAATGAAAGACTGCCCAACTTGGGTGTTCATCCAGGGTGCAGACGACAACAAACTGGGCAAATACAAAAGAGAAAGAAATTATAAATTATAAACAAATAAGCAATAAATATCCAGAACATGAGATGAAGAGTCCATGAAACTGAATCCATTGGTTATGGGAATATTTCAATGATGGGGCAAGTGAAGATGAATGAAGTGAAATATGAGATGAGAGTTAAGGGGCAAAAGTTTAGGGGTAACACGAGGGGGAACTTCTTTACTCAGAGAGTGATAGCTGTGTGGAACGAGCTTCCAGTAGAAGTGGTAGAGGCAGGTTCGATATTGTCATTTAAAGTAAAATTGGATAGGTATATGGACAGGAAAGGAATGGAGGGTTATGGGCTCAGTGCAGGTCGGTGGGATTAGGTGAGAGTAAGCGTTCGGCACGGACTAGAAGAGCTGAGATGGCCTGTTTCTGTCCTGTAATTGTTATATGGTTATCCCCTTTTGTTCAAGAGCCTGATGGTTGAGGGGTAATGGGCCAATGGGTGGGGCACTGGCATCAGCACCGGACTTCGAGGTGGATGGTGGTGAGTTCAAGTCTGGCCGTGTCGAACCTGGGCAGCAGAAGTAAATCCTGGCAATCTACTTCTGCATCTTGCCACGAAAACCCAATGGACAACTACATTGTCCATGGGGTCACCAAGAATCGATGGCACTCAACAACAACAGCTCCTGAACCTGGTGGTGTGAGTCCCTGACGATGGATGCTGCTTTCCTGTGACAGCGTCTCATGTAGGTACGCTCAAGGCTAGGGAGGGCTTCACCTCTGATGGACTGGGGCATATAAACACTAGCTCAGTATTTTTCCTTTCTTTTTTGCACTACTGATTTGATTTTTTAAATATATTTCTTATGGCAACTGATAGTCCATTTTACATATTGCACAGTACTGCAGCTGCAAAACAGCAAATTTAACAGCATACTGTATTTCAGTGACGATAAGCCTGATCCTGGTGCAGAATGATGCATGTCAGTGTTTGTGCGTGGGGCGAACTACATATACCTGTCTGGACACGCACCCCGCCCCCCCCCCGCTGACTGCTCCTGTGGCTCCTCCCACAGGCCCCGGTATAAATGCGATTGGGGCCTGAGCCCAGCCTCTCAATCTCCAGGATGTATCATGGTGGTCAATTGCTGCTTGTTCTTTCTTCCAGTCAATAAAAGCCTATATATTGCCTCACGTCTCAGAGAGTTATTGATGGTGCATCAGTGCGTCTTTGTTTATGTATAGCTTTTTCATACTGTTGTATTTTTCCTGTAAGTGCCTGCAAGAGAAGGTACCTCAAGATAGTATATGGTGGCATATGCATACTTCATGAATAAATTCACTTTGATTTTAACATTTAACAGCAAGAGTACTGGATCACTGATCGCAGAACTGTAGAGTTGGATAGCATAGGAACAGACCTTTCAGCCCATCACCTCTACCCTGACCATCATACCTATCTGTAATACAGCCACCTGCCCAACTTAATTCCATACCCCTCTATGCCCAGCCCATTCAAGTGCTTGTAATTGCTGTTACTGTTCCTGCATCCTCCAAATCTTCTTGGCAGCGGGAACGCGCACAAAATTCCAGAAAAGCTCAGCAATGCAGGCAGCATCTATAGAGGGGAATAAGCAGTCTACGTTTTGGGCTGAGACCCTTCATCAAGACTGGAAAGGAAGGGGGCAGAATCCAGAGTGGGAAAGTCTGGAGGAGGGGAAGAAATACAATCTGGTAAATGATAGGTGAGACCAGGTGAGTGGGTGGGAGAGGGAACTAAGTAAGAAGCTGGAGGGTAATAAGTGGAAGAATTAAATGGCTGGAGAAGAAGGACCCCACCCATCCTAGACATGCTCTCATCTCTCTCCTTCCATTGAAAGCATAAACCACCAAGATTAAGAACAGCATCTACCCTGCTGTTATAAATCTACTGAACAGATACCTTGTACAATAAGGTGGACCTTGCCATGGCCTTGCGTCTCCTGCACTGAACTTTCTCTGTAACGGTATCACTGGATTCTGCATTCTGTGATTGTCTCCCCTTGTACAACCTCAATGCACTGATGTAATGAAATGATCTGTATGGATGGCATGCAAAGCAGCGTTTGACAATAATGAACCAGTTTAGCAATTTAAAAACATTGGAAAGCAGCAAAGAAAGGCCACAGCACTGCAGAGCCAGATTCCGTCTCCTGGGTGCTATCGGTGGGGAGTTTGCACGCCTGCCCTTGCGTGTTACCTCCCACATCCCAAAGGCATGTGGGCAGGTAAGTTAATTGGGTACGGTAAATTATCCCGAGTGTCTGAGAGAAGTTGATGGGAAAAGAGGGAGATAACATGGGATTAGTGTAGGATTACTATAATTGGGCGATTGATGGCTGGGATGAACTAACAGGCCTGTTTCCATGCTGTGTCTGTGACTCTAAGACACCTCAGCGTCAAAGTCAGAACTCATTGTCACACACACAAGCTCCTTACAACAGAATCACGGGCACTGAGCTTCAGGTCAGTGGCATTCACAAGAAGAACCTCAATTATACACAGAGCAGAACAGACATACATCCTGTCCTATGTTTTAAACAGTAAATAAACAGTTTTTTACAATAAAGAGCACAATAAGGACAAAAAATATATAGAGAGCTTAGAGTATAGAACACAGTACAGAACAGGAACAGGCTCCTTTGGCCCAGAGTGATTCTTTATCCATCTATCCATCTTTTCTTTTATCTTTTATCTTCTACCTTCTACCTACTATCTTCTATCTTCCACCTTTTACCTTTCCATTTATTCATTTACATCTTGTGGTGAACTACATATACCTGTCTGGACACGCCCCCCCCCCCCCCCCCCGCTGACTGCTCCTGTGGCTCCTCCCACAGACCCCTGTATAAAGGCGATTGGAGGCACTGCTCCTCCCTCAGTCTCCAGGATGTTGTGTGGTGGTCTCTTGCTGCTAATCGTGGTCTGTTGCAGCTAATAAAAGCCTATCGTTCACCTCCCGTCTCCGAGAGTTATTGATGGTGCATCACATCTTATTTCTTTTTTTTAATTAAACGCTGTCGGAGCAGTGCTGCCAGGATAATCAAGGACACGACCCACCCAGCCAACACACTTTTTGTCCCTCTTCCCTTTGGGAGGAGGTTCAGGAGCTTGAAGATTCGTACGGCCAGATCTGGGAAGAGCTTCTTTCCAACTGTGATAAGTCTGCTGAACGGATTCCGACCCGGATCTGGGCCGTACCTTCCAAATATCCGGACCTGTCTCTCGGTCTTTTTGCACTACCTTACCTTTTTCTATTTTTTATTTATGATTTATAATTTAAATGTTTATTATATTTACTATCGATTTGTACTCCAGGGAGCACGAAGCACAGAATCAAATATTGCTGTGATGATTGTACACTCTAGTATCAATTGTTTGGTGACAGTAAAGTAATAAAAGTGAAGTAATTATTTATTTGTTTGTTTGTTTGGAGATGCACGTGGAGCAGGCTTGTGCAGCCCACTGAGCCACATCACCCAAGTTGACCCGAGCCTAATCACACAACAATTTACAATGACCAATTAACGTCCTAGCCAGCACACCTTTGGACGTGTGGGAAGAAACTGGGGCACCCAGAGGAAACACGTGCACACACGGGAAGGATATATAAACTTTCTTACAGAGGTTGCCAGAATTGAACCCTGAACTCTGATGTGAACTGCTGCGCTACCGTGGCACCCCTAAATCAGTTATTTAATCCCTTGCACCTACACCATGACCATACCCTTCCATTTCCTGTCTGTCTGAGAGCACCTGAACACCTCTATCAGAGATGACTCCACCGCCACCCCAGGCAACACATTCCAGACATCCACCACTCTGTGTAGAAAAAACTGGCCCCTAACATCTCCTTTGAACATCCCCCTCTCATTTTAAGCACATTCCACCTGAACAAAGTACATTTTAGTGCAAAGTGAGCAAAGTGGTCAGAGAGTTTCTAAACTATAGGATTAAGGTTCTCCTGGTTTATTCAAGAAAAGAATGGTTGAAGGAAAGTAGCTATTATTGAAACTCCAGTCTCTGTACCTCCTGCCCAGTGCTAGCTGTGAGAGATGACATCAAAGCAACTTGTCTGACTGTGCATTTCGAATCCTTCTACTTATTCATTCACAGGACATGGGCACAAATGGTAAAGTTAGTAATCGCTGCCCCCGATCTAGTCACCATTTTCAGATCTGTTTGATCTGGTGATATTGACCGAGATGTTCTTTGGAAGCAACAAACGAGGCATAAAACTTGGTGGTTACAGCGTTTTATTAAGTGTTACAAGAACAAAGTTCAGAATATATTAATTATCAAGGTAGATATCATGATAGACAAGGAGTTTGTCTCCTTGTAGCCAGCCACAAAATGTTTTTCAGAAAAAGTGTGATTAATAGTGTAATTAGTAGTTTGTTTGCTGCCAGAAAGTCATCTCAGTGTTTCTCCAAGACTATCTTAAACTGGAGGAAAGTGGGACAAAGAACAAACAGAAGAAAGAAAAAGAAGTTGTGGTTGTCTCATATTCAGACTGGAGATAAAGCTGATCCCACTGGTAAGATGTAATCTATGAAATAGCCAGATTTAATTGGTACGAGACCCTCTACAGAAAAACTGAGGAACATCTGGATAATACAGAATCAGCTGTACTACAATTACCAGTATATTTACTGGACAATAACATGTATATACATATGTTGGTGATTATATAAAATTATAAGCATGCATTGGAAAGCTAAACTACAAGGAAAATAACAATTCTACACCCTAATCCGATAGTTCATTGTTAGCAATTATCATGCTTGAATTAATGGCAGCTTTATTGTTTGGCAAAGTTATGCATTTCTCCATTCAAACTTCTGCTATGTAAGTGCACAAGGATGATGTTAGATGAGCCAGTTATTATTACTTCGGCTTCAAAGGTGATGCCTCAAGAAGGCAGCATCCATCATTAAGGAATCTCAACATCTGGGACCTGCCCCATTGTCATTGCTACCACCAGGCAGGAGATGCAGGAGCCTGAAGACACACACTCAATCTTTTAGGAACAGCTTCCTTCCCTCTGCTAAAAGATTTCTGAATGAGCATGAATCCATGATCACTACCTCACTGTTTTGCTCTCTTTTTGTACAACTTATTTATTTTAGTTTTTATTTGACATTACATATTGTAACTTATAGTTATTTTTATGTATTGCACTGTACTTCTGCCACAAAACGACAAATATTGTGACATGTATCAATGGTGATTAACCTGATTCTGAGAATGACTTTAGAAGCATCATCTTTTTTTTGAAAATAGAAAGATAATGATAAAAGCAAACACATGGTGGCGCCAACTCTTAACTTCTCAAGCAGTTCATTGGGTAAACGAACAGAGTACTGCAGGAACTTGGAGCAGCATCTGTGGGCTGTTACAAACTTCGACGTCGATATCACTGGACTCAATGAGACTTGCCAGGCTGTAGGTGGTCAGCTCAGGAAACGAAGTTGTGCATACACTTTCCTCAATAAGTGAACAGCGGAGAGTATCATGACTGGTTGAACCATGGCCTGGAATGGAAATACCAATGCCCAAGAACAGGAAAGCTTTCAAAACTTCGACAAACTTCTATAGACGCACAATGGAGAGCATCCTAGCTGGTATAGAAACACCAAGGCCCAGTACTGAGAAAGACTGCCAAGAGTGGTGGATACAGTCCAGTTCATCAGAGGAAGGGCCCTCTACACCATTGAGCACAACGACAAAGAGTGCTGTCACAAGATCCATCTCCAAGGACCTCCACCATCCAGACCATGCTGCCTTCCTGCTGCTACGAGGTGGCTCAGCTCCCATACTACCAGGTATAAGATCCATTAATAACCTTTGAATGGGGACAGAGCGGTCACAACGGCACTAAATGGCGACTCCTTTGCTTGCATCTTTGGAAACGGCTCTATTTCCATCTTTGATATCTCTTATTTCCCTTTTCAAGGTTCTCCAGGACCCCGACCTGGAGTAGCTCTCTGAATTTGGTTCTTTGTGGGAATGGGACCCGCTGTCAGGGCCTCCCGACTGGCTGTACTTTGATATCTCAAGGACACGGTTCGGAAGACTAGCGCGTATTCAGGGTGCAGGATTTTTGTGGCTTTGGGGTACTGAAAGCCTGTGGCTTTATTGATGCTTCGCTGCACACTTGATCATCCGGTGGGGGCGCCGATGCCTTTTTGCCGGGGGGGGGGAGAGGAGGGGGTTCGTTGTTTTGCTGCTGCTTGTGTGTGGGAGGGGGGAATTGGGGGAGAGCTTTGGGGTTCCAATGTTTAACTGTCCTCTGTTTTTGTGGGTATTTGTGAAGAAAAAGAACTTCAGGATGTATATTGTATACATTTCTCCGACATTAAATGTACCTATTGAAAGCACCATCAGTCCCTGAACCACTCTGGTTATATCCACTGACTGATCGCTGCACACAAACTATGGACTCACTTTCAAGGATCTACAACTCATGTTCTAAGTATTATTTTTTATTTGTTTGTTTACTTATTATTTTCTTTTTGTTTTTGCACAGTTTGTCTTCACTTGCACGCTGGTTGTATGTGGTATAATTTTCTATTGGTTCTATTGTATTTCATTGGTCTGCTATGAACGTCTGCAAGAAATGAACCTCAGGGGAGTATTTGCTGACGTGGGTGTACCTAGATAATAAATTTACTTAAAATCTTCTTCTGGAAAGGCACATGCTATTCCTCAACCAAAACTCAGCGAACTGCTAACAGTCAGCTAAACAGTGACAGTCCATAAGATTAACGTAACTTACCACAATTCATTGCTTCAATATTGTCTGCACTGATCACACGCTGTACAGACCTTCATTACTCCGATACCCACCTTCCAAATTCTCCTGTTTACCCATCTGCCTACCTCAATCCCACCACCAACTGACTCAAAGGATCCCTTAGGAAAAGAGGTTTGGAAAAAAAAGTGCATTGTGTTTCTCTGGCTGCTGGAAGTCGAGGGGAGATTCCATAGGAGGCTACAAAATTATGAGCGGCATAGGAATAGATAGAAAAAGTTTTCTTTTTCAAGGTTCAAAGTTCAAATTAATGATCAAAGTGTGCATTCCATTACAAGCTTGAGATTCATCTTCTTGCTGGCAGCCGCAAGAAGATGAATCTCAGGGATGTGTATGGTATATTTAATGGTGTGTGGCCTGCAATCATCCTGAGCAGTTGTTTGTTGGTGGTTTAAAAAGAGCCTGGGTCCTTTCTGGACTTCTCCGCGGGCTGCAGGCATAACCATCTCCTAGGGGCTTGGCAGGAGTCAATAAAGAACAGTCAGGTGTAAGCAGAGCGGCCATTGTTGGAGTGGTCAGACTTTGACTTAACAGGCTTAGGTGAGAACAGGCACAGGCTAGAACGTACACTTGAGAAGTTAGAAGTGTAATAAGTGTAGGCATCAAGGTGGTTCAGGCAGTGGAATGCTCCTTCTATAAGATGCGGGATTTCAGACTACATCTGCAGAAAGTGCATCCAACTGCAGCTCCTGACTGACAAGGTCACTAGGTCAAGGAATTGGAGCTGGAGCTGGATTTACTCAGGACCATCCAGGAGGCTGAAAACGTTTACCGAGGTGGTCATACCCAGAGTGCAGGCATCAGATAGTAGAGGGGGGTGACCACCAGGAGACGTGAAGGGAGAGAGCAGTCGGTGCAGGGTTGCCCTGTGGGCAATTCCCTCAGCAACACATACACAGCTGGGGTGGATGACCTCTTAGGACACAGCAGCAGCAGCCAGTCCAGTGGCACGACAGCCAGCTCCAAGGCTCAACAGGAAAGGGAGACTCATTAGCTAACGGTAAGGCAAGAGATTCTGTGATTGCAAAGAAGTCGGCAGGATGGTGTGTTGCCTCCCAGGCGCTAGGATCCAGGATGTCTCAGAGCGGCTGCAGGAGATTCTCAAGAGGGAATGCGGGTGACGTAGGTGGAAAGGGGAGGGAGGTCCTGTGATAGGGAAGCAGCTGAAGAACAGGAGCTCCAAGTTCCTGAATTGTTCCCAGTGACACATGCTAGTCAGGGCAGGAATAGGGTGACAGTAGAGAGGAATGAGTGGCTGAGGAAGTGGTGCATGTGGCAGGTTTCAGATTTCTGGATCATTGGGATCTCTTCTGGGGAATGTATGACCTGGACAAAAGGAATGGGTGACACCTGAACCTGAGGGAGCCAATATGCTTGTGGACAGGTTTGTTAGAGCTGCTGGGGAGGGTTTAAACTAACTTGCAAGTGGGATGGGAACCGGAGTGATAGGGCTGAGGATGGGGCATTTGGTATACAAGTTGATGCAGTATGTAGTGAGACTGTGAGGAAGGACAGGCAGATGACAAGGCAACATTACAGTCAGTGGGATGAGTTGAAGTGACGGATTGAAAAGGATGCTGAATATAGGATTGAAGATGTTATATTTGGATGCACACAGTATACAGAATAAGGTAGAGGAGCTTGTAGCACAGTTAGAGCTTGGCAAGTATGACGTTGCGGACATCAATGGGTCATGGCCGAAAGAGATCATAGCTGGGAGTTTAACTTTGCATTGAAAGGAGAGGCAGGGAGGCACAGGGGTGGAGTGGTTCTGTTGGTAAAAAATTTTAATCAAATCTTCAGAAAGAGGTGGCATACGATCAGAAGATATAGAATCCTTGAGAGTAGAAACATAGAAAACGTACAGCACAATACAGGCCCTTTGGCCCACAAAGCTGTGCCAAATGTGTCCTTACCTTAGAACTACCTAGGCTTACCCATAGCCCTCTGTTTTTCTAAGCTCTGTGTATCCATCCAGGAGTCTCTTAAAAGACCCTATCGTTTCCACCTCCACCACCACCACTGGCAGCCCATTCCACGCACTCATCACTCTCTGCGTAAAAAACGTACCCCTGACATCTCCTCTGTACCTACTTCCAATCACCTTAAAACTATGCCCTCTCATGCTAGCCATTTCAGCCCTGGGAAAAAGCCTCTGACTATCCACATAATCAATGCTTCTCATTATCTTATACACCTCTATCAGGTCACCTCTCATCCTCCATAGCTCCAAGGAAAAAAGGCCGAGTTCACTCAACCTATTCTCATAAGGCATGCTCCCCAATCCAAGCAATATCATTATAAATCACCTCTGCACCCTTCCAATGGTTTCCACATCCTTCCTGTAGTCAGCCCAGTACTGCATCCTATCAATGACCCACTGTAACCTCTGACAACTCTCCACACTATCCACAACACAACCAACCTTTGTATTATCAGCAAATTTACTAAGCCATCCCTCCACTTCCTCATCCAGGTCATTTATAAAAATCGCTAAGAGTAAGGGTCCCAGAACAGATCCCTGAGGCACACCACTGGTCACCAGCTTCCATGCAGAATATGACCCGTCTACAATCACTCTTTGCCTTCTGTGGGCAAGCCAGTTCTGGATCCACAAAGCAATGTCCCCTTGGATCCCATGTCTCCTTACTTTCTCAATAAGTCTTGCATGGGGTACCTTATCAAATGCCTTGCTAAAATCCATATACACTACATCTACTGCTCTACCTTCATCAATGTGTTTAGTCACATCTGCAAAAAATTCAATTAGGCTCGTAAGGAATTGCAAGGGCAAAAAGACCCTGATGGGAGTTATATACAAGCCTCCAAACTGTAGCCAAGATGTGGGATATAAATTACAATGCGAGATAGAAAAGACATGTAAAAAGAGGGATTTCAAGATACAGGTAGATGTGAGAAAGCAGGTTGGTGCTGGATCCCAAGAGAGGGAATTTATAGAACACCTACGAGATGGCTTTTTAGAGCAGCTTGTGGTTGTAATCCACTGGAGGAAAGGTAATTCTGGATTAGGTGCTGTGCGATGAACCAGATTTGATTCGGAAGCTTAAAGTAAAGGAACTCCTGGTAGACAGTGATCATAATATGAATGAATTCACCCTGCAGTTTGAGAGGGAGAAGTTAAAATCAGATGTATCAGTATTGCAGTGGAGGAAAGAGAATTATAAAGGCATGAGAGAGGAGCTGACCAAAGTTGATTGGAAAGGGACACTATCAGAGATTACGGCAGTACAGCAATGATTGGCGTTTCTGGGAGCAATTTGGAAGGTGCAGAATAGATACTGTATGTTCTGAAGATGAAGAATTATTCTAAAGGAGGGATTAGGCAAACATGGCTGACAAAGGAAGTCAAAGACAGCATATAAGCAAAAGGAAGGGCATATATTAGAGCAAAACTTAATGGGAAGTTAGAGAATTGGAAAGCTTAAAACAATTAAAAAAGATATAAGGAAGGAAGATATAAAATATGAAGGTAAGATAGCCAATAATATAAAAGAGGATACCAAAAGTTTTTTCAGATATGTAAAGAGTAACAGAGGGATGTATATTGGATTGCTGGAGAGGTAATAATGAGGAACGAGGAAATGGTAGGTGAACCTAATAAGTATTTTGCACCAGTATTCACTGTGGGAGCCACTGGCAGCATAGATTTTAAGAAGCCCTTTGACAAGTTGCCACACATGACGCTGCTTAATAGGATAAGAGCACATAGAATTACAGGAAAGATACTAGGATGGATAGAGCATTGGATGACTGGCAGGAGGCCAAGAGTGGGAATAAAAACCTGGTTGGCTGCCAGTGACCAGGGTGTTCTGTGGGCGTTGGAATTGGGACCTCTTCTTTTCACATTATGTGTCAATGATTTGGATGACGAAATTGATGGCTTTGTGGCCAAGTCTGCAGATGATTCAAAGCTAGATGGAGGGGCAGGTAGTTTTGAGGAAGCTGGGAATCCACAGAAGAACTTAGATTAGGAGAATAGGTAAACAATTGGCAGATGAAATACAGCATAGGGAAGAGTATCTTCATGCACATTTGGTAGAAGGAATAAAGGCATAGACTATTTTCTAAACAGGGAGAAAATTGAAAAATCAGAGGTGCATAGGGACATGGGAGTCCTTATGCAGGATTCCCTTGAGGGTAACTTGCAAGTTGAGACCATTGTAAAGAAGGCAAATACAATGTTAGCATTCATTTTGAGAGGACTAGAATGTAAGAGCATGGATCTAGTTGTAATTTATAGGACATTGGTCAGACTGCACTTGAACAGTTATGGGCCTCTTATCTGAAAACAGATACACTGACATTGGAGAGGGTCCAGAGGAGGTTCGCGAGAATGATTCTGGGAATAATAGAGTTATAAGGACCATTTGATTGCTCTAGGCCTGTACTCGCTGGAGTTTAGAAGAATGAAGAGGAATCTCCCTGTTGAATATCGGAAGAGCTAGAGAGAGTGGATGTGGAGAGGATGTTTCCTATAATGGGTGAATCTAGTACCAGAGGGCACATCTTCAGAATAGAGGGATGTCCATTTAGATGAAGAGGAATTTCTGTAGCCAGAGGGTGGTAAATCTGTGGAATTCATTGCCATGGATAGCCGTGGAGGCAAAGTCATTGAGTATTCTTAGACCATAAGATATAGAAGCAGAATTAGGCCATTCAACCCATCGAGCCAGCTGCACCATTTCATCCTGGCTGATCCATTTCCTTCTCAAGCCCATTTTCCCGTCTTCTCTCCATAATCTTTCATTCCCTGGCCAATCAACCTTATCAACCTCTGCCTTCAATGCAAGAATGACCTGGCCTGCACTGCCATGTGTAGCAACAAATTCCACAGGTTCACCACCCTCATCTCCATTTTAAATGGGTGTCCCTCTATTCTGAGGCTGCATCTTCTGGTCTTAGTCTTCTCCACCATCAGAAAAAGCTGACATTGACAGGTTCTTGATTCACCGTGCCATCAAAGGTTTAGGGGAGAAGGCAGGAGGATAGGGTTGAGTGGGATAATAAATCAGCCATGATGAAATAGTGGAGCAGACTCGATGGGCTGAATGGTCTAATTCTGCTTCTATGTCTGATGGTCTAAAACAAAGAAACACAAAAGAATCCACATGAATCACACACAAAGAAGACCAACAAACATTCAATGTGCAAAAGTGAATAAATCATAAAAATAGTTAAAAAAATGTAAACAAATAATACATACTGGTGGGTGGTGAGCGACATCTAATAAATTTTATAGAACTTTTCTAGGAAGTTGATGAAGGCAAGGCTGTGGACATTGTCCACATGGACATTAGCTAGGCCTTTGACAAGGTCTCACGTGGTAGGTTGGTCAAGAAGGTTCAGTTAAGATGAGGTAGTAAATTGGATTAGACACTGGCTTCGCAGAAGAAACTAGAGAGTGGTAGTAGATGGTTGCCCCTCTGACTGGAGGCCTGTGACTAGTGGAGTGCCACAGGGATCGATGCCGAGTCCATTGTTGTTTGTATTCTACGTCAATGATCTGGATGATAATGTGGTAAACTGGATCAGCACATCTGCAGATGATACCAGGATTGGGGGTGTAGTGGACAGTGAGGAAGTCTATCATGGCTTGCAGGGAGATCTGGACCAGCTGGAAAAAAATGGGCTGAAAATGGCAAATGGCATTTAATGCAGACAAGTGTGAGGATCAACCAGGGTAGGTCCTACACAGTGAGTGGTAGGGCACTGAAGAATGCAGGAGAACAGAGGGATCTGGGAATACAGATGCATAATTCCTCGGAAGAGGAACCACAGGTAGATAAGGTCATAAAGAAATCTTTTGGTACACTGGCCTTCATAAATCAATGTACTGAGTACACGAGTTGGGATGTTATGTTAAAATTGTATAAGTCGTGGTAAGGCCTAATTTAGAGTATTGTGTGCAGGTTTGGTCGCTTACCTATGTGGAAGATATCAATAAGATTGAAAGATGTTGCTGGGATTTGATAACCTAAATTTTAAGGGAAGATTGAATAGGTTAGGACTTTATTCCCTAAAATGTACAAGATTGAGGGGAGATTTGATAGAGGTATTCAAAAGTTATATGGTAAATGCAAGCAGGCTTTTTCCGCTGAGGTTGGGTGAACCTACAGATCATAGGTTAAAGGTGAAAGGTGAAATGTTTAAGGGGAAAATGAGAGGAAACTTCTTCATCAGAGGTTGGGAGAGTGTGGAATGAGCTGCCAGGGCAAATGGCGGATTTCTATATTTAAGAGAAACTTGGATAGGTACATGGATGAGAGGGGTATGCAGGGCCATGGAGATCTGTGGTCCAGTGCATGTTGATGGGAGTAGGTAGGTTAATAGTTTGGCACAGCCTAGATGGGCAGAAGGGCCTGTTTCTGCGCTGCAGTGTTCTATGACTTTATGACTCTACAACAGCTGCAGAGTCCCAAAAGTAAGACCACATCTGCAGAGCCCGTTCTGCCCTGAGGTGCGTGAAGCCCCTCCAGGAACCCAATGGCTGCAGGGCAGCAGCTGCTCCCAAACCTGCCGGTGTGGGATCCGCACCTCTGCACCGCAGGCCCGATGGTCGTAGTGAGAAAAGAGGGAGTGGGTCAACCGCAGGCAGATGGCACGGAAGACTGTACCGTTTTCCACTCTCGTTCCTTGACGCTTTAATCTGTGTGGAGTAACTGAGCTGGGCATGGGCTAGTTTTCCACAATGATTAAGAGGCGTGTAGATAGGCACATGAACAGGTAGGGAATGGAGAGATATGAATCATGCACTGGCAGAAGGTTTACCTAAGTAGTGATGGTCAGGACTGATATTGTGGGCTGAAGGGCCTGTTCCTGTGTTGCTGTATTCTATGTTCCATGTTTGCTTTCATCTCCAATTAATCAGGCCCAGTTTAGTCAACCCTCCCACATAATTATTATTTTTTTTAAAAAGAAAGAATAGCTTTATTTGTCACATGTACTTCAAAACATACAGTGAGATGCGTAATTTGCATCAAATCAAATCAGTCAGGAGTACACTAAGCAGCCCATAATTGTCACCACACTTCTGGTGGCAACATAGCATACCCACAACTTACTAACCCTAACCGTACATCTTTAGACTGTGGGCGGAAACCAGAGCGCCTGGAGAAAACCCATGCAGACACGGGGATATGTACAAACTCTTTACAGACAGCAGCAGGACTCGAACCCCAATCAGGGATTGCTGTAAAAGAATCACACTAACCACTACGCTCTCGTGCTGCCCTCTTTATTTTATCTGGAGGTAGAGCACAGAACAGGCCCTTCTGGCCCAGTGAGACACGCCACACCACAACCCTCCTACTTAACCCTAGCCTAATAACAGGACAATTTACAATGACAGATCAACCTACCAACTGGTTAGTCTTCCGACTTTGGGAGGAAACCAGAGAACCCAGAGGAAACCCACGCAGTCGTGGGGAGAACATACAAACTCTTTACAGTCGGTGTCAGAATTGAACTCTGAACTCTGGAACACCCCGAGGGGTAATAGCATCACAGTAACTGCTACTCTACTGTTCCACCTTCCACTTTCTTCCCATACAATCTTTGCATCATGTGCAAACTTCTTAACAAATAAATAGCAGATAGAGTTGCAGAATGGTAGCATAGTGCTTAGCACAACGCTTTACAGTACTAGTGACTAGTGACAAGTTGAATTCCTGTATCTGACTGTAAAGAGTTTGTACATTCTCTCTGTGACCATGTGGGTTTCCTCCAGGTGCTCCAGTTTCCTCCCACAGTCCCAAGACATACCAGTTGGTAGGTTAACTGGTCATTATAAATTGTCCCATGGTTTGGTTAGGATTAAATTGGGGGATTGCTGGGCAGCACGGCTCGTAGAGCCAGCAGGTCTATTCCATGCTGTATCTCAATAAATAAAATTTTAAAAAGTAAAGGAATCAGAATCAATAACTGTGTAACTTCACTGTAACCTTCTTTCCAGCCATTGAAGCACCTGTCAACAATCACTCTTTGCTCACTAACACAGACTTTGTCAAACACCTTGCTAAGATCTATGTAGGTAACATCAAAGATGGTAATTTCATCAATACTCATAGTTCCTACCTCAGTGATTCAATCATAATAGCCATAAATGAACGTATAAAGTCTCCATGCTGATAGTCCGCAATTGTGCTGTTCTAAAAGATGATTTATATCGTCCGTCAGTATTTTTTACCAGAAGGTTTCCCACCAGAGACTGTGATCATTCTGCAACCTTATACAAAAGCATCACATTATCACACTTCCTGACTTCTGGTATCATTTGCCAAAGGCCATTGGCAAATGATAATCCGAGCCTCTTCTATTCCTTCTCTTGATTCCTTTAATGAGCTGGGATGGATTTCATTCCAGCTCAGTGGTTCATCAATTTCCAGAGATGCTAATACTGTTTTCACTCCCTTTTAAGTTACTTTATATACAGACTAGACAACTGTGTCTTCAGCAAGACATCCCATATAAGACCATAAGGCATCAGACAAATTTGCCATGATTGAATGGCAGTCTATGAGCCAGTCCTCATCGGGGGATCAGAGGTGGAGAGAGTCAGCAACTTTAAACTTTTTTCTCAACCCCATTCTCCTGCCTTCTCCCTGTAACCTTTGACACCTGTACTAAAGTATAAAGTTCAAGGTAAATTTATTATCAAAGTACTTATACTGTATGTCACTATATACAATCCAGAGAATCATTTTCTTGTGGGCATACAGAGTAAATCTAAGAAACACATTAGAATCAATGAAAGACTGCACACAACAGAATGGACTGATAACCAATGTTTAAAAGACAACAGCCTTTGCAAATACAAAAGAAAAAGTTAGTAACAAATAAATAAACAATAAATATCAAGAATGTGAGATAAAGAGTCCTTGAAAATGATTCCATAGGTGGTAGGAACATTGCAGTAATGGGACAAGTGAAGTTGCATGAAGTTATCTCCTTTGGTTCAAGAGCCTGATGGTTGAGGAGTAATAACTGTTCCTGGAACTTGATGGTGTGAGTCCTGAGACTCCAGTACTTTCTTCCTGATGGCAGCAGCGAGAAGAGAGCATGACCTGGATGGTGGGAGACCTTAATGATAGATGCTGATTTCCGGTGACAACACTCCATGTAGATGTGCTCAATGGTGGGGAGGGCTTTACCCCTGATGGTCTGAGCCGCATCCACTACTCTTTGTAGGAGTTTTTTGTTCAAGGGCATTGGTGTTTCCACAGCAGGCCGTGATGCACCAAGTCAATATAATGTCCCCCACACACCTGCAGAAGTTTGTCAAAGTTTTAGATATCTTGCTGAATCTTCGTAAACTCTTAAGGAAGTAGAGGCATTGCCGTGCTTTCATTGTAATTGAACTTATGTGCAGGGCCCTGGACAGGTCTTCTGAAATTATAACTCCAAAAGAATTTAGAGTTGCTGACCCTCTGCCCCTCTGATTCCCCCAAGGAAGACTGGCTCCTGGATCTCCAGTTTCCTCCTCCTGAAATCAATAATGAATTCCTTGATCTTGCTGACATCGATTGTTGTTGTAGCACCACTCAGACAGATTTTCAATCTCCCTCCTATATACACGTACATGTTGAGCCCAGGATAGATGCTCTCACGACAGCCTCAGAGTCTGAAATCACAGGGCCATCGGCGTCTGTGGGAATCTGTGAAGTTTCCTTAAGGTTCTGACAGTCAAGCCAAGTGCAGATGGCATTGAGCTCTTCTGGGAGTGAAACCCTGTTGTCACCCATGTTGTAAGAGGTCACCGCATTCAAGCCCTGCCACAGCTGTCCAGCATCCTTCAGCGATACAGGATTGCTCCGGTTTGGCCACTTCGCATGTGAGATGGCTTTCTGGAGATGCTTTGCAAACAGCACACAAAACTACTAGATACCCTAGAAGATATAGTTCTTCTGAACTACAATTACAGTATCAGAATCTGAATCTGAATCAGGTTTATTATCACCGGCATGTGTCATGAAATTTGTTAATTTAGCAGCAGCAGTTCATTGCAATATATAATATAGAAGAAAAAAACAAACTAAAATAATTATTATTATTATTATTATTATTATTATTATTAAATAAATAAATAAGTGCCATCAGGCATTGTTAAGCTTAACAGTCCTGGGTTAATTCTTGTGAATCTCCTCTTGTTTCTCTCCAGAACCACCACATCTTTCCTTAGCTACGGAGTCCAAGACTCCTCACAATATTCCATATGCAGTCTAACCATTACCCTATGAATGATCCTATTCTGTCCTGTCAGGATATAGTAACATTCCAAAGGAGATTCACCAGAGTATGTCCAGGAATGTCCTATCAAAAAAGGTAGACAGTTTGGCTCTATATTCCTTAGACTTTAGAGAAAGCTTACTCAGACATATGTAATCTTAAGAAGGCTTAACTGGATAAATGTTCAGTTGTTTTCAATAGTTGGAAAGGCATGAACAAGGGGATTTGGCTACAACATCAAAATCAGACTCTGGATCGGTATTATTATCACTGACATAAGTTGTTAAGTATGTTATTTTGTGGCAGCTGTACAGTGCAGGCATAACAAATTACAATAAAATTAAATAAACAGTGCCAAAGAAGAATAGTGAGGTAGTGTTCATGGATTCAGGGAACATTCAGAAATCTGATGGCAGAGGATAAGAAGCTATTCCTTATAGTAGAGTGGCAGGGGGATGGGAATTAGAGTGCCAGTACAGTTAGTGGAGAGGTTAAAGTTAGGATGAGTTGCAAAGTAAAAGGCAGAAAAAATTGAAAAGGGTGAATATAGGAATGAAGGTAATGTACAAGGGGTGATTGACAAGTTTGTGGCCTAAGGTAGAAGGAGACAATTTTAGAAAAACAAGCACATTTATTTTTCAACATAGTCCCCTCCTACTTTACACACTTAGTCCAGCAGTCGTGGAGCACAAGGATCTTGGACCTCCGGAAAGTGTCCACTACAGGGGTGATTGAAGGAGATGAGTTATTAACTTAAAACTTTCTGCATAATCAGTCAAAGAGTTGATCTGCATGTGCATGTAACGAGAGCTGTATAACTCATCTCCTTCTACCTTAGGCCACAAGTTTATCAATCAGCCCTGCTGTGGGCAATTTCTGGAGGTCCAAGATCCTTGTGCTCCACAACTGCTGGACTAAGTGTGTAAATGTAGGAGGGGACTATGTTGAAAAATAAATGTGCTAGGTTTTCTAAAGTTGACTCCTTCTACCTTGGGCCACGAACTTATCAATCACCCCTTGTACATGAATGTCTTCAGTATACATAATAAGGTAGATGAATTTATAGCACACTTGCAGATTGGGATGTATTACATTATAAGCATCAGTGAATCACGGCTCAAAGATTATAGCTGGGAGCTTAATATTCAAACATACACACTCTATCGAAAGGGCAAGCAGGAAAGCAGAGGGTGGCATTGCTCTGTTGTTAAAAAATGAAATCAAATCATTAGGAAGAAGTGACACAGGGTCAGAAGGTCTTGAATCATTGTGGATAGAGCTAAGGAACTGCAGGGATAAAAAGATCCTAATGGGAGTTGTATATAAACACCCTCCCCCAAACAGTCATATGTGACCTACAAATTACAATGGGAGATAGAGAATGCATGCCAGAAGTGCAATGCCACAATAGTCATGGGAGGTTTCAATATGCAGGTAGATTGGGGAAATCAGATTGGTGCAGGTTTCCAGGAGGGGAATTTCTAGAGTGCCTATGAGATGGCTTTTCTAGAGACTACGAGGAGATCGGCTACTTTTAATTGGGAGTTGTGCAATGATCCAGAATTGATTAAAGAGCTTGATAAAGAACCCTGAGGAGCAAGTGATCACAATATGATCAACTTCTCCCTGAAATTCAAGGAGAAGCTGAAGTTAGATGTATCAGTATTACAGTGGAGTAAAGGGAATTACAGAGGCGTGAGAGGGGAGCTGGCCAAAGCTGAATAGATAGGGACACCTCAGAGCAGCAATGGCTGGAATTTCTGGAAACAATTCGGAAGGAACAATATACAGTTATATGCATGCATCCTAAAGAAGAAGAATTATTCTAAAGGGAAAAAATGACACAACCATGGCTAACAAGAGAAGTCAAAGCCAACATAAAGGCCAAAGAGAGGACATACAGTATAACAGAGCAAAAATTAGTGGGAAGTTAGAGGATTGGAAAGCTTTCAACAACCAACAGAAGACAATGAAAAAAAGTAATTAAGAAGGAAAAGATGGAATACAAAGGCATTAATATTAAAGAGGATACCAAAAATTTCTTCAGATACACAAATTGTAAAAGAGAGGTGAAAGTGAATATCGGACTGCTGGAAAATGATATTAGAGAAGTAGTAATGGGGGATAACAAAATGGCAGATGAACTGAATAAGTATTTTAAATCACTGTGGAAGACCCTAACAGTATTGTGGAAGTTCCAGGGGTCCGGAGTCATGAGGGGTGTGAAATTACCATAACCAGAAAGAAAATTCTTGGGAAACTGAAAGGTCTGAAGGTAGATAAGCCACCTGGAGCAGATTGTATATACCCCAGGGTTCTGAATGAGGCGGCTGAAGAGTTGTTGGAGGCATTAGTAATGGTCTTTCAAGAACCGCAAGGATCTGGTTCCAGAAGACTGGAAAATTGCAAATGATACTCCACTTTTCAATAAGGGAGAGAGGCAGAAGGAAGGAAACTGTGGGCCAGTTAGTTGGGAAGATGATGGAGTTGATTATTAACGATGAGGTCTCAGGGTACTTGGAGGTACAGGATTAAATGGGCCATAGTCAGCATGATTTCCTCAAGAGAAAATTTTGCCTGACAGATCTGCTGGAATTATTTGAAGAAATAACAAGCTGGATAGACAAAGGAGAATTGGTTGATGTTGTGTGCTTGGATTTTCAGAAGGCCTTTGACAAGGTGCCAAACATGAGGCTGCTTAACAAGCTATGAGCCCATGGTATTACAAGAAAGATCCTAGAATGGATAAAGCAGTGGCTGATTGGCAGGAGGAAAAGAGTAGGGATAAAGGAAACCTTTTCTGGTTGGCTGCCAGTGACTAGTTGTGTTCCACAGGGGTCTGTGATGGGGCTAATTCTTACTTCCATAATATGTCAATAATTTTGATATTGGAATTGATGGTTTTGTTGCAAAATTTGCAGACTATATGTGGAGGGGCAGGTAGTTCTGTGGAAGTAAAGAGGCTATAGAAGGACAGTAAATATTAGGAGAATGTGCAAAGAAATGGCAGATGGAATACAGTGTTAGGAAGTGTGTGGTCATGCACTTTGGTATAAGACTATTTTCTAAATGGAGAGAAAATACAAAAAACTGAAGTTCAAAAGGATTTGGGAGTCCCTGTGCCGGATTCCCTAAAAGTTCATCTGCAGGTTGAGTCTATGGCGAGGAAGGCAACTGCAATGTTAGCATTCATTTCAAGAGGACTAGAATATAAAATAAGATATAGGAGCAAAATTAGGCCATTTGGCCCTTCAAGACTGCTCTGCTGGTCCAATTTTCCTCTCAGCCCAGATCTTCTGCCTTCTCTCTGTATCTCTTCATGCCCTGACCAATCAAGAATCTATTAACCTCTGTCTTAAATATACACAACCCTGAACAAAATAAAAGAGAGATGAGAGTAGATATAGGACCTCTAGAAAATAAGGCTGGAGAAATAATCATGGAGAACAAGGAGATGACAGAACTAAATGAGTATTTTTCATCATTCTTCACTGTGGAAAACACTAGCAGCGTGCCTGGTGTTGAACAGTGTGAGGGAAGAGAAGTGAGGACAGTTACTATTACAAGGGAGAAGGTGCTCAAAAAGCTGAAAGACCTAAGGGTACATAAGTCACTCAGACCAGACAAACTGCAGAAGAGATAGTGGTAGAGATTAAGGAGGCATTATTAATGATCTTTCAAAAATCATTGGAGTCTGGTATGGTGCCAGAGGACTGGAAAATTGCAAATGTCACTCCACTCCTTAAGAAAAGTGGAAGGCAGCAAAAAGGAAATTATAGACCAATTAGCCTGACCTCAGTGGTTGGGAAGATGTTGGAGCCAATTGTTAAGGCTGAGGTTATGAAGTATCTGGTGACACAGGATAAGACAAGACAAAGTCAGCATGGTTTCTTTAAGGGATAATTTTCTCTGATGAAATTGTTGGAATTGTTTGAGGAGATTACAAGTAGAATACATAAAGGGGATTCAGTGGATGTTGCATATATTTGGACCTTCAGAAGACCTTTAACAAGGTGCCGTACATGGGGCTGCTCAATAAGTTAAGAGCCCATGGTATTACAGGAGAGTTACTGCATGGTTAGAGCATTGGCTAATTGGTAGAAGGCAGCATGTAGGAAGGAAAGGATCCTTTTCTGGTTGGCTGCTGGTGACTAGTGTGTTCTGGAGGGGACTGCTTCTTTTTCTGCTGTATGTCAATGGTTTAGATGATGGAATAGATGGCTTTGTTGCCAAGTTTGCAGATGATATGAAGATTGGTGGAGGCACAGACAGTTTTGAGGAAACGGGTAGGCTGCAAAAGGACATAAACAGATTTGGTAGTGGGCAAGAAAGTGGCAAATGAAATACAATATTGAACAATGCATGGTCATGAACTCTGGTAGAAGAAATAACTGTGCAGATTATTTTCTAAATGGGGAGAAAATCCAAAAATCTGAGATGCAAAACACCCTGAAGATTAACTTGCAGGTTGAGTCGAATGTGAGGAAGGCAATGCAATGTTTTCATTCATTTCAAGAGGTCCAGAATACAAGAACAGAAGTGTGATGCTGAGGTTTTATAATGCACTGGTGAGGCCTCACCTTGACTATTGTGAACAATTCTGGTCTCCTCATCTAAGAAAAGTCCAAAATCTATCCAACCTTGTCTTATATACTGAGATAGCCTCTACTGTTTCACTGGGTGGAGAATTCCACAGATTCACCACTCTCTGGGAAAAAGCAGTTCCTCCTCATCTCCATCCTAAATCTACTCCCCAAATGTTAAGGCCATGTCCCCTAGTTCTAGTCTCACCTACCAGTGGAAACAACTTTCCTGCCCCTATCTATTCTTTTCATAATTTATATGTTTCTATAAGATTTCCTCTCATTCTTCTGAATTCCAACAAGTACCGTCCCAGATGACTCAATATCTCCTCAAAGTCTAACCCCCTTATCTCTGGAATCAACCTGGTGAACCTCCTGTGCACCACCTCCAAAGCCGGTATGTCCTTCCTCAAGTAAGGAGACCAGAACTGCAATGCAGTACTCCAGGTGCATCCTCACCAGTATCCTATACACTTACAGCATGACCTCCCTGCTCTTGAGTTCAATCTCTCTAGCAATGAAGGCCAATATTCCATTTGCCTTTTTGATAGTCCGCTGCACGTGCACACCTGGAGAATTTGTGCAGTTCCGGTTGCCACACAGTAGGAATAAGTACAGGAGTATCCCAGCAGGGAAATACACAGTTCAGTAATTTGTGGCCCACATCATTCACCTGGTTTGAAAGAGGGGTCATAGCTGGTACAAAGAGTGAGGGGATAGAGATGGAACAAAAACTAACAAGCAATTGGTGGATCCAGGTGAACAGTTTACCTCAAATTAAAAGTTCAAGGAGTAACTTCATTATCAAAGTACATATAAGTCACCATTTCCCTGCTTGACATACTCAATAAATCCAAGAAGCATAACGGAATCAATGAAAGACTGTACCCAACAAGTCTAACAAATAACCAAGGTGCAAAAGACAATAAACTGTGCAAATATAAAGGAGAAAATAAATAAAAAATACATAAACAAACAAATAAATTAGCCATTGATAGTATTGAGAATGTGAGAGGAAGAGTCCTTGAAAGTGAGTCCATAGTTTGTGGGAACAGTTCAGTGATGGGGCAAGTGAAGTTGAGTGAAGTTATCCCCTCTAGTTCGAGAGCCTGATGGCTGAGGGGTAATAACTGTTCCAGAGGTGAGAGAACCTGTGGGTGCTGGAAATCCAAAGCAACACACACAAAATGCTGAAGGAACTCAATGCTGGAAAAACTCATCAGGCCAGGCAGCATCTATGGGAAGGAGTTGACGTTTTGGGCTGAGACCCTTCATCAGCACAGGGACCTAATGAAGGGTCTTGGTCCAAAACATCAACATTATAACTGTTACTGAACCCGGTGATGTGTGTTCTACCGTCTTACTGATGGCAGTAGTGAGAAGAGAGCGTGCCCTGGGTTGAGGTGGTGGTGGGGGGCGGGGGTTGGAATCCCTGATGATGGATGCTACTTCTCTGTGACAGTATTTCCTGTAGATGTGTTCAATAGTGGAGAGGACTTTAGGTATAATGTACTAGGCCATATCCACTTCTTTTTGTAGGATTTTCTATTCAAGGGCATCAAATTTTCCATACCAGGCCGTCATGCAGCCAGTTAGTATGTGCTCCACAACTCGTCTATAGAAGTTTGTCAAAGTTTTAGGTGACATGCCAAATCTTTGCAAACTCCTAAGGAAGTGGAGGCACTGCCAGCTTTCTTTGTAATTGCACTTACGTGCTGGGCCCAAGACAAGTCTTCTTACTTCAGAGGTTGTTAAGCTGAGGGAGAAGATCCTAAACACAAAGTACACTGCAGATGCTGTGGTCAAATCAAGATGTACAAAAGTTGGATGAACTCAGCAGGTCAGGCAGCATCCGTTGAAATGAGCAGTCAACATTTTGGGCTGAGACCCTTTTTCAGGACCTTCTTCTGCATCAGGAGAAGATCCTGAGAGGCAGGATTTATGAATGTTTGGAGAGGCATAATATGATTAGGAATAGTCAGCATGGCTTTGTCAAAGGCAGGTCATGCCCTATCAGCCTGATTGAATTTTTTTGAGGATGTGACTAAACACATTGATGAAGGTAGAGCAGTCGATGTAGTGTACATGGATTTCAGCAAGGCATTTGATAAGGTAAGGCAAGGCTTATTGAGAAAGTAAGGAGGCATAGGATCCAAGGGCAGATTGCTTTGTGGATCCAGAACTGGCTTGCCCACAGAAGGCAAAGAGTGGTTGTAGATGGGTCATATTCTGCTTGGAGGTCGGTGACCAGTGGTGTGCCTCAGGGATCTGTTCTGGGACCCCTCCTCTTCGTAATTTTTAGAAATGTCCTGGATGAGGAAGTAGAGGGATGGGTTAGTAAATTTGCTGGTGACACAAAAGTTGGAGGTGTTGTGGATAGTGTGGAGGGCTGTCAGAGGTTACAGCGGGACATCGATAGGGTGCAATACTGGGCTGAGAAGTGGCACATGGAGTTCAACCCAGATAAGTGTGAAGTGCTTCATTTTTGTAGGTCAAATATGATGACAGAATATAGCATTAATGGTAAGAGTCTTGGCAGTGTGGAGGATCAGTGGGATCTTGGGGTCTG
This sequence comes from Hypanus sabinus, assembly GCF_030144855.1. Lineage (NCBI taxonomy): Eukaryota > Metazoa > Chordata > Chondrichthyes > Myliobatiformes > Dasyatidae > Hypanus > Hypanus sabinus. The sequence continues at coordinate 19,688,900 of NC_082712.1, read as the reverse complement.
AGTCCATAGGACACTCAAACTGTGTGGTTAAGAAGGAATACGGTATATTGACCTTCATCAGCCATGGGATTAAGTTCAAGAGCCAAGAGGTAATGTTACAGCTATATAGGACCCTGGTCAGACCCCACTTGGAGTACTGTGCTTCGTTCTGGTCACCTCACTACAGGAAGGATGTGGAAACTATAGAAAGGGTGCAGAGGAGATTTAAAAGGATGTTATCTGGATTGGGGAGCATGCCTAATGAGAACAAGTTGAGCAAACTTGGCCATTTCTCCTCGGAGTGATGGGGGATAAGAGGTGACCTGATAGGGGTGTATAAGAAGATAAGAGGCATTGATTGTGTGGATAGTCAGAGGCTTTTTCCCAGGGCTGAAATGACTAACACGAGAGCACACAGTTTTAAGGTGCTTGGAAATAGGTACAGAGGAGATATCAGGGGTAAGTTTTTTACGCAGTGTGTGATGAGTGCGTGGAATGGGCTGCCAGCGACAGTGGTGGAGGCGGATATGATAGGGTCTTTTAAGAGACTCTTGGATAGGTACATGGAGCTTAGAAAAATAGGGTAACCCTAGGTAATCTCTAAAGTAAGTACATGCTCGCGCAGCATTGTGGATCGAAAGGCCTGTAATGTGTTGTAGGTTTTCTATGTTTTTGTGAAATAATAGCACCAAGGAATTTAAAGTTGCTGACCCTCTCCAGCTCTGATTCTCTGATGAAAACTGGCTCATGGTCCTCTGGTTTCCTCTTCCCGAAGTTATTAATCAGCTCATTGGTCTTGCTGACATTGATTGAGAGGTTGTTGTTATGGCAATACTCAGCCAGATTTTCAATCTCCCTCCTGTATGCTGATTCGCCACCTCCTTTGATTCGGTCCATGACATTGGTGTCATCAGCAAACTCGAATATGGTACTGGAGCTGTGCTTAGCCATGTAGTCATAAGGGTAAAGCGAGCAGACACAGCCTTGTTAATCAATCCTTTATTGATTCAAGTTTAGTCTGGAATTGCCACTTCACCTGTGAGGTGGCTTTCCAATGATGATACCTGGACCTCTTGTATCGAACTTGGCCTCCAATCTGGCCTGTAGCAGATTGTGGATCTCCTGGTTCATCCATGGCTTCTGGCTGGGGAAGATTCTGAATGATTTTGTGGGGGCACACTCATCTATAACTGCTTTTATAAAGCCCTTGACAACCATGGTGTACTCATTCAGATCCACTGATGAATCCTTGAACAGGGCCCAATCCACGGACTGGAAGCAATCCCATAGCTGCTCCTCATTCTCCTGCGACCACACCTTCATTGTCCTTTTCACTGAACTTTTGCTCTTTAGCTTCTGCCTGTATGAAAGTCAGCCAAGCGATCAGATTTCCCGAAACACAGTCTTTGCCTGGAACAGCAGGCATTCCTCATCTTGGTATAGCAGTGGCCTAGTGTGTTGGGATCTCTGAAGCTACAGTTTATGGTAAAATGGGCAGCGATTCCTTCAAACAAGCCTGATTGAGGTACCCGACTGTTATTTGAAATGTGTCGGGGCAGCCAGTTTCTTGTTTCGTTAGTTCGATATATAGATATTTAATGCTGAGAGCGAGTTGTAGAGTCCTTGAAAGTAAGCCTTTATGGTTGTGGAATGGGTTCAAAGTTGAGGTGAGTGAAGTTATTCACGCTGGTTCGGGAGAATTGGAGAATTCAGTGTTGTGTTTTCTATCTTCAAATTTACACCACTGAGTTTCAAAATCTGAAACTAAATGTAATTTGAAAGACTTTGCTTAACGCCGCCGGACAGCGCAAGTGGTTGGGCTCCGCTTTGTTCGCTTGTTCTACATCCTGTTCCGCCAGCAGGTGGCGCAAATCTCCAACTCGCCTCCCACCCCCACCCCCATTAACAAAAGTGCAACTCAGCTTTTCCGATGTCTCGTTACATTTTTCTTAAGCCCTTCGGAAGATATCAAATGCTGTATGTCAAACTTTTTTTTAAATCCCTTACGGTCTACGTGTAGTTAGTTTGCGCACAGTCAGCGCTACAGAACGAATGCAGTATAAACCCGAAACATATGGTGTAAAAATGTCCGCACAAAGCTGGCGTCCCAGTTGCTAATTGAACCCACTAAATACTGGTTTCTGCTTGAGCTCCATTGTGCCGCTTTCTCAGCTACGGCCAGAACCCTTTGTTAATTAACTGCGTGCCACTGAAGACTTGTAAATCGGTTCTCCAATGTTTCTTTGGGGAAACAGTTCGAAACCGTCTCGGCGCAGTCAGACTGAAGTTGGGGGGAACTTGCGGAGGGAATTGCTCGGGGGAAAAAAGAACAAATAGAAACACGTTCTTAGTAGAAAATTTATCCTTTTAGTTAAAAATTTGCATCTTTCTCCCCCCCCCCCGCCCCATTGCACCATTGCACCATTGCAATACAACAACTTTCAATCATAACAATGCAGGGAGGACGTTCGGCCCACCGGTTTGGGTTTGTACTACCCCTCTACTTCCTCCCGAAAACCGTCATCTTTGTCTTGCAAGGGTTTTTAAAGTGCATGTTTCCTCAAGTAAAAGTTATCGGTGGAGGAACGAAGCCAGGCTTTGATTTTAATTCTGATTTAAAAACTTGCATGGCGGTGAAGCGTGCTCTTGGCAGGGAAGCTGGAGCATCTGGCTTTGTTTCCAAAAGTGAAATAATTCTGTCTCTGCACACGTATTGCCCCCTCTGAATCGTGGCTGCAGAACTGAGCTGATTCTAATCCCTCGATAGTTTGGAAGGTGGTGGGGGGGGGGGGGGGGAGTGAAATTGTGGCTATGAGGCTTAGCTACAGACCGAATAGCACAAAGCACCGTTTGTGGCTGTGTCTTCTTCGTAAACCAAGCCACGGCGTTTGGTTATAATAGCGAGTTCACAACTAGAAGGCTCAGACACTAACTCGCATCCCTTCAAAAAGGTAAGAGAGCTCTAAACCACATATTTATTTTATCTATAAATAAATTTTCAACGTACTGAACTCTGTTGTTGGGGTGGTGATGGTGGGAAAAAAAACATTGGTAACAATACAGGCTGGCAGCTGAATTCAGATTTATATTGTTCCTAGCAATGTTTAAAATATAATTTGTGATCTTCTAAATGTTAAAAGCATTAATATTAATTACCAATTTGGATGATGGCAATTACTCATAAGAATTTACAGAATTTCCTTCAACAAAAATCTAATATCAAAGAAAAAGAGTTTTTTCATTTCTATTTCACATAATTTAACCAAAATAATTGAAATACATAATATTTTAATTTTCTATAAATGTGGATTTCTAGGTGAATCATTTACTAAGCTGCAACCAATTGGGATGATTTAGATTGCCCGATTTACAGATGCACTTGGGTTTCAAGACTATTTATCTTTGAAGAATCTGCTTTGGGTTAATAATATATAATTCAAAGACACTTTAATACCCGGGTAGGTAAATCAGCAGTGGAAGTTTCACTCAGGAACTTGGACTAACGTTATTTTGTGACTGGATGTACTGTATTGGCCCCGGAGGAACACTGCTTCATTTAGCTGTATACATATGTATGGTTGAAGGGCAATTAAACTTGAACTTTTATTTCATTAATAATGTTAACATTAAAAAAAACAATTTTGTAACAAAAGTGAAAGAGCAAAAAAGGTCATAATTTTACCCTGAGACTGTAAAATCCATAGCTCACTGCTTTTCTTTGTGTCTACGGGTGTACATTTCGATGAAGGAGTGTGTCTCGCTCTGCAGGCTGTGTGAAGAATGAAGAGATTCATTGTCCTGACGCTTCTGGGCTTCTTGTTTGCTACCCAAGCTGTGCCCTCTAATCGTATGTCGTGCTACAAGAAGATGCTGAGGGGACGAAGCTGCCATAATATCCCCCCAGGGACTGATCACTTGCGACCCATAGACCAGGGTCTGGTGGATCACTTCTGGGACGGAGACAGCTGTGAGGTCGTCTGCTACTGCAGCTTTCGAGAGTTGCTCTGTTGTCCCAAGTAAGTCACTTGGCTCTGGACCTGATGTGCCTAGGTTTCCCAACCTGGCATCCACCCACCCCTCGGTTAATGATAGGGGTTCATGGCATAGAAACGGTTGGGAACCTCTGCACTCTGCCTTACCCTATGGAATAGTGCACAGAGCTGTTGTGTTTAGACACCTTCAGGAACTTCTAACGCCAACAGCTTGTTCCATGAAAGTGTGTCAATGATAAATACTAGAAAAGGGAGATTAATAAAACTAATGAATATTTATCCAATCATAATAGATGGGCCAAAGTGCCTGTTTCTGTGCTATATGCTTTAATATATGCAATGAATTATATTTGTAAAAAGGTGAGACTTGCATTTCAATTCAAATTTATTGTCATGTGCACAAGTACATTGAGGTACAAGCTGGTGAAAATCTTGCTCACAGCAGTATCACAGGAACATACATATAGACAATACACAGACAGACATACCTTATTGATCCCGAGGGAAATTGGGTTTCGTTACAGTCGCACCAACCAAGAATAGTGAAGAAATATAGCAATATAAAACCATAAATAATTAAATAATAATAAGTAAATTATGCCAAGTGGAAATAAGTCCAGGACCAGCCTATTGGCTCAGGGTGTCTGACACTCTGAGGGAGGAGTTGTAAAGTTTGATGGCCACAGGCAGGAATGACTTCCCATGACGCTCAGTGTTGCATCTCGGTGGAATGAGTCTCTGGCTGAATGTTCTCCTGTACATTCAGAATATAAATTGTATAGTACTGTGCAAAAGTCTTAGGCACACGTATTTCACAAGTGTGCCTGAGACAGTCGAAGTAGAACAGAGAGCGAGTTTACAAATCTGGTGGAAGCAAAGAATGTTGGGAATGGTGAGGGGTGGAGCACCATGGTAGGGGGTGTGGGACAGGTGGCAGGGAAGGAGTGCCAGGGGTGGAGTGGGGAGGGTGGCATGAGTGCAGACACACCCAGCCCTGAGACACTAGGCAAGGTCATTTTGACTCCAAACAATAGGTTTATTGATCATTACAGGATGTCTCTCTGGTGCCTGCCACTCCCTCCCCCTCCCTTTCCCCTATTCCCAACCATGATTCCCCTCTCCCTGTCCCTTCCCACTCCCAGACCATACGAGGGGTGATTGATAGGTTTGTGGCCTAAGGTAGAAAGTGTCAATTTGAGAAAAGCTAGCACATTTAGTTTACAACATAGTCCCCTGGTACATTTACACACTTAGTCCAGCGGTCGTGGAGCATACGGATCTTGGACCTCCTGGAAGTGTCCTCAGAGGGGTGATTGATAAGTTCGTGGCCTACGGTAGAAGGCGATGAGTTATACAGCTCTCGTTACGTGCACATGCAGGTCAACTCTTTGAGTGATTATGTAGAAAGTTTGAAGTTAATTACTCATCGGGGTGATTGATAAGTTTGTGGCCTAAGGTAGAAGGAGATGAGTTATTAACTTCAAACTTTCTGCATGTGCACGTAACGAGAGCTGTGTAACTCATCCCCTTCTACCTTAGGCCATGAACTTATCAATCACCGCTCGTATCTCACAAAAGTTTTTTGTGGCAGCAGTACAGTGCAATACATAAAATTACTACAGTATCGTGCAAAAGTCTTAGGCACCTGAGCTATATATATATATGTGTGTGTAAGATTTTTGCACAGTACTGTACATATCAAGGATTAACTTTATTAGGAATTTGCTGTGGTGTGTTAGCACGACATGCAACAAAAAACAGCTTTCAGAAATGATAAAGTATTATATAAAAACTCATGCATAGATTATATATAAACTATATTTATATAGTGCCTGGCACAACATTTGCTTTTAGAGTGACATACTCTCAGTGGCTACTTTATTAGATGCCTCCTCTATCTCATAAAATGACTCCTGAGTCTATGTGGTTTTCTACTGCTGTAGCCCATAAGGTTCGGCATGTTGTGTGTTCAGAGATGCTCTTCTGTACACCACTGTTGTATTGCGTGGTTACTTGGGGTACCTTCCTGTCATCTTGAACTAGTCTGGCCATTCCTCTTTGGCCTCTCATTAACAAGGTGTTTTCATGCACAGGACTTGTGCTTACTGGGTGTTTTTTTTTTGTTTTCCTCAACACTCTCTCTAAACTCTAGAGACTATTGTGCATGAAAATCCCAGAGGATCAGCAGTTTACGAGATATTTAAACCACCCCGTCTGCCACCAGCAATCATTCCATGGTCAGAGTTATTTAGATGGAATTTCTTCCCCATTCTGAAGTTTGGTCTGAACAACAACTGGACCTCTTGAGCCTGTCTGCTTGATTTTATGCATTGAGTTGCTGCCACATGATTGGCTGATTAGATATTAACATTAATGAGCAGGTGTACCTAATAAAGTAGCCATTGACTGTACTTTTGAAGCCTAGTCACTTTTTTTTCAGCTTAGCTTCACATTTAGATCAATGACAAAATAATTGATTTATTATGGTGTCAGAATTGGAATCAGATCTAACGTACCGTATCTGGGTTCAGTTCCTGCAGCTGCCCGTAAGGAGTTTGTGTATTTCCTTGCTACCGTGTAGATTTCCTCCGGTTTCCTCCAACAATCCAGAGACATACCAGTTGGTAGGTTAATTTGTTATTGCAGATTGTCCCATGATTAGGCTAGGGTTAAATTGGGGGATCGCTGGTTGTGCGACTCATGGCCTATTCCGCGCTGTATCTCAATAAGTAAATCACTGACATATGTCATGAAATTCATTGCTTAGAGGCAGCGGTAATTGTACATATCTATTTACAGTGGCAGTCCAAAGAGATCTAGATGTGGGGTTGGGAGATGTGCAAAGTTCTGTAATAATGGGGCTAGTCTTTTTAATTAAAGTGTTGAGGAAAGATGCAGAAAATTAATAATTAGGAGTTGGTTGTCAAATGTACTGAAGTGAAAATCATTTATCTGAATGTCATCGAGACTGATCGTTCCATACACAGAGTCAAACAACATACAAACAGGCCCTTCGGCCCCTTTGTCCATGTTGGCTATGTTGCCCAGGTTTGGCCGCTAGCCCTCTAAACCTCTCCTACTCATGTTCTTGTTAGGATGGTTTTTAAATGTTGATAATGTGTTCACCTCAACCATTTATTTTGGCAGCTCATTTCAAATGCACGCCATATTTTGCATGACAAAGCTGCCCTGATGTTACCTACAAATCACTCGCCTCTGATTTTAAACCTATGCCCTCTTGATTTTAGCAGCCATTTCCTGGGAAAAGGATTGTGCTTTCACCCTGTCTATGCTCTTCATGACCTTCCACTCACCCCTCAAACGCCTAAGTTCCGGAGAATGAAGTCCTAGTCAACGCGAGATAAGTGTCTAGTATAGCGGTTAGCAAAGCATTATTACATTGCCAGCGACCCGGGTTCAATTCCCGCCACAGTCGCCAAGGTGTTTATACGTTCTCCCTGTGACCACATGCGTTTCCTCTGGGTGCTCTGGTTTCCTCACACATTCCAAAGACATAAGGGTTAGCAGGTTAATTGGTCACGGGTGTCATTGAGTATATGGGCTCATGGGCCAGGAGGGCCTGTTACTGTGCTGTATCTAGTCTTAGAGTCATAGAAAAGTACAACACAGAAACAGGCCCTTTGGCCCATCTAGACTATGCTGAATTGCCTACTCTGATCAACCTGTACTGGGACCATAGCCCTCCATACCCTGACCATCCATGTAGCCACATTTCTCTTAAACGTTGAACTCGAGCTGGCATGCACCACTTGCGCTGGCAGCTCATGCTACACTGTCACCACCCTCTGAGTGAAGAACTCTCCCCTAATGTTCCCCCTAAACATTTCACATTTCAGTCTTGACCATGACCTCTGGATCTCCAAATAAAATAATGCTTTTCGCTGTATATATTTGATAAATAATTATCTAATTTACATAAGTATATCAAGGTGAGACAAAAGGCATAAAAATCAATGAATATAGTGTAACAGCTAAAAAGAAAGTGAACTGCAGGAGATGGATGGTTAATGCATCACAGCTGTTTACATGTGAAGGGCTGGAGTAGAAGCTGTGATATGTCTATATTAATTCTTGGTCGCCCACGTCCAGAGAGAAAGGTGAGTAGTTTTGAACACCACATTAGGAATGACCTTGGAGGGAGTGAAATGTAGATATACTGGAATAACACCAGAATATCAAGGGTTAAATTTTGAGGACAGATTATAGAAGCCTCCAAGTATTTCCTGTAGTTTGTGTTAAAGGTGGAATTGATGGCTGTTTCCCAGATATCAATGTAAAGTGATAGTTTCCATTGGTTTGATCATAAAACGACTCGGTATTGAAATTAGGAGACGTATAAAGGTCTGTTGAAACATCACACGCCATTCCATAACAGAGGAATTGATATCAGTCTTAACTTTGAGGCTGATAGATTTTTGTTCAGGGAAGTTTTGTTGAGGCGGCACAGTAGCTTAGCAGATAGTGCAACATTTTACAGCGCAGACTGTGAGATGGGGATTCGATTCCCACTATAACCACTTGTGTTTCCTCTAAGTGTTCCAATTTCCCCTCTCATTCCAATAACATACAGGTTTGGGTTAATACTATGCCCAGCACAAATCTCCCTAATTTGATTTGACACAAACAATGCATTTCAATGTATGTTTCAATGTACATGTGGCAAATAAAGCTACTTCTTAAAGATCTTTGATCTTTATTAATGGATACCGAGGAAAGGTGGGTACATGGTGTTGGCTTTCAGCCATAACCTCATTGAATAGTGTAACAGGATGAAAGGGTGAATGGTTTCATGCTGTCCCTATGTTAAAACTTCACTGTACACCAGAGCTACTTTGCTTTATCCAGGCTTGAATTCCACAATAAATGGAATAGAAGGAGCCATTGTCTTTCATTGCACTTGCATTTGGCCGGAGACTTTTTGTTGACTTTTGAGTGACAATCTGTGGTTTCTAGGCAATGTTTACAGTGCAGAACCATTCAGAGTGATCTTTGTGGTTTCTCACCAATTGGAATGAGGAATCCTCCCTGAAACGCTTAGCCTTAGCCAGGAATTTTTAATGCAAAGAATATTTAATCCATTATTTGTAAAGAAAGAAAGGGAAAATAGGATTAAAGAAGGATAGAAAAAAAGAGACAGAGGAAGTAAATTTTAGAATTTTAAATGAGTTACAGACCTTGCTGTTAAAAATCACTTATGTTTTCATTAAGTTAGAGTCACTGCGGCACTGGGAGAGACTATTTAACCCATCGTCTGGATGGGTTCTTTGTGTCCCGTTCCACTGCTTCCATTCCCTGTCCTTTCATCAAAGCTTTTCCAATTCTTCTCTAGAGTGTCTATCTGATTCACTTTCAGACGCATGGATTGATTCTATTTTCTATACCCCTAAAGGCAGCAAGTTCCAGATCACAGCTATTCTCCTCGCATTCCATCAGACCATAAGCCGTAGGAGCAGAATTAGGCCATTTGGCCCATTGAATCTGCTCCACCATTCAATTACCACTGATCTACTATTCCTCTCAGCTACACTCTCCTGCCTTCTCCAATAACCGCTGACACTATTACTAATCAAGAGCCTATCAAACTTTACTTTAAGCATCCCCAATAACTTGACCTCCACAGCCATCCATGGCAATGAATTCCACAGATTCACCACCTTCTGGCTAAAGAAATTCCTCCTCATCTTTGTTATAAAGGGATGTCCTTCTATTCTGAGGCTATGCCCTCCGGTCCTAGACTCTCCTACTATTGGAACCATCCTCTCCATGTCCATTCTATCTAGGTTTCAGTGAGCTACCCCTCAATCACTAAATTCCGGTGAGTACAGGCCCAGGGCCAACAAGTGCTCATCGTCATTACATTTTCATTCCCAGAATTCTTTGTGTAAACTTCCTTGGGGCCTTTTCTAATGCCAGCACATAATGTTTTAGATATGAGGCCCAAAACTCAGTGAGGGCACTGAGTAGAGAAGCTGGTATGTTACAACTTTACGGTTAGTTGGTGAGATCACACTAGCATTGTGATCTTCTCCGGGATCATCATGTTGTCTTGATGGAGAGTCTTGTGTGTTCCTGTGATCCCAAGAACAATGCCTTCTGCAGTTTAGCAATCTGACGCTTGGTTCTGGTAGGGTCAACCATTGCAGTAAGGTCAAGGAGGAGGTTCCAGACAGAGCAATCCAATCAAACCTCACTGGTGGAACTGGCGGTAGATGATGCCCATCGCAGCATCAGTGAAGGCAGAGGAAGGCTAGAGCAGAGAAGGGTCCCCAGTCATCTTCCCCATGTTCAGCCTCCCCACGTTAAACAAAGTCATGCACATGTGTTCTTCATTAATGGAACCCACGCTAACATCACAGTTTTGTGGATACCAGATCAGCCTCTATGGTCACCAAGGTGCCCCCCCCCCCCACCCCCGTAGACAACCATTTTGGAGAGCATCGTACTGGACTCGAGTGATCACACTACTATTGTGTGCAGTATTCGTAACCCAGCTATAGGAAGAAAGTTATTCAGCTAGACAAGGTACAGAAAGGATTCAAAGTTCAAAGTAAATTTATTATCAAAGTACACAACCCTGAGATTTAATTTCTTGCGGGCATACTCAATATATTGATAGAATAATAACCATAACAGGGTCAATGAAAGACCACCCAACTAGGGCATTCAAACAGAGTGCGGAAGACAAACACAAAAAGAAATAATAATAAATATCAAGAACATAAGATGAAGGGTCCTTGAAAGTGAGTCCATTCACCAGGACCTGACTGAAGGGCTTGAGTTAGAAGGAGAGGCTGGATAGGCTCGGGATTTTCTCCCCTGGAGTGTAGGAAGTTGAGGGCTGGCCTTGTAGAGTTATATTAAATCATGAGGGGCCTCAGTAAAGTGGACAGTCACAGTGTTTGTCCCACGGTAAGGGGAGTCTAAAACTAGAAGGTATAGGTTTAACATGAGAGGAGAAAGATATAAAGAGGACCTGAGGGACAACATTTTGCACACAGAGGGTGGTAGATATATGGAAGGTGCATCCTGTGGAAGTTGTCAAGGCGGGTATAATTACAGTGTTTGTGATGTTTGGACAGGTACATTGGTAGGAAGGGTTTAGAGGGATTGAGAGCAAATGCAGGCAAATGAGACTAGTTCAGGGAGACAGGGTGGTCAGCATGGTCGAGTTGGTCTGAAAGGCTTGCTTCTGTTCTGTATTACTCTGACACTGTGGATCTGAATGACTTTGTGGAAAAATCATTGCTAGTAAGATAGGTGGAGGGGTAGATGATAGATGAAGCTAGGTGCATGGGAAGTGCAAAGGGCTGGAGGGGAAGCATCTGATAGGCGAGGAGAGTGGACCATTGGAGGAAGGTACCCAAAGGGAGGTGATGGGCAGGTGAGAAGAGGTACGTTGCCAGAGTGGGGAATAGAAGAAGAGGGGAGGGGGAGGGAATTTTTTTTTTTACCTTTAGAAGAAATCAATGTTCATGGCATCAAGTTAGAGGCTTCCCAGACAGAATACATGGTGTCGCTCCACCAGTCTGAGGGTGGCCTCATCATTGCACAACAGGAAATCATGGACCAATATGTAAGAATGGGAATCAGAATTAAAGTGTTTGGCTAGAAGCCATACAGAGATTTATAATTCCCCTTTGTAATTATGACCATATGTGCCTCATTGCCAAACATTGTTTGATAGACCCTCAAATGAAAACCTGGAGGTGTTTTAAAAGAGGAGAAATGCAATGTAAATGCAAATTTCTGACATATAGTCCACATGAGATTCAATGAGGTGTCCCTTCGGTTGGAAGATAGAGATACACTCAATGGCCACGTTATTAGGTACGTCCATACGTTTGCACATAAATGTAAATATCTAATCAGGCAATCATGTGGCAGCATAAAAGCATTTAGACATGGCCAACAGGGTCAGTTATTGTTCAGATCAAATAGCAGAGTGTGGAAGGAATGTTATTTAAGTGACATTGACTGTGGAATGATTGTTGGTGCCAGATGGGGTGGTTTGAGTATCTCTGAACCTTCTGATCTCCTGGGATTTTCTAGAATTTACAGAAAATGCTGCGAAAAGCAAAAAGCATCCAGTGAGCAGCAGGTTAGTAGACAAAATATGTTGTTAATGAGAGAGGTCAGAGGAGAATAGCCAAACTGCTTCAGTCTGGAAGATGACTGTAACTCAAATAACAACGTGTTACAACAGTGCTGTACAGAAGAGTATCTCTGAATGCACAACATATTGAACCTTAGAATGGATGGGCTGCGGTAGCAGAAGACAACAAGCGTGCACTCTAGTCACTTTATTAGATACCTAATTAAGTGGCCTATGTTACTGTGGTTGAGGTACATGTTCACATCCAGCACACAGTGTTTAGCTATCGCATTGAAAGCTTTTGTGTTTTCCTGTGAGTAAGTGTTTTGTCTGTAGTGTTTTGCTTCGATTATCTTCCAGAAAGCCAATAAGAAATATAATTATAAAAAAAATTTAAATAAAAGCAAAATATGGATTTGTCAGCCAACAAAATTGAGATGAGTACTCTGTGATGGCAAATATACAGAAAGTATTTGTTATCATCTATGGTTTTGCCTTTTTCAAAGGGCTATCTGGTTGAAATTATTTCCAGACTGCATTATTAATTGGTCTAATTTAATTCATGTCATAGAAATTTGGTTGATAGTTCTCCCTTGCACGCCCATTCCTGACAAGAATTAGCGCTGTCATTGTATGGGTTGTATAGGAATGACATGTAATACATGTAGTTTTTATTGATTCCATGTATTTCTTGGTTTAACTGTGAATGCCTGCAACAAAATGAACTTCAGGGTAGTATATGGTGCTATATATGTGCTTTGATAATAATTTTAATTTGATCGTGCACCACAGAAACGGACCAATGTTTGAAGATCTCTTGAGCATTCTCCCATCTTTCTTCATCTATTTCTATCCATGTGAATGTTGTTCCACACCCCCTCTTAAAAGTTTACATCAGTTGAATCTTTTGCACAAAACTGTATTTGTTAACGTGGAGTGGAGAGCGAGTTTGTAAATCCGCGCAAGAGATATTGGGAATGGTGAGAGTAGAGTGCTGCACGAGGGCTGTGGGACAGGTGGCAGAGAAGGAGTGCCAGGGGCGGGAGTGGTGGCACGTGCAGACACACTCAGCCCTGAGACACCAGGCAAGGTCATTTGATTCCAAACAATTGGTTTATTGATCATCACAAAATGTTTCTCTCGTGTTTTCCCCTTTTCCCAACCATGATTCCCTTCTCCCTGCCCCCTTCCCACGCACAGTCCACAATAGAGACCTTCACTCACGTGTACTGTACTTGAACCACTTCCTCTGGTAGCGAATTCCACATTCACCCCACTGTTTTCATTTACACTTAAATTGAAATAAAGATAAAAATGGATTTTATCTATACTTGAGATATCCATGAAACAGGTATTTTCATGGATTATATTTTCATTTCCTTCAATACCATCTTGATTCCTTCCTCATCCACCTACATTGGAGCGAAATTACAGTGGTAATTTTTCCTGCCAGAGGCAGGTCTTTGGGGTGTGGAGGAAACTGGATCTCCTGGGGGGAAGCCTACTCAGTCACAGGGAGAAGGTGCAAACTCGACACGGGTTAGTATTCAGATCAGCTCTCTGGAACTATGAGATACCATGCATTGAAGTGTTCACAAAAAGGCTAGTATGTAAATATTGCAAGTAATTAAGAAAGTTGACAATATTGTATATTATGAGAGGAGTGAATAGAAAAGGAAGGTGCTAGTACTTCATTGTTATCAGGCGTTGGTGAGGCCATATCTGAAGTACTATGTACAATACTGGGTTCCTTATTTAAAGGAGGATGTTACCATGATACTCTCCAATGTAGTCAGCATGTCTTTTGAGGATAGATTGATTAAGTTAGGGCTTTTCTCTTTGGAGTGAAGGAGAATGAGAGGTGAAGTGATAGGTTTTCATAAGGCCATAAGATATTGGTGCAGAATTAAGCCAATTGACCCATCGAGTCTGCTCCGCTATTTCTTCATGGTAGATCCAATTTTCCTCTCCGCCCCCCAACTCCTGCCTCCTCTCTGCCTTCATGCTCTGACCAATCGAATATCTATTAACCTCTGCTTTAAATATACACAGTATACTTGGCTTCCACAGCTGCCTGTGGCAAAGAATTCCACAGATTCAACACTCTCTGACTGAAGAAATTCCTCCTCATCTCTGTTCGAAAAGGACACCTCTCCATTCTGAGGCTGTCATGCTGTACTGGTGAGGCGGCACCTGGAGTACTGCGTGCAGTTCTGGTCTCCTTACTTGAGGTGCAGGTGAGGTCTGGGCCTGACGTCCAGTTCACCCAGGGAAAGTGCACGCGCAAAACATTGCCTCTCTTTTCCCAGTGTAGTAATTGCCGCGTGGTTATTGTCTGGCTTGCTAGGCAGGAGGCCACTGCAAATGGCCTCTCCTACACTACTGTGTCCGTAGCAACACCTTCTTGTTGAGGTCCCCCCGTTTCTGCCCAGCTTGCTATGTCATGGCTATGTCAGTTATATCGAGTGTCTGGCGGTGTAACTGGAGGGGTAGGCTGGGCCCGTTAGCCTAGGTTGGCAGCCAACCTAAGGGAAAGACAACACTCAAACCCGGGAAGGTGGGGCTTGTTAGCCTTGTCAGGCCATCCACCTAGGAGAAGGACACTCCGACGTAACTCCTACGACCCAAGGGCCTCGCTGTCACCTTCCCAGCTTGCTAGGCTATGGCAGATGAACCCTGGATGTAAAGGGTGGGGCTAGTACCGCACACACTGCACTCCCCCTAAAAAATATTGCACAGGCCAAAGGACACGCCCGCGTCTAGCCACTGCGGCTGGGTCTGCCTGTCCCATATTGACCTCGACAGCCACCAGCGAGCCTGCAGCAGATGTGGGCAGCCCCCTTCCTAAATCTTCGTTTGCGAAGCCAAGCCATGATGATTTGAGGAGGGATATACTGGCTTTGGAGGCAGTGCAGCGGAGGTTCACCAGATTGATTCCAGAGAGGAGGGGGTTAGACTATGAGGTGATATTGAGTTGTCTGGGACTCTACTCACTGGATTTCTGAAGAAGGAGAGGAGATGTTATAGAAACATATAAAATTATGAAGGGGATAGATAGAGGCAGGAAAGTTGTTTCCACTGGTAGGTGAGACTAGATCTAGGGGACATAGCCTCAAGATTCGGGGGAGTAGACTTATGCGGGAGCTGAGGTGGAGCTGCTTTCCCAAAGAGTGGTGAATCTGTGGAATTCTCAGCCCAATGAAACAATAGAGGCTACCTCAGAAAAGACAAGGTTGGATAGATTTTTGCATAGTTGGGGAATTAAGGGTTATAGGGAAAAGGCAGGTAGGTGGAGATGTGTCCATGGCCAGGTCAGCCATGATATTGAATGGCGGAGCAGACTCAACGGGCCAGATGGCCTACTTCTGCTCCTATTTTTTTTTACGTTCTTATACTATCTGGTCCAGGTGACTTATCCATCTTCTGACCTTACAGTTTCCCAAGAAGCTCTCTCTAGTATTGGTAACACACACCTCATGACCCCTGACACCTGGAACTTCCACCATATTGCTAGTGTCTTCCACAGTGAAGACTGATGCAAAATACTTATTCAGTTCATCCAGTATTTCATTGTCTTCCATTACTTCCTCTGAGGGATCATTTTCCAGTGGTCCAATATCCACTCTCACCTTTCTTTTACAGTTTATATTTCTGGAGAAATGTTTGGTGTCTTCTTTAATATTATTGTCTAGCTTACTTTTGTATTCCATCTTTACCTTTATGACTTTTTTAGTTGCCTTCTGTTGGTTTTTAAAAGCTTCCCAGTCATCTAACTTCCCACTACTTTTGTCTTTAATGTTGACATTAATTTTCCTTGTTAGCCATGGTTGTGTCATCTTGCTTTTAGAATTCTTCTTACTCTTTAGGTTGTTTATATCCTTTACAATTTACTTCCAGAAATTCCAGCCATTACTGCTGTCATCATCCCTGCCAATGTTGTTTTCCAATCAATTCTGGACAACTCCTGTCATGCCACTGCAATTCCCTTTGCTCCACTGTAATACTGATACATGTGATTTTAGCTTCTCAGATTTCAGGGTGAATTTGATCATATCATGATCACTTTCCCCAAAGGGTTCTTTTATCTTAAGCTCTCTAAACAATTCTGGTTCATTGCACAACACCCAAACCAGAATTGCTGATCCTTTAGTAGGCTGAACCATGAGCTGCTCTGAAAAACTATCTTGTAGGCCCTCCTGTAATCCAGCACTAACCCAATTTTCCCAATATACCGCCATATTGATGTCTCCCATGACTATTATAAACGTTGCCCTTTTGGCATGCATTTTCCATCTCCTGTTGTAATTTGTAAGCCACATCCTTACCACTGTTTGGGGGTCTGTATACACACTCCAATCAGCAGTTCCTTAGCTCGATCCACAATGATTCAACACCTTCCAACCCTATGTCACCTCTGCCTTCCTGCCTGTCCTTTTGTTACAATGGACATTAAGCTGCCAGCTATAATCTTTCAGTCATGATTCAGTGATGACTACAACATCATACCTGCCAGTCTGCAACTGTGCTGCAGTTTCATCTATCTCATTCTGTATACTGTGTACATTTAAATATCTTTAATCCTGTATTCACCCTTTTCAATTTTGTCCACCATTGCAACTCATCCTGCTGCCTGCAATTTTGCCCTTTCAACAGCCTCTCCTCACGACACATTGTTTCTGTTTGTAAACCAGCTACCTCATCTTCAACGCTATTGTCCACCTTTCCTACGATACTTCTTGCATTGAAATACCTGCAGCTCAGGACACTAGTCACACCATGCTCAAACTTTTAATTCCTAACTTTGTCTGAGGTCTTACTAACATCTGCCTCTACAACCTCTCCACTAATTACTCTAGCACTCTGGTTCCCATCCCCCTGCAACTCTAGTTTAAACCCCACTATGCAGCATTAACAAACCTTCCCGCTAGGATATTAGTTCCCCTCTAGTTCTGGTGCAAACCATCCCTCCTGTACAAGTCCCATCTTCCCTGGAAGAGAGCCCAATGATCCAAAAACCTTATGCCCTCCCTCCTACACCAACTCGTTGGCACATATTAAACTGTATAATCTTCCTAGTTCTGGCCTCACTAGCATGTAACATGGGTAGCAATCCGGAGATCACAACCCTGGAAGACCTGCCCTTTAACTTAGCACCTAACTCCGGAAGTCTCTATGCAGAACCTCATCGCTCATCTTACCCATGTCAATGGTACCTACATGGACCTCGACTTCTGGCTGCTCACCCTCCAACTTAAGAATGCTGAGGATTTGATCCGAGATATCCCGGACCCTGGCACCCAGGAGGCAACATATCATCTGGGAATCTCATTCTCGCCCACAGAATCTCCTGTTCATTCCCCTAAATAACAATTTCCCTATCACTGCAGTGTGCCTCTTCTGCCCCCCCTTCCCCTTCCCTTTCTGAGTCACAGAGGCAGACTCAATGCTAGAGACCCAACCACTGTCATTTTCCCTATCGCCCCCCATCCTACCCCAACAGTATCCAGAGTGTTGGTGAGGGGGAATGGCCACAACGGTATTCTGCACTGGCTCCTTAACCTCTTTCCCCTTCCTGGCTGTCACACAGTTTCCTGTGTCCTGCACCTTAGGTGTAACTACCTCTCTGTATGTCCTATCTATCACCCGTTCTGTCTCCCGATTGATCTGGAGTTGATAAGGTGTTAATAGGCATAAATGGAGTAGATAGTCAGAGACTTCTTTCCCAGGGCAGAAATGGCTAATACAAGGGGGTGTCATTTTAAGGTAATTAGAGGAAAGTATAGTGGGGGGGATGTCAAAGGTAAGTTCTTTACACAGAGAATGGCGGATGCCTGGAATGCCCTGCCAGAGGTGATGGTAGAGGTGGATACATTAGGGGCATTTAAGAATCTCTTAGATGGGCACATAGATGATAGCAAAATGGAGGACACTGTGGGAGGGAAGGGTTAGCCAATCTTAGAGTAGGGTAAAATGTCGGCACAACATTGTGGGCCGAAGGGCCTGTGCTATGCTGTAATGTTCTATGGTGATGTGTAAGAAGCAGTTCACAAGCTTACTAAACTGATGCACGGAATGAGTAGGTTATTGGAGCAGCAAGGTAGCATAGTGGTTAGCACAACACTTTAAAGTACCAGTGGTACTTCAATTCCCACTGCTGCCTGTAAGGAATTTATTTGTACGTAATCGTGTGGGTTTCCTCCAGGTGCTCCAGTTTCCTCGCATGGTCCAAAGACTTACCAGTTGTAAATTGTGCCTTGATTAGGCTAGGATTAAATGGGGGGATTGTTGGGTGGTGCAACTCAAAGGACGGGAAAGGCCTATTCTCTGCTGTAGCTTAGTAAGGAAATAAATAAAGAAAGAAAGAAAGAAAGAAAGAAAGAAATCTCGTGAAGAATGGTTGGACAGCTAGTTTAGTATCTGCTGAAGTGCTGGAGAGAGAGATATTTTCACTGCCTTGTAAAACTTAAATATATGCTTTGTGTTGTCTGTACTTGTGATGCTTCTGTAATTAAAGCTTTTCATTGTACCTTTGCCTCACCATAATTGTGCACCTGACAGCTCAACTTTACTGAAATGTGTAAGGTCCTGAAGGGTTTTGACAGGTTTGTGGCAGAAAATTCATATTTTGTAGGTGGGAGAATTTGGGACCCAATTTTCAGTTTTTAAGAATAAGGGGTTGCCCATTTTATACAGAAATTAAGCTAAAATTATTAACCAGTGACGTACCTCCCTAAAGAACAGTGGAAGCAGAATCTTCAAATATGTCCAAGATGTAGACAGATCGATTTAATGAGCAAAGGGATGAAAGATTACTGCTCATGGGAATGTGGAGTACGATCTTACCATTTTTCAGTACAGAATCACACAAAATGCTGGAAGAACTCAGCAGGTCAGGCAGCATCTATGGTGGGGAATAAACAGTGGATGTTTCAGGCCAAGACTCTTTATCAGGACTGAAAAGGAAGTGAGAAGAAGACTATAAAACCATAAGACATAGGAGCAGAATTGGGCCATTTGGCCCATCGAGTCTGCTCTGCCATTCAATCATATCCCCCTCCTCAGCCCCACTCCCCAGCTTCTCCCTGTAACCTGTAAGACTATATGACACAGGAGCAGAATTAGGCCATTTGGCCCATCGTTAGTCTGCCAGAATGACTATAGAATTTCCAACATAGAAAGCTACTTCTAGATCTATTTGGCACAGTTTTGCAGGCCAAAGGGCCTGTATTGTGCTGTAGTTTTTCTATGTTCTATGTTTCTATCTTGTGATATGCACCAATATGTCATAGGTTTACTAATGAATGCTTGGATGCATTTCCCCATTTCCTTCTAAATTATACTTCACCAGTTTTATTACTCTCTAATAATAAACAATTCCAGTTCAGTACTTAAGTTAGATCATGCACCTATACAGATTGAGAAGAAGCTAATACCATCAACTGGCCTTGATACGGAATTAATACAGACTGCACAGTTGGTTTGACTCATGACTGAGTGCATCAAAATAAGTTGGGTTCCCTAGAAGTGATCCCCTCCCTCCCCCATCCCCATTTGTGGAGCTCATGTTAATGCCTTCAGGCAGATCATAGAGCTAAAACTTTGCCTTGGAACCTGCCAGTGTTTACTGCCTCCCTTCACTGAGCAGGATCTCAGACTGATCGACAGAGATTAGCACCATTCCGCAGTGCCACCACTCAACTATCACGTCCAACAAAAGTGTCAATGTGATCGCTGAAGAGACTGCCAATGTTTAATGGCTTTTCAAGTGAGTGTGCCTACCTTGTTGTGTTTCAGGGACATTTTCTTTGGACCAAAGATTTCTTTTGTGATCCCTTGCAACTCTCAATAAAAAAAAAGGAAATTTAACAGCAGAGGGAAAACTGTTCACTACGTGGAATCAGATGGACGATTGGGTGATTTCTTGTATCCATAATTTCTCTTAAACATGTAACCAATGCCACACAATAAGGTGTCCAATAACTTTGTTGATTCTCAAAGTTAGATAATGTAAATAAAATCTGTATTTTCTTTTATCCAGTTAACCTTTCCAGTTCTTGTCTACTGTTAAGACCTTATTTTACCTTTATTAATAAAGTACAATTTTTTCGTGAAAAACCAAAATGTTCTTATGACTGTGTATCCAAATGAATTACACAGAACCATAGAAATTTACAATGGAGAAGATGGTCACATTACCATTAACGTCCACATGGGCAACAAAGGGTATGTAGGCTATTCCCATCTCTTGGACCATATGGACCAGCTGGTGCTCAACCAGATATTGTTCTTAAAAAAAAATAATTGGCCTCTCCAAACTTTACAAGCAGTAAGTTTCATCCGCTGAAAATTCTGAAGGTGAAAGCTTTTCTTGCCTCAATGTCCTGCAAATCCTTCTGCCCACTGCTGCAAATCTACATTCCCAAACTAGTGAAAATAAATCTTTCACAAACAAGAGGAAATCTGCAGATGTTGGAAATCCAAGCAACACACACACAGTGCTGGAGGAACTCAGCAGGCCAAGCAGCATCTATGGAAAAGAGCAAACGATCGACCTTTTGGGCCGAGACCCTTCGGCAGGACTGGAGAAAAAAATCGAAGGGTCTCGGCCTGAAACGTCAACTGTACTCTTTTCCATGGATGCTGCCTCGCCTGCTGAATTCCCAGCATTGTGTGTGTGTTGCTTGAAAATAAATCTTTTCTGCACCCCATCCTGGCTTCAAATATATTTATTCATCGGTATTATTCTGTTTTAATGTTGCCCGCTCTCCCATAAGCATCAACTAATCCACTTATTTCAATGTAAAATGTTCAAGTAACCTTTTATTGAAATGTTTAAAACATTCATAACATAGAAAGCATTTACCATCAAGGGTAATTCTTCGTAATTTTTTTGTGTTGTAGTTGTTTTATGATTTAATAAAATTTGCTTAATTATAATTACTCTTTTTAATTTATTACACAAACATCAACTTCAGTTAGTCTGTTATACAGTTCCATATTAAGGGCATGATGCAGCTCCCAGGGCCCTGGAGTCGATCAGAATCAGGTTTACTATCACCGGCGTATGTCGTGAAATTTGTTAACTTTGTGGTAGTAGTACAATACATGATAAATATAGGGGGAAACTGTGAATTAGTAAGTATATATGTGTATCGGAATGTGTATTAAGTCATGCAAAAACAGGCATAAAATAGTAGTGTGCCTATGGATTCAATGTCCATTCAAAAATTGGATGGCAGAGGAAAAGAAGCTGTTCCTGAATCATTGAGTGTGTACCTTCAGGCTTCCGTACCTCCTTCCTGATGGTAGCAATGAGAAAAGTGCATACCCTGTGTGGTGGGGGTCATTAATGACGGATACTGCCATTTTGAGGTGCTGCTCCTTAAGAGCTATGTTCAATGTGAAGACTGGAGACAAAATACATCTAAAGACTTTCAGAGCAAAATGCACTGGAAATACCCAACAGGTCAGTCAGCACCCGCAGGAAGGGAAACAGTTAAAATCATGGGCTAACATTCTATCAGAAAGCTTAGAGATGAAACAGGCAGAGAAAGCGGTGAGTGCGGTGTGAAAGGGCAAAGGATAGGAAAGATCCAATTACATTAGTGGTACTGGAGTTGGTTCAGAGGGTATTGAAAGCTCTTGAATAACAAAAGTAAACTGTGGGGGAAGTGTAAATTAGAAAGAAGTATCCAATCTGAACTCAGCAGGGAATGGAGTACCTGTACTGCAAACACAAGATGTGAACTGATAATTTGGAGTGATTACTATAGGAATAAAGTCTTCAGTGTTTGGGAAGAACAAATCAAAAAGAGAGAAATAAACTCCCAGAGACACAAAGCCTGCTTAAAGTTATTATAGAACAAATCAGGTATATTTCTGACTTTTCGCTTTTGTCTCCATATTCACAATATTTTGTTCAGCTTTATTCTTTATAGCACTACACAAGCCAAAGGTTGAGGGTTCAAGTCTTGCTCCATCGAGCCACGCAGTATGGGAGCGCTCAACTGGTCTGTGCTAAGATGCGCATCTAAGCTAGTCCCACTTGGCCCATATCCTCTCCACCTGCCCAAGTGTCCTTTAAATGTTGTTAATGTACCTACCTCAACCACTTACTCTGGCAACTTATTCCATTTCTTGACCACACTCTGGGTGGAAAAGTTTCTCCTCGAGTTCCTAATAGATCCCCTTTCCCATTCTAAACCCGTGCCTTTTAGTTCTTGATTTCACAACCCTGGGAAAAAGACTGAGTGCATTCACCCCATTCATATCTTTAATGATTTTAAACACCCTTAGAAGATCACCCCTCATCTGAGCAAGTCCCAACCTGCTTAACTTCTGTCACTTAGTCCCTCGATTCCTGGTTACATCCTTATAAATATATATACTCTTCCAACTTAATGGATCCATTAGCAAGGTGACCAAAATTGAACAAAATGTTCCAAAAGTGGCCTCACCAACTTCTTATAAGACTACAAAATAATACTCTAATTTCTATACTGAATGCTTTGACTAATGAAGGCTAGCATGTGAGGGAACCATGTATTTGTTGGTCCCTCTGTTCTACAACACTTTGCAGGGCTCTTCCATTGACTGTGCAAGTTCTACACTCATTTCTATCCCCAAAATACAATGCAGATTGAGCATCCCTTGTCCAAAAACCTCTGAAATCTGAATTTTGTTTTTAAGCTGACATGCTGTCACAAATGGAAAATTCCACAGGGCACTGGGAAGGTTCCCAGGCAATGCGTAGGTCTCTATATGTCACATATTTCTGAGAAGTGACCTCACATATGTAATGAACAGAAGTTAATGAAAAAGTGAAAAACACAGCATAAGGTAAAAAATGAAGATCTTCAATATGTATTGCAAGAATGGATTCATCAGCATTGGAGTGAGAATATGCCGCTTAATGGTATGCTGATCGTGAAACAAGCAAAAATCTATCACAATGAACTGAAAATTAAAGGTAATTGTGAATATTCAACTGGCTGGTTGCATAAACTTAACAGACACCACATTAAATTTTAAGGATTTAAAAGATTTTAAAGATAAAGTGTCTGTTGATCATGAAGCAGCAGAGAAATTTAAATTGTTGAGTTTGCAAAGGTTATCGCTGATGAAAATACCAAAACAAGTCTACAATGCTGATTGTTTTTGTACTTTAAATAAAATCGAAAACAAAAACGCACACAGTTGTACTGTAATCATTTGATCAAAACACGGCACTGTAGGTGGAGACTGAAATCCTGCCAGTTTGTTGTTGTACAACAGCTGATTCAGGTATTCTCCCGATGCTGCTGTACCACTTTTGTTTCCCCGCACACATTATATTTTCATTACATTAATGGTATGTAATAATGTTTACTGTTAAGTACATATGAACAAGTGTATGGCAAAGACTGCTTACCAGTAGCACATTAAATTCAGAGTTGAAAATTATAGTAATCCCAAGCTATTCATTATAGATTCCAAAATCACAAACAAGCCAAAATCTGAAACACTTCAGGCCCCAAGCATTTTGCATAAGGGTACTCAAGCTGTATTTATCCGAATTAAGCTCCATTTGCCATTCCTTGCCCCACTCAGGATAGTTCTAATTCCTGATAACCATCTTCACTGTCTACAACACGTATTTTTAGTGTCATTTGAAAGCTTACTAACCATGTCTTGTATGTTCTCATCAAACCATTGAAGTAGGGGACAAATAGCCATGGGAAACATAGCTAGTCATGAGCCTAAAGTCCAGAAGTCAACCTTCCACCATCATCCTAGCTTCCTGTCTTTGCTAATTCTGCATCCAGATCCCTACATCCCATGCGATCCAACCTTCCGTAGCAGCCTACATGTGGAATCTTATCAAAGGCTTTTCTGAAGACCATATGGATGAAAAGCAAAGAAAGATTATCTTTATTTCTCACATCTACACTGAAACATACAGTGAAATGTGTTATTTCTGTCAACAACCAACACAGTCCAAATACGTGCTGGGGACAGCAACCTTCAAGTGTCTCCAGTGCCAACATAGCAGACCCACAGCTTACTAACCCTAATCCATATGTCTTTGGAATGTGGGAGAAAAATGGAGCATCTAAAGAATATCTTAATTCAACTTCACCTGCCCTATATTGAAATGTTCCCAATGGACTCACTTTCAAGAATTCTTCATCCTATGCTCTCGATATTTACTGTTTATTCAATTATTATTTTTTCTTTCTCTTTGTATTTGCACAGTTTGTCTTCTTCTGCACAGGTTGAACACCCGTGTTGGGCAGTCTTTCACTGATATTATAATTATTATTCTCTGGATTTCTTGAGTATGCCCACAAGAAAATAAATCTCGGGGTTGTATATGGTAACATATATGTACTTTAATAATAAATTCATTTTGAACTTTTCGTACTTGAAATCCACACTGCCATGTGAAAAAGTACAGGTTCCTTACAGACAGCTAACAGCTACAATATTGTGCCATTCTACATATGGACTACATCTACTACCCTGTCCTTATCTACCTTCTTAGTCTCTTCATCAAAATAAATTCAATCAAATTTGTGAGACATGAAGCTAAGCTGACTACACCTAATCAATTCCCATCTTTCCAAAGACATGTATATCTTATCCTTTAGCATCCCCTCCAGTAACTTACTTATATAGATCTTAGGTTTACTGCTCTACAATGCCCAGGTTTTAATTTGCAACCTTTCTTAATTCAAGGCACAACATTAACCACCTTCCAGACTTCCATTACATTACCCACCACTAAATGTATTTATTTAGTTATTTATTTATTAAGATACAGACCAGAATAGGCCCCGCCAGCCCTTCGAGCCGTGCTGCTCAGCAATCCCCTGAATTAATCCTAGCCCAATCACGGGACGATTTACATGACTAATAAACCTATAAACCAATATGTCTTTGAACTGTGGGAGGAAACACATGCAATCACAGGGAGAACGTACAAACTCCTTACAGGCCGCATTAGGAGTTGAACCTGCTTTGCTGGTACAGTACAGCATTGTGCTAATCCCTACACTACTGTGTGTATGTCTTAACCAGGGCTCCCCCCAATTTTTTCATAGTAGTTTTGGATACAGCAGATCAAGCCCTTGAATGGAAAGGCATGGAACAGCTTTTTTTTTAATATTGTGAATAAAGCTTATTTTGATATTTAAAAAAGATCAGGCTCCTGATGGCATTTACAAACGCAGTTAGGGACATCTATGTTGCCAGTGATGCTATTCCTTGGGCTGAATGTTAATCCCTGGGGCTTGTCCAGTCAATCGGATGGCAGTAAAAGACCCCCGGCACTTTGAAATATGCAGGGATAGTTTGGGGTGCTGAAAAGCAAAAAAAAAAGCTGGAAATGTGAAAGTGAAATTGATCCCGGGCATTCTCAGCACATCAAGAGCCATCAGTGGAGAGAGAAACAAAAGTTCTGGAGTCAGTGACCCTTCATTAGACCTCTGACAATAGCCTCAGTTGCATCACTCCTAGTTCCTGCACCTTTGTCCAAAGAGTGATTCCTGGTGTCCTGGCCAAAAATATCTTCCATCAGGACTCAAATTATCTGGTCATGATCGCATTATGGATTTTTGGGAGCTTCTTGCCTTACAATAATGACCACACTTTAAAACATTGTCTTTATAAACCTTTGCTGCTTCCCAAGACCTTGAAAGATGCCATAGTAACCAAAACTAGCAAGTGACATCATGGGACTCTCTCAGAAAAATGATTGCACAAGACAGTGAGGTTGCACCTGGAATATTGTGGACAATTTTGGTCACTCTGATGCAGGAAAGGCATCATTAAAGATTAAGAAGATTGTTGACAGGAGCTGAGTTACAAGGAGATATTGGACAGGTCTATTCCTACCAGCATAGAAGATTGAAGATTTAGGATAAATGGAGAGTCGATTTTCTGGGGAAAGGGAATTAAAAACTAGGGGGGGCAGGCTTAAAGAGAGAGAAGAAAGATTTAAAAGCAACCTGAGGAGAAATTTCTTCAAGGAGAAGGTGGTGCAAACTTAGAATGGTCTACCAGAGGCAGGTACCATAACAATTGGATACAGGTACATGAGTTTGAAATGTTTGGTAGGATGTAGACTAAACATGGACAAATGGAACTACTTTACAGTAGATGGGCATTGTGATTGACAGTGTACAAGTTGGGCTGAAGAGCCTGTTTTTTTTTGCCACTTTGCCCTTGAACTCTAAGATGATCACCCTACGTTCTAAACATTGGGCCAAGACACGCAGGATGCAGTTTGTTGCCCACATTCAGCTAGTTCAGGTCCAGAGGGCTTGACCACCTGAGCATCCAGCCAGCACCTGGGAGGGTTCTGGTATGGTGCAACATGCCCTCTGACCATGAATCACTGTGGACCCACCCCGAGAATGCACTGAGAGCCTGTAACAGGAGCTAAGGCTAGAGGAGAGACATGAGTCTTGTCTCACCTTCATAAATGTTGTAGCAGGACTGATCTTCATTTTAAAATGGCACAAATTACTATAAATTATAAAAATAAAATACTATAAATAATACAATTAAAATATTAAAATACTAACAAACAAAATTTTTTAAAAAATATTGAACTTATTGTTCTCTTCCTACTCCAAGTTAAGAATGACTATTCAGAATGAATGTGGGCTCCATTTCAAAGTCAGGTCATGGAATATCAGAGCAGATTCCCCAGTGGAATTGGTGGTAGAGGAGAGTGTATGGCAGGGATCCCACTGCATCTCGCCTACTGCCCGGCATCTTTCTCTTGGCTTTTCCTGGACTTGTGGCAAGTCTACCTGAAACATTGGAAGCGACTGAAAAACTCAGTCCATTGGTATAAAGTGTAGACATCTGCTCCCCCTGAGCATTGATCATTGGAACACACTGCCATCTACACCTCGCAGTTACAAACATTCCTATTTTCTGTCCCTTCGTCCATCTCAAAAGTTCTAATATTGAGTAATTACTCAGGCAACCAAACATACTACATCTACATCTCCTTAACTAGATGTACAAATACAACATGACACTTGGCCCTTCCGACCCAACGAGCCTGCACTGTCCAATTACGTAGATGTGATCAATTAACCTACTGACCATCTTTGAAACCTGGGAGGAAACCAGAGCACTCAGAGGAAGCTTACATGGTCATGGGGGTGAGGAGCGGGGAAGAAAATATCAGCCATGATTGAATGGCAGAGTGGACTCGATGGGCAACTGGCTTAATTCTGCTCCTATGTCTTATGGTCTGAGGTAAAAGTACTTATGGATTTGTCAAGCATACAAGCAGAATCATCCAACCTGCTCTTAACTGAGGGTTTACGGTCAGGTAGCAGTGAGATATTGGATTTTGAACACTTTTATTGCATAAATTATGGTGCACCATCATTTGAATGATTCAAGTATGGCTCCGGAGAAAGAGCTGCAGCTGACTGGCCAATGCATACTAACCGCCAGGTATTTTCCTCTGTAGACTTTATTCAGCTAACCTAAATTTAACAGGAAAGAAAACAAAGGCATTTAATTTCCGCAGTACTCATTTGTAGGAATTAGCAAAGATCCCTGATGTCGCCTTCTCTCCAATTGTTCAAATTAAATTTATTAAAAATGTACTTACGAAGGAGAATTTAAATTTTTTCAGGACATCCTCAAATTCATCATAAAGAAAACTCTTTGCAGAAAAAATGCTGTAAACACTCATCAGCTGTGAATGGAGAAACGTAATAATTCAGCAGTAGGACCCTTCATCAGAAGAAACAAAACAAATTTGTCTTCTGTAGCAGTGGTGGTGGGAGGAGGATAACTCAAAGGTGACAGGGAAAGACCAAATGAAATTTTCCTTCTTTGTGTTGGTAAAGCTGGGACAATGTGCAGCAGGACAGGACCAATGAGAAAGAAGGAAAAAAAGTAAGCCCAAATTATAAACACAGGAGATTTTGCACATGCTGGAAATCCAGAGTACCACATTCAAGATGATGGAGGAACTTAGCAGGTCAGTTAGCATCTATGAAAAGGAATAAACAGTCGATATTTTGGGCCAAGACCCCAACTGTTTATTCCTTTCCATAGATGCTTAACTGATCTGCTGAGTTCCTCAAGCATTTTGTAAACCCATAGTATGACAGGCAGAGATAGCCAGTTTTGACATAGAAAAAAGTGAGCTAGCTAAAAGTTGGGAGAACATTTAATGATGCATCCAGAATGCTACAAAATGCATTTGTGTTTTCCTCAAGTTTGCATTAGACAAGAGGATCAGAGTGGGAGTGTGAAGGAAAACCGTAAACCCATGTTCATTCCTGTGGAATGAATGCAAATGATCTGCAAGGCAATCACCCAGCCTGTGTTTGGCTTCTCCATTGTGGGTGAGACCACACTGTCGACATCAAATGCATAAACTGAGACAGGGGGACGTGCAGGTGAAGCACTGTTGAACCTGGAGGGACTACTTGCTGGGAAGGGAAGATATGAAAGGGTAGGTCTTCCTTCTCTTATGGTCTGACAGGAAGATGTCAAAAGAGACAGAATGGAAGAGTGGATCAGAGGGGTCGAAGGACTCAAGGTAGCTTAACGTTATTTTCAACACTCAAGTGTAAATAATTGTAATGACTCAAAATAATTTTTAATCCAGATACGATGCAGCACAAAATGAAACACAGTAAGATAAAGGACACAATAAAAATAACACAATAAATATAAGAGCAAACACGAGGAAATCTGCAGATGCTGGAAATTCAAACAACAACACACACAAAATGCTGGTGGAACGCAACAGGCCAGGCAGCATCTATAAGGAGAAGCACTGTCGACGTTTCGAGCCGAGACCCTTCGTCAGGACTAACTGAAAGGAGGGATAGTAAGAGATTTCAAAGTAGTGGGGGGAGGGGGAAATGCAAAATGATAGGAGAAGACCAGAGGGGGTGGAATGAAGCTAAGAGCTGGAAAGGTGATTGGCAAAAGTGATACAGAGCTGGAAAAGGAAAGGGATCATGGGACGGGAGGCCTCGGGAGAAAGAAAGGGGGGGGGGAGCACCAGAGGGAGATGGAGAACAGGCAGAGTGATGGGCAGAGAAAAAAAAACAACTAAATATGTCAGGGAAGAAGGGGAGGAGGGGCATTAATGGAGATTAGAGAAGTCAATGTTCATGCCATCAGGTTGGAGGTTACCCAGTCAGTATATAAGGTGTTGTTCCTCCAACCCGAGTTTGGATTCATTTTGACAGTACAGGAGGCCATGGATAGACATATCAGAATGGGAATGGGACGTGGAATTAAAATGTGTGGCCACTGGGAGATCCTGCTTTCTCTGGCGGACCGAGCTCTGTATCACTTTCGCCAATCACCTTTCCAGCTCTTAGCTTCATTCCACCCCCTCTGGTCTTCTCCTATCATTTCGCATTTCCCCCCTCCCCCCACTACTTTCAAATCTCTTAGTATCCCTCCTTTCAGTTAGTCCTGACGAAGGGTCTCGGCTCGAAACGTCAACAGTGCTTCTCCTTATAGATGCTGCCTGGCCTGCTGTGTTCCACCAGCATTTTGTGTGCGGTGTTGTATAAATACATAAGATAGTTTATGTATGAAGATTGATTGTATGTCCATAAAATGACACTAGACCCGGGAATGTCTGTGTACAAGATGACTCTGACAAGAAATGATAAAGTACTGGTGGTAGGTGTGTGGTGGGGTGGGTTTAGTGGGTGGAGGTGTTGGATCAGCCTTAAGTAAATGTTTTGAGTGTGTTGGTCCTGGTGTGAATACTATGTAGCATCCTCCCCGTTGGGAGTGGGACAAACAGTCCATGAACAGGGTGGGTGGGATCCTCCACGATGTTACTGGCCTTTTCCCAGCACCTTTCTGTATATTTTCCCTTGAGGTGCTGAAAGAGATCATGTTTGAGCTGTGGATGAAGATGCTGATAAGTAGCAGTACCCAAGGAACAGCTTTATCTGGGAGCGAGACCATAAGATTTAGGACCAGAATAAAGTCATTTGGCCCATTGAGTCTGCGCCACAGTTCCATCATCCCTCTGAACCCCATTCATCTGCCTTCTCCATGTAATCATTAATGCCCTGAATAATCAAGAACCTCTGCTTTAAATATACCCAAAGACTTGACCTCTTCAGCTACATGAGGCAATGAATTCCACAGATTCACCTCCCCCAACTAAAGAAATTCCCTATTATCTCTGCTCTAGAGATGTCCTTGTATTCTCAGGCTCTGATAAAATGGGTCAAAGTTAGCATGGTTTCCTTAAGGGGTAATTTTGCCTGACGAATCTTCTGGAATTCTTAAGTAACAGGCAGGATAGACAAAGCAGTGTCAGTGGATGTTGTTTACTTGGATTTTCAGAAGACCTTTGACAAGGTGCCGCACATCAGTCTGCTTAACAAGAACCCGTGGTATTACAGGGAAGATACTAGCATGGATAGAAAATTGCTCGACTAGCAGGATGAAAAGTGTGGGAATGAAGGGGGCTTTTTCTGGTTGGCTACTGGTGACTAGTAGTGTTCCACAGGGAGAGGGTAAGAACAGAGTTGCAGGAAACATAATCAAGGGTTCTTTCCTAGCGGGGAAACAATGGTTTGGGAAGAAGGTGGTAATCTCAGTGTCACCTACTCAGAAAGCCTGATCTTTGGAGCAAATGCAACAGGAGAATGGAAAGGGCCTGTAACAGGAGGCAGGGTGGAAGGAAGAATACTCAAGCTAGCTTGAGAGTCTGTGGGCTTGACAATGGATGGCTGTGGCCAGCCTCTCCCCCCTAGATCATGACAGGCAGATCCAAAAGGGAAAAAAATCAAAATTTTCTGATATGATGAGATTAACCTGAGGCCCCGTGAGGACATTTGACTCGGCTTCCAACTTCAAACTGCTATTGTATGACCTCTGCTGGAAATGAAGAGGACTGTTTCATGATTGTAGGAACTGGTTCAGCATCATAAAGCAGGATAGTTAATAAAGGACTAAAGGGACAGAGACACTCAAGTTAGTGTTGGGTCCAAATATTTCTCAGCGCACAACAATCATGATAACTTGAATAAAAGGAAAACAATTATTATTTTTTTCATACCAAAATGTATAACTGCACAATTATTTTAATGGAATTTTGACATTGCAGAATTGCAAGCGGGAAGATTTTTAAAATTTTCTTTCGAGAACCCCGGTCATTGGCATTGTAATAGCGTTACGCTAACCACCACAGTACTGTGCCACCCCAATAATTGATAAAACTAAGCTGTGCAAACTGTCCTCGCTTCTCAAGCTGATTTGCTGAGGCATCAATCAGCTACTTACATTGGTGAGTACTCCCACTCCCCATGTGGAGCAGTAAATTACATAGCCAATAATGCATCAATATTACAAGGCAGGAAATTTAGGCAAAGTTTCCTCAGAGGATTAAATGTCAATTTTAGTACACGTGGCTTAAATCAGCAAACTCAGCACGAAGTGGGAACCTGTTGCCTCGACCTCTAAGCCTCACTCTTGACTGCGTAACCTTACTTCACCTTTCTAGAAGCAAAGTGTTGAAGCACAGCATAAATTTCGCAGCTGGAGTAAATGTTCATAAATGCTGTGGTAGTTTTACTTATACAGGTTACTAATTTACAGATACTATTCAAAACAATAATCCTTCATGCCCCTAATTATGCAGGACTATGGTAGAGAATGTCAGTTACACACCAAGGGCAAAATTAAAGTTTCAGGAATTTAATCTTCCAGATAGTCACCCTGTCGTATTTGAATTACCTTACACTATTAAGTTACTGTTAAACTAACTAGGCTCCGTGATGAGATGAGCACAACTACTTGATCATAATCCTGCTCCCCATGCTTCCATAGGGACATCTCGCTTCAAGGATCAGTGAATGTCAATTTGGAACAAAACTCTGGTTGGACATATCTCCTCTTCAGCCACCAGATGTGGCCACTTCAGTTCAACATCACAAGATCATCTAACTCATCGCCAAACTGAACTCCAGGACCTTTTGACCTCGTAGGGCTCAGTTTAATGCCATAAGTTTAGATCTCAGTTCAAAAAATGCTTACAGCACCTTTCTGCACATACAAGGACTTTTTTTTTTAAATAAAAGAAACTTGCTACAACTCAATGAAGAAGCCAGATTAGATTCTCAAAACTATTTGAATTAAAGCAGCAACTTGACATCACAGTTAATAAATCTGCAGTAACTGGCTGATCACCATTAATGATTTTGGCTCATTAGAAAAAGGAAACAAATCAGAAATTATCAAGGTTTTCTTCACCACAGTATTTCCAATATGAATCAATGTTCTGGGGGGGGGGGGTGTCACAATTTATTGGGTGTTTCCTTGGCTGATTTGAAAATGTTAAAGGAATCTTCTGTTAACATTCTCACATGGTTGATTATTCTGGACATGTAACGATGTATCACATATCAGACAAGAGGCACATATTCAATCTGTCTGTGTGCACCACTTTAGGGCAAACACATCTGCAGCTCATTGTGTGCCTCCGTAATTTTTTTAATGAATATTTGACTCCAGTCGTTTTGGAGCTTCACCGCAGCATGCAATTTGAAATACACTCAGTGGCCACTTATTAAGTACAGGAGTGGAACCCAAACTCTGCCATGATCTGGCCCAAGCTCAGCTGCGAGAGGAGGAGGGTTGGGCATGGGGCGAGCAACCCCATCCAGTAAAAATCCAGAGCTACAGAAACTCCAGAGACCTCACTCCTAGATGAAGGAGGATCTTGAAAGATGGGCTACACTCGGATAGAGGAGAGGACTCGGCAAGCCGCGGTTGGCAGCCTTTCATCCAGAAGGATTCATGGGCTAAGAAGAAGAGTAGAACCCAGAGTGGTCTTCTGCTGCAGTGGACCATCCACTTCAAGGTTCAAAGTGTTGTGCATCCAGAGATGCTCATCTAATCACCACTGTTGTAACACATGGTAATGTGAGTCAGTATCACCTTCCTGACAGCTTAAACCAGTCTGACCACTCTCCTCCGACATTTCTAATTAACATTTGCCCACAAAACTGCTGCTCATTGGAGGTTTTTTTTTTGTTTTTCACATCATTCTCTGTAAATGCTCAGGGGTTCTCAACCCAGAATCCATGGATTCCTTGCTTAATGGCATGAAAAAGCTTGGGAACCCCTTGCCTAGAGACTGTTGTGCATGAAAACCCCAGATCATCAGCAGTTTCTGAGACACCCAAACCACCCCATTCTGTCACAAACAATCATTCCGTTGTCAAAGTCACTTAGTTCACATTTCTTTCCCATTCTGACGTTTGGTCTGAACAACTGAACTTGACCATGTCTGCAGGCTAGCATGTATTGAGTTGCTGCCTCATGATTGGCTGATTAGATATCTGTATTAACAAAGTGTACAGGTGTACCTAATAAAGAGGCCACTGAGTGTATTCGGTCTGTGTAAGCCCCGCTGTAGGGCAAGCACACTTTGTCGCTCATTATGTGCTTCCAACATTATTTTGTCTCCAGGCTATTTTGGAATTTCATCTCAACGTGTAATTTGAAGGAACAGGCTGACTAGAAATGCACCAACATGGAATGCTTCAATTTTAGCATTGGCAACTGCCTCCTTTTCTTGAATTTGCCAGATAACAAAGCGCAGAGATTTTGTGCGACACACACAGAACGCTGGAGGAAGTCAGCAGCATCCAAGGGAATTTGGGCACATTTGTTTAATGCAAAATTGACAATGTCTTAAAGGTACAGTAGTAACAAAGCCATACCTCTGTAACCACACCCTATGAAGATGACAAGTGTAAACATTACAAAATTTCTGAGTGTCATCATACAGTACATTGTAAGTGTATATGCACAGGGAAAAATATTAACACTGTAATCAATCCTAAGAGAACCCCAGTGCACACAAAAGTTCAGACTTTACAGTTGATCACCATATTGCAGACAGGACAGCGTTTCACCTCCCACAATGATAAATGTTCAACAGCACAAAAGAAAATGGATGAATAAGCAGTACAAGATTTGTCGGTGTGCCTTCATTTTCCACAGCCGCATTTTCCTGCTGCAAGGTCCCATTAAAGGCCAAGTTAACAAAAAAAAATAGCAAACGCTACGCAGAGATCTGGCCGCGTGGATGACCTGCCACAGCTCTGCAACATTGTCCACCTTCTGCACACGGAGAGGCGTTGTTGGTTCATGGCCACACGGCTTCCATTAGGAAGGGAAAGAACACGCTGAGCAATTCTCAGCTCTCAGTAACATAAAAGCTTGTTTGAAAGCATCACGTTCTCTTTCAGAGTAGGACCTCACAAGAATAAAATACACAAAAGGAATTCTGCTTTCCTGTAGCTCTTATTTAACTATAGCATAATCTAGACATTAAAATTCTGAGACTGGAAATCATAATTGCAAAATTAATTTTATGTAAAAAAAACATGCCAATTCTAGCAGATGCTTTTAAACAATAAAATAGTTAAATACAACTGACTTTAGAAGTGGAACCTCTGGTCACTGTGCGATCGTGTGATCAATAAAAGCACAGATATTGTCTTTTTCAGTGAATGTTGCTGTCCGGTTTCTGATCATGCCTGATTTTGTCATTTTTCACCATGTAGATAAAATAGGCTAGAGTTTCCTTCTCATTCACTGGAATGGTCCTAAAATGACGGCTGATTGTCTGCAAAAGAAAGGTGCAAAATAAATTACTTGGGCAAAGGCAAGCTCATTTCAAAAATTCCAAATGTAATTTTGCATTCATCAAACCCTCAAATTTACTTGAATCCAAACATGACCCAGTGTGATTGATTCTGACGCTTGAACAAATATTTTTGCAAACCAACATTACTAACACACATAACCAAGAAGAGTGCTGGATCTCAAGAGAAATTCCATCATCATACAGAAACTTATCTCTGCTCATTCGGGCTGAACCTGCTACGCAGCTGCACACCAACAAAGTTCATCCTGTTTAATTCAGTGAGACTGAACATTGCAGTTATAACGTTGGGTTGTTAGGGGATAAGAGGAGCAATCTGGTGCCAATCAGTTCTGCTGCCTTAAGAAACAAATGACAGTGGATGCTGGTTAATTGGTCCATCAGTTAATTGGTGCAGACACTTATTTGAGACAACTCTTCAAAAACAAAAAAATAGCCAGGGTTCCTTTTGTTTATTTGGGCCACTATGCTCCTTAATTGGGGCAGGAGATTTGCTGAACAGTTTATAAATAGCGCCAGTCGCGTGAACTTGTGTGGCCATTAGACGCTACACATTACCAAGAGTGAGCAGTTTTAAAAAAGCATCATTTGCATGTGCTTGTGTTCCAAGAGAAGAGATTTTTGTCACTGATAGCTGGCGAATAATCAGCAGCAAGGCCACTTAGAGTTGTTTTGCTCACTGTGGTTTCAAGCATTCAGGCTTGGAGATGCTAGAAATGTCAGGAGTGAAAATTGAACAATTTCACTAGTTTAACAAGTTAGGAACTAAAAAGAATTAAGATATCAGCAATCATCTTAAATGTTACAATGAAAATAAAGATTTGGAGGATACTATCATTTAAAAAGCTGTATGATGGCGGTGCATTATCTGCACGAGGTGACTGAGTTAATTTTATTAATTTAGTCAATCTAAAGAACATGGCAATGTGTTGGGGGCTGTCCATCATATCTGACGATGACAGTGAAACCTGTGCAGGAGAGTTTTTAAAGTGGAAAAGCCATTGCACTTTGATAGTTCCACTCTCTCAACCTCAGATGTCCGACTCCAATTCTATGAGTAGTCATCATAAACTGGGGTCTTCCTTGGGTGCAGTGGGTAACCACGTTTTCTGATCTTTATCAGAGTGAGAATAAAGCCAAATTTTTCTGGTTGGCTGCCAGTGACTCATGGTGTTCAGTGTTGGGACTGATTTTTTTTTTATGTCAGTGATTTGAATCATAGTATCGATGGCTTTGTGGCCAACTTTGTAGATGATATGAAGGTAGGTGAGGGGGGAGTGAGACAGGTAGTGTTGAGAAAGCAGAGAGACTGAGAAAGACTTAAGACAGATTAGGAGAATGGGCAAAGAAGTGGCAGATGGAATACAGTGTTGAGAAGTGTATAAAGAAATAAAAGTGTAGACAATTTTCTAAATGGAGAGAAAATTCAAAAATATGAAGTGCAAAGGGACTTGGAAGACCTCATTCAGGATTCCCTAGAAGTTAATTTGCAGGTTAAGTCAGTGGTGAGGAAGGCAAATGCAATATTAGCATTTATTTTGAGAGGACTATAATACAAAAGCAGGGATATAATTAATGTTGAGGCTTTACAAGGCATTGGTGAGGCCTCACTTGGAGTATTGTGAGCAGATTTGGGCCCCTTATCTAAGAAACAACATGCTGACACTGGAGGGGGTTCAAAGGAAGTTCATGAAAATGATTCAGGGATTGAAAGGCTCATCATATGAGGTGCTTTTGATGGCTCTAGGCTCATACCCACTGGAATTCAGAAGATTGGGGGTGGGGGAAGAGGATCTCATTGAAACCTATCTATCGTTGAAAGGTCTCAATAGAGCGGATGTGGATAGGCTCATGTATAATAGAAACATTTATTGGTTTACTAAGATAACAGCACTTGAGCAGGCCCTTCCAGCCACATTGCACAGCAATCTCTCAATTTACTCCTCACCTAATCAAGGGACAATTTACCATGACCAGTTTATCAGTACATCTTTGGATTGTGGGAAGAAACTGGAGCACCCAGAGGAAACCCACACGTTCATGGGGAGAACGTACAAACTCCTTACAGGCAGCAACGGGAAATAAGCCTGAGTCGCCTGTACTGTAAAGTGTTGTGCTAACCAATACGCTATCGTGCTCTCCCAGTGGAGGGTTATGTAGGAGGGAAGGGTTAGATGGATCGTAGAAGTGGATTTTAAGGATTACACATCGTGGGCCAAATGGCCTGCATTGTGCTGTAGTGTTTTATGAATTACTCCCCAATCCCCTTAAAATGCAATAGTCAGGAAAGAAATGAACAAAAATGCAGAATTTAAAATAATGATGAGAACATACAGCAACTATTTTTGATTTTAATAAAGCAAAGGATGTACAAAAAGCTAAATAAAACCAAGAGTCAGTGAGGACACAAACTTCTGAAGCCCCTTAGTGGCACCAATTCCACCCATCATTTCCCAGAAGTCTCTCTTCACGAGCAACTCTCCCTCAAGCGAGGTGTGAGGTTTTAACAGACACAGGGATCCAAAGATGAGCTTCAAACTCCATGGCTCTCTAAGCCAAGCCCAGCTACATACTTTGAATTCAGGTCAGATGTAGTTACAAATAAAATTATATCACCTGTCTTAAGTGAGGTGCTGTTTATGGTTGGATTTTAATTTTACCTCTGAGCAAGTCCCTAATTTGTTAAAGTGTTTTTAAGCTCAACTTCACTCACTGCACTTTGCTACACATCATTGCTAAGCACAGGACAAAAAAAAGATACTTTAGAATGTACAATACCTCAGCTAGCTGAGCTTTATTTAGGCCAGGTCTAGTCTGTAGTTTGAAGTGTCTCTTATAACGCCTCAGTGTATTTACTTGCAATTGAAACAAATCGACCTAAAACAAAAGGTTGAAAGTCTTTTGGTTAATTTAAGTTGGAAATTGCAAAAAACACAGACCAAGAAATCTCAAAATACAGAAACAATGACTGACGATTAATGGAGGTTATCAATAAAATAAAGGACTGAATCAAAATAAATTCACCAATATATCCATTTCATGTATCACTAAACCTGACCCAAGTTGTACATACTTTCACCCACGTTATTACACAAAGGCAGAAGTACAGTACAACTTGGAAGCAGAAGTATATTACACCTAAATGCTAACAAATTTCTATGAAATGATTGATATGTTACCATACTCAATTACCATGTTTCCCCATTTGTAGAATTGAGAAAGAACTTTTGGAAAAGATGAAAATGTCAGTTGTGATGAAGTTGAGTGTTGGTGAGTTCTGGGCATACTATGTTGGTGCTGGAAGCATGGCAACACTTGTGGGCTACCCAGCACAACCCTCGGAGATTTGTTTTGACACAAATGACACATTTCACTGTATGACAATAGACAATAGGTGCAGAAGTAGACCATTCGGCCCTTCGAGCCTGCACCGCCATTTTGAGATCATGGCTGATCAACTACTAACAATACCCGGTTCCTGCCTTGTCCCCATATCCCTTGATTCCCCTATCCATAAGATACCTATCTAGCTCCTTCTTGAAAGAAACCAGAGAATTGGCCTCCACTACCTTCCGAGGCAGTGCATTCCAGACCCCCACAACTCTCTGGGAGAAGAAGTTTCTCCTTAACTCTGTCCTAAATGACCTACCCCTTATTCTCAAACCATGCCCTCTGGTACTGGACTCTCCCAGCATCTGGAACATATTCCCTGCCTCTATCTTGTCCAATCCCTTAATAATCTTATATGTTTCAATCAGATCCTCTCTCAATCTCCTTAATTCCAGCGTGTACAAGCACAGTCTCTCTAATCTCTCTGCGTAAGACAGTCCAGACATCCCAGGAATTAACCTCGTGAATCTACGCTGCACTTCCTCTACAGCCAGGATGTCCTTCCTTAACCCTGGAGACCAAAACTGTATGCAGTACTCCAGGTGTGGTCTCACCAGGGCTCTGTACAAATGCAAGAGGATTTCCTTGCTCTTGTACTCAATTCCCTTTATTACAAAGGCCAACATTCCATTAGCTTTCTTCACTGCCTGCTGCACTTGCTCATTCACCTTCAGTAACTGATGAACAAGGATTCCTAGATCTCTTTGAATTTCTCCCTTACCTAACTCTACACTGTTCAGATAATAATCTGCCTTCTTGTTCTTACTCCTAAAGTGGATAACATCACACTTATTCACATTAAACATCATCTGCCAAGTATCTGCCCACTCACCCAGCCTATCCAAGTCACCCTGAATTCTCCTAACATCCTCATCACATGTCACCCTGCCACCCAGCTTAGTATCATCAGCAAATTTGCTGATGTTATTTTCAATGCCTTCATCCAAATCGTTGACGTAAATTGTAAACGGCTGTGGTCCCAATACTGAGCCCTTTGGCACCCCACTAGTCACCACCTGCCATTCCGAGAAACACCCATTCACCGTTACCCTTTGCTTTCTATCTGCCAACCAGTTTACTATCCATGTCGATGTCTTCCCCCCGATGCCCTGAGCTTTGATTTTACCCACCAGTCTCCTATGTGGGATCTTAACAAGTGCCTTCTGTAAATTGAGGTACACTACATCCACTGGATCTCCCCTGTCTAACTTCCTGGTTACATCCTCGAAAAACTCCAACAGATTAGTCAAGCACGATTTACTCTTGGTAAATCCATGCTGGCTCGGCCCAATCCTATCACTGCTATCTAGATATGCCACTATTTCATCATTAATAATAGACTCTAGCATCTTCTCCACCACCGATGTCAGGCTGACAGGTCCATAGTTCTCTGTTTTCTCCCTCCTTCCTTTCTTAAAAAGCGACTGTACACGAGAAATTGAGCAAATCTCGACTCTCCCGATCCCTTACTGACTGAAGTGCCGTGGGTGATTGAAATATTAAGACATCAGTGTACGTTCCTATCGAAATAAGTGTGCTGTAGATTGTAACATAGAAACAGCAAGCTGTTGGGTGTCCCTCTCGCTGTGGCAGGAGCCATCCCTCGCTCTCCCTTGCTCATGAGAGAGAAAGCCTGCCTGAGATGTCGAAGTGTTGGGATGGACAGTAGTTTTTGATGGAATCTAGATCGTGGTCTCTGGGGGGGACAGGGCTTTGCTATTGCTGCATGGCAGGTGGTGGGTTGATGCTTTTGCTGGAGCGGGGAGGGGGAGGGGGCTTTGGGGTTCTAACATTTTCTGACATTCATCCTTTTGGGTTTTCTTGGTTGTCTGTGAAGAGTAATGATTTCAGGTTGTACAATGTATACATTCTCTAATACTAAACTGAACAACTGCACCTCTTCAAAAAAGTCTTTGAACTAATTTGATAGTCTCAATGAGCGTAAGAGAAGACCAAGCTTCCTTTGTGCCATTAAACAGTCTACTTGATAGCTTTTTTTCTCCCCTCTGAAGACTTTAGCTCAGGTCAAGCTCCGCTCTAAGAGTACAGCTGGCTCTCCAAATGACTTGAACAGGTTTGAACAGGAACTGCAGAGCACTTAAGCAGCTCCAATACATCCTCCCAGAGGAGTGCAAACCAACCTGAACCTGGGGTAAAGTACACTCATAAGGAGCTGGAAATTACTGTTTTTGGTGCAAATACCTGGATCAATTATAATAGCATTCGGCACATATCAAAGGAACAAATACAATTCTTCATACTAAGCAACAAATATTTTCAACAGCTTCAGCCATGGTTACAGAGGGTTGTGGACAGGGTCCAGCACATCACAGAAACCAGCTTCTCCTCTCTTTTCACTACCCCAGTAAAAAGCAGCCACGTTAATCAAAAACACCACTCACCCTGGACATTCTCTCTACTCTCCTCTCCCACTGAAGAGATACAAAAGCCTGAAAGCATGTACCACCAGGCTCAAAGACAGCTTCTATCCCACTGTTATCAGGCTCCTGAACTGACCTTTAGTATGATAAGCTGGTCGCTTGGCCTCACACACTACTCTGTTGTGATCTTGCACTTTCTTTACCTGCACTCCACTTTTTCAGTCGCTTTTACACTTTTTTTCTGCATTTTTTATTGTTTAAACCTTGTTTCCTCAATACAATGTGTAATGATTTGACTGGATAAAAAAATGCAAAACAATTTTTTCACTTTATCTTGGTACATGTGACAGTTATAAACCAATAAGAGTTATGGATTTTGATATACTGAACTAGTTCTAGTGTGTTTCCGATTTATTGCTAATTCCGCTCAACATTGCTGCTTTCACTATCTCAGATGTCCCAAAGGACCTTCCTTACACACGACAGTATGCATGATCGCTCTTGTGCGGGGAACTGTGGAAGCCAACTTATACACAAGATCCTAAAAACAGCAAAATAATCTATTTTAGTGGTGTTGTTTGTAAAATTAACCATGCTC
This sequence comes from Hypanus sabinus, assembly GCF_030144855.1. Lineage (NCBI taxonomy): Eukaryota > Metazoa > Chordata > Chondrichthyes > Myliobatiformes > Dasyatidae > Hypanus > Hypanus sabinus. Next base: position 19,647,763 of record NC_082712.1, on the reverse strand, counting down.
CACAGTGAAACTTCCTGCTTCACTTAGTATACACATGGACTGTTCCTTTTCATGAAGGCAGATGACCTTAGTTAAATTTGTTGACTTATTTATTGGGATACAGCCCGGAATAGGCCCTTCTGATCCTTCAAGCCGCACCAACCTACAATCCGATTTAACCCCAGCCTAATCATAGGATAATTTACAGTGACCAATTAACCTACCAACTAGCACGCTACTGCACTGTGGGAGGAAACACACATGGTAATGGGGAGCCCGTACAAGCTCCTTACAGTGGCAGGAATTAATCATATCCAAATTATGTTAGCACTCGGTGCTACCTCAGAAATATTCCCCAGTCCTAGTCATCTGTCTCCCCATCCTCTCTGCAACTTAAAACCAACTTTTTAAAAGACTTCCTAGTGCTGAGGGTCTGAAATATTATGTTTAAAGTCAATTATACAGTATAAAGGTCACCTGACCCAAACTATCCATGTATACCAAAGTCCCTACTTGAGCTGCTCCCATTTGCCTGCAATTGGCCCACATCTCTTTAAACCTTTCCTATCCATGTACCTGCCTAAATGTCTTTTAAGCTTAATTGTATCCACTACAGCTTCCTTCAGCAACTCGTTCTGCATACCCACACCGTGTGTGTGTGAAAATGTTGGCCCTCAGGTCCCTTTGAGCTTTGTTTTTCTCCCCACAGATGAAAGCTGGCTTGCTGAGTGTTTCCAGTAATTTCGACTTTTCTTTAAAAAGTAACGAGAAGCAAAACAGATGTTATACTTTCAGTGGCCGTTTTATTAGGAACACCTGCTCATTTATGCAAATGTCTAATCAGCCAATCATGAGGCAGTAACTCAGTGCCTACCAGCCTGCAAACATGGTCAAGTTCAGTTGTTCAGACCAAACATCAGAATGGGGAAGGAAATGTGATCCGAGTGACTTGACCGTGGAATGACTGTTGGTGCCAGACAGGGTGATTTGAGTATCTCAGAAACTTCTGATCTCCTGGGATGTTCATGCACAACAGTCTCTATAGAGTTTACAGAGAATGGTGTGGAAAAACAAGAATTCTTCCATTGAGCAGCAGTTCTGTGGGCAGAAACAGCTTGTTACTGACAGAGGTCAGAGGCTGGTTAAAGTCGACAGGAAGGGAACAGTGACTCAAGCAACCATGTTACTACAGTGGTGTGCAGTAGAGCATCTCCGAATGCACAACACATCGAAACGAAGCGGATATGCTACAGCAGCAGACGACAACACTGGGGTCCACTCCTGTACCTAATAAAGTGACCACTGAGTGCAAATCTCAAAACTAAACACCCCACATTTTCCTAGTTTTGCATTCTCCTTACAGTTTGCTGGAAATTCAAGCTTGAAATTTGTCCACAAGTTGTCAGGGTGAGACTAATTGCTGCCTTCTAACTCAGGAGAAAACTAACTAAAAGACAGAATCACCTCCATCAAGTCACATGCAATTCTTATCTGCTTTCGGAAATGTAATGACTCTAACTTATCGGAAGTAAAATTCTTTCAATTTCAAGCAGAAATTTGAATTTAATTTATGACTTCATGGTGCATTTCAAAAATGTTGTGAACAGAAGTCAGAAGTCAGTCCTCACACAGGAATAATCCAGAGTGTTATCTGGAAGAATCATTCTGATTAGTTAGCAGTACACTTGACAGTCAGACGTCATAGAGTAGCCATAAATAAAGCTTTCTTCACCCCCCCCCACCCCGGCTGCCTCAAGTTCACAAGTCGCCTCATTAGTGTACAATCTATTTAATTGGTAGGTGAAGGCTTTGAAAGCAGATTTGCAAAATTTGGGGATCTAACAGGTTTAGATTAATTTAGAACCATAAAACATTACAGCACAGAAACAGGCCCTTCAGCCCTTCTTGGCTGTGCTGAACCTTTTTTTTGCCTAGTCCCACTGACCTGCACCTGGCCCATATCCCTCCATACACCTCTCATCCATGTACCTGTCCAAGTTTTTCTTAAATTTTAAAAGTGAGCCCACATTTACCACTTCATCTGGCAGTTCATTCCACACTCCCACCACTCTGTGTGAAGAAGCCCCCCCACAATGTTCCCTTTAAACTTTTCCCCCCTTAACCCATGTCCTGTTTTTTTTTCTACCCAGCCTCAGTAGAAAAAGCCTGCTTGCATTCACTCTATACCGATCATAATTTTATACACCTCTATCAAATCTCCCCTCATTCTTCTACGCTTCAGGGAATAAAGTCCTAACCTATTCAACCTTTCTCTGTAACTCAGTTTCTCAAGACCCGGGAACATCCTTGTAAACCTTCTCTGCAATCTTTCAACCTTATTAATATCCTTCCTGTAATTAGGTGACCAAAACCGCTCACAATATTCCAAATTCGGCCCCACCAATGCCTTATACAACCTCACCATAACTTTCCAACTCTTATACTCAATACTTTGATTTATAAAGGCCAATGTACCAAAAGCTCTCTTTATGACCCTATCTACCTGTGACACCACTTTTAGGGAATTATGTATCTGTATTCTCATGTCCCTCTGTTCTACTGCACTCCTCAGTGTCCTACCATTTACCTTGTATGTTCTACCTTGGGTTGTCCTTCCGAAGTGCAATACCTCACACTTCTCTGCATTAAACTCATCTGCCATTTGTCAGCCCATTTTCCCAGCTGGTCCAAATCCCTCTGCAAGCTTTGAAAATCTTCCTCACCGTCTACTACACCTCCAATCTTTGTATCATCAGCAAATTTGCTGATCCAATTTACCACATTATCATCCAGATCATTGAGACAGATGACAACTAACAATGGACCCAGCACTGATCCCTGTGGCACACCACTAGTCACAGGCCTCCACTCAGAAGCAATTCTCCACTACTACTCTCTGGCTTCTCCCACTAAGCCAATGTCTAATCCAGTTTACTACCTCTCCATGTATACCTAGTGACTGAATCTTCCTATCTAACCTCCCATGCGGGACCTTGTCAAAGGCCTTACTGAAGTCCATGTAGACAACATCCACTGCCTTCCCTTCATCCACTTTCCTGGTAACCTCCTCGAAAAACTCTAATAGGTTAAATATGACCTACCATGCACAAAGCCATGATGACTCTCCCTAATAAGTCCCTGTCTATCCAAATACTTGTAGATCCCATCTCTTAGTACTCCCTCCAATAATTTACCTACTACCGACATCAAACTTACCGGCCTATAATTTCCTGGATTACTTTACAGCCTTTTTTAAACAATGAAACCTGATCTGTCCTCCAATCCTCTGGCACCTCACCTGTAGATACCGACATTTTAAATTTATCTGTCAGGGCCCCTGCAATTTCAACACTAGTCTCCTTCACGGTCTCAGGGAATACCCTGTCAGGTCCTGGGGATTTATCTACTCTGATTTGCCCCAAGACAGCAAGCACCTCCTTCTCTTCAATCTGTATAGGTTGCATGACTTTACTACTTGTTTGCCTCATTTCCACAGACTCCATGCCAGTTTCCTTAGTAAATACAGATGCAAAAAAACCCATTTAAGATCTCCCCAATTTCTTTTCGTTCCATACATAGCCGACCACTCTGATCTTCAAGAGGACCAACTTTATCCCTTACTATCCTTTTGCTCTTAATATACTTGTAGAAGCTCTTAGGATTTTCCTTCACCTTAACTGCCAAAGTAACCTGATGTCTTCTTTTAGCCCTCCTGATTTCTTTAAGTTTTTTTGCACTTTTTATACTCCTCAAGCAACCTTATTTGTTCCCTGTTGCCTATACACGTCATACATCTCTCTCTTCTTCTTTATCAGAGTTCCAATATCCCTCGAGAACCAAGGTTCCTTATTCTTATTCACTTTGCCTTTAATCCCGACAGGAACATACAAACTCTGCACTCACAAAATTTCTCCTTTGAAGGCCTCCCACTTACCAATCACATCCTTGCCAGAGAACAACCTGTCCCAATCCAAGGTTTTTTTTTAGATCCTTTCTCATTTCTTCAAATTTGGCCTTTTTCCAGTTTAGAACCTCAGCCCGAGAACCAGATCTATCTTTATCCATGGTCAAGTTGGAACTAATGACGTTATGATCACTGGAACCAAAGTGTTCCCCTACACACACTTCTGTCACCTGTCCTAACTCGTTTCCCAATAGATTTATCTATATATTGAAACATACAGTGAAATGTGTCATTTACATCAACTAACACAACCTACTTATGTTTTTTTGGGGGGGGGGGTATGGGGAGAAAGTAGTCTGCAAATATCACCACATATTACTTTCCTACTGTCGGTGCCGGAATGACAGTGACATAAGGAAGTTACAAAGAGATATCGGAACAGGTAGATTAAGTGAGTGAGAAAAATCTTGAAAAAGGAGCATAATTATAAGCCATAGGCCATCATGGTCTTAGCAACTTTTTCCTATAAAGGTGGTTTGACATTGCCTTCTTCTGGGCAGTGCCTTTACAAGACGGGTAAACCTAGCCGTCATCAATACTCTTCAGAGATTGTCTGCTTGGCGTCAGTGGTCACATAACCAGAACTTGTGATATGCACCATCTGCTCCCATGGCTATACCTTACCGAAGGGTGACTTGCACGATTGTAGAGGGAAGGAGCGACTTATCCCTCCTTTGGTATAGAAACATCTCCAACCCGCCACCCAAAAAGGAGAACAAATGCTAGAAAAAGTGAAATCAGCCATTTTGAGCAGGAAGAAAGAAAAATAACGAACTGGCGAGTGAATGCATGCTACAGATATACAGATATGTATGCTAAAGATTGATACACAACAGGTTAATGTGCAGATGCAGAAAGTAATTAGGAAAGCATGCAATGTGTTTTCATTGTAGCATAGCGGTTAGTGCAAACACTTTGCAGCTTCAGCGATCACCAATTAGTTCCAGTGACCGTGGGGGTTTCTGCCAGGAACGCCGGTCTCCTCCCACATTCCAAAGATATACAGTAAGAGCCGGTGAGTTTGTGGGCATGTTATGCTGACACCAGAAGTGTGGTGACACTTGTATGCCACTCTCAGCACAATCCACTAATTTAGGGTTGCCAGCCATTGTCATGCCATGGACCAATACCATTAAACAAGGAGTCCGTGGACTCCCGGTAGCAAACTCCTGCTCTAATTTGATACAAATGATAAATTGAACTGTAGGTTTTGATGTACATGTGACAAATAAATCTGTAACCTGTCTTTAACAAATTAAAGATTAAATACAGAAGTAGAAGTTGTGCTTCAGTTGTACAAAGCATGGGCAAGACCATATCTGGAGGAGCGAGTTCAATCAAGGTCTCCTTAGACAGGGAAACATTTGAATACATTGGAAGCAGTACAATTGGAAGCATTGGTGCTGTGTCGCTACCCACAGTTCTAATCTACCAATCAAATTTGCTGACAATACTACATTGATTGGCCCAATCTCAAATGATAACAAGAGAGTCTACAGAGAAGTCATCACCCTGATGCAGTGGTGTTAAGAAAAAAACCTCCATCTCAGACCAAAGGTTTGAGATGTATCTATTTTAATGCAAGGAGTGTTGTGAACAAAGCAGTTGAGCTTAGAGCTTAGATCAGTACTTGGAGATATGATGTGGTGGCCATTACAGAGACTTGGATGGCTCAGGGACAGGAATGGTTACCTCAAGTTCTGAGTTTTAGACATTTCAAAAAGGACAGGGAAGGAGGCAAAAGAGGTGGGGGCGTGGCGCTGTTGATCAGAGTTAGTGTCACGGCTGTAGAAAAGGTGGACGTCATGGAGGTATTGCCTTGGGTGGTGGGGTCCCTGATTGTGGGTGCTTCTTCCCTGCAACAGCACATCATGTAGATGTGCTCAGTGGTTGGGAAGTCTTTACCATGACGGACTGGGACATAATATACACACTATTTTGTAGGATTTTCCATTCAAGGGCATTGGTGTTTGCATACCAGGCTGTGATGCAGCCAGTCAATATACTCTCCACTGTACATCTATAGACGTTTGTCATAGTTTCAAGGTTTCAAAAAGGTACATTTAATGTCAGAGAAATGTGTACAATATACATTCTGAAATATCTTCGCAACCATCCAAGAAAACAGAGGAGTGCCCCAAAGAATGAATGGCAGTTAAATGTTAGAACCTCAAAGTACCCCCCCAGATCCCCCCCGACAACACATAAGCTGCTGCAAGCAATGATCTCCCCCCACCCTACCGGCAAAAACAAAAGCATCGGCAACCACCGCTGAGCACTCAACCACGCGGCAGAAGCAACAGCAAAGACACAGACTTGCACCACTCCAAAGACTACACGTTCACCCAGTATTCAACATATCAGTATTCAGCATGGGCACACAGCCAAAGAACTTCCTGCTCCAACAACACAGCAGTCTGTCAGGACACCGACCTTTGAGCCACCCGTCTCCAGAGCCCGGAGATCCTAGGCCTCCAAAGGCGAACCAAGGCTGTGCCCTTGGCGTGTCGGAAAATGGCCAGTCGTAAAACCAAAGTCAGGGTCTTCAAAAGAACCCTGAAAAGGGAAAATAGAGATATTAAAGATGGAAACAGAGCCGTTTCCAAAGATGCAAGCAAAGGAGTCGCCGTTCAGCACCATCATGACTAAGCTCCAACCTTCGAAGATGTCATATTGAATTTCTACAAACTCCTAAGGAAGTAGAGGTACATCCAAGCTTTTGTCGTAATTGCACTTGTGTGCTGGGTCCTCTAAAATAATAACACCTAGGAATTTAAAGTTGCTGACTCTCTTCACCACCGATCCTCCAATGAGGACTGGCTTGTGGACCTCTGGTTTCCTTCGCCTGAAGATTGTAATCAGCTCCTTGGTCTTGCTGACATTAAGAGGCTGTTATACCACTCAGCCAGATTTTCAACCCCTCCCCCATACGTTGATTCAGCTTATGACAGTGATGTCATCAAACTCCAATAAGGTATTAGAGCTGTGCTTGGCCACACAATTGCAAGCATAAGTGTGTAGAGCAGAGGACCAAGTACACAGCCTTGTGGTGCACCTATGCTGATAGAGATCATGGAGAAGCAGTTGCCATCCAGGGTCTGCAAGTGAAGAAATTGAGGATTCAGTAATTCCACAGAGGTATTAAGGCCAAGGTATTGGAGCTTATTTATTAGCTTTGAGGGGATATTGGTATTGAGTGCTGAACTGTAGTCAATAAAGATGTATGCACCTATGCTGTCCAGATGTCCTAGGGATGAGTGAAGAGCCAATGAGTTGGCACCTGCTGTGGATCTGTTGCTCCAGCAGGCAAATTGGAGAAGTGACTTTCATCTGTGCAGGCAGGACTTGACATGTTTCATCACCAACTTGGATGCAAGTGCTACTGGGTGATAGTCATCAAGAAAGGTCATCTTGTTCTTCTTTGGCACTTGAGTAATTGAAGCCTGCTCAAAGCACGTGGGTACTACACACTACTGAACTGAGGTGTCAAAGATCTCACTAGCCAGCTGATCAGCACAGGTCTTGACCTGGAACCCCGTCTGGGCTGGATGCTTTGCTTGGGCTCACCCTCTTGATGGCTGCTAACACGTCAGATCCAGAGACAGAAATCATAGCATCGCCCGGAGATGTGGGAGTTTGCAATGGTTACTCCAGGTTTTGATGGCCAAACTGAGCACAAAAGACTTTTAGCTCATCTGTAAGCAAAGGCCTGCTGTCTCCTATGTTACTTGATTTAACTTTTGAAAGGAGATAGTATTTACACCCTGCCACTACTGTCGAGCATCCTCCATTGATTCAAGCTTAGTCTGGAATTGTCACTTTGCCCACGAGTTGGTCTTCAGGAGATTATACCTGGCCCTCTTGCAACTTTCTTGGTCACTAGACTCGGATACCTCTGATCTGGATCTGAGCAAATTTCAGATCTCATAGTTCATCCAGGCCTTCTGCTCGGGAAAGACTCTGAACGATTGTGGAGAGACACTCGACTATAGCCGTTTATTTTTTAATAGAGTCCATTACAACTAATGTGGATTCATTCAGAACACTAGACAAGTCCTCGAATAAGATGCAATCCACTGACTGGAAGCAACCCAGTAACAGCTCCTCTACCTCCCACAACCACCTCTTATCCTAATCTCTGGAGCTATGCTCTTTAGCCTTTGCCTGTATACGTATAGGAGGACAACTAAGTGAACCGATTTCTCCAACTGTGGTCTGGGCATCAAACATTAGGCATTCATTATCTTAGTATAACAGAGGACTAGTACATAAGGACCTCTGGAGCTACAGGTTATATGCTGATGGCAATTGAGAAGTATTTTCTTCAAACAAGCCTAGCTGACATCTCTGACAATGATTTGAAATGCATTTTGAAATTCTACAGCTGAAGTAAGACTCCTCTACTCTGATATTCCAACTTCTTGAAATAAAGGCTACCATTCCCTCTGCCCCCCTCCTCCTCCTCCTACTGCTGCTACATTACGTGCATGCTTTTGTTGTTCAAGCAGGGATCCACAAATCCCTTTGCCCTGTTCTTTTTCTCCATTTAAATAGTTTTCTTTGAAAATGAAGATCTACGGGGTGAGCATCCCTTATCCAAAATTACAAAATCTGGAAACCTCCAAAATCAATTCTTTTGAGCACTGACATGACGTCACAAATGGAAAATTCCAAAAAACACTGGAAAGGCTCCCAGGTGATGCACAGGTCTCTGCGCACTAGACAGTTCTGAGACGTGACCTTCCAGATGTAATGAACAGAAATTCATGAAAAATATTGTACAAAGCAAAAAAATGAAGATCGACCTTGTACCGTCAGCGTTGGAGTGAACATATGCCGCTTCATGGTATGCCGATCATGAAACAAGCAAAGATCTATCATAAACTGAAAATGGAAGGTAATTGTGAATATTCAGCAGACCAGCTGCAGAAATTTAAGGCATGGGATTAAAGTTTTAAAACTGCTGCTGATCTCAAAAAATCTAGCAACGGAAGAAATCTACAATGCTGATTGGGTTTATACCTTACATAATGGCATTAAATCTTTTTTCAAAATGTCACTGATGAAATCTAACATGAACAAACCTACAACTCTTTTTAGATTTTATGTAAGGTATTAAAAGTGTAAAACACAAATACTACTTTAATCGAAAAACAGCACGGTAAGTGGAGACCAAACTTGCTGTTCTTTGTTGTTATACAACAGCTGATTCAGGTATTCTCCTGATGCTGCCGTGTTGTTTTTGTTACCCTGCACACATTTTCACTATTTTAATAGTATGTAATAATATTTACTGTTAAGTACATGTGATGGCAAGTCAATGACTGCTTATCAGCAGCAGACAAATTCAAAGTCCGAAATTATGGCGATCCCAAGCTATCTCGTTATATATTCCAAAAATCCAAAACACTTCCAGCCCCAACCATTTCAGATAAGGGGTGCTCAACTTCTAAATTATGTTCTATTCACCAATTTTTTTGACCACCTACTAACCAAGAATATTTCAGCGAATTGCTTGTAAACTTCAGTAACTGCCCTTCTCATAATTTTTTGCACCATCTGCTACTAACATTCACTTCTGTTAAAAGAAAAACACTCCGTGACCAAATCATTAGGTATAGGAGTGGTCTTCTGCTGCTGTAGCCAATTCACTTCAAGGTTCGACATGTCCAGAGTTCAGAGATACTCTTCTGCACAACATTGTTGTAACTCATGGTTATGAGTTACTGTAGCTTGAACCAGCCTGGCCATTCTCTTCTGACCTCTCTCATTAACAAGGTATTTCCACCCACTGCTGTTCATTGGATGGTTTTGTTTCTTGCACCATTCCCTGAACTCTAGAGATTGTTGTGCATGAAAATCCCAGGAGATCAGCAGTTTGAGATACTCAAACCGCCCCTTCTGGCACCAAGAATAATTCCACAGTCAAAGTCACTTAGATCATATTTCTTCTCCATTCTGATGTTTGGTCTGAACAACAACTGAACCTCTTGACCATGTCTGCATGTTTTTATGCATTGAGTTGCTGACACTCGATTAGCCGATTAGATATTTGTATTAACGAGCTGATGTACATGTATACCAAGTAAACCGCTGTAATCCCAGTGATCTGATTGTCACAGGTTGTCAGCATAAAAATTAGCTCCTTCTCCCAACTCACTGTTTCCTGCCTGTTAGTGATTCTACGCATGAGATTACTTGGTCAATTGGTTTATCATTGTCACATGTACTGAGGTATTGAAAAACTTTATTCTGCATGTTAAACATATAGATCATTTCATCATATCACTGCATTGACAGAAGACAACAATGTAGAATAAAAAGCTACACAGAAAGAGCGGTGCAGAGAGGCAGTAAAGTGAAAGGTCAGAATGAGGTAGATGGTGAGGGCAAAAGTCCTTCTGATCACACTAGAGTAGGGATTCCCTACGGGGTATCCATGGACACCTCTGTTAATGGAAAGGCACCAGGGCACAAAAAGGTTGGGAACCCCTGCAGTAGGGGAACCATTCTACAGCTTCATTGGGGGGGTGGGGGGGGGGGGGGGGAAGAAAACCAACCTTAAATCTGACAATACTCACTTTCAGGACTATGTATCTTCTGCCCAAAGGGTTGGGCAGAGAATGCTCAGGATAGGTGAAGTCTTTGAATATATGGGCTTCTTTAGTAGGGCAAAGAGAAATTTATTTATTGGGATAAGCCCTTCCTGCCCCGCTGTCCACCCCCCACTTAACCCTAGCCTAATCACAGGACCGTTTACAATGCCCAATTAACCCATCAACTGGTACGACCTTGGAGGGAAACCAGAGCACCTACATGAAACCCAGGCATCTAGAGGAAACCCACACGGTCACAGTGAGAACAAAAACTCCTTACAGAGAGCAGGTGGGAATTGAACCCAGCTCACTGGCACTACAAAGCGTTGTGCTAACCACTATGCTACCATGCTGCCAGAGCCCATGGAAATGCAGACAAAACCCATCAAGGGGACACTAGTTTCCACGATGTGCTGAGCTGTATTGATCCTGTAGACCTGACTTTTCATGAGGCATGAAATCCAAATTGGTACTGCTTCCTTCAGTCAGCACTTGCACAAAAACTACAATTTGTCAGCTTTGCTGACTGTGTGAGATTGGATTACAATTCTCCATATAAATTACTTACCAAATTTTCCCAACAAAAGTCTTATGACTAATTGGTCCATACTCATATTTTGCCATCAGACATTTTTGAATAGTTCTGTCATATAGACTTACTTTGTCAGAATCTATTGATTTTTGGAAGATTACAATTGATGCATCTACAATATTGACATCCAGTTATTTAACAAAGTCCTTACATCACATAAAATAATCTGAGAAAGCTCAAAAAGCTGGAAAAAGTTAACATATTGCCATGCTGGGGTCCTGTGGTGTCAAGAGTTATAGGGAAAGGTTGCATAGGTTAGGACTTTATTCCCTAGAATATAGAAGAGTGAGGAGAGATTTGACAGCAGTATACAAAATTATGTGGGGTATAGATAGGGTAGATGCAAACAGACTTTTTCCACAGAGGTTAGGTGAGATTACAACTAGAGGTCATGGGTTAAGGGTGAAAGGTGAATTGTTAAGGGGAAAATGAGGGGAAACTTCTTCACTCCGAGGGTGGAACTTGTTACCAGCACAAGTAGTGGATGCAGGGTTGATTTTAGCATCTAAGAGAAGCTTGGATAGGTAAGGATGGTAGAGGTATGGAGGGCCATGGTCCAAGTGCAGATCAATAGAACTAGGCAGATCAATGGTTTGACACATGCTAGATGGGCTGAAAGGTCTGTTCCTGTACTATAATGTTCTAAGAGTCTATAGAAGGATTCAGCACACTCAAGAGAACCTGGAAATCTGTCTGCTATAAATTTTCTCATACAGGTGGCCCCCGTTTATCAAATGTTCGCTTTACGACAGCTCGCTGTTACGAATGACCTAAATTAGTACCTGTTTTCACCAGCCAAAGAGAATTTTCGCTTTTATGAAAAAAAAAGACGCCTGCTTTATACTTGTGTTTACCCCAAGAAAGACTACCATGACTGTGAAGCCTTGTGCAGGCAGTTGATTCTTTTTCTACAAATCGTTTCAGTTCGTTGCCTTCCCAATTCTGATAAGTGAATCTACACAGTACATACAATATTTCTACTTCAAATAGGCTGTGTATTAATTGTATCATTCCTGCTTTTACTATATGTTCATGTTATTTTGGGGTTTATGTGTTTTTTGGTATGGCTTGGTAGGTTATTATTTTTGGGTCTGGGAACTCTCAAAAATTTTTCCCATATAAATTAATGGTAATTGCTTCTTCGCTTTACAACATTTCAGCTTACAAACGGTTTCATAGGAACGCTCTACCTTCGGATAGCGGGGATGCCTGTATAAGATTTAAAGCACCATCATGAAAGAAAGGACAACGTTTTAAAAAGTAACTACAAAATTCAGTTTTATAATAGGAACTACTGATACTGGATATAATTACCTCCGGGGATTCAGCATCATGGTCTGGTGAATCACCTCCATCGTCATCACTTCCCTTCCTCTTTCTCTTGTTTCGCACACTTTGTATGAAGCTTTTGTGGAAGTCACATATGTACAAATGTCGGACCTGAAATTCAAACAAAAATATACTACATTACAATACACTAATGGCAGATCTGGAAGTTACGAGGATGATACCAAACTGAAGTCTTGAATTACAAGGAGAGATTGGATAGGCTGGAGCTTTTGGGTCAGGTGGCATTGGAGGTTTATAAAATTATGGCAGCATACATAAAGTGAATGGTCACCACCGTTCTTTCCAAACTACGCAGATGCTCAGTCACGCAGCAACTGAAATGCTCCCGTGCACATAGCCTTTGTTACCACACTGTTGGAATTTTCTTTTAAGCAATCTAATTTTGAAATTATACTATCATTTTGATGTTAATTGTGAAACACCCTGTAATTAATTATACATTAATACAATCAGATGTTCAAAATAATAATACAGATTTTCTAAATCAGCAAGTACTGCCTGAATATTTTGACCAATCCACATATGGACTTGATGGCAGGGTGGCAATAAATTTCTACTAAAGGAGGTGCAAGGTGCTACGTCCCTCCACTAGACTGCAGGTCACCCTTGGGCAAGGTGTAGCACCTGCTTAGTAACTCCCCCCCCCCCCCCCAATCTCCCGACCAATCAGGACCACTGACACCAGGCAGACAATCTCTGAAAAGTATTGATAATGGCCGGGGGTCAATGGCCTTGCAAAGACACTTGCAAATCCCCGGAGGTAATTATATCCAGAAAGGTAATGCCAAACCACTTCTGTAGAAACATTTGCCAAGAACAATCATGATCATTAGACCATGACTGCCACGTCAAATGACACTGTACGTAATGAATGAATAATAATGAGCAGCATTAACTGTTTTTAATTATATCTTATGATCTTATCAGGTGTATGGGGTTGAGTGGGATCCGGGATCAGCTGTGAAATGGCAGAGTAGACTCAATAGGCTGAACGGCTTAATTCTGCTCCTATGTCTTATGGTCTTAGAAGATCTGGGATCTCTTTCTAAAATCCTTCAAAAAAGTTGTTTGAATACAATTGAAGCACTGCAGTATGCAAAAGTAAAAACTGACAAGTTATGGTTATAATACCTTAGTGATACTGTAGGAGTAACAAAGTGAAAGATCTGCTTGCATCTACAAATTCTGTTGTCGATACTGCACCTACTGTTTGATTCATTCGGCATGTGTGTAATCACTTGGATAATAGATTTCCTCATGATGAGTTAGAGAATGGACAGCTTTCGACCCTGTTTCAATTGCAGGCACAACCAATTTTGAATTTGGAAAAGAGAATGTTGTATGACTAACAAAAAACAGCTATTATTACAATAAACAACAGAAGCGTTGCCTCGAAAATATTGCAGCAAAACCATGATTTCAACTTTGTCGTTTCTGAGAAAGTTGAGCCTGTTTCAATTAAGAAATTCATTAATATGTTGAATCAGGTGCTTAGAAAAGAAGAATCTGAAGGCCTGTCATTCCTTGTTGACATTGTTGGAACATTTCAAGGTTTAGTGCTGACCACAAACGTGGATTCAGTCTTATGAATTCAATCAAATGCAAATCCAGAAATGGAACATTGGACCTAATGTGGACAATTTAAAGTGCTGCACAGTTTACAGGTCATGTAAAAATTTCCTGTCAGAGGAATGGTTGGTCCACACAGCTGTAAAATAATTTTTAAAAAAAGAGGCAACACTGATGGTCAGTCTTTCATCCTGGGGAAGGCGAGTAAACTGGAGGACATAAATTAGAGGGGAAAAATTTAAGGGTGGGGTAATATTTTCCCCTACACAGGCTGTGGATACATGGATAAAGATAGTAAAGGAAGTGGGGGGCAAAATTACAACATTTAAAGGGTATTTAGACAGGTACAGATAGGAAAGGTGTGGCGGAAAATGGGCCAAATAATAATTACTCAGATAAGTAACTTGACCAGTATGGATGAGTTGGGCCAAAGGGCCTGCTCCCATGCTATCTCTCTACTGCATTATAACTCTACATGCATTAAGAATAACAGATTCTCCATCCTACTGTGAGGGGAGGAGGGGTGATGACGTAAGGCCAAGGTGTGGCCTGGTAAGGGTCTTCAAAATAATTAAGGTTTTGATGGGGACATACTAAAAGATTTTTTTCATAAAAAAGTGTGAAAGTGGAAGGCACCAAATGGATGGCCAGAAATATATAAAATGAAAGCAAAGTTGTCTTTCACCAGATATGCTGCGAATGTTGGTGAACATGAAACACAAGGGAAATATTAAAAGGCATTGCTGAGAGTTAAAACAGGAGACACGGGAAAGATTATTGTCAAAGAATCATAAATCTGCACAGCAGAGAAATGGGTCCTACATCCCACATCAACTCCATACGCACATTTTGTAGGAACGCAAACCCTTATAACATGGGTCACCTATACTGTGTTTTGGGGAAATTAAAAATATCACCCAACTTGTGACTAACCAGGGGCACCTTGGTCATGCTGAGAAAGAGACACGGGGTTGGGAAATGTATGGGGTGTTACATTAGCGAGTCCTTTTGGAAGTGAGCAAGAATTACTTACCTGGTAATTCACAAAACTCGCAGCATTAAGGTATCTCTGCAAAGACAGCACATCAATGTGAATCATTAACAAAATCAAAGGGATAGACATCTCTGGAGATGAACTGCCAGTCTGCAGTAACTATGAGGTAAAGCTATAACCAAATACTTCTACATAGACTCAGTGGCGACTTTGAGGTAACCCATATACCTAATTGAGTGATCACTGTACTTTTTGCGGTCTTCTGTTGCTGTAGAACATCCACATCAAGGTCTGATGTGTTGTGCATTCAGAAATGCTGTTCAGCATAACATTTTTACAATGTGCGGCTATTTGTGTTACTGGCATCTCCTTGAACCATGTCTGGCCATTCGCCTCTAACCTCTCTCATTAACAGGGTGCAGTTTTGCACACTGAACTGCCACTCACTGGATGCCTTCTTGTTTTCTGAATTATTCTCTATAAACTTTAGAAACTGTTGTGTGAGAAAATCCCAGGATATCAGCAGTCTGAGATACTCAAAACACCATCTGGCACCAACCATCATGTGACAGTCAAAGTCAGTTAGGTCACATTTCTTCCCCATTCTGATGTGTGCTCCGATCAACTGAACCTCTTGACCATGTCTGTATGCTTTTATGCATTGAGTTGCTGCCATATGATTGGCTGATTAGATATTTGCATTAACTAGCAGGTGTACCTAACAATATGGTAGAGAGCATGTTTGTGCAGCTCTTGCCAAGCCATACATGGTTTATTAAGCAATTGAGTTGTGAGTACTGAGAAGTACACACAAGAATTCATCAGAAAAAAGACAAACTTTCATGCGAACTGCAAGGCTCAAGCAGCACATGATGAGCAATCTGTTAAACAAGCTCACATGCTCTTGTAAGATTAAAAGTATCCAACATTTGGTTAAGATGTGGTATTGTTGCTTTGTAGCCTTGTATGGAAACATCAATACCCAAGAATGGAAACAACTACAGAAAGTGGTGGAGACAGCACAGGCCAACGCAAGCAAAGACCTCCCCACCATTGAGCACATTTATACGGAGTGCCACCACAAGAAATCAGCACCCAAAGACACTTACCATTTAAGCCATGCCCTCTTCTTGCATCAGGAAGGAGGTACATAAGCCACAGGTCTCACACTACCAGGTTCAGGAACAATTATTACCCTTTGACCAGACTCCTAAACCTGTGTGTTTAACTTCAATCACATCTACTCTATACTGATTCTGAAACCTACAGATTGACTTCAAGGACTCTTTACAATTCAAGTTCTCAGTATTTTTTATTTGCATAATCTATCTTTTTCACACTGGTTGATTGTCAGTCTTTACATATAGCTTTTCATAAATTCTACTATTTTTGCTGTAAGTGCCTGCAAGAAAATGAATCTCAAGGTAGTAAATGGTAACATGTATTTGATAACAAATTTTACTTTGAACTTTTACAAGAAAAAGAGAAACTTGCAAAGTTTCTGGCACCATTAAGCATTGTTGTAAGAAAGCAGCGTCCACGATAGACCCACACAATCCAGGCCATGCTCGGTTCTCGTTTCTGCCATCAAGACTCTCACCACCAGTTTCAAGAACAGTAACTGCGATCAACCATCAGGCTCTTGGAGAGGGAATCTCACTCAACATCACTCATCCCAACACTGAACTGCTCCCACAACCTATGGATTCACTTTCAAGGACTCTTCTCATGCTACCAATATTTATTGCTTATTTATTATTATTTTGTTTTTCTCTTTGTATTTACATAGTTTGTTTTTCTTTTGCACTTTGTTTGTTTGTGTGTCCTGGTGTGTGTGATTTTTCAATAATTTTATTGTGTTTCTTTGTATTTACTACAAATGACCGCAAGAAAATGAATCTCAGGGTAGCATATGGTGACACGTGTACTTTGATAATAAACTTACTTTTAACTAGCAAAGGGTCAAGACAGTGGTGTCACCGGGCTTTAGATGAAAACACAAGTAGCAGATTTGCAAGGAAATATAAAACCTGCTTGATACAGAAGGTAAACAAAATGCTTCTGGTGGCGATCAAGATGCGAGAAAAAACCAAGTGGGGGAGAAAAGAGCAACAGACAGAATTCTGAAGGAAACCAACAGGTCAGGCAGCATCTATGGAGGGGAATGAACAATTCAGATTTCAGGCCAAGACACTTCGTCAGGACAGTGAAGATCAAGTAGGACGGAACTGGAATTCCTGGAGCATTTGTCTTTTACACTGAAGTTATGGTTTTAATTATACTATTCGAAATGGTGTTGGAAGTGATCCAATGCCAATTTTTGAAACTAACGTTGATATCCACTCGACGCATTGAAGTTTTGAGGGAAAGGCAAGAGAATTTGGCAAATCAGTGACATCAGAGAGATGGTGGACCAAAAAACACCATCAGTTCAAGGCTATGACCAAAGCTTTAGAAAATAAACTATTTCATCAACTTTTCCACTGACATAGGTAGATGACAGTTCTGAAGTGGAGTTTAAGGATTTGTTTTGTATATCATTCAAGACTTAAAATTATGAAACTTTATCATAAATAAGATTTACTCATTAAAAGAGAACCAGGAAATTAGACTTTCTTCTTTAGAATTATTTTATCATATAATTTGAAGTATACTGGGATCCTTAAAGGTTTGTCTTGACTTGGTTACTAGCACTATCAAAACTGAAATATGGGGTTTAAAACCACCTCCAAAATCTTGCTCAAAGACTTGGCTGTTCCACATGTACTAATACCTCCACAATACTGCAGTTATAATTTGGCCATTTTATCGCATTTGGACTTATTTAGCATTTTTTTTTTAAACCTCAGTGTGATGTCCCCAGGCTGATGCACAGAAATAAAAGCAAATAAACTTTGAGACAGTCACAAAAGGGGATTCCACAAGACCATAGATGCAAGACCAAAGACACAGGAGCAAAACTAACCTACTTATCCTACCGAGACTGCTCCACCATTCCATCACGGCAGATTAATTATCCCCCTCAATTCCATTCTCCTGCCTTCTCCCCACGAGTTTTGACACCCTTACGAATCAAGAACTCTTTCGCTCTCCACTTTAAGTATCCCAATGACTTAGCCTCCACCGCCACCTGTGGCAGATTTACCACCTATCCTCTTCATCTCGATTCTCTGGCTGTGTCCACTAGTCCTAGTCTCACCATAAGAAACATCCTCTTGTGTCCACTCTGTCTAGGCCTTTCAAAGTACTTGGCAAAGTGAAGTGGCTGTGGATTGCACACTGCATTTCAGAATGTCGGGCTCAGAAAGCCAAAGTCAGTACTGTTGTGAAAGGGAGAAAAATATGGATTGGCTGTGGACCAGGACAGTATGAAGATTTGTTTAAAAAAAAGGAAATTATAACAATAGAGGAAGAGCAAAACTGTGGAATAAAAGGGACAACCTGCAGCCAGTCATTGCAAGCACTTTGAAAGAAGACATGGGGTTCATTCCATCAAATTCAAAGTATCAAGTACATATATAGCATGGACATTAATTTTCTAGCAGGCATACTCAATAAATCCATAATAGAATAATAACCACAATATAATCAGCAAAAGACCTTCCCAACTTGGGCATTCACCCAGTATGCAAAGACAACAAATTGTGCAAATACAAAAAGACATAATAACAAATGAATAAACAATAAATAAATGGAGAACATGAGGTGAAGAGCCCTGGAAAATGAGTCCATAGGTTCCGGGAACATTTCAATGATGGGACAAGAGAAGTTGAGTGATGTTATCTTCTTTTGTTCAACAGCCTGATGTCTTCTTCTGTTCAACAGCCTGATGGTCGAGGAGGAATAACTGTTCCTGAACCTGGTGATGCGAGTCTTGAGGCTCCTGCACCTTCTTCTTGATGGCAACAGCAAAAAGAGGACATGCTGTGGGTGATGAGAATCCCTGCTTTCCTGTAGATGTGCTCAACAGCATGGAGGGCTTAACCCTTGATGGACTGGGCCATATCCACTACTTTCTGTAGGATTTCCTGGTATGAAAACACATTAGCAGCTCCATACCAGGCTGTCATGCCGCCAAATAATACACTCTCCATTAAACATCTATAAAAGTCTGTCAAACTTAAATCACTTATTATCACACTTATGTAGATATGACAATGTGCAAGGGGGCAATTTTCTCTTTTATACTTCACGAATCACTTCTAAAGTTCTTGTTTGATAGCAACTTTCTACATAATAGTGTAAAAAGGGATCTAGTCCACACTAAGCAGAAGTTCACTTCAAGTTCTCACAGTGTTCAAGGATTGAAGACGGGCAGCAATTAATTTTAACACAAGCAAAATGCTGGAGGAACTCAGCAGGTCTGCAGCATCTATGGAAACGAATAAATAATTGATGTTTCAGGACCAGATTTTTCATCAGTTCTGGAAGTGGGGAGAAGACAGAACAAGGTCGGGGTGTGTGTACAAGCTAGAAGGCAATTAAGCAGTTTCTCTCATTTAGTTACTTTGCCTGAAAATAATACTGGGAAATGTGGGCACAAATTTTACATCGAAATTCCCCCAACTTTTACGTTTAGAATGATTATACTGCCTTTGGTGCTTTCTCAGACACTACGCATCAATCTCAATAAGCTGCTTTTAAATTCAATGGTTAATCTCTGGTCAACACAGAATCAAAGAATTGTTATAAAGCTGGAGGGAATTCAGGCATTCAGGTCTTATCCAGCAACATCAGAGCAAAGTCCTGTCAAAGGTTCTCAACCTCGCTTGTTGCTTTGTACTCCTTCAAAAAGATCTTGGACAGCACATATTGAATTTCTTCTTGGTTTCCGCAAAACCTTGCTGATGCAGGATGACCACCTTGTGCCTCGATGCTCTGCCTACTCTTGCCGTTGCCCAAGGATTGATGATTTGGAGGTTAAACTGCCAACATCTGCCACACTCTCACCTTTTAATTTGGTTGTCCAACATCCAATTTTGATTCCTCTGACACCTGTTTGTTGTTTCAGTTAATCATTTTAGTTCATTTAATCTATTATGTCATTGATCATTAACATGCCACATGTTATCTCTGCTTAATCATGCATTGGGCAATATATCTGCAAAGTAATCCATTTTTTTTTAAATTGAAAAGTGGCCTATTACTTTGTTACTTCCTTATAAATTCCAAAAAACAATTCAATATTATAGAGAATTTTTTGTAAAAAGCACATTTGGAAATCTATATTTTGCTCTTTTTACTGACATGAATGCAGAGGACAAAAAATAAAACAACTTAAATTTTAAAAAGTCAAAGACTTTTGCAGAGTACTGTAGAACATAGAACAGTACAGCACAGGAAAAGGCCTTTCAGCCTACAATGTTATGCTGAACCAATTAAATTAGCAATCACACTGCCAACCAATGTCTTCTGCCTACACAATGTCCGTATCTTCCCATTTTCCTTGCATTCATGTGCTTATCCAAACATCGCAAAATAAATACTGAGAACACGAGTTGTAGAGTCTTTGAAAGTGAGTCTAAGTTTAGAATCAGTTCAGAGGTGAGGAGAGTGAAAAGTAACAAATGTTCCTGCAGCTGACAATGTGGGACCCAAGGCTCATGAGTCTTGAGGCAGCAGAGTCAGGCCACATTACAAATGGTGGAAATAGTGGAGGTGTGGTTTGAGGTTCACCAAGATTAAATCAACAGTCACATACTGCCTGGGGTAGGTTCGGACAGCTGGCTGTCAGAGCCTAGGAAGCACAAGGAATTCTGCGGAAGCTGGAAATCCAGAGCAACACATACCTAAAGTGGAGGTGGAACTCCAGTCAGGTTGCATCTACAGAGAGGAATAAACAGTTGACATTTCAGGCCAGGACCCTTCAGCGGGTCTGAGAAGGAAGGTGGAACAAGCCGGAATGAGGCGATGGGGAGGGAATGGAGCACAAGCGGCCAAGTGATAGATGAAACTCTGAGGGTAAGTGGGATGAAGTGAAAAGCTAAGAAAGGATAGGTGGACAAGTTAAAGAGCTGACGAAGAATGAATCTGGGGGGGAGACTGGCCCATGGGAGAAAGGCAAAGAGGAGGAGCACCAGGGAGATGATGGGCAGGTGACAAGGAAGTGGTTTTAAGATGGAGACTGAAAGCAATGGCTCTGTCTGCCCAGTGAGGAGTTGCAGGAAAATTCTGCCCATGTTCCCAAGGGCAGTAGACAAGGAATTGGATAGAGAAACGAAAGGGGGTTAAGAATGAGGCAGTCAGCGGGTACATGAAAACTTGTGCCGCATTTCTCAGTGACGTTTCCACGAGTCACCACGATGATGTGAAAAGCAGGGAGTCAATGTCAGATCATTGGGGGAGTGCCAGAGCAAACTCTGCAAGGTCTGGAAGATAAAACACTCTGGGCAATTAAACTACAGTTAGGATTGATAGAATGAATTACAACCAGCTAAATGAAAAAAAAAGAGGCAGAGGGAAAAGTTGGTAAAGCAAATACAGCAGTACAATTCAAAACCTAAAGGACATGCATTTAAGGTGAGAGGGAAAAGGTTCAAGGAGACGTTTGGGACAGATTTTATTTATTTACACCAAGTGGTAGCTTTCTGGAACAGACAACCAAGGTAGTGGTACAAACATACAAATGGTTCAATTTAATATTAGAGAACTTATACAACCTGAAATTCTTACTCTTTACAAACATTCACGAAACAAGAAACCCTATAGAATGAATGGAACACCAGAACCCTGAAGCCCACCCCATTGCACAAGCAGCATCGACTGATCTCTTCCCCTCCCACCTGCGCCATACACCCCCACCATGCAAAAGCCCCCAAAGGGGTCCTGATGAGGAGTCCATCAAAAATTACAGGCATAACCCAGTACTTTGGTATCTCAGACAGGCTCTCCCTCTTTCTTGTAGGGTTTAAGAAATTGCCCGACAGACTCATGAATATGCCAGATTATGGAACGTGTACAAACAGAAGGGATTTGGATTAATTTGACAATGCGTGCAGTACTAACACCGTGGGAAGAAGAGCCTGCTTCTGTGTCGTACTGCTCTACAGTTTAAAATGCATCAAGGATGGCAGGGAGTTCAGGAGGGTCACGGTGGGGTGGATAATTATTGTCAGATGTGTGATGGATGTTGAACTTGATTTTGGAGATTTAGCAGGGATGAAACCCCAGTTGGAGGAATCCAGTCAAGGAGCTCCGGAGCTTTCCCCAGGGTCCTGGCCAACTATCTCAAAGTTACAAAGAGCAGGATCACCTTCCCAGGTGGGACTCAGTTACAAACTCGCTACCATATCTCCCAGAAATCGGTCATGAAATAAATTTATAAATCATCTTCAGTGGCTGAAAAAGGAGCTACAAGTGTATAAACTAAATTTTCATTGTACACTGTTTTGTAATAGTCACTTTCGTTTAATATCTCCCGTGATGCAGCTTTCTACCAATTCACCATCAGTATTTAATATTATAGAGGCTGTCAGCTCAAGTGCAACAAACGAGCAATTTTCACGGGTCCGCCTAGGTTGTATGTGTCGACGGACCACTTGACCATGAGGACATCGCAATCCAAAAATATATTCTCGCTCGATGCTCATACAAAGAAATAGAGAGAGCCACTGCGTAGCTATCAATAATCAGCCCTAGCGTTAACCGTGCAGTCTGAAAACAGCCTCTTTGGTGAATGAACTAAAGTCAAGAATGGAAGCTTTTCTGGTCTGAGGACTTCGTAGTAACCAACTCTACAGTACAATGTACCATCTTAGTCGGGAGACGATTTCACTCGCCAAGTCTTTTGCCACCGCTCACCAATGTTAAACTGTAGGTCATACACGATATACAGTTTACGTGAGTTTTTAACCATCGCGCCAAGCTTGTGGAGATGTTGGTCGTTCTCCCATTTAAAAAAAAATACAACGTGGAATAATCGAAACGAAAAATCTGAACGGATTTTTTTTTAATTTTTAAAAGGCGACACCGTTGGCAGGTTAAGTGTTGAAATGCACATTTCAGGCCTCATGACAGCCCGTTTCACATTTGCTTCTGTCCAGTCTAACTGCTGAGTTGCAGATACTGAAAATAGTTTATTCCCGCCCCCTCCTCTTTATTTACAAGACAACTTGGGTTACTTTTGGAGAAATAGGACTGAATTGGAAAATCAAGGGGATTTAAAAAAAAAGATCAGACTCACGTTCTTGTCGGTTTCCAGTTTGAGTTTCTTCTGCGAAATACTTTTCTGAATCCTTTTGCTGAAGCTGGCGTTGCCGGCAGGGCGGTTACACCTCTCTCCATCGTCAACCAGACAGCAAATGTGGCCAAAGCCCGGAGCCCCGGCGCCGCCATCCCGGCTGTCTTCTTCGGTACTAAAACCGTTCATTCTTTTTGTTACCTCTTTTCTTCGGTTTCTTCAGACCCCCTCCCCCTTCGGAGAACGGATCTCTCAACACTGTGTCGGCTCGAGACCAGCGGTTGTGCTCCCCACTTCCACGGCAACAACAAAAAACTCTTTCTTTTAAAAGATATATGTATTTTAAAAGAGAATTCAATATGGCAGAACGTGTTCCTTTAGCGGCGGGTTAAAGAACTCATGCTGTAACTTTGGCAGCGGGTTTAATTCCTGCAATTTGAACAAGAAATTGAATTCTCTTTCCCCAAACCACCTCACAATGGCCGTGCAAACCTCTCTAACAATCTTGCGGCGTTAATGCGCGTCTTTAAAGAAAAATAAAGGGGGCGGGGACGAAAAAAATACACACTGCTACCGGGATTGAAGTATGGTGTTTTCATTCAGCCTTAGACACACGTACAGTACCAACCTCGAGCTCATGGATAGTATTGCACGCGTTCTTTCTCTCAAGCATATGAGTGGGGGGGGGGGGTTGGGGGAGGTAAAGAGAAACAAAAAAAACAATAAAACAAAAATTATAATTTACTCTGCGTCTGCCCGCAGAGGCTGGCTGCAACACATAAGTCCAGCCCAACAGCTGTTGCCATGTACAACCCTTCCAAAAGGAATCAGGAAATAATGCCCCTACACTGATACATTGCCAGCGTTCCAAACGAACGCTGCTTCAGCCGCTGATTGGTGGCGACTTATTGCGTCTGCAACAGCCCGATGCACACCGGGAAACTGAGTCCTTCTCACCGCACGCCGCTCTCGTCATTCAGACGCCGAACTGCATCTCCCAAGATGCCGTCGAGAACGGGCGCGCACGCGCGCGTGGACAGGCTAGATGCGGAAGGAGTGTGGAGACAATGGGCGCGGGGGGGTGGGGGGTGATTTTGCTCAGCGTTTGACGCCTCGCTTTCAGTGCCTGGAACAAATGTACAACATGCCAAAAAGAAAATGACACGCAGTTTAAAAGCAAAGTGATCTGGGTTCTCCCAGCAGAGCTTTAATACAGCGCAGCTGCAAATAAAAGTACATGTTTTTAAAAAAAAATAAACATCTTGATTTTGTGTTGTTGTGAGACTTGGCTGTTTTATTCCGACAATGTCGGGTGAGTTTAATTTTCCCTACGCTACTGCTGGAGTTTAAAGTGCTCCTGAATTATGAGTTGTGCAATGCAGTTTTTTCATGTGCACGGCGTTAACATTCTTGCTGTAGCTGCAATTATTCTACAGTATCGCTTCCTGCTTACTGTGCTTAGCACTAGACACAATTTTAAACCCGGAAGTCTGAAATTTTAACAGGTAATGTATTTCAAAAGTTTGTGAAATTATCGGAATACTGTGCCAAATCTACATGTTTGATAACCATAAAGTATCAAACTGCGCAAGCCTGCTGGATGAATGTTGTTGGGCCACAAACGCGGTATTTTATGATTGTTTTAAAACAAACTACATAGCAGCAAAAGGCAGCACAGCCGACTAATGGCAGAGTAGTGTGATATAGCAAAGAGGACTGGGCCTAAACATTTCAATAATAAATTGCAGTCTGCGGTACGATGGGAACAAGGAGCGTTGAGTCCGAGAGAGAGAGAAAAAAAGATATTTCATCAATTGTGAGGCACCCGGCTGATCTTTAGCTTTTTAAAAAAATACTGCCGGGATTGAAGGTAAAACAGAGGAGGCATAAATTAAACAGTAATTGTAAAAGGAGCACGTGTGTAATGACGTTCGTGCCTTGTTTTGTGGTAGGACAAAGATATGCTGGAACCATAGCAACAAAATGAGAGAATCGGACAAAGTAATAACTAGCTGGCTAAGATTCCTTTATAAAGCTGTGACCTTCAGATACGTCGAAGGACGAGGGCTTTCCTAGACCCATCGCTGCTTCACTATACTCTGACTGCAAAAGTATCTTTGCAAAGACTTGCGGCAAGACTGCTAGTATTGTGCACGCTGTTTACAGCTAGAGAATACATGCTTTTAAGACTAGCAGATGAAAATATTGAAAAGATGTATTACGTGGATGGCACGTCATTGTAAACATTTCACACGATCTCTTGTGCTTTAATCATTTCACATGCCAGGTGCCATGGAGGCAAAAGACTGTTTGATTAGAGGTTAATTATTTTGCTTTCTGGGACCTACATTTCTATAGTTTGTAGACTGTTTTAGCCACGTTGGTTTGCTCGGTCGGTTTTCTTGTTTCCTTCCCCTTATTCCAGCAAATCAAGTACCAAAAGAATTAACATCAGTATCAAATCATTCTAAGAAATAATTTGTTTTATCAGCTCTGGACGTTCCAGACTTTCGAGTTCGATTCCAGCGCCATCTGGAAGGAGTCTGTACATCCTCCTCGTGGAATACGTGGGTTTCCTCAGGTGCTGCCACGGTCCAAAGACGCACTTGGTAGGTTTTTTGGTCATTGAAAATTGTCCCTTGATTAGGTTGATGTTAATCGGATTTGTCGGGGGGGGGGGGGGGTTACAGGGGTGGTGCGGCTCGAAGGACCGGAAAGGCGTCCTCCACGCTATATCGCTAACTTAATTAACTTACCATTCCAACTACTAATTAAATCTATTTTCTAAGTTTAGAAGATTCCTCATTAATTTTATAAATACAATACAATGTGTTGTTACAAGATATTAAATTTAATTAGCACATATCTGGACATTTAATATATTTTATGCAGAAATTAGAGAATTAGAAATAGAATTCTGAACAGTGCAGAAACAGGGCTTTCTGGCCCATGCAACTGTACCAACTGTTCTACCTGTCCATACTCATCACATTGACCTAAATTAGGTCCATAGTATTCAGTGTCTTGGTAATTCAGGGTCTCCTGTAGGTGTTTCTTAAATATTGTGAGACTGACTACCTCCAATTACTCTTCAGGCAGTGCAGTCCAGAAACCTGCACACAGTGTGAATAGAACTCCCCAAAGATCCCCAAGACCCTCTTGTCTTTAGATTTTTAAGTTTTGCATGTAACTTTATTGTTACTTGGCTTTTTGTGAAGATTTGAAATAAAAGTTATTTAGGCAAGTAAAAAGTAAGAAATTTATGTCAAAAGAAAATGGATATCATTCTGAATTGAAATTGGCAATTGGAGAAGATGAATTTCAGAGTTTATATGGATACATGCTTTGATAATAAATGAACCTTTGAAGATTTGGAATTGATTTGATGTTAGAATTAGAAAAAAATTCACAAATCTCACTTGCCTGAACAGATGAAGGCGATAAAGTTGAAAGAGTTTAAAGAACTGGAACTATGTTAAATCCGTCTCCAATGTTCTTACAAGGGTCTCTAAATCAACAAAAGGCACTCAACCCATTTATACAAACTCAATATTACATGTGTGGTGTTTAACATTTACCAGCACTAATAGATTACTAAATAAATTTGACTGCAGGGCCCTATAAAGGATGGTGAGGAGGTCTCCCTTCCCCCCCCCCCCCCATACGAGATATTTATCAGGAATGCTGTGTACACTGGGTCCTTAGCATAATCAATGATCCCTCCCATCCATCCAACAGTCTCTTTGAGTCCCTACCATCAGGCAGGAGGTACCATAGCATTAGGATAGGGGTTGTTAGGACAGGAAATACCCTTGACACTGCCACCATGCAAGCCTCATCACATCAGCAGTAGCAATGTGCTGTTTGCTTTTTTAACTTGTATCACAAATGCACCTTTTTATTTGTTAATTTATTTGTGGTAATATTACTTTGTGTTGTGTGAGTTATATGTACTGTGTTATGCATCTTGGTCCAGAAGAACATTGTTTTGCTTGACAGTTGACATGTTTATGCTTGAACAATAATAAATATGAATTGAAATTACTGGATTATTGATGAGCTGCCAGTGCAAGTGGTGTATTCGAGCCCGATTTCAATATTTAAGAGAAGTTTGGATAAATACATGGCTGCTAGGGGTATTGGGGGGGGGGGCTCTGGTACTGGTGCTGGTCGAGGGAAGCAGGCAGTTTAAATAGTTCAGCATGAACTAGATGGGTCAAAGGGCCTGTTTCTGCACTGTACTTATCTGACTCTAGTAATCAGTAGTCTAAAATAGAGATCCAAAGATCTGAACTCAAATCTCACCACGACAGATGGTAATTTAAATCAGGTTTTTTTTAAACTCTTGAGAAACTGGGATAAGATAAAGGGCTGAAGAAGAAAGAATCTCATAGGAGAGGAGAGTGGTCTATGGGAGAAGGAAAGGAGGAGGGGCACCAGAGGGAAGTGATAGGTGAGGAGAAGGGGTAAGAGGGGTGTCAGAATGGGGAATGGAAAAGTAGAGGAGGGGTGAAATAATTACTGGAAGTTGGAGAAATCAATGTTCATGCCATCAGATTAGAGGCTACCCAGATGGAAAATGAGGTGTTGCTCCTCCAACCTGTGAGTGGCTTCATCATGGCAGTAGAGGAAACTATGCACCCATTTGTTGGAATGGCCCTTATAATGAATTCACTCTCTCATAAGCTCATTGATCCCTCTCCTCTTTCACCCCTCCCACACCCTCCATTCTTTCTGCGATTCATCGAACTAGGGTATAATTTTCAGTAGCTCAATCAGTAACCTGCCAACATGCCTCTTGTAATTAGGAGGAAACCAGAGTACCTGAAAGGAACTCTTGGGATGATGAAGAGAAAATGCATAATCTACATAGATAGTAACCAAGCTTAGGATGAAAATTGCGTCCAATGGCAATAATGAAACTTGGATTGCTTGAAAATATTCTTTTTTGTCTGGAGATCATTCAGCTTTAGCCAGTCTGACCTTTATGTGAAATGATTAAGTCTTGATTGCCTTCTAAAATGGCCTATCAAACTAGTCAGTTGCACAGAAATAGGAAAAAAACAAAATATTAAACAGTGACAGATTCACTCAGCATTGGTGTAAGCTTTGAATTCGGTCATGACACGTGCTCTTTGGCCTGTAAAACATCCAAGGAATTCTTCATAGGCATTTGTAATGTTTCTGAATTGGGAAAAATTATCCCACAATCCAGTCAGACAACAATTAGAAAATTGTATGTGGCACAGTTTTGATCCATTATTAAAGATATACTAGCATGTTTATTATTATTCAAAACAGATTCACTGTGCTAATTTCTGGAATGAGGGTTTGCCCTATAATGAGCACCAAAAAATATTCTTATATTCTTTGGAATTTATAAGAATCACTGGTGATTTTGTATAGGTCTGGTGGTAGGTCGAGCAAGACTGGAGATGTGAAGATGTTTCCATTAATGGAAGAATCTTTAAAGAGGGAACATAGTTCAAGATTAGCAGGCAGATTTTTAAACTGTGAAGTGTGGCAACTTCTTTTCACTTAGGTTTCTGCATTGCTGCAATTCTATTTCCCAGAGAGTTATAGAGGCTAAATCTTTGCAGGTATTTAAAGGGGAAGTAAATACATTTTTGAAAGATTGAGGAATTAAGGTCTATGGAGAACTGGTACAGAAGAGGAGATGAGGTCTGAGGCAGATCCACTGTGATCATGTAGAATGGCAGGGCAGGCATGAAGAGCCGAGTTGGCCTAGTCCAGCTCCAATATTTTTATGTCATTATGAATGTTTATTGCACAGGAGACTGCTTAGACCACTAGCACTGTGCCAGGTAAGAAAGAGTCTTAAAATCATAGAACCATAATGCATGAAAACAGGCCATTTTTGCTGACCAGTGGGCAGTCTTCCAAATTAAACCCATCTCCTGGCACTTAGCCTATGCCCTCTGTGTCCAAGTAATTCAAGTGCTCAAATTAAAGTTTATTGTCCTTCAGCCATGTACAGTTTACTCATCTGTAGTGCAGGCTGTGGCCTGCACTAATGGGATCCTGAATCAGCCGCAGTGATAACTGGCTTCGTGGCTGTAGGCTCACTTTCAAGAATTTCAGTTCTGAATATGATTTGTTTTTATTATTTGCACAATTTGTTTTTTTTTCTGCACATTGTGTGTTTGACAGTTTTTTTTTAAGTGGTATCTATTGGGTTTCTTTTTTTTTGTGGCTGGGTTTCTTTGTTTTGTGGCCACCTGTAAGGAAACAAATCTCAAGGTTGTTTATAGTATACATTCTATGATAATAAATGTACTTTGAACTTTACATGTATACCGCCAAACAAAACATTTTTAACTGTTGTCTACGACCCAACATCAGCCACTTTCTTAGGTAGTGGATTACGGGTACTTATCACTCTCTGGGTGAAGATGATCTCCATTATATTCCCTCTGAATCACTTCCCCCTTGCCCTATATCAGTGACACTCAGCAATTCAGGAACAGCTTCTTCCCTTCTGCCATCTGATTCCTAAATGGACATTGAACCCGTGGACCACCTCACTTTTTAAAAATATATAGATGGTATTTGTTGCACAATTTTTAATGTATTTAACATACATATACTGTATAAAGTATACTGCATAGGAGTTATTTATTAATTATTTTCTTTTCTATATTGTGTATTGCATTGAACTGCTGCTGGTAAGTTAACAAATTTCATATCACATGCCAGTGAGAATAAACCTGATTTTGATTCTGACCAGTAGTTTTATCTCTTATATGGGGGAAAAGATATAATATGGGAAATAAAAATTCACTTCAGTAAACTGAAAGACTGTAACACATAGAACAAGTTCTAAAATGGTTAATATTTTCACATATACCCAGGTACAGGTAAAATCTTGTCCTGCAAATAATCCATACAGATCAAATCATTACATGGTGCAGTAAGGTAGTACAAGGTAAAACAATGGCAGGATGCAGAATAATGTGTTACGGTTCTGAGGAAGTGCAGTGCAGGTAGACAGTAAAATGCAAGATCTTAATAAGGTAGACTGAGGTCCAGAACAAACAAGAGAAAATCTGCAGACGCTGGAAATCCAAGCAACTTTCACAAATTGCTGGAGGAACTCAGGAGGTCAGGCAGCATCTATGGAAAAGAGTGCAGTCGACGTTTCGGTCCGAGACCCTTCAGCAGGACATGGTACTGGGTACCATTCAGTAGTTTTATAGCAGCAGGATAGAATCTGTCCTTGAGCCTGCTGATAGTGTACATTCCTTCAAGCTTTTGTATCTTCTGCCTGATGGGAGGAGGGAAATGGAGAACATCAGGTCAGGCAGCATCAACAAGCAGAATATAAATAAGGACATAAGTTGGAGGTGTGATGAGTTGGTGGGATTTCTTGGTTGTGGCAACTAAGTAGTTGGACCTGGATAGGCTTATGATGATGTTCATTCCAAGGAACGTGAAACTCTCAACCTCAGCACCATTGATGTAAACAGGAACGTATGAAGGACTTCGGGAGAACTCTGCAGACCAGTAGCATCTGCTGTGCCACCAAACTGAAAGATAAAGTACTTTTTACAATGGGGACAGATTGGGAACTGTTGATGACCAAATGGATATATGTGTACAAACTTTTAATTTTCAGACTCAGTGTACAATACAGTAAGGGTAGGGCTTAACAGGGAGCAATTAGCATAAGCATACATTGGGATCAGGGGATGGCTTTGTGGCCAATTTTGCAGAAGATACGAAGATAGGTGGAAGGGCAGGTAGTGTTGAGGAAGCAGGGAGTCCGCAGGACTTAGATTAGAAGAATGGGCAAAGAAATGGAAAATGGAATACGGTGTCAGGAAGTGTATGATGATACACGTTGGTAGAAGGAATAAAGGTGTAGACCAGGGGTCGGCAACGTTTACCACTGAAAGAGCCAATATGGACCCATTTCCCACAGAAAAGAAAACACTGGGAGCCACAAAACCCGTTTGACATTTAAAATGAAATAACTCTGCATACGACGTTTTTTTTTGCCTTTATGTTATGTATAAACAAACTATAATGTGTTGCATTTATGAAATTGATGAACTCCTGCAGAGAAAATGAAATTACATTTCTGCATGCAACAAAAACATTTTGAACTCCGAAAAAAAGACGTTGGGTTGAAGGTTACTCCATAGTTAGCCTACCTTGGATTGAAGAATTAAAAGAAAGCGCGCACTGGCGGGTGTCAGGCATTGGCAGTGGTGATGTATATTAATAGCGATAAAAAACACGTTGTAGCGGTGTAGCACTACACGCAGCGCTAAAATAAAGACACTGCAGTCAAAGGTAACTTTATTCAAACTAAACAGCCTTGATTTAAAGCCTCCCTCAACCCGTCCCCGTGGGCGCGGATGCTCCAAAAGACACGTACTCACAAACTCCCTTAGCCGGAACGGTGGCTAATTGTGAGCCAGTTCGGATGTGCCAGGAAATGAGGTCTCCACAACGTTTTTAGATTGTACAAGATCACCATAATCTTCAAATTTCGAATTACATTTCAAAAACTAACAAACCACGGGGAGCCGCAGCACAGAGATCAAAGAGACGCATGCGGCTCCGGAGCCGCGGGTTGCCGACCCCTGGTGTAGACTATTGTCTAAATGGGGAGAATGTTCAAAAATCAGAAATGCAGAGGGACTTGGTAGACCTTATGCAGGATTCCCTAAAGGTTAACTTGCAGGTTGTACTAATGGTAAGAAAGGCAAATGCAATGTTAGCATTCATTTCATGAAGACTAGAGTATAAAGCAGGGATGTAAGTACTGAGGCTTTATAAAGTATTGACTGCACTTGGAGTATCGTGAACAGTTTTGGAAAACGTGCTGGCATTGGAGAGGGTTCACAAGAATTATTCTGGGAATGAAAGGGTTACTGTATGAGGAACAATGATGACTCTGGGCCTATACTTGCCACACTTGAGTTTTGAAAAATTAGGAGGGATCTCATTGAAACCTATTGAAAGGCCTCGATAGAGTGGATGTGGAGAGGGTGCTTCTTATCGTGGGAGAGTCTAGGACCGGAGGGAACAGCCTCAGAATAGAGGGACATCCAATTAGAAGAGATGAGAAAGAATTTCTTTAATGAGTGGATGGTGAATAAGTGGAATTTATTGTCACAGACAGTTGTGGAGGCCAAGTCATTGGGTATATTTAAAGCGGAGGCTGGTAGGTTCCTCATTAGTGTTTGTGTCAAAGGTTATGGAGAAATGGCAGGAGGTTGGGGTTGAGAGGGATATTAATTCAGCATGATGGAATGACAGAACAGACTCAATGGGCTGAATGGCCTAATTCTACTCCTTTGTCTTATGGTGTTTAAGGATGTGGGTTAAGCTTTATATTAAAAAAAAGGGGAATGTTGCCAAAATTGTTGACAAGGATGAAGAGTATGAAAATTGGGATAACTGTTGTAAATACTGCCTGTCAGGATGAAATACATCCCTTGCTATTAAATTCAGGAATGCATGTGGAATTTGAAAAGCAATAAAAAATGCAAGGGAATGCACATTAAGCAAAAAAATACTAGTATGAAGATGAAGAGAAATGTTGAAGTGTACATCCTGAAACATTTAAGTTGTGTCTTTCCGGTCTTCTTCAAATCTCAGAATCAACTTTATTATCACTGGCATGTGATGTTAAATTTGTTAACTTGGCAGCAGCAGTTCAATGCAATACATAAACTAGCAGAGAAAAATAAATTAATAATATTTTAAAAATAAATAAGTAAATCAATTATGGTATATGTGCATTGAATAGTTTAAAAAATGTGCAGAAACAGAAATACTGTGTATTTAAAAGAAAGTGAGGTAGTGTCCAAAGATTCAATGTCCATTTAGGAATCAGATGGCAGAGGGGAAGAAGCTGTTCTGAATCACTGTGTGTGTGCCTTCAGGCTTCTGTACCTCCTATCTGATGGCAACAGTGAGAAAAGGGCATGCCCTGGGTTCTGGAGGTCCTTAATAATGGACGCTGCCTTTCTGAGACACCGCTCCCTGAAGATGTCCTGGGTACTTTGTAGGCTAGTACCCAAGATGGAGCTGACTAGATTTACAACCTTCTGCAGCTTCTTTCAGTTCTGTGCAGTAGCCCCTCCATACCAGACTGTGATGCAGCCTGTCAAAATGCTCTCCACGGCACAACTATAGGAGTTTTTGAGTGTCAGGTTGTTGCTGTGGCACCATTCCACCAGTTGGCATTTCTCACTCCTGCACACCCTCTTGTCACCACCTGGGATTCTACCAACAATAGTTGTATCGTCAACAAATTTATAGATGGTATTTGAACTATGCCTAGTCACACAATCATGTGTATATAGAGAGTAGAGCAGTGGGCAAAGCACACACCCCTGAGGTGTGCCAGTGTTGATCATCAGCGAGGAGGATATGTTATTATCAATCCACACAGATTGTGGTCTTCCGGTTAGGAAGTCGAGGATCCAATTACAGAGGGAAGTACAGAGGCCCAGGTTCTGCAACTTCTCAATCAGGATTGCGGGAATGATGGTATTAAATGCTGAGGTGTAGTCGATGAACAGCATCCTGACAAAAGTGTTTCTGTTGTCCATGTGGAGAGCCATTGAGATTGCATCTGCTGTTGACCTATTCTGGCGATAGGCAAATTGTAATGGGTCAGGGTCCTTGCTGAGGTAGGAGTTCTATCTGGTCATGACCAACCTCTCAAAGCATTTCATCACTGTTGATGTGAGTGCTACTGGGCGATACGGGCAGCCTATATTATTCTTCTTGGGCACTGGTATAATTGTTGCCTTTTTGAAGCAAGTGGGAACTTCTGCCCTTGGCAGTGAGAAGTTGAAAGTGTCATTGAATACTCCTGCAAGTTGGTTGGCACAAGTTTTCAGAGCCTTATCAGGTACTCCCATCAGGACCTTCCGCCTTGCGAGGGTTCACTCTCTTTAAAGACAGTTCAACATCAGCCTCTGAGACAGAGATCACAGGAAGATCAGGTACAGCAGGGATCTTCACAGCTGTAGTTGTGTTCTCCCTTTCAAAGCATGCAAAGAAGATGTTGTGTTCATTTGGTCTATTCTTTAGGAGCTCCTCAGCACTGACAGCAACTTGCTTCCACTCCAATTTTATATGTTCTGAGGTGGCTATTGTCATTGTAGGAAATGCAGAATTCTCCGCAAAGGACACAAGAGATGATTTATTTGTAGTCATGTGGTATGTGTCACCACAAGAAATTGAATCTCAGGGTTGTGTATGGTGACATATTTGTACTTTAATAAAATATACTTTGAACTTCGGTATGCTCCTTCTGCTGCTCACACTGGCTTCCCTATACTCGCAGTGAGGAGACCTAAAATTCCCGATACCATTCAAATGCTGCTTGTCTGCTCTAAGTGGCCATGGGCCTGGTGTTCCCAGAAGTCAGTGGGCATATTGTACTTCTTCAGTGAAGCATTGAATAGAGTCTAAAACTTCTTCCCTTTTTGCCCAGTAATCTTCCACAGAAGTGCTCAGAATAAAGTATCTGTAAAAGGTATGAGAAAGATGTGAGCTCCCTCACGATACTGATTAAGATTAACTAGGCCTCAATGATGGGGGTGTTGACTGAAAGAGTATCCTCAGGTCTGTTCACTTGGAACATTATGGGAAATATTGTTGATGATATTTTTCCAGTGCCTTTAGGTGACTTTGATTCTAGTGCAGATCACCATACAAACCAAGAACACAAGAAAATAGCAGCAGGAGTAGGCCACCAGGCCCCTCAAGCCTGCCCTGCCATTCGATATATTCACAGCTGATCTATGCTAACAGAAGTTCCTCTTTTCTGCCAGTTTACTATAACACTCAATTCCTTGATCTTTCAAACACTATCTATCTCCATCTTAAATATACATAAAAGTCTGGCTTCCGCCAGCTCAGGCAGAGGACACCAGAGATTCACTACCCTCTGAGAGAAGAAAGTTCTACACTCCTCAATTTGATATGACTGCCACACTTATTTTGAAGCTATGCTGCTATTTGTGACTCTCCCACCAGTGAAGACATTTGAAAATCTACTATGTCAAGCACCCTTAGTATCATATGTTTGAGTACATCTGAATGCTGTTCCTAGACTACAGTTCAGCATTCAACACCACAATTCCCTCCAGACTTGACAGGAAGCTCAGAGACCTCAGCCTGCACCCCACCTTGTGTAGCTGGATCCTAGACGTCCTATCAGATCACCAACAGGTGGTAATAGTGGGCTCCCTCACCTCTTGCCCCTCTGACCCTCAACACAGGTGCCCTCCAGGGTTGTGTTCTGAGTCCCCTCCTCTACTCCCTTTACACCCACGACTGTGCTGCTACACACAGCTCCAATCTGCTGATCAAATTCGCAGATGACATGATATTGATCAGATTTTTTTCTAGCAGTGATGAGACAGCCTACAGAGCAGAGGTTGACACCCTGACACAGTGGTGCCAGGATAACAACCTCTCCCTCAATGTCCAAAAGACGAAAGAGCTTATTGTGGATCACAGGAGGAGTGGAGACAGGCTTGGCCCAATCAACATCAATAGGTCTGCAGTTGAGAGGGTGAGTAGTTTCAAGTTCCTCGGTATACATACGAGGGGTGATTGATAAGTTTGTGGCCTAAGGTAGAAGGAGATGAGTTATACAGCTCCCGTTACATGCACATGCAGTTCAACTCTGAGTGACTATGCAGGAAATTTGAAGTTAATAACGCATCTCCTTCTACCTTAGGCAGTGGACACTTTCTGGAGGTCTAAGATCCGTATGCTCCACAACCGCTGGACTAAGTGTGTAAATGTAGGAGGGGACTATGTTGTAAAATAAATGCACTAGGTTTTCTAAAATTGACTCCTTCTGCCTTATCAATCATCTCGTGTCACGGAAAATTTCACCTGGACTGTACACACTGGCAAACAAAGCACAGCAGTGTCTCTTCCACTTCAGGCGACTGAAGTAGTTTAGCTTGGGCCCCCAAACCCTCAAGACCTTCTGCAGGGGCACCATTGAGAACATCCTGACTGGCTGTATCACCACTGGTATGGGAACTGCACCAGCCTTGATTGCTGGGCACTGCAGAGAGTGGTACGGACAGCCCAGTGTATCTGTGGACGTGCATTTCTCTCCGTTGAGGACACTTATAGCAGCAAGTGCAGAAGGAAAGCTTGGAAAACCATCAGGGACACCAGTCGCCCCAACCATAAACTGTTTCAGCTGCTTCTGTCTGGCAAACGGTACCGTAGCAAATAAAGGAGGACCATCAGGCTACGGGACAGCTTCTTTCTACAAGCCATTAGACCTTTAAATTCACGTGTCTGTACATTGCAATGGAGTCATCACACAAAGATTTTTACTTCATGTTGTGGGATGGATATAAGATTTAAATAGATTCTAAATTCTAAATAAGGTCACTCTGCATAATCAAGGAATACTGATCCAAACCATCTAGCCACTTTTGATGGGACAATATTGTCATCCCTTAAATTAACCTGGTGAATCTCTGCCTGCAGTGCTTTCCTTATTTAGGTAAGGGACAAAGGGGACATTGCTTTGTGGATCCAGAACTGGCTTGTCCACAGAAGGCAAAGAGTGGTTGCAGACGGGTCATATTCTGCATGGAGGCCAGTGCCTCAGGGATCTATTCTGGGACCCTTACTCTTTGTGATTTTTATAAATGGCCTGGATGAGGAAGTGGAGGGAAGGGTGAGTAAGTTTGCTGATGACACAAAGGTTGGGGGTGTTGTGGGTAGTGTGGAGGGCTGTCAGAGGTTACAGCAGGACATCAATAGGATGCAAAACTGGGCTGAGAAGTGGTAGATGGAGTTCAACCCAGATAAGTGTGAGGTGGTTCATTTTGGTAGGTCAAATATAATGGCAGAATATAGTATTAATGGTAAGACTCTTGGCAGTGTGGAGGATCAGAGGGATCTTGGGCTCCAAAGCCACAAGACACTCAATGCTACTGCACAGGTTGACACTCTGATTAAGAGGGCATACAGTGCATTGGCCTTCATCAACCGTGGAATTGAGTTTAAGAGCCAAGAGGTAATGTTACAGCTATATAGGACCCTGGTCAGACCCCACTTGGAGTGCTGTACTCAGTTCTGGTCACCTCACTACAGGAAGGGTGCAGAGGAGATTTACAAGGATGTTGCCTGAATTGCAAAGCATGCCTTAGGAGAATAGGTTGAGTGAACTTGGCCTTTTCTCCTTGGAGCAATGGAGGATGAGAGGTGACCTGATAAGAGTTGTATAAGATGATGAGAGGCATTGATCGTGTGGATAGAGACTTTTTCCCGGGGCTGAAATGGCTAACAGTTTTAAGGTGCTTGGAAGTAGGTATAGAGATGTCAGGGGTAATTTTTTTTTAATATAAACACAGAGCGGTGAGTGCGTGGAATGGGCTGCTGGTGATGGTGGTGAAGGCAGATATAATAGGGTCTTTTAAGAGACTCCTGGATAGGTACACAGAGCTTAGAAAAATAGAGGGCTATGGGTAACCCTAGGTAATTTCTAAAGTAAGTACATGTTCAGCACAGCATTATGGGTCGAAGGGCCTGTATTGTGCTGTAGTTTTTCTATGTCTCTATGACCACAGCTGTGCACAGTATTTCAAGTATGGCCTCCCCAACACCCTGCACATATAACATATTCTTAACTCCAAGCCCTTCAAAATAAATATGAAAATATTATTTGCCTTAACTACTTATTGGAATTTCCTTGCTAATTTTTTTTGAGATTCATGCACAAGCACATAGATCTCTCCAAAACATAACTTGTTTGCATTTAGATAGTAATCTGACTTTAGTCTTCTGTTACATAACTTCACACTTGCCCACATTAAACTCCAGCAGATGAACAGTCTCCAATTAGTTTGAATGGTGAGCTGCACACTCATGGGAAGTTTGTTGGAAGTGAAGTTCACTCCCTGAGCAAACCATTTCTGACAGGCCTTTTATTCATCTCTTTGTTAATGGCAATTTTTAAATGCCCTTGTTCTATTCTTTAGAACTCCCAACGATGCATCTTAAACAGACTCTGAGTACAGGCACCTCAGGATTTAGAAAGTCTTCCAAATTTTTCTTCTGTCTGTGTCTAATGGGGATGTACCCTGGTATTTTTCAAATATGTTAAAAGTAGTAAAAGCACTCGTCTCTGAAATCTGTTCTTAAAAATATTTAAGTGCCTTACAATCTGTGCACTGGGATTGACTGTATTTTTCTCTATATAATTTTAACCTCTTACAACTAAAAAGGCTGTTGCAAAGTCAAATACAAATAATAAAATAACTAGTTTTAGGAATATTTTTCAATTAAACTCCATGTTGTATGTTGAAATTTCTGATACAATTGGTATTCTGAGAGTTTTGGGAAAGACTATTTCTAATACCAAAGGCATTAAATGCTGCTGAAAATGTCTACAGAAACAAGCATGAAGGACATGGAAGTCTGGAACTATAGAATGCAACTGCACAGATGAAGGCACTCAGCCTATTTTCTCTGTGCCATTTCCTTGAATGAATATCCAATTACTCCAACTTCCTGTTCTTTCTCCACAGCATTACAATTTTTTCCATTTCAAGTATTTTCCAATTTGCTTCAAAGTATTATTATTCAATTTACTTCCACCACTCTTTCAGGTGAAGCACTGTCACTTTTCAAGCTCATCGCATATTTTGTGATTCATTTTGTCATTTTTAATCATTTTGCCATTGTTTTAGATCCTTGCCTTCTGGTCAGTTGTTCCCATCACAGGAAAGAATTACTCTTTAATTTGCCTACTAAATATTTTCAGGCCTTTTAACAAATCAGTAGCATTTTCTCTTTCTCTGCTGTAAGACAAACAAATCCTTTTTCACTGTTGTTCACATAGATAAGTATTTCATCCTTGGTATCATTTCTGCTAAATCTCCCCTGTATCTTCTCTGCAGCCTTGCTATCCTTTCTCTACCTACTGCAACTGTAGTATATCTATTTCTATGTAAAGTTTTAACACAATTTCCTTGCTATTGAACACTATGGCATTGTTTGTAAACAAGAATCCAATATATCTTCACAAGGAGGATGCATCCTCTGTTCCTGAACTCACTTGAAAATAGTACTATTCAGTTTGCTTGGCTTCTTAGCCTTCGGAATAAATTTAACCATCTCATATGTCCCTGTGCAAATATAATAAGTTGAGGACATTATTGAATAAATTGGAAATTGGTTTATTATACCTATGCACAGTATTATACAGGTGTACAAGATGATGAGAGGCATTGATCATGTGGATAGCCAGAGGCCTTTTTCCAGGGCTGAAAGGGCTTACACAGGGGGCATAGTTTTTAGGTGCTTGGAAGCAGGTACAGAGGGGATGTCAGAGCTAAGCTTTTCCACAAAGAGTGGTGGATGTGTGGAATGCACTGCCGGCAATGATGGTGGAGCTGGATACAATAGTGTCTTTTAAGAGACTCTTAGATAGGTACATAGAGCTTAGAAAAATAGAGGGCTATGCAGTAAGGAATTTCTAGGCAGGTTACATGGTTGGCATAACATTGTAGATAGATATCTATGTTCTATTATTCTAATATGTACCTAGATACATGTATTTGGGGGTGGGGGGGAAGAAGAGATATCTACCAAAGGAGGTGTAAGATGCTTCCTCCCTCTGCTAGCCTGCAGGTCACCCTTGGGCAAGGTTTGGCACCTGTTTAGCCCCTCTCCCCCAATCAGGGTCATGTGAAGCCATGGGAACAGGAGGTGGAAGATCGTATGATCAGCTGTCCCCAGTCCTAATTATGCGACCACTGACCCCAGGCAGACGATCTCTGAAGAGTCACTTGCCTTGCAAAGACACTGCTCAGAAGAAGTCAATGGCAAACCATTTCTATAGAAAAAATTGCCAAAAACAATCAGGGTCACAGGTAGAGCAACATTGTAAAGGGGGTCTTCTGCAAGATAATGATCCCTCACTTAGTAGCAGATTAAAGACATGGAAAATCATGATCACCTACATCATACATCGCAGCACAGAGTGATGATGATGACCAGGTAACAATGAAAAACTTTGTTCTGCATGCCAACCATACAGATTACTTAACATAAATAGTGCAAAGGGAAGAACAATAACAAAACACAGAGTATAGCTTTATAGTTACAGAGAAAGCACAGGTAGACAAGAAAATGCAAGGACCATGACGAGATAGACCTTGAGCCTGACAGTGCATGCTTTCAAGGTTTTCTATCTTCTGCCTGATGGAAGGATGGAATATCCAGGGTGGGAGGTGCCTTTAATTATGTTAGCTGCTTTACTGAGGCAGCAAGAAGTGTGAGCAGAGGGGAGGCTAGTTTTCCTGATGAACTGAGCTGTGTTTACAATTTTCTGCAATTCTGTGCTGTCTTGGTCAGAGCAATTGCTATACCAAGCCATGATGCAGACAGATTGTGTGTTTCCTGAGGTAAAAGTTGTGAGGGTCAACAAAAACCTTAGCTTTTGAGGAAATAGTGGCTGTTGTGCTTTCTTGGCCATAGCATCTATGTGGTTGGGCGAGGACAAGGGATAGATGATGTTTACATCTAGGAACCTGAAGTTCTTGATCATCTCCACATCAGCAAAGTTAATACAAACAGGAACACATGCCCCATCCTGCCTTCAGAAGTTAATAAACATCTGTTTTCTTCTGTTGACATCAAAGGTTAATGTCACTAGTCTATTTGGACTAGACTATCTATTTATTCCTTTACTCTGTTTCTTTGTTGCTGCATTTGAGATCTGGTCTACAATAGGATGTCATCAAACTTGTGGATGGAGTTACAGCAGTGTGGCCAGATTCTGCTTTGAGTGTATAGGGATTAAAACATGGGGCCGAGTCTGCAGCCCTGTGAGGCACCAATGTCAAGGATTATCATGGCTGAGATATTGGTGTCTGTTCTTACTAATTGCATTCTTTTGGTCAGGAAGTCAAAGAATCACTTGCAAAGGTGGTGCTGAATCCCATGTCTAAGAGTTTGGAAATTAATTTGTTTTGGAATTATGGTATTGAAGCCCGAGCTGTAGGCAGTAAATAGAAGTCTGAAGTTTTTCTTTAAATGACAGTGGGGTAATTTCATGGTTAACACTAATGAATTATTTTAATTACATTAATTTCAATTCTTCATATGCTGTAATGCTATTCTAATTTGCATTTCTGAATTACAGGAAACAAAACATAGCTGCTGGAAATCTGAAATGAAAACAAATTATTTGAAAATTTTGCATGCCAGGGCGCATTTCTGGAAAGTGCAAAAGCTTTCGTTAAGAATTCTGGCTATAAAAAAAACTAATAAAAAAAAGAGAATTCTGGCAAGGTGTCTTGGTTCTGAATTGTTAATTCAGTTTCATTTTGTACAGAGGCTGCCCAACATGCTGTGTGTTTCCAGCCTTCCCTGTTTTAAGTGTGGATTAATGATCTGGCTAAGTAGCTGCTAGCCCAGTTACTGAAGTGCTACACTACTGAAGCGATGCCACCTTTGGTCATCATTGAAAGTTCAGAGTCAAACCTGCAATATATTTAAGAACCTCTAATTCATTAAAAGGAAAAGTTTTCGTGGGAAATTGGCCCCGGTATTGGGAAAGGCGGGAGCTGTACTAACGGGATAAGCTCCAGCTGAACCATGATCTGGATGCTAGCGAATCATATAACTAGGGCTATGTATAGGGCTTTAAACTAAATAATGGGGGGGGGGGGGTTCAACAGATTGGAGAAATAAGAATAAAGTAAAAATTGGAAGTGTGGATAAAGATAAAGCAAAAGATAAGCAAGAGAAAAGTAAGAGTGGAGGGGCAAAAGTGTAAAAGATTATAAGATTTTAAAAGCAGAGTGAGTGTAAGGGCAGTTTATTTGAATGCCCACAGTATTCGAAACAAGGTCAGTGAACTTGTGGCACAAATCAGTACAAAGGGGTATGATTTAGTGGCCATTACAGAGACGTGGTTGCAGGGTCGAGAGGATTGGGAATTAAATATCCAAGGATATCAGGTAATTTGGAAGGATAGGCATGTTAGGAAGGGAGTTAGGGTAGCGCTCTTAATTAAGGATGAGGTCAGGTTGATAGTGAGAGATGATTTAAAATCTAAGGAGCAGAAAGTTGAATCCATATGGGTAGGGAGTAGGAATAGTAAAGTGAAAAAACACTGGTGGGAGTTGCCTATCGACTATCTAATAACATTATAGTGGCACACGCAAAAGACAGAAATATCTGAGACATGTAAGAATGGAACAGCAGTCATCACGAGGGAATTTAACTTGCACATAGATTAAGTGAATCAAGTTGGTCGAGGCAGTCTTGAGGAAGACTACATAGAATGCATCCATGATGGCTTTCCTGAACACGTTTCTGAACCTACAAGGAAATGTGCTTTTGGATCTGGTCCTGTGCAATGAAACAGGTAAAATTAGTTATCTTGTGGTTAGGGATCCTCTTGGAAAGAGTAATCACAGTATGACTTAGTTTCTCATACAAATGGAGGGTGCAATAGTTTGATCCAAAACAAGTGTATAATGCCTAAATAAGGAGACTACAATGGGATGAGGGAGGATTTGGCTAGTGTAGACTGGGAAAACAGGTTATATGGTGGGATGGTTGAGGAATAGTGGTAGACTTTCAAAGAGATTTTTCACAGTGTTCAACAAAATATATATTCTAATTAAAAGCAAGGACAATAACGGAGGGGAGAGGCAGCCTTGGATAATGAAGGAAATAAAAGAAGGCATTGTGGTAAACTATGTGTATACCTGTCTGGGCACGCCCCACTGCTGACTGCTCCTGTGGCTCCTCCCACAAACCCCTGTTCAAAGGCGATTGGAGGCACTGCTCCTCCCTCAGTCTTCAAGATGTTGTGGTCACTTTTTCTGCTAATTAAAACCTATTGTTTGCCTCCCGTCTCTGAGCATTATTATTGATGGTGCATCAGGCATCAAACTTTAAAACTTGTGCATATAAAGTCGCCAAGAGTAGTGAGAAACTGGAAGATAGGGAAAGCTTTAAAAAGCAACAAAGAACCACTAAGCGAGCAATAAAGAAAGGGAAGCTAGATTATGAAAATAAACTAGTACAAAATATAAAAACAGACAGTACAAGTTTTTATAACTATATAAAGTGGAAAAGGGTGGCCAAAGTGAACTTATGTCCCTTGGAGGATGAGAAGGGTGGATTGATTTGGGTAATAAGGAAATGGCAGAGGCTTTGCATGACTATTTTGTGTCTGTCTTCATGGTGGAGGACGCATCTAACATCAAAGAGAGATGTTATGGATACGATGGGAGGAAAGGCCCTTGATACAATAGCTATCACTAAAGAGGTAGTGCTGAGCAGACTTGTGGGCCTGAAGATAGATAAGTCCCCTGGTCCTGATAGAATGTATCCCAGGGTACTGAAAGAAATGGCAGAAGTTACAATAGAGGCTTTGGTGATAATTTACCAAAATTCTCTTGCCTCTGGGCAAGTACTAGCAGACTGGAAGACTTTGAATGTCATGCCACTGTTCAAAAAAGGTGTAGGTGAAAGGCAGATACCTATAGGTCAGTTAGTTTGACAACAGTAGTTGGGAAAATGTTTGAAGCTATCATTAAAGAAATAGTGAGGCATCTGGAAAGAAATAGATACATCATGGATTCAGCAAAGGCAGGTCCTGTTTGACAAAGTTACTGGAGTTCTTTGAAAATCTAATGAGAACAGATCGAAGTTATTTACTTGGGGTTTCCAGAAGGCATTCAATAAGGTGCCGCATGAAAGACTTATCTGTAAGATAAGGATGCATAGAGTTGGGGGAGATGTATTAGCATGGATAGAGGATTGGTTAACTAATAGAAAGCAGAGAGTTGGGATCCATGAGTGTTACTCTGGCTGGCAATCAGTGGTGAGTAGTGTGCCACAGGCGTTGGTGCTGGGTCTTCACTGTTCACAACATACATTAACAATCTGGAAGAGGGGACCGACTGTAGTGTATCTAAGTTTGCTGATGATACTAAATTGCGTGG
The DNA here is from genome assembly GCF_030144855.1 of Hypanus sabinus. NCBI lineage: Eukaryota > Metazoa > Chordata > Chondrichthyes > Myliobatiformes > Dasyatidae > Hypanus > Hypanus sabinus. Next base: position 19,603,538 of record NC_082712.1, on the reverse strand, counting down.
AAAAGCAATTTGTGCAGAAGATACAGAGAGTCTGCAGAGAGATATCAATAGGTTAACTGAGTGGTCAACGGTCTGGTGGAGTACAATGATTGTAAATGCAAGGTCATCCACCTTGGAAGGAGAAAGAGCAGATTATTATTTAAATGGTAAAAAAAATTGTAGCATGCTTCTGTGCAGAAGGACTTGGGAGTGCACAAGGTTGGTTCGCAGGTGCAGCAGACTATCAAGAAGGGAAATCAGATGTTCACCTTCATTGCTAGAGGGATTGAATTTAAGAGCAAGGAGGCTATGCTGCAACTGTACAGGCTACTGGTGAGGCCACTCCTGGAGTACTACATGCAATTCTGGTCTCCTTATTTGAGGAAGGATATACTGGCTTTGGAGGCGGTGCAGAGGAGATTCATCTGGTTGAATCCAGAGACGAGGGGGTTAGAATTGAGAGGAGATCTTATGGAAACATGTAAAATTATGAAAGGGATAGATAAGATAGAGGCGGCAAATGTGGTAGGTGAGATTAGAACTAGGGGGCATAGCCTCAAGATTCAGGGGAGTAGATTTAGGACAGAGATGAGGAGGAATTGCTTTTCCCAAACAGTGGTGAATTGTAGAATCTTCTGCCCAATGAAGCAGTGGAAGCTACCTCATTAAATATATTTAAGACAAGGTTAGATAGATTTTTGCATAGTAGGAGAATTAAACTTTATGGGGAAAAAGGCAGGTAGGTGGAGATGAGCCCATGGCCAGATCAGCCATGATCTTATTGAAAAGTGGAGCAGGCTTGATGGCCAGATGGCCTACTCCTGCTCCTATTTCTTATGTTCTTATGTTTCTTGGCACCATACCACTGGCCTTGTTTCCTTCTTCCTGTACTCCTGTTTCTTTGTTATTTGAGATCTGGCCTACAATGAGGATGTCATCTGCAAGGAGTTACAGCAGAATCTGGCCACACAGCTATGAGTGTATAGTGATTAAAACAAGGATCTGAGCCTACTTGAGGCAGCAATGCCAAGGATTATCATGGCAGAGGTATTACTGTCTATTCTTGCAGTCGATGGTAATCTTTGTTTAGCTATATTTCTTCAGTATTTCAATGTCTAATGCCTATTTAGACATTCTAAAGATGTCTGAATAAGCATAGTGTTTGAGAGTGAATCGATGATCTGTTGCTGCATCTCACTTGGTTTGTCGTCTGTTTCAAGAGTCAGCTTGTCAGCTGCAGGTTTATTGATGATTAAATATCTGAATGTGGAAATTGGGTAATTTTATTGTGGGTGACAGATTAAGAATTTCACAAGTTCAGGTGTATCTGGTCACAGAAATAGTTTTAAACAACAGCAAGCAGAGTACCTGGACCAATCATTCTCTGCATGCTAAGGGATGCACTGAAGCTTAGTACTAATACCTGTGGATACACAATATGACATGATTATATTTTATATAATTATGTTGGGTATAGATAGAGTGAATGCAAGCAGGCTTTTTCCACTGAGACTAGGGGAGAAAAAACCAGAGGCATTAGGTTAAGGGTGAAAGGGGAAAAGTTTAAAGGGAATATTAGGGAGGGCTTCTTCATGCAGAGAGTGGTGGGAGTGTGGAATGAGCTGCCAGATGAAGTGGTGAATGCAGGCTCAGTTTTGACATTTAAGAAAAACTTGGACAGGTATATGGATGAGAGGGGTTTGGAGGGATATGGCCCAGGTGCAGGTCAGTGGGACTAGGCAGAAAAATGGCTCAGCACAGCCAAGGAGGGCCAAAAGGCCTGTTTCTGTGCTGTAATGTTCTATGGTTCTATGACCACAGTTCCAGTATACACACCTGATTAACTGCTCTCTGAAATGGTTGAACAATCCACTTGATTACATTAAAACAGTCGAGTTCCTTTGTTGTGTGGACTGCAATTATTCAAGAAAATGACTAGCACGAGAGGGCAGTTTTAAAGTGCTTGGAAGTAGGTACAGAGAAGATGTCAGGAGTAAGTTTTTTTTAAGAGAGTAGTATGCGTGGAATGGGCTGCCAGCAACAGTGGTGGAGGTGGATACAATAGGATCTTTTAAGAGACTCCTGGATAGGTAGATGGAGCTTAGAAAAATAGAGGGCTATGGGTAACCCTAGGTAATTTCTAAGGTAAGGACATGTTCGGCACAGCTTTGTGGGCCGAAGGGCCTGTATTGTGCTGTAGGTTTTCTGTTTCTATGTAAAATTCTTTCTGTTTGACTAAGCATAACATCACAGTCACATTTTAAGAATTAACATCCCAAGTGCATGCCAGTGAATTCTGTAAATTTTATGGCTGTTTAATATTGTTAACAGACTTTTATTTCTAGATTTACAAATAGGATTAATTAATTTTAAAGTGGGATTTGAATGTATATTTTCAAATCCTGAAGTCTTTTACAAACAGTGAAAGTGTAATTAAAGGAACAGAGGGTGCAGACAGAAATTTCATCTTGATAAATTATTATTCTGACATAATCACTATATATCCAGTTAGTGAACTATCAAATTTGGGCGTATTTCAAACCAGAAAGATGATCTTCCTCCAATAAAGTTGAGGCCAATTGTGATTTTTTTTTTGCACTGAACATCTCTCTTTGGGACATCAAATCTTAAGCACAAGAGCTTCAACAGATGCTGGAAATCCAGAGTAGCACACAGAAAACGCTGGAGGAACTCAAGGAATAAAGAATCAACGTTTTGGGCCAAGACCCTTTATCAGGACTGGAAAGGAAGTGCGAAGAAATGCCACTGTTTTTTTGCACTGGACCTCTCTTTCAGGGCTAAGTTTTGATTCAACATGTTGATCTCTGCAAAAGCAAATAGCACCATTATATTACCTTTGACATAGTAAAACATCTCAAGGAGCCAAAATAAAACAGACAGCTAAAGATAGATAATAAAAACCTCCTTAAAAGCAGGAGCAAGGTGCAGTGGACATACCCAAGTTTAGCTCCTGAAAGGATGGAGGTGCATCCACCACTTCTGTGAAGTATGGTAAATGGACAAGAGGTCAGAAAAGTGAAAAGGAAGAGATACTAAATAGAAGGAATGGCATGACAGAATTTGAAAATACTTTTTTTTGGTATCACTTTGTTGCTGAATCAGAAGCTTTATGAACAGGGATTATGAGTGTTCGTTTGTAAGTTATTATGTTTTGATTGGGATTATGTTTTGATAGTGGGGAGGATGTGATCTCAAAGCATAAACACTACCAAGACTGGTTGGACTGAATAGATACGTATATTCCTTGTACTGTATAAGCTTAGGTCAGTTAAGTAAATGAGACTGAACTATTAGAGCAGCTGGTTAGTGAGTGGTATTTACATTTTTCACTGGAAAACACTATTTATGGCAGAGCCCTAAAACAATGCTGCTGATAGTTCCTAGTGTTTATTTAACTAATGTAGATTTTAGAAATGAAGTCTGACAACTGAGCGACAAGGTTAAGAGTGAAGGTGGTCATTTCTAGTATACATATAGGTCCTGATGTGTTTGTGCATTGTATTGCTATTGGTCAGCCCCAAGGGTAAGATATTGTCCAAGTTGTCAAACCAGGGCAAATAAGGGAAACAGTGGAATTTTAAACTTAATAAATTTGTCATATTTCTATTCTTCAATGACTACTGCATGTCACAATAAAACTTTATATGTTGTAGATATTTGTAATTATTATTGGCATGAAACTTCTCAGAGGAAATAGGAACACCAAAATTTCATCTAGGTAACCCTCCATTATAAAGGGATAGAACTAGCTTCTGCCTTATTACCTGTTTCCTACCCACTATCCAAATCCTCCAAGTGAAACATTCACAACTCCCATATTTACTATTCATGTCTCCACCATACTGGAGAAACCAAATTCACATTAGATTAGTTCACATTATTTAAAAATTATTTAAAGAATTATTTAAAAACAAATTCACACTACATTACCATTGCAAAAATTCTTAGTTCAATCCACCAGGTTGATTGAATTTTCACTGGCTCTTTAACCATCAGCTCCAAGAACAGTTTCTCCTCTTCTGAAAGGAATCAAAAATCAAAGTTGTCTTCTAAGCCATACCCCCATCCCATCTTGAAAATAGATTGCCGTTCCTTCAGCACTGTTGGATCAAAATCATGGATCTCTCCAACTACAACTGCGAGAACTAAATTCAGCTGCAGCTTCTAATGAGGAGTTAAGGAGTTGGAGCAGGAAGTGGATGAACAGATCAATCGGAAGGCTGAAGGGGCAATAGTTAGGACATAAGAGAGGTGGTTACACCCAAGGTGCAGGACACAGGAAACTGGGTGACAGTCAAGAAGGGGAAAGGGTGAAGAAGCCAGTGCAGGGTACCACTGTGGCTATCCCGCTCAAAAACAGGTATATCACTTTGGGTACTGTGGCAGGGTGGAGGGAGGGGGAATGACCCAACAGAGGGAAGTTATAGTGGTCAGGTCTCTGATACTAAGCCTGCCTCTGTGACTCCGAAGGGAAGGGGATGGGGGCGAAGACACACTGTGGTGATAGGGGATTTGTTAGTTAGGAAACGGACAGAAGGTTCAGTTGGTGAGAACAAGATTCCTGGGTGGTATTTTGCCTCCTGGATGCCAAGGTCCAGGATATCTTGGATCAAGTCCTCAGCATTCTTAAGTGGGAGAGTGATTAACCTTGAGTCATGGTCCCTGTGGGTACCAATGACATGGATAGGACAAGTGACAAGGTTCTGCATAGAGAGATCAGGGAGTTAAGTGCTAAGTTAACTGGCAGGGCCTCCAGGGTTGTGAACTCAGGACTGCTACGCATGCCAAGTGCTAGTGAAGCCAGAACTAGGAAGATTGTACACTTTAACATGGGGCTAAGGAGTTGGTGTAGGAGAGCATAAGATTTTTGGAGCATTGGACTCTTCTAGGGAAGGTGGGACCTTTATAGAAAGAATGGTTTAAACCTGAACTGGACAGGAACTAATACCCTAGCAGGAAGGTTGCAATTACCCTTGCAGGTGGAGTTTAAACTAGAGTTGCTGGAGGATAGGAACCAGAGTGCCAAAAAGCTTAGTGGCGAGGTTGTGGAGGCGGGAGTTACAACCACAGACAAAGTTAGGAATCAAAAGGTTGAGCATGGTGTGACTAGTGTTCTGAGCTGTGTGTATTTCAAGCAAGAAGTATCATAACAAAGGCTGAAGGTGAGGTAGCTGGTTTACAAACAGAGGCAATGTGCAGTGAGGAGAGGCTGTTAATGGGGCAAAATTGCAGTCAACAAGATGAGTTGCAATGTAAAAGGCAGGCAATATTGAAAAGGGTGAATACAGCACTTAAGTGGTATATTTGAATTAATGCCGAATATGGAATAAGGCAGATGAACTTGTAGCACAGTTACAGATTAGCAAGTATGATGTTGTAGGCATCACTGAATCATGGCTGAAAGAAGATTATAGCTGGGAGCTTAATGTCCAAGGCAACACACTGTATCGACAGGATAGGCAGGAAGACAGAGGGGACAGCTTTGCGCTATTGGTAAAAAATGAAATCAAATCATGAGAAACATTAAGAAAGAGGTGACATAAGGTTGGAAGGTGTTGAATCATTGTGGATAGAGCTAAGGGATTGAAAGGGTAAAAAGACCCTGATGGGAGTTGTATACAGACCCCAAACAGTAGTAAAGATGTAGCCTACAAATTACAACAGGAGATAGAAAATTTACTGAAGAGGCTACAGAAGGATTTAGACTAATTAGGAAAATAGGCAAAGAAATGGCAGATGGAATACAGTGTCAGGATGTGTATGTTTGTGCATTTTGGTAGAAGTAGTTAAAAGGTTGACTGTTTTCTAAATGGAGAGAAAATACAAGGAACCTGAGGTGCAAAGGGACTTGGGAGTCCTTGTGCAGGATTCCCTAAAGGTTAATTTGCAGGTTGAGTATGTGGTGAGGAAGGCAAATGCAATGTTAGCACTCATTTAGAGAGAAATAGGATATAAAAGTAAGGGTCACACACAAAATGCTGGTGGAATGTAGCAGGCCAGGCAGCATCTATAGGAAGAAGCACTGTCAAAGTTTCGGGCCAAGACTCTTCATCAGGACACATAAAAGCAAGGGTGTAATGTTGAGAATTCATAAAGCACTGGCGAGGTCTTACTTGGGTAATTGAGAGCAGTTTTGGGCTGCTTATGTAAGAAAGGATGTGCTGAAACTGGAGAAGGTTCAAAGAAGGCTCACGAAAATTATTCCAGGAATGAATGGCTTGTCATCTGGGCCTGTATTCACTAGAATTCAGCAGAATGAGGGGTGACCTCATTGAAACCTATCAAATGGTGAAGGGCCTTGAAAGAGTGGACGTGAGAGGATGTTTCCTATGGTGGGACAGTCTAAGGGCAGAGGGCACAGCCTCAGACTAGAGGGCTGTCCTTTTAGAGCAGAGACAAGGAAGAATTTCCTCTCTGGCTGAGTGGTGACTCTGGAATTCTTTGCCACAGGCAGCTGTAGAGGCCAAGTCTTCATGTATATTTAAGGCAGACGTTGATAGATCCTAGATTTGTTAGGGCATAAAGGAATAAGGGAAGAAAGCAGGAGATCAGGACTGAGTGGAAAATTGGATAAGCTATGATGAAATGACAGAGCAGAGTCAATGGGCCAAATGGCCCAATTCTGCTCTTTTATCTTATGGTCTAACAGCACAATGGGTTTACACCTCAAGGACTGCAGCAGATGAAGAAAGCAACCCACCCACCCTACATATTCTGAAGGGCAATTAAATGCTGGCTCAGTCTGCAAAGCCCTCACCACTTGAATGAATACAATCATTACATTTGATCATTTCAGATAACCAGGCCAATGCTAAGGAAAAAGTCATTAACTGGCAATGTAAACCCTTTTACTCTCCCTACAAATGTCCAGTATTTCCAGCAACTTTAGTAAACTTCACCATTCCAATATTTTTTGCATTGTATCTGTCTTAATTCATGATTTTAAGCTGAAATGTTTAGTTTCTTTCTCCCACAGATGCTGCTTTACCCAGAATGCCTCCATGTTTGTTTTCACCCCTTTTTCTGTTTTCATTTACCTATTTACATCATATGTAACTGAACTACATTTAATAACGTGGGGTGGCACAGTAGCATAACCACTAGCACAATCACTTTGCAGCACCAGTGTTTGGGGTTCAATTCCTGCCACTTCCTGTAAGGTTCTCCCTGTGACTACATGGACTTCCTCCAGGTGCTCTGGTTTCCTCCCAGTCCAAAGATGTACAGCTAGTGATTTGTAGGTATGCTATGTTGGCCAGAAGCATGGTGCCACTTGCAGGTGCCCCCAGCACAATGTTGGTTGTTGACTCAAAAATAGCACATTTCACTGTAGGTCTCAATGCACATGTAACAAATAAAGCTAATCAATCTAATCATTCACTGTCTTTAGCCAGCACAACTACCACAACATCATTAGGTCTGTCTTGGAGTCCACCCTACATTAATTTCGCCATCGACCTCTTCTCTGCAAGCCAACCACTGCCAAGTATGGGAACTTTATCTCCCTTAATCGCAGGATTAACAAACCCTTCAACAAGCCCTCGCCAGCCAGCGTTCCCTACTGGGACAAAACGACCCCGGAGGACTTCAAGCCACTCTCTGTTACAACCAACGGTCCTTGCCTCTGTTAGCACTAGTGGACTCCGGCGCAGAGGGAAACTTCATGGATGAAAACTTAGCATTCCAAGCCGGAATTCCTCGTGAGCCTTTGTGTACCCCCTCGGGACGCCAGGACACTGGAAGGTAGACTCCTAGCCCGAGTCACACACTGCACGGAACCCCTGCTTCTCCTTCTTTCCAGAAACCATCGGGAATAGGTATGATTCAATTTAATTTTCTCTCCTCAAGCCCCTATAATTCTTGTCCACCCCTGGTTAAGCCATCATAACCCCCACATCGAATGGCCCATCGGGAAGATGGTCAGCTGGAGTTCGTTCCGATATTCCTTTTGCCTGCAACCAGCCCTTCCCCCAGTGGAGGTCACTGCGACCTCGTCCACCTCTGCGCCCCCCGACTTATTCCCGTAGATTAATATCACAATCTGGGAGAAGTGTTTAGCAAGCAACAGGCTCTTTCTCTGCCTCCACATCGCCTTTACGATTGCACAATTGACCCTCTCCCCGGAGCCTCATTACCCACCAGTCGGCTGTACAACCTGTCCCGCCCAGAAAGAGAAGCTACGGAGACATACGTAAATGACTCCCTCGCAGCTAGCATCACCCGACCCTCATCTTACCCTGTAGGCACTGGTTTCTTCTTTGTGGGTAAGAAAGACGGCTCACTACGCCCCTGCATCGACTACCGTGGCATGAACAACATTACCATAAAGAATAAGTATCACCTGCACCTTATCAACTCAGCATTTGAGTCCCTTCACGGAGCCACAATTTTCTCTAAATCGGACTTGCAGAATGCCTATCACCTGGTCAGGATAAGGGAGGGAGATGAATGGAAGACAGCTTTCAACACCCCACTCGGTCATTTTGGATACCTGGTGATGCCCTTCGGCCTGACCAATGCTTCCGCGGTATTCCTGTCTCTGGTCAACGACGTCCTGAGGGACTCTTTTAACCGTTTTGTTTTCGTTTATCTGGACAATATCCTAATCTCCCGTAATCTCCAGGCGCACGCTCACCATGTCCGCCAGGTTCTTCGGAGGCTTTTGGAGAACAAGCTATTTGTTAAGGGAGAGAAGTGTGAGTTCCATGCCCGTTCGGACAATTTCCTGGGGTGTATCTTTGAGAGCGGGCAGATGAGGGAGGATCCGGGAGGTTGCAGACCCACGACGCTTAAACAACTCCAGCGATTTCTGGGGTTTGCCAACTTCTGCCGTCGCTTCATTAGGGACTACAGCTGGGTGGCAGCACCCCTTACTCAGCTGACCTCTCCTGCGACCCCCAAAGCGGTCTCGGCCTTCTTGGAGCTGAAGAGGCGTTTCACCTCCACTGCCGTCCTGGTCCAACCTGACCCCTCTCGCCAGTTTGTTGTGGAAGTAGATGCCTCCGACTCTGGGGTGGGAGCGGTCCTCTCTCAATGCTCCGTCCCAGACCAAAAGCTCCATCCTTTTACCACCTTCTCTCACAGTCTAACCCCCGCTGAACGGAACGATGTCGTTGGGAACCGGGAGTTGCTGTCCATCGAACTCGTCTTGGAGGAGTGGAGGCACTGGCTGGAGGGAGCAGAACACCCATTCGTCTGGACAGACCATAAGAACCTGGCATACATCCGGACAGCTAAACGCCTTAACTCCCGCCAAGCCCGTTGGGCACTTTTTTTGGCCGCTTCAATTTCACCCTCACCTACTGTCCTGGTTCCAAGAACGTGTAGCCAGATGCTCTCTCTTGTCAATACATCACCGAGGAGGACCCTTCCAACCCTGATACCATCTTTTCACCGTCCCGTGTTGTGCCTGCCCTCGCCTGGGAAATCAAGTCCATGGTTAAAGAGGCCCAAGGGACTCAACCTGACCCAGGCAATGGACCCCCCCAATCGCCTCTTCGTGCCTGACTCTGTTTGTTCTCAGGTTCTCCAGTGGGGGCATACTTCCCAGTTCGCCTGCCATCCTGGTATCTGTCAAACTCTGTCCCTTTTGAAGCAACATTTCTGGTGGCCCACCATGGATGCCGACACTTGCTCCTTCGACTCTGCCTGTTCTGTGTGTGCCTGCGGAAAAGCCTCCCATCGGCCACCTGCTGGGCTGCTTCCTCCCCTACCTGTCCCTAGTCGCTCTTGGTCCCACATTGCTTTGGATTTCATTACTGGACTACCCCCTTCACATGGGAACACAGCTGCATTCACCATGGTGGACTGTTTTTACAAAGCTGTGCACTTCATAGCCCTTCCCAAACTCCTACAGCCCTTGAAACAGCTGACCTCCTTGTCCAACACGTTTTCAGCCTTCATGGAATTCCCTCTGACATCGTTTCTGACCGGGGTCCCCAGTTCATCTCCCAAGTCTGGAGATCCTTCTGTCAAGCCCTCAGAGCTTCAGTAAGTCTGTCTTCCAATTTAACTGGAACTGTCTTCTTGTCTAACGGTCAGACAGATAGAGCAAATCAGGATTTGGAAGCAGCACTGCACTGCATTTCCGCCAATAACCTGTCATCCTGGAGCACCCATCTCACTTGGGTTGAGAATGCCCACAACTCCCTGGTCAGCACCACCACCGGTATGTCTCCTTTTGAGTGCTCCCTAGGCTATCAAACCCCTCTGTTTCCTGCCCATGAAGATGACATTGCTCTGCCTTCAGGTCAGGCCCATCTCCGCCGGTCCCGCAAGGTCCAGAAGGATGTACACTCAGCCCTGCTCTGCTGACCATGACCAGAGTATTGCCGATTGCCACTGAATTCCAGCACCCAACTATCAACGCCTGGTCAGAAGGTTTGGCTGTCTTCAAGAGACATCCCCCTCAAAACAGAATCCAACAAACTCACCCCTTGTTACATCGGACCATTCGAAATTGAGAGCATCATCAACCTCTCCTCAGTGGTCAAACTCAAACTACCTAGATCCATGCGCATTCATCCCACGTACCACGTCTCCAATTGAAACCTGTATCTATCAGCCCTTTGTGCTCTCCTGCTGAGCCTCCTCCACCCGCCCGGGTCATCGATGACTACCCAGCTTACACTGTATGGTGAATATTGGATGTGCGCTGCCGAGGCAGGGGTCTCCTGTACCTCAACGATTGGGAGGGATATGGTCCTGAGGAGCGCACCTGGATCCCCTGCTCCTTCATCTTAGACTCTTCCCTCATCCAAGATTTCCATCGCGACAATCTGGGCAAGCCTGGTGGTTCGCTTGGAGGCTCCCATGGGGGGGGGGGGCGCGGGGTACTGTCACAGTCCCAACCATTAATTCCCCATGTTCTCCTAATTCCTTTTGATTGTGGCACACCTAATTCTCATCTACCCTGCAGTGTAAATATCTCAGCTTTGCATCCACTCATCACCAGATCGTTGTTTCAGCCAGTGTGGTCATTCACATTCCTGACCGCTTAGGATTGTGTATTCTAAGTTTTACATCAGTACCGAGGTTTACCTGTGTAGCTCTGGCTCTCCATCTCGAGATAAGTATTGCCTGCCGCCTGTTCCTGTTTGCCTTTCAGCTCCAGCCACGTTCACGCTCGTGTCTGCATCCTAGCTCTATCTCCATGCCAGTGTCCTGTGTTTGGGTTCGCCCCTTCTTTGCAGCACCATCGGGGAAATGGTACCACAGCATAAAAGGCAGGACCAACAGACTCCGGGACAGCTTCTTCCACCAGGCCATGACACTGCACTGATTCTTGAGTATTTGGATAAAACAAGTTCCTAATTTTGAAAAGAAAAAAATTTAAATGTTAAGAAATCTAAACTTATATGGTTATAGAACAAGGTCTCAGTAATCAAGCAATATTTCAGAGAAACCTCCTGATTTTGTAATTTTTTCATAAAGTATGTATTTTTCCTGTCATTACTTAGTTTTTGTCAACACAGTCAAACACAATAAAAAGCTAATTATTCCTATTTGTTTAGTCGTATATAGATTTAGACCTTTTAAATCATTGTGTCTACACCATAGGTATACATATATGCTGTTGAATATTCACTTTTGTTCATTTTTTTATACTATTTCACATGTACTTTAAAAACTCTTACTTCATGCAACTTATCATTAAATATACAAAATAACAATTTTGTACTTAAAAACACATTTTTACTTTTAAAGAGACAATTACTTTAATAAATCAACTGCTTTGGAGGAACAGATTGTAAGCATATTAATTTAAAACAAAGAAAGTTCCATCTGACGGTGGTGACTGAGACCTAATTACAACAAACAATTCCAACCTTTTCACCACTCAAGTTAATGCTGCCTTGCTTAACAACTTAGTACAACAAATAACAAATAATTTAGTACAACAAATAATACTTACAGAAGGATAAAATGTACATGACAAATTGTTAACAACAACGGTAAACAGCAAAGGTACAACTGCAATGTTTAAGTATAAACATCAGAAAACACACCAGGAACTAAAAAAAAAAATTCCGTCCTTTTCTGGGCTTAAAAATCTTCAAAAATGTTCAGTCAGCTTTATCAGGAAGTAGATGATTAATATGCTTCTGCTCTATGAAGTCCATGACTTCAGCAAACAGGTGGTAGATCTCCCTCATCCTGCTTGCATGACCTGGTGATGATGGCTCCATCAGTTTGACGACAATATCTTCAACTTGTACAAAACACATATCCTTTCCACCTGGTTTTGGATGGAAGCAAGTGCTGGGCCCATGAGGGTGGAAAAACTCCACTTCAACATCTTGACGATGAGCATCCACAGTGACAGCCTTTGCTAACCACCAATTTTGGTCATAAATGACAGCAAGCCAATCTCCACAATGAATGACCCCAGCAGATGACATAGTCCCATCATGACCACTCTGGGGTTCCTGCTTCATTTCAGTCAGCTGAAATGTTGTTGGACTGAAACACTGGCACATCTGTGGCTCACTGCAGAAATGTGACAATGATCTGCAATGGATGCCATTTCTGTAAGGTATGACCTGATGGATTTTCCTCATTGCTGGAACAGGTTTTAGTGGTTGAGAAAGGAGTGCATCATATGTCTGCATGTCACCTTCAGCAATATGATAGAGTTGAGAACTGCAAAGGCTTCTCCCAATCATCTCATGGAAGATCTTTCTCTTGACTCTTGCTGTCTACGTTTCCATGCCTTTCCCTTTCATTCAAATCACTGATAGTTTTTATCTTCTCATTCTCTACTCTCTTCTTCCATCTTTGCTTTTCCTTTCTCAGGTATTCCTCCTTTAACTCTGGCTCACGATATATTTTCTCTCTCCACTTTTTTTTAGTAATCCCTGTTTCTTCACCTTCACTCCTCCACTGATATCTGCTGCCTAGCCATAACTTCCTAAAATACATAAAAGGAAGGCCAGAATTACATGGAATTACTATGAAATTGTGCAAAATTACAATGAATTTAATTGTTTAGTTTGGCAAGTGCTTATAAAATGATTATGGAATAGTGCAACTAAATGCATTTATGGTTTTAGTCATTGGGGATACATATAATAAGGAAATATTGTAGGGCTGTGCGTGGAAGAAATAAAGGGAAAATTATGTATATTAAGAAATAAAGAGGTTAATGAAACACTACAAGCCATATTATTATTTTTTTGTGATCAGAAATAATATTCCAGCCTCCAATGAGGATGATTTGGATGTTTTTGTCAACACCGTCAAACTATGTGTCACCATCAGACAGACGGTGCTAGCTGCCTCTACTTAAAATTTATGTCATAACTTAAAATAATTCATTCTATATAAAAGAGACAGTGTTGATACGTCATGGTTATGACAGTAGCAACATCAATAAATATGTAAAAATTATTGGAAAAAATAGCAAACTTACAGGAGCTTCTTTGACATTGTTGCATTTAGTAGATGTGGACAGTGGAAATGGGGTGCTCGGGAATATAGTTGACCATGTGATTGCCTGATTTTATTGCTTTTTTTTAATATAAATATCTGATAGGGTTGACAAAAACTTGGGGCACATTTTGAGCAACCACAAAATAAAAGAAAATATTGTTGAAAATTCACTGATTTTAGTTTTAAAGAGGTTTTTCACTCTACTCTTTCATCTGGCATATATATTATAGATTTTAAATGATTTTTTTCCACACTTTTTTATCAAATTGAAATGGTAATCTCTTTTCTGAGGACAACTGATTATGTGGGTACTGGGCTATCATATAATTTATAAAATTAAAAACAAACATATGAAAAAATGTTGCATTTGTGCAAAAGACCATCAGATGATCGACCCTGATTATTTTAAATAAGAAAATGCTATTCATTTTCAACAGGATTAGTACTTTTCTTATTGAGATACGTTTTCGCCAAAGTCTCAAGAATCAGTGACTGATTAACTTAAGCTGATTTGACTGTATTTCTATGTTACATTGACAGTTCTATTTACTATAAATGACTACAATAGCACATTTAGACAGGGCCATAACAAAGATTTTTACTCATGTATGTGAAGGATGTAAGAAATAAAGTCAATTAAATTCAACCATTTAATTCAACAATCTACTGGGGGAACTCAGCTTGAGGAGTTGAGCTGAGGTCTTCTAACATTTCATTTGCTGCTCCAAATTCCGGCATCTGTAGTCCGTCTCCATTTAATGTTTAACTTTTTTAAAAGTTCTGATGCAAAGTAATTTACCCTTCAGTGTTGTCTCTTGCAAAGAGAGGTTTGCAGCATTAAAAAAAAGTGACAATGTTGAAAATCCTCGACAGTGGAAGAGAGAGCAAAAGTCAGCTTGGAACACAAAAGACGGATCTTGCCACAGGACGTGAATTATGGAAGTTTGAAAGATGCCAGCAGCGAGAAATGGCACAGCTCCAGGGTACAGACTGGTTTATTCCAGCTCTTCCCTCAGCCCGCGAGAACTCGCTCTACATATTTGGCGCCTCATCTCCTCCTCCAACGGAGGTTGCTGCGCCTCCGAAGGTGCTTTTTATTGGCTGTGAAGGCGCTTCGGGGGACGTCCTTAAAGGAGTTGATAATAAACAAACCAAACCCTCCCCAAAGTGAAGAAACACGACTGGTTAGTGCGGGTGAATACAATGGCTGCATAACTGTAACCCGCAGGATTACGACTAGGTATTTTTCCCTCCCTATGAGCCGCATTCGGGCCTGTCCGACATTAGCAGTGCCCTTGAACCCCGGCTACAAGGAATCCGCCCTTTTGTCTCCACTGCCGCGCTCGAGCGTTGCCGCTCCGACCGTTTTTTTTTCAAAAACAAACGCGTCACGCCTTCAACTGAATAGGTGGGCGTGATCCCGCTGCAAGCCGACCAATCGGTTTCTCGGCCTCCCGACTTTCGAATCGTGCGCGAGGCGCTGGCCGGCGAGGCAGGCCAATCAGACGCGACCGCCTGCGATTCAAACTGGTACATCCCGTAGCAGGACGGGGCGGGGGAAGGACTGAGGGAGATGAAGTCGGCGGGATGGAGAAACGGTGTGAAGCGCAGACTAGCTTGCTGGCTGCTATGGGCACGGGCCAATAGAAGGGCGACGAATCCCGTCCAGCCCGCCCCCGGGCCGGGCTCCCGACCAATCGGCGCCGGAACTGCTCCGTGATTGACGGCGTTGAGGGACGGAAACGTAATGAAGTTAGGGTGAAGCGTATCATAGTGAGAACCAGCGCCCTGTGTAGCTTTGTAGTCTATTGACGCCTTGTGTAGTGTGAGCCTGGTAGGTATCCCTATGTATATCGCTGTACGGAGTGTGTGCGCGGGATATTTTATTTACTTAAAAAATTCTGCTGAGCCTTTTTGCCTCTTTCCCAACCCCTTTTGATCGATTTTCTCTTATTTTTGATGAAAAGAACGTTCGAGGAAGTAACTATTTTCTTTTAAAAGTGCATTAAATTGTCTTATTTGAAAATTATTTGCTTCAACGAAGTGAATTTGCGAAACGTGTATTTTTATTATTGCATATTTTTTTAAGTGGAGAAAGTGCGCGCGAAGCGTTTTTTTTAAAAAAAACATACACGCACATATATACATATTCTGCTGTTGCGAATTAATATAACGTGTTGATGTGAGATTATGCGAAGTGTAAGCCGGAGTTGGGAAGGGGCGAAGTGATGATGGAAAAGGTGGTGCGTGTGTGTTCCTTTCTCTGGGAAATGGCCGCCTCTCGGTCGCTCTGAGCTTCGATAATGCAAAGTGCGCAGTAGTTGCTGACCTGTTCTTTTAAGAAATAAACGCAGTTAAAATAATATGTGCCAGTCTAGTCATTTTGCGGACTGATTTGAAAATTGCATGCAGTTGCTGGTGGTTTGAATTCGGCTCTCGTTTGAGCTCCCTATGTCTTCTCTATTGCTACTCCATCTGCTGCTGTATTGTGTGAGAGAGTCTGTAAAATGGAGGTGGCTGTACTGGCAGGCAGCTCCTACATCTGTTACAGCCCGCCCTTTTCCTTCTCTCTTCTTTATCCTCTTGCTTTTTCGATCCTTTTTAACGCTTAATTGTCCTCCCTGTTTCTGCGTTTTTTTTTCTGTATTTATAGATAAAACTTGTGCTTTTTCAATAAACGTGGAATCCAACCTTAGGGAAAGTTCTTGAAGTACAAATTAAATTTCCGTGAATAGCACGTTCACTTTAAAATACTCGATTTAACTAAATTTCGGCTACATTTTATTTTGGCTTTTTATTTAAACCTGATGTGTAAGTAGTCTCTTCATTAAATATAACTTGTAAACCCACGCAGTAGATTTTGCTTGTTTAATAAAATGCGTCGAAAGTTAATAACCGTTCAGTTTTGCAAAGAATTCGTTGTTCCATCTACAAGTTTGATGAGTGAGCACTACTTTTGTTTACAAGAAAGAGTTTTATACCTCCCGGATTGTAATGGGTTTAAATTGTGTTATATTTTAAAAAGGCAATATGCTTCATGAACGGAAGGTCTGAGTATTTTCATTGTTCAAACTGAAAAGACTTTTTGTTTTTAAAATCTCTAGATGACTGTGAACAACCCTTTTCATTCTGATTAATGCGTTACATATAAACATTGACTTCCAAACAATGTTTTCATTATTTGGTCTCTATGTGATAATCGAGCATTTTGAGGGGTTTTTTGCCGTATTTTTTTTCCCTTGCGGACATTAAGAGGCAGCATTTGAAGTTAACCAGAAAGTTTAGTGTTTTTATATTGTTAAGCAGACAGTTAGGGGAACATGGCAAACAATGCTAACCATTGTATGTTAAGTGAAAGGCGCACCGGCATTTTCACAACTCAAGGCAGCAACTGTTTTTCTTGTTCGTTTTTTTTGTTTTTAATGGGACCTATGGTGACCGGCAACAGGAAGCATAGTTGTTTACGGCACAGAGGGCTTTTGACTCACTGTCTGCGCTGGAGCAGTCAAGTTCTTAAGTACTTTTTAAGTAGTGATCTGAATTTAAAGTGTCCACAAAGATCAGTACCCTTTATTATGAGCTTAAAAAAAGCCCAACTCAAAGCCATTTCCCAAAGTAAATTTTGGCTTCAATTTGTAATCCTCCTCAGCTATGAAAATTGTAGTTGGAAAGCAACTTGTCATGATGGATTGATTCATCCCTCGCCCAAAGCTTGAGCATTACGTGGTCATTCTGTCGCGCAATGCAATCAGTAATAATGTATTTCAGTGGTTTCCAAGCATTAAAGGTAGGTAGCTAAATGAGAAGCACGGAAGACGTCTGAGGTTGCAAACTCTGTTGTACTTTACGCTGTAGTTGGTGACTTGAGATTGCCAAAGGGGAATATTTTTTTCTGTATTTGCATCTCATCGCGAAATACCGATTTCACTGTGGGTAGCTGAATACTTTTATTTCGTATTGTAGATACAAACCAATCATGGTCAGAAAAGATCCAAATAAGCCTCGGGGCAAAATGTCCTCGTATGCCTATTTTGTGCAGACTTGTCGTGAGGAGCACAAGAAGAAACATCCGGAAGCCAGTGTCAACTTTTCAGAGTTTTCAAAGAAGTGTTCTGAAAGATGGAGGGTGAGGTATTTTATGCTGTTTTTTTAAAATGTCCTTCCAAATTTTTCTGTGTATTTGCAATGAATTAAATAGTTTTCTTTTTAGACCATGTCAAACAAAGAGAAGGCAAAGTTTGAAGACCTGGCCAAGAGTGACAGGGCCCGTTATGATCGGGAGATGAAGAATTATGTTCCTCAAAAGGGGGACAAGAAAAAGAAGAAGGATCCAAATGCTCCCAAGAGACCACCGTATGTATTTTCATTTTAGGTGCTTGAGGGAATGTTTTTCTAAATGGGGTTCTTTTTTAAAATAATGTGTTTATTCTCGCAGGTCAGCATTTTTCATTTTCTGCTCTGACAAACGTCCAAAGATCAAGAGTGAATCTCCTGGAATGTCCATTGGTGATGTTGCAAAGAAACTGGGAGAGATGTGGTCCACAGTGCAACCCAAGGATAAGCAAACATACGAGCAAAAGGCATCCAAATTAAAGGAGAAGTATGAAAAGGTAAATGAGCCTTGAATTTTAATTGTATTGGAAACCTGTTGTTTCCATTTATTGTCTTGACTTTGTAAAGTTTTGTGAGTATAATGAAGATCTATTCTCAAAAGTTAATTATTTTCTGATGAGGGAGGATGGAGAATAGTATTGTACATTTGCTTAGTCTCTCATCACCTCTGAATTAGTGAGCTTGCTATTAGGACCTTTGGATTCTGTTAAGCTCATGTTTTCATCCTCAATATACACTCAGTGGCCACTAAATTTTTACATCTGTACACATCTTCAATTCAAATATCCAATCAGCCAATCACGTGGCAGCAACTCAATGCATAGTGTGTAGACATGGTCCGCCGGTTTAGTTGTTACAACCAAACATCAGAATGGAGAAGAAGTGTGATTTGAGGTAGTTTGGGTATCTCAGAAATTGCTGATCTGGGATTTTTACATAGTCTAGAGCAGGGGTTCACTGGGTTAATGGTAAGTCTCCATAGCATAAAAATATTTGGGAAACTCAGACTCTAGAGCTTACAGAGAATGGTGGGAAAAGCGAAAAACAAAACACATCCAGTTCGGTGGTGGGCAATTCTGTGGTTGAAAACGTGTTAATAAAAGGGGTCAGAGGAGAGTGGCTAGATTAGTTTTAAGATGACAGAAAAGTGACAGTGACTCAACCACATGTTACAACATTGAAGTGCAAAAGACCAAGTTATGATGTATTGTGCATTCTTAGAAGTGGATGTGCTACAGCAACAGAAGACCATGAACATACTGTACGCTGGCCATTTTATTATGTGCAAGAGATACCTAAGTGGCCATTGAGTATTATACATTTGTATTCATTCCATATTGGTTTTCAGTTCTTCATCCTTTCTGCTGAGGTCAATTTTAAAGTATTCCCAAACAGCACCTTCCAACTATGCTGTTTACTACTTTGTGTTCCAATGCATTATTGATGTATGCTTAGTCTTTGCTCATCCTTTTTCCATCTTGTTGCATGCCATAGATAGTGTAGGTTTATTCATGAGGAAAAATATTTAAATAATCCACTCATGTAATGAATCTGCAAATGGGGCTGTTGACAAAGATTAACCAATAGAGGTGGATTTGGGACAGCATCTGAATTGTAAACAAAGTCAGTTATTAACTCGGGAAATAGAATCTATTTAAAGAATGGAGAGAACATGTAGAAACAGCAGCAGCTTCTAACTAGTTAGTACTTCAGCAAAGTTGAACTTTTCTGGAAAGAACTGATCTGATCTAAATTAATGAGTGTGGAGTTAACAATTTCATCCATCCTTCAGGGACAAACACACTGTGTACTCCAAACACAAACTCAAAATTCAGTATCTCTGAAGTGGGAAAAAAAAGTGGAGTTGTCTGCAGACTGCTAGAAAATAATATGTAAGGTACACATTGGTACAAGAGAAAGCGTTACAAATGTTTTTAAGAAGTTGTAAGTGTACTACAGGAAATAGGTTGGTTTGACTGTTTTGGGGGTTGTAATTTACACAAGCCAAATCCCCCAGGGCTTTATCTTTAAACTGTTAGCAAAAGAGTGTAATTTCAATGCTGTGTTTTTGATTTCAGTTAGTACTTTAGTGGATTGTGATTGAAACATAACTTTTTCTTGTTTAAATCTGCTTTTTAGGAAGTTGCAGCATATCGTGCCAAATGCAAGAATGATGCTAGTAAGAAACCTGCTGCCAAACCAGCTCAGGCTGCGAAGAAGAAGAAGGAGGAGGAAGAGGAGGACGACGATGAGGAGGAAGAAGAAGAGGAGGAGGAGGAAGAAGAGGAAGAAGAAGATGATGAGGATGATGATTAAATAGCAACAGATGTAAAAAAAATCTTTGTCTAAGCTTGATCTATTTTTCTTTGCAAGGACAGGAAATGTGAACTCATTTGTAATTTGGATCAATGGCTTAGGTGTAAAGAAACTGTACAAAACTGTGTATAGTTAGTGTTGTATTTTTACACTGTGTAGCCAGGCCCTGTATTGTTTTAATTGTAAGTAGCTGATTTTTTTAAGGCACTGCCTTTCAAGAAGAAAGGGACTCCAGAGTCATGGAATGTTATTGCCTATTTAATGTTTTGTGTGAAAATTTTCAATGACAAAAGTAGAAATTTTTCTTTGTCATGCAGTTAATACCAATTTTTTGCCAATTTTTCTTTGTAGATCTTCCGTCACTACATGTGATTGCTAACTTCTCATGGTTAGATCATGATAAGAATCAATACTTTTTTAATAAAACTGAAACAATAACTTGTGGTTTCACATTCAGATTTTAATGTCAAGAATAAATCATCTGAAGTATCAGGGATATAATGGCAACTACAAATGAGGCATTCCTGACCGGAGAGTTTGAGATCTGTGTGTACGTCTTTACTTTCATGCTGGAACAATGTGCTTGGTGTTTGGAGTTAAGTATATTCTTTCTAATACAATAGCAGGACTTTGACTTTTTATTATAATCTGATGCTGGTTGAGTAGATTATCTTGGGCAGCAATAAAAATGGGGTCACTGTGTTGTCAGGTTTTTTTAAACAGTATAAAGTGATAGTGGCAGATCCATTGGGGATGTAAAGATGAAAGCAGGATGGAGGGCTGAGTGGGAAGTGATTGTTAGGATTGGCACAACATTGTGGGTTGAAGAGCCTGTACTGAGATTATCTTAACACTTTTAAGATGAGAATCCAATGGCAGGTATTTTGTGGAATGCGCATTAACCTTTCCATTGGCAGTGATACTAAATTCCACAAGTGAAAAGTAGTAGATGTATACAATTTGATGGTAATTTGGGATCTAATCCAGGTTTCTGGAATTGAGAACAGCTCCGCTCTTACTCTTTCTGACTGGGTACCAATGCAAAATTTGGACCTATTTTATTATTTGGTGTTGATGGAAGGACCAATGAACATTTTGTTGATTGTTGCATTGTGTCCAAATGTTCTTGGGACTGAAATTTGAGGTGCCTGGCTCTCTCCCAAGGCCAGGATTGTGAGGTAGGTCCTGAGTGTTGTTGGGAGACTTAGGAAGGAAAGGGTTAGGAATGTATCAGGACTTACAGGTGTGGTGTGAACCCTATAAAGGTGACTGAAGTACATGGAATTGGGTATGAATTGCACAGGCATTCTATTCTGTTGGGTGGGAGGAAGGAGCATTAGATGTGGCCATGTGTGGAAGTCTGTGGTGGTTCACCACCTCAAAGCAAATTGAGGTCCTATTTATTGCTACTGGTAACTTCAACCAGGCCAACTTAAAAGACTGATACCACAATACTGCGAACATGCCTTTTGACCCACTAGGGGCCCCAAACACATGATCGTTTCTGTACAACTTTATATGTATCTAACCATGCCCTGTCCAGACTTCGGTAAATCAGACCAGTAGTATGTTTCCATTCACTGCATACAAACAAGCAGAAATGGGAGTAAACCAGAACAGAAAGCTGTACAGTGGTCCGAGGATGCACATGATTTTATACATAGTTGCTTTAAGTTGGTAGACTAGTTAATGTTCAAAGATACCTGCCATTAGAATGTGTGTTGAGGACTATCCCAAAGGACAACCCAGTTATTTTTAAATTGTAAACTATGGATTTACTTGGAGATCCAATGTCTTACGCAGTCAAGCCTGCAGCTGATCTCGGGGTGCTCAAATTTCCTCCCTCGTTCCAAAGACACAAGGGTTATTAAGTGCGCATGCAATATTGGCACTAGAAGCATAGAAACGCGTAAAGCTAATCTGAAAAAAATTGCTACTCATAACTGCAGGTAAGTACAGCCTAAATGACACCATTGATGGATTGGACAGTTGAGAGGTCCCACAACAGCAGCCAACTTGCATTCAACATCAGCAAGACTAAAGAATTGATTGCAACTTCAGGAAGGACAAATTTGGGGGAATATCCACTAGTCCTCATTGAGTAGTGGAAACAGCTTCAATGTTCTTGGGTGTCAATATCCCAGAGGATCTATCCTGTGCCTAACACATTGACACAATAATGACTTGGAAAGCAAGTGGTTTCAGAAGTTACATGAGATTTCATATGTCACCAAAGACTGGCAAATTTTTGTAGATGTACTGTAGGTCTGATAGCATTCTAACTGATTGCACCCCAGTCTGGTATGGAAGTTCCAATGCACTGGATTGTAGGAAGCTGCAGAGGATGTTAGACATTGCCAGCTCCATCATATCTCACCACTTAGGACATCTTCAAGAGGTGGTAAGGAACCTCACCATCCAGGACGTGCCCTCTTGTTACAACCATCAACGAGGAGGTGCAGGATCTTGAAGACCCACACTCAACACTTTTGGAATAGCTGTCATCAGATTTCTCAGTGATCCATAAACTCAAAAACACTTCTCATCCTTTTATTTTGAAACTCTGGTAATTTTATGTCTGCATTGCATTCCTGCCATAAACTAACAATTTTCACATTAATGATAATGAACCTGATTCAGATTCTTAGCCTGATCCAAGAAAAGGAGTAAACAAAAACAAAGTTAGCTGATAGGCAAGGTAGCAAGACTGGAAATACAGCAGACCTCTCCTGAAAAGGTGAGCAAGAGGAATGATGAGAGAAAAACAGTAGTCATTGTCTACTTGGATTTCAGCAAAGTATTTCACAAGGTTTGCATGGTTGACTGGTCTGGAAGATTAGATCATGCGGGATCCAGGGGAGGTAGCCCATTGGGTACAAAATTGGTTGTTGGCAGGGACTGAGGGTGGTAGTGGCAGGTTGTTCTTCAAATCTGTGACCAGTGACGTGCTGCAAGATTCCATATTGGGTACCCTGTTGTTTGTAATCTATATTGATCATTTGATTGAGAATCGACATAGGTGGCATGGTTGGAAAGTTAGCTGATGAGTGTTGTAGGGCAGTGGGTTGGAAATGGAATTAAGTATTTACATGAAGGAACAAGAGATTCTATAGATGCTGGAAATCTAATACACACCAAATGCTGAAGGAACTCACCAAATGAGAGAGGTCTGG
The DNA here is from genome assembly GCF_030144855.1 of Hypanus sabinus. NCBI lineage: Eukaryota > Metazoa > Chordata > Chondrichthyes > Myliobatiformes > Dasyatidae > Hypanus > Hypanus sabinus. The sequence goes on along the minus strand of NC_082712.1, from coordinate 19,580,505 downwards.
AGTGGGATGAGGACCATCACTGGGTTCCAGCAAACTAGCAACAGAGGAGCTGAAGGCAGTGTGGACAGGGCCAACGAACTTAACATGTTCTTCAACAGATTTGACACTGTGGCCCCTGCCCATCCCCCACATGATTCATATGTTGTCGGCCCCTAACCAACACATACTCCACTCTCCCTTCCTACCCCTCCTCACAGACCCCCACCCTGCTCTCATGACTACACCCCTCCCTCAACTGAAACCACCACGGTGGGCTTCACAGCTGAACAGGTGAGAAGACAGCTGAAACATCTCCACCCAAGCAAGGCTGCAGGCCCGGATGGTGTCAGCCCCAGGGTGCTCAAAGCCTGTGGCCCCCAGCTATGTGGAGTACTTCATCATGTCTTCAACCTGAGCCTGAGTCTCCAGAGGGTTCCTGTGCTGTGGAAGATGTCCTGCCTCGTCCCTGTACCAAAGACGCCGCGCCCCAGTGGCTTCAATGAATACAGACCAGTGGCATTGACCTCCCACATCATGAAGACCCTGGAGAGACTTGTTCTAGAGCAGCTCTGGCCTATGGTTAAGCCACACTTAGACCCCCTCCAGTTAGCCTACCAGCCCCGACTAGGAGTTGAGGATGCCATCGTCTGCCTGCTGAACCGTGTCTACGCCCACCTGGACAAGCCAGCGAGCACTGTGAGGGTCATGTTTTTGACTTCTCCAGTGTGTTCAACACCATCCGCCCTGCTCTGCTAGGTGAGAAGCTGATTGTGATGCAGGTGGATGCTTCCCTGGTGTCATGGATTATTGATTACCTGACTGGCAGACCACAGTACATGCGCTTGCAACACTGTGTGTCAGACAGAGTGGTCAGCAGCACTGGGGCTCCACAGGGGACTGTCCTGTCTCCCTTTCTCTTCACCATCTACACCTCGGACTTCAAATACTGCACAGAGTCTTGACATCTTGAGAAGTTTTCTGATGTCTCTGCCATAGTTGGATGCATCAGCAAGGGAGATGAGGCGGAGTACAGGGCTACGGTGGGAAACTTTGTCACATAGTGTGAGCAGAATCATCTGCAGCTTAATGTGAAAAAGACTAAGGAGCTGGTGGTGAACCTGAGGAGGGCTAAGGCATCGGTGACCCCTGTTTCCATCCAAAAGGTCAGTGTGGACATGGTGGAGGATTACAGATACCTGGGGATACAAATTGACAATAAACTGGACTGGTCAAAGAACACTGAGGCTGTCTACAAGAAGGGTCAGAGCCGTCTCTACTTCCTGAGGAGACTGAGGTCCTTTAACATCTGCCGGACGATGCTGAGGATGTTCTACAAGTCTGGTGGCCAGTGCTATCCTGTTTGCTGTTGTGTGCTGGGGCAGCAGGCTGAGGGTAGCAGACACCAACAGAACCAACAAACTCATTCGTAAGGCCAGTGATGTTGTGGGGGTGGAACTGGACTCTCTGACGGTGGTGTCTGAAAAGAGGATGCTGTCTACAAGTTGCATGCCATCTTGGACAATGTCTCCCATCCACTTCATAATGTACTGGTTAGGCACAGGAGGTCCTTCAGCTAGAGACTCATTCCACTGAGATGTAACACTGAGCATCATAGGAAGTAATTCCTACCTGTGGCCATCAAACTTTACAACTCCTCCCTCGGAGTGTCAGACACCCTGAGCCAATAGGCTGGTCCTGGACTTACTTCCACTTGGAATAATTTACTTATTATTATTTAATTATTTATGGTTTTATTTTGCTATATTTCTACACTTTTCTTGGTTGGTGCGACTGTAACGAAACCAAATTTCCCTCGTGATCAATAAAGTATGTCTGTCTGTCTGTCTGTCTGTCTGTCTGTCCGTCTGAAATCAAGCAGTATCTATTGAGGAAAATGAGCAGTTAATATTTTAGACAAAGGTTCTTCATTAAAACTGATGAAGAGTCTTAGCCTGAAATCTCTACTGTGAGGACAATATGAGTGAGGTTGATGTTCTGAAGCATGTTGATGTTAAGGGAGAGTAGGTGTTGGAGTTGTTAAAATACATTAGGACGGATAAGTCCCCGGGGCCCAATAGAATATTCCCCAGGCTGCTTCATGAGGCAAGGGAAGAGATTGCTGAGCCTCTGGCTAGGATCTTTATGTTCCCATTGTCCACGGGAATGGTACCAGAGGATTGGAGGGAGGCGAATGTTATCCCCTTGTTCAAAAAAGATAGTTGGGATAGTCTGGGTAGTTATAGACCAGTGAGCCTTACGCCTGTGGGGGGAAGGCTATTGGAAAAGATTCTTAGAGATAGGATCTATGGGCATTTAGAAAATCATGGTCTGATCAGGGACAGTCAGCATGGCTTTGTGAAGGGCAGATCGTGTCTAACAAGCCTCTTTGAGGAGGTGACAAGGCATATAGATGAGGGTAGTGCAGTGGATGTGATCTACATGGATTTTAGTAAGGCATTTGACAAGGTTCCACATGGTAGGCTTATTCAGAAAGTCAGAAGGCATGGGATCCAGGGAAGTTTGGCCAAGTGGATTCAGAATTGTCTTGCCTGCAGAAGGCAGAGGGTTGTGGTGGAGGGAGTACATTCAGATTGGAGGGTTGTAACTAGTGGTGTCCCACAAGGATTGGTTTTGGGACCTCTACTTTTTGTGATTTTTATTGTGGGGGTAGAAGGGTGGGTTGGCAAGTTTGCAGACGACATAAAGGTTGATGGTATTGTGGATAGCGTAGAGAATTATTGAAGATCGTAGAGAGACATTGATAGGATGCAGAAGTGGCAGATGGAGTTCAACCCGGAGAAGTGTGAGGTGGTACACTTGGGAAGGACAAACTCCAAGGCAGAGTAAAAAGTAAATGGCAGGATACTTGGTAGTGTGGAGGAGCAGAGGGATCTGGGGTACATTTCCACAGATCCCTGAAAGTTGCCTCACAGATAGAGAGGGTAGTTAAGAAAGCTTATGGGGTGTTAGCTTTCTTAAGTCGAGGGATAGATTTTAAGAGTCGCAAGGTAATGATGCAGCTCTATAAAACTCTGGTTAGGCTACACTTAGAGTACTGTGTCCAGTTCTGGTCGCCTCACTATGGGAAGGATGTGGAAGCATGGGAAAGGGTACAGAGGAGATTTACCAGGATGCTGCCTGGTTTAGAGAGAATACAATATGATCAGAGATTAAGGGAGCTAGGGCTTTACTCTTTGGAGAGAAGGAGGATGTGAGGAGACATGATAGAGGTATACAAGATATTAAGAGGAATAGATAGAGTGGATGGCCTGTGCCTCTTCCCCAGGGCACCACTACTCAATACAAGAGGTCATGGCTTTAAGGTAAGGGGAGGGAAGTTCAAGGGGGATATTAGAGGAAGGTTTTTTACTCAGAGAGTAGTTGGTGCATGGAATACACTGCCTGAGTCAGTTGTGGAGGCAGATACACTAGAGAAATTTAAGAGACTACTAGACAGGAATATGGAGGAATTTAAGGTGGGGGGGGGCGTTATATGGAAGCCAGGGTTTAAGGGTCAGTACAACATTATGAGCTGAAGGGCCTGTACTGTGCTGTACTATTCTATGCTCTATGTTCTATTTCCCTCCATAGATCTAGCCTGACCTAGGAACTCAGCACTTTGTGTTTATTTACATGAAGTATTTCTCGTCCAGCATTGTGCTGGCAAGGCCCATGTTATCCTAAAAAAAACTGGTAGTTTAGCCATAGAGCAACATGGTCCCATTCCTGTGCAATGTTCCGAAGGAGCTGTTGCATAAAGAATGATGTAAACTGTGCAGCCTTAACATCAGAATCATAAGAGTGCAGGCTCAACTATATTTTCCAAGTAATTTAAAAACGACCCTAAAACAGTCTTTGCACAAGCAAGGGAAAATGTGCAGATGATGGAAATCCACCTCGTTCCTCCAGCATTTTGTGTATGTTGCACAGAAATTGTTTTTATTACATTTCACTCACAAAACTAAAATAAAATTAAATTTCTGGACGGCGTAGAAGTTTGTCAAGTGTTACAATGGACATTGATAGGGTGCAGAGCTTGGGCTGAGAAGTGGCAGATGGAGTTCAACTCAGAAAAGTGTGAAGTGATTTACAGTACTTTGAAAAGTCAAATTTGAAGGCAGAATACAGGGTTAATAGCAGGATTCTTAGTAATGCGGAGGAACAAAGGGATCTAGGTCCATAGATCCCTCAAAAGTTGCTGCGCAGGTTGATAGGATTGCTAAGAAGGCTTATTGTGTGCTGGTCTTCATTAGTCAGCAGATTGAGTTCAAGAACCACGAAGTAATGTTGCAATTCCTTTATACCTTGGTTAGATCACACTTGGAATATTGTGTTCGATTCTAGTTGCCTCATTGTAGGAGGGATATGAAAGCTTTGCATAAGATGCAAAGGACATTTACCTGGATGTTAGCTGGATTAGAGAGCATGTCTTATGAAGGATAGGTTGAGCAAGCTAGGGCATTTTTCTTTGGCGTGAAGAAGAATGAGAGGTGACTTGATAGATGTGTACAAGACGATAAGAGGATCAGATCGAGTGGGCAGCCCTGGGGGAGGGGGGGAGGGTATAATTTTATGATGACTGGAAGAAAGTATAGGGGAAATGTCAGAGGTAATTTTTTTACACAGAAATTGTTTGGGTGTGTGATACCACTAGAGCTGTTGGTATTGGCAGATACATTAGGGGCATTTAAGAAACTCTTAGGTGGGGACATGGATGATAGATGAATGGACTGCTATATAGGAGGGAAGGGTTAGGTTGATCTTAGGGTAGATTTAAAGATCGGCACAACATCATGAGCCAAATGGTCTATATATGATGTAATGTTCTATGTTCAAAACAGAATTTTGCAATTGAATTTCCAGACATGTGACTTCTTCATGCTGTGGTTTTAAGTTCCTTTTCCTGGTTCCATTTGTTGGTGTGCTTAATATTTTCAGTGTAGAATTTTTAAAGCTTGAGTTACTGTGCTCCAGTGTGCACTGTTTGAAAGGTGAAGTTGTGTGGGTGGAAAACGATTTAATAGCAATTTTCAGGCACACTTGAGATGTGCAACACATGCGAAGAGAGTCAGGTGGTGGGGTAAAATTAGACCAAAAGAGCCAGCAGTAGCTTGATGGACTGAATAGCCTGCCTCCAGGCTATACAGCACGTGTATCAGAATAGTGAAGAATTATTTGTGATCCATATTGACAGTATGGACAAGAGTGTACCATGTAGACTTAATACATAGGAGCAGAATCAGGCCATTCAGCCCATTGAGTCTGCTCTACCAAGTAGTAGATTAGTGGATGACATCAAAATTGATTGTATAGTAGACAAAGAAGGTTGACTAGGTTATAATAGGATCTAGATCTACTGGGAGAGTAGATCAAGGAATTGAACTTGGACAAGTGTAAAGCGTGAAGTGTTGCATTTTGGAAAGATATAGCAGGGTAAGGCCCTGGAGAATGCTGTACAACAGAGACCTCTGCGTTCAACTACATACATAGGTTTATAGAGCACAGCAACAGGGCATTTGGCCCAATTCATCTGCTAACAATGTTGCCTACTTGGCTTGATCCCATTTGCTGCATTTGGACAATATCATCTAAACCTTTCCTCTCCATGTATCTGTCCACATGTCTTTCAAACATTGTAATTGTTGCCAATTCTACAGTTTCCTCTGGCAGGTCATTTCAGAAACACTCTGTGTGAATAATTTACCCCTCAGGTTCCCTTTAAGTTTTTCCCTTCTCACCTTAAATCTATGTCCTTTAGCTTTTAGATTCAGATTTATTTATCACATGTACAGTGAAATGTATCGGTTGCATTAATAACCAGCACACCCAAGAATATATTGGGGGCAGCCCACAAATATTGCCATACGTTCCAGTGCCAGCATAGCATGCCCACAATATTCAGCAGAACAGCACAAGTGACAACAACAGAACATCAACAACAAAATAACCACAGCAAAACAAGTCATTTTCCCAACCCTACGACCCACTCATCCACTCCCATATCCAATCAGGCCTCCAACCCCTGGATAGGCCATCTCTGGGCTCCAGTTGTTGTCCCCTAATTCTCAGACTCACAGACATTGGGCCTCCACCTTCAGACTTTACTCCTGGACGCCAATCTCAATTTTGACTTTCGGGTCTCACTTCCAGATTCACATGGACCTCTGACCCTATAGAGCCGGGCCCTTGTGACTCCTTTGGGTCTCTACCTCTCACACTGGGAAAAGACTGTGGCTATCCACCTTATATCTTCCCCTCACGATTTTATATAATCTCACCTCTCATCTCCAGGGAAAACAATTCCGGTCTATCCAGTCCCAGCTTTAATTCATGCCCTCCAGATGTATTAATATCCTTGTAAGTGTTTTGTGCACACTTCCCAGTTTAAAGAAGTCAAAAAGCAATACATTAAAGAGGCCTCACCATCCAGACATGCCCTCTTTTTATTGCCATCAGTGAGGAGGTACAGGAGCTTGAAAACACACACTCAAAAGTTTTAGGAACAGCTTCTTTCCTTCTGCCATTTAATATCCGAATGGACCATGAACACTACCTCACATTTTGCTCTCATTTTGCACTACTTGGTGATTTTTAAAAATGTACTGACATGTACCTCTGCCACAGAACAACTTTCAGGACATGTCAGTAATAATGCACGTGAGTCTGATTCTGATAGTAATTGCAGAGTGAGGGATGTGCTGCAGCATGATTTATAGATTCCAGTGGTGCACACATTTCTGCAGCGGTGCCTTACAGATATGCATTTTTAAGCAGCTTGATATATTCCGATTCTATCCCATTTAACATGATCTTATTGCCACTCAGACTGTAATAAAATATTTGACTGGATCCCACATGGAAGGTTGGCTAAAAGGTTGGAGCCCATGGGATCCAGGGCAAAATGGATTCAAGGCTGGTTCGGTAGAAGGAAACCTAGGGTGGTGGTGGGCAATTGCTATTGTGACTGGACAGTTGCTTACCACAGGGATCATTCCTAGGACTTCTACAGGGTCAGTCCACATCTGATATGTGGAGGGTGTTTAAAGACCAACTGCACAGAGCGCAGAACAAATAAGTTCCAGTAAGAAGGAAGGACAAGGATGGCAAGATAACAGAACCTTGGATTATGATCAAATTTAATCAGGAAGAAAAAGAATGCATTGATAAAATTTAGGAAGGTAAAATCAAACACAGCCCTTGATTATAAAGAAGTTAGAGAAGACCTAAAGAAGAGAATTAAGAGAACCAAGAGGGACAGTGTAAAGTCCTTGCTTGGCAAGTAGGATTAAAGAGAATCCCAAGGAATTCTCTACATATATCAATAGTAAGGGAATAACTACAGTGAGGGTAGGACCAAACAAATACAGAGAAGGGGACATATGTTATCATAACATTATGTACATTAATCACGGAGATTTGAATTGTAGGAGGTGCAATTAGTAAGTTTTCAGACCAAATTTGGAGTATTGTGTGCAGTTATGGTCACCTATCTACTGAGGGTGGGTGAGACGAACTTTTGGTCATAGTTTAAGGATGGATGGTAACATGTTTAAGGAGAACTTCTTCACTCAGAATGTGGAATGAACTGCCAGAGGAAGTGTTGGTTGTGCGTTCGATTTCAACATTTAAGACAAATTAAATGTACAAACCCCATTTCCAGAAAAGTTGGGATATTTTCCAAAGTGCAATAAAAACAAAAATCTGTGATATTTTAATTCACGTGAACCTTTATTTAACTGACAAAGGTACAAAGAAAAGATTTTCAATAGTTTTACTGACCAACTTAATTGTATTTTGTAAATATACACAAATTTAGAATTTGATGGCTGCAACACACTCAACAAAAGTTGGGACAGAGTTAAAATAAGATTGAAAAGTGCACAGAATATTCAAGTAACACTGGTTTGGAAGACTCCACATTAATAAGGCTAATTGGTAGCTGATGAGGTATCATGACTGGGTATAAAAGTAGCGTCCATCAAAGGCTCAGTCTTTGCAAGCAAGGATGGGTCATGGCTCACCCCTTTGTGCCAAAATTCGTGAGAGAATTGTTAGTCAGTTCCAAATTCCCAATGCAAGATTGCAGAGAATTTAGGTCTTTCAACATCTACAGTACATAATATTGTGAAAAGATTCAGAAAATTCAGAGACATCTCAGTGCATAAAGGGCAAGGTCAGAAACCACTGTTGAATGCGCGTGATCTTCGAGCCCTCAGGTGGCACTGCCTAAGAAACCGTCATGCTACTGTGACAATTATAGCCACTTGGGCTTGGGAGTACTTCAGAAAACCATTGTCACTTAACACAGTCCATCGCTGCATCCACAAATGTAACTTGAAACTGTATTACGCAAGGAGGAAGCCATACATCAACTCTATGCAGAAATGCTGGCGAGTTCTCTGGGCTTGAGCTCATCTCAGATGGACTGAATGACTGTGGAACTGTATGGTATGGTCAGATGAGTCCACATTTCAGCTAGTTTTCAGAAAAAATGGGTGTCAAGTTCTCCCTGCCAAAGATGAAAACGACCATCCTGATTGTTATCAGCGAAAGGTGCAAAAGCCAGCATCTGTGATGGTATGGGGGTGCATCAGTGTCCACGGCATGGGTGAGTTGCATGTATGTGAAGGTACCATTGGCTCTGAGGCGTATATTAGGATTTTAGAGAGACATATGTTGCCATCAAGGCGACGTCTCTTCCCAGGACATCCATGCTTGTTTCAGCAGGACAATGCCAGACCATATTCTGCATGGGCTACAACAGCGTGGCTTTGTAGACACAGAGTGCGTGTGCTTGACTGGCCTGCTGCCAGTCCAGATCTATCTCCTATTGAAAATGTATGGCGCATCATGAAGAGGAGAATCAGACAACGGAGACCACGGACTGTTGAGCAGCTGAAGTCTTATATCAAGCAAGAATGGACAAAATTTCCAATTGCAAATCTACTACAATTAGTATCCTCAGTTCCAAAACGATTAAAAAGTGTTATTAAAAGGAAAGGTGATGTAACACAATGGTAAACATGCCTCTGTCCCAACTTTTGTTGAGTGTGTTGCAGCCATCAAATTCTAAATTTGTGTATATTTACAAAATACAATTAAGTTGGTCAGTAAAACTATTTAAAATCTTTTCTTTGTACTTTTGTCAGTTAAATAAAGGTTCATGTGAATTAACATATCACAGATTTTTGTTTTTATTGCATTTTGGAAAATATCCCAACTTTTCTGGAAACTGGGTTTGTACATGGATGTGAGGGGTATGGAGGGCTATGGTCCAGGTGCAGGTCAGTGGGACTAGGCAGAGTAACACTTTGGCATGGGCTAGATGGGGAAGAGGGCCCGTTTCTGTGTTACAGTGCTTTATGACATTAGAGCTCTCTGTCTGATGGTGTTGTGGATAGTCTCAGACTGCAGAAAGACTGCATGTACAACTGGTACAGTAGGTTAGCAAGGATGTGGTCAAAGGGTTTTATCACATATCAGAAATAGAAATGCAAACAAATAATTCAGTTCCTTGGCTCTGCTCAGCATTAAAATGATCTCATCTTCTACTTCAGCATTTCCTTGCTGTAGAACCCCACATCCTTTGGTTCCTTTAATATTTGGCAATATGTCTTGAACTGGTAGCTCACAGCCAGTTACTTGCATCATACACTGGGGTGTTCTCTTCAGTTACCTGATGAGGTAACCGTTGCCTTTGGCCAGGAGCAGATATTGTCAGGTGGTGCCCAACCTTCATAGAGTGTTTTGACACTTAACCACTACTCTCTCCATTTGCTTTGTCACCTCTCCCGCTCCAGTGTGTCAGCAAGGGACAGCAGGAAAGAGATGCAGAAGGGCTCCAGTCTCCAAAGCTCTACACAAATGATCTTATGCTTGGGAAGATCCTGTTTTGTACAGGTGTCCTGTGACCCCCAACTCCACTGCCTTTGATAACCGCATTTCATCCTCGCAGGCATTGTAAACCAACGCGTTGTTTGTTATGTCTCCCCTCTTGCTGTGAAACGGAGATACCTCTTTCTCCCTTATCACAGAAAGAGAGAGCCTGGGGTATGTCAAATGCCAGGTGAACAATGTAGTCTTTGCAGTACTGCAAGTCCGTGTCCTTGTTGTTGCTTTTGCTCATGCTTGAGTGCTAGGTGATGAGTGCTGATGCTATTTTTTTGCTGGAACACACCTCAATAATCAGCTAATTACCTGCGAGGCCAGGCAGAAGAAAGGCGACCTAACAATAATCTAGTTAGACCCAGCTAATGCCTACGGATCAACTCCACACATCCTCATCCAGGCTGGCCTGGACCACTACCATTTCCTGCCAGTAATGCAAGACTTGATCACCAGCTACTTGGGAGGATTCAAGCTTCACTTCAGCCCACTCCATAACATAAGTGAAGCTCCAACCAAGCCCACATTCTGCAAAGTATCTATTTTGGAAAAAGAGTCAGTTAAAGAGCAGAGAAATAAAGCTATAGCAACTGATGCCAATAAAACATTGCTATTTCTCTCATATAACACTGTGAAATATAGTTACATACAAATTGCATGCATAAAATCAATTTTGTTCACTTATAACTTTGTGGACAATCAGATTGACAGGGGAATTACTCAAATGCTTTCACTCTACTTAGCTATAATATTCTCATTATAAGTTTGTGAAGATTTGGCATGACACCTTATACTTTGACAAACTTATATAAATGTGTGTTGGAAAGAATATTGACTGGTTGCATCACAGCCTGGGACAGAAACACCAATGCCCTGGAACAGAAAATCCTACAAAAAGTAATGGATATGGCCCAGTCCAACATGGATAAAGCCTTTCCCTCCATTGAGCACATCAACATAGAATATTGTCACAGGAAAGCAGCGTCAGGGACCCCAAACATTCAGGTCAAGCTCTCTTCTTGCTGCTACCATTAGGAAGAAGGTACAGGAGCCTCAGGACATGCACCATCAAGTTCAGGCACAGTTATTACCCCTGTTGGGACGTGACTAAGTGGTTAAGGCGTTGGTCTAGTGATCTGAAGGTCGCTAGTCGAGACTCAGCTAAGGCAGCGTGTTGTGTCCTTGAGTACGTTGCTCTGCGACAACACTGGTACCAAGTTGTATTTGCCCTTGCCCTTCCCTTGGAGAACATTGGTGGCATGGAGAGGGGACACTTGCAGCTTGGGCAACTGCCGGTCTTCCATACAACCCTGCCCAGGCTTGTGCCCTAGAAACCTTCCAAGGTGCAAATCCATGGACTCTCGAGACTAATGGATGCCAATATTACCCCTCAAACAACAGGCTCTTTGTACCAGTGGGATAACTTCATCCAACTTCAGTTGCCCATTACTGATCTATTACAATTACCGATTTATTACAACCAATAAATTCACTTCAAAGGAGTCTTCATTTTGTGTTCTTGATATTTATTGCATAGTTTATTATTATTATTATTTACTTTTTCTCAGCTCAACCTGGTAAAACTTGAGGCACAGGCATAGCCAAGCACACTCATTTCTCAATTGCTAGGAACTTTTGGACTATTCTAGTGGTGTTTTGTACTGTGTCCATAGAATCATAGAACCATAGATCACTACAGCACAGTACAGGCTCTTCAGCCCTCCATGTTGTGCTGACCTATATAATCCTTTTAAAAAAAGTACTAAACTCATGCTACCTCATAACCCTCCATTTTTCTTTCATCCATGTGCTTGTCCAAGAGGATCTTAAATACCCCTAATGTTTTAGCCTCCATCACCATCTCATGGTCCTTCTGATGATTTACATTACTTCGATGATTTATATTACTGTGTAGCCCTAATTGTTTAATGCTATTGTGTAGTGACTTTGGGATGATACCAGTTGTAGATATTACTATCGGGACAATGTATACCCTGTTCATGTTCCAAAATCTTTCTCCTCTTTAAGTTGAGCATACTCCTGGTGTTTTTCACTTACTGATTTCTGTAAGTTGTGTGTGTTTGGAATGGCTATATCTATTAAGCAAGATGTTCTTGCTTGTTTATTCAGCATTATTATATCTGGATAGTTATTATAGGTTGTCCTGTCGGTAATAACAGATTGGTCGTGATATAACTTGTGGGATTATGACTCTAAAACCAGACTTCGACCTTTAATGAGACAGTTGGTACCTTTGAACTTTGAGTTTAATTGTTGGTTCAAGAGGTTATTGATTCAGAATCATATCTCATACAGATTCTATACTATCAAATGTCATGGTGTAGAAGGTGACATAGAAATCTACAACACGTTACAGGTCCCATCAGCCCACAATGTTGTTCCGACCATGTAACCTACTCTAGAAACTGCCTAGAATTATACTATTGCAAAGCCTTCTATTATTCTAAGCTCCATGTACCCATCTAAGAGTCTCTTAAAAGATCCGATTGTATCCGCCTCTACCAACATCGCTGGCAGTGCATTCCATGCACCCACCACTGTCTGTGTGAAAATTTACCACTGACATCCGCCTTGTGCCCACTTCCAAACGCCTTAAAACTGTGACCCCTCATTTTATCCATTTCAGCCCTGGGAAAAAGCCTCTGACTATCCACACAATCAATGCCTCTCATCATCTTATACACCACTATCAGGTCACCCCTCATTCTCTGTCACACCAAGGATAAAAGGCCAAATTCATTCAACCTATTGGTATAGACAGAACATCAGTAAAGGTTTATTATAATCACACATGTATGGATGAAGTTCCGTCTGCCACCGTTACACCCAAATTTCCTGCTGATATATGTCCCACTGTTTCCTTAAACAGCCGTCTTGGCTATCTACAACTCCACCAATTTTCATGTCATTTGCACCTTGCTAATCAGATCACCTTGGACTCAGGGCTATTATCACTGATTATTTTTTTTACTGCTTATTATTATTTACTTATGTAGTGAAATTTGTTATTTTGTGGAAGTGGCAGAGTACAAGACATAAAAATTATTCTAACTTACTGTAAGAAATGTCCCACTTGGTGGCGCAATAATATCAGCGCCGGACTCCGGAGTGAAGGTTCCCGAGTTCGAATCCAAGTCGGGTTGAGCATTGAGCTAGCAACTCGGCCTCGTAAAAACAAAGATAGCTTGCTACAGAAACACCGTCATGACGGTGCCCCGATAACTCCACTGCCGAGTTAAGGGCTATTCTTCTTCTCTCCTACAATAAGAAATACATAAAAGTAAATAAATAGTGTAATAAAAGAGCAAAACAGTGAGGTACTGTTCATGGGTTCATGGAATATTCAGAAATCTGATTATGGAGGGGAAGAAACTGCTTCTAAAACATTGACTGTGCGTCTTCAAGCTCCTGTACCTCCTCCCTGATGGTAGCATGAGAAGAGGGTATTCTTATCTAAATCGTTCATGTATACACACTGGCCCACTTTAATAAGTGTAGGCGTGGAACCCAATGTGGTCATCTGCAACTGTAGCCCATCCACTTCAAGGATCAACTGTTGAGTGTTCAGTGATGTTCTTTTGGCACATGACTGTTGTAATACATGGTTATTTGTGTTACTGTCACTTTCCTGTCAGCTTGAACCAGGCTGGCTTTTCTCCTCTGACCGCTCTCATTAACAAGGCATTTTCGCCCACAGAACTGACGCTCGCTGGATGTTTTTTTTTGTTCTGAGCACCATTCTCTGTAAACACTTGAGACTGCTGTGTGTGAAAATCCCAGGAGATCAGCAGCTTCTGAGATACTCAAGCCACCCCGTCTGGCATCAATAATCATTCCACGGTCAAAGTCACTTGAATCACATCTCTTCCCCATTCTGATGTTTGGTCTGAACAACAACTGAAACTCTTGACCATGCCTGCATGCTTCTATGCATTGAGTTGCTGCCACATGAATGCCTGATTAGATATTTACATTATCAAGCAAGTGTATAGGTTTACACAATAAATTGGCTGCTGGGCAAATATTAGATTCAACAAAGCCCTAGACACTGATCCCTGTGGAATACCATTTGTTTCAGACTTCCAATCAGAAAAAATATCCATCCATCACTAACTCCTGACTCCTAGCACTAAGGGATAGTGGTTAATAAGCCATACACAATTCTGGGGTTTATCAATGTATACAAACAGTAGTAAATTCATTTCAGATCATCTCGATGTAGGAAGATGTGAAGGTATAGAGAGTGTCCAGAAAAGATTTCTGGAAGTAAGTATCTGCAGTTATAAGGATAGATTATAGGGGCTGGGTTTGTGTTCTCAAAGAGAAAGCTGTGAGAAGACCTAATAGAAATGTATGAAATGATGTGGGGTCTAAATAGAGAGGACAGATAGAGGTCAGTCTCTTTTGTAGGTTTGAGATCATCTGCATAAACTAAAGGGGAAAAGAATTAATAGTGACATTGGTAACATATCTGGTTGGAATGTTAGCATTCATTTTGGGAGGACTAGACTGCAAGTATGTACAGCAGACGATTTATAAGGCATTGGTTAGACTGCACTTAGGAGTGTTGTGTACAGCTAAGAAAAAATGTGCTGGCATTGGAGAAGATGCCAGGAGGGTTATGGGACTGTACTCATGCAGTTTAGAAGAATCGGTGGGGGGTGGGGGGCGGGGGGAAGAGGGATCTCACTGAAACCTATTGAATATTGAAAGGCCTAGATAGAGATGATGTAGAGAAGATGTTTACTGTAGTGGGGGACTCTAAGCCTCAGAATAGAAGGATGTCTATTTAGAACAGAGTTGAGGAGGAATGTCTTTAGCTCGAGGGTAGTGAATCTGTGGAACTCATTGCCATAGATGGCTGTGGAGGCCAAGTCATTGGGTATATTTAAAGTGCAGGTTGATAGCATTGTGATTAGTCAGGATGTCAAAGGTTATGGGGAGAAGGCAGTAGAATGGGGTTGAGATGGGTAATAAATCAGCCAATGATGGAGAGGTGGAGCAGATTTGATGGGCCGAATGGCTTAATTCTGCTCCTATGTCTTATGGAACCTAGGATGCATGCCTGCAGATGTGATGGAGACAGGCTTCATTATGTCTTCTAAGAGGGAAGTGGATCAAATTCAACTTTATCATGGTTCAGGTTTATTGTCACAGGGATGTATAGAGGTGAAGTAAAAAGTGCCATGAAAATTAGTTTGTTGCAACAGCAGCACAGTACATTGCAAGCATGACAGACATGAAGTACTTCAATTTAAAATGACAAATTATTCATCACATACAAAATAAACACAACGCCATTAGTACAAGTTGAGGAAAATAAAGTCTGTGGTAGAATTAGAGGCTTTCAGGTCCATTCAAGAATTTGATAGCAGTGGAAAGAAGCTTTTGTTGAACTTTGAAGTGTGGATCTTTGAGTTCCTGTACCTCCTGCTTGATGGCAGCAACAGGAAGAGGACACGGCCTGGCTGGTGAGGGTCCCTGATGATGGAAACCACCTTGCTGAGATATTGTTTGGTGTAGATGTACTCAATGGTGGGGTGAGCTGTACCTGTGATGGAATTTGCAGAGTCCACCACTCTTCGTAGCCTCTTGTGTTACTGTGCATTGGAATTTCCATACCAGGCCATGAAGCAGTCAGTCAGCATGCTTTCCACTGTAGAGCTGTTTTTCAGTCCTTGAAAATATTCTAAGTAGAGATGCTGGTGTGCTTTCTTCATGTTGTATCCATGTGCAGGGACCTGGATAGGCTTCTAAGATGTTCACACCCTATCCAATGCAGACCTTTCAAATGTGGATAGGCGTGTGTTCATCTGACTTCCCCTTCCAAAAGTCTACAATAAGCTCTTTGGTTTTGCAGCTGTTAAAACACAAGTTTTTCCTTACAGCACCACTAACCAGCTGACTATCCTCCTGTACGGGTCCTCATCACCATCCATGATTAGACCAACAGTGGTGTAATCTGTGGATGGTGTTGGTGCTATACTTAGCTACACAGTTATAGGTGTGGAAAGCAAGGCCCTGTAGTGTGACTGCATCAGTCATGAGAAATATATTCAGTGGCCACGTTTTTATCTACACCTGCTCGTTAATACAAATAACTAATCAGCCATTCACGTGGCAGCAACTCAATGCACAAAAACATGCGGACATGGTAAAGAGCTTCAGATGTTGTTTCGATCAAACATCAGAATGAGGAACTACCTTGTCCGTTTGTCCCTCCCCACTGATCTCCCTCTTGAGAACAAGTGCTATACCTACTCCTATGCCTCCTCCCTCACTACCATTCAGAGTCCCAAACAATTCTTCACGGTAAGGCAACACTTCATTTTTAAGTCTGTTGGGGTCAGCTACCGTATCTAGTGCTCTTGGTGTGGCCTCCAGTATAATGGTGAGACCCAGTGCAGATTGGGAGACTGCTTCACTGAGCACCCACGTTCTGTCTGCCACAAAAGGTGGGATCTCCCACTGGGCACCCATTCTAATTCCACTTCCCATTCCCATTCTGACATGTTAGTCCATGGCCCCCTCTATATTGATTTTTTGAACTTCTGGTAATGAACCCCACGTTCACCATTCCCCATTTCTCTCTCTCACATTATCTCTTTACCTGCTTATCACCTTCCTCTGGTGCTACACTCCCTTTTCTTTCTTCCACGGCCTTCTGTCCTCTCCTATCAGATTCCCCCTCCTCCAGCCCTGTATCTCTTTCACCAGTAAACTTCTGGGCACTCTACTTCATCCCTTCCTTCTCACCCAGTTTCACCTATCAACCTTGAGGTTCTTCTTCCCCTCTCCCCACTTTCTTACTCTGACTCCTCATCTTTTTCTCCCAGTCCTGATGAAGGATCTCGGCCCAAAATGTCGTCTGAAATCTTCTCCATAGATTCGACCAGACCCATTGAGTTCCTCCAGCATTTTGTGTGTGTTGCATGAATTTCCAGCAGCTGCAGATTTTCTCGTGTTTGTGGTCAGAATGGGGATCTAAGGACTTTGACTGTGGAATGATAGTTGGTGCCAGATAGGGTGCTTTGAGTATCTCAGAAGCTGCTGATCTCCTGGGATTTTAACACACAACAGTTTTTAGGGTTTACAAAGAACGGTATGAGAAACAAAAAACATACAGTGAGCTGCAGTTCTGTGGGCATAATTGCCTTGTTAATGAGAGAGGGCAGAGGTGAATGAATCGACAGGTTTGAGCTGCTGGAAAGGTGACAGTAACTCAGATAACCTCATTTTACAACAGTGGTGTGCAGGACATCATTGTTGAATGCACAACATGTTGAACCATGAAGCTGTTGGGCTACAGAAGAGAAGATATATGAGGTTCCATTCCTGTGCCTAATAATGTAGCCACCGAGTATATATGGTGAGGAAGTATTTACCAGGCCCTGAAGAAGCTAGGTGATGGGATGGGGCAAGGGAAATGCACTTGTAGAAGTTGTGAACACAATGGGCTGAATGGCCTTCTATGCTGTAACAACCCTATATAATATATCACTTGTTTGAACCCCACCCCTCCCATCTTTCAGAATAATGCCACAGGAACATTTACTTCCACCAGGAAGGGTAGGTAAAGCCTTAGATACTATGTAAAACTAGAGATGCAGCATGCCATCAGTACTTACTGGGCTGGAATAGATAGCATCTGTGCTCTGGGATAAGACTTGAATCCACAACTTCTTGACTTGGGCCCTTGTCATTGTAATCAGCCAGTACTTCCACACCCAAATGCTTCTGAATCAGGTTTATTTTCACTGGTAATAGTAGTGAAATTTGTTGTTCTGTGGCAGCAGTATAATGCAATATATAAAAAAGTACTATAAAAAATAGTAAAAAATAAGTAATGCAGAAAGAGAGCAAAAGGTGAGGTAGTGTTCATGGTCCATTCAGAAATCTGATGCTGGATGTGAAGATGCTGTTCCTAAATGCTCCTGTACCCCTTTCCTTGATGGTAGCAATGAGAAGTTCTGATGCTGATTCATCTTTTGAACCCCTTGTGCAATCATTAAATTGACTTCCAATGAACTTTTTGCGGAAATGTTGTTTGAAAGCAACAGAGACCACAATTGCCAGTTTGCATGCCCCCCCCCCCATTAAAAGATCATCTCAGCAAAAGAATCTGTGCCAGCATAGAGAATTCCCCATGAGCGCAAGAGAAGATGGAAAATAGGAAGTCAGTAATAGGGAAGCAAACCTGGAAGTGATAATCCTTGGCTGATCAGAGGGGGATTCTACCCTCCGTGCTCTGTCAATGGGGCTGTCATTTTTAGATGATGAGGGAATGGAAGGATTTGCAAACACTGAGGCCCATGATCAGCTCAGCTGTGGACGTACTGAATGACAGGGGCAAGGTTGAGGCACAGACTACCTCTGCTTTATCTTTTATGTTTCTTTTTAAAGCAGCCCACCATCCAAATTCAAATGGGAATCTGGTCGTCAGATAGAAACTGAACCAAACAGTCTCAAAGAAAAATATTGAATATTCTTCCACCAGCTAATTAAACTGTACTTTCCAGGTCGTAATTAACTGCATAAAAACAATCCCCCTCATGCTACAAGTTGAGTACCCTTTAGCTGAATTCCGAATTTTTTTTCGAGCACTGTCATGACGTCACACAAATGTAAAATTCTACATGATGCTGGGAAGATTCCCTGGCAATGCACATCACAGACAGTTCAGAGAAATGACCTCACATACGTAATGAACAGAGATATTGAAAAAAAGAAAAAAAAAACACTGCAAAAAGCAGAAGTTAAAGATCTCGACCGTGTATTGAAAGAATGCATTTGTCAGCAGTGAACATGTGCCACTAACGGTATGCTGATGGTGAAACAAGCAAAGATCTATCATGACGAAGTGAAAATTGAAGGCAATTGTGAACATTCAGACTGGTTGCAGAAATTAAGCAAAGGCATGGTATTACATTTTTAAAGCTTTAAAGAATGTTAAAGCGTCTGATGATCATGAGGCATTGGTAAGTTTGTGAAGATTGCTGCTGGTGAAAATCTAACACCAGAAGAAATCTCCAATGCTAATTTTTTTATATACCTTACATTAAACCTAAAAAAAAGTAAAACACAAGAAGTGTGCTGTAACCCTTTAATCAAAACATGGCATCGTAGGTGGAGACTAAAAGCTTGCCGTTGTTTATTGTTCGATTCAGGTATTCTCCTGATGTTACAGTGCCGGTTTTGTTACCCTGCACACATTATATTTTCACTATTAATGTTATGTAATAATTTTTACTGTTAAATACATATGTGTGATGAACAAGTGTAAGACTGTTCACTGGTAGCGCATAAATACAGTCAGAAATGGTGGTGATCCCAAGCTATTCATTATATATTCCAAAATCCAAAACTCTTCTGGCCCCAGGCATTTTGGATAAACGATACTCAACCGTTATTACCAAACTGGGATGTTACCGAAAATAAAATTCTCAGAGCCTCTGCCATAACTTTGTTGTTTGCAGAGTGGGACTGGGGGGGGGGGGCGGGGGAGTGGAATCGAGATTACGTAGGTGAAGGGAGCAGACCAAATTCTTTGGAAGAGAAAAACCAAACCCACATGCATGTTTTTTCAATTGTGTTGATCACTTTGCATTGCAGTTAACCTGGATGACTACAAATGGAAAAAAAGAGCACTACCACCACATATTCTTTCAGGGTAGTGTCCAACCTGACAGTATGAACATAAATTTCTCCAACTTATGGTAACTTCTTCTCGCTCTCTTTTTCCATTTCCACACCTGGTCTCCTTCTTGTGCCTTCTCTGCTCCTCACCTCTATCAGATGCCCCTCCTCCTTCCCTTTCTCCTGTGGCTCACTCTCCCCTCCTATCAGATTCCTCCTTCTTCAGCCCTCTGCCCTTTTCACCTCCCAGTTTCTCACTTCATTCCTTCTACTCCACTCACTCACAGTACATTCCTCTCTCCAGGCTTCACCTGTGGCACAGGTAGCATAGCTTTGCTGTACCTGCAACCCAGGTTCAACTCCCACCGCAGTACATTTGTACATTCTGCCTATGACCGTGTGGGTCTCCTCCGGGTGCTTCGGTTTCCTCTCACAGTCTAAAAGATGCATCAGTTGATAAATTAATTGGTCATAGGAAATTGTCCCATGATTAGGCTAGGGTTAAATTGGGGGATTGCTGGACGTATTCTGCACTGTATCTCAATAAATAGCGTTAAGAAAACTGTACACAAACTATATAGAATACGAGCAACAGAATTAAGCTATTCAATTCTTCTGATTGACAATTTGCACAACTTTCCTCCCACCCTTCTAATTCTTTCATTATCCTTTCATTATCCTGGCCTCTTCCCCCTTCTTTTCCAGTCCTGATGAAGAGTTTTGGCCTGAAATACCAGCTCTTTACTCCTCTGTAGAGATGTTCCCTGACTTGCTTGAGTTCTTCCAGCATTTTATGCATGTTACTCTGGATTTCCTGCATCTAGAGAATATCAAATTTATTATATATTTTTTTACTTACTAGCTTACTAGAATTTATAAAATTCCTCTCACTTACTACCCACTTTTTTCACCACTCTTGGCATGAGCAAGTTTGTCCCAAATTTTCTTACTGAATTTGTTCGTCACTATCTTGTACTTATGGTTGAAAACTATGAACACACTGAACATTGGCAAAGACTGTTTAAATATGTTGTAGTTGTTTTTATTTGGCTTGATGACAACTTCAGAACAAATATACAGCAGAACAAACAACCATTCGAAATTTGAAAAGTTGGATATCTTTTCCATCCCAAATTTTAGCCCGCTAAAGTAAGTCCTATTTTACAGTATGTACAGGAATCGCCATTTGTGGGAATATTTACAGTCTGTCAACAGTTGCGCATAACCAAAAGAAAACTTGCGCAATAGATTCAAGTTATAAAGGGAGTGTTTTGGCTGATGAATTTTGAACCTCCTCTGCAATCATTTACAGAAAGGTCTATTGCAGCAAAGTGCTCAACTTAAATAGTACAACAACCTTAAGTAATTAGAGTTTTTTATCCGGAAGTGCGTATGGAAAGAAAAATAACTTATATTTTATGATCAACTGCTGCAGCCATGACATTATAGTATAAAGTTAAATACCTTTATTCCTACCAACATTCAAGTACATTGTAGAAAAATATATTTCATATGGCACAGAGTTTTTCAAGACCAGCTAATTTCCCGAATGACATACTTGGCATCATTTTTATATAAAACTGTATGGAGGAATGGGTCATCTATGGAAAGAGAATTTGAGCAACAAATTCAAGATGTTTAAAAAATGGTAGAGCTAGATTATCAATTAGTATAAAACACAAACATTTTAAGATAAATATTCATTCTTTTAATAAATAGGTATCAAGCAAGCTTTACTGCTTAAAGAGGCTAAAGTAGCAAAGATCCAAACGTAAACTAGCTGAAATCTTGGAAAAGGATTTTTGAGATCATTTCTAAAACAATGATGAAAATCAGAATTTTTTCATCTTTTTGACAAAGAGTTTAAAGATTGCCAAGTTCAATTGACCATCTGGTATGGAGCGAGTATTGGAGACACTGGACCCAAGGGGATTGTACAAATTCACAAGGTTTAGAATGATTTTTACCACATCCTATTTCTGTACTTATCGTTAAAAGGAATGTAATGTTTATTTATAATGATCAATGTCTGCAGCATTAATAGCACCTTTTCCTTTTGGCAACAGACATTGTTAGAATCAAATTGATATGGGCAAAGAACACCATCACCAACTCCCCCCTCCACCAATAGCAAAGTTTCAAAATAACCAAACAAGAGCCCTTGGAACCTCACAGATGACCACCCTCAATATCAGAGACAATAGTTACTGGATAAAAAACACATTTTAATGAAAACCTTGGGCTACCTGTGATGTATATACTGGATAGTTTAGAACTTAAAATCCAGCTCTGGTCTAACTGGGGAAATTAGATGACCCTAATTACAATGTACCTACTGAAACAAATCTATTGAGGAAAAGCAACCAACGTTGAGCGCCCCTGAGTGTTATCCCCCAAAGAATTGGATTGCACCTTATTACTAAGGTAAAGTTTGTCAAGATAACAGCAAAATAAGTTGTAAACATCTAAGAACTTTCAAGGTATTAAAAAATTATACTGTGATTTGTAATTACATAATTTTGACTATTACATAATCACAATTTTTCTAGATCCTTCATTGAAATGAAAGTGTCAAAAATATTTACACACTAAGCTGTACAGTTTTTTGCAGCAATATACAGATAATTTTCATCTTGTACATTTACATGACAGATCACACCGCCAGCAGGTTATTCATCTCCCACTTTTGCGAGGTCTTTGCAGAATCACAATCTGAGATGAAAACTTGGTGAAGCACTTCGGAGCGATCTAAGCACTTGCCCGTTGGAATGTGTGTGAATCTATGCAGTGTCTGAAAGGAAAGAATGGAGATACTTCACTGGTTGGCACTGAGAGGTTATTATTTAGAAGATGAATTTGGTACAAAGGGGTCCTTTGCAGTCTGGAAAGACGTAATGGTTGAGAGTACCCCAAGGATCAGTTAGAAAGTCATAGAGCACTACAGCACAGAAAGAGCCCAACTAGCTCAGGCCGACCTGTTTTTCTGTCTAATACCACCTACCTGCATCCAGATCACAGCCCACTATAACCAACCCAACCGTATACTTATCCCAACTTACCTCAAAGTTGCAATTGAACCTGCATTCACTACTTCCACTGGCATCCTATTCCACACTCACACCATCCTCTGAGTGAGTTAGCTTTCCCCCTGAGGTTCCCCTTAAATATTTCACCTTTAAGAGCCAATCTTTGGCCCTTTACTCTCCAAATTCATAATTTGGAGAAGGGGCAGAGTGGAAGCTATCTGAATCTGCTTATGACAGAAATAGGCAAAAAAAAACAGTTGCAGTGGATATTTAGAGTGATTGGATTCAGGTTCAGATTAGTTTATTGTTATATGAACGAGGGTGTAATGAAACTTTTGTTAAATTAGGTAAGCTGAGTGTGTAACACTTAGCAAATGTAGTGTGTAGCACTTATTAAAGTGTGAGATCAGGCACGTCAATAGGGGGAAATCAAAAAGCAGAGTAATACCCAAATGATGGTGCATAAGGGAATTATGTGTTCTTGGACATGAAACATGCAGTTAGCAGGAAGGTGCACCAAGTCATTAAGAAGCAAATAGTGCAATGACCTTTACTACAATAGTACTGGATTTTAAAATTACCGTATTGTTAAAATTGTACAGGGAGTGGGTGGGCTGCACGTGTCCAATTTTGATCCCCTTGTCCTTAAAAAAGGTTAAAATACCATTGAGTAAGTCTGCAGAAGATTTACTAATTCCTGAGAAGAAAGATTGCCTTAATCAGCAGTGGTTCAAAAAGTTAGATGTGCATTCTCTTTAGTTCAGTTTAATAAGGGGTGATCTAAATTAAACATACAAAATCTGAGTAAAATTCTCTTAATTAGGTTGCATTTTAACCTTTACATTTCATACCTTTATTGAATCTACCCATTCCCAGTTGCTTCTTTTATAGGAAAAATATGGGAGCATGATAAATTAGATGTTGAGATGTTTCTACTAAGGAAATCAGTGTTCAGATATTTCTTCTATTTGGAGTCTCAAATGAGGGGACGCACTTACAAGATAATGGAGCAGTCATTTAATTTGAAGTATACAGTAGAGTAATACCTTCTCAGAAGATGGTAAATCTCTAGAATTCTCTTCCTTGAGGATTTTGGAGGCTAGAACAGTGAAGCGTTTAAAGAGAATGCAGATTAAGTTTTGAAGGATTGGGAAAACTTGGGACTCCATGGAACTGACACAGAGGAAAGATGAGGCCTAGCGCAGATCAGCCATGATTATATTGAATGATGGTGGCGTACTCCTGCTTCTTGTGTTTTCAGTCATGCACAGACTTTTGTATGGTGGTGTGGAGATACATCTCTACCAAAGGAGGTGTTCTATCCCTCTGTTAGCCGAAAGGTCACCCCTGGGAAAGGTGTAGTACCCTGCTTAGCTCTCTGATCAGGGTTACGTGAAGCCATGGGAGCAGATGGTAGATGGTCGTATGAGCAGCTGATGCACATCAAAAGTCCTGGTTATGTGGGTCACTGATGCCAGGCAGACAATCTCTGAGGAGAACTGATAGTGGTTGGGGTCACCCGTCTTGAAAAGACATTACCCGGAAGACGACAATGGAAAATCAGTTCTGTTGAAAGATTTGCCAAGTGCAATTATGGAAAGACCATGATCACCCACTTCATACGGCACAGCGAACAGACCTAAAAACAGTATATAACAGCTAACCACATTGCCTCTCCTCCAACTAAACAATAATCTTGTAAGTGATTAACATATTAATGGGACTATTATCAGTACAAAATAGTTGACTCTTCACTCTTGCTACAATCATAACCACTTAATGAAACAATAAATTCTTGTCAAGTTAGGTTGAACAAGTTAGGTCTTTATTCTTTGAAGTGTAGAAGGTTGAGGGGGGACTTGATAGAGGTATTTAAAATTATGAGGGGGATAGATAGAGTTGAAGTGGATAGGCTTTTTCCATTGACAGCAGGGGAGATTCAAACAAGAGGACATGAGTTGAGAGTTAGGGGGCTAAAGTTTAGGGGTAACACAAGGGGGAACTTCTTTACTCAGAGAGTGATAGCAGTGTGGAACGAGCTTCCAGTAGAAGTGGTAGAGGCAGGTTCAATTTTGTCATTTAAAAAAAATTGGATAGGTATATGGACAGGAAAGGAATGGAGGGACAGGAAAGGGCTGAGTGCAGGTAGGTGGGACTAGGTGAGATTAAGCGTTCGGCATGGACTAGAAGGGCCGAGATGGCCTGTTTCTGTGCTGTAATTGTTATATGGTTATATGGTCACATGTATCTTCAAAATGTGCCATTGTCAGTGATGTTTTAACTGTAATGATAAAACTACACAAAGTTCAACTCAAGCTAGTAGTGGGCTTAGAATTGAAAGCTGAGGCAGATGGGGATGGTGAAGAACAGGGGAGGATAGGCTAAAATGATGTGGAACAAGAGGAAAGAATGTGGAGGTGGAAATTATTTGGTGATTAGTCTGTGTTGGGATAGAAGATAGTTTCCTGTAGTTCATTCAGACCATTTGTGAAGAAAGGGGCATTAGTCCAAGATTTTAGGGGGAAATAAAATGTTGGTTCTTGGGGAGGAGAGAAAGAATAGAGAGACCCCAATTTGTGAGAATAGAAGCAACTAGGAAGGGGAATAAATATGTGAATTCAGTATAGGTATGCAAAGTGAAGGAAAAATGTAACTTAATGACAGAAGGCCTCAAATGTTAAAGGTGGCATGGACTTTAAAACATTTAAAGCATTACTGAGTTGCTGTTTTAACATTTAACACAGAACAAACCTCTCAGTCCTTCAGCATAGGGTTAATCATGTACTGCAGTGACATCTTTATTATGAGTTTCTCCACAGTAATGTAGTGATTTCAGTTCATTTTTCAACAGCTCTCAGTGATTTTAATAAATATACACTTATATTAAAAAAAAACAAATGTTAAGTATTTTATAGCTCATCATAACTTACAAATTAAAAATCATTTTGCATTTTGAGGTGAAAACTACAGCTGAACTTTGTAAACACAAAATATTGTCACATCTTCCACTTCATACAAGCCACCTCTTGCTTAATTTTCTTCCTAACCATCAGCACACCCTTCTACTCCCTCCTCTAGCTTTCCCTGCAATCCGCCTTTGCTTTTCACCTTGGCTGCACCTTGTGAAAGTAAACATCACACCGTTGCATTTTCTGGCTGAAGAAGATCATTGTACTTTAGAGTCACAGAGCACTACACCAGAGAAACAGGTTCTTCAGTCCATCTAGTTAATGCCGAAGTAGTCCCATCGACCTGCAACCAGACCATACCTCTCCATGCCCCTCCCATCAATATACCTATCCAAATTTCTCCTAAGTGCTGAAATCGGACCCGCATTCACCACTTGTGCTGGCAGCTTGCTCCACTCTCTCACACCCTTATGTTCTCCTTAAACATTTCACCATTTACCCTTAACCCATAACCTTTATCTGAACAAACCTTTCTCTGCTTTACCGAAAGGGTGAATTACGTATTGTAGTGACATCTATATTATGGAGTTTCTCCAGTTATATAATAAATTATAAATAAAAAAATTTATTATTAAATAAATAAATTTACTTTACTTAAAGTAAAAAGATTAAAGTTCCAAAGTAACAAACAAGTAAAACAAAAGAACAGAGAAATAATAGCTTTCTCCACAAATAAACTCTTCTCCAGTTTCCAGCCAGGTACAGGTATCAATTTTAATCGAAGTTTTGATGACAAACACTGCCGTCTTTATCAGGGGTGAAGCCTAGGCATGTCTAGTCTGGTGGTGTATATTCCCCTGTCGTCAGTCCCTCCTGATTGGTTAGTCTTCATCAAATTGTCTGACCCACTTTGTTTACAATTGAATTTCAGTTCTTACTTAGAGTATGACCTTTGTCTTTGTTAAAATTCTTTTTCTCTAGCTTTATTTAAATGACTTCTTTCCCTTCATCAGTCCCAAAACTCATTGGTGCAACAGTAGTTTTGTGCTGTCAAAGTCAATCTTATGGCCACTGTGAAAGCAATGTTCTGCTTCTGTCGATTTCTCCGGGTACCCAAACAGATACACCTCCCAAGCTCCTTGATGCAGGTTTCCATCATGCACCCTATCTGGCCGATATACGCTGTTCTGCATCCATAGGGAATCCTGTAAACACCAGCCATCCTGAGCTCCAGGTCATTTTTGACCCTGTGTATATTTGAATGACAATAAACTTGAACTTAAGTGGTCATCATGGCTCTTGGTTCAGACTCTCTTACAAGTAGAGACAGTGATGTTCTACCTACTCTTTTATTTCTTTTAACCTCAAGGACCCCAATCTGGCTGCGCATTAGCTTTGCTGCTTTTATGGATGACAGCCCTAGTCTGTTCAATCTTACAACAAAGTGGTGGTAATAACATTGACCTTACCTTCATATACTGCCACTCCTTATACATATTCATACTACAGTGTGTAATCATAACCTTCGAGCCATCAGCTCCTCTGGACAAGCATTGATCGTACTGCATTAATTGATTGGCTTCATTGATTCGGAACAGCTGAAAGATAATGTTCAGTTTATGAGGCTTTCAAGTACTTTTCTCATTACTATAAAACAATGACTTTTGAAACTTCGCAGTTAGAAGAACATTTCTTGGTTTCCAATATGTTAAGCTTAAAAGTTTATTTGAAAAGTGTTTCTGAACCTAATCAGCAAAGTGGTGAAATAAGTGCTAGTAACACCAGAGCAATGCACACAAAATGCTGGAAGAACTCAGCAGGTCAGGCAGCGTCTATGGAGGAATGAACCAGTCATTGTTTCAGGCCGAGAAACAGTCCTTTTGAAGGCGTTCAGCTTGAAACTTGAGTATTTATTTCCTTCCATAGATGCTGCCTGACCTGCCGACCTCTAGCATTTTACATGTGTTGAAAAGATGTTATTACTTTGCAGAACAGGCCTTGAGCTGGTCAAAAGAAAGAACTGCATCAGACTTAACATCTTACATTTAAGAGAATTTGCCCCTTAAACCAACAGCCTGTGGTTTGATTCTCCTGACTGCAAAGGTTGGAGCTTGATCACATTCTGTGGGCTTGAATCCATGTGTCAGATAAATTGGCCCTACATTTCTTCAACTCCATTCTTGCTTATATTTTGCAAAGTGATGATTGCAGTTGCTGGCAGACATTCTTCAAAGTTCAAAGTAAATTTATTAACAAAGTACGTATATGTCAACATATCCAACCCTGAGATTCCTTTTCTTGTGGGCATACTCAGTAAATCCAAGAACCATAATACAATCAGTGAAAGACTGCATCCAACAGAATGGACAACAACCAGTCTGCAAAACAAAACAAAAAATACAAACTGTGCAAATGCAAGAAGAAAGAGAAAAGAAGAAATAATAATAAATAAGCAATAAATATTGAGAATCTGAGATGAAGAGTCCTTGAAATGGAGCCAAGGTTTTGGGAACAGTTCAGTGTCGGGGCAAGTGAAGTTGAGTGAAGTTATCCCCTCAGGTTCAAAAACCTGATGGTTGAGGGGCAATAACTGTTCCTGAACCTGATGGTGTGCACCCTGAGGCCCCTGTATCTTCTTCCTGATGGCAGCAGTGAGAAGACAGTATGACCAGGATGACGGGGGTCATTGATGACAGGTGCTGCTTTCCTGCGACAGCACTCCACATAGATATGCTCAATGGTGGGGAGGGCTTTACCCATGATAGACTGGGCTGTATCCACTACTTTTTGTAGGATTATCCATTCAACGGCATTAGTGTTACCATAATACACTGTGATGTTAATGAGTCAATACATTCTCCACCACACATCTATAGAAGTTTGTTGAAGTTTTAGATGTCATGCCAAATCTTTGTAAACTTCCAAGGAAGTAGAGGCACTGCCATGCCTTATTCACAATGGCACTTACTTGCTGGACCCAGGACAGATCCTCTGAAATGATAACACAGAGGAGTTTAAAGTTGCTGACTGTCTCAACCTCTGATCCTCCAAGGAGGACTGGTGCATGTACCTCTGGAAACCTCCTCAAGTCAATAATCATATCCTTGGCCTTGCTGACATTGAGTGAGAGGCTGTTGTTGTCGTGGCACTACTCAGCCAGATTTTCGATCTCTCTCCTGTACGCTGATCTGTCATCATCTTTGAGTCGGCCAATGACAGGGTTGGCGTCAGCAAACTTAAATATGGCATTGGAGCTGTGCTTAGCCACACAGTCATGAGTATAAAGTGAGAAGAGCAGGGGGCTAAGCACACAGCCTTGTAGTGCACCTCTGCTGATGGAGATTGTGGAGGAGATGTTGTTGCCAATCCAAAATGACAGGGATCTGCAAGTGAGGAAATTGAGGATCCAACTGCACAAGGAGGTACTGAGTCCTAGGACTTGAAGCTTACTGATTACTTTTGAGGTGATGATGGTATTGAATGCTGAGCTGTAGTCAATGCAGAGCATCCTGTTGTATGCATCTTTGCTGTCCAGATGTTCCACAATTAAGTGAAGGACCAATTAAATGGCATCTACAGTTGACCTGCTGTGGCAGTAGGCAAATTGGAGTGGATCCAAGTCACTTCTCAGGCAACTTCTCAAAGCACTTCGTCATAGTGGACACAAGTGCACCTGGACCATAGCTACTGAGTTAGGTTACCACATTCTTCTTAGGCACTGGTACAATTGAAGCCTGTCTGAAGCAGCTAACTACCTCAGATTGCAAAGCGAGAGGTTTTAAAAACAAGAATTATACACAAAGTACATAGTCAGGATGACTTAAATGAGCACTGCAGAAGAGAGTGACACACAGGGGTCACTGAGTGAAATCAGTGACTAGGGATGGTAATGAAGGGCACAAGAAAGAAAAATTTGAAGGCAATAGTGGGGCTGGCCACGAGAACAAAAGTGGAACTGGTGTTCTGAGATGAAAATAGAACATGCTCAACAGCAACATGCATTTAAACATGAGCTTTAATCCAGTCAGCCATCACAGTGTGAATGACATGAATGGTTTCTAATAAATTTAATCATGTGGGAGGATAATAGGATAGCTAACCAAAAGATTGATTAAAGATGTGGGCTTTTTGCTTAATAGAGTCTGAGATGTTTTGGGGAAGGAATTCTTAAGATTAATGCGTTAGTATCTGACGGCACAGCTACTAACAGTGGAGCAATTGAAACTGGGGAAGTGAAAGTACAGGGCCTACAGCTCTAAGGGCTATAGATAGTTATGCAGATAGGATGAGCAAGGCCATTGAAAGATTCGGAAACAGGAATTAAAACCTGATCAAGGCAGAGAGCATCTAAGTGGGAGTAAGAGAACCTAGCAATATTATAATGGGGATGGTGATTTTAAAGATGGGGAAAGTGGACAGAATTGCACCAGCTTGGATGGTTAGATAGAAGTACTATCAGTTTAAAATGAATTAAGGGCAGAGAAATTGGCAAGAATAATAGTGAGACTGTAATGTTACAGAAGCTGGTAATAATTGAAAAGGTGTGCAGTGAACCAAAGTAGATGGCATGCTGTGTTCCTGTTGGATGGGACAATTGTGTCACTAGGCACTGACAAACATGACAGAAATACAGAATTCATAAAGGGCTCTCTCAGTGTCCGTTGTTTTGCAGTTTTCCTTCATATCTAGTTCCTAGCTTTCTTCTGATAGCACAAGATCTTACCTTGAACCTTTCATTTAGTTGTGGAGATTTCTAATGATTCAAGAGTTGAAACTAGTCTATTTTCTTTAAAAAAAACTTGCTGTCAAACAGAGTAAGAGAAGGGCAGGCCACTTGTGATCCATCTGCACTCAATTAAGCATAACCTTGCAAAGCAGCCTGCATGTTGCAGTAATATAGAAAATGCTAAGAAGCAGATCAGGCAGCATCTGTGGAGAAAGAAACAACAGGTGGTCACTGAACCTTCATCAGAACTGATTAAAATCCCAGTTCTAATGGAAGCTCCCTGACCCAAAACAAATTCTGCTTTTCACTCCACAGATATCACTTGACCTGCTGAGAATTTGCATTTCATTTTGCTTTGTCTCAGATTTCCAGCATCTACATGTTGAATCTCAACCATGTTACAATGGCATTCAGCCACCTTCTTGAATCATTAAATCATCTGCAAAGCCAATGCTAAACTGAAATGCAAGTCTGATCTGGCTTTTTACTAAAACTATAGATTTCTTGCTGAGCCCTGCTTGCTGCTTTGGTTACTCTGAATTTCTCAATCTTTTACTTCTTGTTGTGAATCTGACAGAAAGATTACCTGATTTCCTCCCATTCGATGGCAAGGCCCCAGCTCGACAAACCCACCATTGGTGTGGCCCATGCTGTCAATGCAGTAATCTGTTTCATGTCCTCTGATCTGAAATGAAAGGTGAATGCACCATAAAGCTGGTGAGGTAAAAGCTGTGTCATTATCGATCCAGGTCTAGTCTAAGGTTCTACAATGTGTACAAGATTGAGTGAATAGCCAGAGACTTCTTCCCAGGGAGGAAACAGCTGACACCAGGGGGCATAATTTTAACAGAATTGAAAGAAAGTATAGGAACAGATGTCAGATGTAACATTTTTTACACAGGGAATGGTGGATATGTAGTACACCCTGCCAGAGGTGTTGGTGGAGGAGGCAGACAGATTAGGAGCATTTTAGAAATTCCTAGATGGACACATGGATGAAAAATGGAGGACTTTGTTGGAAGGAAGGGTTAGATGATTTTCGAGTAGGTTAATAGGTCAGAACAACATTGGCGGCCAAAGGGCACGTACTAGGCTGTAATGTTCTATGTTCTATCATTGAATGCTTGTTTATCTCAGTAAACATATGGTTTCATATTTTAAAATTCCGGCAATTTAGATTTAACAATTGATATAATCATTAATTTGATATTTGGACCTCACTGCACATATGTTGCATTCCTTGATAAAGCCAAAATCACACTGAAGCCTGGTCCAAGTGGATTCTATAATTTCCATGAAAGTCTGTAGGGTGAATAGAGGCTATCGTCACAGCCAAATTAATTCTGTTCTCAGCCACTCCACGTATGCTCCTCACTCTGAGAGAATTGGACAAGACCAATAAAGCATCAATTATGATTGTCTCTCCAGAACAAATCTGGCGTCTTCACTCTTAACCTCCAAGTACAGGAGTACTATATTCAACTCCATTCAACAGGCTGCAGTGCAACCACTCATACAGCTAATCTTAATAAAGCCATAATAAAACTGCAGGCAATAGTGCATTCCCTGACACTTGTAAGAACATAAATTTATCAAGTGAATTAGTAGCTTTACCTCTCCCCATTCTACATTTTTTGGTGGTAATGGATAGTGTTCTGTAATATCATAAGCTATTTCTTCCATGAACCATTTAAAACTCTTGCAGTGGTGGTCCTCCCGAAACTTCTTCAGTGCTGATATATCTCCATAAGCCAAGGCTTTTGTTTCTGGACGGCTTGCATAGAAATAGTCTGCATAATCATCCCACCAGACTTCAACAACACGAACATAATTCTGTAAAGTATTGGTGACATAATAAGTTCATGACCAACACCAGTGATTTAAAATGATCAACAATCCGCACAAATCCAAAATGAACTCTTTAAAGAGAAAAAGAAATTGACATATAAGCTGTCCATGAAAATGCAACAAATGTTATAAATATAAAAATCTAGAAATATGCCTTTTATTGAATGTGCTCTTAGCTGTCTCTAACCCAAACTACCCTAACTACCTTGCTGCTGACATCTACACTGAAGTAGCCCTGCAGGTCACCATTTTTGCACAGCAACAGTTCTGATTAACACCATTTTTATTTAGATACACAGCACATTCTTGGAATTTGCATCTCTCACAATATAGATTCTATGTTTCTGGTTAGATGACGGAAGCTCTCAATAACTTGCCTTAATAACAACAAAAAATGTTGGAAAAACTCAGCAAGTGAGGCAGCATCTGTGGAAAAGAAACAGTTGTTTCAGGTTGAAGACCCTTGCTAATCTCTCCCGAAAGCTGTCTCATATTGTGCTCTTGCTATTTGTGTTTCACTCTGTACACAAAGCCACTAGGATTGCATTTCAGCAGTTTATTTCCCTCCTTCACCTTGTAATATATCAATGTTGTTGTTCCTTTCTGTGCCCTGTGGCGCACTGAGCAGCAACCTTGCCGTTTCTTTAGCATTTTTGCCTTCTTTTTTATGAGGCCAAGTTGCTAGCTCGATGCCCAAATCAGCATGGATGGAAAGCATGCAAAGAGCTGGCTAGATTCAGACCTGGGACCACTCGCCTCTACGTCTAGTGCAAATGCCACTACACTACCACCTGGTAAATATAACAATCTGCACAGAGTGAATTTCCTGTCTATCCACTAACCAACCCGACCCTTTGGTACTGTGGTATGTAATGTCTTTGTTGTAGGGTCAGCAGAAATTACTCAAAGTTCACATAAAATAAATCATAAAAGACTAGAAAATAAGTAACACAGAGAGCTACTGGCAACTAGTGCCAATGTTACAGTAATCATAGAAGAGAAATTTGAATACTGAATCATTGAAGTTCTTGCTGGAGGATGCATAGGGGCCAGACCCCAGGTGTCACCATGATCCTGGCACCAACACTCTTACTTATTTACTGCCCATTATGCAGCTGGTGTTTAAGGCAGCAATGAAGGTCCTCCATCTCCGTCTGTCCACACCATTGCACACAGATATAGAAGAATTCTTCATTGTTGTTTCTGTAACAATTTCATTTTTGACCAGTCATGGTTGTTAGCCCTGAGCTGAACCCCCGAACCTGGAACCACCTGAACCACTCTTAGCCTGGCCTCTACCCTGATATACCTGTTTGGTATATGTGACACTACCAAGAGCCCAAGCACAAGGCCCTGCCTCTTGCCAACAAAGCTCTCTGGGTCACTGAGGCACGCAACCCTCCAAACCCTACAAGATTGTGGTCCTCCTGGAGGGGGCACCAACACAGGCAGGACTACAATTTACTAGCCCTAACCTGCACATCTTTGGAACGTGGGAGGAAAGCAGATCACTGAAGGAGACACACAGAGTTACAGGGAGAATGTACAAGCCTCTCACATACAGCAGCAGAAAATGAACCTGGATATTGTTGCCATAGGTGGGCAAGTAATTAGAGACATACCTTTAATGTTGGAGAGGACCCAACATAAGCAGGTGGTGGATTCCCTGCCCACCCATGCAGGCGGTAAATATGACCAACACGAGAACACGGTACAAACAGCAATTTTCCTCCACATTGCCAGATCTGTAAAGGCATGAAAGAAACAAAAGAAACATTTGTTGGGTGGGGATAAACATCTTTGACTTCATTTCTCAGTTATTACAGTTATTATGTTACAAGGAGTGTTCGAGCATTGAGTGAAACATTTCACTCAGTGTTTTCAGAATAGAGCAATTTCCACAAATAAAACTTTCCATAAAAGTTTTTAACAGTAGAAATTGTTCAAAAATATTTTTTGCTAATTTTTGGCATGGTAACATAATCCTGAATTGAGTGAACATTGAAAAGCCTCTCTAATAATATTCCAATAGTTTTGATATCTTTTTTTATCATCAAATGCATTTTACATTGAAGAAAACATTTAGTCTGTATGTTTATATTACCTTATAGGATATTTCGAAGTTTTCACCTCCCCAGATCTGAAGACCAGGATCATAGAGCCCCAGCTCAAAGAAGAAATCCCGTTCAATAGCGAATAACCCCCCAGCCATAGCTGGGGACCTGGGAAAGTTATAGTTAGATAAATGGACACCAAGTTAGGAGTTTCCAGGTGTTGAGTTATTCTTTCTGCACCTAAGATTCTATGATTTGCAGTTCTTATAACTTAAAGCTGCAGTACCCTTTTCCAAAGAATATGTCTATTTCAGGATAATTTTCAACCATTAATCTTGATATATTAATTAATTTAATAGCTAGGGAGTATCACATGTTAAACAAGTGGAAACATTTACATTTAGTTAACACAAGACCAAAAAATAGAGTGAGGTTAATAATCATTTGGGGGTTTTAGCAAATGCCTTAAAATTATAGGCTTGTGGAAAAGGGGAATGCAACTTAAGACATAAAATGTGAACAAATTTCAGCAAATAAGGAAAAGAAAACTAACTGAAATCTCTTCAGTGT
This sequence comes from Hypanus sabinus, assembly GCF_030144855.1. NCBI lineage: Eukaryota > Metazoa > Chordata > Chondrichthyes > Myliobatiformes > Dasyatidae > Hypanus > Hypanus sabinus. Next base: position 19,545,851 of record NC_082712.1, on the reverse strand, counting down.
TTTGCTGAGTGTCTCCAACACTTTTTTTTTCTTGTTTCAAATTGCTAACATTTTCAGTTTTTGCTTTTTATTTAATTTTACATGTCATTTATGGTGGGTAACAGAACTCCACAATGTTTTTAACTACTAGGCAAGGATGGAAGTATCAAGTTTAGAATGTTTGATCCTTTTTAAGAGGAAGAATTTGTTTTACCTTTATCTTGACCTAACCCCACCCCTTCACTTTAACAGTATTTGTTGAGCTGGATCTGTAGCTTATATACACAACTACATCCTGCTGGTTTGAGGACAGACGTGTCCCTGTACTTTCCTTCTATTCAAACTCATTTACTTTAATTCTGACTGCAGGTCTCAATCTGTTTGCAATTGGCTTTCAGTTATAATGCTCCACATCTGTATTTCTAATACTTAAGCAATGAAACCTTTATCCTTTTAACCTTTATACTTCTTTCCCCAGAAAATCATATATATATATACTTCAAACATTGCCTGCTTTGTTTAAGCACTTTATATTCACTAGTTGTTTCTAGTCTCCAGCTATCTCCTATAATTGACACATTCTTTTGTTTAGCAACTTAATCTAAACCCGAGTCTGCGGCTTACACTACTTACATTTGAAATTCCATTAGACTTGGGCTTTCCACTCAAGACTCAGAACAGATTTCAACTCTGTTGCATGGCTTGAATCCAACTTTTCTACCTCATCAAAACTATTATTTAAAATAGTAGAATATTATGAAGTGGAGAGGAGTGGTTCATAACTCCATGAAGGTTGCACGATGGATAAATATGGCAGTTAAGCAGACATTCAGGACACTTATTTTTTGTTTGCTGAGGTAGATACAGGAGCAGACAGATCATGTTGAACTGTACAAAACAACAGTTAGGTGTAGATAGAATAGAGAGTAGCTCTTTGTAGTCCTTCAAAATTGAGGATGATTTGCTTCCAATCCAGTTCTGTAGGTTCTGTAAGTCCAGTCCTGATGAAGGGTCTTGGCCTGCAATGTCTACTCTTTATTCCTCTCCATAGACAGTGTCTGATCTGCCGAGTTCCTCCAGCATTGTGTGTGTACGTTACTCTGCAGATTGTCAGGTTATTCTCAGGATCTGGGTATCAGAGACAAAACCAATATTTATTGCCCATCCTTAACTATAAGGTGGTAGTGAGTTGACTTCTTGAACCACTGCAGTTCTTCTGGTGAAAGACCACCTCTTTTTGGAGGGGAGAGTGTTCCAGGGTTTAGAGTCGGCAATAATGAAGGAACAGTCATACATTTCCAAGTTAGGATGGTGTCCAACTTGCAAGGGAATCTGCAGGTATTGGGCAGCACAGTAGTGTAGTGGTTAGTGCAAGGCTTTATGGTACCAACGATCACCGCTCGGGGTTCGATTCCTGCTGCTGTCTGTAAGGAGCTTAACATTCTCCCCATGACTGCGTGTGTTTCCTCTGGGTTTCTCCCCACACTCTAGTTAGGGTTAGTGAGTTGAGAGCATGTTATGCTGGTGCCAGAAGCGTGGCGTGGCAGGCTGTCTGACACAATCCCCACTGACAACGCAAATAATGCAGTTCACTGTATATTTCAATGTTCACGTGATAAATTAGAATAATCTATCTAGAATCTATTCTAATGGACCTGCTGCCCTTATTCTTCTGGGGTGCAGAGGTCAATGTTGTCACACTGATTTGTGTGAATAAATGCACTGGATTTTGTAGATGGTACACACTGCAACTGTCATACACTGGTGGTAGAGTAAATATGTAATGTGGTTCACGGGCTGCAAATCAAACAAGATGTTTTGACGCAGATAGTCCAAGCTTCTGTTGGAATCATATTCATTCAAGCACTGTGATGACCCATGCAATGGTAGAAAGGTCATGGAGGTGACTGATGATGCCAAAGTGGGACAAGATTTGCTAGATGGGGTAGGCAGGTGGACTATTTGGGAGGTGGTGTGTTCCATCTGCTATGCTTCTGTGTACTTCAAACAAACAGACTTAAAGTTGTCGGTGCCATCCCAAACGTTCCTTCATTTAATTCCTTCTAAACTTGCAGAAATCAGCAGTCATAGATCAAGGATTCTCATAAGTCGATGGAGATGTAATACTTTATCAAGGAGACTTCAAGAACATGCTTGAATCCATTCATCTGTTCACCCTGCAATCTTCACCAGGATGGATCTTGGAGTATTCTGTTGCAGATGTGAATGATGAGGTCTACTGTCAGAGATATATAGTATAAACTTCTAATAAGAGTGTAATTCTGTCCCCAGTACTGGGGATATTTTGATGCTTCTCCTACAAATGGCTTGGGGGATGTTATAGAGATAGCATTTTGTTTGGTAACTCTTCAGTTCTTTTAAGTACCTGATGTTGTTAGCATAGAAGTGCACATGGGGACAAGCAATGCCGCTATTCAGCAGACCATGAGTTTAGAGCAAGGTAAGAGGTGGTGCTCTTTAAACGTTCTGTTCTTCAGATCATCAAAGGGTGTACTGGCACATTGAAGGTAATAGTGCAGATCATTAATTATCCCTGCCTTCATTGAGAATTTTCTCCTGAGACACATATCCAGATTAACCCAAAATCTATCTTTGCCTAGCACGGACTTGAACGTGCCAAACATTTCTATGATTCCATATCAGATGACAGGTAGAATGTTTAAAATTTAATCTTAATTGTGTTGAGACAATTATAATGTAAATAATATTTAACTACCTGGAGCTAAAGTAAAACAAATCATATCAATGAAGTTATAAAATGTTTGCACCTGCCTTGACTACATGGGAAGAAATATATCCAGATAAAATTTTAAACTTACTTTAGGACTGAAGTTCTTTTATTGCTTTCAAGACTGGAAGTTAGAAATGTTTTTAACTACAAATTTATCACTGCAATGCTTTTACCACGTAGAATGGGAGTTTCCTTAGCTGGACTTCTTATTGAATTTGGATTGGGTGCAGCAGAGTGCACAAATCTCTCAAGGTTCTATGTTCCTCATCTATTTTAGCCAATTACTCCTCTCATTAAGCCAATATTATAATTCTAGTAATTTTATTAATGAACTAAATGTGGTAAAATGACATTCAATGCAAATTGAAAACATACGTTTCACAATGATCACGGGATTGGATGTAGCAGATTATACCAATAAAAAGCACATTTATGTGCAAAATAATAACATAATTGAAGTGATTTCAGTTTTCAGTTAGTAGGAAGAATCGTGTTAGAACTGCATCTTAAAACGCAGCGAAATAGAAACGGCAGCAGAACCCCATGCGCGGTCACTAGCTTTTCATTTCGTTTGATCCGCATAGCACTGTGATATATTTAGGAAAGATGGGACTGAAGCAATTAGAACACGAAAGCAGGATCATAAACAGGCTCTCCTAGGAGAGCAAAAAGAAGAATCTCATTTCTGACACCAGGTCAGTGCAGTAAGAATTTAAGGCTATCAAAAAGGTTGAATCAAATTAAAGCCTGCTGCACTCATCCAATGCCAAGAACTATAAACGTTTTATTCCCTATCACCTTGGGCAAAGTATAAGATGCGTTACTATGAAGTAGAAGTACTCCATCTAATGTTTTCAGTTTTCCCAAATTCACATACATTTTAATGTTTAGAAATTTAGAAAAATCAGCAACCATGACTTTGCTCACATTAAAGTCGCAGCACAGTAGTTAGCAAGAATCCCAATATCAACATGCACACAATGTTGGAGGAACTCCAAAGTCAGGCAGCATTTATGGAAAGAAATAAGCAGTCGATGTTTTAGGCCAAGACTTCATTAGGGCTGGAAAGGAAGAGGGAAGAAGCCAGAATAAGAAGGTCGGGTGAGACGAAGAAGGTGATAGGTGAAGTCAGGTGGATAAGGGAGGACAGATGAAGTAAGAAGCGTGGAAGTAGTAAGTGGAAGAGGTAAAGTTGTGGAAAAGAAGGAATCTGATAAGAGAGGAGAGGACCACGAGAGAATTTATTCATTTCCATAGATTCTGTCTGACCTGCTGAGTTCCTCCAGCATTTTATGTGTGTTGCTCTGGTTTACCAGCATCTGTGGAATCTCTTGTGTTTAAGAATCCCAGCATTATTGGTACAGATAGCGGACATGCAAACACACTCATGCTTTCACACAGAATTTCTTTGTTATTTCATGAGATTATAAATAGTAACTAATCAGTGAAATTTCTGTCAGTACGTTTAATGTAACAATTCTGACTGTTGCTGACTCAACAGATAGAGAGAAATGAGTGATTTATTTAACAATATTATTGCAAATGTCTAAAGAACAACCAGACAAAGGCCGCTGCTCAGTGACTATTTCAGCTCAAGATTTTCTTTTCCACTTGGAAGGTAGTATTGCATCTTATACCTTGTACCTTAGAATAAACCAGATAATTTACTTAGTAAGGATCGACCAAAGTATTACTTTCATACAGTGTCTCCCAGTTTAGTGCAGCATTATATCTATATCTAATTTCAATATATCTGATATTACAAACAGCAAGTTAAAAATAAACATGATTATGTACACAAAAAGCAAAATTTCGTGAATGTTCAGGACAGAGAAATTCAAGACCAGAGCTAGACTGGGTTCTGCTGTTTTTCTTTAAAACTACCATAAGGCTCATTATTGAAATCTTTAGCAAAATCCAACATCCTCTGCCTTAACTTCATAAATTGTCATTGCTGCCTTAACAAAGTCAATTAAGTTTGTAAGACATGACCAGTCTATGCTTTGCCAGACACAAGAAGATCATATCCCTAAATTTTCTGGTTTATTGTTATTGCCCCTTTTAAACAAATGAATATTCTCTATTTCTCAGCACACTCTGACCTTATTTGTGGCTAAAAAAGATATAGAGATTTTTGTCAAGGCCCCAACAATCTCCTCTCTTGCCCTCTTGTCTCTGTCAATTTTCTGGAATAGATCTCATTAGGCTCTGGGGACTTACCCACCTTAATCATCTGCAAGAGATACATCTCCTTCTTGATAGAAACATGCCCTAGAGCATCAGCATACCTCTCCCTGATCTCACACCCTTCTCCTTGTTAAAACAGTTTGAAATGGCCAGTACAGATTAGGTCTATTTTCATTCTTGGCATGTGTGCATTACCATTTTTATTATATCCTTAATTGTCCTTGATTTGAGTTATTTACTATATAAATGGAGAAACAGCCTGATGATATACTTACCTGTGGGTAAGATTGGGTAATGATAACAGAGTACTGAAAAGGGCTTTAGTGAAAATATGAGTTTTAAAATGATCTGGTGATACACTGGTCCTGATTACTGACAATAATCTTTTGCCTCAAAGTTATTTATTGTTAAATAACAGCAAATATATTTATCATTTAAATTTAAATTCCTCAGCTGTGGGTTATCTTTTAATCTAGTAAGATAAAGTGCCTTGTAAAAGTACTCAGCCTCCAATCCTTTGTTCACATAAATGAGCACTACAAGCAGGGATTTTGATCAATTTAACTGAGAAATTTATTTGTGAATCACATGCTCCTTTTTTTTAACAGTAGAGCCCAAAAACAGGAAAACTGTAAAGCATGAAAAACGGAAATGTCACCAGTTCAAAAGTATTCATCCCCCTCTGCTCAGTACTTAGTTGAACCTCCTTTCACAGCTATTACAGCCAACAGTCTTTTTGGATAAGCCTCTATTACTTTGCACAATGTGATGGAACAAGATTTGTCCATTGCTCCTTGTAAAATTGCTCAAGCTGTGCCAGGTTAGTTGGGGAGCGGTGGTGGACAGCAACCTTGAGGTGTTGTCAGAGATGTTCAATTGTGTTAAGGTCAGGATTCAGACAGGGCCACTCAAGGACATCAATTTTTTTCATCTGAAGCTACTCCATAGTTGCTCCAGCAATGTGCTGCTGAAAACGAACTTACTCCCCAGTTTAAGCTTTCTTGAAGAGGCTAGCAGGTTTTTTATCCAGAGTCTCTCTGTATTTAGCAGCATTCATCTACTCATCAATGCTGACCAGATTTCCAGTCCCTGCTGCTGAAAAGCACTCCCATAGCGTAATGTACCTCCACTACTACACTTTACAGTAAGGATGGTGTTACCTGGCACCGTATTCTCATCCGACCACAAGACCTTCTTCAAAATCTTTACAGCATCTTCTAATTGACCTGTTTCCAAAGGGCATGCTTTTCTTTAGCCAGGGCTTCTTCCTTGCAACTCTTCCATAAATATCTTTTTAATGCAAGGCCTTAGAAATTGTGGAGGCATAAACTTCATCTCCAGCTGCAGCCACTGACTTCTGCAGCTCCCTTATAGTGACTGCTGGTGTCACAGTCACCTCTCTTACAAGCACCAGTCATCTCTGGCAACTAAGTCTGGAGGGGCAGCCTGACTTGGGCAGTGTAACTGTGCTTTCATATTTTTACCCCTTTTTCCATGATGGACTGCACAGAGCTCTGAGGCATGTTCAGTGCCTTTGAGATGGTCTTGTCCCCCCTTCCCAGATTTGTGCTTCTTTATTATCATTTCTTCTTTTGTCTTCATTCTGATTTGCTCTGTTGAAAATCTACCATACTATTGGACCTTACAGAGAGAGTGGGTATTTGTTTGTGTGATCCTCCATTTTTTACATCAACAAATTGGGTGAGTTGGTAATATACAGTATTGCCCGAGGAAAGTTAGCATCATAATTACACAGGGTATGAATACTTTCCCAGCCTCCTAAATTAGTTTTTTTTAATTTTTAGTAAACTGTTAACAGGTTTTAAATTTTTTTTTGATTTGACATGATGCACAATGAGATTATTTTTGATTATTTCAAAAACCCTACTTCAATATATTTTAAATATAGAAAATGAGACTGAAAAATGTGAAAATAGTGGGGAGGCTGAATAGTTTTTCCAAAGCACTGCAAGTGTCATAGCAATCCAATATTTTATAGCCTAGCTCACTTTCATTGATTTTCTAATCCATTGTCATAATCCAGAATAGTTTTCAAAGATTTAAGAGAAATATGGTGGTTTATTTCATGGTAAATGGATGCCCTTTGAAATAGACAATAGGTGCAGAAGTAGACCATTCGGCCCCTCGAGTCTGCACCGCCATTCTGAGATCATGGCTGATCATTCACTATCAATACCCAGTCCCTGCCTTGTCCCCATATCCCTTGATTCCCTTATCCATCAGATATCTATCCAGCTCCTTCTTGAAAGCATCCGGAGAATTGGCCTCCACCGTCTTCCGAGGCAGTGCATTCCACACCTCCACAACTCTCTGGGAGAAGAAGCTCTTCCTCAACTCTGTTTTAAATAACTGACCTCTTATTCTCAATCCATGCCCTCTGGTACTGGACTCTCCCAACATCTGGAACATATTTCCTGCCTCAATCCTATCAAATCCTTTAATTATCTTAAACGTTTCAATCAGATCCCCTCTCAATCTCCTCAATTCCAGCGTGTACAAGCCCAATCTCTCCAATCTCTCTGCGTAAGACAGCCCTGCCATCCCAGGAATCAACCTAGTGAATCTACGCTGCACTTCCTCAATTGCCAGAATGTCCTTCCTTAAACCTGGAGACCAAAACTGTACACAATATTCTAGGTGTGGTCTCACCAGGGCCCTGTACAAATGCAAAAGAACATCCTTGCTCTTGTATTCAATTCCCCTTGTAATAAAGGCCAACATTCCATTTGCCCTCTTCACTGCCTGTGATAGATCCAGATTTATACAGTATTTGATGGAACAAATTTCAACGTGGGCTCTCAATGACTTCGCTGAATGGGTTAAAGTTGTACTCTTAGCTGAAGGGTTTTGTGTAATTTTGCACCAGTGTCATTCAAACTGATTTTCCATCTGATTACTCCTCAGGTTTTAGCAATGGAGAGACATAATACAAGCCCTCTTTCACTCATCTAAATGCACTCACTCATGTGTATGTACAATAGGAGTGGCTTAAACCCATGCAGGATGCCAAGATTTGATGCGTGTGAAGAAAACTATGTGGTGGTGTGGCCAAGGACATTGTAAAACACTATGTATGGAGGTAAAACTGCAGCTGGGGGATTATGCAAATAATATTTACACTTTTCTCAAGCCATCTTTATGTCAGACATTTATCTCTGCAAATGTTCAAAGAGGGATTTATCCTATTTCTGTTTTCTTATTTTATGTGACATTTCTTTTTGCCTTTTGACTACCTTGATGTACTTCTTGTAATGATCTGCCTGGATGGTGTGCAACAAAAGCGTTTCACTGTATATATGACAGTGATAAATCAAACACCAATAACCTACTGAACATATTCCACGCTACACTATTTCTTCTGGTTGCATTTTTGTAAAAGGTTAAGATTATTGAATTACTGGTGGGTTTGGTACACTCCCTTTGCAACAAATACCAGCACAGAGCACTAGTGGGTGCATCTTGGTGATTGCATGACATGCTAAACTGGAAACTCTGGTTTGTAGTGCTCCACACACAACTTGACAAAGAAGTATTATTGGTCGATCCTTACTTGGTAGCAAGCCCTTCTAGGACTTAAATCAATTAAGTGTTTAACAACATATAAATAGTGGAGACGTTCTCACATTCAAAACTAGAAATATTTTGGCAAAATGCAAGTGCAGCATTTTCAAATCATTGTGAAGATAATTTTTTCAAGTAAAGAAATAGTCAACATATAAAACAGGAACAGAAAAGCATGGACGTTAGCTGGATAAAGAACTAGAGTGTGGACTTTTGTAAGTGGCAATGATCAAATATTCTAATGATTACCAATATGGTTCAGTTCTATGTTTTCTCCTTTCCTTCTCTCGCTTGGAGAGGGGGACACGCTTCCACAACATGCTCCAGTCCCATGCTCCTCTAGCAAAACCATCTTCATCACCACCCCCTTGTGGTGATATCGCGTAAGTATTTCCGCTTATGGCATCTATAAGTGGCACAGTACATGAGGTTCTGCAGCATTGGCAATATCGTTGGTATTGGCAGAAAGGGTAGGTGCAAGGATCCATGCGTCAACATATTATTGGAATTAAAGTGGGATGCAGCCGGTTACATGGGAAAAATGGAGAGATTAGAGATATAATGGAAATCAGCAATAAATAAATCCATCTGCGATTACCGATAAGGCTCAGTTTTATGTATTCTTCTGGCCTTTTCACGACTGTTCAATGGTACACGCTTCCATAGTAAGCTCCAATCCCAGGCCCCTCTGGCAAAACCATCCTCATCCCCACCTTGCTGTGGTTCAATGGTAAAGTCATTGCCATCTATGTAATCTATAAGGGGAACTGTACATGTAGTTCTGAAACAAATATTCAAGAACATAGTATATACCAAAGATAGATAAACCAAGTTAGACCTTCTTATTCAACATCTAACTGCACATATTAATAGCAGAGTTGAAGTAAATTGAATGACTGCTGGCATTTACTGGGAAAAACACACAGCTTTTACTTAACACCCCAAGGAACCAGTGGCACTTTCTTCATAGCATAAAGTGAGTGGCTGGGCTATGTCGGTGGGTTCCCAGCCGAAGTCTGATTCCATAGGCAAAAGTCTAAGCATCTATTCCAGCATGGAGTGCCACGATCGAGAGAAATAAATAAACTACTGGAGGAGCTCAGCGGGTCAGGCAAAGGGATGACTGATGTTTGGATCAAAATTCTGCAACAGGGTTGTGACCCGAAATTTCAACCATCCCGTTGCCTCCACTGATGCTGCCTGACCTGCTGAGTTCCTCGGCAGTTTATTTTATTACTTTTACAACAAATCTCACAACATATGTCAGTGATAATAAACCTGATTCTGATTTAGAGGCACAAGAGACGGCAGCTGCTAGAATCTGGAATAAGTTGTAGAAAAAGTTGATACTTCATCACCCTGCCTCCAACTTCCACCTGCCCTTAAATTCTCTTGGTTCATTTCTGACGCTTCTCTCCCCTTTCTCGATCTCTCTGTCTCCATCTCTGGAGATAAACTGTCTATCGACATCTTTTATAAACCTACCAATTCCCATGTCTACCTTCACTATACCTTTTCCTCGCTGTCTCCTGTAAAAATGTTATTCCCTTTTCTTATTACCTTTGTCACCACTACATTTGCTCCCAGGATGAGGCTTTCTTTTCCAGGACATCAGAAATGTCCTCCTTCTTCAAAGAATGTGGTTTCCCCTCCTATACTAATGATGCTGACACATCTCCCCCATTTCCCAGACATCCACACTTACCTCTTTTTCTTCATGCAACCTTAACAGTGACAGGGTTTCTCTTGTCCTCACCTATCACCCATCAGCCTCTGCATCCAACATATCATTCTCTACAACCTCTCCCATCTTCAAAAGGATGTTACCAATAAACATACCTTTATCTTCCAACCCACCCTTCCTCCATTTTCTGCGATTCCCTTGCCCATTTGTCCCTCCCCACTAACCTCCCTCCTGGCATTTATCCCTACAAGCGACCAAACTGATACAACTGCCCATTCACCTCCTGCCTCACCTCCAAATCTGTCGGGGTTGTCTATTGCATTCGGTGCTCCCATGCGGCCTCCTCTACATTGGTGAGACCCTACACATATTGGGGGGATCACTTTGTCGAGCACCTCTGCTCTATCCGCCAAAAGTGGAATTTCCCGGTGGACAATCATTTTAATTTCTATTTCTATTCCCATTCCAACATATCAGTGCATGGCCTTCTCGTGTGCCATGATGAGGCCACTCTCAGGGTGGAAGAGCAACACCTCATATCCTGTCTCGGTAGGCTCCAACCTGGTGGCATGAACATTGATTTCTCCTCTGGTAATTTTTTTCCTTTACCCCTCCTTTCCCTCTTCTTCTATACTCCACTCTGGCCTCTTACTTCCTCTCCTCACCTGCCTATCATCTTCCCGTCCTTTTTCTTTCCTTTTTCCCTTGGCCTACTCTCCTATCAGATTCCTTCTTTTTCCATCCTTTACCTTTCTCACCTGGCTTCACCTATCACCTTCTAACTATCCTCCTTCCTTTCCCCCCACCTTTTTATTCTGGCATCTTCCCCCTCCCTTCCCATCCTGAAGAAGGATCTCAACCCGAAATGTTGACTGTTTATTCATTTTCACATATGTGGCCTGACCTGCTAGTTCCTCCAGTGTTTTTTTGTGTATTAATCTGGAGTAACATTCTGCTAGTGAAACTCGGGGGGGGGGGGGGGGGGGGGGGAGGAGGGGGAGAATCGTTGCTGATTTGGGTCAAAATCTTGCATCAGGTGTTTTTTATTCCAGCACAGTGCTACATTAACAGCGATAATGTATTTCAGGGAATTATTAAACCAAAGCTCTGTATGTTCTCATGGTAATCCAACACTTGCAGATAGGTTTGTTAGAGCTAGGTTGTAATGCTGAGTCTTTAAAAGGCATTGGTCAGACCGCACTTGGAGTATTGTGACCAGTTTTGGGCCCCTTATCTAAGAAAGGATGTGCTGGCATTGGAGAGGGTCCAGAGGAAGTTCATGAGAATGATCCCAGGAATGAAAGGGTTAACATACGAGGAGTGTTTGATAGCTCTGGGTCTGTACTTGCTAGAGTTGAGGAGAATGGGGTGGGGGGGGGGTGGATCCAATTGCAACCTATTGAATATTGAATGGTCTGGATAAAGTGTACACGGAGAGGATCTTTCCTATAGTGGAGGAGTGTAAGACCAGAGGGCACTGCCGCAGAATTGTGGGATGTTCATTTAGAACAGAGATGAGGACAAAATTCTTTAGCCAGAGTGTGGTGAGTCTGTGGAATTCATTGCCACAGATGGCTGTGCACGCCAAGACATAGGGTGTATTTAGGCAGAGGTTGATAGGCTCTTGATTAACCAGGGTGTCAAAGGTAGCGGGGAGAAGGCAGGAGAATGGGGTTGAGAGGGATAATAAATCAGCCATGATAGAATGCTGGAGCAAACTTGATGAGCCAAATGGCCTAATTCTGCTCTTTTGTCTTATGGTTTTATTTATTCTCCAACTAATATCACTAAAACAAAATATACGGTCAATATCACTTAAGTTGACAAAAGAGGAGGCCATTTGGTTCATTGTGTCCATCCAGGTCTCTGTACAGACAATCCCATCAGTCTCATTACTTTCTCCCACAGGCCCACTAACCCTATCACTTACATACATTAGGGGAAGTTTTCATTAAAAATTAACCCTCCAGCACAGCTTTGGGTTGGGGGAGGCAACCAGAGCTCATGGAGAAAACACAGGTAGACTCAGTGAGAATGTGGAAACTGAAGACAGATGGCAGAATAGTTTGGGATCGACCTGGGTTACTGGAGCTGTGGCGGGGCGTCATTAACTGTAGTGCCATAGTGTAGCTCTTCTGTTTGTATGAGCTTAATGTCTGCCAAATTGCTGCTGTATTTCTTAAAACACATTTTTTGAAGTGCTGACTGCTTCAGGGCATCCTGAAAGGGATGAAAAAGGTGCTACAGAATTGCATGTGACTTTTGTGTGAAGTCAGCCAGTTACTCTCTGTGACAGCGTTCAAGGGCAGCAATCTCACTTGGCAGTTCAAATGGAATGGTTCTGCAGCCCAGATGTGTTAAGTTCACTCAACAAAGTCCAGGAAATGTAAGCAGTGCTCTCTAGATCCACTTAGCTCTGTGATGCAGTTATTCATTTAGCCATTAGGCTACCTCCCTGTTGCCTGAACGCAAGATATCATCCACTAGATATTAGTGCAGATGTAAATAATTTTATCTGTATTGAGGGATGAGGGGCAACCTGTTAGATACATATACAATTAGAAGAGGCATAGGTAGGGCATACAGTCATTGTCTTTTCCCCCAGAGTGGAAATGTCAAATACTAGAGGACACAACTTTAAGGTGCGAAGGGGGAAGCAACTCTTTTATTCTTACGTACACAAGGTACAAATAGGTGCCTGGAATGCACTGCCATAAGAGGTGATAGAAGTAGTTGTGAGAGCCACATTTAATAAACACATAGAATCAGAATCAGGTTTAATATCACTGGCATATGTCCTGAAATGTGATGTTTCGCAGCAGCAGTACAGTGCAAGACATAATAGTAAAAACTATAATTACAACAATTATATACATAAAAAGAAAATTAAAGTAAGTAAGTAATACAAAAGGAGAGGGAAAAAATACTGAGATAGTGTTCATGGGTTCATTGTCCATTCAGAGATCTGTTTCTGAAACACTGACTCCGTGTCTTCAGTCTCCTGTGCCTCCTATTTGATGGTAGTAATGAGCATGTCCTGGGTGATGGGGATCCATAATGATGGACATCACCTTTTTGAGGCATCGCCTTTTGAAGGTGTTCTCAATGCTGCCATGATGGAGCTGACAGAGCTTACAACTTTCTGCAGCAGCCCCTCTATACCAGATGGTGATGTAGCTGGTTAAAATGCTCTCCACGGTACATACATAGAACCTTACGAGTATCTTTGGTGACATTCCTAGTTTCCTCAAACTCCAAATAAAGTATAGCCGCTGTCGTGCCTTCTTTGTAATCAGTGTATTGGGCCCAGGATAGATCTGCAGAGATACTGAAACAGTTCACCCTCTCCACTCCTGCTCCCAATGAGGACTGGTGTGTTGTACTGTTTTCTGTTCTAATAGTGAGAATTGGTGGAGTCTGACTGGCCTGAGTAATGTTTATTTAAAGGAAGGCAACACTGAGTTTGCGGCCTAAAAGGTTTTACAAAGGTATTTGACAAGACAGTATTCAAAACAGGTAAAAGAACATGAAACTGAAGAATGAGTGGCAAGCTGGATCCAAATTTGACTGAATGAAAGAATGTCATGGGAAATGGGGGAGGGGGAGGGTATAATTGAGACGGTGGCCCCTTTTCCGCAGGGTGGCAAAGATCAATATCAGAGGACATCTGTTTAAGGGCAGAGAGGGAAAGTTCAAGGGTGGTGGGATGCCAGATGTGGGTTTTAGTTTTAAACACAGAGTGTTAGGTGCTTGAAATGTGCTCTCTGGGGTGGTGAAAGACATTGATGCAATAGGGACATTTAAGAGTAACGCATACAAAATGCTGGAAGAACTCAGCAGGTCATTCAGCATCTATGGAAAAGAATATAGTGTAGCGCCTCATTTCCTAGCGTATCCGAACCGACTCACAATTAGATAGCCTACGGGGGTTTGCGAGCACAGAGCTTTGGAGCCTCTTCGCCATGGGGGGCCGGTTGACAGAGGCTTAAAAGTGAGGCTGAAGTTTTCGAATAAAGTTTTTCCTTCGACTGCAGTTACCGACTCCGTGTCGTAATTTTAGCGCTGCTTGTAGCACACCGCTACAATTGGTGACCCCGACGGTCCAAACGATTTTTGGACCAGAAATGACCGACGCCGCCTCTGTTCATGCGGTTTCGTTGAAACTGCCGGGTTTCTGGACACAGCGCCCGGACCTATGGTTCCAGCAAGCCGAAGCCCAATTCCACGTTCGCCGGATCACCTCAGAAGACACCCGCTACTACTACGTGGTGGGCTCCCTCGACCAGGACACAGCTGCCCAGGTCGCGGAGTTCGTACAGTCGCCCCCGGCAGACGGCAAGTACACGGAATTCAAAGCCCTGCTCCTCAGGACTTTCGGACTCTCACGGCGCGAGCGGGCTGCCCGTTTACTGCACCTGGATGGCTTGGGCGACGGACCTCCATCGGCTTTAATGAATGAGATGTTGTCTCTGGCCGAGGGACACACAGGCCTCATGTTTGAGCAGGCATTCCTGGAGCAGCTGCCCGAGGACATACGCCTGCTGCTGTCCGACGCGGATTTCAGTGACCCCCGGAAGGTGGCAGCCCGGGCGGACTTGCTGTGGAACGCCAAAAAGGTGAGCGGGGCGTCCATCGCACAGATCTCCCAGCCACGCTCCCGGCAGCAAACCAGTCCAGGCCCGGCCGCAGAGCCCACTAACCCCCGGCCCAATGACCACTGGTGCTTCTACCACCAGCGGTGGGGCGCAGAAGCCCGCCGTTGCCGCCCGCCCTGCAAGTTCCCGGGAAACGCCAGGGCCAGCCGCCGCTGATGGCTACGGCGGCTGGCCATCGGGATAGCCTCCTGTATGTGTGGGATAGAAGGTCGGGACGCCGGTTTTTGGTCGATACTGGGGCTGAGATCAGCGTTTTACCTCCGACGAGTTACGACACCCGCAGCAGGGCACCGGGTCCCCCCCTGAGGGCCGTGAATGGCAGCACAGTAAGGACCTATGGCACCCGTCAGGTGCAGCTACTGTTCGGCCCCAGCCAGTTCACGTGGGACTTCACACTGGCCGCCGTAGCCCAACCGCTTCTGGGTGCGGATTTTTTGCGAGCTCAGGAAGAGACTGGTACACGCCGAGACCTTTCAGACGTTCTCCCTGGGCGCGGCCCAGTTGCCAGCCCCTCACCTCGGCTCCATCACGCTGTCCGACAACGATTTCACCAGGGTCCTGGCGGAGTTCCCATCGGTTCTGGCACCGCAGTTCACAGCAGCCATGCCCAGGCACGGCGTACAGCACCACATCCCGACACAGGGACCACCCCTCCATGCCCGTGCTCGGCGGCTTCCCCCGGACAAGCTCCGACTGGCGAAGGAGGAGTTCCAGAGAATGGAGGAATTGGGGATCATCCGGCGGTCCGACAGCCCCTGGGCTTCCCCCCTGCACATGGTGCCCAAAGCGACGGGGGGCTGGAGACCGTGCGGCGACTACCGCAGGCTGAACGAGGCTACCACACCGGACCGCTACCCTGTGCCGCACATTCAGGACTTTGCGGCAAACCTGCACGGCGCCCGGATCTTCTCCAAGGTCGACCTTGTCCGAGGGTACCATCAAATCCCGATGCATCCTGACGACGTCCCCAAAACGGCTCTCATCACCCCGTTTGGCCTCTTCGAGTTCCTCCGCATGCCGTTCGGCCTGAAGAATGCCGCACAGACGTTCCAGCGGTTAATGGACGCGGTGGGACGGGACCTGGACTTCGCGTTCATCTATTTGGATGACATCCTCATAGCCAGCGGCAGTGGTCAGGAGCATCTGTCCCACCTCCGTCAACTCTGCGCCCGACTGAGTGAGTACGGTCTTACAATCAACCCTGCCAAATGCCAGTTCGGACTTGATACCATTGACTTCCTGGGCCACAGGATTACTAAAGACGGGGCAACCCCTCTGCCCGCTAAGGTAGATGCGGTCCGCCACTTCCCCCCGACCCACCACGATCAAAGGCCTTCAGGAATTCGTAGGTATGGTCAATTTCTACCGCCGCTTCCTCCCTTCAGCTGCCCGGATCATGCGCCCCCTGTTCGCCCTGATGTCGGGTCCGAGCAAGAACATTACCTGGGACGAGGAGTCCGCCGCCGCTTTCGTTCAAACGAAGGAAGCTTTGGCTGACGCCGCAATGCTAGTACATCCCAGAATGGACACCCCTACCGCCCTCACAGTGGACGCATCAAACACGGCAGTCGGTGGGGTGCTGGAGCAGCTCATCGCAGGTCGCTGGCAACCCCTGGCGTTTTTCAGCAAACACCTGCGGCCACCCGAACTCAAGTACAGTGCTTTTGACCGGGAACTGTTGGCGCTCTACCTGGCAATCCGGCATTTCAGGTACTTCCTAGAAGGTCGGCCCTTCACCGCGTTCACGGACCACAAACCGCTTACCTTTGCGTTTACGAAAGCATCCGACCCCTGGTCATCCCGCCAGCAACGCCACCTGTCCTACATCTCTGAATACACAACGGATGTCCGGCACGTCTCGGGTAAGGACAATGTCGTGGCGGATGCGCTCTCTCGCCCTACCGTTCATGCCCTTTCCCAAGGGGTAGACTTTGAGGCACTGGCAGAGGCACAGCAGGTAGATGAGGAGATTCCGAGTTACAGGACTGCAGTCTCTGGTTTGCAGCTCCAGGACTTCCCCGTGGGCCCAGGTGAGAGGACCCTACTCTGTGACGTCGCCACCGGCCAGCCCCGTCCGGTCGTCCCCGCAGCCTGGCGGCGACGTGTTTTCGACTCCATTCATAACTTGGCGCATCCCTCCATCCGGACAACTGTCCGGCTGGTTTCCAGCCGGTTCGTTTGGCACGGTCTCCGCAAACAGGTCAGTGAATGGGCCAGAACGTGCATGCACTGCCAGATGGCCAAGGTTCAGCGGCACACCAAAGCCCCACCGTAGCAGTTCCATCCCGCCCACCGGCGTTTCGACCACATTCATGTGGATATCGTGGGCCCCCTGCCAGTGTCGCGCGGAGCGCGTTACCTCCTGACTATTGTGGACCGGTTCACAAGATGGCCAGAGGCGGTCCCGCTCACCGACACCACCTCCGAATCTTGCGCCCGAGCCCTGCTCGCCACCTGGATATCCCGCTTTGGTGTACCAGCCCACATTACCTCCGACAGAGGCGCCCAGTTCACCTCCAGCCTGTGGTCAGCTATGGCCAGCCTTTTGGGGACTCAGCTGCACCACACCACTGCCTACCACCCACAGTCGAACGGGCTAGTGGAGCGTTTCCACCGTCACCTGAAGTCGGCCCTCATGGCCCGCCTGCGAGGAGCCAACTGGGCGGACGAGCTTCCCTGGGTCCTTCTCGGCATCCGCACAGCGCCCAAGGACGACCTGCACGCCTCGTCGGCCGAGTTGGTATACGGCGCGCCCCTGGCCGTCCCCGGGGAGTTCCTACCAGCCCCGAGGGGGCAAGAGGAAGAACCCGCTGCAGTCCTGGGCAGACTTCGCGAGAAGCTCGGTAACCTGGCCCCCATACCCACTTCACAGCATGGGCGGCACCCGACCTGCGTACCCAAAGACCTACGGAACTGTAAGTTTGTGTTTGTGCGAAGGGGCGGGCATCGGCCACCGCTGCAGCGGCCATACGAGGGGCCGTTTACGGTGCTCCGGAACAACGGGTCCACGTTCGTGCTGGACGTTGGGGGGAAGGAGGAGGTTTTCACGGTGGACCGCCTCAAGCCGGCCCATGTGGACCTGGCGCAACCGGCCGAGTTTCCGGCGCCTCGGCGCAGAGGCCGACCTCCCAAGCAGGTTCTGGCCCAGGCTGTGGACATTGGGGGGTGTATCGCCGGTTCTGGGGGGGGGGTTATGTAGCGCCTCATTTCCTAGCGTATCCGAACCGACTCACAATTAGATAGCCTACGGGGGTTTGCGAGCACAGAGCTTTGGAGCCTCTTCGCCATGGGGGGCCGGTTGACAGAGGCTTAAAAGTGAGGCTGAAGTTTTCGAATAAAGTTTTTCCTTCGACTGCAGTTACCGACTCCGTGTCGTAATTTTAGCGCTGCTTGTAGCACACCGCTACAATAGAATCAATGTTTTGGGCCAAGCCTCTTCATCAGGGACATGTAAGAGACTCTCAGATAAGCACACGGATGTTGAAAGTTCCCACCTGCTTCGAAAGGACAACAATTATACCAGTATCTTAGAGGAGTAGTGTGAGCTGCCTTAGTAACTATTATTCAGTAGTTCTTACATCTACGGTGATGAAATGCTTTGAGAGGTTGGTCATGGCTAAAATAAACTCCTGCCTCAGCAAGGAACCGGACCCATTGCAATTTGCCTATCGCTACAATAAGTCTACAGCAGATGAAATTTCAATGGCTCTTCAAGCGACCTTGGGTCACCTGGACAATACAAACACCTATGTCAATATGCTGTTCATTGACTATAGCTCTGCATTTAACACCATCATTTTTATAGTCCTGATTGAAAAGCCACGGAACCTGGGCCTCTATACCTCCCTCTGCAATTAGATCCTCGAATTCTTAACCTGAAGACCACAATCTGTGTGGTTTGCTAATAACATCTCCTCCTTGCTGACAATCAACAGTGGCATACCTTAGGGGTGTGTGCTTAGCCCACTGATCTACTCTCTTAATACCCATGACTGTGTGGCTAGGCATTGTTCAAATGTCATCTATAAATTTGCCGATGATACAGCCATCATTGGCAGAATCTCAGGTGGAGCCAAGAGGGTGTACTGGAG
This sequence comes from Hypanus sabinus, assembly GCF_030144855.1. Lineage (NCBI taxonomy): Eukaryota > Metazoa > Chordata > Chondrichthyes > Myliobatiformes > Dasyatidae > Hypanus > Hypanus sabinus. The sequence goes on along the minus strand of NC_082712.1, from coordinate 19,526,921 downwards.
TGAGATATATCAGCTAGTTGAGTGGTGTCGGATGAACAACCTTGCACTCAATGTCAGTGAGACCAAACAGCTGATTGTGGACTTCAGAAAGGATATGATGTGGGAACATGAACCAATCTTCATAGAGGGATCAGAAGTGGAGAGGATGAGCAATTTCAAGTTCCTGGGTGTCAATATCTCGGAGGATCTAACCTGTTCCCAGCATATCGATGCAGCTATAAAGAAGGCAATACAGCAACTATATTTCATAAGGAGTTTGAGGAGATTTGGTTTGTCACCTAAAACACTCAAAATCTTTACAGATATACCATGGAGAGTATTTTGACAGGCTTCAGGTATTGGAGGTGGGGGCTGGGGAAGCTACTGTAAAGGATTGAAAGAAGCTTCAGAAAGTTGTAAAATTAGTCATCTCCATCATGGGTGCTCACCTCCGAGCATCCAAGACATCTTCAAGGAGCAGCGCCTCGGAAAGGCAGCCTCCATATTTAAGGACCCCCATGACCCAGGACATGACCCCTTCTCATTGTTACCGTCAGGAAGGAGGTACAGAAGCCTGAAGGCACACAGTCATATATATATACACACACACACACTTATTGTAAAAGAATTAAAACCTATATCTGCAATTTAAGATTGGACTTTTGATGGGCCTGAGTAAGATACTGATCAGCTAACAAATATGTTCAGTTCTAATCCCACACTTCAAGAGAGATGCAAATGTCCTAGAGAAGGATCTGGGATCTGGGATCTGAACCATAAGATTAAAATGGAGAAGCTAGAGATGCAGCTCTTGGAGCAAGAAGCTCAAGAGAAGTATTGAAAATGATGCATAAATTCTTAACTGGGAAATAGAGGAGAAAAATAAAGTAACACATACAAAATGCTGGAAGTCAGGCAACATCTATGGAAAGCCATAAACAGTCAACATTTTGGGCCGAGGTCCTTCATCAGTGGCTGGGTCTCAACCTAAAATGTTGACTGTTTATTCCTCTCCATACATGTTGTCTGACCTGCTGAGCTCCTCCAGCATTTTGTATGTTACTCTGGATTTCCAGCAGCTGCACAATCTCTTGTGTTTATGTTGAGGAAAAACTACAGTATACCTTTAGAAGGTTGGGAAATCACAGATTAAAGCTATAGATATAAGATAGTGGGAAAGGTACAGAGGAAAAATCTTTTTTTCTAATGCTGAGAAGTGTTTATGCACGGAGGGAATCAGATTGGCATTTGGGGAAAAATAATTTACAGGGCTATAGGCCATTACTGGAAATGGAACAGACTGAATTCCTCAGTAGAGTTGGCGTGGATTTGATGGATGCCCTCCTATTTCAAGGTTTAGTGGCATTTTCCAGGTAAGTTAGCTATTCTTTTGGTTAACCAGAGATAACCAAAAACTTCAGTCATCATGCATGCATGACATTGTATTCATAACCGTCGAGCTGCAGCTCCTTACAGACTGTGTTAGGGAACTAGAGATACACCTCAATGACCTTAGTCTAGTCAGGGAAAATGAGGAGGTGATCCTTAGGAGCCAGATAAGTGGGTAACAGTCAGGAGAGGGAAGGGCAAGAGTTAGATAGTAGCGAGTACCCTGTGGCTTTCCCCCTTAACAACAGGTACTCCTGCTTGAGCACTGTTGGGTGGGGATGGCCTACTTGGGGGAAGCAACAGTGGCCGTGCCTCTGGCACAGTCTGGCCCTGTGGCTCAGAAGGGTAGGGAAAGGAAGAGGATGGTAGGAGTGGTAGGGGACTCTATAGTTAGGGGGTCAGGCAGGCGATTCTGAGGACACAGTAAAGAAGCACAGATGGTGGTTTGCCTCCCAGGTGCCAGGGTCTAGGATGTTTCTGATCGCATCCACAATATCCTGAAGTGGGAAGGTGAGCAGCCAGAGGTTATGGTACATATTGGTACTAATGACATCGGTAGGAAAAGGGAGGAGGTCCTGAAAACAGACTACAGGGAATTATAAAGAAAGTTGAGAAGCAGGACCTCAAAGGTAGTAATCTTGGGATTACTGCTTGTGCCACACAACAGTGAGTATAGAAATACAGTGAGGTGGAGAATAAATGCATGACTGAGGGATTGGAGCGGGGGCAGGGATTCAGATTTCTAGATCATTGGGACCTCATTTGGGGCAGGAGTGACCTGTACAAAAAGGAAGGGTTGCACTTGAATCTGAGGGGGATCAATATCCTGGCAGGGAGATTTGCTAAGGCTATTAGAAGAGTTTAAACTAGAGTCGCTGGGGAGTGGGAATCAAACTGAAGAGACATTGGAAGGGGTGGTTGGCTCACAAATCGAGAAAGCTTGTAGACTGAGAAAGGATGGGCAGGTGATAGAGAAGGGATACACACAGACTTATGGTGTGAGATTTGTCTATTCTACAAGGAGTATCATGAACAAAGAGTATGAACTTAAGAGTGTGGATCAGTACTTGGAGCTATGATGTTGTGGCCATTACAAAGACTTGGATGGTTCAGGGGCAGGAGCGGCTACTTAAGAGTGCCAGGCTTTAGATGTTTCAGAAATGACAGAGAGGGAGGCAAAAGAGGTGGTCTGGTATTGGGAAATGAACCTGGCCAGGTGTCAGGTCTCTCAGTGGGTGAGCATTTTGGAGATAGTGATCACAATTCTATCACCTTTGCCATAGAATTGGAGAGGTATAGGAACAGACAAGTTAGGAAAGCGTTTAATTGGAGTAAGGGGAATAGTGAAGCTATCAGGCAGGAACTTGGAAGTGTAAATTGGGAACAGATGTTCTTTGGGAAACGCATGGCAGAAATGTGGCAAATGTTCAGCGGATATTTGTGTGGGGTTCTGCATAGGCAAGTTCCAATAAGACAGGGAAAGAATGGTAGGGTGCAGGAACCATGGTGTACAAAGGCTGTTGAAAATCTAGTCAAGAAGAAAATTAAAGCTTACGAAAGGTTCAAAAAACTAGGTAATGTTAGAGATCTAGAAAGTTATAAGGATAGCAGGAAGGAGCTTAAGAATGAAATTAGGAGAGCCAGAAGGGGCCATGAGAAGACCTTGGCGAGCAGGATTAAGGAAAACCCTAAAACGTTCTACAAGTATGTAAAGAGCAAGAGGATAAAACGTGAAAGAATAGGACCAATTAAGTCTGACAGTGGAAAAGTGTGTATGGAACTGGAGGAAATAGCAGAGGTACTTAGTGTAGAGGGCTGCAGAGGTTACAGCAGGACATCGATAGGGTGTAAAACTGGGCTGAGAAGTGGCAGATGGAGTTCAAACCAGATAAGTGTGAGGTGGTTCATCTTGGTAGGTCAAATATGACAGCAGAATATAGTATTAATGGTAAGACTCTTGGCAGTTTGGAGGATCAAAGGTATTTTGGGGTCCAAGTCTATAGGACACTCAAAGCTGCTTCACAGGTTCACTGTGTGGTATACAGTGCATTGGCCTTCATCAACTATGGGATTGAGTTAAAGAATCGAGAGGTAATGTTACAGCTGTATAGAACTCTGGTCAGAACCCACTTGGGAGTATTGTGCTCAGTTCTGGTCACATCACCATAGGAAGGAGGTGGAAACTATAGAAAGGGTGTGGAGGATATTTAAAAGGATATTGCCTGGATTGGGGAGCATGCCTTATGAGAACAGTTTGAGTGAACTTGGCCTTTTCTCCTCGGAGCGATGGAGGATGATAGGTGACCTGATAAAGGTGTATAAGATGATGAGAGGCACTGATGGTGTGGATAGGCAGAGGCTTTTTCTCAGGGCTGAAATGACTAGTTTTAAGGCACAGTTTTAAGGTGCTTGGAAGTAGGTACAGAGGAGATGTCAGGGTTAAGTTTTTTTATGCAGACAGTGGTGAGTGCGTGAAATGGGCTGCCGGGGACTGTGATGGAGCCGGATACAATAGAGTCTGTTAAGAGATTCTTGGTTAGGTACATGGAGCTTAGAAAAATAGAGGGCTATGGGTAACCCTAGGTAATTTCTAAAGTGAGTACATGTACGGCACAGCATTGTGGCCTGAAGGGCCTGTATTGTGTTGTAGGTTTTCTATGTTTCCATAACGAATGAGGTCGCAACATTCTAATCACCCGAGAGAATTAATCAGTACAATTAGCTTATGGATGTGCTTATCATTCAAACCTAGAGGCACAGAGAAGTCATGGCTACTAATCATTCAAGTATACTTATGCAAAACGAAATTAAATATATTTTTAAATGATACTCTTGGGATAGCAACGCCTTTAGTAAAGTTGGCATCATTAGTCATTCCCAACTGCCCTTGAGAAGATGGTGGCTCACCAATTTTGTAAAGCACTGCAGTTTTTGGGCTATTAATTGGCGAGCTCCTAGACCTAACTCAGTACAAATGTAATTTAAATACCCACATGAATACGTCACTTATTGCAAAATGCTCTGTCAATGACAATTTAAAATCTCTTCTATGTGCTGCTCAGGTTCTGCTGCAATTAACTGCATTGTACATGGTCATAACGGCTTCTCCCACAATAATATTATTCCACCTATTGGAAAACAGTGGCAAAATTGATCACGTGAGCTAATGGATGGGGTATTTGAAGTGGTGAGTTTATCCTGGATGATTTTGAGGTTCACAATTTTTATTGAAGCTGAATTCATCTAAGCAAGTATCCCAACACATTCTTAATTTTCTGCCTTGTAAATACTAGAAAACTACTGGCATGTCAGAAAGCAGGTATTCTTTGTAGCTCCTGATCTGTTTTCTTGCCTAATATTTATATAGCACTGTGTAAGTCTCAGGCACTTATAAATAGCTAGGGAGCATAAGACCTTTGCATAGTACTGCATATTGGTTAAAATATGAAGGTGGCTGGGAAACAGAAATAAGAGTACTTAAGCTTGTATTAGCTCAGTAATATTAAAGGTTATTTGGTAATTGGAAAGACATCATATACAGTACTACAGAAAAGTCTTAGGCACCTGGCTATGTATATGTGCCTGAGATTTTTGCACAGTACTGTGTAGCTGATGCGATTAAATGTCTGATTATTGTAAAGCACCAAGATACTGCTAGTGGGAAATAGTAATCGCATATAATGTCAAGGGGAGCTGGTTAGATTTTCACTTGTTAGAAGGTGGCATGGAGTATAGTGATTAGTGTAACTTAATTACAGCCTCAGCAACCTAGGTTCACTTCCTCCACTGTCTATAAGGAGCGTGCAGGTTCTCCCTGTGACAGCGTGGGTTTCCTCCGGATGCTCCAGGTTCCTAACACATTCCAAAGATGTACGGGTTAGTAAGTTCACAAACAAGAGAAGATCTGCAGATGCTGGAAATCAAAGTAATACATACAGAATGCTGGAGGAGCTCAGCAGGCCAAACAACATCTATGGAAAAGAGTAAATAGTCGGTGTTTTGGGCTGAGAACCTTCATCAGGACTGGAAAAAAGAGATCAGAAGCCAGAGCAAGAAGGTGGGGGGAGGAGAGGAAGAACTACAAGGTTGTAGGATATAGGTGAAACTGGGAGAGGGGGAGGGGTGAAGTAAAGAGCTGGAAAGTCAATTGTTGAAAGAGATAAAGGGCTGGAGAAAGGGGAATCTGATATGAGAGAGGACAGAAGAAAGGGAAGGGGGAGGAACACTAGACGATGGACCGATAAGGAGATAGGTGAGAGAAGGAAGGGGGAATGGCGAAGGAGAAGGAGTAATTAACAAGTTTGAGAAATTGATGTTCAGGAATCAAGAAAATCAGGTTAGTAGGTTAATTGGTCACACGGGTGCAATTGGGTGACAGACTCATTGGACCAGAGGCCTGCTACTGTGCTGTATCTCTAAATAAAATAAATGAACCTTTACTGATTATACAAATCTACAAAGGCTCTTTGAATGGTGCAAGGATAAGTGCATTGAAGAAGAAAACACTGAAAGCTGTATAGATGTCAACATATCTCATAGTAATATACTGTAAGTTGCATCGAACTTCTTCAAATTCCATGTAAGTAAAACACAGAAGCCATTTTGTGCATGGCTGCTTTCTCAGACATAGAAGAAGAAGAATAGCCCTTAACTCAGCGGTGGAGTTATCGGGGTCCCGCCTTTTGACGGTGTTTCTGTAGCAAGCTATCTTTGTTTTTACGAGGCCGAGTTGCTAGCTTGACACTCAACCCAACTTGGATTCGAACTCGGGAACCATCGCTCCGGAGTCTCGCGCTGATATTATTGCACCACCAAGCCGGACTTTCTCAGATATAGCATTGGAACAAATCACCAGACTATCCCTTTAAAGCATTGAAATTGAAGGAATAATGATATAAAGACATTAATCAATTTTCTACTTTTCCCAAAAGCGCATGGGAACTTTAGTGCTGTTTTTGTTTCATTTCTCCAACACACTCAAAGATTTTTGACTTTGCAGTGCAAAGCTCTGTGTTGGTGCTGATCTAAGACCTATTAAAAAGAATACATGTTTACCCTTTTGATATTAGGCCCTCTGCTGGTTGGGGTCAACCATGGATGCTGCATGCTAGCTATCTACATGACACGCAAACCAGGACAGTACAATATAGAGGGCAAGCTGTTGTCCATGTCGTGGGCACCCCTCTCCACATAGCGAATGAATCCAAACAAACTGCAGAGACCGACACAATTTGGCACCGATACAGGAGTTGCCAATCAGCGTTGAACTCAACTGCCTTAGGGACTCCAGCTCCATATTTTCCCTTTGGGGTTTATTCTCGAACCCTCCCCCCATGAGGGTGTATAGCCACAAGGCAGCAGAGGTTTGAGATCAGAGTTTTCTTTCTCCTGGATGAGTCCCATCTGCCCAAAGCAACTGGTTTGTAAGGTGCCAATAACTTGCCTTTGCCTCTTCTCCTGTCAGTGAAAACTGTTCCGCTGGGTTCAGTAGCTAAGCCACATGTGAAGGCCAGGAGCTGGACTTGGTTGTCAGAGGTGATTTGAGATGCAAAACAATGGGAGCATTTAATAGGTAGTGGGAGCTTATTCCCAATACCACCCTTGGTTATGACAAACTTAAATCACCTTTTGATAAGTTCTTCCCATCTACAAGGCACAAGTCAAGAGCACGATGGGATAGTCTTCATATCCCTGGTTCAGGGAATTTCCAAAAGCAAAACTCAATACCATCCAGGGCAGAGAAACCTGCTAAGAGTTTTATCTCATTTGCAAGCCTAAGCATTCATTTCCTTCATTGCTGAAGTAGAGTGCCTCAATTACGTGCACTCTACAATCTCTACCTCCAAGCACGAAGGCAGTAGGCGCATGGGGAGACCACCACCTGCAGGTTCTACTTCAACATTTTATAAATATATCATTGTCACTGGGTCTAAAACTTGGAACTCTTTACTCAATAGTACTGTGGGAGCTTCTTCACTAGAGAAACTTTAGTAATTCAATAAGGTGACACATCACATACTCTCAAAAGGTAGTTGGGAATAGACAATGTTACAATTCAAAAATGGGTATGAAAGGATGGGTATGAAAGGGAAATAAACTACAATCCCAAGTAATCTAACTACTAGTATCTGATTTCCCAGTTTCTGAACTACATTTGAAGGAAAACAGCTCGCCTTACCTGTCTGCAGCAATGGGGGCTATTAGTGGTGCATACCAGTTATGTCCAACTTCACAATGAGCATCAAGATATATCAAAACCTGGAAATTAAGGAATAAAGGTTTTGCAATAGATGTTGTAACTGTGTAACACTAGACCCTTGAGTGACATAAGCACATTTTAGGAAATGTTTTGTTTATTGACAGTCATACAATTCACATAAATAAGCTGGGAAAAAGATAAAATGGAGTACATTTTACTAGATTGGAGGGAGCGCAAGTTGAATGATTGTTTTGGGTCTTGGACAGTGAGAAGGGAAGAGGTGCATCTTCTCTGGTTACAACAGGAAGATGCTGTGGGATGGGAAGAGGTAGGATAAAAGAGTGGAAAATGTGACTGGTGGTAGTATTGTGGTGGAGCTTACAGACATTGTGAAGGAAATAAATGCCAGTTTGATTGCAGAAAAATCAAGAGTGGAACTGAAAACTCAAACAGCGACAAACAAAGTAAGTGAGAAAAGACTAGCAATCAATTTAAATGATAAAGTAAAGGATGGCATATGAATGGTAATAAGATAACATTACCTTGGAAGAGTGGGGACTATTAAGGACAAAAATGGGACCCGACATATCAATGCCAAGGACACTGTTGTTAGATCCAACTGTTTAATTGCTATTTTCTTTGCAGTTTAATAACTGTTTGCTTGCATTTTATATAATTATTTCAATGCAAACAAATGCTTAGTATGCTTCCCAATGTGCCTTTGCAGTTGTTCAGTGTGTCCCCTAATGGTTATACTGGTATGATTTTAGAAAAATTCTGGAAGCTTCTCTTGGTACTGCATTATTTGAATAAAAGCTTTCTAACTGGTTGACTCTGATCTACAAATTTGAATGGAATTTTTCTTATATGGAATATAAAAAGAGCTGCTCCATGCTGGGTACCATCTTTTGAATCTCCCCCTCTTCAATTAATAGACTTCTATCACTGTCTGTTTCCAACCCTCTTTGTTCTCTTAATGCTTAATAAAACGATCGGGAAGCGACACATTTTGTGTCTCTTTTCCGACTTCTGAAAGAACCTTGGATTAAACCATCAGAATCCAACACTGTTAAGACACTGAATACTTTGCATCAGTCTTCACCAAGGAAGTGGGTGTTTTGAAAGTACAAGTGAAGGTATGTTAAAAATTCTTAGCATGATGGCAGTAGAAAAGTTGGCTAAACTTGAAGTTGGTAAGTCACTTTAATCTTGTGGGAAGCTTGGTAAGATTTCAGAGGAGCACTGACCATAATTATTTAATGCTCTTTGGATATGGAAATGGTGACCTAATGGTCAATGTTACTCCCTCATTAAACCAAGATTCTAGTAAATATAGTTGATTAATATGAACATCATTTTGGGGAAAGAGGACGGCAGCAAATTGTAGCAGGGCATAAACAGACAGGTAAGTGAAGCTTAATATAAGATTCATTTTAGTTACAAAGGATGAGAAGTGACAATATAGAATAAAGACAATTGTTCTAAAAATAGAGGGATCGGAAAGGGTGGGTGCACATGTCATAGAAAAGTGTCAGGACAGATTGGGAAATGCTTTTATAATTCTACCATTTATCAGCCAATGCCACAGCACAGAGGAGCCATGCAATCCTTTGTAGAACATCAGTCCTACCTCACCTGGAGTAGTCTATTCAATTCTGGTTACTTCATTATAGAAAGAATGTCAAAGCTTATCGGAGTAGTTTCTGTGATGAGGGACTATAGTTCAATGAATGAAAAGAAGGTGAGACTGTTTTTCTTTAGGGAGAAGGCTTTAGGAGATCTGATTTAAGATGATAAGGAGTGTGGACTGAGTGGATATTCACAGGTGTTCCCATTGATGGAGGTGGCAAGGATTAGAAATCACAGTATGAAACAAAAGGGAAACGAATTAACAGTGACATGGGAGAATATTTTAATGCAGTGTGTTGAAGGAATCTGGAATGTGCATTGTGGACTTCAAAAGCGGATTGAATAAATATATGGTGAAAACAAATTTGCAAACCTGCACTGAAGAGGACAATAGATGGAACTAGTGAGTTGCTCAGGTATGAAGCTTGTATATGGCTTCCGCTTGTGCTGAAAGAATTCTAAGACACTGAACAGTTAAACATTGTTGTGAATAAGATTTTGATTTTTAAAGCACATAAGTGAACCAGATGGGGTTTTATGACAATCCAGCAGTTTCATCTATTTTATTCAGACTTATTTAATGAACTGAATTTAAACTGCCTAGCTGCTCTAGTAGAATTTGGGCCATTAGTTGAAAATGTCAACTAATATTCTAGAAAAAGATCCTTTTCCACATCATGCAGATTTTGAATGAATAAGAATCCATACTCTACCTGTCCAAGTGTTGCTTTATGAGCACCAATACTTCTTGCTTGAATTAATCCTTCCCTTCTTTCATTTCGAAATACTTTGACTAATCCATTCCATTGTTTCAAATAATCATCTAATCTTTCTTTTAAATGTGCTGGAGACAAGACAACAAAAAAACAGTAAATTATTTGAAGCCAAGGATATTCCAAACTAATTTTGAAGTTAATGCTACAATTAAGAAACAGCCCATGGTGCAAAACTCTGGGGAGTCACGTCCAAAAGACTTCATGGATAAAGAGTCATGTCCATAGGACTCTATCCCCTGGAATGTTAGGAATGAGAGGAGATCCAAAGAGGTGTACACAATTATGAGGGGAATATATACGCAAGCCTTCTTCTCACAGGTTGGGTGATACTAGGACTAGAGGTCATAGGTTTAGGGTGAAAGGTGAAATATTTAAATAGAATCAGACAGTGAACTTCTTCACTCAGAGGGTGGCGCGAGAATGGAATGAACTGCCAGTGGAAATGGTGAATGCGGGTTCAATTGTAGCATTTGGGAGAAGTCAGATAGGTACATAGCTGGGAAGGGTTTGGACAGATATAGTTCAGATGCAGGCATATGGGACTCGGCAGAAGATCAGGTCAGTATAAACTAGATGGGACAAAAGACCTATTTCTATGCTCTGTGCATAGTAGGATGTCTTTTTAAAAGAATGGACTGAATGTGAAAACACATCATAGCTTCATGCAATTAAATCTCTACATACAAAATGAGGGCTGCTGCTTGATGAGAGATTTTAAATTTCTATTTAAAGCAGTTTAATTTCTGAAATGACCACCAATAATGGAATGGATAATTACAGCATAACCGATGTCTCTGTGTCACTAGTCCAGTGTCTCCAATTTATAGTTTAGTAACATAATCATATCTGCAATCAGAGCAATAAGACACAAGGTGGAGAGGTCAGAGTGGGACAGCACCCGGGAACTGAAGTGAGAGGCAATTGGAAGCTCAGGGTCACCTTTGTAAACTGATTGAGGAGGGGGGTTGTATTCTGCAAAGCTGTGACCCAATCTGTAACTGCTTCTCCACTGATGGGCTAGCTGATCAATTCCTATAAATCAAATGGCCCAATGCCATTGTAAAGTACAGGGATTAAGAAGCCGGTAATCAAAGTGTTTTGAGTTGATAGGCTTAATATAGAGATGTTGTGATCTTTGTGAGTGATGTTTATGTGCAAAAATGGAACATAGGGAAACTAGGCTGGTAGAGATTGTGGATAAAATATCTTGACCACAGTGGGGCTACTTTACATTCTTATCCCTTAATGTCTTGCTAATGGGCTTCACTCCCTTTTTTCGCCTGCCATGTCTGCTGTGCTCCATGTTATGTCATTAGATGTGTGCCTCACACTGGGCGAACTTTAGATGTATAAAATGAATTAGACCTGTATGTTCCTGTGCCAATTTCCAGATTGTCATTAGTCAGCTCTGAAGTACATGCCAGTGTGTTATCATGTGCAGAAATAAGTATTTCTGGACAAATTGCACACAAAAGCATGAGTAAATGGGTCTATTTTTTAGATGATTATGCATTAAGGTTACTTGGTTTAATACTTATTTTATGCCAGACTACATTTAGCAACTAATGCAGAGGAAACATTTTTTTGAATCACTTTAGAAGGGTGAGCTGACATAATCAGAAATCCATCTGGTTACACTAAAATTAAGCTAAGTTTCATCAAGCTGATTAATTGACAACCAAGAGTACCTGGGCCCTAGGGAGATAGAGTGGATGTAGAAATGATGTTTCCAATGGTGGGGGAGTCTAAGACCAGAGGTCACAGCCTCAGAATAGAGGGGTGTTCATTTACAAACGGAGATGAGCAGGAACTTCTTTAGCCAGCGAGTGGTGAAACTGTGGAATTTGTTGCCACAGGCAGGTGTGGAGGCCAGGTAACTGGGTATATTCAAGGCAGAGGTTGACAGATCCTTGATTGGTCAGGGCACGAAGGGATACGGGGAGAAGGCAGGAGATTGGGGCTGAGAGGGAAACTGGATCAGCCATGATGAAATGGCAGAGCAGACTTGATGGGCCAAATGACTTAATTCCGCTGCTATACCTTATTTTCTTTTGGAAATGGTGCTGCTGGTTATAGCAACATTGAACAACTTGCAAAGCTCTGGAGGAAGTCAGCAGGTAATGCTAAGGAACAGTCAACTTTCGGGTGAAGATCTTTCATCAGAACTCCTAAGAACTTAACTAAAAGAGGTAATGAATTTTAAAAAATGATAGCCGACATGTGCTGGATTGTGGCTACCCTGAGAACAGCTTCAACTTAATGTTGTCATTTTTCTTTTTGTTTCCACTTGTTTCCAGTATGTGGACATCAGTGGTACCATCAGTATGTGTTGTTCATTCCTAATTGCCCATGACCGCCCATGTAAGGGTGACAGATTTCCTTCCCCAAAGGACTTTGGTGAATCAGACGGCTCTAACAAACAATCCGGTAGCTTTGTGGCTACTGTTTTCAAGGCTGTTTTTTAAACTGATTATCTGAAATTAGCAGTGGTGGGGTAGAAGTGGAGGTGGAAGTGCCTACCTAGTGTGGAAATGCCTACTTTACTAAAATGAGGGAGTAGAAGTGCTGGGAATTCCTCAGAGTCAAGAGTAAAATTTGCATTTTGTTCACATATTGCCTTAAATTCCATATTAAAGTGAAGTCCCAAAGCAAAGAGCTTGTAAAACACACACACACACACACACACACACAAAATGTGGAACTCAGCAGGTCAGATAGCATCTAGGGAATGGAATAAAGAGTCAATGTTTCTGGTTGAGACTAGTCCCGATGACAGGTCCAGGCCTGATTTGTCAACTCTTTATTCCTTTCCATAGATGCTGCCTGACCTGCTGGGTTCCTCCAGCATTTTGTGTGTGTAGCTCTGGGTTTCTAGCATCTGCAGAATCTCTTGCAAAATGATGCCCCCTTGTGGATTCCTGAAAATATTATATTGTAGCGATGTGCTACACACAGCGCTGAAATAACTACACGCAGTCGGTAAGTCGTTTCGAGACTAGTTTATTCAAACTTCGCGGAGCTGGTATTTTAATCCCGAGTGCCCGCCATCTCCGGGGGGAAATGACATCAGAGGTGCATTACCAAAGTCTCTCCCTGCACGCTGGCTATTTGTGAGCCGGTTCGCCTGCACAGAAAGTGGGTCGCCACATAACCCCCCCCCCCAAGAACCGGCAATACACCCTCCCAATGTCCTCAGTCTGGGTCGGACTCCGCTTGGGAGGTCTGCCTCTGCGCTGCGGTGCCTGAACCGCGACCGGCTGCGCCAAGTCCACATGGGCTGGTTTGAGTCGGTCCACCGTGAAAATCTCCTCTTTCCCCCCAATGTCCAGAACGTACATGGACCCGTTGTTGTTGATCACCCTGAACGGCCCCTCGTACGGTCGCTGTAGCGGCGCCTGGTGTCCGCCCCTTCATACAAACACAAACTTACAGTTTTGCAGGTCTTTGGGTACATGGGTCAGGGTCAGTCCGGGGTAGTTGGCTGTGAAGTTGGCACGGGGGCCAGGTTGCCGAGTCTTTCGCGTAGTCTGACCAGGACTGCTGCGGGTTCTTCCTCTTGCTCCCTTGGGGCTGGTATGAACTCTCCTGGGACGGCCAGGGGTGCGCCGTACACCAACTCAGTCGAAGAGGCGTGCAGATCCTCTGTGGGCGTTGTACGAATTCCAAGCAGGACCCAGGGTAGCTCGTCCACCCAGTTAGGAACTCTCAGGCGGGCCATAAGAGCCGATTTCAAGTGACAGTGGAAGCGTTCCACCAGTCCGTACGACTGTGGGTGGTAGGCAGTTGTGTGGTGCACTGCGTTCCCAACAGGCTGGCCACAGGCTGGAGCTGAACTGGGTGCCTCTGTCGGAGGTAATGTGGGCTGGTACCCCGAAGCGTGCTACCCAGGTTGCGATCAGTGCTCGGGCACAGGAATCAGCAGATGTGTCGGTGAGCGGGACTGCCTCTGGCCACCTTGTGAACCGGTCTACCACCGTTAGGGGGTACCGCGCTCCTCGGAACACTGGTAGGGGGCCCACGATATCCACGTGAATGTGGTCGAACCTCCGGTGGGTGGGTTCAAACTGCTGTGGCGGGGCATTAGTGTGCTGCTGTACCTTGGCTGTTTGGCACTGCGGGCACGTTCTGGCCCATTCACTGACCTGCTTGCGAAGTCCGTGCCACGCAAACTTGCTGGAAACCAGCTGGACGGTTGTCCTGATAGATGGGTGCGCCAAACCGTGTACGGAGTCGAAAACCCGCCGCCTCCAGGCTGCCGGGATGATGGGGCGAGGTTGGCTGGTAGCCACGTCGCACATGAGGGTCCTATCACCTGGGCCTACGAGAAAGTCCTGCAACTGCAAACCCGAGACTGCAGTCCTGTAGCTGGGCATCTTGTTGTCTGCCTGCTGCGCCTCCGCCAGTGCTGCATAGTCCACCTCCAGGGACAGGGCCTGGACAGCTGGTCTGGAGAGTGCGTCTGCCACGACGTTGTCCTTTCCCGAGACGTGCTGGATGTCTGTCGCGTACTCCGAGATGTAGGTCAAATATCGCTGCTGGCGAGCCGACCAGGGATCGGACACCTTCGTGAAGGCGAAGGTCAACGGTTTGTGGTCCGTGAACGCGGCGAACGGCCTGCCTTCTAAGAAGTACCTGAAATGCCGGATTGCCAGGTATTGCACCAACAGTTCCCGGTCGAAAGCACTGTATTTGAGCTCGGGTGGTCGCAGATGTTTGTTGAAAAACACCAGGGGTTGATAGCGACCCTTGATGAATTGTTCCAGCACTCCACCGACTGCCGTGTTAGATGCATCCATTGTGAGGGCGGTAGGGATGTCCATTCTGGGGTGCAATAGCATTGCAGCGTTTGCCAAGGCTTCTTTCCTGTTAATGATAGCGGCGGCAGACTCCTCGTCCCAGGTAATGTCCTTGCCCTTACCCGACATCAGGGCGAACGGGGGCGCATGATTCGGGCAGCTGAAGGGAGGAAGCGATGGTAGAAATTTACCATACCCATGAATTCCTGAAGGCCTTTGATTGTGTTGGGTCGGGGGAAATGGCGGACTGCGTCTACCTTAGCGGGCAGAGGGGTTGCCCCGTCTCTAGAAATCCAGTGGCCCAGGAAGTCGATGGTGTCGAGCCTGAACTGGCATTTGGCCGGGTTGATTGTCAGGCCATATTCACTCATTTGGGCGTAGAGTTGACGGAGGTGGGACAGATACTCCTGACGACTGCTACTGGCTATGAGGATGTCGTCCAAATAGATGAATGCGAAGTCCAGGTCACGTCCCACTGCGTCCATTAACCGCTGAAACGTCTGTGCGGCATTCTTTAGGCCGAACGGCATGCAGAGGAATTCGAAAAGGCCAAAAGGGATGATGAGTGCAGTTTTGGGGACGTCATCCGGATGCATCGGGATTTGATGGTAACCCCGGACGAGGTACTCCTTGGAGAAGATCCGTGCACCGTGCAGATTTGCTGCAAAATCCTGAATGTGCGGCACAGGGTAGTGGTCCGGTGTCATAGCCTCGTTCAGCCTGCGGTAGTCACCGCATGGTCTCCAGCCCCGTCGCTTTGGGCACCATGTGCAGGAGGGAGGCCCATGGGCTGTTGGACCGCTGTATGATCCCCAATTCCTCCATCCGCTTGAATTCCTCCTTTGCCAGGCAGAGCTTTTCCGGGGGGAGCCTTCGTGCGCGGGCGTGGAGGGGTGGTCCCTAGGTCGGAATGTGGTGCTGTACCCCGTGTCTGGGCATGGCCGCCGTGAACTGCGGTGTCAGAATCGATGGGAAGCCCGCCAGGAGTCTGGTGAATTCGTTGTCCGACAGCGTGATGGAATCCAGGTGTGGGGCCGGTAACTGGGCTTCACCCAGGGAGAATGTCTGGAAAGTCTCAGCATGTACCAGTCTTTTCCCTTGCAAGTCGACCAGCAGGCTGTGAGCTCGCAAAAAGTCTGCCCCCAGTAGTGGTTGGGCCACGGCGGCCAGTGTGAAGTCCCACGTGAACCGGTTTGCGCCGAACTGCAGCTGCACTGTGCGGGTGCCGTAGGTCCGTATCGTGTTGCCGTTTGCAGCCCTTAGGGTGGGTCCTGGCTTCCTGTTGCGGGTGTTGTACCCCGTTGGGGGCAAGACGCTGATCTCCGCTCCGGTGTCGACCAAGAAGCGGTGACCTGACGGTTTGTCCCAGACGTACAAGAGGCTGTCTTGGTGGCCTGCCGCCATAGTCATTAGCGGCAGCTGGCCCTGGCCCTGGCAGGGCGGGCGACAATGGCGGGCTTTTGTGCCCCACTGCTGGTGGTAGAAACAGCACTGTTCACTGGCCTCCTCACTCCTGTCTCTGTGTTGTGTGCGCCCCTCCCGCCGGGCCTGGTCTGGTCCACTGTTGGGCGCGTGGTTTGATAATCTGACCGACGGACGCCACACTCTCCCTCTTGGCTTTCCACAGCACGTCTGCCCGGGCCGCCACCTTCCGGGGGTCGCTGAAATCTGCGTCAGCCAGCAGCAGACGTATGTCCTCGGGCAGTTGTTCTAGGAACGCTTGCTCGAAAATGAGGCAGGGCTTGTGTCCGTCAGCCAGGGACAGCATCTCGTTCATCAATGCTGACAGCATTCTGTCTCCCAAACCGTCCAGGTGAAGCAGGCGGGCACCCCGCTCACGCTGCGAGAGGCCAGAGGTTCCAATGAGCAGCGCCTTGAATGCTTCATATTTGCCTTCTTCCAGGGGCGACTGTATGAAATCCGCAACCTGGGCGGCCATCTCCTGGTCAAGGGTCCTCACTACATGGTAGTAACGCGTGGAATCAGAGGATATCGGCCAAATCTGGAACTGGGCTTCTGCTTGGCTAAACCACACGCGTGGTCACAGCGTCCAGAAAGTCGGCAGTTGTAGCGAAACTGCGTGAACAGATGAAGAGTCGGTCATCTTTGGTTCAAATCCCGTTTGGACCGTCGGGGTCTCGAATGTCGCGATGTGCTACACACAGCGCTGGAATAACTACACGCAGTCGGTAAGTCGTTTCAAGACTAGTTTATTCAAACCGCGGAGCTGGTATTTTAATCCCTAGCACCCACCCTCTCCGGGCGGAAATGACGTCAGAGGTGCATTACCAAAGTCTCCCCCCGCGTGCTGGCTATTTGTGAGCCTGCGCAGAAAGTGGGTCGCCACAACACTTTTTTTAAACTGTAGAACAAATTCCAGGGTTGGCAATAGATGTCAGATGGTAAATGCACAGGAAAGAATGAACAAAAGTAAGGAATCACATTACATTACAGATCATTATATTCTCATATGGGATCAAAGGAGGCTATTCAGCTCAGAGGTAACGTCACCTCTCAAAGGATTTTCATATATCCCCTTTGATTAGTTTAAATTAACTTTATTAATCACAAGTACATCTAAATAATGAAACATATGGTTAAATGCGTTGTTTGTGTCAATGACCAACACAGTCTGAGGATGTACCTGTGTTTCCGGTGTCAACATAGCATGACAACAACTCACTAATCCTAATCCTATGTCTTTGGAATGTGGGAGGAAACAGGAGAACCTGGAGAAAACCTATGCGGTCGTGGGGATAACGTATAAACTCTTTACGAAAAGTGGCGGGTATTGAATCAGGTTTGCTGGTGCTGTGATGTGTTATGCTAACCACTAAGCTATTGTGCCACCTAAAATAAGTTTGTCATCATCATGTGCCGTGTTGACATAATATGGGCGATCGTGGTCTTATCCATGACCATAATTGTTCTAGGCAAATGTTTCTAAAGAAAAGGTTTGCCAATGCCTTCTGGGCAGTATCTTTACAAGATGGGTGACTCCAGCCAGTATCAATACTCTTCAGAGATTGCCTGCCTGGCATCAGTGGTCACATAACCAGGACTTGTGATATGCACCGCCTGCTCATATGACCAAACACCGCTTGCTCCCATGGCTTCACGTGACTCTTATCAGGGGCGCTAAGCAGGTGCTACAGTCAGCCTAGGGGTGGCCTACAGGCTACTGGAGGGAAGGAGAGCTTTATACCTTCTTTAGTAGAGGCTTATCTCCACCCCAGCACCCACCAAAATTAGTTGCTCACTTAATTTCCTGTACTATATTCTCTTCTCACAGACTGATCAATTTCTCCTCCAACTCACCTGCCATCTACTTACACCAGGAGAAATTTAAAGTAACTAATTACCCTCATAACCAACAAATCTCTGGGTGTTGTGGAAACAAGGAGAAGTTATACCTACCATGCTGGCCATGATTTCTCATGTAATTAATATCACTAAAATAGATCAGGTTACTGGGGTTTGTGGGAGCTTACTGCTAAAATATACATTGTCACAGTTTCAAAACTGCAATATTATATTTAGAAATTAAATTCACAGACTGATAAACGTCTACAGAGATCTGGAGGTCAACAAACTTGACATGAATATCAACTTATTTCCCATATTAGCCCTTCAATTTTAGAACATGGCAATAAATATTGGTCATGGAAACATATATTAAATGCTGGAGGAACCCAACAGGTCAGGCAGCATCTATGAAAATTAATAGATAGCTGACGTTCAGGCTGAGATCCTTCTTCAGGACTGAGAAGGAAGGGGGAAGAAGCCAGAAAGGGCATGGAGCCATTTATAAGCATCTTAAAGGACAGTAAAGCAGAGGGGTAATGTTACAGGGCAAGATTTTGGTCCTTAAAAGGAAGCTCTTACCTTTGTTACTGTAATCGTCAATTAGAACAATTTCTGCTAGGTACTTCTTGGGTGTCCTCTTGATTACACTGTGGACAGTTCTCATAAGTGTTGACCATCCTTCATTATGGAAGACAATGATAACACTGGATGTCAGCAGACGTTCATCGTAATTCCAATACTTGCATCTAGTGAGAAGAAGACTTAACTTAGAAAGTTCTTCTATTCAGCTGAGATCGCAAGACAAAAAAAACTGAAGCAAATTGCTTATCAGCTATTATCAATTATGTGAGCTATATTCAGCATCCATATTCCTCATAGCAAGGGTCACACATGCAGCTTTTAAGTTATAGAAGTACTATCATGGTGATGTGCATGTTAGTGATTATCTGTACGTTAGTGTTTCTGAGCACTGAGGACTGAGAACAAATATTACAGGCTTCATGCAA
Source organism: Hypanus sabinus (assembly GCF_030144855.1). NCBI lineage: Eukaryota > Metazoa > Chordata > Chondrichthyes > Myliobatiformes > Dasyatidae > Hypanus > Hypanus sabinus. The sequence goes on along the minus strand of NC_082712.1, from coordinate 19,507,840 downwards.
CTCAAGTGAGATCTACTATTTTAAGAAATTTTCAATAAACCCTGAAAGCACCTGTGATTCAATTTCTACACCATGATGTGCTGTAAGAATCAATTTGGATAAACTGCTGTTCACCACTTGTATGAACTTATTTGGACTTGAGAATGCAATTTGAAAATTTGCAGATGACACCAACATTAGAATCTGGTTTATCATCACTGACTTAATTGACGTTAAATTTGCTGTTTTGTGGCAACAATAGAATACAAAGACAAAAAAATCACCACAAGTTACAAAATAAATATATAAAGAAATAATGAGGTAGTGCTCATGGACCTCTCAGAAATCTGATAGAGGGGAAGTCACTGAGTGTGGGTCTACAAGATCCAGCAACTCCTCCCTGATGGTAGTAACAAAGAGCATGCTCTGGATGGTAGAATACGTCCATGACGCTGGAAGAATTCAGCAGGTTCTTTGATCCACAGCATCTGCAGTTGTATTTTTGTGTTATGCTCTGGATAGTGATGGTCCTTAGTAATGGATGCCACCTTCTTAGTCACTGCCTCTTGAAAATGCCCTTTAAGGTGAGATGGGTTGTGCCAATGATGGAGCTGGCTGAGTCTAAAACCCTCTGCAGCTTCTTGTGCTTCCATGCATCGGATCCTTCATACCAGGTTGTGATACAACCAGTTAAAATGGTCTCCACTGTAAATCTATGGAAATGTGCAAGTGTTTTTGGAGATGCACAAAATTTTCTTCACACAGAAGTAGAGGTAGAGCCAGAGAGAGTAGAGTCTATGTAGACTATCATTGAAGAGTGGTGTTTTTACCAATGACTACTGTCTCCCAACAAGGAAATTGAGAATCCATTTGCAGAGGGTATCACACAGGCTCAGGGCCTGATAACTTTTGATTAATACTGAGGTGGTGATCATGTTGAATGCCCAACTGTAATCAGTAATATCTGACAATGCCATTACCGGGTAAGCAGGAAAAGCACACGAAGTTTTAACTAAAGTTTAATCTCCTGAAGCCATTTAATTAATTTTTTAAGATCTTTTTTTTGTAGAACACTAATCATATGCACAGGATGTCTGGAGACTTGTTGTGACATCAGTGTGTATCAAAAGCACTAGTTTTGTATGGCCTGGGTGGTGGGGATCCTTGATGAAGATTGCTGCTTTCTTGCAACATCGTTTCTTGTAATTGTGCTCAATAGCAGGAAGGTCTTTGTCTGTGATGAACTATTACTTCTAGTCATATGTCTAGTAATATGTCTATTACTTCTAGTATGTTTTTAGGTTCAAGGGCATCGATGCTTCCAAATCAGGCTGTGATGCAACCAGTCAGTATGCTTTCCACCATGTATCTATAGAAGTAAAGGATCGGTACTCCATAGAACTTACAAGATATGTTTTCCAATGCAAGGTTGAATATAATGCAAATATTGTGCTGGGATGTAATAGAATATTCTTGCATTCCTGAAGTCTTTTGGTCCTGTGCAGCCTGTCAGAATGCTCACCACAGTACCACTATAGAAGTCTTTGAGTGTATCTGTTGACATACCAAGTCTCTTCAAATTCTAATAAAGTATAGCTGCTGTCTTGCTTTCTTTATAACTGCATTAATATGTTGGGACCAGGTTAGATCCTCAGATCTTGACACTCAGGAACTTGAAACTGCTTATTCTCTCCACTTCTGATCCCTCTGTGAAGATTGGTATGTGTTCCATCATCTCACCCTTCTGGAAGTCCACAATCAGTAGCCTTCCCAACACCTTGGTTTTATATTCCTTTTGATGCATGGATCAATTTCTAATGAAACCCTTTGAACAACATGAAAACTAAAATATTCTATGTATTTTACTTTTGTGTGACAAAGGTTTTACATTGACTGGACATACAGTAGGTTCAGTGCAGGCTAGATTTAGAACACAAGTTATTAATCCCAAAACACTTAGATTTTCTGAGAAAGTGAAACATAGAATGGAGGGCGCTAGATCTTTCGCACATTTTGAATTAACTAGTAACATCGCATAGTACAAAGAGCTACATTATGTCTTACCTGCATCAACATCTGGTCTACCCCATACAAATACATAAATCTTTATCATTTACTGTTCAATAACAGCCTTGATCTCACATCTGAAATTATTCAACAAGTCATTTTTCCATGCTTCAGAATACACAGTGTAGTCAGTTTAATTCCGAGGTGTCTTGCTCTGCATTTAAAATATTCAGAACTGTAGAACTGCATATCTATAATGACGCAAAAATATTCCAGCAGACATTTGCTTTGGTTACCTGCAAGAATACTTGAGTAAGTTATATTACTAAATTTTCTCATGAACGGTTTTTACAAATTTGATTTTTTTAAAAATCTCTGGTGCTCCTTAGAAAAGACTTCAGTTTCGGATTCATTTATTTATCACATGACGTTGAATCATACAGCGAAATGTGTCACTTGTGTTAACAACCAACACAACCTAAGGATGTGCTTGGAGGCAGCCCGCAGATGTTGCCACACATTCCAGCGCCAACAGAGCACGCCCGGAATTTGAGCAGACAAGTGAATGAATCATTTGTTATAAAAACGTGTAGATTTTTATCAGTCCACCTTCAAATGTACTTGACTTGCTAAGGTGTAATACAGTCCTTAGCAAGAGGTGACTTGGGAACAGGGGAAGTAGAGTCTGTGTGGATTGAGCTGAGGAACAGTAAGGGTAAAAAGACCCTAATGGGTGTTGTGTACAGGCCCCCAAACAGTAGCATGGATATTGGGAACAAGTTGATTAGGGAGCTAACATTGGCATGTGCTAAAGGTAATGCAGTCGTTATGGGAGATTTCAACATGCAGGTGAACTGGGAGAATCAGGTAGGTGCTGGACCCCAGGATAGGGAGTTTGTGGAGTGTCTAAGGGATGTATTTTTGGAACAGCTTGTGCTTGAGCCAACCAGGAACGAGGCTATTTTGGACTTGGTGATGTGTAATGAACAGGAATTTATAAGTAATCTTGAAGTAAAGGAGCCATTAGGAAGAAGTGATCATAACATGATAAGTTTTTCTCTACAATTTGAGAGGGATAAGGGCAGATCAGAGGTGTCAGTGTTGCAATTAAATAAAGGAGACTACGGAGCCATGAGGGAAGAGCTGGCCAAAGTTAAATGGGCGGATGCCCTGGCAGGAAAGACGGTGGATCAGCAGTGACAGATATTCTTGGGCATAATACAAAAGATGCAAAAGCAGTTCATTCCAATGAGAAGGAAGGATTCAAAGAGGGGGAAGGGGCCACAGTGGTTGACAAAGGAAGTCAGAGATTGCATAGCATTAAAGAAAAAGAAGTATGACAGGGCTAAGATGAGTGGGAATTCAGATGATTGGGAAAGTTTTAAGGAACAGCATATCTTAACTAAAAAAGCAATACGGAGAGAAAAAGTCAGGTATGAGCTCAGTCTAGCCAGGAATATAAAAGGGGATAGCAAAAGCTTTTTTAGCTATGTGAAGAGAAAGAAGATAGTTAAGAACAATGTTGGCCCCTTGAAGAATGAATTGGGAGAAATTGTTATGGGAAACAGGGAAATGGCAACAGAATTTAATGCGTACTTTAGATCTGTCTTCACCAGGGAGGACACAAGCAATCTCCCAGATGTATGGATGGGCCAGGGTCATAATATATCAGAGGAATTGAAACAGATTGACATTAGGAAAGAAACTGTGATGAGTAGACTGGTAGGACTGAAGGCTAATAAATCCCCGGGTCCAGATGGTCTGCATCCGAGGGTTCTAAATTGCGGATGTATTGGTAATCATTTTCCAATGTTCCTTAGATTCAGGATCAGTTCCTGAAGATTGGAGAGTGGCTAATGTTATCCCACTTTTCAAGAAGGGGGAAGTTGTGGGGAAGATGCTTGAGTCCATTATTAAGGACGAAATAGTGGCACATCTTGATGGCAGTAATAGCATTAGGCCGAGCCAGCATGGATTTACCAAGGGCAAATCATGCTTGACTAATCTGTTGGGGTTTTTTGAGGGTGTAACAAAGATGTTAGACAAGGGTAAGCCAGTGGATGTAGTGTACCTAGATTTTCAGAAGGCATTCGATAAGGTGCCGCATAGGAGATTGGTGAGTAAAATCAGAGCTCATGGCATTGGGGGCAGGGTTTCAACATGGATAGAAAACTGGTTGGCAGATAGAAAGCAAAGGGTAGCAGTGAATGGGTGTTTCTCGGACTGGCTGGAGGTGACTAGTGGGGTACCACAGGGCTCTGTATTGGGACCACAGGGCTCTGTATTGGGACCACAGCCCTTTACGATTTATGTCAACGATTTAGATGAGGGCATTGAAAACTATATCAGCAAGTTTGCTGACTATACTAAACTGGATGGCAGTGTGACATGCGAAGAGGACGTTAGGAGAATACAGGGAGACTTGGATAGGCTGGGTGAGTGGGCAGATACTTGGCAGATGTCATTCAATGTGAATAAATGTGAAGTTATCCACTTTGGAAGCAGGAACAAGAGGGCAGATTATTGTCTAAACGGTGTAGAGTTAGGTAAGGGAGAAATGCAAAGAGACCTAGGAGTCCTAGTTCATCAGTCAATGAAGGTGAATGAGCAAGTGCAACAGGCAGTGAAGAGGGCAAATGGAATGTTGGCCTTTATTACAAGGGGAATTGAGTACAAGAGCAAGGATGTCCTTTTGCATTTGTACAGGGCCCTGGTGAGACCACACCTGGAATATTGTGTACAGTTTTGGTCTCCAGGTTTGAGGAAGGACATTCTGGCAATTGAGGAAGTGCAGCGTAGATTCACTAGGTTGATTCCTGGGATGGCAGGGCTGTCTTATGCAGAGAGATTGGAGAGATTGGGCTTGTACACACTGGAATTGAGGAGATTGAGAGGGGATCTGATTGAAACGTTTAAGATAATTAAAGGATTTGATAGGATTGAGGCAGGAAATATGTTCCAGATGTTGGGAGAGTCCAGTACCAGAGGGCATGGATTGAGAATAAGAGGTCAGTTATTTAAAACAGAGTTGAGGAAGAACTTCTTCTCCCAGAGAGTTGTGGAGGTGTAGAATGCACTGCCTCGGAAGACGGTGGAGGCCAATTCTCTGGATGCTTTCAAGAAGGAGCTAGATAGATATCTGATGGATAGGGGAATCAAGGGATATGGGGACAAGGCAGGGACTGGGTATTGATAGTGAATGATCAGCCATGATCTCAGAATGGCGGTGCAGACTCGAGGGGCCGAATGGTCTACTTCTGCATCTATTGTCTATTATCACCTTCATTGCTCGTGGACTTCAGGTTTCAACCTCACTACTCCTTGTCAGGTTTTGATTCTCTAGGCCCACAGCATGTAATTAGTAGACTTGTTTTTCCCTCTTTCCCTTGCCAACTCCATTACATCTCCATCTTCTCCATCTTCACTTCTCCTCATTTCCTGCTGGTAAATACCGTACTAAATCCCAACTTTTATTTATTGAGGAGAAACCTCAGGGGAATCATTTGGGAGGCAAACACAACCCAGACAGAACAGAGGGATGTAAAAGCCATTAGAAGTATAATTATTTATGGCTTAATTTTCTTGGTTGTGCTCCTTAAAAACAAGGACATTCTTCTCGTTTCTAACGTTTGACAGCTGCCTATGTACATGTTTTTAAGTACTACTTCCTGCCAAACCCGAGCAAATAAATAAAAGTTATGGTGTATCAACATAAAACCTTTTGATATGCACTGTACAATGAATACACATGGTGTGAGGTTATAAAAATGCTTTGCAGTAAAGCAACATCCTTTTGAAAAGGAAATGGCAGTTCTCGAATGGATGCTGCCTCAGTTCTTATTTAAACCAAATCCTGGAACAAAATTCAAATCTTGTACTGAAACATATGACAAAATAAATAAAATTTTAGGTTGATAGGTCAAATTTACAACCTAACATTTCTAAATTCTACACACTATCAAGAAAGGTTTTTGGCAGGGATTTGGGGACATAAAAGAAAGGCTGGAATTCCCACATTTGCTTTATTTTGGTTTTTCAAATGAAGATACACTGCTTCTGGTTTCACTATTACTCTTGATTTGTGATAGCTAGGACTGTTTTTTCTTTCCATTAGGTAATTTCCAACAATTTCCTTAGTTTTACCTTACTTAGTATCAGAGGCTAGATCATGGCAAAGAGCAAAAATGTAAAACATTTAAATAATCATTAACAGTCTTGTGAGACCAGCTTCTTAAAGACATGTGGTGGATTCCCTGTTGGACATGATCCCAGTCCAGTTAAAGAATCAAAGACACATTCAGCTGTTGGGACTGAACTGTGTAAAACCTTATCCCATTACCGGAAAGGCACATTATATTTACTGAGGGACTGCAATATAATGGATAATTATTCAAGCTACCATTTCCTTTAATAAGACTGCCTGATAAAATGAATTATCTTTAAGCAAGCAAAAATTTGTGGCACATAAAATATCTTCAGCTTAGTTAATGCTTCTCAATCGTATTAATAAAATTAATAGGCAAATAATGTCATTATATTTGAAACATCTACTCAGTTTGCAAACCTTTCCATTAGTTTGTCTCTGTACTCAAAATGGATCAATTATGTATAATTTTCTTCTCTTTTGGATATCGTATCCAATTCATAGATGAATCTCTGGTTTTTCGATGTTGCTTTATTGGATTGCATAACATTTCATTGAATGTCAAGTAAAAGGCTGACTATGCAAAAATTGGGATATAATAAAAACCAGAAATTGCACGGTACAATAGGCAAGAGGCCTTTTTGGCCTTAAACCAGTATGTAGAAAGGGCATGAACACATAACTTTTTTAAAAAATACATCTTTGCCATCATGCTCAATCAGCATTATAAATGTCAATCATAAGTGGATGCATCTGTTGCGTAAAACCCTGGGTCAGCTTATATGAAAATACTATTTAGCACAATACCAATCACATATTGCCCACACTCTGAAATTAATTAATTTTGTTCTCTTTTCATGTTCTGCACAAATGACAACGTTTGAGTACCATACAAAGAACAGTTTTTTTCAGCACATAGTTGAGCATTAACTACACATAATAAAATTTGCATGAGGCCTCATTTAACACAGGTAGTAATGTTTTTTTTTAAAGTGGCGCAATTAGCTCTTGAACCCAGCAAAAGTAAAGTGAAATAAGGAGCTCTTTACAATCGTTTCCCCTTTAGAAATATTTCACAATTGCCTTCATATTACAGAGTACCATAAAATGTGTGCTAAAATGGCATAGCTCAGATGGGATAATAACATTTTGGCATGTTTCACTTAAAATGATAAGAAATTGGGAGTTATATGCCATATCTAAGTTTACTGATGACTGTCATTGGTTGAATCAAAATGTAGTGATGAATTAGCATATAGGAGGCGAGTTTGAAAATCTGGCTGTGTGTTCCCACAACAACAATGTCTCATTCAATGTCAGCATAATTAAGCAGATGACTATCGATTTCAGGAGGAAATTGGAGGTCCAAGAGCCAGTCCTCATCAGGAGATGAAAAGCTGAGAGGGCCAGCAACTTATAATTGCAGAGGATCTGGTTTAGGTTCAGCACGCAAATGTCATTACTAAGAAAGCATGGCAGTGCATTAATTTCTTAGAAGTTTGCGAAGACTTTGCATGTCCAACTTCTATAAATGTGTGGTCGAGAGCATACTGACCAGTTAAACCACAGCCTGGTATGGAAATACCAATGTCCCAGAATAGAAGATCCTGCAAAAAGTAGTAGATTCAGCCCAGTCCATCATGGGTAAAGCTCTCCCCAGCATTGAGCACATTTATAAGGAACATTATTGCAGGAAAGCAGCATCCATCATTAAGGACCCCTGCCATCGAGACCATGATCTCTTCTCGGTGCTGCCATCAGGAAGGAGGTACAGGAGCCGCAGGACCCACACCACCAGGTTCAGGAACAAATACTACCCCTCAATCATCAGGCTCTTGAACCAAAGTGCATAACTCCACTCAACTTCACTCACTCCAACATTCAGCTGTTATTACAACACATGAAAACACTTTCAAGGACCTTTTTATCCCACGTTCTCGATATTTATTGCTTATTTATTTATAATTATTATTTTGTTTTCTTTCTTTCTGTATTTGTGGTTTGTTATCTTTTGCATATTGTTTGTCCATTTTGTTGTGTACGGTTTTGCATTGATTCTATTGGTTTCTTAGTATTTACTTTGAATGCCCGCAAAGTAATGAAGCTCAGGGTTGTACGTGGTGACATATGTACTTTGATAATAAATTTACTTTGAACTTTACACTCCTTTTCTAAAGCTGAGTTGGGATTTAGCTACAAGCTGAGTAGATTTTCTCTTTGGCTGTGTTAAAGCAGAAGAAATCTCACATTAGCACAGATAGTTGTGGGAGGGATGAAAAGAAAATAAAGGGATTGGATTGACAGTGCTGTAGGAGGAGTATAGGATTGGTGGATTGGAATTCAGCTGAGGGGTCTATTTAATGGAGGGAGATCAGGCTGAATGGAGGAATGATACAGAACTACTTACAACATTTAACTTTCAATCAACTATATGGTGCTTCATTCTGGCACTGTACTGTAAAAATCAGATTGTTATGGGAATGTTCTAAGCTACATGTTTCAAATTCCCCATGCAATGCTCCAAAAGGGGCACTAAACAGGGAGAGACAATTCTCTGTGCCCCTGATGTGGAAACTGTGTTAGGACAGCTGTGGTGACTGAAGGTGTGTACACTGAACTAAGTTGTGCAACTTGGTCCATAGGAATGTTGTTTCGTTTGGTGGTACAGGGTGTGCGTGCACGACTAAATGACAATAAACTGACCCTGAACATCAATTAGCAATGACAAAAAAGGTATGGCAATGGCTATTATTGTGCCTCACCCATGGAAAAAGAAAATCATTTTTTACTTAACAAACACAAAACAACATTATTTTTGTTCTGGAAGATTTGCTTAATTTCATTACAATATAGTACAACAAACAACAATTTTCCAATTATGTTATAATTTTCAGAAGAGGTAGAAATTGCTTCATTAATAAGTTACTGAATATCTTAAAATGTACTCAAGAAGGATAACTGATTACACTAAACAAAAGAATGTCTTCAGATGCTGCAGTCCTGATGAAGGATCTGAGGCTGAAGCGTTGACTGTTTATTCATTTCCATAGATGCTGTTTGGCCTGCTGAGCTCCTCCAGCATTTTGCATGTGTTCCTTTACATTGATAGTCATTCTTTGATTTATAAAGGATGCACTCAGTGGCTAATTTATAAAATGTACCTAATAAGGTGGCTACTGACCGTATGCTCGTAGCCCTCTGCTGCAGTAGACCATCTACTTCACGGTTTGATGTGCTGTGCATTCAGAGATGTTTTTCAGCATGCCACTCTTGGGTTACTTGAGTTACTGGCACCCGCCTGTCAGCTTGATCCAGTCTGGCCATTCTAATCTGACCTCTCTTTAATCCATTTGCCCATTAAACTGCTACTCACGGGATTTTTTTTTTCACCATTCTTTGCAACTCTGGAAACTCTCGTACTTGAAAATTTCAGATCAGCAGTTTCCAAGGTACTCAAACCATCCTTCTGGCATTAACATTTATTCCATAGGTCAAAGGCACATAGATCACATTTTCCCCATTCTGATGTTTAATCTGAACAACAACTGGAACTCTTGGCCATGCTTCCTGTAGAAGCAGTAGAGGCCAGTTCAGTTGTGTCATTTAAGGTAGAATTGGATAGGTATATGGACAGGAAAGGAGTGGAGGGTTATGGGCTGAGTGCGGGTAGGTGGGACTAGGTAAGATTAAGAGTTCGGCACGGACTAGGAGGGGCGAAATGGCCTGGTTCCGTGCTGTGATTGTTATATGGTTATATGCATCGAGTTGCAGCCACACAACTGGCTGATTATATATTTGCATTAATGAGATGTAAATATTATGTATAAAGTGGTCAATGAGTGTATGTGTTTCCAGGAAAATGGTTTAAATTCAATTTTGTAAATTGAAAAAGGAGGATGCAATGTATTATGGTTATTTTAGTGTAGAGAATTTTTGTCCCTCTTGGTGGATGACAGTTAAAGCTGTTGTTGTAGGTTGAGAAAGGTCACACACAACAATCAGTGATGCACTCCTTATAAAATGAGAATCATACTCTACAGATTACATCCATTGTACTACTTAATGAACAGTATCGGCATCACAACCACAGATCTTCTCTGCCAATGGCAGCTGTTGAGGAGGATTCTTGCAATAATTTTGCCAGCATTAGAAAGCTGGGAGGAGTCTGCTGCAATTGAGCTATACAAAAAGGAGGAAATTTCAAAACAAAGATTACACCATTATCGAGTCACAAATTTAGAATATATTATGTATGCACACACACTCAAGAGGTTGAAATCTAATCTATCACTGATTCTTTCACTGAAGCATACAGGTCAGAACTCATTAAATATACAAAAGACAAAGATTCATTAACTTGGTCTGCCTAGACCTACCCACATAACAATTGGCATCCTTAACAAGACCCTGTTAACATGAACCATTTCCTGTAAGACAGCTTCATAAAGGATATAAATAGACCCTGTGGCCCACCATATTCATCAAGCATCCATTTTTCCTCATCCCATTTACCAGCATCAGGTCCACATCTTTCTATGCCTTGACAATTCACCTAGAGTCTAGACTGATGAAGTACCTGCTTCCAGTAGTTACTTAAACATCTAAGTTGTTGTTCGCAAAATCCATTAAAGTAAGGGTTCCCAACCTGTTTTATGCCAATGAATCTGAACATTAAACAAGGGGTCCGTGGACCACAGATGGGGTAGCCCTGTTCAAGTGGGCCAGCACAGTCTGCAACCCCATGGAATTAGCAAACAGAGGAGGGATACAGCTGCTTTCTCACATCACTGCAGATATGAAGTGATAGTCAGGGAGTAAGTTGGCTCGAATGGCCATAATTCTATTATTTTTCAGATAGGGATGGAAAACTATATGACCACTTCACAGGTCACTCTACCAGAGCAAGGCTGATTTTGTGGGAATTAGGGAGGATCTAGCAGAGATCCACCCAATAGTAACAGGGACATTGAGGAGCAGATAGGAAGACAGATTCTGGAAAGGTGTAATAATAACAGGGTTGTCGTGGTAGGAGATTTTAATTTCCCAAATATCGATTGGCATGTCCTGAGAGCAAGGGGTTTAGATGGGGTGGAGTTTGTTAGATGTGTTCAAAAAGGTTTCTTGATACAATATGTAGATAAGCCTACAAGAAAGGAGAGACAAACACGAGGAAATCTGCAGATGCTAGAAATTCAAGCAACACACACAAAATGCTGGTGAAACATAGCAAGCCAGGCAGCATCTATAGAAAGAAGTACAGTCGACGTTTCGGGCTGAGACCCTTCATCAGGGCTAAGAGAGGAGAGACTGTACTTGATCTGGTATAGGGAAATGAACATGGTCAGTAGGACAGCATTTCGGAGATCATGGTCACAATTCCATCTCCTTTACCATAGCATTGGAGAGGGATAGGAACAGACAAGTTAGGAAAATGTTTAATTGGAGTAAGGGGTAATACGAGGCTTTCAGGTAGGACATTGGAAGCATAAATTGGAAACGGATGCTCTCAGGGAAATGTACGGAAGAAACATGGCAAATGTTCTGAAGATATTTGTGTGGAGTTCTGCATAGGTATGTTCCAATGAGATGGGGAAGGTTGGAAGGGTATAGGTAACATGGTGTACAAAGGCTGCTGTAAAACTAGTCAAGAAGCTTACGAAAGGTTCAAAAAGCTAGGTAATGATAGAGTTAGAAGATCATAAGGCTACCAGGATGGAGCTCAAGAAAGAAATTAGGAGAGCCAGAAGGGACCATGAGAAGGCCTTGGTGGACAGGATTAAGGAAAACCCCAAGGCATTCTACAAGTATGTTAAGAGCAAGAGGATAAGACCAATCAAGTGTGACAGTGGATAAGCGTGTATGGAACCAGAGAAGATAGCAGAGGTACTTAATGAGTACTTTGCTTCAATATTCACTACAGAAAAGGATCTTGGTGATTGTAGGGATGACTGACAGCAGACTGAAAAGCTTGAGCAGGTAGATAATAAGAAAGAGGAATGTGCAGGAGTTTTCGGAAAGCATCAATATGGATAAATCACTGGGACTTTATGAGATGTACCCCAGGCTACAGTGAGAGGCCAGGGAGGAGATTGCTGAGCCTCTGGTGATGATCTTTGCATCATCAATGGGGACAAGAGAGGTTCTGGAGGATTGGAGGGTTGCGGATGTTGTTCCATTATTCAAGAAAGGGAGCAGAGATAGCTCAGGAAACTATAGACCAGTGAGTCTTACCTCAGTGGTTGGTAAGTTGATGGAGAATATCCTGAGAGGTAGGATTCATGAACATTTGGTGAGTCATAATATAATTAGGAATAGTCAACATAGCTTTGTCAAAGGCAGGTCATGTCTCATGAGCCCGACTGAATTTTTTGAGGATGTAACTAAACACATTAATGATGGTAGAGCAGTAGATATGGAATTCAACCCAGATGTGCAAGGTGGTTCATTTTGGTAGGTCAAATATGATGACAGAATATAGTATTAATGGTAAGACTCTTGGCAGTATGGAGGATCAGAGAGATCTTGGGATCCAAATCCATAGGACACTCAAGGCTGCTGCACAGGTCCATTCCATGGTTAAGAAAGCATACAGTACATTGGCCTTAATTAATCGTGGGATTGAGTGTAGAAGCTGCGAGGTAATGTTGCAGCTACGTAGGATTCTGGTCAGACCCCATTTGGAGTACTGTGCTCAGTTCTGGTCACCTCACTATAGGAAGGATGTGGAAACCATAGAAAGGCTGCAGAGGAGATTTTCAAGGATTTTGTCTGGATTGGGGAGCATGTCTTATGACAATAGTTTGTGCGAACTCGGCCTTTTCTCCTTGGAGTGACGGAGGATGAGAGGTGACCTGATAGAGGTGTATAAGATGATCGCGTGGATAGTCAGAGGCTTTTTCCCCAGGGCTGAAATGGCTAGCACAAGAGGTTACAGTTTTAAGGTGCTTGGAAGTAGGTACAGAGGAGATGTCAGGGGTAAAATTTTTTTTTTAGAAACACAAGAGTGGCGAGTGCGTGGAATCGGCTGCTGGCAACGATGGTGGAGGCAGATATGATAGGGTCTTTTAAAAAACTCCTGGACAGGTACATGGAGCTCAGAAAAATAGAGGGCTATGGGTAACCCTAGGTAATTTCTCATGTAAGGACATGTTTGGCACAGCTTTGTGGCCAAAGGGCTTGTATTGTGTTGCAGGTTTTCTATGTTTCTAACATGAAGTGTAGTGGTCAGTGGAATCACTTTACAGTGACAGCAATCACCAACTGGGGTTTGATTCCCTCTGCTTTCTATAAGAAGTTTGTATGCTCTTCACGTGACCCGGGTTTCCTCTGGGTGTTCTAGTTGCATTCGATTAGAGTGGGTCAGATGCAGCCATGCCAAAAGCATGGTGACAATTCTTGTAGTGCATTGGACGTTAATATAAAATGAAGCATTTCACTGTTTCAATGTTCATGTGACAAAGCTTTTCTTTGTCATTAAAGCTTCTCAATATAGACCTCAATATAGTGTCAGTTGTGATTCAGCGATTACACAGTCAACTCTGAGACATGGAACCATGAAGTCATACAGTACAGAAATACACCCTTGGGCCCAACTGGTTCATACTGGCTGATTTCCATTTAAGCTAGTAATATTTGCCTGTGTTGCCCCCAACGCTTTTCCCATCATGTTCCTGGAAACACCATTTAAAAATTGTTAATGTACCTACCCCAACCACATCCACTGTGAAGATTGTGGAAGAGTCAGGAAATTGTGCATTGTAAAAATCTGGGCAGACACTTAGGTCCTCTTTTGAAGGTGCGTCCTATTATCAGAGAACCTATTTTTCCAGTAGGACTTTTTCCTGAAGTTTGGACCAAAATAAAAACATTTTTGAAGGGTTGTGAAACCATCTCCAGGGTTTGGCCCAAAAATTCTCCCTCAATCAGAATCACAAAAGTAGATTAATGGTGATCTCATTCCAATGTACAAAATGGCTGCAGTATTGCTAACCATAAATTTGAGATTTTGCAGATGCACAAATTTTGAACAACACACACACATACACACACACACACACAATGCAGCAAGTCAGGCAGCATCTATCAAGGGGAATAAACAAGCAAAACTTCAGGCAGTGAGCATGTTATTACCCTTCAACCATCAGGCCCCTGAACCAGCAAGGATAACCTCACTCACTTCAACTCTGAAATGACTCCACAACCTACAGATTCACCTTTAAAGACTCAACAACTCAAGCCCTCGGTATTATTTATTTATTTATTTATTTATATTTGAACAGTTTGTCTTTGGCACATTGGCAGTTTGTCAGTGTTTGAAGTTTGTCATTGATTCTATTGTCTCCTTGTATTTACTGTGAAAGCCTGCAAGAAAACGAATCACAGTGTAGTGTATGGTGTCCAGTACATAATTTGAGAATAAATTTACTTAGAACGTGAACCAGCTTTCACAGCACGAAAAGATAATTCTCACATGGTAAAGGCAATCTACTGTGGCTAGATCAAATGAATCCATGTTCTGCTTCTGATTACGGCCTGAAATTCTCTGTCAGAAATTATGTACGGATAGGCAGGATTATGTTTAGCCACTCTGGCTTACTGAAGTGAACTAAGTTCACAAAGAAAGGAAGCCTTCAGAACACAGTGGCCAAAGTCCAGGCAAGGAAGCTTCCAACAGATACAACATGCATACCAGTTACTTAGATAGTGTTCCATAACCAGGGTGTATCATAAAGTTTATCAAACTGTCCATTTCACAGTGCTTAACAGTCTGTTATCACTGGTTCTTTTGTGAAATTTAATCATAAAAATCAAGTGTCCAGAAATTCTAAGAAGCTTTCAAAGGCACGCCTGAATGCTGAAACAGAAACTGCTTCAATCACTATCTCAATGGATCAAAGTCTACTTGCAGCAGAAACAGCACGCTTTAAAATGAGTTTTTTAGTACTATCTTGGCAATTCAGTGAGCAGGTGGTGGTTTTTGGACTATTCATGTGGAGCCAATCATGAGGGTGGGTGGTCCAGGGATGACAGAAGCCAGCCCCGGAGATCAGCAGAGACAAGATTATCGATAAGGTTGAGAAATGTGCAGGACCCTGAGCAAAATAGATAGAGATGGCTGATTGGAAACAGCAGCATAAAGCACATGGGGAGCAGCATGGGAGGGCCACAGCCCTGGGCACAAGTGTCCAACTGAGAACAATTCAATGCAGAGGTGAGGGTAGAGATGGCATACCTGATAAATAAATGCAGAAACCTATTTAACTTAAAATAAACAAACTTATTTATTTAGAGATACAGCATGGAACAGGTCCTTCTGGCCTAACAATCTGCACCTCCCAGCAACCTTCCTAATTAACCCTAGCCTAATCAAAAGACAATTTACAATAACCAATTAACCTACTAGCCAGCATGTCTTCAGACTGTGGGAGGAAATCTGGGCACCTGGAGGAAACCCATGTGGTCACAGGGAAAAAGTACAAACTCCTTACAGACGGCAATGGAACTGAAGACCAAACTCCGACACCCTGAGTTGTTATAGCACCATTCTAACCTCTACACTACCACGACGCCCTTGTATGAATGGTGACTGGTGGCCCAGGACAAATGGTACAGAATTTCCTTGCAAAAGGAACATTACAGAAGAAATGGTGCAGAATTCACATTGGATGTACAGCAGAAGAAAGGCACTGTGTAACTACACTGCTGGCGCCTCTGTGGACACCACATTGAACTGGTAGTCACTGTGAGGAAGAAAGTCTGAGTAAATCTGCTTATCACTTCCTACCTTTCTGTTTGACTGATTAGAAACAGCCAGCTTTTTTTCCTGTTGGCAGGAAATATAAAAGGCAGTAATAAGATCCATCTCAATATGAAGTACAGAAATGAAAGACAGCTTTTGTAATAGTACTAATTTCACGACTACAATTGCAGAGAAAGATTGTGGTCTTCACAAAATGATAGGGGATTGTATCAGCAGAAAGTTTTTATGCTTTCAATACCTCCGAGTTTAGACCTTAGCCATGCTGTTTGTTTCTGGCATACTACATTAAGTGAAACTGCTGGCAACTTGAAATAACAGGGGCCCAGAAGCCATCTTACATACATGAGGCACAACTGAGTTTGCGAAGGGCATTTCACTCTGTGGAAAAAGCATAAGCCTAGAGATTTAGAAAACAATGAACTAAAAAAATTCTATTTAGAAATGAATTTGGCATATTTATATATCATACTCAACTGTCTGTACCTACTATATAAGAAGTATTTACCAAGTACGTAAGAGATTTAAGACTATAAAAATACCATCACCATCTGCTGGTTGTTACTGGAAAAACACAAGGACTCCATTAACACTATATTTAATTTGTGAATCTTAAAGCAGGGGTTCCCAGTCTTCTTTATGCCATGGACACATACCATTAACCAAGGGGCTCTGTGGACCCTAGCTTGGAATCCCAGTTATTAAAGTGATGTTAGGACATTCCCAGAGTCCCGACCTTCTATCCCACACATACAGGAGGCTATCCCGATGGCCAGCCGCCGTAGCCATCAGCGGCGGCTGGCCCTGGCGTTTCCCGGGAACTTGCAGGGCGGGCGACAATGGCGGGCTTCTGCGCCCCACCGCTGGTGGTAGGAGCACCAGTGTTTATTGGGCCAGGGGTTGGCGAGCTCTGCGGCCGGGCCTGGACTGGTTTGCTGCCGGGAGCGTGGCTGGGAGATCTGTGCGATGGACGCCCCGCTCACCTTTTTGGCATTCCACAGCAAGTCCACCCGGGCTGCCACCTTCCAGGGGTCACTGAAATCCGCGTCGGACAGCAGCAGGCGTATGTCCTCGGGCAGCTGCTCCAGGAATGCCTGCTCAAACATGAGGCAGGGTGTGTGTCCGTCGGCGAGAGACAACATCTCATTCATTAAAGCCGATGGAGGTCTGTCTCCCAAGCCGTCCAGGTGCAGTAAACGGGCAGCCCACTCGCGCCGTGAGAGTCCGAAAGTCCTGAGGAGCAGGGCTTTGAATTCCGTGTACTTGCCGTCTGCCGGGGGCGACTGTACAAACTCCGCGACCTGGGCCGCTGTGTCCTGGTCGAGGGAGCTCACCACGTAGTAGTAGCGGGTGTCTTCTGAGGTGATCTGGCGAACGTGGAATTGGGCTTCGGCTTGCTGGAACCATAGGTTCGGGCGCTGTGTCCAGAAACCCGGCAGTTTCAACGAAACCGCATGAACAGAGGCGGCGTCGGTCATTTCTGGTCCAAAAATCGTTTGGACTGTCGGGGTCACCAATTGTAGCGGTGTGCTACACGCAGCGCTAAAATTACGACACGGAGTCGGTAACTGCAGTCGAAGGAAAAAACTTTATTTGAAATCTTCCGCCTCACTTTTAAGCCTCCCTCAACCTGCCCCCCATGGCGCAGAGGCTCCAAAGCTCTGTGCTCGCAAACCCCCGTAGGCTATCTAATTGTGAGTCGGTTCGGATGTGCCAGGAAATGGGTCGCCACAGTTAGGACATTCCCAGAGGTGAACTGTATAACCCTTTTGCACCCAGGTCTTCGGGTTTCAAAATGAAACACAAAGTTACATTGTTATTACCACATATAATGTTTACTCTGAGCTTCATGGCAAAAGGAATTTCATTACACCCTGGTGTATGGCAATAAACTAACATTACTTAATCTAAATTACAGTACAATCTACAAATGGTTGATTTATGAATTTTTGAAAGAGGTATTACATCCTTAATATCCGAAGCTTTTCTTGCTAAAATGAAATGCATACCAATTTCCAGAGAAGTACATTCATGTGATACTTTCTTCAAGGTGGTTTCAAAATGACTAAGCTTTTCTTAAAATTAATGATCATGGCTGGTTTGAACATCTCAGGGGAAAAAAGAGAAAGCTTGTGTAATATTTGTCATGTGATGGGAGTCCTTAAGTGCAGAAACATACCATTAGGCAAACATTAAATATGGTCCAACTGTCCTCTTTCAGAAAAGGATGCTTTCATGTACATTTGTCAAAAAGGTTCAGGAAAATCTCCCTTTTACAGATGTGAGAAATTTCTCAGAAAACAGTCAAGTTGGTAAATGAAGCAGGGATTAATGAACAAAGAACCTACCGGAATCTAACACTGAAGAACATACAAATGTGAATCTGTTTAAAATTAAGTGACAGAGGTCAAAGAGGGAAAGAAAGAAGCTACTGGTTTCACATCACGACCATCAAAACAGATTAATACAAAATCATTTTTAAATGTATTGCTCCATATTGTGAAAGCGAGAGTCATCTTCAAAACGCTGATCCCATTTTGAGCGCAACTTTTGATTTGGCCACATGGTAGAAAACAATCTGTTTTGCTCTAACACAATTTATCAGATCAAAGCAAAAGGATTGTCCAGATTTCCACTAACACCTTCATTAAGGTCTTATTTATCAGCTACTCAGTCATACTGAAAAACATCATCATCAACATCCTGGTTGGTTGGATTCATGAGCTGCACTGAATATCACTAACAGATTGGTCTTCCACCTCACATCATCAACTGCCACACAAAGTGGTCAGTACCACCTAAATAGCTGAAAAACCATGTTCCACTATCAAATCAGATTGTGACTGATCCGAATACAGCCCAACTCTACTTTTCTAGTTTGTAGTAACCACCTTATTTATCAATGATCTGTCTTAAAGATTCTACATAAGAGTCTATAAAGATTCTATATGCCTATAAGAGGAAAAACACTTCATCTCAAACAGAAATGACTTGAGTTCTAATGCTGAGACACTTACGTCCCTCTGCCATCAACGTATGTGTCCACCCAACCACAAGGACCTTGCATTTTGCAGAAGGATACAAATCTGCATGATTCTTTTGCCTTAAGTAAAGATTTAATTGCTAACAAATTTGTACTTCATTTTTCAGATACCTGTGGCGTGATTCTCAGCATTCAGTTTTCTTTAAATTTAGATCCTTGAACTCTGGAATGCTGACATTTTGTTTTACACTAAACTTAATGGCCTTTATGATTCATAAGATTTTGACTTCCAAAACATTTCATTTGTTAGTCAAGGAATATTAGGAACTGAGCACAAGCCTACTATTCCAGGTATACAATCAGTGGCCACTTTATTAGGAACCTACTGTACCAAATAGTCACTGAGTGTATGCTTATGCTCTTCTGCTGCTGAAGCAGCCCATTCTCTTCAAATTTCGATCAGTTGTGCATTCAGAGATGCTCTTCTGCACACCACTGTTGTAACGTGTGGTTATATGTATTTGAGTTGCAGTCACCTTTGTCAGCTTGAACCAGTCAGGTCCTTCTCCTCTGGCTTCTCTCTGAATCTCTTGAGCATATCTGCATACTTTTATGCATTGAGATGTTGCCACTTGATTGGCTGGTTAAGTAAGATGATAAGACACAGGAGCAGAATTAGGCCATTCTGCCCATTGAGTCTATTCCACCATTCCATCATGGCTGATCCTAGATCCCATTCAACCCCATACACTTGCCTTCTCACCATATCCTTTGATACCCTGACTGATCAGGAAACTATCAACTTTTGCCATAAATATACCCACAGACTTGGTCTCCACTGCAGTCTGTGGCAGACCATTCCGCAAATTCATTACTCTTTGGCTAAACAAATTCCTCTTTACCTCTGTTCTAAAAGGTCGCTCCTCAATTTTGAGGCTGTGCCCTCTAGTTCTGGATACCCCAACCATAGGAAATAACCTTGTCATATCCACCCTATCTAGTCATTTCAACTTTCAATAGATTTCAATGAGATTCACACACATTCTTCTAAATTCCAGTTAGTACAGGACCAAAGCTGCCAAACGCTCCTCATATGCTAACCCCAATACTCCCGGAATCAACCCTGCAAACCTCATCCGGACTCTCTCCAATGACACACATCCTTTCAGAGATTTCGGGCCCCAAACTGTTCACAATACTCCAAATGAAACCTGACTAGTGTCTTATAAAGGCTCAGCATTATCTCCTTGCTTTTATATTCTATTCCCCTTGAAATAAATGCCAACATTGCACTGGTCATCTTTGCCACAGATTCAACCTGTAAATTAACCTTCTGGGAGTGTTGCATGGGGACTCAAGTCCTTTTGCATCTTTGATGTTTGAACGTTCTCCCCATTTAGATAATAGTCTGCAATATTGTCCCTTTTACCAAAATGCATTTTCATACATTTCCCAACACTGCATGCCATCTGCCACTTTTTTGCCCATTCTTCCAATTTTTCTAAGAGCTGCTGCAATTGGATTGCTTCCTCAAACTATCCACCCTTCTACCTATATTTGTATCATGCGCGAACTTCGCCACAAAGCCATCAGTTCTATTATCCAAATCATTGACAATGTGAAAAGTAGTGGTCCCAATACTGACCCCTGAGGAATACCACTTGCCTCTGACAGCCAACCAGAAAAGGCCCCTTATATTCCCACTCTCTGTCTCCTGCCCATCAGTTATTCCTCGATCCATAACAGTAGCCTCATGTGAGGCACCTTATCAAATGCCTTCTGAAAATCCAATTAAGTGACATCCATTGCCTGTCCACTCTGCTTGTTACTTCCTTGAAGAACTCCCAACAGATTTGTCAGGTAACATTTCCCTTTACAAAAACCATGCTGACTTTGACTTATTTTATCACTAGTCTCCAAGTACTCTGAAACTTCATCCTTAATAATGGACTAACACTTTCCCAACCAGTAAGGTTAGGCTAATTAGCCTATAATTCCCTTTCTTTTTCCTTCCTCCCTTCTTAAAAAGTGTAATGACATTTGCAAACTTCTAATCCTCTGGGACCATGTCAGAATCAAGTGATTTCTGAAAGATCACAACCAATGCATCTGTCATCTCTTCAGCAACCTCTCTTAGGACTTTAGGATGTAGTCCATCTGGCCCAGGTGATGAGTAACCACCATAAGACCTTTGAGTGTGCCGAGCACTTTTTCCTTTGTAATAGTAATGGCCCTCACTACTGCTCCCTGACCCTCCTGGACCTCTGGCTCATTACTGGCATCTTCCACAGTGAAAACCAATGGAGAGTACCCATTAAGTTCATTGGCCATTTCTTTGTCCGTTACTACCTCAGCAGCATTATTTTCCAGTGGTCCAATATCAAATGTCACCTCCACTTTACTCTTTATATAAACTGAAAAAAACTTTTAGTACCCTGCTTTATATTTATTGGCTAGTCTGTCCCCGTATTTCATCTTTTCCTTCTTATAGTCTTTTCAGTTGCTTTTTGTTGGATTTTAAAATCTTCCCAATCATCCAATTTCCCATTCACTTCTGCTACCTTATAATGCCCTTTCCTCGGCTTTTATGCAATCCTTGATGTCCTTTCTCAGCCACAGTTGCCTACCTCTGCCATTTGAGAACTACTTTTTCTGTGGGACACATCTATCCTGTACCTTGTGAATATTCCCAGAAACTTCAGCCATCTCTGCTCTGCCGTCATCCCCGCCAGTATCCTCCTCCAATCCACCTGGGAAGCTCCTCTCTTATGCCTCTGTAATTCCACTCATTCCATTGCAATACTGACACGTCACTTATTAATGCAAATGAGGGGGAGTAGCATCAGGTGTACCTAATGAAGTGGCCACTGAGTGGTATAGAGGCAATTACATGGTGGTTCAACATATAGTGCAGTCTCACAGCTCCAACAAGTGTGGTTTAATCTTGTGTAGAATTTGCATATAACCATATAACAATTATAGCACAGAAACAGGCCATCTCGGCCCTTCTAGTCTGTGCCGAATGCTTACTCTCACAATCTCACCAATCCGAAATAGGTGAACCAAATTGTCAAATCTACCTGCCAACATGCAAACATGTTTGAAATGCATTTCCTCGTCCATGTCTCTCATGAAGAAACTCAACATAGTGACATATAAACCCTACCGCCTACTACTGTTTTGGTGCACACCAACTCATGCTTGCTACGGCATAGCGCCTACGCAGAAGTGAAAATCAGGCATACGGCATAGCCAACATGCACAAGTATAAATCAGCCTTCAGTGTATGCTCATAGTTTTCTGCTGCTGTAGTCCATTCATTTCACGGTTTGACACCTTCTGTGTCCAGAGATGTTCTTCTACACATGAGCTTTGTAATGCGTGGTTAATTGAGTTACTGTGCCCTTTCTGTAAGAATGAACCAGTCTGGCCATTCTCCTCTGACCTTTCTCATTAACAAGGGGACTTCACCCACAGAACTGCCACTCACTAGATGTTTTCTTTGCCTCTGTAACCTGATGTGCATGAAAATACCAGGGGATCGGCAATTTCTGAGATACTTAAACCACCCGGTCTGGCACCAATACTCATTCCATAGTCACAAAGTCACTTAGTTCACATTTCTTTCCCATTCTGATGTTTCGTTTGAATAACAATGAAACTTTTTTTTGAAAACTTTTTAATTGCATTTTTAAGTAGTTACAAAATGAAATATGAAAAAAATGTATATAACCCCTCCTCCCTAACTGCCCTATAGAAAAAAAAAGAGAAAAAGAAAGAAAGATTGGTTGTTGGAAGATCTCCACATGCTCCATGGAATTCGTAAAAACTTTAATATGTATATTTATTTCTTTCCCTAAATGACCAATTGTTTCATCTTCAGAGCATCTATAGATTTAATCCCGTCTTTTGTAAATAAGGGCTCCAAATTTATTTATCTCTTAAATTATAAGTAATTTTTTCTAATGGAATACAACCATAGATTTCTTTCTTCCAAGAGTCTATACTTAAATATGTATCTGATTTCCAAGTAACTGCAATAGCTTTTTTGGCTATTGCCAGTGCAATTTTTATAAATTCTTTCTGGTATTTATTTAGTTTGAGTTTTGGTTTTATCCCTTCAATATCACCTAATAAGAGTAATATTGGATTATGAGGAAATTGTGTTCCTGTAATTTGTTCCAGTAAGAGTCTTAAATTTGTCCAAAAAGGTTGAATTTTAGAACAAGACCATGTAGAATGTAAAAAAGTACCAGTTTCCTGGTTACATCGGAAACACTGATCCGATAAGTTTGGATTTAATTTATTTATTTTTTGTGGTGTAATATATAATTGATGTAGAAAATTATACTGCACTAATCTTGACCGAACATTTATTGTATTTGTCATACTATCAAGACATAGTCTTGACCAATTTGTTTCTTCAATTTTAATATTCAAGTCACTTTCCCATTTTTGTCTTGACTTATGGATTCCTTGTTTAATTGCCTGTTTTTGAATTAAATTATACATACAAGATAGAAATTTTAATTCAAAAAGGAAATATTAAAAAATTTATATTTCATTAGGTTTCGGCAATAACATTGTTTGACTTAATTTTTCTCTTAAATAAGCCCTTAATTGAAAGTAACAAAATAAAGTGTTATTTGATACTTTATATTTATTCTTTAATTGATCAAATGACATTAATATACCTCCTTCAAAACAATTCCCTATATATCTAATCCCTTTTTGAATCCAATTATATAAAAGTTGATTGTCCATTGTGAAAGGAATAAGTCTATTTTGAATTAAAGATCTCTTTGCTAATAAAGATTTTTTTGTCTCATCATCAACATTTATCTTATTCCATAAATCAATCAAATGTTTTAATATAGGAGATTCTTTCTTTTCCCGTATCCATTTAGATTCCCATTTATATATAAAATCTTCTGGTACGTTTTCTCCTATTTTATCTAGTTATATTCTAACCCATGCCGGTTTATCTTTCTCGAAAAAAGATGCAATAAATCTAAGTTGATTTGCTTTATAATAATTCTTAAAATTTGGAAGTTGTAATCCTCCTAGATCAAATTTCCATGTCAATTTTTCCAACGATATTCTTGACATCTTACCTTTCCAGAGAAATTTCCTCATATTTGTTTAACTCTTGAAAAAACTTCTGGGGTAATTGTATTGGTAATGATTGAAATAAATATTGTAGTCTAGAGAATATATTCATTTTTATAGTATTTACTCTACCTGCTAATGTTATTGGTAATGCCATCCATTTATCAAGATCTTCCTGAATTTTTTTCAAAAGTGGTAAATAATTTCATTTGTATAAGTTTTTTATGTCATTATCAACTCTTATACCTAAATATTTTATACCATTTGCTGGCCATCTAAATTGAGTTATTAATCGACATTGATTATAATCTCCTTTAGTAAGAGGTAAAATTTCACTTTTATCCCAATTTATTTTATAACCCGATATTTTCCCATATTCTTCTAATCTATAAGATAATTTGCGTAGTGAATGTAATGGATCTGTTAAATAAAGTAGAACATCATCAGCAAATAAGTTAATCTTGTATTCTTCCTGATTAACTCTGAAACCCTTAATATCTGGGTCCATTCTAATTAATCCAGCTAGTGGTTCTATTGCCAACACAAACAAAGCAGGTGATAATGGGCAACCTTGCCTAGTTGATCTTGTTAACTGAAATGATGTTGAAATTTGACCATTTGTCACTACTTTAGCTTTGGACAATGAAACTTCTTGACCATGTCTGCATGCTTTTATGCACTGAGCTGTTGTCCATGATTGGTTGATTAGATATTTGTACTGATGAGCAGGTATACCTACTAAAATGACCACGGAGTGTGTATCTTCATGATCTCCTCACAGCACCCACTGTTTCAAAGAGAATAAGCCCAACTTCTCTACTTTTATCCTCATTAATAAAAATCTACCTTCCCTGAAATGATCTGTGTAAATCTCTTTTGCAAGCAACTTCCATGCTGTTGTACTCAATGTCTCTGTTTATAAAGCCCAGTGTTAAACTTTGGTTAGCACTACCAAAAAGGGAAAGGATCATTTATAGCATTCTAGCCCTGGTGGGAGTATTCTTATTAGTCCCATGTTATATATACATTTTACGCCAATGCTGCAAGTGCAATGTGTCCAGGGATACCTACAGGAAGTACTAACAATCTGGTATAAACTGTTTACTGCTACCCTATTGATATTTTGATGTTGTAGCAGTAAAACTTCAATCAATGACCTGTGTAGTGAATTACAGCATGGAAGTACAACTATGTAACAATACTAACAAGAAAAGCCCACAATGGACAAACCTTACTACCTTAGTGAATGTATCCAGACACCTTGCCAACTGAGGGCCAAAGAAGAACAGTACAGCACAGGAACAGGCTAGTCAGCCTACAATATCTATGTCAAACACAATGCCAAATTAAACTAAATCGCTAAAGAAGTAAATAAAACTAAACCGTATTGTTCAAACTTGCCTAGCAAATGAGTGTAGTATATAATGACCCCTTTCAGAGCCCTCTAATGCCTCTCCAGCTGGGAGTGATATATTAACACAAACTGAAAATGAAATTTGCTGAGAACTTGTGGAACACTAAAAATGTGACCGAGTCAAATGCTTTTCTTTCTAAAGTTAATACAAAAATCACCCTAGTGGCGAAGTCTCTCACTCGCCGTCCGAGCAGAGGAAATAACTTCACGGGAGGGTCAGAGGTCGGCATGGTGATGGCGCAGCGCAGCCCGAGTTTGAGCGTGTGAAACCTGCTGCTAGACATGCCGGCCACTTGTGATTCGTTAATAGAAGACATTGAAGATATTGTGTCAGGACAAGACCCCAAAAGTTTAAAAAAAATCAAAAAAATCACCCTAGTTCGTACATGTAATTTCATTAACTTAAATGGATACAAAGCCAGGGAAAGACTGTCCCAGTGAGGGATGGCAGAGTCGGGTTTCCTGTACTCTCAAGTCTGTAATATAGTCAAAATTGGTTACATTTTCCATTAGTTAGCTTTATTAGTTGTGTGGACGCTACAACATGCAGGGAAATGTGCCGCTTGCATCAATGACCAATGTAGTTGGAGGATGTGCTGGGGGCAGCTTGCTAGTGTTGCCATGCTTCCACTGACAACGTAGCATGCCCACAACATACTAATCCTAAACAGTATGTCTTTGGGATGGGAGAGGAAACCCAAGTGGTCACAGGAAGAACGTAGAAAATCCTTATAGTCTGTGGCAGAAACTGAACCCTATTCGTTGCCACTAATTGTGGCAATAACCACTTTGCTACTGCACTGCACTCATTAGAATTAGCTTCAAGATAACTACACAACGGTGAATACAAGGGAATCTGCAGATGCTGGAAAAGCAGAAACATTGACTGTTTATTCTTCTCCGTGGACCTGCGGAATTCCTCCAGCATTTTGTGTGTGCTGATTGAACAAATTATAATCAAAGATTGTCGTGCAATTTCTTAACTCAATCCTTGAGATAATAAAATTAGAAATATGCACAATAATCCAGCAGACACCGGACTCTTTGACTCGTAATTTAGCGCGCCAGAGCATGATTATCTGACTGCAGCCTGACAAGACCCAGACCTGACCATATGTTGCACTTAGATCAGACTGGGTCTGGATTGGCTTTTGTTGTATTTGATTTTACGTTATAGCCAAGCAAGCACCTATAGAGAACTGTAACAGTCATTATTTGTGCAACATTTGCAGTGACAAGTCATTTTTAAGCAGCTTTTCTTGAACAAATGCATTGTAGAATTTATAACTCCATTTAATGCATGCTATTTCAGCTCGTGGTGCTGGAGTTCCAAGTTCATTTTGTACGTTCACCCATGACCTCGTGGGTTTCCTCTGGGTGCTCCGGTTTCCACCACAATCCAAAGATGTACTAGTTGGCAACTGAATTGATCATTGTAAATTGTCCCGTGATTAGGCCAGGCTTAAATCAGAGATTGTTGGCAGCATGGTTCAAAGGGCTATTTTCAAGTCGTCAAATCAACTTTGTCATTTCGACCATAACTGCTGGTACAGTGCATAGTAAAAATGAGACAGCATTTTTCAGGACCATGGTTTACATGACACAGTACAAAAAAACTAGACTGAACTATGTAATTGAAAAAAAACAGGAAGCTATACTACAGAGCTACACTGGACTGCATAAAGTGCACAAAAACAGTGCAGACATTACAATAAATAATAAACAGGACAGTAGGGCAAGGTGTCAGTCCAGGCTTCGGGTATTGAGGAGTCTGATAGCTTGGGGGAAGAAACTGTTGTATAGTCTGGTCATAAGAGCCCGAATGCTTCAGAGCCTTTTCCCAGACAGCAGGAGGGAGAGGAGATTGTATGAGGGGTGCATGGGGTCCTTCGTAATGCTGTTTCCTTTGCGGATGCAGCATGTAGTGTAAATGTCCATGATGGCCCGATGATCTTCTCAGCTGACCTCACTATCCACTGCAGGGTCTGGCGATCCGAGACGGTGCAATTTCCGAACCAGGCAGTGACGCAGTTGCTCAGGACGCTCTCAATACAACCCCTGTAGAATGTGATGAGCATGGGGGGTGGGAGATGGACTTTCCTCAGCCTTTGCAAAAAGTATTTTGTGTTGTATGTTGATATGTTAACAATGTACTGGTTATTATGTTAATTGGTCATTGTAAATTGCCCTGTGATTAGGCTAGTGTTAAATAGGTGGGTTGTTGGGTGGTGCAGCTCATTTGGCCAGAAGGGCTCTTCGCCACGGTATCTCTAAAACAAAATAGACAATTTTAAGTGGTTACCTGGAATGCTTCAATGTACCAAAAGAGGGCACCAGTGAATAAGTAACAGCTGTACATCAAGTTCTGGGCCTGCTTAACAATTTTCAGAAATAATAGGGATGGAAATTGGTATACTGGCATGGGTAACAAAGGTTAAGATAGATTGGGGAATAAATAGGTCATTTTCAGATGGAAAGGCTCTGACTAGTGGGGTGGCATGGGATAATCACCACTGAGGACCAACTATAGTTATAACCTCAATGGGGAGACAAAGTACAGTAGAGTAAAAGCTTTCTTTGTTCAGCACTTTACAACCGTGCGCTAGAAAGAAGTGACTAGGCTGATTGACAAGGCAGCTCTGAGGGAGCAGCTAGGGCAACACGAGGGCAGGTTTGAAAAAAAATGCTCAGGCTGATTCTTGATGAAGGAGCATACTAGATTAAAAGCTCCTTTCCCATCAGGTAAGGAATGTGACAGAGATCATAGCGTTGTACCACATTTTCTAGTGATACAAAGGTGGGACTAGTTTGGGCTGTGCGAACGAATTCAGGGATGATATGGACAGATGAAGTGAATGGTAAGCAAACTATAATATGGCAAAATCTGAGGCCATCCAATTTGGTAGGATAAATAACGTGCTTTTTTTTGGTAAATGCTGAGAGAAAGAAAGGTGTTGGAATTTAGAAGAACCTAGCTGTTTCATGTCATAAATCAATAGAAGTTAAATATAAATCAGGAAGGCAAATGGTATGTATGTTAATCATTATGTGAGAATTTGAGTGAACGAGTAAAGGGATTTCTTAAATTTACAAAGAATTTTGAAATATAATGCCATGACTGCTTACCTATCAAAAGAGATTCTTTTGATAGAGGGAGTGCAAATGTTTACCAGGTTGGTTCCTAAGATACATATAGAGGGATGGGGGTGGGGCAGGAATGGGAACTGCTCCATGAGAAGGGAGTTAACAGGTTAGATAAATTCAGTAAGCAGTGACCTCATTGCAAAAATCAGAACCCTTAAAGGATTTGGTAAGTTAGATGCAGGGATGATATTTTTCTCTAATGGGGTATCTAGGTCAGCTTCAAAATAGCACTTAGCCATTCAAGAATGGGTGAAATAATTTTTCATGCAATGCCATTATAAGAAAATGAAGGGAAAGCATTTCACTACAAAATGTGCAACTCTAATCTAGAGTAAGTCTATTACAAACCACAAATACTGAATGGATGTTGAGGTGTTTAAGTTGAAAGCATGTTTCCACAGTTCACTCATTTTCTTAACTACACCCAGTGACATGGTTGTATAATAAAACATCATGGTTTGCAAAACTTTTTAAAATTAATTTTTCAGGATTATGGCACACCAGCAGTTACAGGCCTACAGTCAGAAGCAACCAGCTATCACCTGATGAAGCTAATGTTGAATCCAATTTACTACCTCATCCTGAATGCCAAGCAACTGAATTGTCTTCATTAGCCTCTCCTATGGGACTTTGTCAAATCCTTGCTGGAAGGTCCATGTAGACATATTGCCTTTCCTTCATCAATGTCCCTGGTAACCTCTTCAAAAAAAAATTTTAAGATCACTATTTTGTGTGACATGCAAACTTATGAGACGTCGTTTCCCTCATTTAAATCAATAACTAATGTTGTGAATACCTACAGCTTGGCCACTGATACATGCAGGATCCCATTACTTACTGCCCGCCACCCTGACAAAGACCCAGTTCTTTAAAGAAGGTGAAAGAAAACAGAACTACAGTGCCTAACATCACCAGTACAAGAAATATTAGGGTCTATAATATGTTAAAGAATGTGAGAACCGGACATTCAGAAATATGGTTCTTGTGATTTGAATTTCCTGCTCTAAATCCCTCCACCCCTCAACCTCCTTTAAATTCTACAGTGCTTTCATCAGTCTCTTAACTACTTTTGGATCAGAGTTTTCTTTTGTCTGACTGCCGCGAGTGAAATCCCAAAATTATTTTTCTCCGTGTTGAAGGTGCCACATTAACAGTAAATAATGACTTACTGTAACTTGATCATTAGATACAGATTTATTTGGGGAGGGAAGTGTTATAATGGCAGTCTTGCAACAGTTGACTTTAAAACAGCACAATTCTGAGGTCAAGTGTTCATCCAACTGGAGGATGAAATAAACTGGCAGAGGTCACAATGGCACTGGGCCAAAAGCTTTCTGCAAAGAAAATCACAAGCAAGGCCCTTGCAATGATCTCATGTTGATGCTTAGCGCTCTTATCACTGGTAATCTACACTGACATTAAAAAAGTTATGGTGTGTATAGTTTTTGCTGGACTGCAATGTTGAAAATTCGCCGTCTAGGCTTTGGAATCTCTCCATTACCATGTCCAACGAATACACTTTATTATGGAGCATTCAACTCCCACTTAGAATAGTAAGTGGTGGAGAGCATACAACTGTCAGGATCAAATCATGGGGACAGAATAAATGTATTAAAATAAACACATCACAGCTGCTGCCAGTAGGGGAAACACTGAACTCAAGGAACTTGTGCAAATAGTTACAGATAAACTCTATAATACGGGCCTGGCACACTTCAGCACTTTATGAACGCACCATTAACCACATACAAGAACTTAAAGTTGTAATGCATGATATTTTCAAATTCCGCAAACCACCAAACTCCTGAGGTGTTTCCTGAAATTACACTTTGCTCCTAACCATTTGTCCTCTTTGCAATTGCCTAGCCTTGGTGAGACTGTAGCAGGAATATGGAATAGGGGATTTGGTCTCCTTACAAGATCACAAGGAGATAGGATAAAGTAGCAGAATTAGGCCATTTGGCCCATTGAGTCTGTTCCACCATTCTATCAAGGCTGATTTATTATCGCTCTCAATCTCATTCTCCTGCCTTTGCCCCATAATCTTTGATTCCCTTACTAATCAAGAAACTATCGGCCTCCACTTTAAATATACCCGGTGACTTGGCCTCCACAGATGTCTATGGCAATGAATTCCATAGATTTATCACTGGGTGATATTAACGCATGTTAGGGAAATAAGGGTGACACTATGGCATAGGAGTTAGCATAACACTTTACTACACCAATGATCGGGGGTTCAGTTCCTGCTGCTTTCTGCAAGTTTATATGTACTGTGTGATTGCGTAGGTTTCCTCTAGTCAGAGGTCAGCAACCTTTTTGCCTCTGTGGGTCAGATCGTGTATTAATGAACGGATGGTGGGCCAGGTAAATGCCATAAAAAAACTGAAATATAGGAATTATCCATTCAAATGCATCTAGTTATGTTTTGCCTCAAATTAATGAATAACGCATGCTAAAAAATCACTTGTGCTTAAGGTTGCCTACCCCTGCTCTAGGTGCTCCGGTTTCCTCCTGCATTCCAAAGATGTACAGTTCAGGGTTTGTATGTTGTGGGCATGCTAGGTGAATATCTTGCATAAGCTTTCAGAAGGTGGTGGTAAAAGCAGATATAGTTACACTGTTTAAAAGGTACACTTAGATCAGAATAGCAGAGAGTGTTAAGAGGCTTATTGCAGGCAAATGGGATTAATGCAGATAGGCATGGCGGTGTCAACTGGGGCTCATTTCTGCACTGTACGTCTCTGTGATTCTGTGAGATCCAATCTTCATTGCTCTGCCCATCTTAACAACTCATCAGTATTGTTCCGAAACCAAAGGTTAACCTTCTCAATATCAATAACATAACCAAATTTTAGGTCATCGTTGAACTTGCTAATCATCTCCCAATTCAAATCCAAATCATTAGTGTACAACAGCAAGGACCTCAGTCTCCACTCATTATAGTACATCACCAGAGATAGGATTCCACGTGAGAAATGCCCACAATCATCACCTTCTGCCTCCTGCCAACAAGACAATTTTAAATCCAATTTGCCAAATGACCCCCTTTCCAATGGCCTTGTCTCCTTATGTGGGATTGTACTGAAGTTCCTATTGACTACAATGACCATGACCAGGCAGCCATCGATCCCAGGGGATCATGGGTTTGCGCCTCTGGTGGAATGTGTCCTCTCCAGGACGCAAGACTGAGCAGGAAGATTTGAAGAACTGGCTGTTGCCCATGCAGCAGGTTCCCCCCTCTCCCTCTCTGATCTAGGCTAAGGGAAGGGCAAGCGCCAATACAGCTTGGCACCAGCGTTGTCAGAGGTTGCCAGAGTAAAGTTGTAAACAACATCAAACCAGCTTAGGGACCCCGGCTCTGGATTTTGTCCTCTGGGTTTACTCCCGAAGCCTCTCCCATAGGTGGGTATGGCCGCAAGGCAGATTTGGTTTAGAAATCAGAGTTTTCCTTCTACTAGGCGGGCTGCCATCCAAGGCTGACAAGCCCACCTGCCCAACCACGACCAAGTCTTTATTAACATACTAATTACCTTTTTTGAAAAATTCAATCCAATTAGTTGAACAGGATCTTCCATGGTCACTATCTCCGTATTAATCCCCCTCCTCTTTCAATTGGAGATTAACAGTGTCCCTCAGAACTTCTAACGAACTTCTCCAGGCGTAATATTGAAAGCGCCATGATTGATTGCAGCATGGTTTTACAGCAATATGAATATGCAGCACCACAAAAAGCTGCAGACAGAGTGGACTCCGTTCAATACTGTACAGGCATATGTGCCTTAAGAAAGTAATATCCTTTAAAGATTCTCACCATCCAAGCCATATCATCTCACAGCTACTACTGAGCCGGAAGTACAGAAGCCTGAAAGTTCCACACCACCAGGTTCAAAAAAAAGCTACTTCCCTTTAACCATTCTGTTCCTGAACCAAGCAGCACAACCACAATCACTGCAGTTTAGCAATACTATGACCACTTTGAATGGAAATTAGACTTAAATTCTTTGTTCTTTCCCGTAAAGACTGAGCTTTTCATTGCATTTATGCACACATGCACCTGTGCATATGATAGATTTTGAACTTTGAACTTTCTCTACATCCCAGCCAAGTAACTTGACTTATCCTTGCTTTTCAAAGCCACTAACATGATGAAGGAAGCTCTGAACACCACTGGAGATGATAGACCTTCATTACTACCCTAAACACCAGCAGCATAATGGGCAGGAGGTAAAGCAGGTATCTCTGCTTACAGGGAAAAAAAATACAACAGAATTTTACGAAAAACTATACATAAACAGACAAAAACCAATGGCAAAAAAAGAGACAATATGTAAACAAATACTGAGAACTTGAAAATGAGTCTGTTGATCATAGATAGTAAAAGGGACCACGTTTGCCATTCTCTATTATCTGGAACCTCTTCTGCGCCCAGCAAAGATTTAAAAGCTTCTGTCAATCTCTTGTTTGGAATATATTACAGCAGGACCCAAGAATTTCTTCACAATTAATCCTGTTAAGACTTTCTTTCGTCCTTCTTTCTTTTCATAGGTAATTTGTTCTAGAATTATCTCTCACTGAGGTTTTCAACAATACAGTGCCTATAAAAAGTACTCAACCCCCTTAGTTTTCATGTTTTATTGTTTTACAACATTTAATCATAGTGGATTTAATTTGGCTTTTTTGACACTAATCAACAAAAAAAAACTTGCGTTTCAAAATGAAAGCAGATCTCTACAAAGTGATCTCCATTAATTACAAATATAAAACACAAAATAATTGATTACTTAAGTATTCACCCCCTTCAAGTCAGTATTTAGTAGATGTACCTTTGGCAGCAATTACAGCCTTAAGTCTGCATGGATAGGTCTCTATCAGCTTTGCACATCTGGACACTGCAAATTTTCCCCATTCTTCTCTACAAAACTGCTCTGTCTCTGTCAGATTGCATGGGGATCATGCATGAACAGCTCTTTTCAAGTCCAGTCACAAATTCTCAATTGGATTGAGGTCTAGACTCTGACTTGGCCACTCCAGGAGATTAACATTGCTGTTTTTTAAGCCATTCCTGTGTAGCGTTGGCTTTATGTTTGGAGTCATTGTCTTGCTGGAAAACAAATCTTCCTCCAAATTGCAGTTTTCTTGCATACTGCAGCAGTTTTCCGCTAGGATTTACCTATATTTTGCTGCATTCATTTTACCTTCTACATTCACAAGCTTTCAAAGGTCTGCTGCAATGAAGCGTCCCACAGCAATGTACATCTACCACCATACTTCATGGTAGGGATGGTGTGTTTTTGATGATGTTCGATGTTTGGCTTACACCAAACAGTGTTTAGTCTGATGGCCAAAAAGCTGGATTTTGGTTTCATCAGACCATAGAACCTTCTTCCAGCTAAGTTCAGCGTCTCCCAAATGCCTTCTGGCAAACTCCAGCTGAGATTTTATGCCAGTTTTTATATCAATAACTTCCTCTTTGCCACTCTCCGATAAAGCTGACCCTACTGAAGCACCCAGTTGTTGTCTCACAGTCTGAAGCACACAGTCTCTCCCGTCTCAGCCACTGAGGCTTCTAACTCCTCCAGGGTTTCCATAGGTGTCTTAGTGGTCTTCCTCACTAGCCCCCTTCTTGCATGATCACTCAGGCAGATTTACATCTGTTCTTTTCATTTCTTGATGATTGGTTTAACTGTACTCCAAGGGATATTCAGTGATTTAGAAACTTTCTTGTATCCATCTCCTTACTTGTGCTTTTCAATAAGCTGCTTGAAGTATTCTTTTGCTTTCATGGTGCTGTTTTTGCCAGGATACCGACTCCCCAGCAGTTGGACCTTCCAGATAACAGGCATATTTTTTACAACAATCAATTGAAAACACCTTGACTGCACACAGGTCTCCAAAAACCGATTGCCGTTTAAATAATTATGTGACTTCTAAAAACCAACTGGCTGCACCAAGTGATGATCTGGTGTGTCACATTAAAAGGAGGATGAATGAATACTTACGCAATCAATTATTTTGTTTCATGTTTATAATGAACTTAGATAACTTTAACACAAAAAAAAAATTTCTATTGATCAGTGTCAAAAAAGCCAAATTAAATCCACTGTGATACAATGTTGTAAAACAATAAAACACGAAAACGACCAGGGGAGGGGGATCACCTAAAACTTGAAAGTATTCACCTATTTTTTTTTATATATAGGCACTGTAATAGCCTTCTTCATAGCGAATACATTTGAAAAACATTCAACAAAACTTCCAGCTTCATGTACAGATTATCCTACACTTTAACTGCCTTTAATGTACTTATAAGTGGTTGCATTATATTTAGTCTTGCCTGCTCATGTCAATTCATGCCTCTCCCCCCCCCACCCCCCCGGGTAAGAATAATAGACTTCATTCTTTAAAGAATTTCAGAGGGGCACGTGTGTCTTTAAATATGACAAATGGATAAAGTAACTTTAAAAATTCTCCAACACTAGAAAATCTGCAGTTGCTGGAAATCCAAAGCCATACACACTAAATGCTGGAGGAACTCAGCAGGGCAGGCAGCATCTATGGAAAAAAGTAAGTAGTTGACGTTTCAAGCTGAGATCCTTCTTCAGGACTGGAAAGAAAGACGTCAGAGTAAGAAGGCGGGGGAGGGGAGAAGTGGCACAAGGTGCTAGGTGATAGATGATACGTGGAACTAGGAGGGAGAAGGGGGTGGAATAAAGAGCTGGGCACTTGAGTGTTAAAAAATATCCTCCAGATATTGCGTATCTGAATAATTGTGTCTGAATCATCAGTTCTGACATACTAACTTCTCACATAGTAACACATTTAAAATGCTACCACTCCCTGTTAAGCAGGATGTGTCTGCTTTGTCGTTAGAACAAGTTTGATAACAAAACTCAAAGCATTCTCAATTTTCATGTTACATGCACTTTGTCTTTTTTACTGCCGGAACAGATGATAGATATCTTTCCCGCCAATATGCACTATGCTTTAATTGCTTTTTTTTTAAAAAAGCAGTTGTGCGTTATTGCATGACAACAGATGACCATTACTGCCTCACCATTTTCTACCAAAGTAGAAAGTGCATATACACTCGGTGGACGTTTTATTAGATACCTCCCTTACCTTAAAAAAAAGTGACTAATAAATGTACGTTTGTGGTCTTTGCTGCTGTGCCCATCCACTTTAAGGTTCAATGTGTTGTGTGTTCAGAGATTCTCTTCTGCACACCACTGTTGTAACATGTGGTTATTTCAATTACTGTTACCGTCCTGGCAGCCTGAACCAGTCATGCCTTTATCATCTGACCTTTCTCATTAGAAGCATTTACGTCCACAGAACTGCCACTCACTGGATGTTTTTTTGTTTTTCACACCATTCTTTATAAACCAAAGAGACTGTTGTGCATGAAAAGCCCAGGAGATCAGCAGTTTCTAAGATATTCAAATCACCCCGTCTGGTACCAACAATCATTCATTTCATGGTCAAAGTCACTTGGATCACACTTCTTCCCCATTCTAGTGTTTGGTCTGTACAACAACTGAACCTCTTGACTATGCCTGCATGCTTTTTATGCAATGAGTTGCTGCCACATCATTAGTTGATTAGATAGCTGCATTAATGACCAGGTGTACAGGTGCACCTAATAAAAAGTCCACAGAGTATACGTCAGCATATGCTACCCTAAGATTCATTTTCTTGTAAGCATTCACAGAAAATACAAACACAATCAAATCATGAAAAACTACAAAGATAGACAACGAACCTGAAAAAACAACAGATTTTGCAAATAGAAAAAGAAAGCCAAAATAAAAATAAGTAATAAATAATATTGAGAAGATGAGTTGTAGAGTCCTTGAAAGTGAGTCCATAGGATGTGTGGAATCAGTGTTTGAGTGAGTGAAGTTATCCAGTCTGGTCCAGGAGCCTGATGATTGAGGGGTAATTACTGTTTCTGAACTTGGAGGTGTAGGACCAAAGGATCCTTTTCCTCATTGCTGATGACAGTAGTGAGAAGAGAGAATGGCCTGGATAGTGGAGTTAGAAACATGGTCCTTGATAATGGATATTGCCTTCCCAGGACAGTGCAGGAAGTAGGATCAGACACAGGCTACTAGTGAGGTGAAGAACCAAAATGTAGATTTTTTTTTAAAGGGCAGGGTTAAAATGGCAAATTTGAAGGGAAGGGGCAGTATTTGAGGAGAGAGAATATGAAATGCAAGAAATCTTGGGGTGAAAGAAAAATGCAACAGGAATGTGATTGTAGTTGAAAGATGTGCAATTCAATGTATTAGCTGAATAATGCAATTTTACATCTATTTCACACTTACTCTTCATGTCTCAGATCATTGATCGTTCGATCCAGTGATATCTGATCACTGGCCACCATGTTGAAACCGAACTCCTTGATAGATGCCTGCACAGCATCTTTATATTCAGGACCCAACACTAGGGGCTTGGCTTCTTCTCCAGGGCCATTGATTATACCTGGTGGTTCTGGCTGTTTGGCCTCAAAGTTTCCCAGGACACCATTTCTCAACACTGGATCGGGGTAAGCAAACTTCTGTGGTTTGAATGTAACATACTGTTGCTGTATGGCATTCTGTTGGTTATTGTCAGCACCACGCTGTTGTCGTGCATTTTTATTTTTCAATCGGATAGATTCTAGGTCCACTTCCACTCCTTCAACTTGAGGCCAAGGAACAACTGGCTGAAATCTGTTATTCAAAACAGGTCCATTATCAGCTATATTCGGCAGTTGCTTGTTGCCATCTCTTCCTGGCTAAAAAGGGAAACAGATAACAGAAGTGAGTAATCAGAATTTTCTAAAAACTAATATGAACAATGGTGTTGTAACCTTACGATTTGCCCCACTTGGCGTTTGAACCTACTCTAATTGATTTCAGAGCCATTTCTATTTGCTTATCAGCTAGTTTTCTTTCTGAATTTTTCAGTCCAGAAGCTTAAGTCCATCTCTTAGCAAAACTGAAGATATAACTGAATGGAAGCACTAACATGTGATGAGAAAGTACTGATTTAACCTGATGCTAACGTTCAGCGATACATTTCCTTTTTTTAAAAAATTGAGATACAGCGTGGAATAGGCCTTCTGGCCCTTTGACCCACACTATCCAGCAAATTCCCCTCTTCCCACCCCCCGCAGATTTAATCGTAGCCTAATCATGGGAAAACTTACAATGAACAATTAATCTACCAACCAGTAGGTTTTTGGACTGTGGAAAGAAACTGGAGAAATCCCTTGTAGTCACAGGGAGAACGTATAAACTCTTTAAAGGAAGCAGTGGGAATTACTCCTTGTTGCTGATATCGTAAAATGTTGTACACTACCATGCTGCCCCATGATCTGCCAAGACAAAGTGTTTGGAGATCCTGATGAAGAGGGATGAAAGTCCCAAGGATCTCATTAAGTCTTTTCATTTAACACAAGCACAATGGAACTGAGTTTCAGAGTTGAATGCCAAGTTATGAATACAGTAAAATCTCCGAAAATCTGACACCCTCATGACTTTGGTTATACCACATTGTCCAAGGCACTAGTCACAAAGGTTCCTAGAATTATAACTGCAAATGGAACAGCATGTTGCCAAAACATTAAACATTACCAAAGGAAATAACTTGTAAAATGTGTACCTGGAGTGGCTGATTGTGGGGTTTAGCTGTTTTCTGATCTTGGCAACCATTTGCAAACGTTTTGTCACCATATGAGATGACATTTGAGGATCAGAGAACATCACAACCCAACCATTACCAAAACAGTGGGAGAATAAGTGTCAGACTTAGCTACATACAATGCTGATAAAAAGTATTCACCCTCCCCTTTGCTGCTGGGGGTGGGGGGGGGGGTAGATTCATTGCTTTGCTACTACTTGTGCTGGTGGGGGGGGGGGAGCTTTGGGGTTCTAACATTTAACTGTCGTTCATTCTTTGGGGTACTCCTGTTTTCGTAGATGTTTGCGAAGAAAAAGAATTTCAAGGTGTATATTGTATACATTTCTGACATTAAATGTAACTTTTAAAATCTATTGATTTAATTTGGCTTTTTTGACACATCACCAGAAAAGCTCTTTTGTGTCTAAGTGAAAACAGACAGCTCTCCGCAAAAGTGATCTAAATTAATTACAAATATAAAAACACAAAGTAAATGATTGTTTAAACATTCGCCTCCTTTTATAAGACTAAATCATCACTTTTTGGAAGTCTCATAATTAAATGGAGATCGGTTTTTGGAGACCTGTGTGCAGTCAAGGTGTTTCAATTGATTGCAGTAAGATACATTTGTATGGAAAGGTGCAACTGTTGGTGAGTCAGTATCCTGGTAAAAACTACACCTTGAAGACAAAAGAACACTCCAAGCCACTCTACAAAATGGTTATTGAAAAGCACAAGTCAGGAGATGGATAAGAAAATTATCCACTGAATGTGGAGAGATCAGTTTTCAAATTAACATGACAGAGTCTTTTTCTGTTAATTAGTGTTTTCAGGCTCCTGTACCTCCTTCCTGATGGCAGCAATGAGAAGAGGGCATATCCTGAGTGATGTGGGTCCTTAATGATGGATCCATTGACAAGGTAGGCAAACCAATGTCAATATCCTCTACAGAGTCTATATCCCCAGAGCTTCAGGCTCCTAGAAGTGAACATCACCAACAGCCTGTTCCAGCCACATAGATGCCACAGCCGAGAAAGTTCATCGGGACCCAAATTGGTAAATTAATTTGATTTTCGTGAGTATAGAGGTACAGTGAAGATTTTTTTCTTAAAACCACAATCAAACCAGTACCCAAGATAACGTGTCTTAATGACCGACACACAATGGCTCTGACATCTGCCA
Source organism: Hypanus sabinus (assembly GCF_030144855.1). Lineage (NCBI taxonomy): Eukaryota > Metazoa > Chordata > Chondrichthyes > Myliobatiformes > Dasyatidae > Hypanus > Hypanus sabinus. The sequence continues at coordinate 19,468,455 of NC_082712.1, read as the reverse complement.
TCATGAAGTGCTTTGAGAGGCTGGACATGGCACACATTCCAACTCCAGTCTCCCAGACAACCCCAGCCTACTTTAATGTGCCTACTGCCAAAACCGATCTAGGGTGGACACCATCTCACTGATCCGACACCCATCTTTGGAGCATTTTAGAGATTATTGTTTATTGCCTACAGCTCTGCCTTCAGCATTATAAAATCCAAGGAAATTAATTTCCAAACTCCTGGAACTAGGACTCAACAATTCCCTTTGCAACTGGATCCTTAATTACTGACCAACAGATCACAATCAGTAAAGAAAAGCAGCAACAGCTATGATACGATTGTTCTCAACACTGGTGCCAAACGATGCTGTGCCCTCAGACTTTTGCTCTACTTCCTATACACTCATGATTGCCTGGCCAGATTCTGCTCTAACTCCATCTTCAGGTTGGCAGATGATGCCACCTGTCGTGGGCTGCATCTCAAATAACAATGAGCTGGAGTATAGGAATCAGTGACATCAAAACAAGAGTTGGTAATTGACTTAAGAAAGGAGGGTGCCTGTTCTTGTTTGTATAAATTGTGTTGAGATAAAATGGTTGAGGGCTTAAATTTCTAAGAGTGAACGTCGCCAACAATCTGTCCTGATCCAACCATGTTTGATGCCACAGCGAAGAAAATATACGATGGCTCAGGGACTGTACTTGCTAGAGTTTAGAAGAATTGGGGTGGGGGGAGGTGGTATTTCATTGAAACATATTGATTATTGAAAAGCCAAGATTGAGTGCATGTTGAGAGGATGTTTCTATAGCAGGGGAGACTAGGACCAGAGGGCACAGCCTCAGAATAATAGGATCTCCATTTGGAACAGAGATGGAGGAATTTCTTCAACCAGTGGGTGGTGAGTCTGTGGAACTTGTTTCACAGAAGGCTGTGGAAGCCATCATTGAATATATTTAAAGTGGGAGTTGATAGGTTCTTGATTAGTAAGGGTGTCAAAGGCTACGGGGAGAAGACAGGATAATGGGGTTGAGAGAAATAATAAATCAGTTATAATGGAATAGTGGCGCAGATTCGATGGGCTGAATAACCTAATTTTGCTCCTACATCTTATGGTCTTAAAGCAGATGGGAGTCTCAGATGGACTTCCTCAGGAGGTGAAAAGAAAATGTTCTGGCATGTCCCTTTTGACCTTCACTAATTTTTAGTGACACACCGGAGAAAGTATCCTATCCAGATGCATCTCTTCTTGGTATGGCAAAAAACTGTAGAGTTGTGGATACATCTCAACAGAGCATCGAAAGCTGTCTCCTCTCTGTGAACCCTTTACACACATACACACACACATACACATACACACAAAAATCTGTTTACTGCAATGGAATTCTATTGTGCAAGACAGAGCAATGCCCAGCCTACAGGCAATTAGGCAAGGACGAAAAAGTAACATAACCTGTGGTAATTACTAAAATTTAGTAGAAACGACTTGAAGTTTTTGGTAGGAAATCCTAACCAACCTGTTTTTGAACACCTTTCAGTGGAACTTGCAGGCTTCTTTATGTATTCATTCACAGAAATTACAATTTTGTGTTTCATATTCTAACATAATGGCTACAAGGTGAAGGAAATTAAAAGGGCTGACAGAAAAACCAGGAAACCCAACAAGGAGGAATCCGATGCCACTGCATGTCTTCCCTACATTTCCACGGTTTCCAGAAGGATAGCCAGGATTCTGAAGATATACTGGATTAATACCATCCACAAACTTGTAAGGAAGCTCAAATCACAGCTTATGCAGGTCAAAGATGACCTGGGACTCAGGACGACTGGCTTTTAAAGGATTCCAGACACAATGCACGCCGGAAACCTGCATCAAGGAGCGCAGGAGGTGTATCCATTTGGGTTACCCGGAGAAAAAGGTAGTAGCAGATCATCACATTCGCAGTGGCCATAGGATTGACTTCTACAGCACAATGGGTGTCACACCAATGGATTTTGGGCCATCTGGTGAAGGAAGCCATTGGAACTAGAGAAAAGGAATTTCAACAAAGATGAAGGTTTTGCTCTAGGAAAGAACTGGAATTTGATTGTAAACAAGGTGGGACAGTAGAAACCTGATTGGATGATGACTAACCAATCAGGATGGACAAACGACAGTGTATATATACCACTTAACTAGACCTGCATAGGCTTCATCCCTGATTAAGGTGGCAGAATTTGTCATCAAAACGTTGGCTAAAATTGGTACCTGTTCATGTGCATTTTTCTAGTGCGCATGAGGGGCTTCTGATGTTTTTGTTTGACTGGGTTCCATGGCTGTCTGTGGGGAAAATCAATCTCAGGATTGTTACTTTGATAACAGATGTACTATGAATTTGAATCTTTGAAATGGGTCTTCATGGCATACATTGCCCTTCTTAATTGCCCTTGTAAAGGTGGTGATGAGGTCTACATTTACAAATAGCTGCAACCCTATTCCATCCTCTAGTGGACTCACAGTAGTCATGTTTGAAATTTCCACATTACAGGTATTGTAGAACAAGCACAAGATGGAGTCACGGAGCGACCACTCCCCACTGAACATCAATGGCTCCTTGGTAGAGATCATTAAGAGCACCAAATTTCTTGGGTGTTCTCCTGGTGGAGAATCTCACCTGGTCCCTCAACACCAGCTCCATAGCAAAGAAAGCCCAGCAGCACCTCTACTTTCTGCGAAGGCTGAGGGAAGTCCATCTCCCACCACCCATCCTCATCACATTCTACAGGGGTTGTATTGAGAGCATCTTGAGCAGCTGCATCACTGCCTGGATTGGAAATTGCACCATCTCGGATCGCAAGACCCTGCAGCAGATAGTGAGGTCAGTTGAGAAGATCATCAGGGTCTCTCTTCCTGCCATCACAGACATTTATACCATACGCTGCATCTGCAAAACAAACAGTATTATGAAGGACTCCACACACCCCTCATACAAATTCTCCCTCCTGCCATCTGGGAAAAGGCACCAAAGCATTAGAGCTCTCACGACCAGACTGTAACAGTTTCTTCCCCCAAGCTATCAGACTCCTCAATACCCAGAGTCTGGACTGACACCAACTTACTGCCCTCTACTGTGCCTATTGTCTTGTTCATTATTTATTATAATGCCTGTACTGTTTTGTGCACTTTATGCTGTCCTGGGTAGGTCTGTAGTCTAGTGTAGTTTTTTTTGTGTTGTTTTACGTAGTTTAGTGTAGTTTTTGTATTGTTTCATGTAGCAGCATGGTCCTTGAAAAACGTTGTCTCGTGTTTACTGTACCAACAGTTATGGTTGAAATGACTTGACTTGATTGATAGACAGGCAGATTCAAAGAGAATGCTCCATTGTCACAAGATTGATTAATTGATTCAAAGGCTATCATGAGGTGAACAAAAGTCCACGTGTACTGCATGATGTTACTCTCAGATTCAGATTCATTTATCAGACTGCATATTGAAATGAATCGTTGGTATTAACAACCAACAAAACCCAAGGCTGTGCCAGGTGCGGCCCAGAAGTGTTGCCACACATTCTGGTGCCAACAATGTATGCCCGCAATGTTTAGCGGAACAACATAAGCAACAACAACAGAACAAACAAACACACAGACAGTTCTCTAACCTCAGGACACACAGACATCAGGCACTTTCAACTTCCCCAGTGGACTTGCAGACTCAGGGCCTCAGCTTGCAAACTCATGACTTCAGTCTGCAAACTTTGGACTCTGATCTTCAGTATTGACCCAAGACTTGCTGAAGAGTGGACCCTGAACTTCAAACTCCAGATTTGCCAATGACGGGATCCTGATTTCCAGGCCTTGGAGTCTGGACTCACCGACTCGCTGAACTAGGGAGTCACCAGCTCATGTGCCTCCTGCCCAGATGGACCTCCAATCCTAGGACCTGGGCGCATGCCCTTGGCCTTGCTGGTCTTTGTTCACTGTACTTGCTGGCCCAACATCTGTCCACGGACGTCCTTTGCTGGCCTTTGAACATGGAAAGTGGAGAAGAGGCCAAAACTTGTGTCTGACCTCTAATTTCCTCCATATCCCTGCACCTAAACCCTAATCTGACCCCCATGTCCTCTCTTTGTTCACAAAACCATCCCAGCAAACCTAATAAACAACTAAGTCTGAGCCATGAACGGTTAACTGAGAGGAGGCAGTTGTGGAAAAGACCTACCCTGTGATGGATAAGAGTTCAAAGTAAATTTGTAATCAAAAAGTACATATGTCATCATATACAACGTCAAGATTCATTTCTTGCAGGCACTCACAGTAAATACAAGAAACCAAATAGAATTAATGAAACAGAATAGAATCAATGAAAAGGCCACACCTAACAAGATGAACAAGCAACTAAAGTGCATGAAGCAACAAACTGTGCAAATACAAAAAGAAATAATAAATAAGGAATAAATAATCAAGAAAATGTGATGAAGAGTCCTTGAAAGTGAGCCCATAGATTATGGGAACAGTTCAGTGATGGAGCAAGTGAAGTTAAGCAAAGTTATCCTCTCTGGTTCAAGTGCCTGATGCTTGAGGGGAATTAACTAGTCCTGAACCTGGTAATATGGATTCTGAAGCTCCTGCACCTTTTTCCTGATGGCAGCAGTGAGAAGAGAGCATGGCTTGGATGGTGCATGTCCTTGATGATGGATTCTGCTTTCCTGTGAGAGCACTCCGGGTAGATGTCATCAATGGTGGGAAGGACTTCATCATCCATAAGGGACTGGTCCACATCCAGTCCTTTTTGTAAGATTTTCCATTCAAGGGCATTGGTGTTTTCATACCAGGTCATGATGCAACCAGTCAATATACTCGCCACCATATATTTATTAAAAAATTGTCAAAGTTTTCAAAATCTGAATCACAATCAGGTTTAAAATAATGAGCATGTGTACAACAGTGCCAAAACAAAAAGTTAGCATTCATGGGTTTAATGTACATCCAATAATCTGACGACAGAGGGCATTAAGCTGTTCCTGAATCTTTAAACGTGTGCCTTCAGGTTCTTGTACCCCCTCGCTAATGGCAACGATGAAAAGTGGGCATGTCCTGGATGATGGGGGTCCTTAATGATGGATGCTGCCTTTCTAGGGCATCACTCCTTAAAGATGTCCTGGATGGTGGGGAGGCTGAGTTTACAACTTTCTACAGCTTATATTGATACTGTGCAGTGACCCCCACATACCAGACGGTGATGCAACCAGTTAGAATGCTCTCCATGGTACATCTGTAGAAATTTATGGAGTGTCTTTGGTGACATACCAAATCCTCTCAAACTTCCAATGGAACATAGCTGCTGCCTTGCCTTTTTGTAACTACATCAATATTTTGGGCCTAGGATAGATCCTCGGAGATGTTGACAACCAGGAACTTAAAATTGCTCTCTTTCCACTGCTGATTCCTCAGTGACAACTGGTGTGTGTTCCCTCATCTTACCCTTTCTGAAGTTTACAATCAATAATTTGGTCTTACTGATAATGACTGCAAGTTTGTTGCTGTGATACCACTCGACTATCTGATATATCTCACTCCTGTACAGTCATGTCACCACCTGAAATTCTGCCAACAATAGTTATGTCATCAGATTTATAGCTGGCATTTGAGGTGTGCTAGTGTTGATCAGTGTGCTGATGTTATTATGGATCCACACAGATTGTGGTCTTCCAGTGAGGAAGTCAAGGATCCAGTTGCAGCAGGAGGTACAGAGGCCCAGGTTTTGGAACATTTTGTTAAGACCTGTAGGAATTGTACTCAACGTTGCCCTGTTACCAATAAACAGCAGCCTGACCAGGTATTAGAATTGTCCAGGTGATACAAGGCTTCTTGAAAAGCCAATGAGGATTGCATTTGCTATACATCCATTGTGAGCAAACTGTAGTGAGACCAAGTCCTTGCAGAGACAGGAATTGATTCTAACCATAGGCAACCTCTCAAAGCACTTCATCACCATACATATGAGTGCTACTAGACAATTGTTAAAGCAGCTCACCCTGCTCTTCTTGGGCACTGGTATAATTGTTGACCTTTTGAAGTAGGTAGGAACTTCAACTGTCTTTGATTACAACTGCACAGGTTTACAGAGCCCTATCAGAAACCCCATGGGGCCTGTCGCCTTGTGCGGATTCTCCCTCTTGAAAGATGAACTGACATGAGCCTCTGGGACAAATATCACAGGGTCACCGGGTGTTGTCAGAATCCTCAACTGTAGCTTTATTCTCCCTTTCAAAGCAAGCACACAAAGCGTTGAGTTCATTTGTGAATGAAGCATCACCGCTATTCATGATGTTATGTTTTGCTTTTGTAAGCTCATTTGGAATCATTCTTTTCTCCTGAGATAGCCTTCTGAAAATCATACCTGGCCTTCTTGTTTAGTCCTAGATCACTAGACTTAAATGTCACATAGTCTGCTGAGGAGACTAAGTTTTAAATAACATGTCAAATCTTCACAAACTTCTAAGAAAACGGAGATTCTGTCATACTTTCTTCATAATGGCACTTTGTTGCTAGACCCCAGATAGTTCCTATGAAATGATAGGAGAGAGGAATTTAACATTGCTGACCCTCTCCAACTTTGATTCCCCCAATGAGGACTGGATCATGAACCTCTGGTTTTCTCCTCCTGAAGTCAATAATTAGCTCCTTGGTCTTGCTAACATTGAGTGAGAAGTTGTTGTGGCACCAGTCAGCCAGATTTTCAATTTCCCTTCTATGCGCTGATTCGTCACCTGCTTTGATTTGGCCTATATAATGGTATCAGCAGCAAACTTAAAAATGGAAATGGAGCTGTGTTTAGCCTCACAGTCGTAAGTATTAAGCGAGTAGAGCAGGGGGCTAAGCACACAGCCTTGCAGAGCACCATTCTGATGGAGATCTGAACTGACTCTGGTCTGCAAGCAAGGAAATAAAGGATCCAGTTGCACAAGGAGGCATTGAGGCCTAGGTCTTGAAGCTTATTGTTTAGTTTTGAGGGGATGATAGTACTGAATGCTTAGCTGTAGACAATGAAGCACTTCCTGATGTATGTATCTTCCAAGGTTGAGTGAAGAGCCAATGAAATTGCATATTCTGTTTTCCTATTGGGGAAAATAGGCAAATTGGAGAAGATCCAAGTCACTACTCAGCCAGAAGATACATTTCATTATGAACCTCTCAAAACACTTCTTCATAGTGTTTGCAAGTGCAACTGGATGACAACATTGTGACCTCCATAGTTACCACAATGGCATATGTCTACTTTGTGGAGATGTGATTAGGAATTTTTTGAGGTCACCTGATATATCCTCCTCTTCACAGATGTGGACTTCTGACCAAAGCTCTTTACTGCAGATAATTAGAATTTCAGTGGGAAGACTGTGTACAGACATCTGATTTTTGTAAATTGGTCTTTTTGACTTCAGCATTGAGAACAAAGTTATTGGGTCAGACTGGACACACACCGCAGTTTTGAAGATCACAAGTAGATGCCAGGCTGCAACTGTGTTTGAATAGCTTAGGCAGAGACAAGACCCGTTTGAAAGTGCGAATGCATAGTGTTAAAGTGGAGATAATGTCATACAGCAAACACAATATGCAGTCAAATTTCTATAGGTAGGAACATTTGCTGCTTTCAGTGTTTCCAGGCTGGGCCCTACCATTGATGAAGGTGAAAGTACTGTTGAGATTTCTTCCTCTTATTGTCTTCATAGAGCATTGCCATTCATGAGTAGATATGTACCTTGATCTTATCAGTTGATTTTGGAATTGCTTTGCTGAATTTTGAAGGTACACATACAATCTACACTTAGAAACATAGAAAACCTAAAGCACAATACAGGCCCTTCAGCCCACTAAGTTGTGCCAAACATGTCCCTACCTTAAATTATTAGGATTACCCATAGCCCTCTATTCTTCTAAGCTCCATGTACCTATCCAAAAGTCTCTTAAAATAAGACTATTGTATCAGCTTGTAGATATCCTTCCAAGAGAATCCAATATTTGAACTACCTGGTTAAAACTGAAAAAGCTTTGGCAATTAGAGATTATCTGAAGTGCATGTATGCGTTAAAAAAAAAATGCCTACTTCATTCCAGTCTGGAAACCAGATTATAGACATGATGTAGGTAGTGGGTAATACCAGCTGACCGTTTAAAAATGGTCAGCTAATATTCATTTGTTGTTACCAACTCACACCATTCTTAACAAACCTTCAGCAATTCTAAAGATTTGAAGCTTGGCATTTTAAAGTGTATTTAATAAGACTGGCAATGATTCTGTCCTAAACAATGCATCTGCAGAAGTCACCTTAGACTTCCATATTTTATATTTTGAATTAACAATACTTTGCGAGAGTGGAATTGGGAAATGCTATGACAAATAATATCAAGCATTTCTAAAATTAATTGAAGACAATGTGTGTTTTCTTGGAGACTACATTAGCTGCTGATGTACTGTATGCAATTTGAAATGGGGATCTCCGAAGTGTAATCTGACAGTGAAAGGACAGATTTTACTCATTGACAAACTGTGGGACAAGCTGTCGCACTGAAGATTAAAAAGCATTAAGGAACAGGAGAGTCACAGATTTATTTTCCAAAGGAAGCAAGTGTCCAATGTGAATGATCCAGGTAAATATTACTGCCCTACAGACTTGTTACTAAATATTCATGAAATGCTCAATTTCAGGCAGGAAATTATCCACATCACAAACTAGATAATTTTACCCTTTAGTTAATCTTGCTCAACTGAAACCTCTTTTTGAACTCTGCAAAGAGGGGGAAAATGAGTAATTCTTATTTCCCATATCCAGACTGTTCATAATCTTACATGCATTAGTTAAATCTCCTTTAGTTCTCTGTTCCATATAAAACAACCCCAGCTTTGTTCTAAAACCCTTGAAAATCTTATAACAATCACACAGAATCAGATCTCTCCTGCAGTGCAGTGATCCGAACCCTATCACAAAAAAAGTATTGAAAGTGATGGATGAAAGTGGAGTTCAAATTTTAGAATTTACATTATATTAGCTTAGATGGCAGACCGCACTGCACATGTTTTCTGGGTGTTAAATATCTTGCTGCTTCAAATGGTGGACTTATAACAGCAAGAATGCCACCCAAATTTGGATGAGTGCAAAATGATATACAATATCAACATCTGAAATGCACTTTAGTCGATCTTATACATGCAAAGAAGGGCCTTAATCCCTTGAAGTCCTCCCAGTGCTTACTAATAGCATCATCTTCCTCTTAAGCAGTCCCTGGAGATCGCAGATGACTTTCCAAGACATCAAAGAGTGGTGCCTCAGAAAGGCGGCATCCATTATCAAGGACGCCCATCACCCAGGACAAGCCCTCTTCTCATTGTTACCATCAGGAAGGAGGTACAGAAGCCAGTTAGCAATTCAGGAACAGCTTTATCCCCCTCTGGCATTCAATTCTTAAATGTTCATTGAACTCAGGAACATTACCTCACTTTCTAAAATATATATACTGTATTATTTCTGTTTCAAACTATCTTAAAGTAATATACATATACTTACTGTAATTACTTATTTTCTTCTTTCTATGTTATCATGTACTGTATTGCTGCTGCTAAATTAACAAATTTCCCTCACATGCTAGTGATAATAAACCTGATTCATATTCTTCTGTAGATCTGTGGATTCTGGAGGCGGCTGTTGAAGCTAATATGAATCCAGAGACCCTTCTGCTGATCAAGCAGAAGGTAATTGATTAAGTGGGTGGGCAAGTTTAGAAGGTGATGTTCTCCTTTCACTTTAAACCTGGGCATTTGTGCACTGCCCAAGACTCTCAGTGCTGTCCTGTAAGTATCTTCTCCATCTTAGGACAATCCTTGGCCAAGGATTCACAGGAGCTGGTGAGGATGGCAGGGCAACTTCCTGAAGAGGAATTTTAAAACAATTCAGTAGCTTTACAGCCATGTGCACAAAATGCTGGAGGAACTCAGGTCAGGCAGCATCTATGGACAGGTATAAGCAGTCTACGTTTTGACAGCAGAGACCCTTCTTCAGGACTGGAAAGGAAGGACCAATTTTTGCAAAAACATTTGCAATCTGCCTTCTTGAATTTCTCAGTAGTCATAATGTGGTTTAAATTCATGGCTCTAAATAAATGAACAGAATAACTGAAGAACATTCTACTAAATTAACCACTGGTGATTTATCTATGGTACAAGTTATAGAGATCAGAAAAAGCATGGATATGAAGTCCACATAAAAGATCCTACAATAATGTTTCAAATAATTCAATAATACTGGCCAATATTTATCCAAGTGTCAAAACAGATTTTCTGGTCACTATCACTTTGTGTTTTGAGGGGCTAAGGTGTTTATAAAATAGTTGTAATATTTCCTACAGCATCTCAAAATTGGTTCTAAATTGCTTTGGTAAGCCTGCAGGGGTTGAAGAGAGCTCAAAATTCATGTCTTTCACAATGAAAATCTGGACACAGAGGTAAGCTGCTCTACAACACCAGGAGACTAGATTATGCAATAAGGCATACTGGGTAAGAAATTGATATGGAATGCTTTTATGAATAATATTGAAACATAGATTGTATGCGATATTGTTTGAGATGATATAGAAAGAAATTAATATTCTACCTGTACACTAGCTCTATAGCAGCTGATGGCATGTTTACTGCTGCCAAGGCTACACTGTGACTTTTATCACCAAAGATTGCAGAAAAAGCTTCACAAGATAATAACACAGGGAGTCTCAAAATATTCTTTTCAAAAGGAAGATGATCCAGTTAGTTATACAAGCTCAAAAAGAAGAAATGACTAAGAATTTATTACAGATTGAAAAATCTATTTTGATGTCAATTTTAGATGGATTATAAACAACTTCAAATGTGTCCCTCAACTTGTATCCAACTACTGCACACCAACTTTTGGGCGAGAGTTTGAACAGGTAATTCTGCATTGAAGCTGTTTATGGCAGTTGGCTGTAAAGTCTTTTCCTCTTTTTGGTGCAAATAGCACAAAACAGCACAGCATTATTTCAACAGTAAATACAAATGGGCAGTTTATTATTGAGTATGCTCTGCAGCTATTGCCAGTGGTCCCCGACAATGTTCTGGGAAGGCTAGATTTTATCATTTATAAGAGCCGGTAATTGAAAGAAAGGATTCCAGAACATCCTAGGAAGTCCCTGTTGCTGCCATTTCAACTACTTTAAGGGGGTGGATAATGTAGTTATCATCTTCCAGACTTCTTCAGAAATGGCTCCTGTGGACTGTGGAGTTGCAAATTAATGCCACCACTCACAGGTGACAGAGAGAAAGCAGGGTACTTCCAACCTGCTAGCCTAAATTCAGGGAAATGCTAGAATCGATAGCGAGGGATTGAATAACAAAACACTTCAAAGTGAACAATTGGACAGTGCAAAGTCAATATGGAATCAAAGGGAAAATCATGTCTCACCAAGCTTTTGGAATTCTTTAAAGATGTGACTACCACAAGGGAAAGCAGTAGATGATGTGCATTTAGAGTTTCAGAAGGCCGTCAATAAAGTACCGCACAGGTGGTTATGGTATGAGGTTAGATGGAGGAACAATGGATAGCATATTGATTGAGATTTGATCAGATTGAAAGCAAACAATGGGAATAAACAATAGGATTTTTCAGGTTGGCAAATTATGACAACAGGAATTAAGAGTATGAACTCTACCTTTTCATTATCTGCATCCCTGATTTGGCTGAGAAGAACAAATGTCGTCCTTCCAAGTTTGTTAACAATGTAAAATTAGGTGACACCGAGTACCCGGGGGCAGGGGTGGGGGGGGAAAGAAGGTGGGCAATGAGGGTGTAAAGAGGCTTCAAATGAATGTATACTAGTTGACTGAATGGGCAAGAACATAGATGGAATATAATTTTATTTACTGTACATTTATTTTATTTAGAGATACAGCATGGAACAGGGTCTTCCAGCCCAACAACCTGCATCACACCTATTTAACATTAGTCTAATCACAGAGAAATTCACAATGACTAATTAACCCTAACCTGTCCAGAGGATCTTTGGAATGTAGAAGGAAACTGGAGCACCCAGAGGAAGCCCATGTGTATGGGGTTGTTGGGGGGGGGGGGGGGGGGGTGAGAGTATACAAGCTCCATACAGAAAGTGCTGGAATTGAACTCCGATGCCCAGAGCTGTAATAGTGTCGCACTAACCGCTACGCTACCATGGCTGTGAATGTCACAGAAAAGTAGAAGCTATATGTGTTCTGCACAACTTTCTGAATGCTAGCATACTGGTACAAAGCAAGTTGAAGAGAGGAAAATAGTCTTTATTAAGAGAGCAGCTTAATGCAGGAGTCTAACATTTTATTCCAATTCTATTGGTGAGACAGAACCTGGAATACTGTGTATAGTTTCGGCTTCCCGGCCTTAAAGAAATGCATGTGCTACAGAGAGAATGCACAGATTCACTAGGCTCAGTCATCACAATGAGAGATAGTGTAGTCTAGTACTGCATCCTCTGCAGTTCAGAAAAATGAAGAAAATTAAATTATTGAGGCTACGTGCAGGAAAGATGTTTGGCTTGCTAAGGTATCTAGAACTAGCAGTCACTGGTTCAGCTTAAGGGCTAGGCCACTTAGGACTGAAAGAGTAGTCAATATTTTGAATCTCCTATCCTGAGGGCATTGGAGGCTTAGTTGCTGTGTTGAATCAAATATTAAAAGAATAAAGGATTATGGTGATACAAGTAGAAGATCAGGCACAATCTTATTGAATGGTGGTGTAGGCTCAAAGCATGGGTGGTTTATTCCCACTCGTACTTCTGTATGTGCCGAAAGAAGTCTCATGGAGTGCAGCAGGAATGCCAATTTCTTATGATTTTTCAGCAGTTACAGATCTACCCGCCAAAACTTCTCTAGATGAGAACCGATACATTCAATGACCGAGTGGGAAGGAACAGGATGTGAGTGCTAAAGGCAAGGCTGAAGCACTCACAACTACCTTTGGTCAGAAGTGCAACACGGGTGATGCCAACATGGTCAATAAACTGATTAGAAAGGCTGGCTCTGTTATAGGAGTCAAACTAGCCAGGCTAGTGGCTGGGGTCGAACAAAGGACGTGATGGAAAATCCTGGCAATTCTGGACAATGTTTCTCACCCCCTGCATGACATCTTGTGCTGAACAGAGCACTTTTACAAATAGTCTAAGACAACTGTGCTGCTCCAAAGTGTATTATGTGATGTCATTCTTAACCTCGGCCATTAGGCTCTACGAGTCAACCTATAGCCAGGGAAGTGATGATCCCTTCTGTTAAGGTTGTTTGAAGCAGCTCGTTTTTTTTAAATTATTCTTTCTTACTTCTCTTCTAATCTTTGTATCTCCGCGCACTTGTAATGTTACTGTGACACAGTAGTTTCATATGGAATCAATAAAGTATCTATCCATCAATATCATAGCCAATTTGATTTACTCCATGCGACATCAAGAAATTGTTGGGAAGACTGTACACAATAGAAGCCATGGGGCCCTGACAATATCCCAGCTGCTGTTGTTACGAAGGATGAACAGCTCTGATGGGCAGAAGGGTGCAAGGTTGCCCATGTCCCCCTCCTCTGGGAGAATTACAAACTGCGACTGGAATATTTGCTTCAGACAAGGGCGAGTTAACACCCGGGGAAAGATACCATATTATGACTCCTGTAAGACTCTGGAGAGGGCTGTTTACTTGGTACTATTCTGTTCAGTGGACAGCTGGAGTGGGCTGGTTTAATGCGCCAAGCCATTCAAAACTGATTTATCCCTACTCACAGGGTCTCAGGTGTCAAAGTGAGGTCTGGGGAGACAGCCCTCAGACACACCAGGAGACACACCAAGAGACACACTAGTGAGCACTGTTTAAGTGTTGGAACCCACAAGAAAAGTGGGGGGGCATCAGAGATCGAACAAAGGATCAGTCAATTTTAACACAGTGTTTATAGCAAGGCCGGTGGGAGCTTGTGTGTGTGTCCACCCTTGCCTGGGTGACGAGTCCACCATAGAAGAATGGTCTAGCTAAAGGACAGAGGGGACATACCTGAATGGCGACGGATCAGGATTGTAAAGGAAGGTTTGCAAGACAATAGCTGTCACTGTTTGCTCGCTCTCTGTCTCCAATAATTACAACACATCAACCAACAACTACCTTAGCCTGTATGAACTGAACTTTGTACACGCATATGACAATTCATTATCCCCTAGACAACAATAGAGCTTGTTTATTATTATACCCACACTTTTAGGTTTAGTATTGCTAATGTGTATTATCTGTATATTTGCAATGTTGATATTGATTTGTATATTTTACTAATAAACACTGTTTTGAAAATAGTACCAGACTCCAATGGACACTTCTATCTCTGCTGGTAAGACACCCAGTTACGGGGTAAGTAACACTGTTAATAAGCTCAGACCTAATCTTTCCCAGGATATTATATCACTGACAACCTAAATTAATGCAGGAGATTGCTCAGGTATACATTACCTGAAATGGACAAATCCAAGCTTGCTTATTAGCAGCCCATCGATCCATTTTTAACCACCAGCCAAGTAATGGAAGGTGCTTGTGACAGCATGTTCAATGATGCTTGGTTTGGATTTTGACTGGACCACTCAGTTCAAGATGTTCTTAAAGCATCGGCGTCAAGCAAAAAGAGAGCTGAATTCAGAAGCAAGGAAGAGCGACTAACCTTGGACATCAAATTAGCACCTGACTGAGCAAATACATTTAAGGAAGAGATAGACATGCATCACAAACAAATGGCATTAAGAGCTTATGGGGGGAGAACCAGAAATCGGCCTTGAAATAAAGGATCAGCTAGGATCTTATTGAATAGTGCAGTAAGCTTGAATTGCCAAATTGTACAATCCTGCTCCTATTGCTTGTGTTTCTACGAGAATTATATTGAAAAGTCTTGGTGGAACTAATGAGCATGGAGATCAAGAACAAACAGCAAGCTGAAGTAGTTCTTCCATTGCAAAAAGTCTAGCATCCCAACTGTAGGATACCATTGCAGTTTACCAGTGTCGAAGCCCAAACATCTTAAGCTGATTCATCAACAACCTCTCTTCCATCCCAAGATCAGAAGGGGTTTATTGATGACTGCAAACTATTCAGTTCCATTCACCATCTTTCAGCAAACAAGGCAGTCCATGCACGCCTGCAGCAAACTTGGACAACATTAAGGCATGCTGATGAAGGATCAGTCCAAAACAGTTTATTCCCTTCAATTGATTTTGCCTAACCAGCTGAGTTCCTCAAGCATTGTGTGTGTTATTCAGGCATGAATTGTTGAAAACTGTAACTTTCATGCCACAGAAATGCCAGCCAAAAATGACACACAAATCTTCAACAGGTCTGTGGAAAGCCAACTCAAAATGCTAATTCTGTTTCTCTTCCCAAAGATGCTGTCTGACCTACTTTACAACATTTTCTGTTTTTATCTTAGATTCCCAGCATCTCCAGTTTTGTTTTTGATTACTAACACCATGAGATACTCCACGGACTCTGGTTATGTGGACTACTTTTCCAAGGCAGCAAGTTTTAGACAAAGAACCCTCCCACCATAGACATTCTAACATGCCGCCCCCATCTCTATCAATGGAAGGTTCAAAAGCTTAAGAATTCAAACCTGCAGGTTTCTATCCCAATGTTACAAGACTTTTGAATAGACTTCTTGTATGCTAAAGATGAACTCTTGTCCTTACAATCTACCTTGTCATGACCCTTGCACCTTATTGTCTACCTGCACATTCTCTGTAACTCTACATTCTGCATTGTTACTGTTTTTCCCTTCTCCCACCCCAATGTGCTCATGTTTTGAAATAATTTGTGTGGATGGCCTGCAAAACATTTTTAGACCACAAGACCTAAGAGCAAAATTAGACAATCTGGCCCATCATGGTTGATTTATTTACTCTCAAGCCTATTCTTCTGCCTTCTCCCTGATTCATCAAGAACCTATCAATCTCTGTGTTAAATATACTCAATGAACTGGCCTGCATAGCCATCTGTGGCAATCAATTCCACAGATTTACCACCCTCTGGCTATATAAAAAATCCTCACCTCTGTTCTAAATGGACACACCTTAATCCTGAGGTTGTGCCCTCTGGTCTGAGACTCCCCCACTATAGGGAACATCCTCTTCATTTGCACTCTATCAGGGTTTCACTCATTCTTCTGGAACTCCAGCAAGTACAGGCCCAAAGTCATCAAACACTCATGTTAATCCTTTCAGTCCTGGGATCCTTCTGTGAACCTCC
This sequence comes from Hypanus sabinus, assembly GCF_030144855.1. Classification (NCBI taxonomy): domain Eukaryota; kingdom Metazoa; phylum Chordata; class Chondrichthyes; order Myliobatiformes; family Dasyatidae; genus Hypanus; species Hypanus sabinus. The sequence goes on along the minus strand of NC_082712.1, from coordinate 19,452,193 downwards.
TCTGGGCCCCTCTCCAATGCCAAGACATCTTTTCTTAGATAAGGGGCCCAAAACTGTTCACAATACTCCAAGACTCATCACTACATCGTTACTTTTGTGTTCTAGTCCTTTTGAAATGGATACTAATATTGCATTTGCCTTCTTTACCACCGACCCAACCTGCAAGTTAACCTTTAGGGAATCCTGCATGAGAACTCCCAAGTCCCTTTATACCTCTAAATTTTAATATTTCTCATTTTCTCCCCATTTAGAAAATAGCCCATATCTTTATACCTTCTGCCAAAGTGTATGACTGTGCACTTCCCTGCACTATATTCCATCTACCACTTCTATGCCCATTCTTCCAATCTAAGCCCTTCTACAGATACCCAGCTTCCTCAACCTGCCCCTCCATCTATCTTTGTACGGTCCACAAACCTGAACACAAAGCCACCAATTCCTGCATCCAAATTATTTACACATGATATGAACGGAAGTGGTCCCAACATTAACTCCTGCAGCCAACCAGAAAAAGCCACTTTTATTCCCACTTGTTTCCAATTTTCTATCTATGCTAGTATCCTTCCTGTAATACCATGGGCTAGTCTTCAGGGGTGAAAGGTGAAATGTTTAAGGCAGGGGTCGGCAACGTTTACCACTGAAAGAGCCAATATGGACCCATTTCCCACAGAAAACACTTGGAGCCACAAAACCCGTTTGACATTTAAAATGAAATAACACTGCATACAACGGGTTTTTTTTTGCCTTTATGCTATGTATAAACAAACTATAATGTGTTGCATTTATGAAATTGATGAACTCCTGCAGAGAAAACGAAATTACATTTCTGCATGCAACAAAAACATTTTGAAAGACGTTGGGTTGAAGGTTACTCCATAGTTAGCCTACCTTGGATCGAAGAATTAAAAGAAAGCGCACACTGGCGGGTGTCAGGCATTGGCAGTGGTGATGTATATTAATAGCGACAAAAAACACGTTGTAGCGGTGTGCTACACGCAGCGCTAAAATAAAGACACTGCAGTCAAAGGTAACTTTATTCGAACTAAACAGCCTTGCATTAAAGCCGTCCCCGTGGGCGCGGATGCTCCAAAAGACACGTACTCACAAACCCCTGTAGGCTATCTCCCTTAGCCGGAACGGTGGCTAATTGTGACCCGGTTCGGATGTGCCAGGAAATGGGGTCTCCACAACGGTTTTAGATTGTACAAGATCACCATAATCTTCAAATTTCGAATTACATTTCAAAAACTAACAAACCACGGGGAGCCGCAGCACAGAAATGAAAGAGTCGCATGCGGCTCTGGAGCCGCGGGTTGCCGACCCCTGGTTTAAGGGAAACATTAGAGGGAACTTCTTCACTCAAAAAGTGGTGAGACTGTAAAACACGCTGCCAGCAGAAGGGGATATGTGTCAGATTTCAATATTTAATAGAAATTTTAATAAGTACTTTGGTCAGAGGAATATGGAGGGCTACGGTCCAACTCAACAGGTCTAGGCAGAATAATAGCTTGGCACAGACTAGACAGGCCAAAGAGCCTGCTTCTGTGCTATAGTGGTCTATGACTTTACCAGAATGACTGCCCTATTTCATGAAGATAGCTCACTACCATCTTCTCAATAGTATATATCATAGAAACATGCAGCACAGAAACAGCTCTTTTGGCCCAATGTGCCTATGCCAACCTTGATGCCCACCTACACTAATCATATTTGCCCTCATTAGACACGTTTGTCTCTACGCCTTTCCTAAGTACCTGCCAAAACCCCTTTGAAATGTAATTGTATCTGCCTCCATCTGCTCTGCCATTTTGTTCCACCCTCTGTTAAAAGAATTTACTCCTCAGATCTTCCTTTTTCAAATTTCTTCCCTTTCATCTTCACCATGCCCTGGCAAAAAGATACTGACCACCTATAAAATCTATGCTTCCTATAATTTTAGAAACTTCTAAGTTCACGCTCCCCACCACCCCCCCCCCCTCCAAGCTTCCTACGATCCAGTGAGAATAAAGCCAGCTGATCCAAAGTCTCCTTAGAACATCAGCCTTCTATTCCAAGCAAAGTCATGGTAATGGCCTTCCACAACTGGGGATGGAAAATAAATGCCGGCCTTTCAAGTATTGCCCGCAATTGCAAAGAATGAAAAAAAAATTTTTTAATGCTGAAAGGGATCGATAAGTTTCAGTTAACTTATAAATATTGAATTTAATTACCTTAACTGCATTGTTGTTTTACAGTATTTTGTATTGCTTTAAGTCTTTTAATTATTTTAATTTAAGGGCATATTAATATTTGAAGTTTTAAATGGTGGCATTATTAATAGTTTTTTTGTTCATTTTGAAACCCTATGAATGTCAGGGATATTTAGATATTCAAATACATGAATATTTTGACAGCAAGAAGCTTCATATTTCATTAGGAAAGTCGAAAGCTGTGCTGTTCCTCGATCTGGATTCACAAAGTGACCAAGTTACGACTTCACATGAAAGTAGGTAGGAGATTGACTCAATGCTCACAAAGCCAGTCTGAATGGAGGGAGCTCGCAGGCCATTTGATGTGATCCAGGGTGCCAAATATTTCCACATTTTCATAGGTTGATATTCAAAGCAACAAACTGCACATCAAGGCAGTGACAATTGCATGTCAAATCAAATCAGGAGTATTAGCAACCTATAATTTTACATGAATAACACAAAGCTAACAATTATTTCAAAAGTAGAATCACATCCAGGGATGGGAAGAAGTAAAATTATGCTTTGAGAACAAAAGTTATTTAACATTTAACAAGTGCTTTGGTATAATGCTGTTAATAACAAAATGCAAGTCATATTTTTAAAAATATATATTCAAAAGACTTTTTTATCCACAACTTAAGCAAATAATAGACAATAGGTGCAGAAGTAGACCATTCGGCCCCTCGAGTCCGCACCGCCATTCTGAGATCATGGCTGATCATTCACTATCAATACCCAGTCCCTGCCTTGTCCCCATATCCCTTGATTCCCCTATCCATCAGATATCTATCTAGCTCCTTCTTGAAAGCATCCGGAGAATTGGCCTCCACCATCTTCCGAGACAGTGCATTCCACACTTCCACAACTCTCTGGGAGAAGAAGCTCTTCCTCAACTCTGTTTTAAATAACCGACCTCTTATTCTCAATCCATGCCCTCTGGTACTGGACTCTCCCAACATCTGGAACATATTTCCTGCCTCAATCTTATCAAATCCTTTAATTATCTTAAACGTTTCAATCAGATCCCCTCTCAATCTCCTCAATTCCAGTGTGTACAAGCCCAATCTCTCCAATCTCTCTGCGTAAGACAGCCCTGCCATCCCAGGAATCAACCTAGTGAATCTACGCTGCACTTCCTCAATTGCCAGAATGTCCTTCCTCAAACCTGGAGACCAAAACTGTACACAATATTCCAGGTGTGGTCTCACCAGGGCCCTGTACAAATGCAAAAGGACATCCTTGCTCTTGTACTCAATTCCCCTTGTAATAAAGGCCAACATTCCATTTGCCCTCTTCACTGCCTGTTGCACTTGCTCATTCACCTTCATTGACTGATGAACTAGGACTCCTAGGTCTCTTTGCATTTCTCCCTTACCTAACTCTACACCGTTCAGACAATACTCTGCCCTCTTGTTCCTGCTTCCAAAGTGGATAACTTCACATTTATTCACATTGAATGACATCTGCCAAGTATCTGCCCACTCACCCAGCCTATCCAAGTCTCCCTGTATTCTCCTAACGTCCTCTTCACATGTCACACTGCCACCCAGTTTAGTATCGTCAGCAAACTTGCTGATATAGTTCTCAATGCCCTCATCTAAATCGTTGACATAAATCGTAAAGAGCTGTGGTCCCAATACACAGCCCTGTGGTACCCCACTAGTCACCTCCAGCCAGTCCGAGAAACACCCATTCACTGCTACCCTTTGCTTTCTATCTGCCAACCAGTTTTCTATCCATGTTGAAACCCTGCCCCCAATGCCATGAGCTCTGATTTTACTCACCAATCTCCTATGTGGCACATTATCGAATGCCTTCTGAAAATCTAGGTACACTACATCCACTGGCTTACCCTCGTCTAACATCCTTGTTACACCCTCAAAAAACTCCAACAGATTAGTCAAACATGATTTGCCCTTCGTAAATCCATGCTGGCTCGGCCTAATCCTATTACTGCCATCAAGATATGCCACTATTTCATCCTTAATAATGGACTCAAGCATCTTCCCCATGACTGACGTTAGGCTAACAGGGCGATAGTTCTCCGTTTTCTCCTTCCCTCCCTTCTTGAAAAGTGGGATAACATTAGCCACTCTGCAATCTTCAGGAACTGATCCTGAATCTAAGGAACATTGGAAAATGATTACCAATGCATCTGCAATTTCCTGAGCCACCTCTTTTAGAACCCTCGGATGCAGACCCGGGGATTTATTAGCCTTCAGTCCTATCAGTCTACTCATCAGTTTCTTTCCTAATGTCAATCTGTTTCAATTCCTCTGATATCTTATGACCCTGGCCCATCCATACATCTGGGAGATTGCTTGTGTCTTCCCTGGTGAAGACAGATCTAAAGTACGCATTAAATTCTGTTGCCATTTCCCTGTTTCCCATAACAATTTCTCCCAATTCATTCTTCAAGGGGCCAACATTGTTCTTAACTATCTTCTTTCTCTTCACATAGCTAAAAAAGCTTTTGCTATCCCCTTTTATATTCCTGGCTAGACTGAGCTCATACCTGATTTTTTTCTCTCTGTATTGCTTTTTTAGTTAAGATATGCTGTTCCTTAAAATTTTCCCAATCATCTGTATTCCCACTCATCTTAGCCCTGTCATACTTCTTTTTCTTTAATGCTATACAATCTCTTACTTCCTTTGTCAACCACTGTGGCCCCTTCCCCCTCTTTGAATCCTTCCTTCTCATTGGAATGAACTGCTTTTGCATCTTTTGTATTATCCCCGAGAATATCTGCCACTGCTGATCCACTGTCTTTCCTGCCAGAGCATTCGCCCATTTAACTTTGGCCAGCTCTTCCCTCATGGCTCCGTAGTCTCCTTTATTTAATTGCAACACTGATCTGCCCTTATCCCTCTCAAATTGTAGAGAAAAACTTATCATGTTATGATCACTACTTCCTAATGGCTCCTTTACTTCAAGATCACTTATCAATTCCTGTTCATTACACATCACCAAGTCCAAAATAGCCTCGTTCCTGGTTGGCTCAAGCACAAGCTGTTCCAAAAATACATCCCTTAGACACTCCACAAACTCCCTATCCTGGGGTCCAGCACCTACCTGATTCTCCCAGTTCACCCGCATGTTGAAATCTCCCATAACGACTGCATTACCGTTAACACATGCCAATGTTAACTCCCTAATCAACTTGTACCCAATATCCGCGCTACTGTTTGGGGGCCTGTACACAACACCCATTAGGGTCTTTTTACCCTTACTGTTCCTCAGCTCAATCCACACAGACTCTACTGCCCCTGTTTCTAAGTCGCCCCTTGCTAAGGACTGAATCTCATTCCTCACCAACAGGGCCACCCCACCCCCTCTTCCCATATTTCTGTCTCTACGATAGCACGTATACCCTGGTACACTCAATTCCCAGGCCTGATCCCCTTGCAGCCATGTCTCCGTTATCCCAACAATATCGTAGTTCCCCATTTTCATCTGAGCTTCAAGCTCATCTGTCTTATTTCTGACAAATATTCCAAGTTTAATAAAGTTTTTAGCCATCTTCAGCTTTTCCACAATCAAACTTACTTCAAGATATCAGCAAATTAAGAAGTTAACTGTTGAAAAAAATACTGGTAAACCATATTGAACAAGAGGGGCAGGAGCTCAATCCATGAATGTTAATAGCTTATGTCTCAATGTCAGCAAAAAATAGGATACAACAGCTCATATAGACATTTGTAGAGTTCGGTAAACAGATGGAAAATAGAGAGCTTCTCAAACTAGAGTCAGGCAAAGTTGTCCTCTTTTGTATCTTGTTAATACACTTCATCAAGCCTGATGCCAAATTTATCAGTAAAGACAAGGGGCAATGAACAGAGGAAGCTGAGCCACATAGGTTAAAACTTTGGTGTACTCAACAATAGTGCCATCTTCAGCTTTGACTACTCTCCATCTGCAGCCTGATGAACATCAACAACCTCTCACATTGGCATCAGGTCCTCAAGCCAACTGCACCAACTGTGAGGTTTCCTTTGGTAATGATTGCAACTGATCCTGTCTTCCTTCCAGTCAGATGTGATTCCAGGAAAATGTTGGGTACATGGTTTGGGAGAAACTGAGACAGGCACCAAGAACTGGGTGGAATATGAAGCCAGAGTGAAACAAAAATGTAGGAACAGCGTGCCTGTCGATTTCATGAATTAATATGGTCAAGTGGAGGTGCTGCTGTGAGTGGCACAGCTGTGTCCATGTACCTGGTTTCTGCACTGCAAAAGTCACATAAGTTGTCTTTATTTAATACAAAATGGAGTGTGCTCTTAAAGATATGAACAAATCTTTAGAGAAAGGAATAAAACTATCCATTGTAACCCTCATTACTAGCTGAGTGGTTGCACAACAACAACCTCTTATTCAATGTCAGCAAGACCAAGGAGCTGATTATTGACTTCAGGTGGAGGAAACCAGAGGTCCATGAGACAGTCCTCATTGGGGGATGAGAAGGAGAGAGTCAGCAATTTCAAATTTTTTGGTGTTATCATTTCAGAGGTCCAGTCTTGGATCTAGCACATTATTGCAGTTATGAAGAAAGCACGGCAGTGCCTCTACACCCTTAGAAGATTGCGAAGATTCGATATGACATCTATAATATGTGGAGCATATATTGACTGGCAGCATCACAAACAGGTACAGAAACACCAGTGCCCTGGAATGGAAAATCCTACTAGAAGTAGTGAATATGGCCCAATCCATCATGGGTAAAGCCCTTTCCATCATGGAGCACATCTATACAGAGCATTTTCACAGGAAAGCAGCATTCAACATCCATCCAGGTCATGCTTTCTTTTTGTTGGTGCCTTAAGGAAGATGGTACAGGGGCCACAAGACTCACTTCTTGCTTCTGGAACAATTACCCGTCAACCATCAGGCTCTTGAACTAGAAGGGATTATTTGACACAACTTCACTTGCCCAGTCACCAAACTGTTCCCACAACCCATGGACTCACTTTGAAGGACTCTTCAACTCATGATATTTATTGTTCTCTTATTTATTTTTTTCTTTTGTACTTGCAGTTTGTTGTCTTTTGCACACTGGTTGTCTGTCCTGTTGGGTGCAGTTTTTCATTGATCCTAATCAGAAAATGAATCTCCGGGTTGTATTTGGTGACGTATATGCATGTACTTTGATAATTATGTTGAACTTTGATGCTTACGTTTATATCTACATTGAGATTTGCAGACATCCTGGGTATGCAAACACCCACAATCACTATTCTTGGTGTTAAGGGCATAAAGTAATATTTGTTTTAGAAAAGTAATTAGTTTAGTCGTCCGCCATTTTCAATGTCATCCACGTATTACCTTTTACCTCCACAGATGCTGCTTGATCAGCTGTGTTTCTTGTTCAATAAGACCTCTTTGAATCTTTGCACAGTCCTTTTCTTTTTTATAAGTAGACAAAGGACTTTGTAATAATGCGGACAGAAAAAAAATTGCTTAAAAAATGTTGAGGATGGTTCCCTCCGGGGAAGTCCATCTAGAACTAGCACAGATTCAGAGTTATTTTCTTTCCCATAATCTCAAATAACTGCAATTATTTTGCTGTTCCTGAATCCATTATCTTTTTCTGTTGCTCTGCGAGGCCACACTTGTCTCAATGTTAAAGACTTTTATTTAGAGCTTTCCTCTAGCCTGTAATTACTGGATTACTGTGCACACTTATATTGGAAAGGCTGTGTTCCCGAGTTCAGAAATGACACTGAGATTGTATAGTTTAACTGGTATATGTGCTTTGAGATAGCACACATAACAGCAAAGCATAATGAAAATTACTTTTACTATACATGGACAGGTAATGACCATGGAATTAACTGCTCATAACAGATGCCCATTCATGTGAGTTTGCAAATGGGAGTGCTTTCAGCTTTAAAAGCAAACCAATTTGCAAACACCAAAATAAGTGTTGTAAACTATGCAAAATGAACTCATGCAGAACCCATAAGATTCTGATATTTAACTGGTCCAATCTATAAAAAGACTTAGTTATTATGAAGCAACTTAGTATTTTCCGCTTCTTAGTCACACTGTCAAACAACATTATGCCAGACTTAATTTGGAAGGTATGGTGTGTCTACTCTAATGAGCAATTCAACAATGATACCTGGTGCTGGAATGATATTAAAAAATGTCACTATGGTAAAATTAAAGATTTTAACGAAGAAAATCACTTTGCATTCAAACAGAACTTTAATACATCCACACAAAAACAAACATGCAGAAAGCAACCAATAAAATCAATATTAATCAGCTGATCTGAAATACAGAGGGAAACAGATTTAAACAAGGGAAAATCTGCAGATGCTAGAAATCCAGACAACACATGCAAAATGCAGGAGGAACTCAGCAGGCCAAGTATCATTTATGTTAAAAAAAAGTACAGTCGGCACTTCAGACCCAAAATGTTGGCTGTACTCTTTTCTATAGATGCTGCCCGGCCTGCTGAATTCCTCCAGCATTTTGTGCTTGTTGCTAACTTTTCAGGTTGACAAGCTTTCATCAAAATAGTTTATAAAAGATCAATTTAAAACGTGAGGGATTTTATTTCCTCTCTCCACAGATGCTACCTGACTTGATGAATAACTCCAGTGCCGGTAGATTCTTACTTTTAGACTTGAGATGGTACTATCCTTCGTGGTTTTCAAAATAAATTGTGCACTTGCTCAGGGTCTCTAATTTTCATGTTTCTGCATCTTACTGACAGCTCAAGAACAATAAAGGTAAACAGAAAAGAATAATATTTCTGAAAAAACAACTTATTTAGAAATACAGCATGGTAATTGGCCCTTTCAGCTCAACAAGTCTGTGCTGTTTATTACACCTATGTGATCAATAATCCATACGTCTTTGGAATGCGGGCAGAAACTGGAGCACCAGTGGAAACCCATGTAGTCACAGGGAGAACATAAAATCGTCTTAAGGAGATTGGTAGATTTGAACCCAGGATGCTAGCGCTGTAATTGTGTAACGCTAACCACTATGCTACTGTGTCGCAGACAAGAAACAAAGTTAAGGGCAACAAACTCTGCTTGTATGATAGGACGGCCCAATATACTATGGAGACAGATTGGGGCCAGATTTAAGTGAAACAGTACTTTTGATTTCAGAGGGCACAATGAGCATGATATTGCAATTATATTGAAGATATAAATGAAGGGACTTGACAAATGCCACCACTTCTATAGTTTAAAAGGTGAATTGACAAGGCTGGTGGCAAATTTAATTTGGCAAACTGCAAGGAAATGCATTATTAAAATGGAAACTGAAAGATTCTGAAGGACAAAGGTGAGCAAGAGTGGGGTTTAAAGTGCCTATTTGTTCAGAATTACACATGAAGATAGATTAATATTAGTAATTGCTACTGAGAAACATATCTTTTAGCTAAAACAGTGATTCCCATTGGGGACAGTTACATGTCCTAAGGGGGCATTAGGGGAAACAGATGATGTTGAGGGTGTTCAAGATTCTTCGGTGGGGGGGGGGGGTGGTAAGCAGGACCCCAACTTGAGGCATGATAACAGACCACCTATGTCAACAGGCTGCTGTCATCAACATCTGATAGGCATTAACAGTTTGTGTTTGATTTAGCCCCATTAATGATGAATAAATATGTACAGCACAATCTCTATGAGTCTGAAGGTGGTGAAGATGTCAACTGTAATCCTGCCAATGGAAACTACAAAAAGTGTGTCAATACAATGTTACCTACCCAGAGTCTGATTTTATTCCATTCCAGTCAGATCAGCGGCACACCATGTGTCTTATTTGTAATATTATACTAATGAAGCCAAGAAACCATCAAGATTGCAGGAACATTTCCATAAAAGATACCCTGAAAAGGCTACTTATGGTATTACTGAGTTTCAGACACACTCGAGTCATTTGCCAAGAAAGCTAAAAATGACCTTGATAGTGGTCTCATTGCTTCTTATAACATTTCCAAAATCATTGCAGTGTGGAAAAGCTCAAACAATTGGTGAAAGATTAATAATGCCTGCTGTATCAGAAGTGCTCACCACTTTTCTCAAAATAGATATCAGTATTTTAAAATAACTAACTCGATGTATTGACAAAATGAGTGAAGACATTGAGGATCAACTATGGACAGAGCTACAAATAACAAAATTTAGGATACAACTGGATGATCAACTGTGCGAGACAATGAGGCATTGCTAATGGCATATGTAAAGTTTATCAAAAATGGAAAAGTTTATGAAGAGATTCTCCTTTATTAAAACAAAGTTAAAAACAAATATCAAAGGAGAATCAATCTACAAGGAACTCAAAATGAATAGAGGATAAAAGTATTCCAATTAGGAACATGATTTCTCATGCAACAGATGGAGCACCATATATTTACAGCTCACCATGTTGGTTTTGTGGCATTAATGGAAAGTGAAATTCCAAGTCTGTTTGCTACCCATTGTGTAATTCATCATCAACATCTCACAGCCAAAAACTTCAGCCAGTGACTCTTATAAGCACGCCTCTTGTAATATCCGCTATCAACAAAATTAAAGCTCACCCATTAAAAAGAATATTTTGCCAGTTATGCCAAGATAACAATGAGTTTGAATGCTTGCTTCTTCACACTGAAGTGTGTTGATTGTCAAAAGGCTCTAATTAAAACGTTCCTTTGATCTTTTTGATACTGTGGTTGAATTTTTGCTCAAAGTCAACAAGAGCTTGGGAAACAAGATTGAACTTCTACGTGGAAATGTGGCGTACCTTGCCAACAAGCATGACAAAATATGAAACTGTAGGGTGAGAATTTCAATTTAATCCAGGTATAAAGTGCAGTGTTCACTTTTAATCAGAAAATTGGAAATATATAAGCAAAACATTAGGAAGAGAATGTTACAAACAAAATGCTGGCAGAACTTAGCAGGCCAGACAGCACCTATGGGAGGAGGTAGACGACTTTGTCAATACCTCCTCCCATAGATGCTGTCTGGCCTGCTGAGTTCTGCCAGCATTTTGTGTTTTTATTTATTTCCAGCATCTGCAGATTCACTCATGTTGCAGGAGAAGAATATTCTGTTTCCTTGTGTGGAAAGTATGGCACTTTCTTACAGACAGCGATTTGCAACAGTACTACTTACACCTGCAGTCACTGAAGAAGGATTTCCAAAATCGATTCAAAGATTTAACAGATCTGGAAATTTCAGACTGGGTAATTAAGCCATTTCTTCACAAGGTTGAAGAACAGAACAGAACTTGCCAGAAGAAATTATTGAAATTCAGAATGAAGCAGCAAAAATGCTTTTCAAAAAATGTCTGCTTTTGTGGTATGTGGCTACACTGTCATATGAAGTTTCCTGATCTTTGAAGGAGCCAAGCCCCTCTTCATTGTATTTCTATCCTCCTACTTTGTTGAGAGACTTCAATGTAGGGAACCACACTCACAAAAACAGAAACCGCTTGGACAGTGTTACGTGTGAGGACTTAAGGCTTTTGCTGACAAAATTTGAACCAGGTAATTCAATTCTTGCTAAAAACAAGTTCAAGAATCATGTTGATATCAAAGCTCCTATACAGCAGATAAGTACCGTGGAAGCCAGATTTAAAGACAAATAAAAATTTAAAGCAGAATAATTTTTTTATGTTAGCATTAGACATGTTTTTACGCTATGAGGGCACTGGAAAGTATGTGACTAAAAACGGTGTTGGCAAGTATGAAAGAGCTTTAGGGGGTATTAGGTTAAAAAAGTTTGGGTAAAACTGAGCTAAAATAAAGCACTAGAATTTAAGCAATTCATACATCTTGTTTCTTGCTCCACAAACGTCACCCAATCTGACTGTTCAAGCATATTCTATTTTACTTCAGATTTTCAGTGTCTTAAGTATATTTCTTTTACATTTACATAATATTGAGAATATAATAATAAAAGCAAGAGTGGGCCATTGGACCCTAAATGCTGCTACACTTTCAGAAATATCATGGTTAAATTTTTAAATTTGTGTCATTTTCCTGCACCATCACTATGTCATCCAATACCTTAAATGCATGGAACTCCATCAATCCCCATTCTGAATAGAGACAATGACCAAATGTGAAACAGTCCTCTGGGGTAGAGAATTAAAGATTTTCTAAACTCTGATTGAAGAAATTTTTCATCTCATTCCTTCACAGCAAACCCCTTTTGCTGAAACTATGATTTTTGAAACGACAGGCACTTCAACCGTGGGAATATTCTATCCTCATCTAGCCTACCAACTCTGAAAGAACTTTGTAAACTTTATATCTCTTTTCATTCTACTTAAGAGCAGAGAATCTTTCTCAATAGCAAACCCATCATTCCTAGAACCATTCTCAATGATCTTGGCTTCGCGCTCTATGAAAAGTACATTGTTTTTTGGGTAAAGAAATCAAAATAATACACAGTATTGTAAATGCTGTCTCACTAAAGCCAGTCTGGCAGATTTCCATCCCTGAATAAATGAGGCAGTACTGGCCTGTGGTATCAGTGTCATTATTATGATGCTGTAGCGGTGTGCTACACGCAGCGCTAAAATTACGACACGGAGTCGGTAACTGCAGTCGAAGGAAAAAACTTTATTCGAAAACTTCAGCCTCACTTTTAAGCCTCTGTCAACCGGCCCCCCATGGCGCAGAGGCTCCAAAGCTCTGTGCTTGCAAACCCCCGTGAGACGGTTCGGATATGCTAGGGCCGGGGGTTGGCGGGCTCTGCGGCCGGGCCTGGACTGGTTTGCTGCCGGGAGCGGGGCTGGGAGATCCGTGCGATGGACGCCCCGCTCACCTTTTTGGCGTTCCACAGCAAGTCCGCCCGGGCTGCCACCTTCCGGGGGTCACTGAAATCCGTGTCGGACAGCAGCAGGCGGATGTCTTCGGGCAGCTGCTCCAGGAATGCCTGCTCAAACATGAGGCAGGGTGTGTGTCCGTCGGCCAGAGACAACATCTCATTCATCAAAGCCGATGGAGGTCTGTCGCCCAAGCCATCAGGTGCAGTAAACGGGCAGCCCGCTCGCGCCGTGAGAGTCCGAAAGTCCTGAGGAGCAGGGCTTTGAATTCCGTGTACTTGCCGTCTGCCGGGGGCGACTGTACGAACTCCACGACCTGGGCCGCTGTGTCCTGGTCGAGGGAGCTCACCACGTAGTAGTAGCGGGTGTCTTCTGAGGTGATCTGGCGAACGTGGAATTGGGCTTCGGCTTGCTGGAACCATAGGTCCGGGCGCTGTATCCAGAAACCTGGCAGTTTCAACGAAACCGCATGAACAGAGGCGGCGTCGGTCATTTCTGGTCCAAAAATCGTTTGGACCGTCGGGGTCACCAATTGTAGCGGTGTGCTACACGCAGCGCTAAAATTACGACACGGAGTCGGTAACTGCAGTCGAAGGAAAAAACTTTATTCGAAAACTTCAGCCTCACTTTTAAGCCTCTGTCAACCGGCCCCCCATGGCGCAGAGGCTCCAAAGCTCTGTGCTCGCAAACCCCCGTAGGCTATCTAATTGTGAGTCGGTTCGGATACGCTAGGAAATGGGTCGCCACAATGCAATGATTTAATTAAAAAATTCCTCAAATAAATTCAAAGTTTTCTCAATTTCTCACCACATTCCTGAACAGCCAATCCCTTATGTTGAAATTGTGATCTTGGAATGACGGAAACTTCAACCATGGAAATAATTCATCCTCATCTAGCTTACCAACTCTGTAAGAACTTACTAAGCTTTGATTATATATCTTGTCATTCTACTAAAGAATAGCGAATCTCTCTTAGACAACAAATCCATAATTTCTGGAAGCAGTCTCAATGATCTCTGCAACACACTTTCTATATAAAAAAAAACAAGGTTTATTTTGGGGTGGATACACCAAAACAGCACATAATATTCCAAGTGCTGTCTCACTAAAGCCATTCAGGCAGATTTTCATCCCTGAATGAACCACATGGTATTTAACAGTTTGTAGTATCAGGGTCATTACAAAGGTTTAATTTTTAAAAGTCCTGAAATAAATTGATGGAATTCAGAAATGTTTTTCATGAATCTTCAGTCAATCCCTGCACTACAAAAACTGTAACCTATACTTCTGCACTTCCAAACCCAATTAATTAAATGATGCACTGTGCTATGGTGCAAAGAACTAATTTTCATGGTACCTCTACATGGCTGCCTATGGCAAGAAAAAACAAGAAACTTAATCAACACACATACCATCCACACTTCATGCATTTCAGCTGATGTAAACACAAGAGATTCTGTGGATGCTGGAAATCCAGAGTAACACATACAAAATACTGGAGGAACTCCATGGGTCAGGTGACATCCAGGGAAACGAATAAACAGCTGATGTTTCAGGCTGAGACCAAAATATCAACTGTTTATTCCTGACCTCCTGAGTTCCACCAGCATTTTGAATGTGTTATTTTGAATCCTTTAATGGGTTTGGATTAGTAATTGGTATAGTAGCAGTGTCAATATTATTGGTTATCCTGAGCCAAGGACTGAAGGAAACTCACATTTGGCAAAACTACTGGAGTTCTTTAAACTTAGAATAAAGTAGGAACAATTCAAAACCACTCTCTTTGGATTTTCAGAAGCCTTAACATAAAATCCCACACGAGGCCAATTAACCAATTAGAGTACAGTTGGAGTTGACATACAATAAATTGCCATACATTGAACAAAACACTCTGGTAATAGATGTTTCGTTTTTAGGTTGACAAACAACAATCAGTGAATTACCACAGGAAACTGTTTGGGGCCCCAGGTATTCATGATCTATATCAATGATTTGGGTGAAAAGGACCAAAAGCCATAGTTTCAAATTTGTTATGATGATCTGAAAGTGAGTAACACACAGAAAATGCTGACAGAACTCAGCAAGTCTGAAAGTGTATATGGAGGGGAAAAAACTGTTGACATTCTGGACCAAGACCCTTTATCAAGTCCTGATGCAAGGTCTCAGCCCAAAATGTCAACCATTTGTTTATTTCCCTTTCATGCTGCCTTACTTGTTGAGTTCTTCCAGTATTTTGTGTTGCTCAAGACTTCCAGCTTCTGCAGAATCTTCATTTATGATTTGAAAGTGCATAGGATTGTGAAAAGTATGTTCCTAATAGACAATGTTGATGTGAATTAGCTGAGTGAAAGAATGATAACAAGGCAGCTACAATATAATGTAGAATATGTAAAGTTATTCACTTTGATGCACTTACAAAAAAGCAGAATATTTTTTTAAATTGGTGATAATTTGGTGATAAAAATGGCCATGACAGCGCCTTGTGCAGCTGGATCCTGGACTTACTGACAGATCGCCAGCTGGTGGTAAGAGTGGGCTCCCTCACCTCCACCCCTCTGATTGTCAATACAGGAGTCCCTCAGGGCTGTGTACTACTAAGTCCCCTCCTTTACTCCCTGTATATCAGTGACTGTGTTGCCACCCACAGCTTCAATCTGTTACTTAAATTTGCCAACACTACATTGATTGGCCTAATCTCAAACAATAATGAGGTGGCCTACAGGGAAGAAGTCATCTCTCGGACACAGCGGTGTCAAGAAAACAACCTCTCCCTCAATGTCGCAAAAACAAAGGCGCTGGTTGTGGATTACAGGCAGAATGGAGACAGGCTAACCCCTATTGACATTAATGGATCGAGGATTGAGAGGGTAAACTGCTTTAAGTTTCTCAGCATCCACATTACCGAGTACCTCATGTGGTCTGTACACACCAGCTCTGTGGTGAAAAAGGCACAACAGCGCCTCTTTCACCTCAGACAGTTGAGGAAGTTTGGCATGTGCCCCAAATCCTAAGAACTTTCTGCAGGGGCACAATTGAGAGCAGCCTAACTGGCTGCATCACTGCCTGGCTTGGGAACTGTACCTCCTGTTATCACACTCGCAGTCTAGAGTGGTGCGCAATTGTAGTCATGAACTTCCCATGATTCAGGACATTTTACAAAGACAAGTGTGTAAAAAAAAAAAGAAAGGCCCATATTATGGTTGGGGACCCGAGTCACCCCAACCATAATCTATTCCAGCTGCTACCATCCGGGAAATGGTACCGCAGCATAAAAGCCAGGACTTCTTCCACCAGGTCATCAGTCTAATCAACTCACGCTGATTTGAGTGTATTTCTATGTTACATTAACTGTTCTATTTATTACAAAATTATAAATTACTATGATTGCACATTTAGATGGAGACATAACAAAAATTTTTACTACTCATGTATTTGAAGGACGCAAGAGATAAAGTCAATTCAATTCAAAAAATTGGGTAATGTTGATATTTAAAGCTACCTTTGTGTTTGTACACAAGTCATTAAAAACCAACAGGGAGCTGCAGTGAGCAATTAAAAAGACGTACTGTATATGGAATTAGGAAGGATATACTGGATTTGAGGTGGTGCTGAAGAGGTTCATCAGGTTAATTTCAGAGATGAGGGGATTAGACTATGAGGAGAGATTGAGTGACCTGGGACTGTATTCACTGAAATTCAGAAGAATGAGAAGAGATCATATATAAACAAAATTATGAAAGGGATAGATAAGATAAAGACAGGAAAGTTGTTTCCACAGATAGGCGAGACTAGAACTAGGGGACATTACCTCTAGATTCAGGGGAGACAAGGAGAAACTGCTTTTTCCCAGAGAGCGAATTCTCTGCCCAATGAAGCAGTGGAGGCTACCTCAGTAAATATATTTAAGACAAGATTGGATAGGTTTTTGCATTGTAGGGGAATTAAGGGTTATGGGGAAAAAGGCAGGCAGGTGGAGAGGAGTCCATGGCCAGATCAGCCATGATCTTATTGAATGGTGGAACAGGCTCGACAGGCCAGATGTCCTACTCCTGCTCCTATTTCTTATGTTCTTATGTGTACATTTGCCTTCATTACAAGGATTTTGAGTACAGGAATAAAGATATCCTAGTTAAATTACACAGAATCTTGATGACACAGAACCATGAATATTGCATACGGTTTTATATGTTTAAGACAGAGTTGATAGATTTTTCAGAAAGCAATTTGGTGAAAGGTTACCACATGTAGAATGTAATGGAGAGTTGAGGTTACTATCAGATCTGCCAAGGTCTTATTAAATAGTGGAATAGGCCCAAGAGACCCAATCCTGTTAATTTAAATCCAGAGTCTTACAGCATGAGAACAGACCCTCCAGCTTACATCGTTCATGTCAACTGTGTTGCCCAGTAAGCTAGTCCCAATCTAGTCCTGACGAAGGGTCTCGACCCAAAACGTCGACAGTGCTTCTCCCGATAGATGCTGCCTGGCCTGCTGTGTTCTACCAGCATTTTGTGTTGTTGTTGTTTGAATTTCCAGCATCTGCAGATTTCCTCGTGTTTGCCCATCTGTTTTTGTTTGGCCCACAGTCCTTAAAGTCTCTCTTATCCATGTACTTACCTAGATGACTTAAATTGTATTTATTTTTTTAATTTAGAGGTACAGCATGGGCCCCTGCTACCCAATTACACCCATGTGACCAATTAACCTCCTATTTGTACAGTACATCTTTGGAATCTGGGAGGAAACTAATACCTGGAAGAAACCCATATGGGGTCACAGGGAGAACATTAAAGTACCTTATGATCAGCAGAGGAAACTGAACCCTGGTTGCTGGTGCTGAAATAGCATTATGCTAACCACAATAGTAATAGTGCTGTTCTTAACCAGTATTTATAGCAGCTCACTCCAAATAGAATCACCTTTTGGGTGAAGCTGTCCCTGATGTCCTTTATAAATATCTCACCTCTTGTCTTAAACCTATGCCATCATGATTTTAGAACCTCCTGGTGGGGAAAAAAAGAATATGTACTTTCATCCTGTCCATGACCTCATGATATCTCTAACAGGTTTCCCCTCAATCTTCAACATTCCAGGGAATATAGTGCTAGTCTACTCAACCTCTCCTTGTAATTCGTACCCCCTTCCCCCACCTCAAGTCAGGGGAACATTCTGATACATCTTTTCTGCACTCTTCCTATTTGCATGTATGATCACATCAACAAGGGAGAATGAACTGTGAAGTTCAACAATTGCTGCTTCTGCCTGTCAAACCAACTGAATAACAAATGAATGAAGCTTTCTTTTACCACTTGTCTCCAAGTAGAGATGTTACAATCAGCATTTGTTCTCCATTGACAACATGTAAAAGAAAGTCATTTCAAAAGGTTTTTAAACCTCAAATTTTGGTCAACAGCAACAATTGCAAAATAGGGGAAGGTAAAATTTATTTCAAATTTGTTCCTGTTCTTACCATTATCTCTAAATTTTCTGCTTTATTTGTCATGCAGTACTAAGTGTCTTTGAGCTCTGGATAACCCTACTATCAAGCTATTCCTCTTTGCACACAGAATTAATTATTATTAGAAGCCATAACTCACCAAAGGAATGTAGCAATAAAATGCCATCTACAAAGTGAGGAATTAAGAGATACAATAAGATTTTTGAAGGGCAAAGTAATTTTCATGGACAATTCTTAAGCTAGAAGTAGTTCACAGTTATTGAAAAACAGAACTACAGATGCTCGAGACAGTAAATCTCTGATAATCCAGCAACCTGGTAATTTGTCATTACTGGATCAGCAGATTTTCTGGAATACTGGAAATTGTTATCAAATTATCAAAACATTTATATTTCTCAGTTTCCATAATACAAAGTAGTATAATAAAATTTCCAAGATAGTTGATGACATTAAAAGGAGCAAGATATATACAAACGTTTGTACAAGCACTCTGAACCTGAGCTCTGGATACAACCTACCCAAGTTTCTCACATCAACCACAACAGCAATAGTGCTGTTCTTAGCCAGTGTTTAGATTTGGCTGCATATTTGGCCCACAGATCACACCCTAACCCACTCTGATCACTCAGTTTTTTGTCCACATTCCATTTGCATGCTGGATCCCGTCTCATACTCTGGATGGATGAGTAAGCAAAAAAATGTATATCATTATAATGACTGATCCATTTGATGCTAGATTGGCATATTTGAAAATTTGATACTGAACAGAACAGACAGCATCTGTGGAAAGTAAAACAGAGAGAAAGTTTCAAATTAATGATCCTTCAACCACCATTTCTCAAGTTCTTAAAGAAGATAGTTGACTTGAATCAATCTGCTTCCCTTTCCACAGATGCTACCTGACCTACAAAAATACCAAGCAAGTTTTGTTCATTTGTTGAGTTCCTTAAGTGGGTGTTGATGCATCCAATTAGAGATCTTGATTATCTACGAAATAACATGATCACGCTTCAAGCCAATTTATAAAACATTTAGAACTGATTCAAATTACAATATTCAATTTGATAGGATCCTTCCTGAATTTTATTTCAATGAATCTGTAAATTATTTGAAGTAAGAAAATTTTTTCTACATGAGAGATTTAATGAACCAATCTATACATTTTACTCAAGCATGAATTACATCGACAGCATTATGCCAGTGAAAAAATATATTACTGCATTATACCATAATCCAGAATTAAATTTAGTAGGTACTATTTGTACTTTGCTCATGACTTCCATTTTAAACAGTTGTCAGAAAAGACTTCAAACAGACCTGCTGCATTGCACTAGCAAGAAAAGGGAAATGACTAAAACTAGCAGTCCAAATCCATTGCTGGAAATGCAGGAAAGGTTTACAGAAATGAATACATAAACTCAAACAATAAATTAAAAAATAAGAAAAATCAGAATTACACTGGAGGACAGTGGCCAAAACTTAAAAGGCAAATCTCTGGCATCTGTAAGTATGAAACTGATTTTCAATGACAGATGATTTATCATCTGATCAGAGCTCAGTCACTTATAACCATCAAATGAGGCTCATTAATAAAATATAGCTCTGAAAATGTTTCCCATTTAGTAGCTTTATACAATTATAAATTTTAGAGCAAATCACTTTCACAGTTAAAAAAATACTAGAATCACAGGGTTAAGTCCAGGATTCCTAGTGTCACAGTACACTACAGCATAGAAACAGGACCTTCAGCCTATTTAGTCCATGTTGAACCATAAATATGCCTAGTTCCATTGACCTGCACCTAGACCATAGCGCCTCCATACCTCTTCCATCCCTGTATCTATCCAAACCTCTTAAATGTTGGATTTCTACATTTCTGGCAGTTTGTTCCACATTCGCATAACCCTCCGAGTGAAGTTCTCTTTAACTATTTCACCTTTAATGCATGTGCTCTCATTTTAGTTGCACCCAACCTCAATGGAAAAAGCCTGCATTTACCTTTTCTATAGCCATCATGATTTTGTATACCTCTATCAAATCTCCCCTCAAACTTCTATTTTCACTTTCTAGGGAATAAAGCCCTAACCTATTCCACAGGTCCTAACCCATTCTCTGTATCACAGGTCCTCAACTTCTGGCACCATCCTTGTAAAATTTCTTTGCAGTCTTTCAATCTTATTCACATCTTTCCTGTAGGTAGATGACCAAAAGTGGACACAATGCTCCAAATTCGGCATCACCAATATCTATGATTTCAAGATAACATTACAACTCCTGTACTCAATACATTGATTTCCGGCAGCCAGAAGCTTTTTTTTAAAAATCCTATCTACCTTATGGATCTGTATTCCCAGATTCCTGTTCTAACACAAGCCTCAGTGCCCCACTGCACTCTGTGTAATTCCTACCCTAGTTGGTCCTCCCAAAGTGCAACACCTCACATTTGACAACATTAAATTCCATCTGATATTTTTCAGCTAATTTTTCTAGCCGGTCCAGATCTTGCTACAAGCTTTGATCATCTTCCTTGCTATCTACTACATCCCCTTAACTTGTGTCTTCCAAAAACCTTTATTCTCATTCTATTGATCACCATCTGCTTTTTTTTTAAGTTTCTCTGAATTAGTTTCTTTGCTTTTTCCAAGTTCTTTCTCATTTTGTCCCCCTAGGGCATCACTTAGGTGTTGACTCGAATAATATCAAGCAACCAAGGCACTGTAGAGAAAAGACTGGAATTTGTGGCAGAATGACAAATAATTTGCCCCGTTTAAAATATTTTAAACAAATATAGAGGAATGGGAAGAAAGATTGTTATGACAGCAAAGGCAGATTCTTGATCTCATTAGCAAAGTAGTAAATTCTTAGGTTTTATTTATCCTTCATGCATAGAGGACTCTATGAGTGGCCCTTCAAGCCTGTTTCATCCTTCATTCAATCAGAATGGTGCAGGACTGTACTTGCTGATCTCATGCCTACTACCTACTTTCTCGTTATGGTCATGTTAATGAGATACTGTACTGATGCAATGGATTTTTCCAGGCCCCTGCGTCCTTCAGACATCTGGCAAGAAATGGTAAGACATCAGTGGTGAAAAGGCTTCACTGAGGAAACACACCCTTGACAGCATTTTAAAGGCGACAAAATGGGTCCTGATTATTGTCCCCTGTCAAATCCATCAAGGAATTAACAGCTTTCAGAATGTCGCAGACATTCAGATAGTTAAACATTTGCTTAAGTGTTATTAAGAGCTCAAAATTACCTTAGCATTAAGTAGTATTTGATATAATAATTTTCCTTCTCTTTTCCAAAATCAAAGAAATCCCATTCAAATGACTGATGTTTCCTATCCTATGTTGATCAACTACAGGACCAGACAGTCAGATTCCACAACATAAGATTGGAGAACTTCAGCAAGATGAGCGTGATAATGCTTCATCAGAACTAGTCAGTTTTTGAATGCTGGGCATTTGAAAGTGTTGAATCCCGACGACACTAACTGACCGCCAGATAATGGGAAGCTGTTCAGCAAGCCACTGTAAGTGGTCGAAGACAGAGGTCAAAATGGCATGAGTAAACTAGAGCATGGGCAGCTGGAAGCTCACGGTTACCCTTGTCGACTGAATCGAGGTGTTTTGCAAAGCATTTATGCAACATGCATTTATAGAACATTACAGTACAGAACAGGTCCTTTGGGCTATGATGTTGTGCTGAACTTTTAACCTATTCCAAGATCAATCTAATATTTTCCTCCCACATAGCCCTCCATTTTTCTTTCATCTATGTGCCCATCTAAGAATCTCTTTAATGTTCAAATCAGCTCATTCCATGCACCCACCAATCGGTGTTTGAAAAAAAACTGACACCCCCTCTATACTTCCCCACCCCCAGTCATTATTCTATCTTGTATTAGCCACTTCTTTTCTGGGGGAAAAAGGCACTATCACTTTATATATGCCTCTCATCATCTTATACATCTCTACAAAGTTGCCTCTTATCTTCCTTCATTCCAAAGAGAAAAGCTCTAGCTTGCTCCATCTTCCCTCATAAAACTTGCTCTCTAATCCAGACAACAGCCTGATAAATCTCCTCTGCACTCGTCTCCATAACTTCCTATAATAAGGTGAACAGAAATGAACACAATATTGCAAGTGTGGTTTAACCAGAGCTTTAATGAGCTGCAATATTATCTTGCAGATCTTGAACCGATCCCCTGCACAAATGAAGGCCAACACACCATATGCCTTCTTAACTATCCTATCAACTTGCGCAGTAACTGAGGGACCTATGGATGCGGACCCCAAGATCCTCATGTTCCACCATACTGTTAAGAACCTTCTAACAACCCAGCACTCTGGCTTCATTCAACCTTCCAAAATGAATTACTTCACACTTTACTCCATCTGCCACTTCTCAGCCCAGCTCTGCATTCTATACAATGTCCCACTGTAACCAAGACAAGCTTCTACACTATCCATCACACCATCAACCCTTGTGTCATTTGCCTTGCCATTAAGTTTCTTCAACACAAACGAGAGTGTACTATGAGTATTAAATGCGATGTAACAATGTGGAAGAGGAATAAGAAATTTGCTGCTTTATCTGGAAAAAGTGCTTTCATCCTAGACAGCAGATTAACTTTATTATCTTTATTTGTTACACGTACATCAAAACATACTGTGAAAGGTGCCACTCTACATCAGTGACCAACACAAGTCCAACGCCCGCAAGCATTCAGGCTTCCAGCGAAAATATATCATGTTTTGGTCACTAGCCCCAAGTGTGTCTTTGGAATGCGAGGGGAAACCAGAGATCCCAAAGGAAACCTACACAGCTGTGAGGAGAACATGCAAACTCCTTACAGAGAGTGGTGGGAACCAAACCCCAATTGATGATTGCTGTTGGTGCAGAACTCTTGTGCTTGCCGCTACGTTAGTGTGCTGGCAAGGAAGTGTTACATCTCCTGCAGCTGCATTTTGGAAGGTGCCAAATAAAAAGGAATGAGTATTTTGGAACTGATTTCCAGTAATGAAGCAAAAGAACTGTTTTCTATCTTACAGAAGTAAGACTTTCCCTTTTTCCTTCTCAGTTTTCAACCATCTCCAGTTTGTATTGCCTGCAGATGGATCATCTGATACAACCCTCTCTCAACCAGTGCCTCTTTTATCATTTACTCACTCTCAATTTTCAGTTTCTCATAGAGAAACATTTGAGCTCTGTAGACCGCTCCTCTACAACTTCAATCATGTTTTGACTTCAACTTTTCACAGCTCTGATGCAAGGTAACCAACCTGAAGTATTAACCCCATAACCCCATATTTCTCCATTCACAGATGCTGCCCAACTTGCTGAGCATTTCCAGCACTTGGTTCTATTTTAAGATTTCTATCATCTGCAGTTTCTCAACTATTCATTGCATTTATTTTCTGCTACGGGCAAAACTGCACACAATACTGCAAATGAGAACATTAGAAATAGAAGCATTAGGCCATTTATGGCTTCTCCACTACTGAATGAGATCGTGAGGTATCACCAAAGTACTGTATAATCACAGAATATCTTCCTTACATTTGTACTCCAATGCCTTTGCAATAAGGAACAATTTGTCTATTTGCATTCAGCATTCTTTACCTACATTTCATGAACCAGAACACCCACAGTACCAGTTTTACTAGCTGTCTCTCCATTTAAAAATATTCAGCTTTATTGTTCCAAATAAAGTACATAATCCTACAGTTTCCTTAAATTGTTATATTCTTGCCCACTTGACAAATTTACCATCAGTCCTTTGAAGATGTTTTTTGCTTCTTCCTCATAGGCTATTTTCTATCCCTAACCTTGTATATCGTACAAAATGCTACTGATATATTTTCTTACAGAAACATCTGCATGATGCTAAGCTAGGGCACATCATCAGTGATGTTACCCGAGGTCATCAGGGGTTTTGGGTCTCTCAACATATATCCTCGCGCAGGCGACCCAACCAGGGTTGATCAGACCCAGGCCTGTGCCCTAGCAGCTACCCACAGATCTGCCCTCTTTATCTAGAGCCATCTTGATGCCTTCTCTGCTGCATCTGTGGTGGTAGAAATAGCTCTCCTTTTCCCTCCCACGATTCCAAGTGCAGTCTATACTTTGCAGAGCGACTGGCCTGCCAAGCCACGAAGGTATTTTAGAGATACAGTGCCAAACAGGCCCTTCTGGCCCAACAAGCTGCACTGCCCAGCAACTCACCTATCACCTATTAACCACAGGTCAATTTACAATGACCAATTAATTTACTAACTGGCATATCTTTGGACTGTGGGAAGAAACTGGAGCACCCTGATGAAACCCATGCATTCATGGGGAAGATGTACAAACTTCTTACAGAAGACACCGGAAATGAACTACAAACTCTGTCATGCTAACTGATAACCAAGTCAAAATGGAAGTCAGAATCCAAAGCCCTAGAATCAATGTTTGCGGCACCCCATTATTACTATCACTATTTTCTAGCAAAAAAATTATTACGCAGAAACATGCAATAAATAATTAAAAACTAAAATGCATCACACAAATGAACCCTGGTGAATTACAACATTTCACATTTAAATAAGATGCAGAATTAATTTAAGGGGAGAAAGAACAAATGCAGAAGACTTAAGCAGTGCCAAGTATACACAAGTATGAAGGGAACCTAGTTATAATTAGATTGAATGCAATAGACTGTAGTGCCTTCTACTGTCTATCACAGTGAAGTTCTCCAACAGAATGGAAAATAGAAGGATCAGGAGTGTCCTCTGCTGGGATTGGAGGTAATAAATATCCATAACTTATATCTGAATGGAATGGTGCATTATTCCTAGAAGTTCAAAATGAAAGGACACAAGTCTAGCTGAAAGAACAGAGTAAAACTGGCAAGAATAAATTTCAGAGTAACTCTCTTAACGTTTCCATTTCAAGTGAAGTGAAACAAAATAATTCCAATCGACTTCAGGAAAGTGAAACCGAGTCCTCTTCATCAGGGGCATAGGTATAAAGCACACGAAAGGAAGGGGCTAAGAATTTGAAATATTTAGAATCTTTAAAAATCAGAACCACCTTTTTGCTTACAATATCAGCCCAGCCATGAAGGTATAATTCAATGTGAAACAAAACAGAGACCAATCCGGAATATTCACGGCTGACCCCAGGACATCCTCTCCTTACCCACGAAGGGGATAACTCAGCTCTAGTCACACCCTGGGGGCCCGAGGCCTGCTATGGCCTGGATCTAACCCGTTATTTTGCGAGCAATTCCTCAAACAATAAGCGAGTCCGAAGCTACAATTTCAGGTGAACTGAAATGACTGCGAAGGGGAATGGAGTAAGGTGGGGGAGGGTATGAAGAAACGGTGGGAGGCTGCCACCACCCCCCCTCCCCTCAGCAATGGGGACCGGGCTAGCTCCGTCTCCATGGCAACGGCGCCTTTGAAGGGCCGCAGGCTCCACCTCGGGCCTGCTTCAACCCCCTTCCCCCTCCCCTCAACTCACCATCTGCCGGGCGAAGGGGTTGCCGTCCTCGCCCTGTGTCGACAGCAACCGGGACCAGAGCGTCACCAGAGCCAGGAAAGTGCCGACGATCAGCAGACTGCGTAAGAGGAAGCCGAGTTTCACCCTCATGGCCCCCGCCGGGTTGCTCCACAACTTCAGTTATTTCCCCCCTTTCCTTCCCCGCACAAGTTCAACTTTCAGTGGGTCTCTGCAAAGATAAATCTTCTCTTCGACCGTCACAAAGGTGCCAGGAATAAGTGAAGAGGGGAAAGCAGCACAAATTCTAGCGTCCACTGGGACGTCTTTTACAATAAATAATAATTTAAAATATCTATACAAAAATCAGTGGTGGAGGAAGGACTTATTGTTTGCGTCCCTATCTTTCCGTTTTGATCGTCTTCCTACTTCGAGCAGCTTTCATGAACTGCTGCTCCCTCTAGCTCTCCGACAACATGTGCACCGCCCCCTTCCTTCCTTCCTTCCCCCTCTCTCTCTCTAGCTATCTCACTCCTTCCCTCCCTTTCTCGCTCTTTTCCCCCTTAAGTGTCCTGCCAATTGTTACGTTAATTACGTTAGATTCTCGCTTCAGTTTGTGTGACTCATCCCCCCCACCCCGTTTACTACGGGTTTTCTTTATTGTACTTTAAAAATAGATCCAAGTTTTTTTCAATTGTAGTTCATAAACGCAACAACTTTTAACTGCTATCACTAACCTTAAATGCGGTGGAAACATTCAGATGTTTGACTTCAATACTTGTGCACTCTTTTTTTATTGTTTCGAGAACGATGCGAATCCCTGGCTGTTCACAATATGAATAACCTTTATGTTATTCTGTAACGAAACCCAATTTCCCTCGGGATCAAAGTATGTCTGTCCGTCTGTTAGAATTTCAAGGGTTCATTGGTCTTTGGGATGTTCTGACTTCGTTTCTAATTGGCAGCTTTGTATCCTGAAACTGTGTTCACTCGTTCTGGCCTCTCCACCCTAGTTTTTGTACTAGACTTTGATGGAATTTATTCAATTACTGGATTAGGATTTGCTACCTTATTAGCATTTATTGCTTAACTATTTTGTCCCTGTAAAGAAGTGATGACCCATTGTTGAAGTGAAATTGTTTTGTTTCACTAGATAATTGACCATTAATAATTGGTAATTAGCAAAAAACCCTATTTATTTTAACAATACACATATCTCAAAATCTTGAATTGGAAAGGTATTGCTTTGTCTAAATGCTATCACACCCTAGCTAAGACCCCCATTGCCAAGGACATGCTCTGTTCTTATTGCTACCATCAGGATGGAGGTACAGAAGCCTGAAGGCACACACTCAATGATTCAAGAACAGCTTCTTCCCTATGCCATCCAATTCCTAAATGGACATTAGACCCATGAACACTGCTTCACCACTTTTAATTTCTATTTTTGCACTACTTATTTAATTTAGCTACTTATTAATTAATACATTCAAACAGTAATTCACACAGTTTTTTCTCTATTATTGTGTACTGCATTGTACTGCTGCTGCAAAGTTCATTTCTTGAAACCTGATTCCGATTCCAATTCTGATTAATAATGTTGGATGCAGAAATTCAAGAAAGGGCATCACATTGAAGGTGGCAAAGTAAAGCAGCAGCTGGTGCAGTTTCAGTACAGCTCCAGTAACACAGATCCAATCCTAACCTTGGGTGCTATCTATGAAGTTTACATGTTCTTCCTGAAACTTCCCATGATTACATCATTATTCCTCGGGTGCTCTGGTTTCCTCTTGCGTCCTGAATGGTTGCTAGATTAATTAGTTACTGTAAATTACCCCTGGCATTTGTGGGTGTCTGTTGGACTTGGTGGATGTGTGAGAGAGGGACTGAAGGGGAATATATTGGGGGTACTCTGAGACCTGATGGAAACGCAAGAGCTGGGGTAGCCTTCAATGCTATATAAAAAAAATATGGCAAAGAAGAAGCAGTCATTGCTAGAGAGGGGATCTGTGGCTTCAGCACTTAAGGACTTGGAGCTGGAACTGGATGAACACGGAATCAACACACCCAAAATGCTTTGTGTGTGTTGCTTGAATTTGCAGCATCTGCAGATTTCCTCGTGAACACTGAATCACTTGGGAGACTGGGGTGGTGATGGATAGGACACATACATAGATAGTTACTCCAAAGGTGCAGGACACAGGAAACTGTGTGACAGTCAGGAAGGTGAAGGGGTAGAGTACCCCTGTGAACATCCCCTTCAACAAGTATACCACTTTGGATACTGTTGGGGAGGATGACCTAGAAGAGGAAAGTCACAGCATTCAGGTGTCTAGTACTGAGTCTGGCTCTGTGGCTCAGAAGAGAAGAGGCAACTGTGCTGATATAGGATTCACTAGTTAGCGGAACAGAAAGGAGGTCCTGTGGATGAGAACAAGATTCCTGGATGGTATGTTGCCTCTCAAGTGCCAGGGTTTGGGACATCTCAGATCAAATCCTCAACATTCTTAAGTGGGAGGGTGAGCAGCCAGAGGTGGTGGTCCATATTAGTACCAATGACAAGGAAATCTGCAAATGCTGGAAATTCAAGCAATGCACACAAAATGCTGGTGGAAAGCAGCAGGCCAGGCAGCATCTATAGGAAGAAGCACTCTCAACGTTTCGGGCCTAGACCCTTCGTCAGGACTCATACCAATGACATAGGTAGGAATAGGGACGAGGTTCTGCAAGGTGAATTCAGGGAGTTAGGTGCTAAGTTAAAGGACAGAATATCCAGGGTTGTGATATCAAGATTGCTACCCATGTCATGTGCTAATGAGGCTGGAAATAGGAAGATCATACAGCTTATCACATGGCTAAGGAGTTGGTGTAGGAGGGCAGGTTTCAGATTTTTGGATCATTGGGCTCTCTTGCAGAGAAGGTGGGACCTATACAGAAGAGATAGTTTGCACTGGAGGGGGACTAATATCCTAGTGGGAAGGTTTACTAGTTCTGCAATGGGTGGGGGGTGAGGGAAGGTTACACTAGAGTTGCAGGGGGATGGGAACCAGAGTGTCAGACAGATAGAAGAGTGGTTGTGGAGACAGATGTTGTTATGACCTCAGCCAAAGTCAGGAAGTAAAGGCTGAGCATGCTGGAACTAATATTCTGAGTTGCGCATATTTCAATATAAGAAGTATTATAGGAAAGGCAGCTGAGCTCACGGCATGGATCAACACATGGAATTATGATGTTGTAGTGATTAGTGAGACTTGGTTGCAGGAGGGGTAGGACTAGAAGCTCAATATTCTGGGGTTCCATTGTTTTAGACATAATAGAGCGGGAGGAATTAAAGCAGGACGGGTCAAGGAAAATGTCAAGGCTGTGCTCAGTCAGAACAGACTGGAGAACTCATTCAGTGAGGCTTTATGGGTGGAACAGGGCAATAAGTGGTGACCATATTATGGGGTTATATTATAGACCACATTATGGGGCTATATTATAGACTACTCAACAGTCCTTGGAATTTAGAGGAATAAATTTGTAGAGAGATTGCAGACCATTGCAGAAACATAAGGTTGAGAGAGTAGGTGATTTTATCTTTCTGCATTTACTATAAAAAGACTAGATGGGATAGTATTTGTCAAATGTGTTCAGGAAAGTTTCCTTAATTAGTATATAGATGCCCCAATGAGAAAGAGTGCAATACTTGATCTCCTTTTAGGAAATGAGACAGGGCAGCTGACAGAAGATTGTGTAGGAGAACACTTTGCATCTAGTGATCACAATGCCATTAGTTTCAAGGTAATTATGGAAAAGGATTGGTCTGGTAATGAGAAACCATAATTACCTTGAAACTAATGGCATTGTGATCACTAGATGCAAAGTGGAAATCCATCCCTGAACAGAAGGGCTGGGGTACGACATTACCTATCAGCTATTTACAATGCAGTCCTAACGTCCCTACACTGGGGTCTCCACAGGCGTTCATACCTCCATTCATGCAACGATAAGTCTGTTAATGCCCTCCTCCCCTTATTACCTCTTTCTTTCTTTCTTCTTTTCTCTTTTTTTTCTTTTCTCTCTTTTTTTCTATCTCTGTCTCTCTCACAATCATTCCTTGCCTGCTCTCCCTCTCTCTGGTGCTGCCCTCCCCATTTCTTTCTCTCTAGGCCTCCCGTCCCATGATCCTCTCCCTTCTCCAGCTGTGTATCTCTTTTGCCAATCAACTTTCCAGCTCTTAGCTTTATCCCTCCCCCTCCCACTTTCAAATCTCTTACTATCTCTTCTTTCAGTTAGTCCTGACGAAGGGTCTCGACCCGAAACATCAACTGTACTTCTTCCTATAGACGCTGCCTGGCCTGCTGCGTTCCACCAGCGTTTTGTGTGTGTTGCTTGAATTTGCAGCATCTGCAGACTTCCTTGCGTCCTACATCCTGTTGTTGCTTTTCCCTTATATTACCTTAAAGTGCAGATGTTTTGAGCTGGTCTGTGTGGAAGGCTTGCAAAACATTTTTTTTACTGTATCTCAGTATATGTGATAATAATAAACCAATATCAATACCAGCCTTTGAACATTACATTCTCTGGCTCTGATAAAATAATGTCACCATACTCACCACAAAATCAGGTTTGATGTAGTTATCTTGCTCTAGTAAATCCTTAATGTCTTTCCGTCATTTTAATTGTGCGTTAGGAATCAGCAACATACACTGTCTTCATTGGACCTAAACCATTTTGTTCTGGCAACTGCCATCATTGGGCACTGCTGGCGCAGGATAACTATATTTTGTTATCACAATGCTGAGCCGGCCTCCACAAAAATTCCATAACTATCTTTGATGTTTTCAAAGCTCAAAGTAAATTTATTATCAAAGTACGTATATGTCACCAGATACAATGGGATTCTGGTTTAATGGGGACATATCAGGATTAGTACGTTTAGGCCCAATTAAGCAGCTACCCCAATTAGATGAAGTTTCATGGAAATAGTTAAAAAGATATTAAAAAGAACTAACTACTATTTAACTGAGTATGTTTTTAAATGAAATACAGAACAAATTAGAAAACTACTGATACTTACTACAGTACTGTAAAAATGCGTAATATTTTCCTATAGTTATCGATGGAGGAATTCATCCAGTATACGCTGGTGCATTCTTTTGATTAATTGTAAATAAACAAAATCAGCACAGACACCCAATGTAGAAAATAATCTGCCTTCATGCAGTGCTATCAATGATTGCATCCTCCAAAACTTCATTTTAATTGTAACATTCAAGATGATTATCGATACTTGCTCACTGTTTGCAGTCCTAACTTGTTGAAGTAATGAAATCTTTTCATTTTCACTTCCAGCCATTTCTGGCATCTCTAAGCCTAAATGCTTGAAACTGTGGAGAGCAAAATAGTTCTGAATTTTCTTATTGCATACTTCTCACCAATTATCAGTGATAAAAATAAGTTCTTTTTGAACACAAACACATGCAACTGATGCTTTTTAAAACTGTACACTCTAAGCGTGGTTTAGTGTCTAATGGCCGCAAAAGTGCACGAGCCTGATGCTAGTTAGAAACCGTTGGGCAACAGAGCACCAATGTAGCATGGTGGTTAGCACCATACTTTTACAGCCCAGGGCATCATCATTCAGAGTTCAGTCTCAGCTTCTTCTTTAAGGAGTCTGTACATAAGCTCTGTGGAATGCTTAGGTTTTCTCTGGGTGCTGCAGTATTCTCCCACAGTCCAAAGACATACCAGTTAGGAGGTTATTTGGCTATTTTAAATCATCCTATGATTAGGTTCGGATTAAGTCGGGTATTGCTGGACAGCATGGCTGGAAGAGTCAGAAGGGCCTATTCCATGCTGTATCCCTAAGTAAAAAGAAATAAATAAAGCAGACTCCTGGTCCAACCTAGTGGCATGTATCTCACATAAATGAAGGGAATCCTGACTATATTCTCGATTAGTTTTTGTTCTTTAAGAATTTCCCCAAATAAGCAGCTGCCTCGATTAACGAACAACCCAGTTAACCTGAATCCACTTCACTACCCTGAGATTAATTTTCTTGTAGGTATTAGCAGTAGAACAAAGTAATATGATAGAATCAATGAAAATTTGCACACAACCATTGTACAAAGGAAGACAAACTGCAACTACAAAAATAAATAAGTCAATCTGAGAACATAAAGTTAGTGAGAATCAGTTCAGTGTTGTGGTAAGTGAAGTTATCCACTCTGGTTCAGGAGCCTGATGGTTGAAGGGTAATAACTATTGCTGATTTAATTATTAGTACTCAGCTGTAATGCCTGCCAAACACACACATTTTGGTATATTAAAATTTCTAGGATAAAGTTCCCCTCTGACCTGAATCTGATACTTGTGTTTTTTACATCTGAAGGCTGATTTCATTAAACGTTTCATCAGATTGTATTCAATGAGAACTGTTGAGCTTCTTTACAAATATATAGTGTGCAAATATATAGTGCAGCAAATTATTTTTAGAACCAGTGTTAGAATCATCAGTGTTTGTTTCCATGTAATAACACTAAATGGTAAATGTTCATGATGATTTTTGATTATTCTTCCTAAGTTTCATTCCTGGGTAATTTTCATCATTCTAATTCAAAAATTTTTGCTTAATTCACAATCTCTAAATCAGAAGATTAAAACACTATTCCAGTAGTTCAAGTGGACAGTCCTGTAGAAGGCTGTACCATCAAAAGTGAGATATTGCACCAAGTCTTTGTCTGTTGTTTCAGAGGGATGTGTAAGAGCACGTGGTATTATTTTGAATAATGTTGCAGCCATACAAGATGTTGGTTAGACTACATTAGTAGCATTGTGTACAGTTCTGCTTGCCATATTACAGGAAAGATGTGGAGAAAGCAAGGAAGAGGTTTCAGACGATGTTACCTGGAAAGCAACATTTACAACGAGAGATTGAATAGCCTGGTTTATTCTCACTAGTATTTAAGAGGGTTGAGGGATAACCTAGAAGTTTATGCAATTATGAAGGGCGCAGTTAGGATAGAGAGCCTGACTCACTGAGTGGAGCATTTTATATGAACATAGAACATTGAAATCTATAGCACATTACAGGCCCGTTGGTCCATAATTGAATTGAATTGACTTTATTACTAACATCCTTCATATACATGAGGAGTAAAAATCTTTACGTTATGTCTCTGTCTAAATATGCAATGTGCAATTTATAATAATTTATAATAAATAGTATGTACAACAGGATAGTCAATATTACATAGTAATACAGATGTGTCAACAAGAATTAGGCAGTCTGATGGCCTGGTGGAAGAAGCTGTCCTGGGCCTGTTGGTTCTGGCTTTTATGCTGTGGTACTGTTTCCTGGATGGTAGCAGCTGGAACAGTTTGTGATTGGGGTCCCCAATGATCCTTTGGGCCCTTTTTATACACCTGTCTTTGTAAATGTGCTGAATAGTGGGAAGATGACATCTACCGATGTGTTGGGCTGTCCACACAACACTCTGCAGCGTCCTGCGATTGAGGGAAATACAGTTCTTATATCTGGCAGTGATGCCACCAGACAGGATGCTTTCAATTGTGCCCCTGTAAAAAGTTCTTAGGATTTGGGGCTCACACCAAACTTCTTCAACTGTCTGAGGTGAAAGAAGCGCTGCCGGTATGTACAGACCATGTGAGATCCTCGGTTATGTTCATGCCGAGGAACTTAAAGCTGTTCACCATCTCACCCCAGATCTATTGATATCAATAGGGGCTAGCCTGTCTCCATTTCTCCTGTAATACACAACCAGTTCCTTTGTTTATGTGACATTGAGGGAGAAGTTGTTTTCTTGATGCCACTGTGTCAGGGTGATGACTTCTCTGTAGGCTGCCTCATTATTGTAACACCCAGACTCAATTAACTCAAGTTCATCTATGGGAAGCTGCCATCTGCCCCAATCAAACTGTGCAATCACGTTTGTGTGGATGCTATGTAATGCACCCCAGTACAAACACACCACATAAAATATCAGACAGTACACAAAATGCGATTGAATGATTACACTTTATAACTCTTACTTTGGCTATGGGGTTAGTAGAGAAACAGAATATAAAAGAAAAAGATGCCACTTTTAATAAAATAGTTTGTGCACAATAAACAGTTGGAGCTCACGTGGCAGGTATTCCTCCACCAACAACCTCTGCTGAAGACGCCGCTGACGCTCAGACCCTCGGATTCCCTTCTCCACTGTCTGGTAGTCTGCCCGCTCTCCACACGTCCTTCCTCTCATTCCTCCTTGACTGAAAGACCACCAAAAGCCCAATTCCCACACATACAAGAAAGAATAACATCTCTCCCATTGGTTAGCTATCTGTTATCTGTAGTTATAACCAAAACATCGTGGCTACAGAGAAACCATTACGTCAGCAATTAACATTACAGAGAAGCCATTTCATTAGCCTTAGCAGTTAACATTACTGAGAACCCTACATTATTATTTGAGATTAGGCCAATCAGTGTCATCAGCAAATTTAATTAGCAGATTGGAGCTGTGGGTGTCGACGCAGTCATGGGTATACAGAGAGTAAAGGAGGGGCTTAGTACACAGCCCTGAGGGGCACCTGTGTTGAGTGGCAGAGGTGGGAGCCCACTTTTACCACCTGCTGGCGATCTGACAGAAAGTCCAGAATCCAGCTACACAAGGCAGGGCAAATGTTCTGCTGATCATGTAGCCTACTATAGAAACTACCAAGAATTTCCTTACCACATAGCCCTCTATTTTCCTAAGCACCATGTACCAATCTAAAAGTCTCTTAAAAGACCCCATTGTAGCGCTTCCACCACCATCACTGGTAGTGTGCTCCACACACCCACCACTCTCTGTGTGAAAATCTTATCCCTGACATCCTTCCTGCACCTACTTCCAAGCACCTTAAAACTATGTCCCATCATGTTATTCATATCAGCCGTTGGAAATCCACATGATCAATGCTTCTCATCATTTTATACACCTCTATCAGGTCACCTGTCATCCTCCTTTGCTCCAAGGAGGAAACACCCAAGTTCTCATAAGGTTCTCAACCTATTCTCATAAGGCATGCTTTCCAATCCAGGCAACATCCTTGTAAACCTCCTCTGCACTTTTTTTGTAGTATACACATCCTTCCTATAGTGAGGTGACCAGATCTGAACACAGTACTCCGAGTGGGCTCTGACCACATTATAGCTATAACATTACCTCACGGATCTTGAACTCAGTCCCATGGTTGATGAAGGCCAACACACCATATGCCTTCTTCACAACGCTGTCAACCTGCACAGCAGCTTTGAGTGTCCTTTGGACATGGACCTCAAGATCTCTCTGATCCTCCACGCTGCCAAGATCTTGCCATACCATTAATACTATATGCGGTCTTCAAATTTGACCTACCTAAGTGAAGGGTCTGAAGCATTGTTGAGGATCCCTACCACCCATCCCACAATCTCTTTGATCCACAACTAGGACTGTCAGACT
Source organism: Hypanus sabinus (assembly GCF_030144855.1). Lineage (NCBI taxonomy): Eukaryota > Metazoa > Chordata > Chondrichthyes > Myliobatiformes > Dasyatidae > Hypanus > Hypanus sabinus. Next base: position 19,416,766 of record NC_082712.1, on the reverse strand, counting down.
GGGTAACAACTTCTTCCCCGAGCCTATGAGACTAATAAGTGCCCTGCCACCACTGAGGTCTCATCACTAGGATAGTGAAATGTTTACTGCTCATTGTTTACCTGTGCTGCCACTTCACAGGCATTTTGAATTATATTTTATTAACTTACTTGTGGTAACATTTTGTTTCATGTGCTGTGTGTGATATATGTATTATGGGTACACCGTGGCCCAGAGGAACATTGTTTTGTTTGGCTGGTATATGTACACTTAGATGACAACAAATGTGAACTTGACTTTATCACAGTGCAGGGAAATCTAGAGCTAGAGAACAAAGTTAAGGTGAGAAAGGAGAAATTTAAGTGAGATCTGAGGGGTAAGTTTTTCACACAGAGTGGGCGTTATCTGAAATGATTGGCTAGAGCGTGGTAAAAGCAGATACAGTTACAGCGTTTAAAAAGCATTTGGATAGAAAAGTGTGGAGGAATACGAACCTATTACAGGCAAATGGTATTAACGTAGATTGGCATAGCAGTCAACATGGATGAAGTGGGCCGTGAAGGCCTGTTTTTGTGCTGTACAATTCTGTGATTCTATAGAGTAATATTGAACATTTTGGAGAGTCAGAGAATTAATATTGTGGATCATAGAAACATAGAACGTAGAAAACCTACAGCACAATACAGGCCCTTTGGGCCACAAAGCTGTGCCAAACAAGTCCTTACCTTAGAAATCACTTAGGGTTACCCATAGCCCTCTATTTTTCTGAGCTCCATGTACCTGTCCAGGAGTCTCTTAATATCGTATCTGCTTCCACCACCGTTGCCAGCAGCCCATTCCACGTACTCACCACACTCTGCGTTAAAAAAAACTTACCCCTGACATCTCCTCTGTACCTACTTCCAAGCACCTTAAAACTGTGCAGTCATGTGCTAGCCATTCCAGCCCTGGGAGAAAGCCTCTGACTCCCCACACGATCAATGCTTCATCATCTTATACACCTCTATCAGGTCACTTTTCATCCTCTGTCACTCCAAGGAAAAAAGGCCGAGTTCACTCAACCTATTCTCATACGGCATGCTCCCCAATCCAGGTAAATCTCCTCTGCACCCTTTCTATGGTTTCCACATCCTTCCTGTAGTGAGGTGACCAGAACTGAGCACAGTACTTCAAATGGAGTCTGACCAGGGTCCTATGTAGCTGCAACATTACCTCTCGGCTCCTAAACTCAATCCACGATTGATTAAGGCCAATGCACCATATGCCTTCTTAACCACAGAGTCAACCTGCACAGCAGCTTTGAGCATCCTATGGATTTGGACCCCAAGATCCCTCTGATCCTCCACACTGTCAAGAATCTTGCCATTAATACGATATTCTGTAATCATACTTGACCTATCAAAATGAACCACCTCAGACTTACCAGCAACACACACCAGCAGGCCAGGCAGCATCCATAGGAAGAACAGTTGACGTTTTGGGCTGAGACCCTTCGTCAGTGTGTCCTGCATCTACATGCTTCTTGAGCATCTACATGTTCAAGCTTTTCAGTCAGCTGCAAGCCATCTCTACAATTGCCAAGATCCTTTTCTGTAGTGAATACTGAAGCAAAGTACTCATTAAGTACTTAGGCTATTTCCTCTGGTTCCGTACACACTTGATTGGTCCTATTCTCTCACATCTTATCCTTTGCTCTTCACATACTTATAGAATGCCTTGGGGTTTTCCTTAATTCTGTCTGTCAAGGCCTTCTCATGGCCCCTTCTGGCTCTCCTAATTTCTTTCTTAAGCTCCTTCCTGCTAGCTTATAATCTTCTAGATCTCTATCATTATTTAGTTTTTTGAACATTTCTTAACCTCTTCTTTTCTTCTTAACTAGATTTACAACAGCCTTTATACACCATGGTTTCTGTACCCAACCATTCTTTCCCTGTCTCATTGGAATACACTTATGCAGAACTCGACACAAATATCTCCAGAACATTTGCCATATTTCTTCCATACATTTTCCTGACAACATCTGTTCCCAATTTATGCTTCCAAGTTCCTCCCTGATAGCTTCATATTTCCCCTTACTCCAATTAAGCACTTCCTAACTTGTCTGTTCCTATCTCTCTCCAATGCTATGGTAAAGGAGATAGATGTTACGCCTGTGCCCCAACTCTGAGGGGCCGAAGGGTACAAAGTAGCCCCCTCCTTTTTGAGAATTGCAAGATCGCTATTAATTCAGGTCAGGAGACCCAGGAAATGAGAGAAAGACACACAGAATCCACAAGGGGTTTGGAATGTCCTAGCCCCTCAGCGATACAAAGCCACGGGAAACGGCCATTGTCTCTTGGAGACGGAATTGTGTATTGAGTACTGTACTATTTATTTGAAGCCCTCAGGGGAATGACCAAAGTGGGCTGGGTTGAGGGATGGCACCATCCCAACCTGATTGACATCTGAGACCCATGAGTAAGGATAAAAGAGGGTCTGGGGACCAACCCCTTTAGATGCAACAGGAGAAACGCTAGAAATCCCGTGACAGTGTTTAATAGCGACAGCCGGTGGGGCCTGCATGTGTCCTTTCCCGCTGCCTGGGATTGGTGGGACTGACCACGGAAGATGGCTTAGCTAAAAGGAAAAGGACACCAACATTTTCGAAGGATCGACATCATAAAAAGGAAAAACTCTGGCAAGTTCCAAAATCTCCCTCTCTTGACTCCAACCAAAGGCTGCAGCCTGAATGAACTAAAGTGGCTTTTATATTTCCATCGGACAATACATTATCCCCAGACAACGATAGAGCTATTTCTTATTGGTTATTATTATACCTGCGCTTTTAGATTTAGTATTGACGACATGTATTATCTGTATGTTTGCATTGATATTATTTTTGTGTATTTTTATCAATAAATTCTGTTAAAAATAGTACCATCAGACTTCAGCGGACCTCTCT